>NC_091285.1:555595483-556840764 GCF_032444005.1 Ranitomeya imitator
CCTAACATTAAAACCGACTTCCAGGAAAAGTCAGTGTTTGGAATTCAGCACTTTAACCCCTTTCTAACATCGGGCGTTAGAGTATTCCGATGTCGGACTCCCTGTTGCAGTCACCAGTAAGTTATGCGCAATCCGTGCTCCTGGAGGCATGCACCTGTAAGATAGGCGGCCTCTCATCACTTCAGAAATGCCAAACACGGATGGAATATGTGATTAGGGTACACTGTGGGGCTAATAAGGGAGGGGGCATTTGGATTTGGAAGCGGAAAATTTGCTGAATTTCTTTTGGTGGGTGAGGAGCCATTTCCCTTTTCCAGAGCTTCCATTCTACCAGTAACATGGAAGCCCCCTATATTTCCGTTTGTCAGACCTGAGTGAGGGCATGCTTTTTTTGTCGATTGATTTGAAGCTTTTATTGGAAAAATTTTACATAACGTTTGGGATCACATTTATCCGACACTCTTTGCTGACAACATATTCTGGGGTTTCCATTTAAGTCTTCGAGTGACATGGTAGATGAAACCTCTGAAGGATCCATTCACTATAAAGAGGCAGCAGAGTTACTCTGGACTCCATCTGGCCTCTGGTCAGTGGGTCCTTCTCTTCAGAAGTGCATAAAACTATGGCTGATGGCACTTTTATGCAATCCTAAAAAGAAGGACACACCGATCACAGGTCCTATGGCATCCACAGTGCCTCCATCTGCCTCATTATAAGGAATCTTCCACCAGAGGTTCCGTCTGAATCATGTATTTCAGTGATTTACACAAAAACCCTAGTGTGAGGCTATGTGCCCACGTTGCATAATGTAAGCAGAATTTTCCTAATCAAAACCGGACTCCCTTGCCAGGAAATCCGCTCGTGTTTTTTTCACGTTTTTATTGCATATTTGTCGCGTTTTTCTTGCTTTTTTTTCTATGCATCCCAATACAATTATATAGCGGCAAAATCGCCGCAATTCCTCAAAATTAATGAACATGCTGCGTTTTCGAAGTGGAAAAAAAGGCAGCATGGGCACAACAAGGCGGAATTACATGAAAAATAATGGGATACGTTTTGTAAGCATTTTTTAAGCGTTTCTGCAGCAGACAAATGCGGGAAAAACGCTTAAATGCAATCCAGGCACATAGCCTAAGAGCTCATCGCAGAGCACAAAATAAATGTGCATCGAGCCTTACTGCAATCTTTGGGAGGCAGAATAAAAAAATCAACAGCAGGTGAAGAATTGGTTTTATTTATTTTTAACGCCGTACCTCGTGCAGTATAAGTGATTAGGTAACTTTGCTCTTCGGGTTGGTGCAATTACAGCAATACCAGATTTATATCGGGTTTTTGTTTGGCTGCTTTCACATACTAAAAGACGCTGATGGTCTTATAACTTTTACCTTTAACATGTTTGTCTATAATTTTCTTTCTAATCTCCTGAGACAACTATTTGCTTTGCTTCCTCTGGTCCATGTTGAGTGTTATACACACCATGTCACCAAACAGCACAGTGAGTACTGTATATGTAGCCGTATATACAGGCCCACTCACTGAACCCAAGATTGCAGACACCTGTGATGGTAGTTAGTGAACACACCTTGATTTAACATGTCCCTTTTATTACATTATTTCCAGGCCTATTTCATACATTTTATTTTTTTTTAAATTCCGTAGAAGCATGGTTGAAAAATGTCTGACTTTCATTTGTTCATTTTCATAGATCTTTTATTTATTATTACTTTTGTCAGATTCAAGCTATTTATGTGACCATTGTAGGTTTTTCTGTCATTAAACGAGGGGTACCACCATTTTTGACCATGTGTGTATCACTTTTTCACTTGAACATTGATTTGCATTGGCGAGTTTGATCAGCAACATGAATGAAAATAGGATGTGTCCATTTATTTTTCTCTCTGTTTCACTGTTTCTCTGTTTAGCATCGGACAGTAACTGTCTTATAATGAACACTGAACTTTTAACTTCAGATCTGGTCATTCCTATCTGCGATCCATCTATGCTGACGATAGGGGCACGCAGTCCAGGCAGCTGCCTATGGCCCCCACTCCTCCAGGTGCCCCCAGCCAGTGGCGAGCCACTAAAAGTGGGGCACCACGAAGCTGCTATGGGGCCTGTGAGTAAGAGTGGCCCAGTGCCACCCCCCGGCATCGCGCATTCAACTTATCATCATCACAGATGCTGATACAGTTGAAAGCAGTGATGGTGGAGGAGAGAGCTTCCCATTACACTCCCTCTTCCATAACTCCCCCTCTGCCTCTGACTCAGCGTGTGCCAGCAGTGGAGCTGATGAGATGCTCTGTAGAAGCCAGAGCAGCGGTGAAATGAGGAGGAGAGGTAAGAATTGTGTGTGTGTATGCATTATAATGTGTGTGTGTGTGTGTGCGTGTGTATGTGAGTGGTATGGCGGGCTGCATTATACTGTATGGGGGGCTGCATTATAATGTGTGGGGGGGGGACTGCACTATACTGTGTATGTGGGGAGGCTATGTAGGGTACATGGTATAATGTTCTTGTCCTTTTTTGCCTTTCTTGTATATATATTTCTTTGACACATGTGATACTGCTGCACTCACTGGTGTATTATCACTACTTATCACTGGTATTGCCACACAGTAAAGTGTATTACCATTTTCTGCTAAATGTATATGTTTTGCCGTTATATGCATATGATGAGGTAGGGAAAGTGAATTACCCTGGGTTGGCCACTAGATGGGGCACTGAGTAATGTGGGAGTTCACACTGTAGATAGTTAACGTAGGAGGGTCAAGGTGGGATAAGTAAGTGAGGTCTTCCTGTTTGTAGTTAGTTGGGCCCGGGGCACCCATGTGGAACAGGACTGGCTAGCCCAGGGCAACACAGTGCCCCGCAACATTTGTCAGAAGAGTGGGCCCAGCAGTTAGTATGCAGGGGGCCAGAGTACAGAACGAAGCACAGCAACACCCGAGATAGCGGTGCAGTATAAGGGACTGCAGTGCTACAGGAAGAAGGCTAAGCAGATCGAGAGCAAAGTATCCAAGATGTGGCAGATTTTTGCATGGGCCGCTATTCTAAGGACCTGGGCGAAACAGCAGAGAATGCCCCCATGATAAGCAGGAATTCTGGGCATTGAGGATGCTGAGGGACCGGAGGAGACGAACCGTCCTGGGGACAGGCTTAGCAACAGAGAACAGAGGCAAGGGAAAGCATTGCCAATTGTTATGATGGACTGTGCCCTGGATAATGCTATGTTAAGTAAAGAAGTTGACGTTAAAGTAGTGTTGAGCGATACCGTCTGAAATTTGAAAATATCGGTATCGGATGGTATCGGCCGATATCCAAAAAATATCTCCTTCAGGCCCTGGGATCCATATTCATGTGTAAAATAAAGAATATAAAAAAAAAGTATTGATATACTTACCCTCGGACGCGCCCTGGCTGTCACCGCTGCAACCGCCATGATTCCCTTCCTAAGAATGAGCGCGTTAAGGACCTTCGATGACGTCGCGGCTTGTGATTGGTCGCGTGATTTATTTTACACATGAATCTTAATCCCGATACCGATTCCCGATATCACAAAAATATCGGAACTCGGTATCGGAATTCCGATACCGCAAATATCGGCCGATACCCAATACTTGTGGTATCGGAATGCTCAACACTACGTTAAAGTGAAACTGGACTGTGACTCTTTAATTGCGGAGCCGTCTGTAGAGAATACACTCTCATGCCGGGAGATCCCAGACGACACAGAGAAGCAGCACTGAGATACTCAGAGAAGAAAACATGATTTTGTGCTGGGAGGGGGCCAGGGGGTGATACAAGGGTTACTGTTAGCCATGACAGCAGCCCTGGCCCCGGGTTCCTACAGCTGCTTTATACTGTGTGTGTGGGGAGGCTGCATTATACCATGTGTGTGTGGGGCTGCACTATATGATGTTTGGGGGCTAAATTATACTCTTTGTGTGGGCTACATTATACTGTGTGTGAAGCTGCATTCTACTCTATGATGGGGACCAGGGGCGGATTATCAGAGGGTCAATATGGGCGGTAGCCCAGGGCCCAGTGGTCTGGGGGGGCCCTGGGCTACCGCACAGATTAACCCTCTGATAATCGTCTGTGAATGCCCGCCGGGCGGCGTTTATGTGCCCCCGGACCCGGTGGGCAGAGAGAGGGGGCCCGCATTGGGCCCCTTCTCATCTGCTCACCGGGCCCTTTCCGGCACTGCAGCAGTTTCCTATTGATGTGCGGGCGCGCGCCCGCACGTCAATAGTTAACAACAACAGCCGCCAGCCAATTGGAGGCTAGCAGCTGAAGTCGGCCGCAGCGTACACGTCGCCGGCGTCTGACGTCATTGTCAGTCGCCGGCGAGTGTGCGCTGCTGAAGGGAGCTCGCCGCCGGGAGCGCAGACAGGTGAGGAGACTGTTATTTTTTTTTTGATCAGTTAAACGGTGGACACACTGGGGGCAATGCTGGAGGACACACTGGGGGGCAATGCTGGAGGACACACTGGGGGGCAAAGCTGGACACACTGGGGCAGGTTGGAGGACACACTGGGGGCAATGCTGGAGGACACACTGGGGCAATGCTGGAGACACTGGGGCAGATTGCTGGAGGACACACTGGGGGCAATGCTTGAGACAGTGGGGCAGATTGCTGGAGACAGTGGGGCAGATTGCTGGAGACAGTGGGGCAGATTGCTGGAGACAGTGAGGCAATGCTGGAGACAGTGGGGCAATGCTGGAGACAGTGGGGCAGATTGCTGGAGACAGTGGGGCAGATTGCTGGAGACTGGGGCAGATTGCTGGAGACAGTGGGGCAAATTGCTGGAGACAGTGGGGCAGATTGCTGGAGACAGTGGGGCAGATTGCTGAAGACAGTGGGGCAATGCTGGGGACAGTGGGGCAATGCTGGGGACAGTGGGGCAATGCTGGGGACAGTGGGGCAATGCTGGAGACAGTGGGGCAATGCTGGAGACAGTGGGGCAATGCTGGAGACTGTGGGGCAATGCTGGAGACAGTGGGGCAGATTGCTGGAGGACACACTGGGGGGCAATGCTGGAGACAGTGGGGCAGATTGCTGGAGGACACACTGGGGGGCAATGCTGGAGGACACACTGGGGGGAAATGCTGGAGACACTGGGGCAGATTGGAGGACACACTGGGGGCAGATTGCTGGAGACAGTGGGGCAGATTGCTGGAGACAGTGGGGCAGATTGCTGGAGACAGTGGGGCAATGCTGGGGACAGTGGGGCAATGCTAGGGACAGTGGGGCAATGCTGGGGACAGTGGGGCAATGCTGGAGACAGTGGGGCAATTCTGGAGACAGTGGGGCAATGCTGGAGACAGTGGGGCAGATTGCTGGAGGACACACTGGGGGGCAATGCTGGAGGATACACTGGGGGCAATGCTGGAGACAGTGGGGCAGATTGCTGGAGGACACACTGGCGAGCAATGCTGGAGGACACACTGGCGGGCAATGCTGGAGGACACACTGGGGGGCAGATTGCTGGAGACAGTGGGGCAGATTGCTGGAGACAGTGGGGCAGATTGCTGGAGACAGTGGGGCAGATTGCTGGAGACAGTGGGGCAGATTGCTGGAGACAGTGGGGTTAATATGCTGGACACACTGGGGCAGATTGCTGGACACACTGGGGGCAGGACTGGATGCATGGGCAGAATGTAGACATGGGGCATGATTGGAGACACGGGGTAGAATGAAAAACATGGGGCAGGATTGGATCATGGGGCAGGATGGATACAATGGAGACAGATGGGGCAGGATGGGGAGATCATATGGGGCAGGATGGATACTCATGAGTGCAGGATGGGAGAACATATGGCTGGAGCGAGGAATGAGATACATGGGGTGGGGAATAGTATTACCATAGGGGCTAATTAAGGGATATTATTACTGCAGTGATGTATTTATTTTATTTTTTGAGTATACTGTTTTAAATGGGGGGCGGTCCTGTTACTGTGCAGAGTGACACTATATCGCCTTTTTCTCTTCATGTGGTGTAATGTAGAAGTTGTGAAAAATTAAGTAATGTGTTCTACAAGCGGAGCTCGAGATAACTGTGTTATTTCCTGCAGAAACGAGTCCTGGCTGGAAGAAATGATGACGGTCTGTGCTGGATGAAAGATGAAGGACTTCACCTAGAGACATCACTGGTGAGTCAGTGTTACCTATACACTGACACTATACACTGTATACTATATACAGAGGTCCTGTGTACAATGTCACCAGTGATCACTGTATTACCTCTACACAGACACTGCATACTAAGTACAGATCTCCTGTGAATACTGGCACTTATGGTGATAGTATTGTGTTTTTTTTTATTATTTTTTTACTGATCAGTATTGTAGTATTCAGTCACTATGTGGTGGTAATATGTGGTCTGGAAATGGTGTTGTGGTATTTGTCCCTTGTTTGTGCTGTTTGGTCACCAAGTGGTAATATGTGGTCTTGACATGGTGCGGTGGTATTTGTTCCTTGTATGTGATATTATTCGATCACTGTGGTTGTAATTTGTGGTCTGGTCATGGTACGGTGGTATTTGTTCCTTGTATGTGATATTATTGGTCAAGATTAGTGTTGAGCATTCCGATACCGCAAGTATCGGGTATCGGCCGATATTTGCGGTATCGGAATTCCGATACCGAGATCCGATATTTTTGTGATATCGGGTATCGGTATCGAATCAATAGGGATGTGTAAAATAAAGAATTAAAATAAAAAATATTGATATGCTCACCTATCCGGCGGCCCCTGGACTTCACGCTGCTATCCGGGAGGCTTCTTTGTTTAAAAAGCGCGCCTTTCGGACCTGTGAATGACGTCCCGGCTTCTGATTGGTCGCGTGCCGCCCATGTGACCGGCACGCGACCAATCAGAGGCCGCGACGTCATTCGCAGGTCCTCAATTCCTAGAATTAGCAGTTTTGTGAATGAGAATGACGTCGCGGCTTCTGATGGGCCGCGTGCCGGTCACATGGGCGGCACGCGGCCAATCAGAAGCCGCGACGTCATTCTCATTCACAAAACTGCTAATTCTAGGAATTGAGGACCTGCGAATGACGTCGCGGCCTCTGATTGGTCGCGTGCCGGTCACATGGGCGGCACGCGACCAATCAGAAGCCGGGACGTCATTCACAGGTCCGAAAGGCGCGCTTTTTAAACAAAGAAGCCTCCCGGATAGCAGCGTGAAGTCCAGGGGCCGCCGGAGAGGTGAGCATATCAATATTTTTTATTTTAATTCTTTATTTTACACATCCCTATGGATCCCAGGGCCTGAAGGAGAGTTTCCTCTCCTTCAGACCCTGGGAACCATGAGAATACCTTCCGATACTTGATGTCCCATTGACTTGTATTGGTATCGGATATCGGTATCGGCGATATCCGATATTTTTCGGGTATCGGCCGATACTATCCGATACCGATACTTTCAAGTATCGGACGGTATCGCTCAACACTAGTCAAGATATACCTAAATTGTATTGCAAATTTTAACAAGTATTGACTAGTTTACAGTAGAGTAGGGCCCGGCCATTTTTCTGGAATAATCTGGTCTGGGTATATCATGACCCCGTCACATGACCCCCATCACATGACCCCCGTCACATGACCCCCGTCACATGACCCCCGTCACATGACCGTGGGGGCCCACAGTGTGTGAACAGCCTAGGGCCCTGGCTACCCTTAATCCACCCCTGATGGGGACTGCATTATACTGTACTTTGAGGGGGCTGCATTATATTCTATAAAGCGGCTGCATTATTCTCTATAAGGGGGCTGCATTATACTCTGATGGGGCTGCATTATGCTCTATGAGGGGGCTATATTATACTCTATGAGGGGGCTACATTATACTCTTTGAGGGGGCTACATTATACTGTGTGTGAGGCTGCATTATACTCTGAGGAAGCTGCATCACACACTATGAGGGGACTACCTTATACTCTATGAGGGGGCTCCATTATACTCCATGAAGGGGGCTGCATTATTCTATGTGTGTGGGGTTGCATTTTACTCTATAAGGGGGCTGCATTTTACTGTATGAGGGGATCTGTACAAACTGTGGCCGATCTGATAGGTAGTCAGTTATCCAATTTCTCATCCCCTCTTCAACCTTCATATCAGTCATCTTTTTGTGTAGTAAAAGTGGCTGCAGGGAGTTAAATGCACTCGAGAAATCGAAGAACATCGCTCGCACCGTGGTTCCGTCAGTCTCCAGAAATGAGTGTACCCTATGTAACAGAGAAAGAATAGCATCATCCACCCCCAATCTATGTCGGTAAGCAAACTGAAGGGGATCGATAAAAGCATTGACCCTTGGTCTTAAGTGAGCAAGCACTAATCTTTCCACGCTATGAAGGCCTTGGAAAGATTAGTGCTTGCTCACTTAAGACCAAGGGTCAATGCTTTTATCGATCCCCTTCAGTTTGCTTACCGACATAGATTGGGGGTGGATGATGCTATTCTTTCTCTGTTACATAGGGTACACTCATTTCTGGAGACTGACGGAACCACGGTGCGAGCGATGTTCTTCGATTTCTCGAGTGCATTTAACTCCCTGCAGCCACTTTTACTACACAAAAAGATGACTGATATGAAGGTTGAAGAGGGGATGAGAAATTGGATAACTGACTACCTATCAGATCGGCCACAGTTTGTACAGATGGGAGCAGTGGTGTCAAGCAGATTACTGAGCAGTGTAGGTGCCCCCCAGGGAACGGTGCTTGCGCCCTTTCTATTCACTCTGTATACTTCAGACTTTCAGTATAAATCTGAACTTTGCCACCTTCAAAAATTTTCGGATGACTCCGTGGTTGTGGGATGCATTAGGGGAGATCAGGGGGATGAGGAATATAGAAGGGTGGTGTCGAATTTTGTGGATTGGTGCAATGGTAACTATCTACAACTAAATGTTAAGAAAACCAAGGAGTTGGTGGCCAACTATAGCAGGATTAAGTTGGAATGCTTACCGATCACTATTGCTGGTCAGGAGGTAGAGCAGGTGGAGAGTTACAAATATTTGGGGGTCCATTTGGATAGCAAACTGGACTGGAGATGCCACTCAGAGTTTGTCTACAAGAAGGGGATGAGCAGACTGTATTTCCTAAGGAAACTGAGGTCTTTTAATGTGTGCAGCAAAATGTTAGAAATGTTCTACCAATCTGTAGTGGCAAGTGCCATCTTTTTTGCAATCACGTGCTGGGGTAGTAGTGTGCGGGCCTCTGATGCTAATAAGCTGAATAAGATTATTAAGAAGGCAAGTTCTGCTGTGGGCTGTAATCTGGACTCTTTTGTGGAGGTAGTGGAGAAAAGAACTCTGAAAAAGTGTATGGCAATTATGAACAATAATGCACATCCACTATATGAGCTATTCATGAGACAGAAGAGCACCTTCAGCAACCGGCTAATACTTCTGAGGTGTAAGAAGGAAAAATATAGGAAATCGTTTGTGCCAACTGCCATGGGAATGTACAACAATAACATTAGGGTTAAACCACCAAGGTGAATGTCTACTTATTTCTCTACATTTAAGTTCACTCGTTGTGTATGTCCTATTCTAATGTCTAATGTATAATGTTCTTCTGTCAACTCACTGTCATGTCAACTATGTAATTCCTTTATGATTTTTATGATTTAAGTTGTGCTGCTGTGATACCATAATTTCCCACGGGATCAATAAAGTGTATCGTATCGTATCGTATCGTAGCTGCATTATTATTATTATTATTATTTATTGTTATAGCGCCATTTATTCCATGGCACTTTACAGGCGAGGAGGGGTATACATAATAAAAACAAGTACAATAATCTTAAACAATACAAGTCATAACTGGTACAGGAGGAGAGAGGACCCTGCCTGCGAAGGCTCATAATCTACAAGGGATGGGTGAGAATACAGTAGGCGAGGATAGAGCTGGTCATGCAGTGGTTTGGTCGATCAGTGGTTACTGCAGGTTGTAGGCTTGTCGAAAGAGGTGGGTCTTCAGGCTCTTTTTGAAGGTTTCGATGGTAGGCGAGAGTCTGATGTGTTGTGGTAGAGGGTTCCAGAGTAGGGGTGATACGCGAGAGAAATCTTGTATACGATTGTGGGAAGAGGAGACAAGAGGGGAGTAGAGAAGGAGATCTTGTGAAGATCAGAGATCGCGTGTAGGTTGGAGGGGTACGAGAGTGTTAGAGGGGAGGCCACAGAGCAGGATGTTGCAGTAGTCAATGCGAGAGATGATGAGGGCATGCACTAGGGTTTTTGCAGATTCTTGGTTGAGGAATGTACGGATTCGTGAAATATTTTTGAGTTGAAGTTGACAGGAAGTGGTAAGGGCTTGGATATGTGGTTTGAAGGAGAGTTCAGCGTCAAGGATTACCCCGAGGCAGCGAGCTTGTGGGACTGGGGAGAGTGGGCAGCCATTTACTCTAATGGATAGGTTCATTGGGGGGGGGTCGTGTGAGATGAGGGAAAGATGATGAATTCTGTTTTGTCCATGTTAAGTTTCAGAAATCTAGCGGAGAAGAAGGATGAAGTAGTGGACAGAAATTGAAGGATTCTGGTTAGTAGGGAGGTGATATCTGATCCAGAGATGTAGATCTGTGTGTCATCAGCATAGAGGTGATTCTGGAAGCCATGAGATTCTATGAGCTGTCCCAGGTAGTGTTGAGCGATACCGTCCGATACTTGAAAGTATCGGTATCGGATAGTATCGGCTGATACCCGAAAAATATCGGATATCGCCGATACCGATATCCGATACCAATACAAGTCAATGGGACATCAAGTATCGGAAGGTATTCTCATGGTTCCCAGGGTCTGAAGGAGAGGAAACTCTCCTTCAGGCCCTGGGATCCATAGGGATGTGTAAAATAAAGAATTAAAATAAAAAATATTGATATGCTCACCTCTCCGGCGGCCCCTGGACTTCACACTGCTAACCGGGAGGCTTCTTTGTTTAAAAAGCGCGCCTTTCGGACCTGTGAATGACGTCCCGGCTTCTGATTGGTCGCGTGCCGCCCATGTGACCGGCACGCGACCAATCAGAGGCCGCGACGTCATTCGCAGGTCCTCAATTCCTAGAATTAGCAGTTTTGTGAATGAGAATGACGTCGCGGCTTCTGATTGGCCGCGTGCCGGTCACATGGGCGGCACGCGGCCAATCAGAAGCCGCGACGTCATTCTCATTCACAAAACTGCTAATTCTAGGAATTGAGGACCTGCGAATGACGTCGCGGCCTCTGATTGGTCGCGTGCCGGTCACATGAGCGGCACGTGACCAATCAGAAGCCGGGACGTCATTCACCGGTCCGAAAGGCGCGCTTTTTAAACAAAGAAGCCTCCCGGATAGCAGCGTGAAGTCCAGGGGCCGCCGGAGAGGTGAGCATATCAATATTTTTTATTTTAATTCTTTATTTTCCACATCCCTATTGATTCGATACCGATACCCGATATCACAAAAATATCGGATCTCGGTATCGGAATTCCGATACCGCAAATATCGGCCGATACCCGATACTTGCGGTATCGGAATGCTCAACACTAGTCCCAGGCCAAAGGTGTAAATGGAGAAGAGCAGGGGCCCTAGGACTGAACCTTGTGGAACTCCGACAGATAGTGGGCGAGGTTAGGAGGTGGTGTGTGAGTGGGAGACGCTGAATGTCCGGTCTGTTAGGTATGATGAGATCCAGGATAGGGCCATGTCTGTGATGCCAAGGGATGAGAGGGTCTGTAATAATAGAGAATGGTCCACTGTGTCAAAGGCAACCCACAGGTCGAGGAGGAGGACAAAGTAGTGTTGCTTGCTCTTGGCAGTTAATAGGTCAATTATAGTATATGAGTGGGGCTGCATTATATGCTATCAAGGACCATGGTCAGTGCATTATACTATATGTACTATAAGGGATCTGCATTATACTACATTGAGGACTATCTGTACCCATCATCCTCAACTTGAGTAAAGAGGCTGGGAAGCAAGCGTCAAATTACTTCAATATTGTCGATTACACTTGCTTACCAGCCTAAACTTTTTTCCCAGGGCCACACTTTGTCTAAAACAAAATCCATCAGTGAAAATATTTGATTGAACAGACTGAACTTTTAAATTCCCTTTTTGCATCTATTTTCTTTCAAAAAGAAAATGTAACAACTGATTTTTACTGTCCTATTAAAGGAACAGAAGAATCAGGATATCTATAAACAGAAAGATACTGAAGAAACACTTAGCTAACATAAATGAATTCAAGTCTTCGGGTCCAGATGAATTACGCCCTAGAGTACTGAAGGTGATAGCAGAAGAAATTTTTGAACCACTCTCCATAATCTTTGAAAAGAACAGGAGAAGTCCCAGAAGACAGGAGAAGAGCAAATGTCCCTATCTTCAAAAAGGTGAAGAAGGGGGACCCAGGGAAGTATTAGCCTGGTGAGTCTGACGTCTATACCAGGAAAGTTCTTTGAACAAATTATTAAACAACATGTAAGTAAGTACCTGGATAAGAATTAAGTGATTAACCAGAGTCAGCATGGGTTTGTAACTAATAAGTAATGTCAGATTACCTTAATTTCCTTCTATGACAGAATCACTGACTGGGTGGATCAGGGAAATGCTGTAGATATAGTTTATCTTTACTTCAACAAAGCATTTGATAAAGTACCTCACACAATCCTTATTGAAAAAAATGACTAAGTATGGAATGGAAAAGGTAACTGTTAGGTGGATTCATAACTGGCTTCGCGATCGGACCCAATGAGTGGTCGTAAATGGCTGCACATCCAGTTGGAAGAATGTCTCAAATGGGGTACCACAGGGCTCTGTCCTGGGCCCTGTATTGTTCAACATATTTATCAATGATTTAGATGAAGGAATTGAGGGTAAACTGATTTCATTTGCTGATGACACAAAGCTAGGAGGGATAGCTAATACTAAAGAAGAGAGAGAGAGGATTCAAAGATATAAATAAACTGGAGCAGTGAGCAGCAACTAACAGAATGATTTTTAACAGGGAAAAATGCAAAGTACAACATCTGAGCAATAAAAATGAAAAAAGCATATTCAGAATGGGAGGAATAGGGCTAAGCAACAGCACATGTGAAAAAGACTTGGGTATACTAATAGATCATAAGCTAAACATGATTCAACAGTGTGAAGCAGCAGCAAAAAAGGCAAATGCAATTCTGGGATGTATTAACAGAAGCATGCAGTCTAGATCACGTGAAGTCATTATTGCCCCCTACTCCTCATTGGTCAGACCTCATCTGGAATACTGTCTCCAGTTTTGGGCACCACATTTTAAAAAAAGACTTCAACAAACTGGAGCAAGTTCAGAGAAGAGCGACCAGAATGGTGACCGGTCTGCAAACCATGTCCTATGAGGAACGTTTACAGGATTTGGGAATGTTTAGCTTGCAAAAAAGAAGGCTGAGAGGAGTTTTAATAGCTTGGAAAAGAATAATAAAATACACTGGCGCTCGGAGAGTGGAGAATACTAGGGAATGGAAGCTGCTGGTGATAAAAAACAGGGTCTGTGTATCACCCTGTAAATAGATAACAAAAGTGAGAAAACGGGGGTAGATCACCTGCGCTAGTGTGGGTGCCTCTGCTGGCACTAGAAGCTATACATGGGAACAATACCCGGCAGATAGGAGCTAACAATAGTTAGAATGGTGCACTTACTTCATACTGGGATGATGATGTGGGCGTAGAACTTCCTAGAGCTGAGTGCCTGGCTCCGTACTGCAGATCAGGGGATAGTGGTAGCGCCTGGATCCGCGCGAGCCTGAACAGCAGGGTGAACGCTGGAACCAGGAAAGACGCAATTAGACAATACACCCGTATTAGACGCAATTGCACGAATTTGGAGGATTATAATGAGGAGTCCACATATATCACCAAACAATTTGAAGCCAAAGGTTATCCAACTCAAACCCTTGATGTAGCTCGTCAGACAGTGGGTCATATTCCACGAGCGAACCTCGTTCACAAAACAAAAAAGACTAATTACCCCCAAGATATCCAATCACAAATTAAAGATTTACCCATTGTCACTCAATTCCATTCAGGGTACAAGAAATTCACGAACATAGTTAAAAAACATTGGCCCATCCTACAATGCGACAAGTACATTGGGGACTTATTACCACACAATCCTAGATTTGTGTATACTAAGGCACAAAATTTGGGCCTCCTCTTAGCACCGACAACCAAACCAGTCCTCTCTAGACCAGGAGCGTCTGTAAAACCATCAGCCCCCCAAAAATGGGGTTTCAGGCCATGTGGTAGTTGTTCGTGTTGTAAACGAACATCTCTTGGGAAGGTTGTCCAAACAACATTTACAAACTCTGGTGGCACTAAGCAATTTCAGATTAAAAACTCAATAACTTGCGAAACCACGGGGGTAATCTACATATTGCAGCGTCCTTGTAATAAAATGTATGTGGGTCGCACAAAAAGATCCTTAAAGGTCAGAATTAAGGAGCACCTAGATAATATTCAAAAAGGCTTCAAAGGTCACCCTTTATCTCGCCACTTTCTAGAAAAACACAACAAATCTTGTGGAGGGATCCGTTTTTGTGGAATCCAAAAAGTCCAGCAAAACCCTAGGGGCGGAGATTTCCTTAAAGCAATGTCTAGGGTTGAATCCAAATGGATTTACCTATTAGACAGCATGGCCCCAAGAGGCCTCAATTATGAGATCGAGTTATACGCTTTTTAACCCCTTCACCCCAAAGCCTGTTTTCACCTAAGTGACAGGGCCAATTTTTACAATTCTGACCACTGTCACTTTATGAGGTCATAACTCTGAAACGCTTCAACGGATCCTGGTGATTCTGACACTGTTTTCTCGTGACATATTGTACTTCATGATAGTGGTAAAACTTCTTCGATATGACTTGCATTTATTTGTGAAAAAAACAAAAATTTGTCGGAAATTATGAAAATTTAGCAATTTTCAAACTCTTAGTTTTTATGCCCTTAAATTAGAGAGTTATATCACATAATATAGTTAATAAACAACATTTCCCACATGTCTGCTTTACATCAGCACAATTTTGGAAACATAATTTTTTTTTGTTAGGACGTTATAAGGGTTAAAAGTTGACCAGCGATTTCTCATTTTTGCAACAAAATTTGCAAAACCATTTTTTTACGGACCACCTCACACTTAAAGTGACTTTGAGGGGTCTATATGACAGAAAATGCCCAAAAGTGACACCATTCTAAAAACTGCACCCCTCAAGGTACTCAAAACCACATTCAAAAAGTTTATTAACCCTTCAGGTGCTTCACAGGAATTTTTTGAATGTTTAAAAAAATTGAACATTTAACTTTTTTTTCACAAAATTTTTATTTCAGGTCCAATTTGTTTCATTTTACCAAGGGTAACAGGAGAAATTGGACCACAAAAGTCATTGTACAATTTGTCCTGAGTACGCTGATACCCCATATGTGGGGGTAAACCACTGTTTGGGCACATGGCAGAGCTCGGAAGGGAAGGAGCGCCATTTGACTTTTCAATGCAAGATTTGCTGGAATTGAGATCGGAGCCCATGTCACGATTGCAGAGCCCCTGATGTGCCTAAACAGTGGAAACCCCCACAAGTGACACCATTTTGGAAAGTAGACCCCCTAAGGAACTAATCTAGATGTGTGGTGAGCACTTTGAACCTCCAAGTGCTTCACAGAAGTTTATAATGTAGAGCCGTAAAAAAAAATTTTTTATTAATTTTCACAAAAAATGATCTTTTTGCCCCAAATTTTTTATTTTCCCAAGGGTAAAAGGATAAATTGGACCCCAAAAGTTGTTGTGCAATTTGTCCTGAGTACATCGATACTTCATATATGGGGATAAACCACTGTTTGAGCGCATGGCAGAGCTCGGAAGGGAAGGAGTGCCATTTGACTTTTCAATGCAAAATTGGCTGGAATTGAGATCGGACGCCATGTCGCATTTGGAGAGCCCCTGACGTGCCTTAACAGTGGAAACCCCCCACAAGTGATCCCATTTTGTAAAGAAGACCCCCTAAGGAACTTATCTAGATGTGTGGTGAGCACTTTTAACCCCCAATTGTTTCACTAAAGTTTAGAATGTAGCATTGTGAAAATTAAAAAATCATTTTTTCTTTCCACAAAATGATGTTTTAGCCCGCAATTTTTTTTTCCCAAGGGTAACAGGAGAAATTGGACCACAAATGTTATTGTCCAATTTGTCCTGAGTACGCTGATACCCCACATGTGGGGGGGAACCACCGTTTGAGTGCATGGCAGAGCTCGGAAGGGAAGGAGCACCGTTTGAAATGCAGACTTAGATGGAATGGACTGCAGGTGTCATGTTGCATTTGCAGAGCCCCTGATGTACCTAAACAGTAGAAACCCACCACAAGTGACCCCATATTGGAAACTAGACCCCCCAAGGAACTTATCTAGATGTGTTGTGAGAGCTTTGAACCAACAAGTGTTTCACTACAGTTTATAACGCAGAGCCGTGAAAATAAAAAATATTTTTTTTTCCACGAAAATGATATTTTATCCCCTATGTTTTTATTTTCCCAAGGGTAACAGGACAAATTGGACCCCAAAAGTTGTTGTCCAACTTGTCCTGAGAACGCTGATACCCCATATGTTGGGGGGAACCACTGTTTGGGTGCACGGCAGAGCTCGGAAGGGAAGGAGCGCCATTTGAAATGGAGACTTAGATGGATTGGTCTGCAGGCGTCATGTTGCATTTGCAGAGCCCCTGATGTACCTAAACAGTAGAAACCCCCGACAAGTGACCCCATATTGGAAACTAGACCCCCCAAGGAACTTATCTAGATGTGTTGTGAGAGCTTTGAACCAACAAGTGTTTCACTACAGTTTATAACGCAGAGCCGTGAAAATAAAAAATATTTTTTTTTCCACGAAAATGATATTTTATCCCCTATGTTTTTATTTTCCCAAGGGTAACAGGACAAATTGGACCCCAAAAGTTGTTGTCCAACTTGTCCTGAGAACGCTGATACCCGATATGTTGGGGGGAACCACTGTTTGGGCACACAGGAGAACTCGGAAGGGAAGGAGCACTGTTTTACTTTTTCAAAGCAGAATTGGCTGGAATTGAGATCGGACGCCCCCTGATGTGCCTAAACAGTGGAAACCCCCAATTATAACTGAAACCCTAACCCCAACCCTAACCCTAGCCCTAACCCTAACCCTAGCCCTAGCCCTAACCCTAGCCCTAACCCTAGCCCTAGCCCTAACCCTAGCCCTAACCCTAGCCCTAACCCTAGCACTAATGGGAAAATGGAAATAAATACATTTTTTTACATTTTATTATTTTTCCCTAACTAAGGGGGTGATGAAGGGGGGTTTGATTTACTTTTATAGCGTTTTTTTGGCGGATTTTTATGATTGGCAGCTGTCACACACTAAAAGACGCTTTTTATTGCAAAAAATAGTTTTTGCATCACCACATTTTGAGAGCTATAATTCATCCATATTTTGGCCCACAGAGTCATATGAGGTCTTGTTTTTTGCGGGACGAGTTGACGTTTTTATTGGTAACATTTTCGGGCAGATGACATTTTTTGATCGCTTTTTATTCCGATTTTTGGGAGGCGGAATGAACAAAAACCAGCAATTCCTGAATTTCTTTTAGGGGGGGCGTTTATACCGTTCCACGTGTGGTAAAATGGATAAAGCAGTTTTATTCTTCGGGTCAGTACGATTACAGCGATACCTCATTTATGTAATTTTTTTTATGTTTTGGCGCTTTTACACAATAAAAACTATTTTATATAAAAAAATAATTGTTTTTGCATCGCATTATTCTGAGAGCTATAACTTTTTTATTTTTCTGCTGATGATGCTGTATGGTGGCTTTTTTTTTGCGGGACAAGATGACGTTTTCAGCGGTACCATGGTTATTTATATCCGTTGTTTTGATCGCGTGTTATTCCACTTTTTGTTCGCCTGTATGATAATAAAGCGTTGTTTTTTGCCTTGTTTTTTTTTTTTTGCGGTGTTCACTGAAGGGGTTAACTAGTGGGATAATTTTATAGAGCGGGTCGTTACGGACGCGGCGATACCAAATATGTGTACATTTATTGTTTTTTTTTTTTACATAAATAAATGGATTTATTGGGAAATGGAATGGAATTTTTATTTGGGTATTTTTTTTTATTTTTTTTTACACATTCTATTTTTTTTTTTTTTTTACTTTCTAACATTGTCCCAGGGTGGGACATCTCTGTATTAGATCAGATCGTTGATCTGACACTGTGCATAGCACACTGTCAGATCAACGATCTGACAGGCAGCTTAGCTGGCTTCCAGCGCCTGCTCTCAGCAGGCGCCGGCTAGCCAGGTCACTTCATGACCCGGAAGGAGTCCGGCGGCCATCTTGGATCCGGGGACTCCTTCCGGGTCACCGGAGCAACGCGATCTCATTGCGTTGCTCCGGTGGGAGAGCGCAGGGAGCCCCCGTCCCTGCGCGATCCCCCTCTATGCCGCTGTCACTACTGACAGCGGCATCAGAGGGGTTAAATGCCCGCGATCGGCGATAGCGCGGATCGTGGGCATTGCTGCGGGGTGTCAGCTGTCGTATACAGCTGACACCCGCACCCGATCACCGCGGCGCTCAGCGCGAGACCGCGGTGATCGGTGCGCCGTACTAGTACTGCTGCTGGCACTAATGCAGTGCCGGCAGCGCAGTACTAGTACGGCGCATGTCGCGAAGGGGTTAATGCGCATTTTTCATGTTCAGCCATCCCTGTCTATACGTATGAGGTTCAGGACCAAATTGTGTTCCTGTGAACAACCCCGTCTTGGCACATTTATTACACAACCCGTATTTTACTATTATGTGTTACAATGTGCTAAATTTTCTACATCCCTGTTTTTAAATACCTCCATATATTTTTGTTTAAAATTTTTTAAATTTTTTTTTTATTATTGTTCTAGGTTGATAAAACTTTATAATGTAGTATCCTTTTATTTTTAAGGTTTTTATTCATTTTTTGTATTAAAGTTAAACTGTTTTTATCGAGGTCGACTATATGTCATCTCCCCCTTCCCCCCCCCCCCCCGTTTTTTCGCTATTGTGTTAAAGCCCAGAATTTAGGGCACCAATCCATCATCCCAGCGTTTATTCTGCGCCAACATTTCTTTTATGTTCTTCCACTCTATGTACCTTCACCTAGGTGTTCTTGTAATCCACCAAGTACACTATATATATCATCTATTGAGATATTCAGGCATAGCGCCCATTTGATACACCAATTACGCTGCATTAATCAGGGTTGTCAGGTAGTTTTTTCTGTAGGGGGCGTGTAGGTAGTTCGCTATATAAGGGGAGGGCTCCATGGGGAACTCCAGCCCTGACGAAGAAGGATCGCTTCCTTCGAAACGCGTTGGATTGGATAATCCTCATACGCGCCCGCCCATTAGCTGTGACGTCACGCTACTCGCCACGCCCCCCCCCCCCCACACTCCGCCACCGCTTCGGCGTTGCTTCCGGCCGGGGCACGCTAGAAGTTGGCGGTTCTTTCCTGGTTCCAGCGTTCACCCTGCTGTTCAGGCTCGCGCGGATCCAGGCGCTACCACTATCCCCTGATCTGCAGTACGGAGCCAGGCACTCAGCTCTAGGAAGTTCTACGCCCACATCATCTTCCCAGTATGAAGTAAGTGCACCATTCTAACTATTGTTAGCTCCTATCTGCCGGGTATTGTTCCCATGTATAGCTTCTAGTGCCAGCAGAGGCACCCACACTAGCGCAGGTAATCTACCCCCGTTTTCTCACTCAAGTTTTAATAGCTGTCTACAAATATCTCAAGGGCTGTCACATTGTAGAAGGATCATCTTTATTCTCATTTGCACAAGGAAAGACTAGAAGCAATGGGATGCAACTGAATGGGAGGAGACACAGATTAGATATTAGAAAAAGCTTTTTGACAGGGTGATCAATGAGTGGAACAGGCTGCCACGAGAGGTGGTGAGATCTCCTTCAATGGAAGTCTTCAAACAGAGGCCGGACAGACACCTGTCTGGGATGATTTTGTGAATCCTGCTTTGAGCAGGGGGTTGGACCAGATAACCCAGGAGGTCCCTTCCAACTCTAACATTCTATGATTCTATGAACACATACCAAAAGATATTGATTTGTGAAAGCCGCATTACACAGAAAAGGAAAATCAATTTAATTGAAAGTATTATTAGCAGAATATAAATATATGGTAGAATTGGTTTAGATTTCTCCTCTATTCATTATAGTTTGTATGTTAGACACATGTAAGAACAGCTTGATATTGTGGATAAGGAGAAAGAGGCTGATTGTTCTGTTTTTAAAATTCCACTTGGCAACTTTGTATCAACTCATAACACTCAACGTTGCCAGAGTTCTGTCAAAACTTTATGTTTCCTTTGTTTATCCTGAGCAACATTGAAAGGTGTGTGTGTGTTGCGCTATTTCAAATATTCCCCGAATACTGCACACAATGGCTCCTGCAAAGGTTCCATTCTGCTCTTTACAATCTTTCAGTACATATCTCCCTGCACAGGTGCAAGAGAATTATCTTAAGCAAATCTCAGCCTGTTTACCTTTTGTGAGACTGCCTGAGAAATCACAGGCCGGGACAATGACAACTGCCTTGGCTGGTTGACAATGAATAGATTCCTAACAAGGGAACAGATTTCTGGAAGAATAGACAGGCAGAGAAAGGAAGTTTCTTTAATTCACATTGTAAAGCAGCGCCACAATGAAACATTCGAAAGGAACGTATTTGCTTTTTATTTTAATTTTTGTGAAAGGCGATTGAAAAAAATGTTCCTTCTCTCTCCCTATCGCGGTCTTCTAAATATAATATTTGTCTCTTTAAGGTTTTATGCTGTATGTAATATTCTGTCACTGGTAGGTGCAGCTTTTTGAGGCTAATGGAATTTTTAGTAAAAAAGCAATTTTCTCAAAATCTGTATATATTCGTGCTATAATCATATAGCTTCCACTTATTTGTTTTAGGACTTCTTCCCCACAACTTTTTTTCGGTCTTTTCAAACACTTGTTAAAAAATGTCAAAACGTGTTTCCTTAATTGCATTGTAAAATTTTGTGTATACATGTTTTCTGCCATTTTTTTTCTTTTTTTTTTAAATTCTTTTTTTTAATAAATTTAAAACATACAATGAAGGTAAACTCACAGCTCGATAGATCACAGAGAATGATGTCTCCTGTATAAACATAGTTATACACGTGAGCTTGTAGAAACAACAAGGGGAATGTAAAAAAATCTACTATATAATGGTCTAAGGGTCACTTCTGTCTGTCTGTCTGTCTGTCACGGAAATCCCGCGTCGCTGATTGGTCGCTGCCCGAGGCCCCTGCAGTCAGTGCCCTCTCCCTACTCCCCGCCAGTCAGCGCCCACATAGCGTTAACCAGACTGCCTTACACCGTGGCATAACGCGGTGTAAGGCAGTCCGTTAATGCTGCCATTAACCCTCTGTGTGACCAACTTTTTACTATTGATGCTGCCTATGCAGCATTAATAGTAAAAACATATTATGCTAAAACAATAAAAAAATGTGGGACTACGTGGCTGTGTTATATACTGCATGGGCTGTGTTATATACTATGTCACTGTGGCTGTAATATACTGCGTGGGCTGTGCTATATACTGCATGGTCTGTGTTATATACTGTGTCAGCTGTGCAATATATTACGTGGCTGTGCTATATACTACATGGGCTGTGTAAAATACTACGTGGCTGTGTTATATACTATGTGGGCTGTGATATATACTACATGAACTGTGCAATATACTACGTGGACTGTGCAATATACTACGTGGCTGTGCAATATACTATGTGGCTGTGCTATATACTACTTGGCTGTGCTATATACTACTTGACTGTGCTATATACTATGTGGGACTACGTGGCTGTGTTATATACTGCATGGGCTGTGTTATATACTACGTCACTGTGCTATATACTACATGGGCTGTGTAACATACTGCATGGCTGTGAAATATACTGTGTGGGCTGTGCAATATACTTCATGGCTGTGCTATATACTACATGGCTGTGCAATATACTACGTGGCTGTGCAATAAACTAAGTGGCTGTGCTATATACTACTTGGCTGTGCTATATACTATGTGGGGCTACGTGGCTGTGTTATATACTGCATGGGCTGTGTTATATACTACGTCACTGTGCTATATACTTCATGGGCAGTGTAACATACTACATGGCTGTGAAATATACTGCATGGGCTGTGCAATACACTACATGGCTGTGCTATATACTACATGGCTATGCAATATACTACGTGACTGTGCTATATACTACGTGGCTGTGCTATATACTACGTGGCTGTGCAATATACTATGTGGGCTGTGCAATATACTACGTGGCTGTGCTATATACTATGTGGCTGTGCTATATACTACGTGGCTGTGCAATATACTACATGGGCTGTGCAATATACTACGTGGGCTGTGCTACATACTGCGTGGCTGTGCAATATACTACGTGGGCTGTGTTATATACTATGTGGCTGTGTTATACATTACGTGGGCTGTGTTATACACTATGTGGACTGTTATATACTATGTGGGCTGTGTAATATACTATGTGGGCGTGTAATATACTGTGTGGGCTGTGCAATATACTACATGGCTGTGCTATATACTACGTGGCTGTGCTACATACTACGTGGGCTGTGCAATATACTACGTGGTTGTGCAATATACTACGTGTCTGTGCAATATACTACGTGGGCTGTGCAATATACTACGTTG
Source organism: Ranitomeya imitator (assembly GCF_032444005.1). Lineage (NCBI taxonomy): Eukaryota > Metazoa > Chordata > Amphibia > Anura > Dendrobatidae > Ranitomeya > Ranitomeya imitator. The sequence continues at coordinate 555,618,238 of NC_091285.1, forward strand.
GCTGTGCTACATACTATGTGACTGTGCAATATACTATGTGGGCTGTGTTATACACTATGTGGCTGTGTTATACACTACATGGGCTGTGTTATATACTGCATGGGCTGTGTTATATACTATGTGGCAGTGTTATATGCTACGTGGGCTGTTATATACTGCGTGAGCTGTGTTATATACTACGTGGCTGTGTTATATACTACGTGGCTGTGTTATATGTTATGTGGGCTGCTATATACTATGTGGCTGTGCTATATACTAAGTGGCTATGCTATATACTACGTGGCCGGCCGCAAACAATCAGCGACAGGAGCATTCCGGCCACGAATTGCCACGGGATTTGAACCACGCTTTGCTAATTGGTCACGCCCGGCCAGCTGAATTCTGTGTATTCATTGTATTATTCTAAAATCTTCATAAATAAACTACATATATATTCTAGAATACCCGATGCGTTAGAATCGGGCCACCATCTAGTAAACAATAATAAACAGAATAAAAGGAACAAGACATATACCAGGTGTATCCATAAACTTACAGACGGCGTAGATTCATCGAGTAAACAATTATTTGTGATTAATATGTTAATAGAATCAAACTTGTAATCCTAGAAGAGATATTGTGGCTATAATCAAGAGTTGAGTAAACTATAGAGGGAACCAACGGATCATCTGAAGGGACCCTTCCCTCAAGGGAGCTTGACCACCGTGGCATCCAGGAGGAAACTAGTGACCCTAATCCTTTCCAGACCATCCAGTCCAGGGAGCCCAGAGTTTTCTGCCATTTTTGTAAGACTTATAGAGAAGTCTGTGGACAGAAAGCCAGAAAAAGGCCTCTTAAAAAACAACACAACACAAACTAAAGACAAATGGAACAAATACACCAAAAAGCAAAATACTTTTCAACATTTGGCTTAAGACTTTGAAGCAGTATATTGGGACCACAATGCATGCTTCGCAGTGAGTCACCCAATCAAAATTTCATATGTCAATTTCAACCTCATATGTGTCTATGAGACAGTAAATATGGCCCAATCTGTATAGATGCAGCATATATAGACCATGAAACACACTCCTGTAAATCTGACCTAAACCTTATAGATAAACTAAATAAGGCATTAAGGATAAGTTTAAAGGCTGTGAAACACCTTGTGTTAAGGGAAATTATAACATGCAGTTCTTAGTCTATTGAGACATTTTGAAGAGAAATAATAGAGGAACAGCAAATTTGTTATTTTATTAGGAAAACACAATTCATCAGATAGAGAAGACAGATCTTTTCTCATGAGGGTATCCGGCCTAGTAAAATTGATGGTTTATTTATTAAGATAAGTCATCAATATTACATCTGTGGTTGTCCAGCTTTATCAGCTCCCCATCTACTCAATGTGTAGGGCTATCATGCAAGCGCTGCAGCCTTTTGAATGTGTACAACAGCTTGACAGCTTTTTCCAAGCCCTTTCATGATATTGTTGAGTTGTTCTATACCTTAAACAATAGGCTTAAGTACATGCATTTAATAATTCTGTACAAGTTAGGAAGCAAATGAATGGGACTGAACCGCAATACATGACACAGCACATGGACAAAAGAGAAATGTTTTTGATTAAATTAAGACCCTTTGCATTTTCCAGGAGGGCAAAAGTTTTGGGCATTGAAATGCTGATTTAGAGGCCTTGAGTTAGTACTGAAAGGCACCTTCATATGAGCTCAAACATATATTTATCATCAGGGTAAAGATACAGTCGAATACAATGGTGGAACATACAGTATAGTACTGTGGTGGCTATCTTACAGTGTGTAGGAGGATATGAGTTTATCGTACTGTGTGTGGGGGGCCGTAGGGTCAATGATAGTATGTGGGGGGGCTGGGGGGCCAATCGTAGTATGTGGGAGGCTGTGGGTGGCATAATTCTGTGTGGAAGGCTGTGTGGGCACCATTCTATGTGTGTCGAGTGGTATGAGCCATCATAGTTGATAGGTCGATTGTACATCATACTGTGGGAGAGTGATCATTCTGTGTGGGAGGCTATGGGGGCCGTCAGAGTGTGAGAGACTATGAGAGTATCGTATTATGTAGGGAGCTGTGGGGGTGACTGGGTGTATCATACTGTGCAGGCATCATATTCTTTTTGGAAGGCTGTTGGGGCATCATACTTGTGGCGACATCATCCTGAGTGGATGTTTACTATGGAGCCTCATAATGTTTGGAACTGTGGGGACATCATACTTTGTGAGAGGTACTGGAAGAGCATCATACTTTGTTGCCGGGCTGTGGGGACATACTCTGTGGGGGCATTGTAGGCCATCTACTTTATTGAAATCACTGTGGAGTTATCATAGTGTGTGTCAAGGAAGTACTGTTGGGGTAAATTACGTGGAGGGTATCCTCCATTGTCCATTTGTGCACATTTCTTCAGAAGTGGTTTTAGTTCCATAAAGATGCGGTACATTCTGGTATCCTATTGTGTGTTGAGGGCATTTTTGTGTTCATCGTAATGGTGAGAACACTAAGAGGATTCAGCAGGGGCACAATTATTGGGTACATGCTGCAATACATGTCCCTCTCCCTGTCTTTAAAAATATGCAGTGTGCAGTGTGACCTGGAGAGTCTGCAAAGCAGTGACGTCAGTCAGAAGAGGAGGAGAATGGCGCTGGATCATGAAGAGAGCATAGTAGGTAATTATATTAACATACTCACGCTACATTACATTCACATAGACACATTTAATGAATAAAACAATTAGTAGGAGGGCTTCTTTAAACCCTTAGGGTACCGTCACACAGTGCAATTTTGATCGCTACGACGGCACGATTCGTGACGTTCGAGCGATATAGTTACGAGATCGCAGTGTCTGACACGCTCCTGCGATCAGGGACCCCGCTGAGAATCGTACGTCGTAGCAGATCGTTTGAAACTTTCTTTCGTCGTCTAGTGTCCCGCTGTGGCGGCATGATTGCATGGTGTAACATATATCGTATACGATGTGCGCATAGTAACCAACGGCTTCTACATCGCACATACGTCATGAAATTATCGCTCCAGCGTCGTAGATTGCAAAGTGTGACAGCAGTCTACGACGCTGGAGCGATATTGTTATGACGCTGGAGCGTCACGGATCGTACCGTCGTAGCGATGAAAATTGCACTGTGTGACGGTACCCTTAGACCCAAAAGACATTACTGCAGAACTCATATACAGTGCATATGGCATCTGCAAAAACATAATTGTCAATTGCAAAAAAAACCAGCAATCTTAAGATTTTGTGCTATAATTTTGGTAAATCAACAAATACTTTTCACAAAAGAAAAATAAATCCATGGATTTAGTGGTAAGATTTGGTTGATACCATCAGTTTTTTCTATTTTTTCCATTTGGTGTAGAAGTGGATTAGTTATTGTACTTTAGGGAAAACAGATGATATTTACAATTGGTATGGAATCAGAAGGGAGAACAGATTGCATGATGGACATCTGTCTTGTCCGATGCACACAAGGTCCGCTATCCTAACCATTATCTGAACATTGAACTTAATGGGACAACAGATGTGATGGATTAGAGGGACAGATGTCAAGGTTGACATCAATGTTTTTCCTCTATCCACTTGTATAAAAGAAGCTTATTTTATATAATGGACACATGTAGCCAAGGTAAAGGCCTTATAAGATAACTACATTATCTAATAGATCTGGGAACTGGACTTTGGGGTTCAGAATCTATTTCTATTGGGAACTAAATGGCAAGTTCATCTGGAGATGGGCATGTACCAACAAAGCAGCAGCTGAAATGCTGACCTTGGCCAGGCAGGGGAAAATGCATGTTTTACTTCTTCTCACTACAGGACATATATATATCGGTTATAAACTAGGATTACTCAGTGTGAGATATAATGCTGATCTTGCTGGTACTGCTGTTTTAACCAACGATCAGCAACACTGAAGCTGACACACATAACCAGGCTCATGCTGAAACTTAGGAGCTTGGAACTCATAGACTCACAGATTACAGTATCCCCTTAGATATGATGGTTATGGCTTTTCAATGGTTATTCCCATCTCAGCCATTCATGGCCAAAATAGGGGGGTGGGGACTCAAAAGAGAATATATGGACATTCCAGCACTGGATCGCAGCTGCTGTTCTCTGTCATGCAAAATATTTCCCTGCCTGTTTAAAATCTTGCTTTACCTCACAGAAAGAATCAGTTGTGAACCCATATTATAATGTCTGTATACTCTCTTTTGCTTCCTCTGGTCAGGAGCTGTAGTATATTCGACCATGTTCCAGCACATTCGGACACATCTATCACAGAGGGGCACATTTATAAGATTATCTCGGAACAGGAACATTTTTTAACATCCTATTGTGGAGCTTATTTTTCTTGTTAGGCCTCTTTCACATTTCCGTCGGTATGGGCCTGTCGCAATGCATCGGGCCAACGTACCGACGGATGTTGTGAAATAACTGCACGACGTGGGCAGCGAATGCAGTTTTTCCCCGCATCCGCTGCCCATTCTGCAGTCCGGGAAGTAGGGGGTGGAGTTTCGGTCACGCATGCGCGGTCGAAAATGGCGGACACGACGCACAAAAAAAACGTTACATTGAACTTTTTTTGTGCGTTGTGTCAGCCAAAACATGACGGATCCATCGCACGACGGATGCGACGTGTGCCCATCCGTCGCGATCCATCGCTAATACAAGTCTATGGGCAAAAAACGCATCCTGCAAGCACATTTGCAAGATCCGTTTTTTGCCCATAACGACGGATTGCGACGGAGGATAAAAGACAGAAGTGTGAAAGAGGCCTTAGATCTATTCATTAAAATGTACTTTGTTTGTGGGACATACCTTTTACGTGGTAAAACAGAGGAAAGGGACTCACTCTGTCAGCCCATGGGCTTCTTGTGAAGTAACCATTGTGTGCCCCAAAGTGTTGTCTTGCCTGTTGGGGTCTATGAAGTCCTAAGTTTTGTCATCTTAGTTCTATTAGTACCCCTTGGGTACCTGCCAGCATTGTGGATAATAAAGAGCAATATAAAACTGCCTTGTTTTATATGAGAAATCTGGTACTGGTGTCCTTCCATATCCGCCAGCAAGTCAATGCATGCCTGATGCTAAGTACATTGCCTGGCCTATGGTCTGACGGTGTCTCTCTTTTTAAGTATGCATAAAAGCATGGTTGGCCACAGTTTTGTGCACCTCTGAAATGAAGGACACTGCTGAGCTGAGGTCAGATGGAGTCCAGACTAAAGGTACCTTCACACTCAGCGACGTTGCAGCGATACCGACAACGATGCCGATCGCTGCAGCGTCGCTGTTTGGTCGCTGGAGAGCTGTCACACAGACAGCTCTCCAGTGACCAACGATCCCGAGGTCCCCGGTAACCAGGGTAAACATCGGGTTACTAAGCGCAGGGCCGCGCTTAGTAACCCGATGTTTACCATGGTTACCAGCGTAAACGTTAAAAAAACAAACACTTCATACTTACCTTCCGCTGTCTGTCCTCTGGCGCTGTGCTTTCCTCTGCACTGTCAGCGCCGGTCAGTCGGAAAGCAGAGCGGTGACGTCACCGCTGTGCTTTCCGGCTGGCCGGAGCTGACACAGGATGCAGGAGGAGTGCAGAGAAGCACAGCGCCGGGGACAGACAGCTGAAGGTAAGTAAGTAGTGGTTTGTTTTTTTTAACGTTTACGCTGGTAACCAGGGTAAACATCGGGTTACTAAGCGCGGCCCTGCGCTTAGTAACCCGATGTTTACCCTGGTTACCAGTGAAGACATCGCTGGATCGGCGTCACACACGCCGATCCAGCGATGTCAGCGGGAGATCCAGCGACGAAATAAAGTTCTGAACTTTCCTCAGCAACCAACGATCTCCCAGCAGGGGCCTGATCATTGGTCGCTGTCACACATAACGATTTCCTTAACGATATCGTTGATACGTCACAAAAAGCAACGATATCGTTAACGATATCATTATGTGTGAAAGTACCTTAACTCTGCTGCCTCATTATAGTGAATGGATACCTCAGACGTTTTATCTGAATCAGGCCACTTGGAAATTTAGATGGAAACCCTAATGTCAGTGCTCAGTGAAAAGCAAAGGATTCATGTGATCCAAAATGTTATGCAAACTGTTCTTTTGTGTAGTGATGAGAGCCTGCTTAATCTATGGGATCCATGTCTCTAGCAGCATGAACTGGGCGCAATGTATTGACACTACAATGTACTGGACACAACAATGTACAGCCACTACAATGTAGAAACGCTACAATGGCAGATTTGCAATTTTCACTCAGCAACATTCAGTGCTGCTAATTTCTGGAAAACAACCATGGCGTCAAAATTGTCACTACACCTGTAGATAAATTGCCAGAGGGATGTAATTTCCAAAATGGGGTCACTTGAGGGGTGATTTTGCTTTTTTTGCACGTAGGGGTTCTGTACATGGAGTCTGCAAACTATTCTACAATAATTTGTTATCCAAGAGTCAAATAGCACTCTGTCCGGCCATGTGGCTAAGCAGTACTGTACAGCAACATATGGGGTATTACAACCTTCAGCAGAAATTGTATGACCGATGTTTGGTTCAATTTTTATGCATTTCCCCATGTGTAAATGTAAAACCTGTGGCTAAACCAACATTTTTGTTGTAAAAATGAAATTATTTTTCTTCACTGCCCAATTCATTGAGAGACATAGTTTGTAAAATGAGGTCACTTATGGAGCAGTTCTGTTGTTCTAGCACCTCAAGGGCTCTGCCAATGTGAGATGGCACCCCCAAATCATTCCAGCAGAATCTGAATTCCAATATGGCGCACTTTCACTTCTGAGCTTTGCAATGTGCCTCAAAATTGGTTTTAGACCAAATATGGGGTATTGGCATCCTCAGAAAAAAATGCATAACAACTTTTAGGCCACGTTCACACGTTCAGTATTTGGTCAGTATTTTACATCAGTATTTGTAAGCCAAAACCAGGAATGGATGAAAAATGCAAAAGTGGTGCACATATTTCTATCATACTTTTCCTCTGACTTGTTCTACTCCTGATTTTGGCTTACAAATACTGATGCTGTGCTCTGCAAATGACTTTCGACCAACTTCTGCACTAATCCATACCTCCCACTCCCGACTCCAAGACTTCTCCCGGGCTGCGCCAATTCTCTTGAATGCTCTACCCCAAGATATTAGGACCATCCACAATTTGCATAGTTTTAGGCGCTCGCTCAAAACACATTTGTTCAGAGCAGCCTACCACATTCACTAATCAAAGTCATTTTATGTTTGTGTGTGTGTAGCCCATTCACTATCTCCATCTACCCCCCACCCTCTGAAGATGGCTGGACCATCATTGTAAATACATCATTGTAAATACACACATGTACTATGTATCTTCCCCACCTCTTTGTAGATTGTAAGCTCTCACGAGCAGGGTCGTCTTGTGTTGCTTTAATTATTGTATCGTTAACGTTGTTACTTATGACTGTTGTGTTTGAAACTGTTAAACTGTAAAGCGCTGCGGAATATGTTGGCGCTATATAAATAAAGATTATTATTATTATTATGTAAAATACTGACCAAATACTGAATGTGTGAACGTGGCCTTACTGTTCATTATTTAATATTAGCCCTTATAAAAATTGAAAATTTGGGGCCAAATAATATTTTAGTAGAAAAAATTGTTATTTTTCCATTAACTCAGCCCAACATTATAGAAAACTGTGAGTTGTCTAAAAATGATCACTACAGCCCTAGATGAATGTCTCAAGAAGTGTAGTTGCCAAAATGGGGTCAATTGTGTGGGTTTCTGCTGTTTTGGCATGTCAGGGGCTCTCCAAATATAATATGGCATCCGCAATCTATTCCAATCAAAATTGCGCTACAGAATTCAATTGGCGCTGCCTTCCTTTTAAGCCCTGCTGTGTACCCAAACAGTAGTTTTCTACTACACATGAGGTATTAGCATGGCATACTCAGGAGAAATCGCACAACTAATTTTGGTGTCCATTTCATCCTGATACCCTTGTGAAAAAATAAATGTTTGGGGCTAATACGATATTTTTGAGGGAAAAATGTATTTTTTCATTTTCAAAGCTCAATGATGTAAAATTCTTTTAACCATTTGCGGGTTCAAGGTGTTCATCACACCTCTAGAGAAGTTCCTTGAGGGGTGTGATTTTCAAAATGGGGTCACTTCTGGGGGTTTTCCACTATTTAAGCACATCAGGGTCTGCAGACATGACATGGCATCCGCTATAAATTCCAGCCAATTTTGCACTACAAAGTCAAATGGAGCTCTTTCCCTTCTGTGCCCTGCCATGTGCCTAAACATTAGTTTTCCAACCACATATGTGGTATCGGTGTACTCAGAAGAAACTGCACAACAAATTGAATTGCCAATATTCTGCCGTTACCCTTTTGAAAATGCAAAATTATGGACTAAAGCAATATTTGTATGGGGAAGAATTTAAATTAAATTTGTTTCCTTCTACATTGCCTTCATTTTTGTGAAGCCCTTAAAGGGTTAACAACCTTCTTGAATGTGCTTTTTTGTCCTTTGAGGGGTGTAACTTTTAAAATGCTTTCACATTTGAGTATTTTCTGTCACATATACCCCTCAAAGTCACTTGAAATACATGTGGTCCCTAAAAAATTGGTTTTGTAAATTTTGCTGGAAAGGTGAGAAATTGCTGATAAACCTTTAACCATTTTAACTTCTTAACAAAAAAAAATGTTTTAAAAATTATGCTGAAGAAAAGTAGACATCTGGTAAGTGTTATTTCTAAATTATTTTGTGTGGTATAACTGTCTGGTTTTAAGGCATAAACATTCAAAGTTTAAAAATTGCTAAATTTTCAACATTTTCATCAGTGAACACAAAGTATATAGACCAAAATATACCACTAGCATGAAGTACAACATGTCATGAAAAAAATCACTGGGATATATTTAAGCGTTCCAGAGTTATTACCGCAAAGGCAGGATATTGCATCAGATGCAATATGCTAACAACACACTGTTAGGGCTAGCGGAACGCATCAAATAATTAGAGAAAAGGAATAAGGTGCGTTCGCAGCCCGGGGTCCACCATGCAGAGATGGAACCTGCTGCTAAGCAATGAGGGACTATATGGCGGTACAATGAGGATACAAACACAGGTTAGCTTCACCCTGTGTGAAAAAAGCGAACCCTGTTGCACCACAAGGCCGCAGTACCGCACGTAACAGAAATAATAAAGTAGCAAGAGAGTGCATGTGGTGCCGCGCTGGCAGATGCCAGGACCTACCTAGAGGACCAATAGGAGCTACTGCAGTACCTGAGCATGTGACCCCAGACCACCACTGAGAGGTCTTCCTTTGGGCATGCTCAGAAGGGGAAAAGTAGGACTTAGTCCCAGAAATGTCTGCTCGCCACTGATCAGTACAGGCTAAAATGGCAGAGCCTGGAAAGGCAGCAGTAACCCTTTGCACAGAATCAGACTGAGCGAGACGCTGGGACCGATGTCTCCGCTGAGCAGGCTCCACTGTGATGCAAAATGAGAGACCGCAGCAGACTTGGTTCGAGATTCCCCCTGTGCAACGGCGGGAACTTGACTCCTAACATTACCCCCCTCCTACGGCCCCTCCCTCCTTGGGCCTCGCTACGCTCAAAGGCTGCAATGAGCAGCGGAGCCGAATGTGCTCTACAGGTTCCCAGGTTCTGTCCTCAGGGCCGTGGTTCTTCCAGTCCACCAGATAGTATTTTTTGCCATGTACTACCTTGCACTCCATGATAGCATTCACCTCATACTCATCCGTGGACGAACCCGATGTCCCGGCAGATGACTCAGAAAACCAGGACATATAGATTGGCTTTAAGAGGGAAACATGATACCAAGGCGCGGAGGAATAGCCACACGTTAGACCACAGGGTTAACCTGTTCCAGAACCTTGAAAGGACCAATGTAGCAAGGTGCAAACTTAGTGGACTCAACTCGCAGCCTGATGTTACTGGCGAAGAGCCACACTAAGTCGCCAGGAGCGAAGGTCGGAGCGGGGCGCCGGTGAGCATCGGTAGAAACCCTCATTCTCTCCTTGGAAGCCCGAATGGCATCCTGTGTGCGGTCCCAAATGTCACGTGCCTCCACTGCCCAGTCTGCCACCCTGGAATCAGTGGATGACACAGGCATGGGCACAGGGACACGCGGATGCTGGCTGTAATTAACGAGAAAAGGAGTCTGCCCAGTGGAATCGGCTACAGCGTTGTTCAGAGCAAATTCTGCCCAAGGTAGCAAAGATGCCCAGTCATCCTGCCTAGCAGAGACAAAACATCGCAAATATGTCACCAGAGTCTGGTTGGCCCTCTCTACCAACCCATTCGTCTCGGGATGATATGCAGAGGAAAGATTTAGTTCTATGCTGAGTAAACGACAGAGCTCTATACAAAACCGGGAAGCGAACTGGGGACACCGGTCAATGACAATTTTATTAGGCATGCCATGTAAACGTAAAATATGTTTAATGAACAACGCCACCAAGGCCAGCGCAGAAGTTAACCGTGGAAGCGGCACAAGTGCACAATCTTAGAGAACTGATCGGTGACAACCCAGATAACGGTGCAGTTATGAGACTTGGGTAAGCTCACCACGAAGTCCATCCCGACCATCTCCCAGGGCCTGTCTGCCACTGGCAGGGGGTAAAGTTGCCCAGCAGGCCGTTGCCGAGGAGACCAATTCTTGGCACAGGAGACACATGCCTGAATATAGTCCCCGACATCACGGGCCATATGCAGCCACAAGTACGTCCTCGCCAAAAGCTCAGATGTTCTCTTGGTCCCAAAATGTCCACCGACCCTGACAAGTGAGCCCAAAAGAGAACCTCTGGTCACAAATTAGATGGTATGAAAGTCTTGCCTGGGGCACAGACTCTAGCGAAACCGGAGCCACAGTTCTCAGGCTCTCAGAAGGGACAATAAGCCGAGGCTCCTCCTCCTCCTCCTGTTCAGATGACACTACGGAGCGAGAGAGAGCATCAGCACGAATGTTCTTCTCCCTGGAGAGAAAATGGAGAGTAAAATGGAACCGGGAGAAGAACAGGGACCATCTAGCCTGGTGAGAATTCAGCCGCTGGGCCATCTATAAGTACACCAAGTTCTTGTGGTCTATGAACACTTGGAAGGGAAAGCGAGCTCCCTCCAAGAGGTGTCTCCACTCTGAGAAAGCCAACATCATGGCTAGCAACTCCCTGTCCCTGATGGAATAGTTCCTCTCCGCTGGTGAAAAGGTCTTGGAGAAGAAGAAGCAAAGATACTTCCGATCTTGAGCATCCTTTTGGAAGAGGACTGCTCCAGCACCAACGGATGAGGTATCCACCTCCATAATAAATGGCTTATCTACATCGGGGTGATGCAGGATGGGAGCACTAGCGAAGTGTGACTTAATTGAGAGAAAGGCCTTGGAGACCTCCTCCGACCACAACTTGGGATTTGCTCCCTTCTTGGTGTGGGCAACCAAGGGAGCTTCCAAAGTTGAAAAGTGTGGGATGAACTGACGATAGTAGTTAATGAACCCCATAAAGTGCTGCATCGCTTTAAGAGAATGGGATCTTGCCGTCCATCACAGCCTGTAGCTTGGCAGGATCCATAGCCAATCCCTGAGCAGAGATGATATAGCCAAGGAAAGGCAAGGACTCCTGCTCAAACACACACTTCTCCAACTTAACGTAGAGGGAGTTTGCCCATAAGGGGTCGAAGACTTTGCGAACATCTCTCCGATGGGAGTCAATATCTGGAGAGTAGATGAGAATATCATCCAGATAGACTACGACCGAGGTGGTCAGCATCTCCCGGAAGATGTCGTTCACAAAGTCTTGGAAAATGGCTGGGGCATTACAGAGCCCAAAGGGCATAAACAGATGTTCATAGTGCCCATCCCTGGTGTTAAAAGCCATCTTCCATTCCTCCCCCACGGATGCGAATCAGGTTGTAAGCACCCCGCAGATCTAACTTAGTAAATACCCATGCTTCCCGTAGCCTATCAAAAAGCTCAGATATCAGGGGTAGTGGGTATTTATTCTTAACGGTGATGGCATTAAGACCCCTGTAGTCTATGCATGGATGTAGTTCTTCATTCTTCTTCTGCACAAAGAAGAACCCAGTCCCTGCAGGTGACACTGATTTCCTAATGAATCCCCTTGCCAGATTCTCTTGAATGTACTGGGACATTGCCTCCGTCTCCGGGAGAGATAAGGGATAGACTCGACCCCGGGGAGGCTCAGCACCAGGCAAGAGGTCAATAGGACAGTCATAGGGGCGGTGAGGTGGAAGAGTCTACACAGCCCTTTTGGAGAACACGTCCGCATAGGACCAATATTGCTTGGGGAGAGAGGAAAGATCTGTGGATACCTCTGTAGAAGCAACCTGAACGCACTCCCTCTGACATCTACCCTCACATGATTTACTCCATCCCAAAATTTTCCCTGTTGACCACTCTATATGAGGAGAATGATAGCGAAGCCATGGTATCTCCAACAGGACCTCATCAATTCCCTCAGGAATTACTAATAGGAAGATAATCTCCTGATGTGGTGGAGACATAGAAAGAGTGAATGGAATGGTCTGATGTGTAATCTGTGAGGGTAGTGTCGACCCATTTACCACTTGAACGGTCACAGGCTTGGCGAGCATCACCAGGGGTATTGCATGACGCTGGGTGAAAGCAGATTACATGAAATTGCCTTCCGCCCCGGAGTCCAGGCAAAGCTCTACCATAAGAGTGGATGGGCCTATGGTAATTGTCCCCTTGAAGGACAATTTAGAGGAAAACGTCTCCATGTCTAGTGTACCTCCTCCAACTACCACTAGACAACGACGTTCCCCCGACCGCTGAGACCACTTGGAGGCAAGATGTCCTGACTGCCGGCAAACATGACAGACCATAAGTGCACGAGTGGACCAGGACTTAGATCCCGCACGCAATGCCTCTATGGCCTCATGTGAATCGGATACTTGGATCGGAGATTCCTGAGGTTTGGCGAAGGTGGGAGCCAGCCAAAACCTCTGCCTACACTGGGCTCGCTCCAACCTTCACTCGTGAAAGCGAAGTTTGATGTGGGTTGACATAGCTATGAGCTCCTCCAGGGTGGCGGGAATCTCCCTGGTGGCCAAAGCGTCCTTCGCATGGTCAGCCAGCCCTCTCCAAAATACCAGGATTAGGGCTTTATCCGACCATTCTAGCTCTTACGCTAATGTTCGGAAGTGGACAGCAAAATGGCTGACCATGGATGAACCCTGAGTCAATGCCAGCAGATGGAGCGCTGTTTCATGGGTGACTTGCGGTCCTAAAAAGACCTGTTTCAGAGTGCTCAAAAACTGAGGAGCACTCTGCACCACATGATCGTCGCACTCCCTCAGCGGTGTAGCCCACTCCAATGCCCTGTCCGACAGCAGAGAAATTATGAATCCCACCTTTGCCCGCTCTGTGAGAAAACGTGCAGCCAGGAGCTCAAGGTGTATACCGCACTGGCTCATGAAACCCCTACAGGATTTGCTGTCACCGTAGTATTTCTCTGGCAGCGGGAGGTGAGATAAGGTCAGAACAGAGATGGCAGTGGACAAAGCTGCCACAGCCACACTAGCAGCCTGAACAGCTATTGCAGTAACATCCACCGTTGAGGTTGCACGCTCGAGAGCCGCCAACCTGCCCTCCAGCTGCTGGATGTACTCCTGCAATCGCTGTTCGTCCGTCATTACTTAGCCAGACCCTGGCGCTAGTATAATGTTAGGGCTAGCGGAACGCACCAAATAATTAGAGCAAATAATTAGAGCAAAGGAATAAGGTGCGTTCGCAGCCCGGAGTCCACCGAGCAGAGATGGAACCTGCTGCTAAGCAATGACAGACTATATGGCGGTAAAATGAGGATACACACATGGGTTAGCTTTACCCTGTGTGAAAGAAGCGAATTCTGTTGCGTCACAGGGCCGCAGTACCGCATGTAACAGAAATAATAAAGTAGCACGAGAGTGCATGCGGTGCCGCACTGGCAGATGCCACTAACCACCCAGACTTGGGTTTGGAAAGTGCGGTGATAGCGCACAGCGCCGCACTGGCGGTCACAGCAATAGACGCTGTTTGTGTACTTGTGTTGGTAGCAAGTCGGGCGCTAGATTACAATCATCCTCCTTACGCGAGCATTCAAACACAAGGGAGGGGATGAATAGGGTATGTGCACACGTTCAGATTTTCCTCACGTTTTTTCACGGTAAAAATGCTATAAAAACTCATTAAAAACGCATACATTATGCATCCTATCATTTAGAATGCATTCTGCATGTTTTGTGCACATGATGCATTTTTTTCAATGAAAAAAATGCATCGCGGTAAAAAAAGCAGCATGTTCATTAATTTTGCGGATATTCTGCGTTTTCCCGCTATTCTATGCATTTTGAAAAAACGCACCAAAAACGCACCAAAAACGCATGAAAAAAACGCATGCGGATTTCTGGCAGAAATGTCCGGTTTTTGTCAGGAAAATTTCTGCAAGAAATCCTGACGTGTGCACATACCCTTAAAGAGCGACTTTCACTCACAACACACACACATAAACAAGTGAATACTAGCGCATGGCAGTGCGGCCATGCGAACCTTTTATAGCTGCAAGTTCAAGACCTTCCTAGAGGTCCAATGAGAACTGCTACAGTAACTGAACAACTTCAGGACCTTCCTAGAGGACCAATAGGAGCTACTGCAGTACCTGAGCATGTGACCCCAGACCTCCACTGAGAGGTCTTCCTTTGGGCATGCTCAGAAGGGGAAAAGCAGGACTTAGTCCCAGAGACGTCTGCTCCCACTGATCAGTACAGGCTACAATGGCAGAGCCTGGAAAGGCAGCAGTAACCCTTTGCACAGAATCAGACTGAGCAAGACGCTGGGACCGATGTCTTCGCTGAGCAGGCTCCACTGCGACTGATGCAGAATGAGAGACCACAGCAGACCTGGTTCGAGATTCCCCCTGTGCAGCGGTGGGAACTCGACTCCTAACACACACGACTCCAGCTCTGAAGTGATCGGGCGCTGAGTGTTAAGGCTACTTTCACATTTCTGTTTTTGGGAATCCGTCACAATGCGTCATTTTGAGAAATAAAGTATCCTCCAAATTTTCCCGCAGGATGCGTTTTTTTCCCATAGACTTGTATTGCCGACGGATCGTGACGTATGGCCACACGTTGCGTCCATCGTGCACTGGTTGCATCTGGTTTTGGTGGACCGTCGTCACAGAAAAACGTTCAAGGGAACGTTTTTCTGTACGTCACATCCAGTGTTTCAGACTGTGCATGCCCAGCAGGAAATATCGCTCTCAAGATCTTTCCTCACCCTGCAGTCTCACAGAAATGTGAAAGCACACACTTCCGTCGGTAGGTCGCGCCAACGCTTCGTGACGGCCCGGTACCGATGGAATTGTGAAAGGAGCCTAATGCACTGTGCTCTGATCTTCTCGCATGTTCTAAAAAACACAGTAACTTCTGGACAATGGATAACCCTATTCAGTTTGTATAAAGTATGTTCCAACTCCATGCAAAATCCACATTTCTATAAATGTATGGCTCAATCATACGAGCATATTATACAGATGTGCTGTAAAATTAAAGTTTGTATCGCACACTGAGCAATGTTCTCTCTGACTGTACAGCTGACACAGCATGCCCTAGTCTCATCTATTCTGGTCTATGAGTGCGCAAAAAAAATCCGATCCCATACAAATCACCTGTGTCGCATCGAATTTTTATGGATACATTAATGCTATTAAGCTAAGAAACTGTATTTGATCCTGTGCAGTTGTAAATGTTGGATAAGTACAGATGTCATGTGGACATAAAATATGGATACATAGATGGCAGATGAAATTGTTTGAGTTTTCTAGATGAAAAGCATTCACATGCTCATCTGAACCTGGCCATTAAATTGACAAAAATCCTGACAGGTTTTATAATGCAATAACTGGGACTTTCTCACTACATTAGTAATGTTTACTCTCGGAAATCCATTCACATGGCTGAAAATGTGTCTAATTAATCACTTATGTCCTCAAACTGTGTTTTTCCGTTTTAGAGTTTGGTAACCAGGTTTGCTATTCATCGGGTCCACTGCTAAGTGAACTTTCTCACAGTTCTCCTCATCTTAATTTAACAAGGAAAGAAAATGGCTCTGCAATGAATGACACTGTGCAAAAACTGAAAGAAGATGGAGAAGTAAAGAGATGCAGATTTTGCTCTCCTCATTCTCATTCGGAATGCTTTGTAACCCACCATACTAGGCCTCTGCTCCTCCATTCAGATGTCAAATGCAGCGGTTATAAGGGGCTGAATGGGACTCCCTGATGGGAAATGGATGGCCTTTTAACCTGAAGGCTCAAGCTGTTCCTCTTTACATTTTTTTTCTCCAGAGCAACTTTTCAGCAGATGTTTTGTTCAAGTGAAGGAATGAACTCTCTTCCACCTGGTTCCAGCAATGTCCTGGGAGTGAAATCATTTCTCTAGACTCCTTCAGCACTTTTCAGCGTTTTTTTTTTCTTTTTTAAAGCAAAATGGTTTCCTATGCATATGTTTACTGAGAACAAATAAAAACCATAACAAAAAGTGATTTTTTTTTTTAACTATTTTTCTCTACTCTCAGGCCTCTTTCACACATCCGTGTCTCCAGTATGTATGGTGACAGTTTTCACACGTACCAGAGACACTGACACACATAGACACATTCACATGAATGGGTCTGTGCACATGTCAGTGTGTTTCCACAAACTATGTGTGGGGCACACATAGACATGTCCATTTTTTAACGTCAGCACGGGCGACAAAACGTCCCGCACACGTGCACACGGAGAACACAAATTGATGTCATCCATGAGACACACATCGGCACCGGGGAAGAAGCGCTAGAGTGGGGGCTTATGGGACTATTATTCCCATCATTCGACACCTGTTACCGCTAATAACAGTGACAGCAGGAGCAGATGATCGGGGTATTCCTCACCCGCCACCTGCGATATAGCGAAATAAATGAAAAACCCGGCGTGGCTTCCCCGCTATTTTCTTTAACCAACCTGGCAAAACTCACAGCTGGGGGCTGCAACCCTCAGCTGTCAGCTTCAGCAAGGTTGTTTATCAAGAATAGAGGGATCCCCACACTGTTTTTTTTAATTATTTAAATAATTTAAAAAAACGGCATGGGGTCCCCCCTATTTTTGACAACCAGCCTTGCTAAAGCTCACAGTTGGGGGTTGGTATTCTCCAGCTGGTAAGGTGTCATAGATATACAGTATATCCCTGCCTGTCTGAAAATAGCAGCCCGCAGCTGCCCAGAAAAGGCAGATCTATTAGGCCGGCTTCACACTTGCGAGTTTTACGGACGTAAGAGCGCAGAAACTACGTCCGTAAAACTCGCAAAAAATACGGCACAATTATTCTCTATGCTCCTGCTCCTATCTGCCGTATTTTACTGATCAGTATTATACGGCTTTCTACGGCCGTACAAAATCGCAGCATGCTGCGTTTGTCACCGTACTGCGCAAGAAATACGCCAATGAAAGTCTATGGAAGCATGAAAAATACGGATTACACACGGACAAGCAGTGTGACTTGCGAGAAATACGCAGCGCTGTTAGAGAGAAAAGCCGGTAATTCAGTGCGGTGTACAGTAAAATCACACTGACAGCTTACAGTCCAATAGGTAGAATAAATGTGTACACATAGAATAGGTATATATATATGTCAGTGAGACACATATATGTATATATATTAATATTTATTCCAGCGCTATACAGCTTGAAAGCCGGTAATTCAATTACCGGCTTTTTCTTTCTCCTTCCTAAACCCGACATGATTTGAGACATGGTTTACATACAGTAAACCATGTCTTCTCTCCATTTTTTTTGCAGATTCCACACTACTAATGTCAGTAGTGTGTTTCTGCAAAATTTGGCCGTTCTAGCTCTTAAAATAAAGGGTTAAATGGCGGAAAAAATTGGCGTGGGCTCCCGCGCAATTTTCTCCGCCAGAGTAGTAAAGCCAGTGACTGAGGGCAGATATTAATAGCCTGGAGAGGGTCCACGGTTATTGGCCCCCCCCTGGCTAAAAATATCTGCCCCCAGCCACCCCAGAAAAGGCACATCTGGAAGATGCGCCTATTCTGGCACTTGGCCACTCTCTTCCCATTCCCGTGTAGCGGTGGGATATGGGGTAATGAAGGGTTAATGCCACCTTGCTATTGTAAGGTGACATTAAGCCTAATTAATAATGGAGAGGCGTCAATTATGACACCTATCCATTATTAATCCAATTGTAGTAAAGGGTTAAATAAAACACAAACACATTATTTAAAATTATTTTAATGAAATAAAAACAATGGTTGTTGGAGTATTTTATTCTACGCCCAATCCAGTCACTGAAGACCCTCGTTCTGTAAGTAAAAAAAAATAATAAACCAACAATATACTTAGCCTCCGCAGATCTGTAACGTCCAACGATGTAAATCCTTCTGAAGGGGTTAAAACATTTTGCAGCAAGGAGTTCCGCTAATGCAGGCTGCTCCTTGCTGCAAAACCCCGGGGAATGAGGCTAAATATAGATCAATGATCTATATTTAGCTTCATTTGCGGTGAGGCGCCCTCTGCTGGATGTTCATAGGTCGTGGGAACTTACCTAGAAAGCTCCCCGGCTTTCTAGGAAAGTTTCCACGATCTATGAACAGCCAGCAGAGGGCGCCTCACCGCAAATGAAGCTAAATATTGATCAGTGACCTATTTTTAGCTTCATTCCCCGGGGTTTTGCAGCAAGGAGCAGCCTGCATTAGCGGAACTCCTTGCTGCAAAATGTTTTAACCCCTTCAGAAGGATTTACATCGTTGGACTTTACAGATCTGCGGAAGGTAAGTATATTGTTGGTTTATTATTTTTTTTCTTTCACAGAACGAGGGTCTTCAGTGATTGGATTGGGCGTTAAATAAAATATTACAACAACCTTTGGTTTTATTTCATTAAAATAATTTTTAATAATGTGTGTGTGTTTTTCTTTAACCCTTTCATTCATTTGGATTAATAATGGATAGGTGTCATAATTGACGCCTCTCTATTATTAATTAGGCTTAATGTCACCTTACAATAGCAAGGTGGCATTAACCCTTCATTACCCCATATCCCACCGCTACACGGGAATGGGAAGAGAGTGGCCAAGTGCCAGAATAGGCGCATCTTACAGATGTGCCTTTTCTGGGGTGGCTGGGGGCAGATATTTTTAGCCAGGGGGGGGCCAATAACCGTGGACCCTCTCCAGGCTATTAATATCTGCCCTCAGTCACTGGCTTTACTACTCTGGCGGAGAAAATTGCGCGGGAGCCCACGCCAATTTTTTCCGCCATTCAACCCTTTATTTTAAGAGCTAGAACGGCCAAATTTTGCAGAAACACACTACTGACATTAGTAATGTGGAATCTGCAAAAAAAATGGAGAGAAGACATGGTTTACTGTATGTAAACCATGTCTCAAATCATGTCGGGTTTTAGGAAGGAGAAAGCAAAAGCCGGTAATTGAATTACCGGCTTTTTGCTATATCGCGGCTGTATGAAGTAATAATATATATACATATATGTGTCTACTGACATATATATATATATATATATATATATATATATATATATATATATATAGAGACAGTATATATGTTTTTATTTTTTTTTAAACACATGGATCCCTTGTATAGGCGTATGTCGGTTTGGCAAGCCTGCGATAAAAACACGCAGTACGGCTGCCATACGGATTACATACGGAGGATGCCATGCGCAAAAAACGGTGACACACCCTGCCTACGGAGGAGCTACGGACCACTATTTTCGGGACTTTTCAGCGTAATACGGCCGTAATATACGGACCGTATTTGCATACGCTGTGTGTGACGCCGGCCTTAGATGTGCCAATTCTGGCACTTTGACCAGCTCTTCTCACTTGCCCTGTAGCAGTGGCAAGTGGAGTAATATTTGTGGGGTTCTCTTGTGAAAAAAGTAATCACTTCTCCACAGGATTAGTGATAACGTATTGATTGGTGGTGGGGGTCTGACTGCTGGGACCCAGTCGGCAGAATGTGGAACTTTTATCCCCATTAGACTGGAGCGGTATATCCGACTTGACAACTGATCCATTCATTCACTCTGTGGCTGCGAGCGCTGCTCTTGTTTTTTTCTGGAAGCCCCAAAGAAAATGAATGGAGCTGCGGTCAGATAGCTGAACTGCTGCTGCTAGGGTTGAGCGAAACGGGTCGTTCATTTTCAAAAGTCGCCGACTTTTGGCAAAATCGGGTTTCATGAAACCCGATCCGACCCCTGTGCGGGGTCGGCCATGCGGTACGCGACTTTCGCGCCAAAGTCGCGTTTCAATGACGCGAAAAGCACCATTTCTCAGCCAATGAAGGTAAACGCAGAGTGTGGGCAGCGTGATGACATAGCTCCTGGTCCCCACCATCTTAGAGAAGGGCATTGCAGTGATTGGCTTGCTGTCTGCGGCGTCACAGGGGCTATAAAGGGGAGTTCCCGCCGACCGCCATGTTACTGCTGCTGATCTGAGCTTAGGGAGAGGTTGCTGCCGTTTCGTCAGAAGCAGGGATAGCGTTAGGCAGGGTCCATTAACCACCAAACCGCTTGTGCTGTAGCGATTTCCACTGCCCAACACCACCTTCGGTGTGCAGGGACAGTGGAAGCTACATTTTTTTTTTTTTCCCCTCAGCGCTGTAGCTCATTGGGCTGCCCTAGAAGGCTCCCTGATAGCTGCATTGCTGTGTGTACGCCGCTGTGCAAACCAACTGCTTTTTTCAAAGCACAAATCCTCTTGTTCCTTCCTTTCTGCACAGCTATCTTTTTGGTTTGTACACACATTTTATTTAATTTGTGCATCAGTCCACTCCTTATTGCTGCCTGCCATACCTGACTGAGATTACTGCAGGGAGATAGTAATTGAAGGACATTCCCTGTATTTTTTTTTTTTTTTTGTGGGAGATTAAGATTGACATTTCTGCTAGAGTGCCATCTCTGTCTGTGTCATCTCTCACTCAGTGGGCCATAGAAAGCCTATTTATTTTTTTGCTTGATTTTGGTTCTAAAATCTACCTGAAAAAATCACTACATCAATCAGTGGGAGAAAAATATTGGCCTCAGGGCTTGTGTGCCACTCCTGACTCCTGTGTGCATCATCACTCACTCAGTGGGCCATAGAAAGCCCATTTTTTTTTTTTTTTGCTTTATTTGGGTTCTAAATTCTACCTGAAAAAATCAATAAATCAATCAGTGGGAAATGAATATTGGCCTTTGGGCTTGTGTGCCAGTCCTAAGTGTGCCATCTCTCTCTCTCAGATAGTGGGCCATAGAAAGCCTATTTATTATTTTTTTTATTGGGTTTATAAATTTTCCCTGGAACAAAAAAAAAAAGTGGGAGATAAATATTGGCCTCTGGGCTTGTGTGCCACTCCTGACTCCTGTGTGCGTCATCTCTCACTCAGTGGGCCATAGAAAGCCTTTTTTTGTTTTATTTGTTTTCTAAATTCTCCCTGAAAAAATCATTTTATTTTCTTTGGTTTCTAAATTCTTCCTGAAAAAATCATATTATTCTATTTTTTTATTTTCCTAAAGTCTCCCTGAAAAAAAACCAAAAAAAAAACCAAATCAGTGGGAGATTAATATTGCCCTTTCTGCTTGTGTGCCAGTCTTGACTCCTGGGTGTGCCATCTCTCTCTCTCTCTCCAATTGTGGGCCATAGAAAGCCTATTATTTTTTTAGCTTGATTTGGGTTCCAAAATCTACCTGAAAAAATCACTACATCAATCAGTGGGAGATAAATATTGGCCTCTGGGCTTGTGTGCCACTCCTGACTCCTGTGTGCGTCATCTCTCACTCAGTGGGCCATAGAAAGCCTTTTTTTGTTTTATTTGTTTTCTAAATTTTCCCTGAAAAAATCATTTTATTTTATTTGGTTTCTAAATTCTTCCTGAAAAAATCATTTTAATCTATTTTTTTTTTTCCTAAAGTCTCCCTGAAAAAAAAAAAAAAAAACAAATCAGTGGGAGATTAATATTGCCCTTTCTGCTTGTGTGCCAGTCTTGACTCCTGGGTGTGCCATCTCTCTCTCTCTCTCTCCAATTGTGGGCCATAGAAAGCCTATTATTTTTTTTAGCTTGATTTGGGTTCCAAAATCTACCTGGAAAAATCACTACATCAATCAGTGGGAGATAAATATTGACCTCTGGGCTTGTGTGCCACTCCTGACTCCTGTGTGCGTCATCTCTCACTCAGTGGGCCATAGAAAGCCTTTTTTTGTTTTATTTGGTTTCTAAATTCTTCCTGAAAAAATCATTTTATTCTATTATTTTTTTTTCCTAAAGTCTCCCTTAAAAAAAAAAAAAAATCAAATCAGTGGGAGATTAATATTTACATTTGTGCTTCAGTGACAGTCCTGCGTGTGTGGCATCTCTCTCATTTGTTGCCACCAACAACAGAGTGTGTAACATTGTGCCTGATTTTCGTTGTGGTCTCACTCACCTGTAAAGGGAAAGCTAAATCATACTGAAGTTATAGCTCACCGTGTAATTTGTGTGACAGCAACAAATACCGTTAGTTTGTTTACGTTTTTAAAACAATGAGGAAGTATGGTGGAAGAGGTCGTGGCCGGGGGCGTTCATTGTCAGCTGGTAATGAGGGTAGTGGTAGTGGTGGAGCATCAGCTGGTCATGGGAAAAAAAATATTGCACCTAAGTCTGGAGCTGTGGAGCCAGGTTCGTCGTCTGGCTACACAAGGCCTCGAACGCTCCCTTTTCTGGGAGTAGGAAAACTGCTTTTAAAGCCGGAGCAGCAAGAGCAAGTTTTGGCTTATCTTGCTGACTCAGCCTCTAGCTCTTTTGCCTCCTCTCGTGAAACTGGTAAATGTCAAAGCAGCGCGTCGTTAGTGGATGTTCACGGTCAGGGACAAGTCGCTTCCTTGTCCTCTTCAGCAAAAACAACAACAGAGAAGAATGCAGCAGGCGACACAACGGGTTACTCCATGGAGCTCTTTACACATACCGTCCCTGGCTTAGAAAGTGAAGCAGTTAACAGTCCATGCCCATTACAAGTTGAATCTGACATGGAGTGCACTGATGCACAGCCACAGCCAGACTACTATGCTGGTCCTTTGACTCAGACCACAACATTGCCCTCGCAGGGTGCTGATCAAGAATCAGACCCTGATGAGACTATGTTGCCCCATCACGAACGCTATACCACCGACCGACACGGTGACACAGACGAAGTTGCACACGAGCTACAAGAAGAGGTAATAGATGACCCAGTTCTTGACCCCGATTGGCAGCCATTGGGGGAACAGGGTGCAGGCGGCAGCAGTTCTGAAGCGGAGGAGGAGGGGCCGCAGCAGGCATCAACATCGCAACAGGTTCCATCTGCCGGGCCCGTATCTTGCGCAAAACGCGTGGCAAAGCCAAAACCTGTTGGAGGACAGCGTGGCCATCCGGTTAAAGCTCAGTCTGCAATGCCTGAAAAGGTATCCGATGCTAGAAAGAGTGCAGTCTGGCATTTTTTTAAACAACATCCAATTGATCAGCGCAAAGTCATCTGTCAAAAATGTTCAACTACCTTAAGCAGAGGACAGAATCTGAAAAGTCTCAATACAAGTTGCATGCATAGACATTTAACCACCATGCATTTGCAAGCCTGGACTAACTACCAAACGTCCCTTAAGGTTGTAGCACCCTCGGCCAATGAAGCTAGTCAGCAACGCAACATCCCTTCCGGCAGTGTAGGGCCACCATTTTCCGCACCACCTGCAGTATCTGTGCAGGTTTCTTTGCCAGGCCAAAGCAGTCAGGGTCAGGGAATCACCAGTTTCGTAGTAGGAAACACTGCATCTAGGGCACCGGTGGCAACAATACCATCTCCCACCGTCTCTCAGTCTGCCATGTCCACCGGCACCCCCGCTAGTTCCACGATCTCCAGCTCTCCAGTCCAGCTCACCATACATGAGACTATGGTTAGAAAAAGGAAGTGCTTAGCCTCGCATCCGCACATGCTTCAGAGACTGTGTGAACAGAGGCGGGCTGTTATGTTTTTGTGGGAGGATACACATACGCGGGCAGGCAGTAGGATGGCAGACATGGAGTTGTCAGGTGTGCAGTGGTCGAAGATTCAAGACATGTGTCAAGTCCTTCAGTGTTTTGAGGAATGCACACGGCTGGTTAGTGCAGACAACGCCATAATAAGCATGAGCATCCCCCTAATGCGTCTGCTGATGCAAAGTTTGACGCACATAAAGGATCAGGCGTCTGCAGCTGAGGAAGAGGAAAGCCTTGATGACAGTCAGCCATTGAATGGCCAGGGCAGTGTACAGGACGAGGTAGCGGGCGAAGAGGAGGAGGAGGACGAGGAGGATGATGGGGATGATTATATTTTTAATGAGGAAGCTTTTCCGGGGCCACTGGAAATTGGTGGCGCGGCAAGGCCGGGTTCTGGTTTTTTGAGGGACACAAGTGACGTGGATTTGCCTGAAACTGCCCCTCAACCAAGCACAACCGCAGATTTGAGAACTGGAACTTTGGCCCACATGGCAGATTATGCCTTACGTATCCTCAAAAGGGACACACGCATAACTAAAATGATGAATGATGACGATTACTGGTTGGCCTGCCTCCTTGATCCTCGCTATAAAGGCAAATTGCAAAATATAATGCCACATGAGAACTTGGAACTAATATTAGCAACCAAACAATCAACTCTTGTTGACCGTTTGCTTCTGGCATTCCCTGCACACAGCGCCCGTGATCGTTCTCACACGAGCTGCAGGGGCCAGCAGACCAGAGGAGTTAGAGGGGCAGAAATCAGAAGTGGCGTTGGCCAGAGGGGTTTTCTGACCAGGTTGTGGAGTGATTTTGCTATGACCGCAGACAGGACAGGTACTGCAGCATCAATTCAAAGTGACAGGAGACAACATTTGTCCAGTATGGTTACAAACTATTTTTCATCCCTTATCGATGTTCTCCCTCAACCGTCATTCCCATTTGATTACTGGGCATCAAAATTAGACACCTGGCCAGAATTGGCAGAATATGCATTGCAGGAGCTTGCTTGCCCGGCAGCTAGTGTCCTATCAGAAAGAGTATTCAGTGCTGCAGGTTCAATACTAACAGAAAAAAGGACTCGTCTGGCTATCCAAAATGTAGATGATCTAACCTTCATTAAAATGAACCACAACTGGATTTCGAAATCTTTTGCCCCACCTTGCCCGGCTGACACCTAGCTTTCCTATGAAAAGGTCTTGCCTGTGGACTATTCTGAATGCCTTTTCCAATCTCGTAATTTTCTGCACCTGATTGTCCAGCATACAACATGTTTACACCTCACTAAATGGCCAAACTCCCCACACGGGGCCGGGGTATCGACACTTGGCGACAGCACCCGTGAGAGTGCAGTTTGTCTGAAGAGGTGGGTGAGCCCGCTTTTGGTCGACGGCACTGCCACTGTGTCCCTCCTAGTACAATAAAGTGTCTCTGGCGGTGGTGGTGCGCACCCAACGTCAGACACACCGTTGTAATATGAGGGGCCCTGGGCCTGTACCGCCAGCCACAAGACAGTTTCCCCCCACCCCAGCTCAAACAGTGC
This sequence comes from Ranitomeya imitator, assembly GCF_032444005.1. Taxonomy (NCBI): domain Eukaryota; kingdom Metazoa; phylum Chordata; class Amphibia; order Anura; family Dendrobatidae; genus Ranitomeya; species Ranitomeya imitator. The sequence continues at coordinate 555,643,883 of NC_091285.1, forward strand.
TCTACCACTTGCAAAATTATCTCACAGCTCCACCAATGTTTAGTCTATGCGCTGACATCCTTCAATGCCTGCCACTGACAATACCATTGTATTGACATTTTTGTTATGTTAGGCCTTCGATGCCTGTCTGTGGTCACTCCTTCCACTAGGCCTCCACTGACCACACCACTGCTGCCCGTGTACCCCTGTAACCAATTTAAAATTGCCTACAGCCATGTGTTATTATTTTAGGCCTTCGATGCCTGTCTGCGGTGACTCCTTCCACTAGGCCTCCACTGACCACACCACTGCTGCCCGTGTACCCCTGTAACCAATTTAAAATTGCCTACAGCCATGTGTTATTATTTTAGGCCTTCGATGCCTGTCTGCGGTCACTCCTTCCACTAGGCCTCCACTGACCACACCACTGCTGCCCGTGTACCCCTGGAACCAATTTAAAATTGCCTACAGCCATGTGTTATTATTTTAGGCCTTCGATGCCTGTCTGCGGTGACTCCTTCCACTAGGCCTCCACTGACCACACCACTGCTGCCCGTGTACCCCTGGAACCAATTTAAAATTGCCTACAGCCATGTGTTATTATTTTAGGCCTTCGATGCCTGTTTGCGGTCACTCCTTCCACTAGGCCTCCACTGACCACACCACTGCTGCCCGTGTACCCCTGTAACCAATTTAAAATTGCCTACAGCCATGTGTTATTATTTTAGGCCTTCGATGCCTGTCTGCGGTGACTCCTTCCACTAGGCCTCCACTGACCACACCACTGCTGCCCGTGTACCCCTGGAACCAATTTAAAATTGCCTACAGCCATGTGTTATTATTTTAGGCCTTCGATGCCTGTCTGCGGTGACTCCTTCCACTAGGCCTCCACTGACCACACCACTGCTGCCCGTGTACCCCTGGAACCAATTTAAAATTGCCTACAGCCATGTGTTATTATTTTAGGCCTTCGATGCCTGTCTGCGGTCACTCCTTCCACTAGGCCTCCACTGACCACACCACTGCTGCCCGTGTACCCCTGGAACCAATTTAAAATTGTCTACAGCCATGTGTTATTATTTTAGGCCTTCGATGCCTCTCTGCGGTCACTCCTTCCACTAGGCCTCCACTGACCACACCACTGCTGCCCGTGTACCCCTGTAACCAATTTAAAATTGCCTACAGCCATGTGTTATTATTTTAGGCCTTCGATGCTTGTCTGCGGTCACTCCTTCCACTAGGCCTCCACTGACCACACCACTGCTGCCCGTGTACCCCTGTAACCAATTTAAAATTGCCTACAGCCATGTGTTATTATTTTAGGCCTTCGATGCCTGTCTGCGGTCACTCCTTCCACTAGGCCTCCACTGACCACACCACTACTGCCCGTGTACCCCTGGAACCAATTTAAAATTGCCTACAGCCATGTGTTATTATTTTAGGCCTTCGATGCCTGTCTGCGGTCACTCCTTCCACTAGGCCTCCACTGACCACACCACTGCTGCCCGTGTACCCCTGGAACCAACATCAGAAAATATAAAAATAAGTATTTTGCTTATAAAAAAGAAAATACTGGAGAGATATCAAATGCAGACATTTTAACATTAAAAACAAACACATACAACAAATATCTGGTACAGTACTAAAAATGGCCACCAGCTACAATAACTTTCTCCTGCAAGTAGTTAACTGAAAGGTTTTTTCAATTTTAAACACAGATATGGCATCCACCGAGTGTTGTCCTGTCGCGTCTTCTTTATATTATTGCCAAGAAGATGCAAAACAATGAAAATAATAAAATCATTATTTACCAAAAAAATAGAGTAAGTCAAAACCACATTGCAAATAAACATTCATTACAAATAAAGAAGCAGGGCGCGTCCGAGGGTGAGTATATACCTAATAAGAATATAATCACCCTCGGACGCGCCATGCTTCTTTCCGACAGCCTTCCTTCCTAAGAATCAGCTCTTCCGTGGTGTAGAGAGAGGGTTTGTTACACTCCAAGGTGTTCCCCAGGTTGCCTTTCCTGAGCTTCGATCTTCATGCTCTCGTTTAGTAGTTGTTGGAAACTACACTGCATTAGGCCTACAAATTGGGTATGGGGTGTAGAGAGATGGTGTGTTCAACTCCAAGGTGTTCTCGAGGTTGCCTTTCCTGAGCTTCGATCTTCCGGCTCTCGTTTAGTAGTTGTTGGAAACTACGCTGCATTAGGCCTACAAATTGGGTATGGGGTGTAGAGAGATGGTGTGTTACACTCCAAGGTGTTCCCCAGGTTTCCTCTCCATTGCTTCGATCTTCCGGCTCTCGTTTAGTAGTTGTTGGAAACTACGCTGCATTGGGCCTACAAATTGGGTATGGGGTGTAGAGAGATGGTGTGTTCCACTCCAAGGTGTTCTCCAGGTTGCCTTTCCTGAGCTTCGATCTTCCGGCTCTCGTTTAGTAGTTGTTGGAAACTACGCTGCATTAGGCCTACAAATTGGGTATGGGGTGTAGAGAGATGGTGTGTTACACTCCAAGGTGTTCCCCAGGTTTCCTCTCCATTGCTTCGATCTTCCGGCTCTCGTTTAGTAGTTGTTGGAAACTACGCTGCATTAGGCCTACAAATTGGGTATGGGGTGTAGAGAGATGGTGTGTTCCACTGTAGAGAGATGGTGTGTTCCACTCCAAGGTGTTCCCCAGGTTTCCTCGCCAATGCTTCGATCATCATGCTCTCGTTTAGTAGTTGTTGGAAACTACGCTGCATTAGGCCTACAAATTGGGTATGGGGTGTAGAGAGATGGTGTGTTCCACTCCAAGGTGTTCTCCAGGTTGCCTTTCCTGAGCTTCGATCTTCCGGCTCTCGTTTAGTAGTTGTTGGAAACTACGCTGCATTAGTCCTACAAATTGGGTATGGGGTGTAGAGAGATGGTGTGTTACACTCCAAGGTGTTCCCCAGGTTTCCTCTCCATTGCTTCGATCTTCCGGCTCTCGTTTAGTAGTTGTTGGAAACTACGCTGCATTAGGCCTACAAATTGGGTATGGGGTGTAGAGAGATGGTGTGTTCCACTGTAGAGAGATGGTGTGTTCCACTCCAAGGTGTTCCCCAGGTTTCCTCGCCAATGCTTCGATCATCATGCTCTCGTTTAGTAGTTGTTGGAAACTACGCTGCATTAGGCCTACAAATTGGGTATGGGGTGTAGAGAGATGGTGTGTTCCACTCCAAGGTGTTCTCCAGGTTGCCTTTCCTGAACTTCTATCTTCAGGCTCTCATTAAATTGTGGTTAAACGGAACAACTGCATTTGGCGTACTAGTTGGTTTGGGGCCTACTATCGGTGTCTGCCGCTCCTTGCTGTTCTCCTGGTTTCCTGTCCTGAAATTCCGTTTTCAGGCGCTCGTTAAGTAGTTGTTAATGTTAGACTGCATTTGGCCTACTAGTTGGGTTGGGGCCTACTATCGGTGTCTGCCACTCCTTGCTGTTCTCCTCCACTGAACAAAGCTGTGCCGCCTGTTTACTACTGTTGCCAATTTTGAACTGCATTTCGACTACTTACTGAGTTGGGCCTACTCTCTGTGTCAGCCTCTCATTCCAGTTGTCCTCCACTGCAATGCCCCCTGATTAGTCCTGTGTTACCAATTTTGAACTGCATTTAGCCCACTTTATTCTTTGGGCCTATATCTGTGTTTCCTCCTCATCCTGCCCATTGCCCAGCCAGTGATAGATGAGTCTGCTGGTACATTGACCCATAACGCAACATTTCCCGTGCACGTTACACTGCAAGATTGTGACCCTGCTGAAAGTCAGGTCCCCCTTCCCGCATACCATACCACCTTACACAGGGACAAACAGGAAGGTGCAGATGAAAGTGCAGGTTCCTTCATCAGGTGGGGGGAGGAATACTAGTTGGCGACGTCACTGGCACAGGGCCTCTCATGGTACGCAAAAGTGTTGCTGCCGGTGGGAGGCGCCCCCGCCGTGCAAACACACCGCTGTACTTTGAGGGGCCCTGTGCCAGTGCCAATGCCAACGAGTGGGCCCCCCCTGCTTGCTCAGGTTCACAGCACTTGCAAAGTTGAAATACTTACCTCTCCCTGCTCCACTGCCGTGACGTGGTCCAGATTTCCTGGGCCCACTAATTACTTGAACCAGCCCTACCCACCACAACTTTAGCCAAATGACCCCCAATTTCAAATGCCTTCCAATTATTATAAGGTAAATTACGCTTGACAAGCTTCAATAAGAAGAATGGATGGTTTTGACATTAAAATTGGCACTCTAGGTGTTTTCCTGGCCCTCACTCACTGCCGACTATGCTGCCCCATTGACTTGCATTGGGTTTCGTGTTTCGGTCGATCCCGACTTTACGTCATAATCGGCCGATTTCACTCGACCCGACTTTTGAGATAGTCGGGTTTCGCGAAACCCGGCTCGACTCTAAAAAGGTCAAGGTCGCTCAACTCTAGCTGCTGCATTTTAGGGTATGTGCACACGTCAGGTTTTTTTCCTGACAAAATCCAGAGAATTCTGGCAGAAAATCGCGTTTTTTTCCGCGCGGATTTATCGCGTTTTTTGCACGGATTTTTTGCGGATTTTTTGCGGAATTTTAGCGTTTTTTTTTTTTCCTGAAAGTCATTTTGGCTTAGAAATCCGCAAAAAATCCGCAAAAAGAATGAGCATGTCCATTTTTTTTGCGGAATGCGTTTTTTTTGCGGTAAAAAACGCATCCATCTGAACAAAAAATCCGGAATGCATTCTAAATGATAGGATGCATATTTTTAGCGTTTTTGATGCGGAATTATAGCGTTTTTATAGCGAAATTCCGCAAAAAAAACGCTAAAAATCCGGACGTGTGCACATACCCTGAAAATGGGGATTAGTGTTCTGTCATGGATAAAACTTCCCCATTCTTCCAATCGGTGCAGTTTCTAATTGTCAGACCTAAGCGATCACCTATCCTGTGGAGCCCATGGATCGGTGATAACTTGTTTTAACCATAGAACATTTAAAGTCAAATACCGTAATTATATCTCCCAGTTATGGGAGCACACGGTAGATGTGCAGTAGCCGCTTGTGTTTTACAGTTGATGCTCCACTATAATGGGGACTGACAGATATTTGCATATAGCTGTAAGGTGGGTCCCTAATGTCTATTCCCCTGGTGGGCCCCAGACACCCAAGTCCGACCCTGAATTGAGAGATGTCTAATAAACACCTCTCCATTACTAAGCTGTGGAATTGATCTCACCTGACAATACAAAGGTGACATCAACTCCTTTAAGTGCATTTCTTACGCTGTGATCCAAGTATCTAGTCTCTGATGGAAATGAAGAATCTTCTCCTAATTAATATCAGAGAGAACAAATGACTGTCATACACAACACAATCCACTATACCAAGACCAATAATACCCCAAAGAGGGAAGAAATACCACCACACCATGAACAGATTACATGGTGACTGAATAATACTACATAATACCAGCATATAGGTGCAGCGCCCCAGAGACCTGGTCGTTGCAGTAATGTCACTCTGCCGCTAAGGAGGGTGATGTTATGTCTGATTGCACTAAAGGGGTTCATCTGATCAGGTATCACAAGCACACACTACACTTCACACTCCGGCCACTAGGGGGAGCAAAAGGCACTATTTACTAGGTCACTCCTCACACTGGTAAAACTAGGGGTTGGATAGGAAGTTAGAGAGAAGCTGACTGGGTTTTGCCCAGGCAACATCCCGTGGCAGGGGTTGTTGTGGGGGAGACTTCAGGGGAGTCCCTGTCAGGCATGGGAACCTGGCAGAGACTTAGCGACAAGAACAGAAAGCAACGGAACCGCGCCTGCACTACCTTGCGGCGGTATCCTTAGAAAGGACACGAAGAGAAGGATATTGTGGATAGTGAGAAACGAGATCAAGCACAAAGAAGAGCCAGTAGGAGTCGTGCCCCGAGAACGGCAACATCCTACTGAGGCGCGTAGCCGGTGACCGGAACACTGAGGAAGTAACTGACTTTATGCCTTACTTCAAATACCGCAGGACAGTTAATTATAGGTTGGCTGTCAACCATACATCACCTAAGCAGACATAGGGGGCAACCATGGAGAGGGGCATCTCTAGGGTCCCAGAATAGCTCCGAGCCTTCCCGTCAAACGGGTGCGTCCTAGCCATAACAAACATGGGGGACGGAGAGAGAAAGAACTAGAAAGAATGAGAAAGAACGAGAACAGAAGTTGTGAGGACTATCCCGAATGCTCAGCAGGGAAGCACTACAACACACAGGCGCTAGTGGTAGGCAACGATTTCCACCTGCAAAGGGAACTCTGGATGTGCCTTCGGACCGGCCGGTCTCAGACAGCCCTGTTGACAGTGCTCTGGACTGAGGATCCTGAAGCCTTCAGTAAAAGGTAAAGAGACTGCAACCCTGTGTCCTCGTTATTGACTGCGCTTCACACCATCGCCACCTACACCACTGGGAAGCCCTGGGGACATACTTCACCTGTGGGAAGGTATACCATCTAGCTGCCATCACATCACCCCAGTGGACCCCAAGCAGAGTCGGTCACCCTGACCGAATACCACAGGTGGCGTCACGAAACCTTAGCTGACTTTCATCATCTCTTTTATTGGACACCCCTTAGCAGGGTCACGGACCGGGTCCAGCCACCGTGACATCCCCAGAACTGAGCCAGAGAGGATCGGTACCAAGTAGCCCGCGGCCCTGCATCTGGGGGCGCTCCATAGGCACTATATAATACCACATACAAGGAGAAATACAGCCACACCATAACTTGACAACATATTCCACCACATAGTGACCGAATAATACCACATACAGGGGATAAATATCGCCATACTGTGACCAGACCTCAAATTACCCCCACATAGTGATCAAATAATACCACATATAGGGGATAAATACCACCACATTGTGAACAGTCCACATATTACCATCACATAGTGACTGAATACTACAATACTGATCAGGAATAAAAACCACAATACTAACAACACTGCTATTATCACCAGTGACATTATACACAAGAGCTCTGTATATACTGTCAGTGTATATAACACAGGGATCACCAGTGACATTATACACAGAAACTTTGTACACAGTATATAGTGTGTAGTGTATGTGTACATGTAATACACTGACTCACCGGTGACGTCTCTAGTTGAAGTCCTTCTTCTTTGCTTTTCTTCAGCCAGGACATACCGCCATCACTTCTTCCAGCCAGGACTCATCTCTGCAAAAAATAACACACAGTCATCAATTGCTTAACGCTTCCAGAGCACTTTCCCCACTTTTTCCCCAACTTCTATACTACGTCAGATGAAGATAAAAAGCGACTTAGTGCCGCCCTGCACATAACAGGACTCCCCTTTTTTTCCTCCATGAAAAACTGTTTCCTAAAAAGTAAATTATATTACAGTAATAATAATGTCCCTAATTGGACTCTAAAGAAATTATCTTCCCCACTTGTCACCATAAACTAATATAGCATGTTTCTCATTTTTGGCCCCCAAACAGTAATTAAGTCCCTCATCCTGGACCCCTTTATTTGATAATCTCGCCAGCTTGGTCCCCTTCATTTTATAATATGCCCCAGCCTGCCCTCCATGTCCCTTGTGCAGCCTGGTCCCCAGATATCCATCCTGCCCCCAGCTATCCATACTGGCCCCCATATGTCCCTTTTCCTGCCCCCTTCCCCCCATATATCCATCCTGGTCCATTGTCTGGGCCTTTCCCCGATTAATCCATCCTGGCTCCCCCCATATTTCCATCATGATCCCACTTATATATGCATCCTGGCTCCCCATATAGCCATCCTGGTCCCCATATATAACTATCCTGGCTCCCCCATATATAACTATCCTGGCCCCCCATATATACCCATCCTGGCTCCCCAATATATATCCATCCTGGCTCCTCACAAATATGCATCCTGGCCCCCCATATATATGCATCCTAGTCCCTTGTCCTGTCCCCCCATAAATCCATCCTGCCCCCTTATATATATGCATCTTGGCTCTACCATATATCCATCCTGTTTCCACCATATATATTCATCCTTATCCTGCCCCCCATATATCTCTCCTGGCCCCCCATATATATGCATCCTGATCCCTTGTCTGGCCCCCTCCCATAAATCCATTCTGCCCCCCATATATCGATCCTGGCCCCTCATAAACTGTATATGCATCCTCACTTTACCATATATCCATCCTGGCCCCCATACATCTGCATCCTTATATCCAACCTGCAGCCCCCCATATATCCATCCTGGTCTTTATCCTGCCCCCCATATATCCATCCTGCCGCCCCCTTATATCCATCCTGGTCCTTATTTCCTGTCCCCACATATTCATCCTTCCGCCCCCTTATATCCATCCTGGTCCTATTATCCTGCCCCTCCCCCATATATCCATCCTGCCGCCCCCTTATAGCCATCCTGGTCCTTTTTTCCTGCCCCCCTCATGTATCCATCCTGCAGCCCTCCTTATATCCATCCTGGTCCTTTTTTCCTGCCCCCATATGTATCCATCCTGGCCCCTCATATATATCCATCCTAGTCCTTTGTCCTGCCGCCCCCCTTAATCCATCCTTGTCCTTTTTTCCCTCCCCCATATATGCATCCTGCCTCTCCCTTATATCCATCCTGGTCCTTTTTTCCTGCCCCCCATTTATCCATCCGGCCGGTCCCCTTATATCCATCCTGGTCCTTTTTTCCTGCCCCCCATATATCCATCCTGCCGCCCCCCTTATAGCCATCCTGGTCCTTTTTTTCTCCCCCTCATATATCCATCCTGCAGTCCCCCTTATATCCATTCTTGTCCTTTTTTCCTGCCCCTCCATATATCCATCCTGCCGCCCCTTTATATCCATCCTGGTCCTTATTTCCTGTCCCCCATATATTCATCCTGAGCCCCCTTAAATCCATCCTGGTCCCTTTTTCCTGCCGCTCCCCCATATATCCATCCTGCCGCCCCCTTATAGCCATCCTTGGCCTTTTTTCCTGCCCCCCTCATATATCCATCCTGCAGCCCTCCTTATATCCATCCTGGTCCTTTTTTCCTGCTCCCCGTATATACATCCTGCAGACCCCCTTATATCCATCCTAATCCCTTTTTCCTGCCCCCCATATATAAATCCTGCTGCCCCCCTTATATCCATCCTGGTCCTTTTTTCCTGCCCCCATATATCTATCCTGCAGCCCCCCCTTATATCCATCCTGGTCCTTTTTTCCTACCCCCATATATCCAACATGCAGCCCCATTTATCCATCCTGGTCTTTTTTCCTGCCCCTACCCATATATCCATCCTGCTGCCGCCTTATATCCATCCTGGTCCTTATTTCCTGTCCCCCATATATTCATCCTGCCACCACCTTATATCCATCCTGGTCCTTATTTTCTGGCCCCATATATCCATCTTGCCCCCCTTTATATCCATTCTGGTCCTTTTTTTCTGCCCCCCCATATATCCACCCTGCTGGCCCCCTTATATCCATCTTGATCTTTATTTCCTGCCCCCCCCCCATATATTCATCCTGCCCTTTCCCATCTAATATCCATCCTGGTCCTCATTCTGCTTCCCCCCTTATATCCATCCTGGTCCTTATTTCCTGCCCCCTCATATATCCATCCTGCCCCCCTTATATCCATTCTGGTCCTTATTTCCTGACCCCCATATATCCATCCTGCCCCCCTTATATCCATCCTGGTCCTTATTTCCTGCCCCCCTCATATATCCATCCTGCCTGTGAGAGGGGTTAGCTTTAACAGCTCTGCTAAATCTAAAAAATCTGATTATGTTAGAACCGCTAATATGTAAAGTATCGCTTTGCCTACTTTATGCTGCTCTCAGATGAGGTAGCAAAAACTCAGTATCAGACTTTGTGCTTGCTTGTCACAAGCAACTTTACTAAGTTTTTACATTTCTTGTGCAATCTTTTTGTGAACGGGGGAAATATACATACATTTTTTTTAATACAAAATAAAATTCCTTAAAATCCAGGCATTTTAACTTCAATTGTCTACTGCACAAAGTGTGTGCGTCACAAAGATTTTTCTGTTTTAGTAGTCAAACTTTACTTCTGTACATATTACAATAAAGCAGCAGCACTGTTGCAGATGCTGGCTCTTAGGTCATGGATATATCTAGCATTTCTTATGATGTCCTTTTTGGTACGGGTTGAATAATTGTGGTTGTAAAGATTATCAAAAGTTAATTATAAGAATGAACAAAATGTATGGTAAAATAAAAAACTAACAATGGTAATGGACAAGGTAATGCAAAATAAAAAAGCCTATAAGATGGTTAAGAATGTGGATGCCGTTAGCAGCAGCAGAAGCACAACCACCGCCACTTGCATCGGTAACAGTAAATACATGCCACAATTGGCCTGATTTGCCTCTGGCAAGTGTATTGATGAAGATGAAGTGGCAATTAATATGGAATACATCGCACATCACTCCTCTCAGTCACAGCAGGTTGATGTTACCCTTGACAGCGACACCATCAGTTTGAGTCAGTGTTTCAGTGCTCTGCAATGAGCTTTCTGCTTTATCATAAATGAGTAAAAGGGAGCATATTTCAAACATTTTTTAATTTAAAAAAAATCTGTAAATCCTGTCAGTGCTCTGAGGTATTAAACGGGCTGTTTCTTTCTACTGGTTTTGTATTCCATATCTATGGAAGGGTCATTTTGACATTACTATAGCTTTGTTGGTGTTAATAATGACATGGCATTTAAAAGTGTTGCATACAGTCCTAGGAGGCCTTAGATTTTTGTATACATCTTTCGGATGAATTGGAGAATCAAATATTTTGAACAGATTTGCCGAATTTCACAAGAATCGATCATATCTGTTCGCTACCATTAATAGCATAGCCTATTACACTATGTCATACTTTATTTTTTGCTGTATGAGGATGCAAAAAAACATCAGATGAAGGTCAAAAGCGTTTTTGTTTTTACAGCACTTTTTTTTTTAAATGTGTCTGACTAGTGAAGCCCTTTAGATGCACTTAACATGTACATGGGGAGGTACAGTGGGGCAAAAAAGTATTTAGTCAGTCAGCAATAGTGCAAGTTCCACCACTTAAAAAGATGAGAGGCGTCTGTATTTACATCATAGGTAGACTTCAACTATGGGAGACAAACTGAGAAAAAAAAATCCAGAAAATCACATTGTCTGTTTTTTTAACATTTTATTTGCATATTATGGTGGAAAATAAGTATTTGGTCGGAAACAAACAATCAAAATTTCTGGCTCTCACAGATCTGTAACTTCTTCTTTAAGAGTCTCCTCTTTCCTCCACTCATTACCTGTAGTAATGGCACCTGTTTAAACTTGTTATCAGTATAAATAGACACCTGTGCACACCCTCAAACAGTCTGACTCCAAACTCCACTATGGTGAAGACCAAAGAGCTGTCAAAGGACACCAGAAACAAAATTGTAGCCCTGCACCAGGCTGGGAAGACTGAATCTGCAATAGCCAACCAGCTTGGAGTGAAGAAATCAACAGTGGGAGCAATAATTAGAAAATGGAAGACATACAAGACCACTGATAATCTCCCTCGATCTGGGGCTCCACGCAAAATCCCACCCCGTGGGGTCAGAATGATCACAAGAACGGTGAGCCAAAATCCCAGAACCACGCGGGGGGACCTAGTGAATGAACTGCAGAGAGCTGGGACCAATGTAACAAGGCCTACCATAGGTAACACACTACACCACCATGGACTCAGATCCTGCAGTGCCAGACGTGTCCCACTGCTTAAGCCAGTACATGTCCGGGCCCGTCTGAAGTTTGCTAGAGAGCATTTGGATGATCCAGAGGAGTTTTGGGAGAATGTCCTATGGTCTGATGAAACCAAACTGGAACTGTTTGGTAGAAACACAACTTGTCGTGTTTGGAGGAAAAAGAATACTGAGTTGCATCCATCAAACACCATACCTACTGTAAAGCATGGTGGTGGAAACATCATGCTTTGGGGCTGTTTCTCTGCAAAGGGGCCAGGATGACTGATCCGGGTACATGAAGGAATGAATGGGGCCATGTATCGTGAGATTTTGAGTGCAAACCTCCTTCCATCAGCAAGGGCATTGAAGATGAAACGTGGCTGGGTCTTTCAACATGACAATGATCCAAAACACACCGCCAGGGCAACAAAGGAGTGGCTTCGTAAGAAGCATTTCAAGGTCCTGGAGTGGCCTAGCCAGTCTCCAGATCTCAACCCTTTAGAAAACCTTTGGAGGGAGTTGAAAGTCCGTGTTGCCAAGCGAAAAGCCAAAAACATCACTGCTCTAGAGGAGATCTGCATGGAGGAATGGGCCAACATACCAACAACAGTGTGTGGCAACCTTGTGAAGACTTACAGAAAACTTTTGACCTCTGTCATTGCCAACAAAGGATATATTACAAAGTATTGAGATGAAATTTTGTTTCTGACCAAATACTTATTTTCCACCATAATATGCAAATAAAATGTTAAAAAAACAGACAATGTGATTTTCTGGATTTTTTTTTCTCAGTTTGTCTCCCATAGTTGAGGTCTACCTATGATGTAAATTACAGACGCCTCTCATCTTTTTAAGTGGTGGAACTTGCACTATTGCTGACTGACTAAATACTTTTTTGCCCCACTGTATGTGCTAAGTGATGGGTCTTAAGGAGAATAATTTCACTTCCTGTATTAGCTCATACTATATAACAGTGGTCCCAAATCTTTTCTACCTTGAGAGCTACAATAATCTCTGAGAAACGGTTGTGAGCCAAATCCGGCACCCCCCTCTCAGTAGTGACACCCAGAATCCCCCATAACTGATATAACCGCCAGGCTTCCTCCACAGAAGGCAGTCTGGGCAAGGTCGCCAATGGTCCAGAAATTCCTGCACAGTCCGTGAAGATATGCCACATTTTCCTTGATATGTCTGTAATTTTTTTGAAGCTGGAGAAACTCATACACATTTTGATGACTGTAATTATCATCATTTTACAATTTAGTGAATTCAGCTGACATTTTCATACCAGAATTATGAGCTGTAGACATGTAGCAGTTAAAATCTCAATGTTTTATTATGGTTTTCTAATTTGTCCATAAAAAAAATCTTTCTGTCAGTGATTTTTTGAATAGTAGTCCTGAAAAAACAAAAGTAAATTTGGCAACCCTGACACAGAGACCTTGTGCCACCTCCATTATATTCGGAAATCTCCCAACAAGCAATCCCACCACCCCTTCGCATCCAGCTTCAAGCACCTCTCCAACTGGCTGTGTCCCACTATTGCTAGCCTACCATATTTATCTTCCTTCATGGCCAGTAAATGCACAGATCTTCTCCTCTATGCATAGCTACTTACAAAAGTCATCATTTGGAGCTGGAGCAGACAGATGGAAGAGGCCCCTGTGCAAGAGGGCATTTTCTGCTTAGCGTCTGCCCCCTGGTGTAGTGTTGTTTCTCATTGTGGTTTATACTGAATATTGACGTGTCCTGGTTATAACTGATGAGCAAAGATAAGTCCACTGATATAATAAACATCATTTATTAAAATTGTTAAAAAAAAAGCCCTGGCCTTGTTGCCAATCTCAGCAACTCAGAAATATATTTTGTCTTGTACAGTGGGGCAAAAAGTATTTAGTCAGTCAGCAATAGTGCAAGTTCCACCACTTAAAAAGATGAGAGGCGTCTGTAATTTACATCATAGGTAGACCTCAACTATGGGAGACAAACTGAGAAAAAAAATCCAGAAAATCACATTGTCTGTTTTTTTAACATTTTATTTGCATATTATGGTGGAAAATAAGTATTTGGTCAGAAACAAAATTTCATCTCAATACTTTGTAATATATCCTTTGTTGGCAATGACAGAGGTCAAACGTTTTCTGTAAGTCTTCACAAGGTTGCCACACACTGTTGTTGGTATGTTGGCCCATTCCTCCATGCAGATCTCGTCTAGAGCAGTGATGTTTTTGGCTTTTCGCTTGGCAACACGGACTTTCAACTCCCTCCAAAGGTTTTCTATAGGGTTGAGATCTGGAGACTGGCTAGGCGACTCTAGGACCTTGAAATGCTTCTTACGAAGCCACTCCTTCGTTGCCCTGGCGGTGTGCTTTGGATCATTGTCATGTTGAAAGACCCAGCCACGTTTCATCTTCAATGCCCTTGCTGATGGAAGGAGGCTTGCACTCAAAATCTCACGATACATGGCCCCATTCATTCTTTCATGTACCCGGATCAGTTGTCCTGGCCCCTTTGCAGAGAAACAGCCCCAAAGCATGATGTTTCCACCACCATGCTTTACAGTAGGTATGGTGTTTGATGGATGCAACTCAGTGTTCTTTTTCCTCCAAACACGACAAGTTGTGTTTCTACCAAACAGTTCCAGTTTGGTTTCATCAGACCATAGGACATTCTCCCAAAAACTCCTCTGGATCATCCAAATGCTCTCTAGCAAACTTCAGACGGGCCCGGACATGTACTGGCTTAAGCAGTGGGACACGTCTGGCACTGCAGGATCTGAGTCCATGGTGGCGTAGTGTGTTACTTATGGTAGGCCTTGTTACATTGGTCCCAGCTCTCTGCAGTTCATTCACTAGGTCCCCCCGTGTGGTACTGGGATTTTTGCTCACCGTTCTTGTGATCATTCTGACCCCACGGGGTGGGATTTTGCATGGAGCCCCAGATCAAGGGAGATTATCAGTGGTCTTGTATGTCTTCCATTTTCTAATTATTGCTCCCACTGTTGATTTCTTCACTCCAAGCTGGTTGGCTATGGCAGATTCAGTCTTCCCAGCCTGGTGCAGGGCTACAATTTTGTTTCTGGTGTCCTTTGACAGCTCTTTGGTCTTCTTCACCATCGTGGAGTTTGCAGTCAGACTGTTTGAGGGTGTGCACAGGTGTCTTTTTATACTGATAACAAGTTTAAACAGGTGCCATTACTACAGGTAATGAGTGGAGGAAAGAGGAGACTCTTAAAGAAGAAGTTACAGGTCTGTGAGAGCCAGAAATCTTGATTGTTTGTTTCTGACCAAATACTTATTTTCCACCATAATATGCAAATAAAATGTTAAAAAAACAGACAATGTGATTTTCTGGATTTTTTTTTCTCAGTTTGTCTCCCATAGTTGAGGTCTACCTATGATGTAAATTACAGACGCCTCTCATCTTTTTAAGTGGTGGAACTTGCACTATTGCTGACTGACTAAATACTTTTTTGCCCCACTGTATGTGACTTTCTCACTGTCTTTTTAATGTGTTTCCGGAGGGATTTTACAGTTTTCTCCCACACTCCAAAAATATATTGATGGGTTACCTGGTTTGCAATATCGAAATTAAATTGTGAGCCTGTAGGGACAGCGGCTGACGAGAATAATGGCAATTAGCATACAGCATTGTGGAATATGTTGATTTCATCCCAAAACTTGAATGTTAGAATATTACCGTAATTGCTGAAAATAAAAAAATTGACTAATGGCAAGTAATTTTTTAATTTAAAAAAATATGCTCCTCCATCTCTTGACATGAGTCTAGAAACACAAAAAGCAGTAATAGAATGGCAAAAGTGCTAACGCAGTGCAATCAACAGCCACTCCAACATGCATTTTTCCCACAAGTTGGCATACTTATCAAATCAATTGTTGTTTATGTCTGTGCAGTTTTGCAATTCAGTAAAGGTACCGTCACACTGACCAACTTCACAACGATATCGCTAGTGATCCATGACGTTGCAGCGTCCTGGATAGCAATATCATTGTGTTTGACACGCAGCAGCGATCTGGATCCAACATTGTTGGTTGGAGCAGAAAGTCCAGAACTTTATTTCGTCGCTGGATCTCCCACAGACATCGCTGAATCGGCGTGTGTGACGCCGATCCAGGGATGTCTTCACTGGTAACCAGGGTAAATATCGGGTTACTAAGCACAGTGTTTGATTTTTTTACATTTACACTGGTAACCAGGGTAAACATCGGGTTACTAAGCGCGGCCCTGCGCTTAGTAACCCGATGTTTACCCTGGTTACCCGGGGACTTCGGGATCATTGGTCGCTGGAGAGCTGTCTGTGTGACAGCTCTCCAGCGACCACACAGCGACGCTGCAGCGATCGGCATCGTTGTCGGTATCGCTGCAGCGTCGCTAAATGTGACGGTACCTTAAGGCCAGGCTCACATTTGCATATCTGTGCACAGTGTTTGATCCGCATGCGTCTTGCGTACCTATCTTTAACATGGTGTACACAGGGACATGCATTTGCATGCGTTCGCATGCGGATGTGTACACATGTGTCGTTTCACGGTGTGCGGCAGTGTCTGGCAAACACAACATTTTTTGAGGTGTCAAATATTGCGCAATCATCCGACGATTGTGGATGATTGTGTAAAAAAACACATTTCTTTCTATGGGAAAGCATTGGAATGCAAGGGCATGCGGATGCATGCATTCGATATGCATGCGTACTTCTCACTAATTGTCTCCAGGAAATGATGTAACCACATGCAAAATGCCTGCTGTATAAAAGGGGGTCTGGAAACAGGAACTCCATTACTCTCAAGACTCTGGATGCGGGCACACGACTCTAGATGTAAGTATAGAAGCTTTGAAAATGCCTGTCTCTCTGCATTCTGTACTCTGTACTTATGTTTTTTTTCCGTTCCTTCTAGACTGTTTTCTGCTCTGTTCCCGGACTACCTCCGTTGTGGCCCTCAGTTCTCCTGTCCACGAATTTATCTGTTGCGGTGGTGTATTCCTCAATTTTCCTATCTATGATTTCTCCGTTCCGGTGCTGTGGTACTGACCCTCAGTTCTCCTGTCCAGGATTTCTCCATTCCGGTGCTGTGGGCCTTGCTTCTCCTGTCCAGGATTTCTCTGCTCTGGTGCTGTGGTATGTACTGACCCTCATTTCTCCTATCTAGGATTTCTTCATTCCGTTGCAATGGTACTGACCCTCAGTTCTCCTGTCTAGGATTTCTCCATGTCATCCAGTGAAGACTTGAATGTTTCCCAGAGTGGACAGGACACTGATTATGTAATCACATTTGATATACTGAGTAGTAGGTATTGACTGGCAATACTACACGTGTTAAATCATGTATTTTTTTTACAGGTACCTTCCAGTGAAGAAGAGCAGGAGCAGTCAAGTGGAAATGAATCTTCCCAGGGTCGTCCTGTTCAAATTCCTGAGGAGGAAAGACAGGGTGTAAGTATTCTTTTCATTCTCAGACTTGTAACTTGATTTTATTTTGCAGGTTTGTATCTTTAACATTATATGGTTATTAATTTTTTTTCTTCTTTAATTTGATCTACAGGTTCCACAACGTGAGGACGCTCAACCTAAAATTGACAATGACCTACTCATTCCCCTGGTGCAAGAGCAAGTAGCGTTGCGGGACCCCTATGATCGGAACCATTCTGACTCAGGAGTGATTCGACGACTCTGGGAAAAAGTGGCCAGATCGCTGTTGGATGATTGGGACCATGCAAGGCCACAAGTCAAAGGATTTTCGTAAGTATTGCAAAGTGCTCTGACGTGTCTATATTCCGGTTAAAGTTTGGTGTATTTTTTTACTTTTTTTTCCTTCCTCCTTCACAGTGAAGAGAGTAAAAGTCCATTGGGGTTCGA
The DNA here is from genome assembly GCF_032444005.1 of Ranitomeya imitator. Lineage (NCBI taxonomy): Eukaryota > Metazoa > Chordata > Amphibia > Anura > Dendrobatidae > Ranitomeya > Ranitomeya imitator. The sequence continues at coordinate 555,661,468 of NC_091285.1, forward strand.
TGAAGGATTGCTTCAAAAAGGATATGAGAGGGGAGATTCACGTTAGAAGTGGTGCTGCTCCAAAGGTGTCCAAATACAATTACAACCATATGCTGTTTTTTCTGAGACCTGTGGTTGCTCCACGAACGTGAGTATTTTTTCTATTGTCTATTATAAAACTGTTTAGTAAAAAAAAATTATGTTTTTCTTTTATTTTCCACATAGAACCTGGAGCAGCACTCTACAACCTGGATCTTCCTCAATTGGAGCGATCCTTCATTGACCAGCCACCGAACTTTCCCAATCATTCACCAGCAAAGGAGCAACCAAGCAGGCTTTGCAGGCTGGGGAACAGGCAGCTGGTCCATCAGGTTTTCCCCCTCTCCCAGCCTTCTGCCACCGCTTTCATTGGGACTTCTTGTCAGTGGCAGAGGGCCTGGGAGATGTCAGTCATGCCCGAGTTTATTTACTTAAGCTCGGTTTTCCAGGATGGGATGAAGGTGATTGGAGATAGACTAGACAGTAAGTTCACTCAGGTGAACACCCTTTTCCAGGGTGGGTTCACTCAGATGAACTCACTTTTACAGGATGTCCACGAGCGCCTTGACCACCTGGAATCCGACCTTCAGAGACCGTTGCAACATTTTTTTCAGCAATAGAGTGGGGCGTGTCGGAAAACCTTATGCCTGAACTCCAGCTGAACGTCATGCAGGACTGCCAGGCTGCTTACAGCCAGGCATTACAGCAGCAGCAGTCCAGAAGCCATCATCAGCAGTCTGGATTTTACCACCATCCACAAGCACAGCATCAGTGGGCTGTTCCCCCAGTTCACAGCTACACCACCACGCTGCCGAGTGCAGAACCCCTGCAGCAAGCAGCATCCACCATGCTCCAGATTGCACCACCCTAGCAGCAAGCAGCATCCACCATGCTCCAGAGTGCACCAGCTCAGCAGCAAGCAGCATCCACCACTCTCCAGAGTGCAGCACCCCTGCAGCAAGCAGCATCCACCATGCACCAGAGTGCAGCAGCATCCACCATGCTCCATAGTGCAACACCCCTGCAGCAAGCAGCATCCCCCACGCTGCCAAGTGCAGCACCCCTGCAGCAATCAGCATCCACTGCTACAGAGGCCACCACTCCCACAAAAAAAGGAAAAAGACTGCCACTATGGCCTCATCACCGCACCGAAAAAGAAAGACACGGGGAAAGAAAAGCCGCCCAAAAATGGACTTGCCACCTCTACCCTCACCTCCCAGTGTCTCTCTTGTCACTACCTTCCCTCCCTTCAAATTTTTCTATCCATTCCCACGATTCCTAATGTGTCATCTACTTCCAATGTGTCCAGTCCCATCCAGGAGCCAATCCTACAATTTACCTCCCCTTCCCCTGTAACCCCTTCATCATCAATCGTCACCCAATCCTCCCAGCTCTACACCCCCAAGGTCCACATCATCTCACCACCAATCAGACCCAGACCCTGAAAATAAATCTAATTTATTTTTATTAAATAAAACTTTTATTCTGTTTTCGCAATCTCTGTGTTTTCTTTGTTTCTTTAGGAGAAAACACACTCATGTGTGTATAGTATGGTTGTCTGATGTTTTAACGGTTATGTAACTTGAGGTATTTTAATAGTAAAGTCAACAAGCATTAAAGGTACATTTACTTACAAGTGTATTAAACCATATCGTCTTGCCATGACACACGTCCAATATCAGAAACAAAGTAATCTGCAAACTTATCCTGCATCTGGGCAACGTCCACAGTTGTCCTCAGTGGGTGATCACGGTAATCATGCAAAGCGGTATCAACAGGTTCATCAAGTTCTAATTGCTGTTGCTCTTTTGCCAGGATGAAATTGTGCATAACAACACACGCTTTGACAACATCATCAATTGTCTCCATTTTTAGATTGATTGGTGTTCCCAAAATGCACCATTTAGATGCCAGCAAACCAAAGGCCCACTCCACAGTTCTTCGTGCCCTTGTCAGTTGGTAGTTGAAAATCCTTTTGGTGTAATTCAAGTCTCGACTTGAGTACGGTTTTAGGAGGTTGGCACACATTTGAAAGGCCTCATCCCCAACCACATCAAACAGCATTGGCGGTCCTTCAGTCTTTGGAAGAGGTCGTGGCGGTGGAAAATTGAAATAATTACTATACAAATGTTGGCCCATGTCAGAGTTTTTGAAAGTCTGTGAGTCATTTCCTCATCCAAATGAGCCAACATCCACGGTGACAAATCTACACTCAGCATCTGCAATCGCCATGAGAGCAATAGAAAAGTATTTTTTGTAATTAAAATACTCGGATCCATTTCCAGAAGGTTTCAGAATCCGAATGTGTTTGCCATCCACAGCCCCCACAGAGTTTTGATAATTACAAATCTCCTGGAATTTGGCAGCATTTTTCAGCCAGAGTTCAATTGTGGGATGGGGAGGAATTCTTCCTGCAGAACTTCACATAAAGCATGGCAGGTGTCTTCAACAATCCCAGAAAGGGTGGACACTCCAAATCTGAATTAAAAATGTAGAGATCTTAAGGTCTCTCCGGTAGCCAGGAATCTGCGGAACAAACATAGGAAAAAATATCATTACATGGCTTCTGTAACAAAAATAGTACCGACAGGTGTTTGTTTTTCAAAATTACGTACCTCAGGGTCACCAACAGACTTTTCTCTGCAGGAATTGCTCTATGTAGTTTGGTGTCCTACCTGGTGATGGATCTTCTGACACATTGCAGTAAGTCAACAAAGCTCTGGTACGACATTCTGGTGTAGTCGTAAAACTTCTCTGGGTTTTCTCGCAGCTCGCTGTACAATGAGTGGTAGGCTCCACGTGTCTCTCAGACATCAATGATGGGGTATTGCCAGTAGCGACAACGACATCTTCTCCGTATTTTTCTCCTTCTTTATTCTTTACAAGCCACAGTAAATGAAAAAGCTAATTTAAAGGACAAATCCAGATTCCTATAGAAGCTTTCCATGCCAAGATCCATCTTGCAGCAGTATACAGCAGCAAAAGATGAGGATTTCATCTGTGTAGGGTTTATATACATAATCCCCATGAGACATGCCAATTGTGTGTGTCTTGTGTCAAGAAAATTCTCCTTGAAATATTGACCTCATGCTCTGTAAAAACGCAAACGCATGCCAAAGCGCATACAAACGCTGCTTTTTTTTTACGTCATGCATAACATTATGCAGATTAAAACACAGCGTAACCATGCGTTTGCCTTGCATGCATTGGTTTTTACACTTGAATATCTTTTAACTGTGTAGGAGCAGGAACCTTTTTATTGTGTAAGGGCAATAATTATAATATTACAATACATAGGTACATGGAGTCCCTGTAGCTCCACCCTATGGACTGGAGCTGTGTTGTAGTGAGGAAGATACCTTTGTAATTCAATATGCCTTCGACACTAGCCTTAGGCTAGGTTCACATTGCGTTAGTGCAGTCCGTTCAACGCATATGTTAAACGTACTGCGCTGACGCAAGTGCCGACTTTGCACAGCGCTAGCGCAGATGGAGCATCTGCTAGCTCCATCTGCGCTAGCGGTGACGGACCCGGAAACGCTGCAGCCCATGTCTCGGGTCCGTCACTCAATGTCGGACGCATCGCTAGCGCACGCCCATTGTGGGCATGCGCTAGCGATGCGTCCGACATTGCATTCAATGGCGCCGTTAACGGACTACGTTACACCGCGTTATGCCGCGGTGTAATGTAGTCAGTTAAACGGAGACACTGAACGCAATGTGAACCTAGCCTTAGCTTTATATGACCTGTGCGGTAGCACTTCACCTCTCATCACTAAAGAGGGTGTTCCATGGCTTAGACTGGAATGAATACAATTGTTACATGGACGAAATAATGGATTGGCAACCTGCTCCTCGTCACACTGTCCACTGAGATGAACACGTGTGACCCACTTGAAAGCAGCTCACTGATGCATGCCATGCATGCTTGCGCTCGACAACTCCTCCTATATTAAGCTGGCAGCCAGGAAACCATGTTTCACAGTGCCATGCCTACGCTGGCTGGGCTGTCCTTTAAAATTTAATGGCTATGGATGCTCAAACATCGGGTCACAAGAATTTGTAAATGGGAATACATACTATTTTCCCTTAGGGGGAGATTGAAAGTTCACCCCTTACAAGTTATTATGGTAACAAAAGTAATACTTTTGTTGTGTGAGCTGTCAAACTATATTTTTTTGTAAATAATACCTATCCTACCATGATATATTAAAATTAAATAGCAAAACAATAAAAATATAACCTTTCAAATATTAAGTAGAATTATTAAGTACAGCTGTAAAATTATATGAGATTTTGAAAGCTTCTGGGTGGGAGCATTAGATTTGCGTGTGCGTCATTGCTGGTGATGAACACATTTCCCCTTTAATATGTGAGATTCTACTGCCTGCTAATAGTCCCACCCAATGTTCTCACCCCCACGCACACCTGGCTGTGGTTGGTCTGTAATAGGCATGCACAAAGAAAGAATATGTTCTGTTATGACCCAGCAATTACTCTGACCATGTTCGATGTCAACAACATTAAGGGCCTTTGCCCTCCACACAGGACCCTGTCTGTGCACAGAACGTCTGGCATGTTACAAAGACTTGTTGTTGGAATACAGTAACACAGTTGTTGAGCTGAAGAGCCAACTTTTCCCCCAGGAGGGCAGAGTTACGACACTAGATGTGGTTGCAGAACTTGCCTCTGTTGTTTTCACAATATTTTTTCACATACCGTATTTTAATTTCGGCATGATGGTTGGCTTCAAATTAGCGTCTAGTAATTGAATTCCAAACTTGACAGCTGCTGAGATTAAGACAATGGATCAGGTGAGACCGAGCATAAACCACTAGTATCTGGGTAGTTATTGCTCAATCTTTACACATAGAAAATACATATTTGTTCCTGTCATAAGGTAGGGACACTTTTTTTTATTTCTTAAGTCTTTTTTTTTTTTTACACATACTGCCTTCAGAGTTTTCAATCATTTGGAAAAAAACTCCACGAACTTCAGCTTTTTTTATGAATTTTTTTACAAGAGTTTTTTTTTAATGGTTTTTATTTTCTTACAAGTGTAACTTTTTTTCCTGGCATTTTACATGCTTTACGGAGAAGTCTAAAATTCCAAAGAAAAAACCATGCACAGAGCACTGCTATACCAGTTAGCAAAACACAATCATTTTTTTCCCAGTAGAAAATAATATACTGCTCAAAAAAAATAAAGGGAACACTAAAATATCACATCCTAGACTGAATGACATATTTCAGTTGCAAATCTTTATTCATTACATAGTGGAATGTGTTCAGAACAATAAATTATAAAAATGATAAATGTAAATCAAAATGAATATCCCATGGAGGTCTGGATTTGGAATGATACCCAAAATCAAAGTGGAAAATCAAATTACAGGCTGATCCAACTTCAATGGAAATGCCTCAAGACAAGGAATTTACTGTATATACTCGAGTATAAGCCGGCCCGAGTATAAGCCGGACCCCCCTAATTTTGCTACAAAAAACTGGGAAAACTTAATGACTCGAGTATAAGCCTAGGGTGGGAAATGCAGCAGCTACTGGTAAATGTCAAAAGTAAAAATAGATACCAATAAAAGTAAAATTAAGTGTTTTTGAATATCCATATTGAATCAGGAGCCCCATATAATGCTCCATAAAGTTTATGATGGCCCCATAAGATGCTCCATATTAAAATATGCCCCATATAATCCTACATAAAGGTTAATAATGGCCCCATAAGATGCTCCATAGACACATTTGCTCAATATAATGCTGCATAAATGTTGATTATGGCCCCATAAGATGCTCCATAAAGATATTTACGCCATATAGTGCTGCACAAACGTTATGGCCCCACAAGATGCTCCATACAGACATTTGCCCCATATAGTGCTGCACAAAAGTTATGGCCCCATATAATGCTGCATAAATGTTATGGCCTCATACAGACACTTGCCCCATATAATGCTGCAGAAACGTTATGGCCCCATATAGTGCTGCACAAACATTATGGCCCCATACAGGGCTGCACAAACATTATGGCCCCATATAGTGTTGCACAAATGTTATGGCCCCATAAAGTGCTGCACAAATGTTATGGCCCCATAAAGTGCTGCACAAACGTTATGGCCCCATATAGTGCTGCAAAAACGTTATGGCCGCATATAGTGCTGCACAAACGTTATGGCCGCATATAGTGCTGCACAAACGTTATGGCCGCATATAGTGCTGCACAAACGTTATGGCCCCATATAGTGCTGCACAAACGTTATGGCCCCATATAGTGCTGCACAAACGTTATGGCCCCATATAGTTCTGCACAAACATTATGGCCCCATATAGTGCTGCACAAACATTATGGCCCCATATAGTGTTGCACAAATGTTATGGCCCCATATAGTGCTGCACAAATGTTATGGCCCCATATAGTGCTGCACAAACATTATGGCCTCATATAGTGCTGCACAAACATTATGGCCCCATATAGTGCTGCACAAACATTATGGCCCCATACAGACACTTGCCCCATATAATGCTGCATAAACGTTATGGCCCCATATAGTGTTGCACAAACGTTATGGCCGCTTATAGTGCTGCACAAACGTTATGGCCCCATATAGTGCTGCACAAACGTTATGGCCCCATATAGTGTTGCACAAACATTATGACCCCATATAGTGCTGCACAAACGTTATGGCCCCATATAGTGCTGCACAAATGTTATGGCCCTATAAGGTGCTGCACAAACATTATGACCCCATATAGTGCTGCACAAACGTTATGACCCCATACAGTGCTGCACAAACGTTATGGCCCCATATAGTGTTGCACAAACATTATGACCCTATACAGTGCTGCATAAACATTATGACCCCATATAGTGCTGCACAAATGTTATGGCCCCATAAGGTGCTGCACAAACATTATGACCCCATATAGTGCTGCACAAACGTTATGGCCCCATATAGTGCTGCACAAACATTATGACCCCATATAGTGCTGCACAAACGTTATGGCCCCATACAGTGCTGCACAAACGTTATGGCCCCTTATAGTGCTGCACAAACATTATGACCCCATATAGTGCTGCACATACGTTATGGCCCCATATAGTGCTGCACAAATGTTATGGCCTCATAAGGTGCTGCACAAACATTATGGCTCCATATAGTGCTGCACAAACGTTATGGCCCCATACAGACACTTGCCCCATATAGTGCTGCACAAACATTATGGCCCCATATAGTTCTGCACAAACGTTATGGCCCCATATAGTGCTGCACAAATGTTATGGCCCCATAAAGTGCTGCACAAATGTTATGGCGGAGGAACATAGCTGTAGTAGGAATTAAAACATAACCTTTAATGTGTACAAGGTAAAAATATTGACAACGACAAAAAACAAATAATGTCACCCAAAGAAATAAACTGGTACTAAATGGTGTAGCCTGTATGATAAAACACCATTTATGAGTGATACCAAAATAGAGTGTTCATGAGAACAGCCGTAACACATACGGTGTGCTGTCCCACGCTACCAAGATACCTCTAGTTATTAACATAAGCACACATGGGTGCAAAAAATGTTTAGCCAGGTAAACTTGTTTGTACAGGTATTAGCAGGTATCAAAGACAGATTATAAAGCAGGCGGGAGGGGATAAGGCAACAAAAGTGGACATCATGCAACAACAAAAGTATTTAAAACAGGAATGATCTCACCAATTGCCATAGATGAAGTAGGTGAAGCCCACAATTCACTGGAGTGGAAAAGTCCATGTATCAGCGATGTCGGGAGACAATGCCCTGTCAATCCCTGAGGGGCTATTCATAAACCTACAATCCCAAACTCCCGCCCTTACAAGGGCAGTCCACAGCTACCCCTGGACAATATCATGCCCTGCACTCTCCCTATTGGAATGTCCCGACGCATTTCTTCGCAGGCCGATTCATCAGGGGACTTGCCTGCCTGGGAGATAAAGTGCACGAGTGCTTAGAAAAAAGGACATAAGGACCTGCCACCCTCCATGTAGCACAAATGTTATGGCCGCATATAGTGCTGCACAAACATTATGGCTCCATATAGTGCTGCACAAACGTTATGGCCCCATATAGTGCTGCACAAATGTTATGGCCCCATACAGGCACTTGCCCCATATAATGCTGCACAAACATTATGGCCCCATATAGTGCTGCACAAACGTTATGGCCCCATAGATGCTCCATATGGGGACTTGCCCCATTTGCTGTTGCTGCGATAAAAAAAAATCAGATACTCACCTCTCCATCGCTCAGGCCCCCGGCACTTTCAATATTCACCTGACTTCGTTCCGGCGCCGCTCCATCTTCATCGTCTTCTGCACTGACGGTCAGGCAGAGGGCACGCACTAACCACATCATCGTGCCCTCTGACCTGAGCGTCACGGCTGAAGACGGAGAGGTGGCTAGAACAAAGACCAGGTGAATATCACGCAGCGCAGCGTTCCCCTCCCTGTTATACTCATCTGCTCCTGGCACGGTGCAGTCCCTGCTTCCCCGGCGCCGGCAGCTTCTTCCTGTACTGTGCGGTCACCGTTACCGCTCATTACAGTAATGAATATGCGGCTCCACCCCTATGGGAGGTGGAGCCGCATATTCATTACTGTAATGAGCGGTACCATGTGACTGCTAAGTACAGGAAGAAGCTGCTGGGGAAGCCAGGGACCTGCAGGGACCGGGGCCAGGAGTAGGTGAGTATAATTAGACAGCCCCCGCTTCCCCTCCCCTGCCGACCCTGGGTATGACTCGAGTATAAAAAAATGGGCTGAAAATCTCGGCTTATACTCGAGTATATACGGTATGTTCAGTTGTGAGTGTGTTGTCTCCATGTGCCTGTATGACCTTCCTACAATGCCTGGGCATGCTCCTGATGAGGCGTCGGATGGTCTCCTGAGGGATCTCCTCCCAGACCTAGACTAAAGCATCCATCAACTCCTGGACAGTCTGTGGTGCAATGTGACGTTGGTGGATGGTGCGAGACATGATGTCCTAGATGTGTTCAATCGGATTCAGGTCTGGGGAACGGGCAGACCAGTGCATAGCTTCAATGCCTTCATCTTGCAGGAACTGCTGACACACTCCAGCCACATGAGGTCTGGCATTGTCTTGCATTAGGAGGAACCCAGGGCCAACCGCAGCAGCATATGGTCTCACAAGGTGTCTGAGGATATCATCTCTGTACCTAATGGCAGTCAGGCTACCTCTGGCGAGCTCATGGAGGGCTGTGCGGCCCTCCAAAGAAATGACACCCCACACCATTACTGACCCACTGCCAAACCAGTCATGCTGAAGGATGTTGCAGGCAGCAGATCGCTTTCCACGGCATCTCCAGACTCTGTCACTTCAGTCACATGTGCTCAGTGTGAACCTGCTTTCATCTGTGAAGAGCACAGGGCTCCAGTGGTGAATTTATCAATCCTTGTGTTCTGTGGCAAATGCCAATCATCCTGCATGGTGTTGGGCTGTGAGAACAACCCCCATCTGTGGACGTCGGGCACTAACTCCTCACGGAGTTGGTTTCAAACAATTTGTGCAGACAACATAGAAGAGGATTCTTTACTGTTAGGGCAGTGAGAATCTGGAATTGCTTGCCTGAGGAGGTGGTGATGGCGAACTCAGTCGAGGGGTTCAAGAGAGGCCTGGATGTCTTCCTGGAGCAGAACAATATTGTATCATACAATTAGGTTCTGTAGAAGGACGTAGATCTGGGAATTTATTATGATGGAATATAGGCTGAACTGGATGGACAAATGTCTTTTTTCGGCCTTACTAACTATGTTACTATGTTACTATGTTACATGAACATTTGTGGCCTGCTGGAAGTCATTTTGCAGGGCTCTGGCTGTGCTCCTCCTGTTCTTCCTTGCACAAAGGCTGAGGTAGCGGTCCTGCTGCTGGGTTGTTGCCCTCCTACGACCTCCTCCACATATGTTGGTGTACTTGTTTTTTCCTGGTAGTGCCTCCAGCCTCTGGACACTACGCTGACAGACACAGCAAACCTTCTTGCCACAGCTCACATTGATGTGCCATCCTGGATGAGCAGCACTACCTGAGCCACTTGTGTGGGTTGTAGAGTCTGTCTCATGCTACCACGAGTGTGAAAGCACATCCAACATTCAAAAGTGACCAAAATATCAGCCAGAAAACATTGGTACTGAGATGTGGTCTGTGGTCCCCACCTGCAGAACCACTCCTTTATTGAGTGTGTTTTGATAATTGCCAATAACTTCCATCTGTTGTCTATTCCATTTGCACAACAGCATGTGAAATTGATTGTCAAACAGTGTTGCTTCTTAAGTGGACAGTCTGATTTCACAGAAATTTTATTTACTTATAGCTATATCCCATTGTTTAAGTGTTCCCTTTATTTTTTTGAGCAGTGTATTAACATATCCACATACGGATACAGCTACTATTGAAATATTGATGTATCTGCATTTTAAAGAGTCTTCATAGAATTAAACAGGCATATCCTGTCTGTCTTCTATTTCATCCTTCTTCTCCACTAGGTTTCTAAAACACAATATGGACAAAACAGAATTCATTATCTTTCACCCATGTCATGTGAGACCCCGAACGGACCTATCCATTACAGTAAACAGCTGCCCACTCTCCCCAGTCCCACAAGCTCGCTGCCTCGGGGTAATCCTTGACACTGATCTCTCCTTCAAACCACATATCCAAGCCCTCTCCACCTCCGGCCGCCTTCAATTCAAAAATATTTCACGAATCCGTACATTCGTAAACCAAGAATCTACAAAAACCCTAGTCCATGCCCTCATCACCTCTCGCCTTGACTACTGCAACCTCCTGCTCTGTGGCTTCCCTCGAACACTGTCGCACCCCTCCAATCTATTCAAAACTCTGCTGCCCGACTAATCCACCTGTTCCCCCGCTATTCACTGGCCTCTCCCCTCTGTCAATCCCTTCACTGGCTCCCCATTGCCCAGAGACTCCAGTACAAAACCCTAACCATAACATACAAAGCCATCAACAACCTGTCTCCTCCATACATCTGTGACCTCGTCTCCCGGTACTTACCTGCACACAATCTCCGATCCTCACAAGATCTCCTTCTCTACTCCCCTCTTATCTCCTCTTCTCACAATCGCATACAAGATTTCTCTCGCGTATCACCCCTACTCTGGAACCCTCTACCACAACACATCAGACTCTCGCCTACCATCGATACCTTCAAAAAGAGCCTGAAGACCTACCTCTTCCGACAAGCCTACAACCTGCAGTAACGCCGATCAACCAAACCACTGCACGACCAGCTCTACCCTCACCTATTGTATCCCCACCCATCACTTGTAGATTGTGATCCCTCGCGGGCAGGGTCCTCTCTCCTCCTGTACCAGTTGTGACTTGTATTGTTTAAGATTAGTGTATTTGTTTTTATGATGTATACCCCTCCTAACATGTAAAGTGCCATGGAATAAATGGTGCTATAATAATAAATAATAATAATATCCTACTTGTAAATAAATGAAAGTATGACATGCTGTTTTTAAAACATGAACTTAAACAAATAGTCTAACAGATTTACATTGTTGCATTCTCAAAATAATGAATCAAATACAGATTTGAAAAATATCCCTCTAGAAGAAGCAATAAATATGGTACCAAAAGCAAAATTTTCTCTATAGACTGTAATGTAACATCTAGCCAATAAAAAAGCCATTAAAAATGTAACTTAAAGTGACATTTTGCGAAAAGATGCTATGTTTGAAATCAGCCTTTGGAAATTTCCTAAACCTCAATATTGAAAAAATAAATATACGGTCATGGCTGAAAGCTTTGGCACCCTTGAAATTATCCCAGAAAATGAAGTTTTCCTCACAAAAAAATATTTCAATTACACATTTTGTTATACACATTTTTATTTCCTTTATGTATTGGAACAACACACAAAAAAAAGAGGAAAAAAGCAAATTCGACATAATTTCACCCAAAACTCCAAAAATGGGCTGGACAAAATACTTGTCACCCTCAACTTAATATTTATTTGCACACCCTTTCAAATAAATAACTGCAATCAATCGCTTCCTATAACCATCAACAAGTTTCTTACACCTCTCAACTGGTATTGTGACCTCTCTTCTTTTGAAAACTGGTTCAGGTTTCTCATATTTGAAGGGTTTCTTCTTTCAACAACAATTTTAAAATCTCTCCACAGGTGTCAATGGGATTTAGATCTGGATTCATTGCTGGCCCCTTCAGAAATCTTGAGCACTTTTTTGCATCCATTTCTGGATGCTTCTTGATGTATTTTTGGGATCATTTTCCTGCTTTAAGACCAATGACCTAGAACGCAAACCCATCTTTATGAAACTGAGCACACATTGTGACCACAATTCTTTGGTAATCTTCTGATTTCATAATGTCTTGCACACAGTTAAGGCACCCAGTGCCAGAGGCAGCAAAACAACCCCAAAACATATTTGCACCTCCACTATATTTGATTGTAGGTATTGTGTCCTTTTGATTGTAGGCCTCTTTCTATTGTTGGACAACAGTAGAATGTTGTGCTTTACCAAAAAGCTCTATCTTGAACTTATCTGTCCACAAGATGCTTTTCCAAAAGAATTTTGGCTTACTCTCGTACATTTTGGCAAACTGCAGTCTAACTTTTCTCTGTCTCTGTGTCAGCAATGGGGTCATCCTGGGTCTCCAGCTATTGTGTTTCACTTAATTCAAATATTAATATATCGTTCTTGCTGACACTGATGCCCTCTGAAATGAGCATCACATGCTTGGAACAAAGTTGTTTAACCACTATTTTGGAAAGGTGTTAACAATTTTGTCCTGCTCATTTTTGGGGTTTTGAGTCAAATTACAGTGTGTACAGAAAGTATTCAGACCCCTTTACATTTTTCACTCTTTGTTTCATTGCAGCCATTTGGTAAATTCAAAAAAGGTCATTGCGTTTTTTTTGCAAATTTATTAACAAAGAAAAACTGAAATATCACATGGTCATAAGTATTAAGACCCTTTGCTCAGACACTCCTATTTAAGTCAAATGTTGACCGAATATGCTCATTACTCGAGATTTCTGAGCATGCGCGGATGGTCTCTGAGTATTTTGAGCGTGCTCAGAGATTTCCTTTTTGTTACCCAAGCTGCATATTTTGCGGCTGCTAGACAGCCTGAATACATGTGGGGGTTGCCTGTTTGTTAGGAAATCCTCACATTTATTCAGGCTATTTAGCAGCCGCAAATCATGCAGCTGCAGCAAAAAAAAGAAATCTCTGAGCACGCCCAAAATACTCGGAGACCACCCGAGCATGCTCGGAAATCTCGAGTAGCGAGTATACTCACTCATCACTAGTCATATGCTGTCCATTTACTGTCCATTTCCTTGTGATCCTCTTTGAGATGGTTCTACTCCTTCATTGGAGTCCAACTGTGTTTAATTAAAATGATAGGACTTGATTTGGAAAGGCACACACCTGTCTATATAAGACCTCACAGCTGACAGTGCATGTCAGACCAAATGAGAATCATGAGGTCAAGGAACGGGCCAAGGAGCTCAGAGACAGAATTGTGGCAAGGCACAGATCTGACCAAGGTTACAACAGAATTTATGATGTACTCAAGGCTCCCAAGAGTACACTGGCCTCCATAATCCTTAAATGAAAGAAGTTAGGGACCACCAGAAGTCTTGCTACATCTGGCCGTCAAGCCAAACTGAGCAATCTTGGGAGAAGAGCCTTTGTGAGAGAGGTAAAGAAGAACCCCAAGATCACTGTGGCTGAGCTCCAGAGATGCAGTAGGGAGAAAGTTCCACAAAGTCAACAATCACTGCAGCCCTACACCAGTCGGTGCTTTTATGGCAGAGTGGCCAGACGGAAGCCTCTTCTCAGTGAAGACATATGAAAGCCTGCATAGAATTTGCTAATAAACACTTGAAGAACTCCCAGACTATGTGAAATAATATTCTCTGGTCTGATGAGATGAAGACATACCTTTTTGGTGATTATTCTAAGCGGCATTTGCCTGTGTGGCTACATTGGGGCCCAGAGGGGATTTATAGAAAAATAGGGAGCACCAGAGCTGGGCAAACGTAATATTATGCTAATAGTAGATCTATAAAGGGGTGCAGCACCATGCATAGCCAAAAGGACATAATAAAGCAACCAAGAAAAGCAGACACGCAAACGGAGCGCACATCCAGAAAAATGAAAGCTGAGTAGCAACAAATTACAAAAAGTTTATTGAAAACAGAGACACATACACTAGAATAAAAGCATGTTAAAATATAACAACCACACCCCTGGTCCCATGGTAAATACTCGTGAAAGACAGCCCAAAATACAAATAGTAATATATGTGCTATACAACCCAACAATAATGGCAACCAAAAAATACCTGTATATGAAAATCAATAATTAGACAGCATATAAGGGAGACCTGTAAAGTGGGGAATAAAACCCCCAAAGCCCTATAAAAATGTGGCACAATAATTCAATAATACAGATATAATAGTACAAACCTATAAAAGAGCACAGAGGGTCTGGGCGTCCCCAGATACCCCCACTATAAATGAGTAGCCCTGCTATGGAAGACAAGCCTGTAACTATCAAGGGACCATAATAGAAAAAAAAAAGGGGATAATAGCAGCAAAAGATAAATTAAACCAAAGGAAAAATGGTTCGCGCTCCGTTTGCGTGTCTGCTTTTCTTGGTTGCTTTGCTACATTGGGGCCCAGAGGCTCCAGGGGGCCCCTGCAGGCCGGCTAATAATGAGGGCAATCTGGCTAGTTTATCCGGCCCCGAGGGTCCGTGGGGTCCCTGGCCAGATTGCCCTCATTTGCAGTGGGCAGGGAGCAATCTCTGCAGCTCCGCTGCCTGCAAGAAAAAATGGCAGCGGAGTGGAGCTGCAGGGAATGGATCTATCCTGCTTCCTGGCCGCGCTTCCTGTCTCACACAGCACACAGCAGCAGCTGAATGACATCATCATTTTCAGCTGCAAGGACAGTACGACTGGTTGATATGGAAGGAAACATGAATGCAGCCAAGTACAGAGATATCCTAGATGAAAACCTCTTCCAGAGTGCTCTGGACCTCAGACTTGGCCAAAGGTTCACCTTCCAACAAGACAATGACCCTAAGCACATAGCTAAAATAACAAAGTAGTGGCTTCAGAACAACTCTGTGACCATTCTTGACTGACCCAGCCAGAGCACTTACCTAAACCCAATTGAGCATCTCTGGAGAGACCTGAAAATGGCTGTCCACCAACGTTCACCATGCAACTTGACGGAACTGGTGAGGATCTGCAAGGAAGAATGGCAGAAGATCCCCAAATCCAGGTGTGAAAAACCTGTTGCATCATTCCAAGGAAGACTCATGGCTGTACTAGCTCAAAAGGATGCTTCTATTCAATGCTGAGCAAAGGGTCTGATTACTTATGACCATATGATATATCATTTTTTATTTTTTAATACATTTGCAAAAATTACTACATTTCTGTTTTTTTTCCAGTCAAAATGGGGTGTAGAGTGTACATTAATGAGAAAAAAAATGAACTTTTTTGAATTTACCAAATGTTTACCAAATTTATCGTATCCACTATATGTCCAGTTTGCCTTTTTTTGTTGTTGCTTTGTTCCAATATGCACAACAAGAAAATAAACATGCGTATATTAAAATATGTGTAGTTGCAATAATTTTCTGAGAGAAAAACTTAATCTTCTTGAACAATTTCAAGGGTGCTAACACTTTTGGCTGACTGTATATAAGATAACCTTTAAATTCCTCTAAATATCAACACATTCACCATTCACACATCAACACATTCCTTATTCCTAATAAACATGAGTCATGGTCTACAATATTGCAGTGATGACTTGCGTCATCTCAATTCATGACTGTGGTAGTTAATCACCGGACACAGTGATGATATCAGTAAGCTGCATTACAAGAGCAAGAACTAGAAGATGATCATGGATAACTGATTTTCCCTTTCCTATAGACTGCTTTTTAGTAATAAGCAGTGGTATGTTTTGTTCTTTAGAGCAGCTGTAAATTAGGATAGAATTGTAAATAAACCGCATGGAAATTCTGATGGAAAAATAATATGCAGTGGCGTAGGAAGGGGGGTGCGGGGGGGGGCGGTCCGCCCCGGGCGGCACAATGCTGGGGGCGGCTGCAGGAGAAGAAGATAAAAAAAAAAAAAAAAAGATGCCCCTTTAAATCTTCGGGCGGCGCCGTCCGCCGCCACGACCAGGGCCAGCTCCCCCCACCCCCGGGTCCCGCCCCCGCCCCCCGCTCTAATACTCACCTCTCCTGGTTCCTGCGGCTTCAGCGTCCTCTGACTCTGCGACGTCTCAGAGCAGAGGGCGCGATGACGTCACTACTGTGCGCGCCGCTCTGCCTCTCTGTCCTGAGCGTCGCAGAGCCGGAGAGACGCTGACTGCACCGGACCTGCGCTGGGAACGGGAGAGGTGAGGATTTTACTTTTTTTTTTTTTTTCTTTATGTCTGACTGTCTGGGGCTGGGGCAATGCTGGAGACCATGGGGCAGATTGCTGGACACACTGGGGCAGTACTGGAGACCATGGGGCAGAATGCTGGACACACTGGGGCAGTACTGGAGACCATGGGGCAGATTGCTGGACACACTGGGGCAATACAGGAGACTATGGGGCAGATTGCTGGACACACTGGGGCAATACTGGAGACCATGGGGCAGAATGCTGGACACACTGGGGCAATACTGGAGACCATGGGGCAGAATGCTGGACACACTGGGGCAATACTGGAGACCATGGGGCAGAATGCTGGACACACTGGGGCAATACTGGAGACCATGGGGCAGAATGCTGGACATACTGGGGCAATACTGGAGACCATGGGGCAGATTGCTGGACACACCGGGGCAATACTGGAGACCATGGGGCAGAATGCTGGACACACTGGGGCAGTACTGGAGACCATGGGGCAGATTGCTGGACACACTGGGGCAATACAGGAGACTATGGGGCAGATTGCTGGACACACTGGGGCAATACTGGAGACCATGGGGCAGATTGCTGGACACACTGGGGCAATACTGGAGACCATGGGGCAGAATGCTGGACACACTGGGGCAATACTGGAGACCATGGGGCAGAATGCTGGACACACTGGGGCAATACTGGAGACCATGGGGCAGAATGCTGGACATACTGGGGCAACACTGGAGACCATGGGGCAGATTGCTGGACACACCGGGGCAATACTGGAGACCATGGGGCAGAATGCTGGACACACTGGGGCAATACAGGAGACCATGGGGCAGATTGCTGGACACACTGGGGCAATACTGGAGACCATGGGGCAGAATGCTGGACACACTGGGGCAGTACAGGAGACTATGGGGCAGAATGCTGGACACACTGAATACTGGAGACCATGGGGCAGATTTCAGGACACATTGAGGCAATGCTGGAGACCCTGGGGCAGACTTCTGGACATACTGGGGCAATACTGGAGACCATGGGGCAGATTGCTGGACACACCGGGGCAATACTGGAGACCATGGGGCAGAATGCTGGACACACTGGGGCAATACAGGAGACCATGGGGCAGATTGCTGGACACACTGGGGCAATACTGGAGACCCTGGGGCAGATTGCTGGACACACTGGGGCAATACTGGAGACCCTGGGGCAGATTTCTGGACACATTGAGGCAATGCTGGAGACCCTGGGGCAGACTTCTGGACACACTGGGGCAATGCTGGACACTGGGGCAGATTGCTGGACACACTGGGGGTAATATACTGGACACACTGGGGCAATGCTGGACACTGGGGGTAATATGCTGAACACACTGGGGCAGACTGCTGGACACACTGGGGAAAGGCTGGACACTGGGGCAGATTGCTAGACACACTGAGGGCAGATTGCTGGACACACTGGGGGTAATATGCTGACATACTGGGGCAGATTGCTGGACAACATGGGGGTAATATGCTGGACACACTGGGGGCAGGACTTGAGGCATGGGCAGAATGTAGATACGGGGCATGATTGGAGACACGGGGCAGGATTGGATCATGGGGCAGGACGGATACGATGGAGGCTGGTGGGGCAGGATGGGGAGATCATATGGGGTAGAATGGATACTCATGAGGGCAGGATACGACAACATATGGCTGGAGCCAGGAATGAGATAAACGGGGCCAGGGTGGGGAATATTATTACCATAGGGGATAATTAAGGGATATTGTTACTGCAGTGATGTATTTATTTTATTTTTTGAGTATACTGTTTTAAATGGGGGGGCGGTCCTGTTACTGTGCAGAATGACACTATATCACCTTTTTTTCTTCATGTGGTGTAATGTAGAAGTTGTGAAAAATTAAGTAATGTGTTCTGCAAGCGGAGCTCGAGATAACTGTGTTATTTCCTGCAGAAACGAGTCCTGGCTGGAAGGAATGATGGCGGTCTGTGCTGGATGAAAGATGAAGGACTTCACCTAGAGACGTCACTGGTGAGTCAGTGTTACCTATACACTGACACTATACACTGTATACTATATAGAGGTCCTGTGTATAATGTCACCAGTGATCTCTGTATTACCTCTACACAGACACTGCATACTAAGTACAGATCTCCTGTGAATACTGGCACTTATGGTGATAGTATTGTGGTTTTTTTTTTATTACTGATCAGTATTGTAGTATTCAGTCACTATGTGGTGGTAATATGTGGTCTGGAAATGGTGCGGTGGTATTTGTCCCTTGTATGTAGTATTATTCGGTCACTATGTGGCCTGGTCATGGTGTGGTGGTATTAAGTCACAGGTGTGGCATGTGGGGGTGACACCATTAGGCCCAGTTTAAGTTCTACAAAACAGGAAAACCATTTTTGGTAACCTTTGTGTGTATTGAGCTGGGGGGGGGATGGGGGGGGGGGCGCCAAACTCGGGATCAGCCCCGGGCGGCAAAAGCTCTAGCTACGCCTCTGATAATATGACCATGAAACCACAATGCATGAAAAAGTATTCACTGCCAATTGTTTCTATTTTTTCATTGGTTATTGCCCAGTTGTTGTTTTTTAGCATCAGGAATTGTTAAGGCTTACCTGCTGAGGTAGATTTTTTAAGCCATTGGTCTGGATGAGCTGAACAGGATATGAAACAGCTTGTAATTGCAGAGCTGTAAAGATGGATGACACCAGACATGTGTAGGGAAGAGCTGAGAATGCTGGATTACATCTTTGTTATGAATCAGCACAGTTGACTATGTGTAACAAAATGCTCATTTGCTATGAGTGCCGACCCCCGGGCGGCGCTCATAGCAGTTTGGCAATGACAACTTCAGGGGTCTCCTGCAGACCCCGAGTTGTCATACCAACCCAATGGCGCCTCGCGATCATGTGACAGTGGTGCTGATTCCACCCGCTGCTCTTAGGGGCACATGACAGCTGATCAGGTCAGCTATCATGTGCCAGAAAAGGTGAGAGCTCAGCGACCGAGCACCAAATAGGGGGAGGCAACCTATGATGGATGTACATGTCATAGGTCGTGAAGGGTTTAAGCAGTAGATATTGTTGGAGCTGCTCAGTATCTAGTACCAGGGCCACCATAAGGATATTACTACCTTTACTGGTGCAAAGGGCCCAGTTAGCAGAAGCAAAGAAGGGGGCCCGAACCCAGTCCAGAGGCCTCCTCTTTTGCTTCTGCTCTCCGAGTTCCAGGGGTAGGGGTGGGTTGTGGCGCACATCTCGTATGCACAGAGAGCTTTCCCGGAGCTCCATGGCCGTCAACAGAACAGCAGCACATTCAGTTTAAAGCTCCCACCGCCACTTTTCTGATGTGCTGGTGACAGCACCTTACGCGATGACATCATCGCTTTGGCGCTGGCAGCTGCAGGGGATTGTATGAGAGGTAAGTATGAAAAACTTTTTTTAATAAAATCAATGACGGTAAATGGGTGTGAGGGGGAACAAATGATGATCAGTTGAGTTTGGGGAACAGTAAATTATTCTGAACTGAGGGTGCATTGGGGGAGCGCAAATAATGATGAATTGGGGAGGGGGAGAGCAAATGATGAATTGAGGGTGGGGGATGGGGGAAAGCAAATTATGAATTGAGGGTAGGGAATGGAAACAGAAAATTATGAATTTAAGGTGTGGGCGGGGAGAGTAAACGATGATGAAATGAGGGTGGGGGAGAGTAAAGGATATTGTATTGAAGGTGGACATCAAATTATGATGAATTGAGACTGGGGGATGGGAAACGGCAAATAATTATGAATTGAGACTGGTGGGTGGGCAACAGCAATTGATTATGAATTGAGATTAGGGGTAGTGTAAAGCAAATGATGAATTGAGACTGGGGAGATGGGACAAATGATGATGAATTGAAACTGGGGGTGGGATACAATAAATGATTATGAATAGAGAGGGGATGGGGAAAAGCAAATGATGGTGAATAGCAACTGGGGGATGAGGACAGCAAATGATGATGAATTGAGACTGGGGGTATGGGACAGCAAATGATTATGAATTGAGACTGGGGCATGGGGGACAGAAAAAAAAATATGAATTGAGACTGGGGATGGGGAGGGCAAATGATTATGAATTGAGACTGGGGGGTGGGGAACAACAAATGATTATGAATTGAGACTGGGGAATAGAGAGTGCAAATGATTTTGAACTGAAACTGTGGGGCGGGAGAGAGTAAATGATTAATAATTTAGACTGGGGTGGGGTGAGGAGGACAAATGATGATGATTTGAGACCAGGGAGAGGGAAGAGCAAATGATTATGAATTGAGAATGGGGATGGGGAACAGTAAATGATTATGAATTGAGACTGGGTGGGGTGAGAGCAAATGATTATGAATTGGAACAGGGGGAGTGGGGGGCAGTAAATAATTATGAATTGAGACTGGGGGTAAGTAAATGATTATAAATTGAGACTGGACTGTGAGGTACAGCAAATGATTATGAATTGATACTGGGAGGTGGGGAACAGAAAATGATGATGAATTGAGACTGGGGGATGGGAACAGCAAAGGAATAAGAATTGAGACTGGGGGATGTTGTACAACAAATGATGATGAATTAAGGGTGGATTTTAGGGGAGAGTAAATGATGATGAATTGAGGGCGGGGAAAGCAAATGATTTTGGTCGGTCATGTTACTGTGCAGGATGGAACTATGTAGCTTTTTTCTTCATCTGGTGTAATGTACCAGTTGGGGAAAAAGTAGGGAATGTGCTCTGGAATCAGTGCTCTAGATAACTGTTATTTTCTGCAGGGATGAGTCCTAGCTTGAAGAAGTGATGGCGGTCTATGCTGGATGAAGAAAAACGAAGATGAAAGACTAGAAATGTCACTGGTGAGTCAGTGTGTTACCTACACAGTGACAGTACACACTATATACTATGTACAGAACTCCTGTGTAAAATGGCTTTGGTGATCCCTGTATTACCTGCACATTATATAGGGAGGTCATGTGTATAATGGCACTGGTGATCACTGTATTACATGTACACTGACACAATATACAGACCTTCTGTGTTTATTGTCACTTGTGAGTTAGTGTGTTACCAGTACTCTGCCACTATATACTGTGTATGTATTTATCAGTGAATGGGAGGAGGCATGTAGTGGCTGTTCGAAAACCCTGATGCAGTTACTTATTAAATTGAATACAAAATCAATTGATGATCTTGATGGACAAATCGATGCAGCACAGGTGGATCTTCGGACAAATAGTACAGAAGAAAAAATTAAATCTTTTGAATTGACTCTTGAAAAAACACTAGATCAAGTCTTGAAAAGGATACATGATAATCAAATTCAGAAATTTAATAGAGACTCTAAAGACTATCAGCTGAAGACCGTATATCGGTGGGCCAAAAATGTACCACAGACATCTTCCAGAAATCGAGTTGGCTCTGTTTCATCGTTATCATCGACTGGTGATATCTCGGATACATCTGGATCATCTATGGTCACTCGATCAGGAACATTATATAAAAAATCTCGTAAACGTAATTACCATCCATATAGACGGCGGGAATTTGGCTCACCTGATGAAGGGCAAGGTGGCAATAAGGTAATTAACCTTAGTAAACATCAATTAACACCTGCTGACCTATCCCTACTTAATAGAGGTTTTTCCTTTTCTCCATCAGCTGGTCTAGATACCTTTTCTCTTGTCAAGGATCTTCATCTGTTTGCCCGATCTCTACTGTTTAAAAGATTTTTCTTTGACGATCATCTCCGCACTTTATTCCCTACAGACGAAGAGCAAGCAGCCCTGAGGGCGTTGGAGGAGTTGTCGGACGAACACAGGTCTACAGAGGGAGGTAGGATACCCCCATCGATCAGACCACGCTCCAGGAGGTTTCCCCCTCTCTCCAATTGTAGCGCCATTGACTTATTTGTGCAGGTAGTCACAAATGATTTCCTGAAAATTCCACAATCCATCCGGGGGGACAATCTTACTAGGGAGGAGCGACAACGTCTCCACCATCTGCAGCGGCTTCCAGACGTTGTGCTTAAACCGGCGGACAAGGGGGGTAACATTGTGATTTGGCCCATCACTATGTACGAGCATGAGGCATTCCACCAGTTGAAGAACACGGTGTGTTATAAGAAACTCACGTTTAACCCCTTGTCCGCCTATAGCACACAATTATCTTCCATTCTGTCTGCCGCTGTAGATGGTGGTGTTATTACTAGGGAATTGGCGGCTGCCTTGGTGGTGTGTGAACCCACCATCCCTACGTTTTACCTCCTCCCTAAGATTCACAAGAACATCAAAGTTCCCCCCGGACGCCCAATTGTGTCGGGTCGGGGAAACTTCCTGGAGAATACTAATAAATGGATTGATTCCATTTTACAACCTCTGGTGATGGGACTCCCCTCATTTCTTAAGGACACGACTCAGCTGCTCCGGATGGTTGACGGGCTCTGTTTGGACCCGGATACCCTCCTGGTGGCGGCTGATGTCGAGTCCTTATATACTAGCATACGTCATTGTGATGGACTTAGAGCCGTAAAGTTTTTTCTGGATTCGTCTGACCATTCCCTCGCCTTCAGGGCACTTGTTCTCGAGATGTTAGAGTTTACTTTGACTCATAATTTTTTTACTTTTAAGGGGTCCCTCTACCTACAGCTCCAGGGCACTGCTATGGGGGCGGCTTTTGCCCCCTCCTATGCAAACTTGTTCCTGGGGCTGTGGGAGAGGGACCTCTTCCTGTCAGATGAGCAGCCGTCGTCGGTGGACTGCGTCCTTTCTTGGACGCGGTACATCGACGACGTCTTTCTCATCTGGCAGGGCACTTCAGTGGCCCTAGATTATTTTTTCAAGGGGCTTAATCAAAATGATATGAACATTCGGCTTACGGTCAAATATCACCCAGATGAAATAGAATTTTTGGATGTTACTCTTCGGAGAGATACGGGTGATAATATTAGTACCAACATTTACCGTAAGCCTACCTCTACTAATATGTTACTACATGCCTCCTCCTCACATCCGGCCCATATGATTCGATCTGTGCCCGTGGGCCAATTTTTGCGTCTACGTTGCATTTGCTCCACGCAGGCCCTTTTTGAAGTAGAGGCGGACAAACTTAAGAAAAGGTTTATGGAAAGGGGATATAGCCGACGAGCTATTAAAAGGGCCTATCACAGGGCGAAATGGTCTGATAGGAACGCACTTCTGTATCAGAATACAACTGCAACTAGAGAATCAGGAGTGGTGCGATTCATTACAGATTTCAATACATGCTCAGGACCAATACGCTCTACGTTAGAGAAGGCATGGCCAATACTTATGACCGATTCCACCATAGCTAAAATTTTGCCATCAAGACCCTCTATTACCTTTAGACGTTCTAAAAATTTACGTGATCGTTTGGTTAATAGTCACTATAAAGGGGCACCTGATAGGACCTTTTTGAGCGACGTTCCTGTTAGGGGGGGCTGTAGGCCCTGTGGTCGCTGTGTCGCCTGTGTTAATATTGACCGGTGTGATTCTTTTTTGAACTCATCGGGCAGTATGAGTTTTAAAATTAAGAAGTCAATCACGTGCACTACCACCAATGTGATCTATTATGCCACATGCCCATGCTCCCTGATCTATGTTGGCCTTACCACACGCCAACTTAAGATCAGGGTCAGGGAGCATGTGCGCAGCATACAGGCGGCCAGCGACCAGACGGATACAGCCCTTCTTAAAACATTGCCTCGACACTTCAAGGTCCATCATGAATGTAATAGCAAGTTACTGCGTGTCAGAGGTATAGACCATATCGATCTGGGTATCCGTGGTGGCAATGTTTCCCAACGTTTGGCTCAACTTGAGTCTCGTTGGATCTGGACCTTGGGCACTGTTCACCCCTTGGGGTTGAACGAGAATTTGAGCTTCTCACCCTTCCTGTGATCACCGCCCGCTGCATATTCTGCACTCCATATTCTTACGCTTCACCGGGTGTGTTGTGTGTTTTTATATTTTTTATATTTTTTTATTCCTTACTTTTTTCTATTTTAGGTTTAGGGTCTGATGCCCATGGTTTTTTGTGTGGTGCTGATTCTAGTTCGAGGACATATGGAGATGGCTGCCTTATGATCCCTGAATGTGCTACTGTCATGGTGGACGCAAGATCGGTTTCTGGCTGTCAGAGGAAGTGCTTGATGGACTGTTGGTGATCGATACCATTGGAGGAGAGGAAACACATTGTGCGATTGCGCTACATATATTATTACTCTTTATGGCACTATATTATGATGTCTTCTCCTCCTTATAATAGATTGCAGCATGTTAGTATATTTTCTCTGCCGGTACTCTGTTGTGCGCTAATGATCTCTATGTAACCAGCCCTTGTACTAATTGGGTCAATATGAACCTGGACGCAGCACTCATATGGTATTTTGGCAGGGTTTGCCCTGGCTATCGGGTCAGCTATACATCTATTAGCGCTGTCTATGTCTTATATATACAGGGCTGGCTATGACCCCGCGTTATTACTGCGATTTTGGCTCTTGTATGGCATCTGAGTGCGGCCGTCCCCAGTATTTTGGCTAATGTGATATTTATTTATATATCCTTTCCTTATAAATTATGGTGTCCGCGTATATACAGCATATATCACCATTTGTAATATCTGTTAGACATATGTGTGTTTGCTCTTATATGTTTTGGTTTTTCTTCATGTTTCTGTCCGTATGTCCCCTGCTGCAGCACGGCGCTTCTGGTCTTTTATGTTATATGCGCATATGCGCTCCCTTGTCGGCTCTGCTGGGTACCTGCCTCGCGGTGCGTTCGCGCTGGACGTCACAGGGCCCTGTGATGGTCGGGCGGATGGCGCGGCACGGGGTGGATACCTTGCGGTCCGATTGGTGTGATTGTTACTTCTATCTTTTGGTGACCGGGCGCCCTGCTGTAGCGGCGGGTACTATGTATTGTAGTTGCCACGACTACCGGGATTTTCTTCCGGTCTAGCTGTGGTCATTTCCGGGTCGGCACAATATAAAAATCCATGTCTGGCATCTCCCCACCAAGCCCCCTGAAGAAGGTGTTGCCGAAACGCGCGTCGGGGAGGGCGCACGGTCCTGGGGAGGGTCCACACTCTGCTTAATATCCGAGGTAAGCTCCGAGCCATGGATGCATTGATGTACTCATGTTATGTTCTTATTGCGGTGCTGGTATTTGTTTAGCAGGGCCTCAGTCTATACACTATTTTAGATTTATTCTTAGGCTGTGTGGTCCCTGCTCTCTTTAACACTGCATGCCTTATTAGCGTATATGAGCCTTTATGGCCGCGGTAGCTCCCAGCTTCCCTTTGTGGTGCTGGTTTATACTTGTATGCGGGTGTCTCCCTCCCTAGTTCCGTGTGCCTGTGGTGGTTCACGCATCGGTGAGGCGGTTGTGCACACCATGCGGTACTTCTTCCCACCTGTTCTTTTTGTTTATATTTTACTGTTTTAGTATTTAACCCCTTAGTGACAGAGCCAATTTGGTACTTAATGACCAGGCCAATTTTTGCAATTCTGACCACTGTCACTTTATGAGGTTATAACTCTGGAACGCTTCAACGGATCCCGCTGATTCTGAGATTGTTCTTTCGTGACATATTGTACTTCATGTTAGTGGTAACATTTCTTCGATATTACTTGCGATTATTTATGAAAAAAACGGAAATATGGCGAAAATTTTTAAAATTTTGCAATTTTCAAACTTTGTATTTTTATGCCCTTAAATTAGAGAGATATGTCACAAAAAATAATTAAAAAAATAACATTTCCCACATGTCTACTTTACATCAGCACAATTTTGGAAACAAAATTTTTTTTTGTTAAGGAGTTATAAGTAGGGTTGAGCGAAACGGGTCGAAATTGTTCAAAAGTCGCCGACTTTTGGCAAGGTCGGGTTTCATGAAACCCGACCCGACCCCAGTGGGGGGTCGGCCATGAAGTCGGCGATCTTTTGAATCTGGAATCGGAATTCCGATCCCGATTCCCGATATGTTTAAGATATCGGGAATTGGTATCGGAATTCAGATTAAAGTGTAAAATATAGAATTAAAATAAAAAATATTGCAATACTTACCCTCTGACGCGCCCTGGTACTAACCGGCAGCCTTCCTCCTTCGAATCCGCGCTTCTAGGACCTTGCCGTGACGTCACGGTGACGTCGCGGCTTGTGATTGGCCGCGCGGCCGCCCATGTGACCGCTCGCGCGGCCAATCACAAGCTGCGACGTCACCCGCGACGTCACCGAAGGTCCTGGAAGGGCTGATTCTTAGGAAGGAAGGCTGTCGGAAGGAAGCAGGGCGCTTCCGAGGGTGAGTATATACCTAATATTCCTATTGCAATATTTTTTATTTTAATTCTATATTTTACACTTAAATATGGATCCCAGGGCCTGAAGGAGAGTTTCCGCTCCTTCAGACCCTGGGAACCATGGAAACCCAATGCACTGCATTGGGTTTCGAGTTTCGGCCGACCCCGACCCCGACTTTTTTATAGGATCGGCCGATTTCACTCGACCCGACTTTTCCAAAAGTCGGGTTTCGTGAAACCCGACCCGATCCTATAAAAGTGAAGGTCGCTCAACCCTAGTTATAAGGGTTAAAAGTTGACCAGCAATTTCTCATTTTTACAACACCATTTTTTTTTAGGGACCACATCACATTTGAAGTCATTTTGAGGGGTCTATATGATAGAAAATAATGAAGTGTGACACCATTCTAAAAACTACACCCCTCAAGGTTCTCAAAACCACATTCAAGAAGTTTATTAACCCTTTACGTGCTTCACAGGAACTGAAACAATGTGGAAGGAAAAAATGAACATTTAACTTTTTTTTGCAAACATCTTAATTCAGAACCATTTTTTTTATTTTCACAAGTGTAAAAACAGAAATGTAACCATAAATTTTGTTATGCAATTTCTCCTGAATACGGCAATACCCCATATGTGGGGGTAAACCACTTTTTGGGCGCACCGCAGAACTTAGAAGTGAAGGAGCGCCGTTTGACTTTTTCAATGCAGAATTGGCTGGAATTGAGATTGGACGCCATGTCACGTTTAGAGAGCCCCTGATGTGCCTAAACAGTGGAAACTCCCCACAAGTGACACCATTTTGGAAACTAGACCCCTTAAGGAACTTATCTAGATGTGTGGTGAGCACTTTGAACCCCCAAGTGCTTCACAGAAGTTTATAACGTAGAGCCGTGAAAATAAAAAATCGCTTTTGTTTACACAAAAATGATCTTTTCGCCCACAAATTCTTATTTTCACAAGGGTAACAGGAGAAATTAGACCACAAAAGTTGTTGTGCGATTTCTCCTGAATACGTCGATACCCCATATGTGAGGGTAAACCACTGTTTGGGCGCACCGTAGAATGCAGAGTCGTGAAAATAAAAAATATTTTTTTTTTCACAAAAAAGATTTTGTAGCCCCCAAGTTTTTATTTTCACAAGGGTAACAAGAGAAATTGGACCCCAGAAGTTGTTGTCCAATTTATCCCGAGTACGCTGATGCCCCATATGTGGGGGTAACCCACTGTTTGGGCGCACGGCAGAGCTCAGAAGGGAGGGAGCACCATTTGACTTTTTGAGCGCAAAATTGGCTGTCGTGTTTGGAGACCCCCTGATGTACCTAAACAGTGGAAACCCCCCAATTCTAGCTCCAACCCTAACCCCAACACACCCCTAACCCTAATCCCAACCTGATCCATAATCCTAATCACTAACCCTAACCATAATCACAACCCTTACCCCAAAACAACCCTAATGTCAACCCTAACCATAACCCTAATCAAAACCCTAAATCCAACACACCCCTAATCCTAATCTCAACCCTAACCTCAAACCTAACCCTAATCCCAATACACCCCTAATCACAACCCTAACCTTAACCCTAATCCCAAACCTAACCCTAATCCCAAGCGTAACCCTAATGCCAACCCTAACCCTAATACCAACCCTAATCCAAACCCTAACCCTAACCCCAGCTCTAACCCTAACTTTAGCCCCAACCTTAGCCCTAACTTTAGCCCCAACCCTAACCCTAGCCCTAAGGCTACTTTCACACTTGCGTCGTTTGTAGTGTTGAGCGATACCGTCCGATACTTGAAAGTATCGGTATCGGATAGTATCGGCCGATACCCGAAAAATATCGGATATCGCCGATACCGATATCCGATACCAATACAAGTCAATGGGACATCAAGTATCGGAAGGTATTCTCATGGTTCCCAGGGTCTGAAGGAGAGGAAACTCTCCTTCAGGCCCTGGGATCCATAGGGATGTGTAAAATAAAGAATTAAAATAAAAAATATTGATATGCTCACCTCTCCGGCGGCCCCTGGACTTCACACTGCTGACCGGGAGGCTTCTTTGTTTAAAAAGCGCGCCTTTCGGACCTGTGAATGACGTCCCGGCTTCTGATTGGTCGCGTGCCGCCCATGTGACCGGCACGCGACCAATCAGAGGCCGCGACGTCATTCGCAGGTCCTCAATTCCTATAATTAGCAGTTTTGTGAATGAGAATGACGTCGCGGCTTCTGATTGGCCGCGTGCCGGTCACATGGGCGGCACACGGCCAATCAGAAGCCGCGACGTCATTCTCATTCACAAAACTGCTAATTCTAGGAATTGAGGACCTGCGAATGACGTCGCGGCCTCTGATTGGTCGCGTGCCGGTCACATGGGCGGCACGCGACCAATCAGAAGCCGGGACGTCATTCACCGGTCCGAAAGGCGCGCTTTTTAAACAAAGAAGCCTCCCGGATAGCAGCGTGAAGTCCAGGGGCCGCCGGAGAGGTGAGCATATCAATATTTTTTATTTTAATTCTTTATTTTCCACATCCCTATTGATTCGATACCGATACCCGATATCACAAAAATATCGGATCTCGGTATCGGAATTCCGATACCGCAAATATCGGCCGATACCCGATACTTGCGGTATCGGAATGCTCAACACTAGTCGTTTGGCATTCCGTCGCAATCCGTCGTTTTGGACAAGAAACGGATCCTGCAAATGTGCCCGCAGGATGCGTTTTTTGCCCATAGACTTGTATTGCCGACGGATCGTGACGGATGGCCACACGTCGCGTCCGTCGTGCACTGGATCAGTTGTGTTTTGGCGGAGCGTCGGCACAAAAAAAGTTCAATTAAACTTTTTTTGTACGTCGCATCCGCCATTTCTGACCGCGCATGCGTGACCGTAACTCCGCCCCCTCCTCCCCAGGACATAGATTGGGCAGCGGATGCGTTGAAAAACTACAACTGCTGCCCACGTTGTGCACAATTTTCACAACGTGCGTCGGTATGTCGGGCCGACGCATTACGACGGCCCCGTACCGACGTAAGTGTGAAAGAAGCCTAACCCTAAATTTAGCCCCAACCCTAACCCTAAATTTAGCCCCAACCCTAACCCTAGCCCTAACCCTACCCCTAACCCTACCCCTAACCCTAACCCTACCCTAACCCTACCCCTAACCCTACCCCTAACCCTAACCCTAACCCTACCCCTAACCCTAACCCTACCCCTAACCCTAACCCTACCCCTAACCCTACCCCTAACCCTACCCCTAACCCTACCCCTAACCCTACCCCTAACCCTAACCCTACCCCTAACCCTATCCCTACCCCTAACCCTAACCCTAAGTTTAGCCCCAACTGCTGTTCTCCTGCCGGCCGGCAGATGGAGACAGATGGCGGGCGCACTGGGCATGCGCCCACCATTTTCTTCTGCCGGCGGCCAGGAGGAGCAGAAGAGGATCCAGGGACCTAGGTGAGTATGCTAGGGTCCCCGAATCCCCCTATTTCTCTGTCCTCTGATGTGCGATCACATCAGAGGACAGAGAATTACACTTTACCTTTTTTTTTTTTTTTTTTTGCGGTCGCCAGTAAACAGTTAATTACCGGCGATCGCAAAACAGGGGTCGGTAATACCGACCCCGATCATGCTCTTTGGGGTCTCGGCTACCCCCGGCAGCCGAGACCCCAAAGATTCTCCCGGTGCCGGCCGACGGGCGCACTGCGCATGCGCCCGCCATTTTGAAGATGGCGGCGCCCACCGGGAGACACGAGGAGCATCGGGGGAGCTAGGTGAGTATTGGGGGGGCCACCTGGGACCCCTTTTCTCTGTCCTCCGATGTGCGATCACATCGGAGGACAGAGAAATTAAAAAGAGATCGCGTTTTTTTTTTTTTTTTGCGATCGCCGGTAAACGGTTAATTACCGGCGATCGCAATTGCGGGGTGGATTAAAACCCCCCCGAATCATGTTCTCTGGGGTCTCGGCTACCCTCGGCAGCCGAGACCCCGGAGAAAATCGGCCTCTGGGGGGCGCTATTGACTTTTTCCACAGCGCCGTTAATTAACGGCGCTGTGGTTTAAGTACCCTTAGCGGCCGCCGTTAAAAGGCGTATCGGCGGTCGCTAAGGGGTTAATAAAATTTCTTTATATTCACTGATGTGTATTGGCTTTTTTGGTCATTTTTTTTGGTCCCTGTGGACCATATCTTGGTACTGACACAATATACAGACCTTCTGTGTTTATTGTCACTTGTGAGTTAGTGTGTTACCAGTACTCTGCCACTATATACTGTATATTATATATTGTGCTTCTGTGTATAATGTCACTGGTGAGTAACTTTATTACCTGTACACTGACACTATACACTGTATACTATTTGCATTGCTCCTGTGTATAATGGCACTTGAGGTAATATTAGAATTTTTTTATTAATTGATCAATGATCAATATTTTAATATTTGGTCACTGTGTGGCGGTAGTATGTGGTATGGTCATCTTGGGGCAGTATTTGCCCCCTCTATGTGGTATTGTTTGGTCACTGTATGATGATAATATGTTAGCTGGTCATGGTATGATGGTATTTATTCCTTGTGTGTGGTAACATTCTGTCACTATGTGGTCTGTTCATGGTGTGGCAGTATTTGTCTCCTGTGTGGGGTATTATTTGGTCACTTTGTAGTCTGGTCATGGTGTGACCGTATTTGTTCCTTGTTTGTGGCATTATTTGGTCACTATGTTGTGGTTATACATTTTATGGTCATGATGTGGTGGTATTTGTCCTTTGCGTGTGGTATTATTAGGTCACTATGTGTTAGGGGTCGAGTTCCTGCCTCTGCACAGGGGGAATCTCGGGCTGTCTCCACTGTGGTCTCCAATTCTTCTCCTGCTGCAGTGGAGCTTGCTCAGCGGAGACGTCGGTCCAAGCGTCTTGCTCAGTCTCACTCAGTGCAAAGGGTTACTGCTGCTTTTCTAGCTTCTGCCATTGAAGCCAATGCTGGGCAGCAGCGAACAGACGCTTTAGTGACTAAGTCCTGCTTTTCCCCTTCTGAGCATGCCCGGAGTAAAATCTCTCATTGGAGATTGAGGGTCACATGCTTAGATACTGCAGCAAAACTCATTGGTTCTCCAGGAAGGTCCTGAAGTTGCTTAGGCTCTGTGGCAACCTCTCATTGGTCCTTCTAGGAAGGACCTGTACTTGCTGCAGCTATAAAAGGTTCAGATGGCTGCACGGCCATGCGCTAGTATCAAATCTACATGATGTGCTTTGCGCTAGTGTGGTTACGTGTATATGTGTTCAGGGACCTGGCTGAAATAAGCCCCTAGAATACCGGCACCTCTGGTGAGGAGATTGTGTGTATGGATTCAGGGCCCCAGCTGAAATAAGCCCCTAGAAAACCGGCTCCTCCGGTGAGGAGATTGTATGATTGCCTCTTTGATTGCGTAACCACAAACTGCTATCTACTCAGCAGTTGCTGTGCACTGTGCTGTGAGTTAAACAGGACACAGTGCTTTCTTTAGGCGACAATGTGTAGTAAGAGTTCGCTTCCACCGCCATATAGGGCCGCCATTTGCCAGCAGCAGGTTCTCTCCTGCACGGTGGACCCCAGGCTGTGAACGCACCAAATAACATCTCTCTATTTACTTGGTGTGTTCCGCCAGCCCTAACACTATGTGGTGGTAATATGTGGTTAAGCCATGGCGTGATGGTATTTGTCTTTTATATGTGGTATTATAGGTCATTTTAAAACTTGTATGTGACACATTCTCTTAAAGAAAAATAAATAAAAATATAGTACCTAAATAGAGTATTGGGTATATTAAGAATTTTTAAATAGGTTAGAATAGAGTATAAACCTGCTGTAAGAGTCTACCTTGTCATGATGGCAGGCTTAAAAAACCTTTTGGCCAAACCAAAAGCTGATGACTATGTATGTGACATACAGTTAGGTCCATATATATTTGGACAGAAACAACATTTTCCTAATTTTGCTTATAGACATTACTACAATGAATTTTAAGCAAAATATTTCAGATGCAGTTGAAGTTCAGACTTTCAGCTTTCATTTGAGGGTACCTACATTAAAATTGGATGAAGGGTTTGGGAGTTCCAGCTCCTTAACATGTGCCACCTTGTTTTCAAAGGGATCAAAAGTAATTGGACAATTAACTCCAAGGCTATTTCATGGACAGGTGTGGGCAATCCCTTCGTTATGTCATTCTCAATTAAGCAGATAAAAGGCCTGGAGTTGATTTGAGGTGTGCTGCTTGCATTTGGAAGGTTTTGCTGTGAATTTAACATGTGGTCAAAGGAGCTCTCCATGCAGGTGAAACAAGCCATCCTTAATTTGCAAAAACAGAAAAAAAACATCCGAGAAATTGCTATAATATTAGGAGTGGCAAAATCTACAGTTTGGTACATCCTGAGAAAGAAAGAAAGCACTGGTGAACTCATCAATGCAAAAAGACCTGAGCGCCCACGGAAGACAACAGTGGTGGATGATCGCAGAATAATCTTCATGGTGAAGAGAAACCCCCTCACAACAGCCAACCAAGTGAACAACACTTTCCAGGAGGTCGGCGTATCAATATCCAAATCTACCATAAAGAGAAGACTGCATGAAAGTAAATACAGAGGGTTCACTGCACGGTGCAAGCCTCTCATAAGCATCAAGAATAAAAAGGCTAGACTGGACTTTGCTAAAAAACATCTAAAAAAGCCAGCACAGTTCTGGAAGAACATCCTTTGGACAGATGAAACCAAGATCAACCTCTACCAGAATGATGGAAAGAGAAAAGTATGGCGAAGGCGTGGTACAGCTCATGATCCAAAGCATACCACATCATCTGTAAAACACGGCGGAAGCAGTGTGATGTCTTGGGCATGCATGGCTGCCAGTGGCACTGGGTCACTAGTGTTTATTGATGATGTGACACAGGACAGAAACAGCTGAATGAATCCTGAGGTCTTCAGAGACATACTGTGTGCTCAGATCCAGCCAAATGCAGCCAAACTGATTGGTCGTCGTTTCATACTACAGAAGAACAATGACCCAAAACATAAAGCCAAAGCAACCCAGGAGTTTATTAAAGCAAAGAAGTGGAATATTCTTGAATGGCCAAGTCAGTCACCTGATCTCAACCCAATTGAGCATGCATTTCACTTGTTAAAGACTAAACTTCAGACAGAAAGGCCCACAAACAAACAGCAACTGAAAACCACTGCAGTGAAGGCCTGGCAGAGCATCAAAAAGGAGGAAACACAGCATCTGGTGATGTCCATGAGTTCAAGACTTCAGGCAGTCATTGCCAACAAAGGGTTTTCAACCAAGTACTAGAAATGAACATTTTATATAAAATTATTTAATTTGTCCAATCACTTTTGGACCCTTTAAAAACAGGGTGGCACATGTTAAGGAGCTGAAACTCCTAAACCCTTCATCCAATTTTAATGTGGATATCCTCAAATGAAAGCTGAAAGTCTGAATTTCAATGGCATCTGAATTGTTTTGTTTAAAATTCATTGTGGTAATGTCTATAACCAAAATTAGAAAAATGTTGTCTCTGTCCAAATATATATGGACCTAACTGTAATGTTCAATGGGAACTGTTAATGTGTGATTGGTGAGTACGTGGCACAGAAGTGGAATTTTTCCAAGAGTGGGTGGTGAGACTGTGGAAGGTATGAGGGGTGAAGGTGGTGCTGGATTGGAGGCGGAGTTCTGGTGGAGTCTGAACGGAGTCTCAAGGGGATCCCAATTTTTTTGCCAGTAAAGAGTCCTGAAATTCCTATTAGCAGTCCTATATAGTGCTGCATTGTAGTAGTACAGTACTGAGGCCAAAGTCCACATCTGCTTTGTATGCTTGTGTAGTGTTTTTACTACACAACAACGGCCTATGACATCCTGCAGGTATTAGTAGGTAATAGGTACTAGATTTATTTGCAATGGAGCAGAAATCATTAGGTATATGGGACAAAATTATGGAATACCAAAATAGTAGGCAGTGATGAGTTAATTTTAGAGTATTGAGTATGACCACGGATTCCTTACGCTTGTATGAGCAAATGGCATATATTTTGAAGCTTTGCATTTTAAGTTAAGCTGAAGAGGAAGTATCATTAATTGCAAGAAAACAGGTAAGGCATACTGTAATTACCGTATATACTCGAGTATAAGCCGACCCGAGTATAAGCCGACCCCCCTAATTTTGCCACAAAAAACTGGGAAAACTTATTGACTCGAGTATAAGCCTAGGGTGGAAATGCAGCATTTACCGGTGAATTTCAAAAATAAAAATAGATCATTATTTCCCCATAGCTGTGCCATATAGTGCTCTGCACCGTTCATTATTTCCCCATAGCTGTGCCATATAGTGCTCTGCACCGTTCATTATTGCCCCATAGCTGTGCCATATAGTGCTCTGCACCGTTCATATTGCCCCATATCTGTGCCATATAGTGCTCTGCACCGTTCATATTGCCCCATATCTGTGCCCCATATATGCTCTGCACCGTTCATATTGCCCCATATCTGTGCCCCATATAGTGCTCTGAACCGTTCAAATTGCCCCATATCTGTGCCCCATATATGCTCTGCACCGTTCATTTTTGTCCCATAGCTGTGCCCCATATAGTGCTCTGCACCGTTCATATTGCCCCATAGCTGTGCCCCATATATGCTCTGCACCGTTCATTTTTGTCCCATAGCTGTGCCCCATATAGTGCTCTGCACCATTCATATTTCCCCATAGATGCTCCACATAAATCTGTGCCGCTGCTGCTGCAATAAAAAAAAAAAAAGCCATACTCACCTCTCTTGATTGCAGCTCCCAGCGTCCGGTCCCGGCGTCTCTCCGCTCTGACTGATCAGGCAGAGGGCTGCGCACACACTATATGCGTCATCGCGCCCTCTGACCTGCACAGTCAGAGCGGAGATAGACGCCGGGAAGATGGAGCGACGCCGGGAAGATGGAGCGGCGCATGGCGGCTGGAACATGGACAGGTGAATATGACATACTTACCTAGTCCCAGCGATCCTGGCGCTCCCCGTCTGTCCCACGGTCTTCTGTGCTGCAGCCTCTTCCTCTATCAGCGGTCACCGGCACCGCTGATTAGAGAAATGAATAGGCGGCTCCACCCCTATGGGAGGTGGAGCCGCCTATTCATTTCTCTAATGAGCGGTCCCACGTGACCGCTGAAGAGGGGAAGAAGCTGCAGCACAGAAGACCGTGGGATGGCAGGGGGAGCGTCAGGATCGCTGGGACTAGGTAAGTATGCCTCAGCGCCCTCTCCCCCTCACCCGCCGACCCCACCGCTACCATGACTCGAGTATAAGCCGAGAGGGGCACTTTCAGCCCAAAAATTTGGGCTGAAAATCTCAGCTTATACTCGAGTATATACGGTACCTGAAACTGATTGCTTGAAAAGATGCAGTTTCCATATTGCTTAAAAACAGGCATGTGGGTTAAAGGTTTGTCATCTTTGGTCTAGATTAGGTTTTTGTGACTTATTTTATGGAAAAATATATTCAGGGCTATCTTTGGGGCTGGCTCTAGGCTTATGCAAGCTCTTGAAGGCGACAAAGTCCAAGAGTGCCCCTTTGCTTTTGATTTTTCCTCTTTGCCTTATAAAAGCTATGACTTTTTTATTTTTCGGTTGATAGAGTGATATCAGGGCTTTTTGCAGTTGAAGTGTAATTTTTATAACTACTATTTTGGGGTCTTTATAGATTTCTTATCTAGTTTTATTCTAGTTTTTGAGAGGCAAAGTGACCATAAAACAGCAATTTAGCAATTTCGATTTTTTTTCCTTTTAGAGTTTATTGTATAGTATTAATCTTACATTATTTTGTTAGTTTAGACAGTTACGTTGTGAGAACAAATATGTTATTTTTTCTGGTAACAGTTGGTTGGAGGTGATATAAATTTATTTAAATACGTTTTTTATTAAAAAAAATATAATTTACCTTTTACATTTTTTATTGATTTACCCAGGAAACCTGAACCACATTAATTTGATTGCTTGTTCAATAGAATGCAATAGAGTAAGGACTCCTTCACACGTTAGTGTTTCCGGTACATGTGGTGACAGTTTCTCCACATACCGGAGACACCTACGCAGACTAATTCAAATGCATGGGTCTGCGCAAATGTCATTATGCTTTCATGGACCATGTGCCTGTGTGCAAAACACGTTGTTGACATGTCTATTTTTGACGGCAGCAAGATCCGAAATACGTGCCACACGTGCACAATGATGATGTACGGATGACATCTGTGTGTCATCAGTGTGACAAATACCACCACCTGGGAAAAGCAGTACAGTTAGCGCTGTTCCCAGGCACTGGGTGCTGAAAGCAGCTCTCATCATTGTCACCTGGTTTCACTGCGATCAGCGAGACCAGACTTGTAGTCAGCACTGTCCATCTATGTATTGCGGGTATTAAGTAAATAATTAATTTAAAAAAAGGTGTGGGGTCTCCCAAAATTTTCCTAACCAACTGAGGGAAAGCCGACACCAAGAGCTGCTGTTAATATTCTGGGAAGGGGCCAATAGCCATAAAGGTTCACAGCTTACTAATAACAGCTCACAGCTATTTGCTTAGCCTTTACGGTTACTTATAGTGGGAAGCACCCCATATTTACTAACCAGCAAAGGCTAAGCAGACAGGTGGGGGCTGATATTAATTGATTGCTATGGTGCCATAGATATGGATGCCCCCTTAGATGAAGAAAATCAGCCCTCAGGCGCCCCAGAAATGGTGTATCCTTTAGATGTGTCAATTTTGTCTCTTAGCCTCCTCTCTTTCTATTTGCCCTGGTGCAATGGCAAGTGGGGTAATAGTTTTGGAGTTGATGTCAGCTGTTTTATGTGTGCTGACATCAAGCCCTCGGGAAAGTGATCGAGAGGTGTCAGACACTGAGATGAGCATGAGAACGCGACTGTACGTGACTGGCGGTGACGTCATTAACCCCTTCACCCCCGGAGCTTTTTCCGCTTTTTCATTTTCGTTTTTTGCTCCCCTTCCTTCCCAGAGCCATAACTTTTTTATTTTTCCGTCAATATGGCCATGTGAGGGCTTATTTTTTGCAGGACGAAATGTACTTTTGAAATATACCATTGGTTTTACCATGCCATGTAACAGAAAACGGGAAAAAAATTCCAAGTGTGATGAAAATGCAAAAATAGTGCAATCTCACACTGGTTTTTTGTTTGGCTTTTTTGCTAGGTTCACCAAATGCTAAAACTAACCTGCCATTATGATTTTCCAGGTCATTATGAGTTCATAGACGCCTAACATGTCTAGGTTATTTTTTATCTAAGTGGTGAAAAAAAATTCCAAAGTTTGCTTAAAAAAAAAAAATTGCGTGAATTTCCGATACCCGTAGCGTCTCCAATTTTCGTGATCTGGGGTCAGGTGAGGGCTTATTTTTTGCGTGCTGAGCTGGCGTTTTTAATGATACCATTTTGGTGTAGATACATTCTTTTGATCGCCCGTTATTGCATTTTAATGCAATGTCACGGCGACCAAAAAAACTTAATTTTGGCGTTTTGATTTTTTTTCTCGCTACGCCATTTAGCGGTCGGGTTAATCCTTTGTTTTTATTGATAGATCAGCGATTCTGAACGCGGCGATACTAAATATGTGTATGTTTGTTTTTTTTTTTAATTGTTTTATTTTGATTGGGGCGAAAGGGGGGTGATTTGAACTTTTATATAGTTTTTTTTTTTTTTATATTTTTAATCACTCTTTTTTTTAAATTTTGGCATGCTTCAATAGCCTCCATAGGAGGCTGGAAGCATGCACAACTCGATCGCCTCTGCTACATAGAGGTGATGCACAGATCACCTCTATGTAGCAGAAATGCAGGGTTGCTTTGAACGCCGACCACAGGGTGGCGCTCAAAGCAATCGGCCATCAACAACCATAGAGGTCTCAAGGAGACCTCTGGTTGTTATGGCAATGCACTGCTGACCCCCGATCTTGTGACGGGGGTCAGCAGTGCAAGCAGCCCCGGCCGCGCGGCCGGGAGCGCTAGTTAAATGCCGCTGTCAGCGCTTTACTGGCGGCATTTAACTAGTTAATGGGCGCGGGCGGATCGCGATTCCACTCGCGCTCATTGCGCGCACATGTCAGCTGTACAAAACAGCTGACATGTCGCAGCTTTGAGGTGGGCTCACCGCCGGAGCCCACCTCAAAGCGGGGGATCTGCTAGCTGACGTACTATTCCGTCAGCTGGCAGAAAGGGGTTAAGGTTACCGATGGCCATAGGCAGCAGTTCTCATATTCATCTCAGTGTGTTTCAGCATCACTGATGTCACTGATGTGACAGCTCAACACACCTTCTGGATGTAACTGGGTTGGGGATTATCGTGCGATATGAGCATTTTGGATTATTGTCAGAAAGGTGATGATTGCTCATATTTTTTTATTTTTTTTGGTTAATAAATGCATAAAAGAGGGCAGAGTAATGGTCATTTCAATTAAAGAACTTTACTCTATGTGCGTCTTTATTACATTTGACTATGGATTTAGTAATGGGGGTGTCTGATAGACTCGTTACTCTCTTGAGCAAAAGTGTGCCTGAGATGTTCGTTGCTTGGCGAATATATTTTCAATGCTCGAGCAGGAGCTCGAGTCCCCGCCCCACATGTTTGGCACTTTTTAGACAGCCAATAAACATGTGAGGAACGTCCTTCTTATAAAATTTCTACACCTGCCGCCACGCTGCTAGCACTTTTGCACGTTTTTGCTAGATGTCCAATAATGAAAATGAAAAAGACTGAAGTTTCTTGCGAAAGAAGGGTGATTGCTGACTTTCTTTTCATATACATTATAGTGAAACTCCAATTTTTCTTGTTTTTGCACCGCTCTTCATTGGAAAAATAGAGGTTGCAATTTAATAAAAAGTGCCTTCTACACTAGTGAAAGCGTTTCAGAATTTGGTGCTTCAACCCTTACATTGAAAACATGTGAGGATTGCCTGCCAGTCAGTATAATGCTGTAGCCATCTTGGTTGTGGCAGTACTGTGATTGGCTGGCCACGTAGCATCATCAGGTCTGTATAATACCTGTGACGCTATACTCGTCATACTCTACCCCGTAAACCATCAGAGCAAGAAGAGGTGCTGGTGAAAGAGGGACAGAATTGTAGCTGCGTATAAGCCAGAGATTCAACCACATTAACATTTCTTTTAAGTACAACAATAGTCCTTCTTAGAGCTAATGATAATCAAGAGTAATACTGCTGTCAGCAGCGCTTAGGTAGAGATTGTGCTGAAGGCATTGTATAGGACAGGATTGGGTGAGTTGCATGTATTGGGTGAATTGCTGCAGCCTACACCTCATACCAAAACCCTTTCTCCGGGCTAATAATATTCTTTTTGCTCTTGCAAATTGTTCTGAGCAGGGAAACATTGTGCGTAATTTTTCAGTAGCAGTTGTGCGTTAAAAGCATACAGCCAAACATGGTTGGATCTCAACAGCATTGCTATATTGATACTGTAGTCTTATACATTCATCTGAAGTCAGCATATTTTTCTGACATTGCAATAATACAATTTTTTTCAGCAGTGACATTTTATACGACATTTATCGTGCTCCAGTTGTGAAGCCAAAACAAAAAAAACATTGGTTAGAAATAACATCACTACATTTATACCGCAGTCGA
The DNA here is from genome assembly GCF_032444005.1 of Ranitomeya imitator. Taxonomy (NCBI): domain Eukaryota; kingdom Metazoa; phylum Chordata; class Amphibia; order Anura; family Dendrobatidae; genus Ranitomeya; species Ranitomeya imitator. The sequence goes on from NC_091285.1 coordinate 555,701,973, forward strand.
AGATGTTCATGTGAAGTGGGCACAATATCTTGGCATTGCAATAATGCAATTTTTTAGCAGTGAAATTTTATACGGCATTTATCGTGCTCCAATTGTTCCTCCAAAATGAAAAAAAAACATTGTTTGGTTAGAAATAGCATTGCTATATTGATACTAGATTCAAAGACGTCCATCTGAAGTGGGCAAATATTCCTGGCATTGTAATACTGCAACATTTTCTAAACAGAGATATATCATACGTAATTTCAAATTGGCAAGGTGTGTGGTAAAGGACAGGGAGGTGGACGTGATGCTGATGGTGAGCGCATAGACCAAGGCCATAGGCAAGGTGAAACTATGTCTTACGCGTGAGCACAACAAAACACACACATCATGTCATTTTACCATCCTGTCCTACTTTCTAGGGGGGGCACGGAACACCGCTATTGAAGCCAGACCAGTGTGAAAATGTTGTTGGATGGATAGCACATAATTCTTCTAGTCACTTTATCAGCACCACCTTGTCTTCCACACCGTCCAGACTCAGGAGCCACCATTCTGGACCACATAATCCTCACCCTGATCCTCGTTCCTCCCACTGTGCTGAGTGTATGAAGACAAGTGATCCCACACTTGGACACTACGTAGAGATGTTCACATTTCCATTTATAGATTCTGGCCTCTTTCACTGCCCATTTCAAGCGGGATATGAGGAGATTGCATGTAACGATGCTCAAATATTTGAGCAGCCACGCTTACAAGAATGCATCAGTGGGAAATCACAATTACTGTCGTAAGAGCTGGAAGATGATGAGATACAATTGCCATCAAGTTGTGTTATTATGTCAGCAAGTCAGGAGGAGGGCCAGGGTGCGGACAAGGAAGACGAGTTGTTGAACGATAAAGTCACTGACCCAACCTGGTAAGGTGACACGCAGAGAGAGGACCCAACCTGGTAAGGTGACATGCAGAGAGAGGACAGCAGTGCACAGGGGGAGGGATTCACAGCACCACAACTGGCAGGAAGAGGCAGTGAGGTGGCCAGAGACACAAGGCGGGCAATTGTTCCCCAGAGCACCAACACAGGTGAAGTTGCCAAGCCCAGGGTTAGGTGTTTCTGAGTCTGGAGCTTTTTTAAAGATGTCCCTGGTAACCCAAAAAAAGCCATTTGCAACATCTGCCATGCCAGCATCAGCAGGGGAGGCAAAACTACTAGCCTGACCACCACCAGCATGCTCAGGCACATGCAAGCAAAGCACCCAACTACTTGGGCCCAAAACAACCTTGGCCAGAAACAGTGTCTGTGGGTAACACCACTGCCTCATCCCCTGTTCTATGTGCACACCAATCCCCTATCCATGATGTAGGCAAAGATGCCTCAAACCCTACACCTGTCGGTGCACAGTTGCAGCCACCATCAACAACCATCTCCAAGTCCCAGCGCAGTGTTCAGTTGTCCCTACCCCAGCCCTTGGAACACAAGTGTAAATACACAGCCACCCACCCTCAGGCTACAATATTAAACTGCTACATGTCCTGACTGCTTGTCCTGGAAATGTTGCTGTTTAGGCTTGTGGAGATGGAACCTTTCCGTAACCTCATGGCAGCTGCAGTCCCTCTGTACTCGGTCTCCAGTCGCCACTATTTCTCTTGGTGTGCCGTCCCTGCCCTACACAAGCAAGTGTCCCATAACATCTGCCATACCCTGACCAACTCTGTTACTGAGAAGGTCCACTTGACCATGAACACGTGGACAAGTGCTTGTGGCTAGTGTGGTGCAGTAAAAGGTGAAGTGCTGGATGCAAGATATATTTCTCCCAGCAGGATAAGATTTGGCCTGGTTTTTCCCTAAGGTTGAGGACTTGCAGTGATGTCACGATCACATGATCAGCCCATGTAATAGGTACCTCACCTATGGGTGTGGTTATAGTCTATGTAATGGAGTTTTTTTATGTTTGGCACATGTTCTGTGTGAGAAGCTAGGCTGGAGTGAGCATCACTTGGTTTTTGTCAGTCTACATATGTTGCAAAGGTTGGCAACAAGACTCACAGCAACCCTGGGAATGGCACCTGGCGGATGCCCCCTGACCGGGCAGCCGCTTAGTTAAGCCTGTCCGGTGCAAGGGTGAGTCTGAGACCAGTGGTTCTCCAAGCTGGAGTATGTTTGTGTTTTTTTTCTCTTACTTTCTGCCACTGACTGTTTAAACTGTTAAGGTACCTTCACACATAACGATATTGTTAACGATATCGTTGCTATTTGTGACGTAGCAATGATATCGTTAATGAAATCGTTATGTGTGACAGCGACCAACGATCAGGCCCCTGCTGGGAGATCGTTGGTCGCTGAATAAAGTCCAGAACTTTATTTCGTCGCTGGACTCCTGCTGACATCGCTGGATCGGCGTGTGTGACACCGATCCAGCGATGTCTTCACTGGTAACCAGGGTAAACATCGGGTAACTAAGCGCAGGGCCGCGCTTAGTAACCCGATGTTTACCCTGGTTACCATGCTAAAAGTAAAAAAAAACAAACACTAGATACTTACCTACAGCCGTCTGTCCTCCAGCGCTGTGCTCTGCACTCCTCCTGTACTGGCTGTGAGCCGGAAAGCAGAGCGGTGACGTCACCGCTCTGCTTTCCGGCTCACAGCCAGTACAGGAGGAGTGCAGAGAAGCAGAGCGCAGCGGTGGAGGACAGACAGCTGTAGGTAAGTATCTAGTGTTTGTTTTTTTTTACTTTTAGCATGGTAACCAGGGTAAACATCGGGTTACTAAGCGCGGCCCTGCGCTTAGTTACCCGATGTTTACCCTGGTTACCGGCATCGTTGGTCGCTGGAGAGCGGTCTGTGTGACAGCTCTCCAGCGACCAAACAGCGACGCTGCAGCGATCCGGATCGTTGTCGGTATTGCTGCAGCGTCGCTTAATGTGAAGGGGCCTTTAATAAACCACTGAAGTTTGGACTGAAAACCTGTGTGTTGCCTCATCACTGCAGCCCTGCCACTGCCTACCAGAGCAAATCCCTACACCAGGGACATATTCCTGACTGTACACTGGGTGAACATTGTTGAAGCCGGGATCCAGTTGGACCCTGGGATGGAACACGTGCTACTAACACTGAGGATTGGGGGCCATGATTCATTCAAGGATGCCTCCATCTTCTACAGCAGTTCCTGCACCTCCTCCTCCTTTTCCTCACTGTCCATTTCAGAAACGACAATATCTTTGGAATCACTGCAGCACTGCCTCGACCAAGTGCCAACCAGCTCTGCTGAAGATAATCTGCTTAGGTGACAAACTGCATGACCGCCGCTGATCTGTGGCTCTCGCTCCTGAACTAACAACTAGGCATGGATGTGTGTGACAAGGGCCGTAATCTGGCGGCAACTCTGAAGCTTGGTAATCTCGCATACGTACCATGCCTGGCCCATGTGCTCAACTTAATGGTTCAACGTTTTCCTAAAAGATTTCTGCCTGATCTATTTGTAAAAATACACACTTCCACAAGTCAGCTACAGCTGCCACCGCCCTGGCAGTGCTGTAGCAGCATTTGCAAATTCCAGCTCACTGACTGGTGTGCGATGTCACCACGCATTCGAACTCAATGTTACGCATGGTGGCAAGGCTTTTTGAGCAGCAGAGGGTAATAGTTGAATACCAGCTACAACATGCCCATCAATAGTCTAGTCAGTTTCCACACATAAGAGCTGATGAGTGGGCATGGATGTCTGTCATCTGTGCGCCATAATCAGCGTAACCATCCCACTTCTCTTTCTACTGAAACACTCACTGCTCACAATTAAAGAGGAGGCTTTTCAGGCAGAGCAAGTTGAGATGGAGCAGGAAATTATACTAGGTGATGCTAACACAGCCCAGCCTTATCTCATCTTGTCAATGAGGGCAGGGTGATATTGAGGAGGAGAAGGAGGAACAGGAGCTGGTTGCCTGCTCTACAGATTGTAGTGATCATACCACCCTCAAACCATCTGTTCAGCATGGATGGCTTGAAGATGAGGAAGAGAGGGATGATGAGGAGGAGGATAACATGGATAGTCGTCCTCTTGGAGGGGACAGGGACCCTCGCATTGTATGCATTTTGACCAATACTAATTACTAGTTGGTCTCCATTCTAGACTCACTCTACAAGGACAATTTTCTATCTCTCCTTCCTGAGGTCTAATAAAATGTTGCAGTGCCAGAAGGCCCTAGTTGAAGAATTATTTTAAAAAATTCCCATCTGACAACACTGGTGGCAGAGGTCACAGTTCCTTGGACAACCAAGGAGTGGAGACAAGGGAGACACACAATAGGCAGAGGAACAATCTCAAAGGTCTGAGACAATTTTCTTAGACCCTCCCATCGCCCAGGCTCTGATGCACAGGATACTCTGACAAGTAGGGAAAAGCTTGTACCTTGCCGACCGTACCAGCATCCTCTGTGATTCCTCTGTGTCTTACAACTATTGGGCATCCAAGCAAGACACGTGGCATGAACTGTCTCTCTACGCCTTGGAGGTCCTGGCCTGCCCTACCGCTAGCATTTTGTGAGAGTGGGTTTTTGAATGCTGCTGGGGGTTTTATAACTGATAGGCCATCCACCTGTCAACTGAAAATGCTCAAAAAGGGAACACTTAAACAACAGAATATAACTCCAAGTAAATCAAACTTCTGTGAAATCAAACTGTCCACTTAGGAAGCAACGCTGTTTGACAATCAATTTCACATGCCGTTGTGCAAATGGAGTATACAACAGATGGAAATTATTGGCAATTATCAAGACACAATAAAGGAGTGGTTCTGCAGGTGGGGACCACAGACCACATCTCAGTACCATTTTTTTTTGGCTGATGTTTTGGTCACTTTTGAATGCTGATTGTGCTTTCACACTCATGGTAGCATGAGACGGACTCTACAACCCATACAAGTGGCTCAGGTAGTGCAGCTTATCCAGGATTGCATATCAATGCGAGCTGTGGCAAGAAGGTTTGCTTTGTCTGTCAGCATAGTGTCCATAGGCTGGAGGTGCTACCAGGAGACAGGCCAGTGCACCAGGAGATGTGGAGGGGGCCGCAGGAGGGCAACAACCCAGCAGCAGGACCGCTACCTCAGCCTTTGTGCAAAGAGGAACTGAAGGAGCACTGCCAGAGCCATGCAAAATGACCTCCAGCAGGCCACAAATGTGCATGTGTCTGCACAAACGGTTAGAAACCGACTCCATGAGGATGGTCTGAGTGCCTGATGTCCACAGATGGGGGTTGTGCTCACAGCCCAACACCGTGCAGGACTCTTGGCATTTGCCACAGAACGCCAGGATTGGCAAATTTGCCACTGTGCTCTTCACAAATAAAAGCCGGTTCACACTGAGCACATGTGACAGACGTGACAGAGTCTGGAGACGCTGTGGAGAGCGATCTGCTGCCTGCAACATCCTTTAGCATGACTGGTTTGGCAGTGGGTCAGTAATGGTGTGGGGTGGCATTTCTTTGGAGGCCGCACAGCCCTCCATGTGCTCGCCAGAGGTAGCCTGACTGTTATTAGGTACCGAGATGATGAGATCCTCAGACGCCTTGTGAGACCATATGCTGGTGCGGTTGGCCCTGGGTTCCCCCTAATGCAGGACAATGCCAGACCTCATGTGTCTGGAGTGTGTCAGCAGTTCCTGCAAGATGAAGGCATTGACGTAATGGACTTGCCCGCCCATTCCCCAGACCTGAATCTGAATGAACACATCTGGGACATCACGTCTCACACCATCCACCAACGTCACGTTGCACCACAGACTGTCCAGGAGTTGGCGGATGCTTTAGTCCAGGTCTGGGAGGAGAGCCCATAGGAGAGCATCTGCCGCCTCATCAGGACCATGCCCCAGAATTGTAGGGAGGTCATACAGGCACGTGGAGGCCACACACTACTGAGCATAATTTTTCTTGTCTTGAGGCATTTCCACTGAAGTTGGATAAGCCTGTAATTTGATTTTCCACTTTGATTTTGAGCATCATTCCAAATGCAGACCTCCATGGGATATTAATTTTGATTTACATTGAACATTTTTATGTTTTATTGTTCTCAACACATAAAGATTTGCAACTGGAATTTTCCATTCAGAGATATCTAGGATGTGTTATTTGAGTGTTCCATTTATATTTTTGCTAAGTGTATATATATATATATATATATATATATATGTATACCCCCAGGGGTACTTGGGAATTACCAGTCTACGATGTCTTCAGGCTGAGGTTCCGGTGCAGGCGTACTTTGTCTGCTCTGTTGAGGGCAGAGCAAAGTACTGCAGTGCGCAGGCGCCGGGCCTCTCTGACTTTTCTGGGCGCCTGCGCACTGCAGTACTTTGCTCTGCCCTCAACAGGGCAGACAAAGTACACCTGCGCCGGAGCCGCAGCGTGAAGACAAGAAGAGGACGTCATCATAAGAAGATGGGAGGCCCCGGACCGGACCGCGACGCCCATCGGACCAGAACAGAACCTGGACCGCCCCTGGATGAGTATAATCTAACCTCTTTTCCTCATCTTTCAGGATTCATCGGGGGCTTATCAACAGCATTCCAGAATTCTATAGATAAGCCCCTGATGCCTGTGGGCTTGGCTCACCTTCGATTTTGGGGGTGACAGGTTCCCTTTAAGGAAAGATGCTCCAGAAGTATTACCAGAGGAGAGCTTACTAGTCTTCTTTAATTTACAATGATACTTTCAAGGGCATCTCTGGGAATAGAAATAATATATAACAAAGGAAAATGTAATTAGAAATAAATTCCTAAATACCACATTTGCAATATAAAATCAGAAAGACATGGCTGCAGTATGAGCAGCCTCTTCTTACATCAGCACCCTGGAATCTCCAGATTTTGATCAGAAAGACAAAGGTGAACAGCAGTATGAGCATCCTCTTCTTGCCTCAACACCCCTGCTATCTCCAGCATTATATCAGAAAGTCATAGTGGACCCCGGTGTGAGCAGAAATTACTTTCCTCCACACACCTGATATCTCCGGTGTTATGTTTAAAAGACGTAGTGGATAGCAGTGTGACCAGCCTCTTTTTACCTTAGCACATCTGGTACGTCAAATATTAGATCATAAAAACAGAGTGGGTGGAAAGTAGTTTGAGCAGTCATATCTTACCACATTACTCTTGGTATCTCCAGTGTTAGATTAGTCAGAAATGGTGCACAGGGAAACCAGTGTTAGTGGTTCTTCTTACTTCAGCACTCTTTGTAGCTCTAGTATTAGATAGGGTGGACAGCAGTGTGAGCAGCCTCTTCTTGCACAGTAGATCTGATACATCCAGTTTTAGATCAGAAATACAGGGTGGACCGGAGTAAGAGCAGCCTCTTCTTAAATAAGCACCCCTGGTATCTCAATGTTAAGATCAGAAAGACTGGGTGGATAGCAGGGTGCACGGCCACTTCTTATCACAACACCCTGCTATCTCTAGTAATACATCAGATAATCATAGTGGTCACTGGTGTGAGCCACCTTTTCTGACCTCACCATCCCTACTATCTGCAGTATTATAGCAGAAAGTTATGATGAACGCCGTTATGAACAGGCTCTTCTTATCTCAGCACAACTGCTGTATCCAGTATTAGATCAGATAGACAGGATGGACAACAGTATGAACAGCCTCTACTTACACAGTACTTCTGGTATCTACAGTATTAGATTAGAAATACATGGTGGATAGCAGTGTGAGAAACCTCTTCTTACCTCAGTACTCTTTGTACCTCTAGTGTTAGATCTGATAGACAGAGTGGACATCATTGTGAGCAGCATCTTCTTACAGTAGCATCTCTGGTATTTCCAAAATTAGATGAGATGCACAGGGTGGACAGCAGAGTTAATGGTCTCTTGTTATCTAAGCACGCCAGGTATTTCCAATAATAGATGAGATAGATATGGTGGGCAGCAGTGTGAGTAGCCTCAGCTTACCTGTTTTTGTCAAAGGCCGCTAAGCAATATATGAAACCGGCAATGGAGCTGAATATGTTGGCGCTATATAAATAAAATTATTGTTATTATTATTATTATTATTATTCATTTACCGACCAGTTAAGATACCTAAGGGGACTAAAAATGGAGAAAAATAAAAAAAGTTTTTTTTTTAAATATAAAAAATATAAAAAATAAAAGTTTAAATTTCTCCTTTTTTACCCCTTCAAAAATAAAAACATTAAAAAAACATTTAGTATCATTGTGTCAAAAAAGATCTGATCAATCAAAATATGACATTATTTAAACCATATGTTAAATAGCGAAAAACCCTCAAACTCCAAAAATTGCCATTTTTTGTGGCCGCATGTAAAAAAAATACAAAAAAAAGTTTTGAAAATGCTTTAAATACCCCAAAATGGTGTTATGAAAGTTGTAAACTCAGGGTGCAAAAAATAAAAACAAGCCCTCACACAGCTCCATCGAATTGCTTGGAGAATCATGCATGCTGTAAAAACAAAAAACCCCAAACATTTTCATTTTACTTGGATTTTTTCCCCGTTTTTCAGTTCATTGTATGGTAAAATGATGCCATTCAAAACTAAATCTCATCATTGAAAAACAATACCTCATTTGGCTGTGTCAAAGGAAAAATAAAAACATGAGTTATGGCTCTTGGAGAAGGGAGGAAAAACAAAAATGCAAAAAAAGGCCCTAAAAGGCCATTAAAAGGTTAACTATATACTACATGCTGGCAAGGACAATGGCTGTGGAGATGACATAAATATCTTCATCTTGGGAGTGGTTATCACACTGTGTTTGATCACCGTGTACAATACATATACAATGTGAACTGATTTAATCCATCTGTGAACGATCATTTCTTCAGAGCTGTCAACAGTGACATGATCATTTCCAGTAAGTTAATTGTAAATTAATTTTCTTATCATATGCATCATTAAATCATCCTAAATCTATAATTAAATTGCACGCATGATACAAAATCCAAATACATATTCATCATTTCATTTTATGCTCCAAAACTGACACATTGGATGCCAAATTCCTGTCCTGCGTGATAAGAATATCTAGCGCCATGTCAGAGCTTGTGCTTCATTTTCTATACACCTACATAATGGACCACCCTCCAGTGATATGATGCCTATTACAGAGAAGCCATTGTTGGGGTTCATGCTTACTTTGGCTGGTTCAGGTTTGTAGAAAAAAAGTCCCTCTAATTACATACCAATAGCATATCATTGAGAAACCTGTATACCGTAGGCAGAAAAACAAGAGTCTGTTTGTATTTTGTGGGCAGAAATAAGATCTCATCCAGTCAAGTGTCAATGCAACTTCTTTGATGATGAGAGAAGCAAGTTAGGACAAGACATGGGAATCTTATAGTGAAATCCATGCATAATTACAAGTAAATGCGCTTGTTTTTTTCTTGTCTCAGGTTATAAGATTCTCTTTTTTAGAATTTATGATATTCTTCTTTGTACGCACCATGATTGTTTGAAATCATCTGGAAAGAAAGCCTCCTCTTCCCTGGGTTTAGATTATTCAGCCTTACGAAGCTATTTCACAGCTCAGTAAACCCAAATCCCCTTTGAAATAGTTGGTTGAGTAAAATATAAGAAGAGTTTTTTAGCTAGTGTGAAGCCAAACCAAAGTCTGTGCCTGCTGCATCTGTTTTGTGAGTCTGTGTGGAGTTATATGATTTTTGAAAGATAAAATAAAACACTGGGAATAAAAGAAATCTCCCATCATTTTCCATTGATATGGAGTGTAACTATGGCAGGAGAAGCAGGGGACTGACTGCAGAACAACAATTAGTATTTATTTGGTTCATATTATTTGTATATGCATAATTTACTGGCATTGTGCGATACTATCCAGGTAGCAAAATGTGCCACTGTCCAGATACATGCCATTATTTCAATGCCAGCAGGGCATTTGTCTCAGGTTTTGGAGACAAAGGTGTCACATAAACTACTTGGGGGGAAAAGTATTTAGTCAGCCACCAATTGTGCAAGTTCTCCCACTTATAAAGATGAGAGAGGCCTGTAATTGACATCATAGGTAGACCACAACTATGAGAGTCAAAATGAGAAAACAAATCCAGAAAATCACCTTGTCTGATTTGGCAAGATTTATTTAGCAAATTATGGTGTGAAATAATTGTTTGGTCATTAACAAAAGTTCATCTCAATATTTTATTATATATCCTTTGTTGGCAATGACAGAGGTCAAACGTATTCTGTAAGTCTTCACAAGGTTGGTGGTATGTTGGCCCATTCCTCCATTCAGACCTCCTCTAGAGCAGTGATGTATTGGGCCTGTCACTGGGCAACACATACTTTCAACTCCCTCTAAAAGTTTTCTATAGGGTTGAGATCTGGAAACTTGTTAGGCCACTCCAGGACCTTCATATGCTTCTTTTGAAGCCACTCCTTCATTGCCCTGGTGGTGTGCTTGGGATCATTATCATGCTGAAAGATCCATCCACATTTCATCTTCAATGCTCTTGCTGATGGAGGGATGTTTGAACTCAAGATCTCATGATACATGGCCCCATTTATTCTTTCATGTACATGGATCGGTTGTCCTGGTCCACTTTGCAGAGAAACAGCCCCAAAGCATGATGTTGCCACCCCCATGCTTCACAGTAGGTATAGCGTTCTTTAGATGCAACTCAGCATTCTGTCTCCTCCAAAGACGACGAGTTTTGTTTCTATTATTATTATTATTATTATTTATTCATATAGTACCATTAATTTACATGCAGAGTTATAGATATCGTTTACAGTAAACAAATTTACAATGACAGACTGGTACAGAGGGGAGAGAACTCTGTCCTTGCGGACTTACATTCTACGGGATAATGGGGAAGAGACAGAAGGTCGGGGTGCTACAGCTCTGGTAGTGGTGAGGCGGCAGCTCGGGAGGTGGTGAGGCAGCAAAATGATTATTGCAGGCTGTAGGCTTTCCTGAAAAGATGGGTTTTCAGGTTCCATCTGATAAATGGAAGTGTTGAGGCGTGGAATTCCAGAGGATTTTGGATATTCAGGAGAAATCTTGGAGGCAGTTGTGTGAGGAACGAATAATTGTGGAGGAGAGTCGGAGGTCATTGGAGGATCGAAGATTGCGTGAGAGAAGATATTGGGAGATTAGTTCAGAGATATAGGGAGGGGACAGGTTGTGGATGGCTTTGTAGATCAGTGTTAATTAGTGTTGAGCATTCCAATACCGCAAGTATCGGGTATCGGCCGATACTTGCGGTATCGGAATTCCGATACCGAGATCCGATACTTTTGTGGTATCGGGTATCGGTATCGGTTCCATAGGGATGTGTAAAATAAAGAATTAAAAAAAAAAATATTGATATGCTCACCTCTCCGGCGGCCCCTGGACATCACGCTGGTAACCGGCCGGCTTCTTTGTTTAAAATGAGCGCCTTTAGGACCTGCGAATGACGTCGCGGGTTCTGATTGGTCGTGTGCCGCTCATGTGACCGCCACGCGACCAATCAGAAGCCGCGACGTCATTCTCATTCACTAAACTCCTAATTCTAGGAATTAAGGACCTGCAAATGACGTAGCGGCTTCTGATTGATCGCGTGGCGGTCACATGGGCGGCACGCGACCAATCAGAACCTGCGACGTCATTCGCAGGTCCTAAAGGCGCTCATTTTAAACAAAGAAGCCTGCCGGTTACCAGCGTGAAGTCCAGGGGCCGCCAGAGAGGTGAATATATCAATATTTTTAATTTTAATTCTTTATTTTACACCTTAATATGGATCCCAGGACCTGAAGGAGAGTTTCCTCTCCTTCAGACCCTGGGAACCATCAGAATAGCTTCCGATACTTGGTGTCCCATTGACTTGTATTGGTATCGGATATCGGTATCGGCGATATCCGATATTTTTCGGGTATCGGCCGATACTATCCGATACCGATACTTTCAAGTATCGGACGGTATCGCTCAACACTACAGGTCCTTCTCAAAAAATTAGCATATAGTGTTAAATTTCATTATTTACCATAATGTAATGATTACAATTAAACTTTCATATATTATAGATTCATTATCCACCAACCGAAATTTGTCAGGTCTTTTATTGTTTTAATACTGATGATTTTGGCATACAACTCCTGATAACCCAAAAAACCTGTCTCAATAAATTAGCATATTTCACCCATCCAATCAAATAAAAGTGTTTTTTAATAACAAACAAAAAAACCAACAAATAATAATGTTCAGTTATGCACTCAATACTTGGTCGGGAATCCTTTGGCAGAAATGACTGCTTCAATGCGGCGTGGCATGGAGGCAATCAGCCTGTGACACTGCTGAGATGTTATGGAGGCCCAGGATGCTTCAATAGCGGCCTTAAGCTCATCCAGAGTGTTGGGTCTTGCGTCTCAACTTTCTCTTCACAATATCCCACAGATTCTCTATGGGAAAAAACTTCAAAAAATGTGTAACATGCCTAGGCAAGGCAGCTTTAAACAATAAATGCATCAAAAAAACCAAAACAAAGCTATCGCCATAAAATACAAAATATTTTATTATGATTGATTTAAAATGTAAAAATTACAGAAAACATACAAAAAAGGTAAAGGAAGGAAAAAATGTGAGGGCACAATGCACAGATAATAAACGGCCCATCCGGTATAAATAATATGCCAAGAGGTACAAAGAAAAAATAACAATAATTGGGAAAATAATCACATAAATAAGGAAGGTACTTTTGTTATCATTCAAGGGTTAATGTCCAGGTATAATAGAGTAAGAAAGTCTCAAAAACCAATCAAAAAAGGATAACCCAAGGATGCAGATTCAAAATGATAAGTAAATTGCTAATGTAAGTATATACAGGCACAATGCTCTAGGTAGAAACAACTAGTTAAGTGTCTGGTGCTAGTGCAACAAGGCTACATAGCCAAAGTAACTGCAAGGAATTATAAAGTTATAAAGTGACCTCAATCGTGTGGAGCGCCATTGGCGCTGACATATTACCTGTCTGAGCCGGACCGGACCGTCTCCCCGACGCGCGTTTCGCGTGTGGCTTTATCGAGGGGTAGATAGGTCTTTTTTGTATGTTTTCTGTAATTTTTACATTTTAAATCAATCATAATAAAATATTTTGTATTTTATGGCGATAGCTTTGTTTTGGTTTTTTTGATGCAGATTCTCTATGGGGTTCAGGTCAGGAGAGTTGGCAGGCCAATTGAGCACAGTAATACCATGGTCAGTAAACCATTTACCAGTGGTTTTGGCACTGTGAGCAGGTGCCAGGTCGTGCTGAAAAATGAAATATTCATCTCCATAAAGCATTTCAGCCGATGGAAGCATGAAGTGCTCCAAAATCTCCTGATAGCTAGCTGCATTGACCCTGCCCTTGATGAAACACAGTGGACCAACACCAGCAGCTGACATGGCACCCCACACCATCACTGACTGTGGGTACTTGACACTGGACTTCAGGCATTTTGGCATTTCCTTCTCCCCAGTCTTCCTCCAGACTCTGGCACCTTGATTTCCGAATGACATGCAAAATTTGCTTTCATCAGAAAAAAGTACTTGGGACCACTTAGCAACAGTCCAGTGCTGCTTCTATGTAGCCCAGGTCAGGCGCCTCTGCCGCTGTTTATGGTTCAAAAGTGGCTTTACCTGGGGAATGCGGCACCTGTAGCCCATTTCCTGCACACGCCTGTGCACGGTGGCTCTGGATGTTTCCACACCAGACTCAGTCCACTGCTTCCTCAGCTTCCCCAAGGTCTGGAATCGGTCCTTCTCCACAATCTTCCTCAGGGTCCGGTCTCCTCTTCTTGTTGTACAGCGTTTTCTGCCACATTGTTTCCTTCCAACAGACTTACCATTGAGGTGCCTTGATACAGCACTCTGGGAACAGCCTATTTGTTGAGAAATTTCTTTCTGGGTCTTACCCTCTTGCTTGAGGGTGTCAATGATGGCCTTCTTGACATCTGTCAGGTCGCTAGTCTTACCCATGATGGGGGTTTTGAGTAATGAACCAGGCAGGGAGTTTATAAAAGCCTCAGGTATCTTTTGCATGTGTTTAGAGTTAATTAGTTGATTCAGAAGATTAGGGTAATAGGTCGTTTAGAGAACCTTTTCTTGATATGCTAATTTATTGAGACAGGTTTTTTGGGTTATCAGGAGTTGTATACCAAAATCATCAGTATTAAAACAATAAAAGACCTGACAAATTTCAGTTGGTGGATAATGAATCTATAATATATGAAAGTATAATTGTAATCATTACATTATGGTAAATAATGAAATTTAACACTATATGCTAATTTTTTGAGAAGGACCTGTAGTGTTAATAGTTTAAACTTGATTTGATGGGGAATTGGGAGCCAGTGGATGGATTTGCAGAGGGGAGAAACAGGGGAGTAGCGAGGAGAGAGGTGGATTAGTCGGGCAGCAGAGTTGAGGACAGACTGGAGTGGTGTAAGAAAGTTATTGGGGAGGCCACAGAAGAGGGTGTTGCAATAATAATCGAGGTGGGAGATGTTGAGGGCATGCACAAGAGTTTTAGTAGATTGAGGGCTGAGGAAGGGATGGATTCTGGCAATATTTTTTAGTTGAAGGCGACAAAAGGTGGCAGGGCAGAGTCGAGAGTTACTCTGAGGCAGCAGATTACAGGTGTGGGAGAGAGCATGATGCCGTTTACCATAATAGATAGATCGAGTAGGGGAGATACGTGAGAAGGAAGAAAGATGATGAGTTCGGTTTTTTCTACATTGAGTTTTTGGAAGCAAGAAGTGAAGAAGGAGGATATGGCTGATAGACAGTCTGGGATTCTGGACATCAGTGAGTTAGATATGAGTGTCGTCCGCACAGGGCTGCCACTAGAAATTTCAGGGCCCCATACTGGCAACATTTTCGGGGCCCCCTTGAGACTCCGCCCAGGCTCCACCCCAGCCCCGCCTCCAGGCTCCACCCCTCGAACTGTCCACAGTCCCACCGCTCTCTCTTGGAAAAACTCCACTTCTCACCAATCATACATTAACAGTTATCATCACCAGATCACATACATAGCAGGCAGCTTTTGTTTTGGCCAAAAGATTTTTTAAGCCGCCACCATAACACGGTAGACACTTTTGCCCACGCCGTACTCTACTGTAACCTATTAAATATTTGTTAAAATATGCAATACAATTTAGGTATATTTTTATTTATTTTTCAATTTTTAAAATGACCAATAATATCACATAGAAGGAACAAATACCACAACACCATGACCAGATGACATATTACCACCACAGTGATCGAATAATATCACATACAAGGAACAAATACCACAACACCATGACCAGACCACATATTACCACCACAGTGATCGAATAATATCACATACAAGGAACAAATACCACAACACCATGTCCAGACCACATATTACCACCACATAGTGACTGAATACTACAATTCTGATCAGTAATTTAAAAAAAAGCACCATACTATCACCATAAGTGCCATTATACACAGGAGATCTGTACTTAGTATGCAGTGTCTGTGTACAGATAATATAGTGATCACTAGTGGAATTATACACAGGAGCTCTGTATACAGTGTATAGTGTCAGTGTATAGGTAACACACTGACTCACCAGTGACGTCTCTAGGTAAAGTCCTTCATCTTTCATCCAGCACAGACCGCCATCATTTCATCCAGCCAGGACTTCTCTCTGCAGGAAATAACACAGTTATCTCGAGCTCCGCTTGCAGAACACATTACTTAATTTTTCACAACTTCTACATTACACCACATAAAGAAGGCGACATAGTATCACTCTATACAGTAACAGGACCGCCAGCCATTTAAAACAGTATACTCAAAAAATAAAATAAATACATCACTGCAGTAATAATATCCCTAAATTAGCCCCTATGGTATTAATAATATCCCCTAGCCTGGCCCCGTGTGTCTCATTCCTGGCGTCAGCCAGATGTTCTCCCATCCTGCCCTCATGAGTATCTATTCTGCCCCATATGATCTCCCCATCCTGCCCCATATGATCGCCCCATGTGATCTCTCCATCCTGCCCCATCTGTCTCCATCGTATCCATCCTGCCCCATGATCCTGCACGATCTGTCTCCAATTCTGCCCCCAGTGTCTCCAATCATGCCCCATGTCTCCATTCTGCCCCCTATGTCTCCAACCATGCCCCCATGTCTGCAATCCTGACACTTGTCTCCAATCATGCCCCCTGTGTCTCCATTCTGCCCCATCTGTCTCCAATCCTGCCCCATCTGTCTCCAGTCATGCCCCCATGTCTTTCATCCTGCCCCGTGTCTCCAATCATGCCCCGTATCTCCATTCTGCCCCGTGTCTCGCATTCTGCCCCAATGTCCAGCATTCTGCCCCTGGGTCTCAGTCTGCCCCTGTGTCCAGCATTTTGCCCCTGTCACTGTGTCCAGCATTCTGCCCCTGTCACTGTGTCCAGCATTTCTGCCCCACTGTGTCCACCATTCTGTCCCACTGTGTCCAGCATTTCTGCCCCTGTGTGTCCAGCATTCTGTCCCACTGTGTCCAGCATTTCTGCCCCTTTGTGTCCAGCATTCTGTCCCACTGTGTCCAGCATTTCTGCCCGTGTGTCCAGCATTCTGCCCCACTGTGTCCAGCATTTCTGCCCCTGTGTGTCCAGCATTCTGCCCCACTGTGTCCAGCATTCTGCCCCACTGTGTCCACCATTCTGCCCCACTGTGTCCACCATTCTGTCCCACTGTGTCCAGCATTTCTGCCCCTGTGTGTCCACCATTCTGTCCCACTGTGTCCAGCATTTCTGCCCCTGTGTGTCCAGCATTCTGCTCCACTGTGTCCACCATTCTGTCCCACTGTGTCCAGCATTTCTGCCCCTGTGTGTCCAGCATTCTGTCCCACTGTGTCCAGCATTTCTGCCCCTGTGTGTCCAGCATTCTGCCCCACTGTGTCCAGCATTTCTGCCCCTGTGTGTCCAGCATTCTGCCCCACTGTGTCCACCATTCTGTCCCACTGTGTCCAGCATTTCTGCCCCTGTGTGTCCACCATTCTGCCCCACTGTGTCCAGCATTTCTGCCCCACTGTGTCCAGCATTTCTGCCCCTGTGTGTCCAGCATTCTGCCCCACTGTGTCCAGCATTTCTGCCCCTGTGTGTCCAGCATTCTGCCCCACTGTGTCCAGCATTCTGCCCCACTGTGTCCAGCATTTCTGCCCCTGTGTGTCTACCATTCTGTCCCACTGTGTCCAGCATTTCTGCCCCTGTGTGTCCACCATTCTGCCCCACTGTGTCCAGCATTCTGCCCCACTGTGTCCACCATTCTGCCCCACTGTGTGTCCAGCATTCTGCCCCACTGTGTGTCCAGCATTCTGCCCCACTGTGTCCAGCATTCTGCCCCACTGTGTCCAGCATTCTGCCCCACTGTGTCCACCATTCTGCCCCTGTGTGTCCAGCATTCTGCCCCACTGTGTGTCCACCATTCTGTCCCACTGTGTCCAGCATTTCTACCCCACTGTGTCCAGCATTTCTGCCCCTGTGTGTCCATCATCCTGCCCCCCGGGCCCCCCTGGATCGCAGCTCTCAAAGAAAAAAAAAAACCACGACTTCTTACCTGGCCATGCTCCTGCGCCGGGCGAAGATCTCCCCAGGCTCCACACAGATGAACTCGCCGGGCCCGGCGGCTGACAATGACGTCAGACGCCGGTGAAGCCGGCGAGTGCGCACTGCGGCCCTATTCAGCTGCCAGCCTCAGACTGGCTGGCGGCTGTTAACTATTGAAGTGCGGGCGCGGGCCCGCACGTCAATAGTGTGCAGCTGCCGCAGCGCCTGCAGGGGGGGCCCGGTGACCAGATGAGACGGGGCCCGATGCGGGCCCCCTCTGCTCACCGGGCCCCATACGCCAGTCACGGCTGTCATGCCCTGATGGCGGCCCTGCGTCCGCATACAGGTGATACTGGAAGCCATAGGACTTTATGAGTTGTCCTAGGCCACGGGTATAGATGGAAAAAAGTAGGGGCCCCAGGACAGAGCCTTGAGGGACACCAACAGAGAGAGGGCGAGGTGAGGAGGTAGTGTGGGAGTGGGAAACGCTAAATGTGCAGTCAGAAAGGTATGAGGCAATCCAGGATAGGGTAAGGTCTTTGATGCCAAGGGAAGAATCTGTAGCTGTAGGCAGTGGTCGACTGTGTCGAAGGCAGAGGACAGGTAGAGAAGGAGGAGGATGGGGAACTGTCTGTTTGTTTTGGCTGTGAGTAAGTCATTAGTAATTTTGGTCAGGGCAGTTTTGGTGGAGTGGTGGGGGTGGAAGCCAGACTGGAGGTTGTCAAGGAGAGAGTTAGATGAGAGGTGAGAGGAAAGTTGAGCATGGACATGCTTCCCTTAGGAGTTTTGAAGCAAACGGGAGCAATGATATGGGGCGATAGCTGGGCATAGCAGTTGGGTAAAAGTTTGTTTTTTTGAGGATGGGTGTGATGGTGGCCTGTTTGAAGGCAGAGTGGAAGATACCAGAAGATAGCGCTAGGTAGAAGAAATGGGTTAGGGCTGGAATGAGCATGTTAGTGAGGTTGGGGAGCAGGTGGGAAGGGGTCAAGTGCACAGGTGGTGAGGTGTGATTTGGAAAGGAGGTGAGTAAGCTCTCCTTCATTGATGTTGGAGAGGGAGGTTACTAGGGAAGGGCAGAGGTCTGGTATATGGAGTGGTTGGGGTGGTGGAACAGTAAAGGTTTGCCTTGTTTGGTCAATCTTATTTTTGAAGTAGGTGGCAAAGTCCTTGGAAGAGATGAGGGGAGTTGGAGGTGGCAGTGGTGGGTGGAGGAGAGAGTTAAATGTGCTGAACAGTTGTTTTGGGTTGTAGGATAATGAAGATACAAGATTTGTGAAATAGGTCTGTTTAGCAGAGGAGAGGGCTAATTTGAAGGCAAGTGTAGATTGTTTGAAAGTAGGGAAGTCTTCTGGCAGGCGTGTTTTCTTCCAACACTGCTCCAAGACCCTGGATGCTTGTCGAAGTTTTTTGATGAGATTGTTGTGCCAGGGTTGCCTATTTATTCGTCGTACTTTGCCATGCATGAGAGGGGCGACTGAGTCTATGACTGATGTGAGGGTGGCGTTATAGAAAGCGGTGGCGCTGTCTGTGTTGTGGAGTGAAGATATGGAGGACAGAGGTAGAAGAGAGTCCGAAAGTCTGTGAATGTCTAGGTGTTCGAGGTTTCTGCAAGGATGTGCTAGTGGCTCGACATGGGTGGTGGGTGAGAACGACAAGGATGAGAAGGTAAGTAGATGGTGGTGAGATAGGGGGATGGAAGAGGTTGTGAGATTTAATAGGGGAACAGAGGCAGGTTAAGATGAGGTCTAGTGTATGTCCATCTGTGAGGGTGGCTGTGGAGACCCACTGAGTAAGTCCAAAGGATGAAGTAAGGGACAGGATTTTGGAGGCTGCTGGCTGGCCATTGTCAGTAGGGATATTAAAGTCACCTACGATGATGGTGGGGACGTCACCAGAGAGAAAGTGAAGAAGCCAGGTGGAGAATTTGTCAATGAAGGCAGTGGCTGAGCCCGGTGGTCGGTATATGACAGCCATTTGGAGATTAAAGGGAGAGTAAATATGGACAGAGAGAACCTCAAAAGAAGGGAGGATAAGGGAGGATGGGTGTTGGATTGGGTTGCAGGAGCAGTTTTTAGAAAGGAAACCCACTCCTCTGCCATGTCTGTTGCCAGAGCGAGGAGTGTGGGTAAATTGGAGGCCACCGTAACTCAGTGCAGCAGTGGAGGCCTTGTCATCGGGCATCAGCCAGGTCTCAGTGAAGAAGAAAAAATATAAGAGCTAGCACTCGACCAATGGATGGAGTTATGATGGTGCAAGTGCACGGGATCCGAAGACCCCCGTATGTCAGAAAAAAAGTAAGAACACTGCACTCATCAGGTTAAGTTCTGCTTAAGTGAATGTTTTTATTTGAAGATGTGGATTCAAGATGAAACAGTAGTAAGGCAACAAGTAACTTGTTGCCTTACTACTGTTTTATCTTGAATCCACATCTTCAAATAAAAACATTCACTTAAGCAGAACTTAACCTGATGAGTGCAGTGTTCTTACTTTTTTTCTGAGGTCTCAGTGAAGGCCAGGAAGGAAAGGTTGGGGGAAGTAAAGAGATCGTGGGTCACGTGGAGCTTCTTGCAGACGGAGCGGTTATTCCAATGTGCCCCAGAGAGAGGAAGCAGGGGGTGGGGGTCAGTGGCAGGGATTTTAAGTCTGAGGGATTGTGGTAGTTTCACTTAGTGTGAGAAGTATGTGGAAGAGGATTAGTGGGATGTATGAGGTGGGGGGGGGGCAGTATTGGGGGATATGTCGCCAACAGTGAGAAGGAGCAGAGAAAGGGAAAGCAGGTGGGTGAAGGAGAGTGATCAGCTTATATTATATTTTAGTTCGAGAGGTCTGAGGTTAAGGAGCAGGTCTGCAGATGAAGTGAGGTGGGGGGTAAGAAAGAGGGGGAGATAGTTATTTGGTTCGAGGGTGCAGGGGTTTGGGATAGCGAAGGAGAGTGAGGATTAGTGGAACAAAAATGGTGAGGGCAAATGTGAGCATGGTTAAAGAGCAGGGGAAGAAAAGAAAGGCAAGTAAAACTAGAAGACAGTGATTTTTATTACCTACTGACAGATTTCTGGGCTATTTCTGGACTATTTCTGATGTTACACTTAAAAGATGTCACACTTCAAATGATGTTGCATCTGACCAGGGATATATCTGACCTGCTCCATTCAACTTATACTATTTAAGTGTCCATGAAATGAAGCCAGGTGAGAGAGACAGAGAGGGGAGGAGGAAGGAGCAGGAGGACAGTTCACAGCAGGGAGTAATTAACAGACTGCTGTAATTAGAACATTTGATTAGCATCAGTATGAAGAAAGAGACAGGTCAAACAGTTCTACTTTGGTTTCATCAGACCATATGACATTCTCCCAATATTCTTCTGAATAATCCAAATGATCTCTAGCAAACTACAACGGACGGGCCTGGACATGTACTGGCTTAAGCAGTGGGACAATTCGGCACTGCTGGATCTGAGTCCCTGGTGGTGTAGTGTGTTACTGATGGTAGCCTTTGTTGCGGTGGTCCCAGCTCTATGCAGGTCATTCTCTAGGTCCCCCCGTGTGGATCTTGGATTTTTGCTCACCGTTCTTGTGATCATTTTGACCCCACGAGGGGAGATCTTGCGTGGAACCCCAGATCAAGGGAGATTATCAGTGGTCTTGTATGTCTTCCATTTTCTTATTATTGCTCCCACAGTTGATTTCATCATACCAAATTGCTTGCCTATTGCAGATTCTTCCCAGCCTGGTGCAGGGCTACAATTTTGTTTCTGGTGTCCTTCGATAGCTCTTTGGTCTTCACCATAGTGGAGTTTGGAGTTTGATATCTATAACTCTGTACGTAACCCTTTCTCATGTACAGCACCATGGAATTAATGGTGCTATATAAATAAATAATAATAATAATAGTTTGGAGTGTGACTGTTTGAGGTTGTGGACAGGTGTCTTTTATACTGATAACAAGTTCAAACAGGTGCCATTACTTTGGGCACTGAGAGGAAGACAGAGGAGCCTCTTAAGGAAGAAGTTACAGGTCTGCGAGAGCCAGAAATCTTGCATGTTTTAGGTGATCAAATACTTATTTTCCACCATAATTTGCTAAATAAATCTTGTTTTCTCCTTTTGACTCTCATAGTTGTCGTCTACATATGATGTCAATTACAGGCCTCTCTCATCTTTTTAAGTGGGAGAACTTGCACACTTGGTGGCTTACTAAATACTTTTTTCCCCACTGTACAACCCCTGGCAAACAATTATGGAATCACTGGCCTTGGTGGATGTTCATTCAGTTGTTAATTTTGTAGAAAAAAAAGCAGATCACAGGCATGGCACAAAACTAACGGCAACTTTATGGCTTTAAGAAACACTAAAATAAATCAAGAATCAAAATGTGGTAGTCAGTAGGGTTGAGCGACTTTTAATTTTTCAGGGTCGAGTCGGGTTTCACGAAACCCGACTTTCTCAAAAGTCGGGTCGAGTGAAATAGGCCGATCCTATTGAAAAGTCGGGGTCGGGAATCGGCCGAAACTCGAAACCCAATGTAAGTCTATGGTTTTTTTGTTTTTTTTTTACATTTCCTTCAGGGCGATATAGCAGAAAAGTAGGTAATTCAATTTCTGGCTTCTCATTTCTCCTGCCAAAACCCGACATGATATGAGACATGGTTTACATACTGTAAATTGCGCGGGAGCCCACGCCAATTTTTTCAGCGATTTAACCCTTAAATTGCCTTTAACCCTTAAATTTTATAGCTTTCAGCAATTTAAGGGTTAAATTGCTGAAAAAATTGGCGTGGGCTCCCGCGCAATTTTCTCCGCCAGAGTAGTAAAGCCAGTGACTGAGGGCAGATATTAATAGCCTAGAGAGGGTCCACGGTTTTTGGCCCCCCTTGGCTAAAAATATCTGCCCCCAGCCACCCCAGAAAAGGCACATCTGGAAGATGCGCCTATTCTGGCACTTGGCCACTCTCTTCCCATTCCCGTGTAGCGGTGGGATATGGGGTAATGAAGGGTTAATGTCACAACAGAGAGTGGTCTCCTTTATTTCAGGGGTCAGAAGATCACAGCGTTAGGCTTCACACATGCCTGGACTGGTTAGATCTGCTTTGCTTTCCAGTCAGCAGTCCAGATTTCCCTTGTTCGCTTGTTGCAAGGGTTAAACACTCCTGCTTACCTCCTAAAGCTTTCCAACCTGAGTTATCTCAGCTGTTCTGATTTTCTCCACTCCCCCTGGTTTAACCCATTATCTACCAATGTCCTTTTTTGGGGATGCCTAATCTTTAGCTTCTAGCAACTAAGATTTTATAATTTTTTTATAATTAGGTCCAATTTTTTGTGTTGTGTTTGTAAAATGCATGTTTTCAAAATAGGAAATCATGTCATTGTCATTTTTAATTGAATATTGGGATGCCCTTTTCTGAAAAATCTGTACTTGTAAAAATTTTAATTTGGCAAGTAATGGGTTAAGTACTCACCTCTTAGCTTGGGTAGTTGCCAGTGATACTATTTCTTGGAATTGGTTTGGATCTGTGAGCTGTGGAAAGAGAAGTCGTTTACGAGTTGTCTCTAGAGATTGCTGTTTGGAAGTTTTTCTGGTGTCTTTATTTTAATTATCTTCCTTTAGGTTTTCCTTTCCTTTTGTTTCCCTTCATATACAATTCCTTAGTCTGGGTGCACATTGAGTGATGATTGCTGCTCTGTGTGTTTCCCTTTGTGTCTTGAAATAGAGCAGGACTAGCGTTCCTGCTGCACTCCGCACTAGCCAGGGCCGTGCTTAGGGCAAGACAGGGATAGGTATGCCATCTGGGGTGAAATTAGCTGTCTAGGGATGCCAGGGAGGTCAGAGTTGTGCAGAGCAAGTTTCAGGGGTTGCACCTCTAATCCTTTCCTAGTGGCAGTGCTTCCTTTCTCATCAGTCTCACCTTGAGCTGTTTGGTTTCTTGGTGGAGCATAGCATCCTGTCCACTCTCTGAACCGAAGACTCATCAGCGACGCTGGGCTATTCACTGAGCCATGTGCACTGTGCAATTTGCACAATGACAGTGCCCTCTCTGTTGCTGGCTCAGAACAACAGTAAAGAGCCGAAAGGAGAGCTCACTGTTAGTGTGTGTTCTAAGATTACCTAGCATGCAGAGATCAGTGCCACTGCAGCACATGTGTCTTAGAGTAGACATTAACAGTGCGCTCTTCTGCTGGTTCGTTAAAGGGAATCTGTCACCCTCAAAATGGAAGATGAGCTAAGCCCACTGGCATCAGGGGCTTATCTACAGCATTCTGTAATGCTGTAGATAAGCCCCCGATGTATCCTGAAAGATGAGAAAAAGAGGTTAGATTATACTCACCTGGGCGGGCGGTCCGATCCGATGGGTGTCACCGTCCGGTTTCATCCTTCCCATCTTCATAGGATGATGTCCTCTTCTTGTCTTCATGCTGCGGCTCCAGCGCAGGCGAACTTTGTCTGCCCTGTTGAGGGCAGAGCAAAGTACTGCATTGCGCAGGTGGCGGGCCTCTCTGACCTTTCACGGCGCCTGCGCACTGCAGTACTTTGCTCTGCCCTCAACAGGGCAGACAAAGTATGCCTGCGCCGGAGCTGCAGTGTGAAGACAAGAAGAAGACGTCATTGTAAGAAAATAGGAGGCCCTGGACCGGATCGCGACGCCCATCGGATTGGACCGCCCGCCCAGGTGAGTATAATCTAACCTCTTTTTCTCATCTTTCAGGATACAGAATGCTGTAGATAAGCCCCTGATGCCGGTGGGCTTAGCTCATCTTCCGTTTGAGCCGAAGCAGGAACTGAGAGCAAGCTGTCATTGTGCACATCCCACAGTGACAGAGCAGGGACTAGCCAAGCCCTTGAAATGAGCGTCACTAATGACACTTCATTTCTGGGAGGGGGCTGAGGCTGCAGCAGTGGGATTCTCAAATGAAGCATCAGCAAAAAAAAGTAGTTAGATAGAAAAGGAGTTAGACAGTATAGTTAGGGAAGGATAGGGAATTGTTAATTAACGTATATTACAAATTAGTTTAGAAATGGCATTAAATACATAGGGATTAAGGATGAAAATTATTTTGTATGTCAGACCACTCATTTAAAGAGGGCCATACACATTATATAGCTGTTGGCCCAAAATTCGTTTGGCAGACTAGCAGCGATCTCTCCTAACAAACAAGCATCTCTCCTGGCTCTTAGCAGAGTATTCACTTGTTTTCAACAAGGAGTGAGGAAAATGTCACTGGCAGACTCTACTGGCAGTAGTTTATCTTCCCTGAAAACAAAAGGATTGGGTGTTAAAATTTCAACTGCTCAATTCTTCCTTCCCTTGACATCATCTATATGGAGAGTTGGGAGGTCCTTGTACACATAAAATGGTTGGTCTGTTTTGGCGGCTTTGGCTGACTTTTATCAAATGTGTGCAGGGGAATTTAGCAATATGTTTTGCAGTTCTTACGGAATTCTCAGAGGATTTTTCCTTAAACAGATGCAGTGCTATTGACAGTCTTCTCTGCCCCTCAATGCATTATGCTGGGGTTTGCACACTAAATGTGTCTTGTAAGAGACTTTAGGTGGTATAATCTTCTGTATAACCTATGCCTTTCCCTGTACCTGAGAACATATGGAGCTCTCTAGAATCCTTTACATTGACATGATCTTTATCAGTACAGCATGTACGTATAATATGCGATTCCTCTTGCTTGTGCATGATGGGACATTCTGTTACATGGGGAAAATTAAATCAATTACAGTGTTTCAATTTTGGCAGTGTTAGGCAGTTGAGGGAATGATTTTATGTAGCTGCTGGAATTTTTTTCTTCATTTTAGGATTTCATATGAAATAATTACGGTACTAGCTTTAAATTTTAATGAAATGTTGCAAATTAAAACTATCCCTCTTAATATAATTGTAGCAGTAGTTATTACATCTTATTTGAGCTATTCCACCCAAGCGCATTTGTCTGGTTTAGAAAAAAAGATATTTCTACAGAAATCCAATTCCTTGCCTCTCCACAAATACTTGTTTCTGTTAAGCAGCAGGACCACACTGACATCAGTACCAGTCAGAATGAAATTTGCTATCAGTTAAAGTTTATTTTTTCCTTCTGTCGATTTTAGTCCAGAAAATCTATAGATACTTTAGGCTCATTTTACACAACCTGCCCCGTGGCAGTCCCCTGCAATCCTAACTATACACTGGTATAATTAAAATGTAACTAGAAGTTGGATGAGGTTTGACATTTACAATGATACCACTGGGGGCAAAGTCATAGGTGAGTAATGGTGACCACTGGAAAAAACAACAGTGCACATTTCTCATATCCTGTACACGGGTGATTTGAAAATGGAAATAAAGAGACTTTTAACTTTCAGCACTTAGGAAACAAGTGGTCTGTGGGCTCACAAACAGTGAAATAATGTGGTTTCAGATTTTTTATTTGACTAGTGAAACATTAAATCCCTGTATAGCTACGTTCACATTTGCGTTGTGCGGTGCTGCGTAGGCGACGCAACGCACAACGCAAACAAGAACGCATGCAAAACGCATCATTTTGTGATGCATGCGTCCTTTTTTGGCATGATTTTGGACGCAAAAAAAGCAACTTGCTGCGTCCTGTGCGCCATGACGCTTGCGCCAAAAAAGATGCATGCGTCACAAAACGCACGACAACGCATGTCCATGCGCCCCCATGTTAAATATACGGGTGCATGATGCATGCGTCGGCGCGGCTGCGCCCGACGCAGTCCCGCAAAACGCTAATGTGAACGTAGCCTATGACAGCTTCACAATAGTGGAACCAGAAGATGGAGCCTGAACATGTTTGACGTTTAGAAACATTGTACGCAAGGGTTAATTTTAAGAATATGACTAGATGACAGATAAATAAATAATAAAATTGATAAAAATGAACCTGCTTCCCAAAATTTACTTAATGTTTTTGGTACAAGTTTAAATCATATGATTTATCCATATTAAGATTTCCTTTACACTTCTTCTGACATATGGATACCCTTGGTTTTAGGACAATTGCATTGTACAGATATGTCCAGAGGTTGTGTCCATTCTTTTAACATCTGCAGTGGTTGAGATTGATGACAACTTGAATCCTAGATATTTAACCCCCTTACATGGTGTGCTCATTATGGGACCATAGAGTGTAAATGGCAGGAAGCTACATTTGCCATCCTGTTAACACCCTAAAACATCATTGTGGATCTCTGATGAGTAGTGGCATAACTAGAGTTTGATAGGCCCTGGTGCAAGATTTTGACCGCCCCCCCATCCTAAATATATATATAGAAATTTATGCCTTCCATCCCTCATATTAGTATGATACACTGTCCATATCCTTGATATAATGCCCAACCCATAGTCCTCTATACAGTATAATACACATGCATATAATATAATGCACACCCAATAGTCTCCCACAAAGTAAAATGCACAGCTCATAGATAGCCATGTAGTACAGCCACTGTTTACTCACTGATTTAAAATATAAAAATAAATACTCACATACCCTCCACTCTCCCACCTCACAGCATCCTTTT
The DNA here is from genome assembly GCF_032444005.1 of Ranitomeya imitator. Classification (NCBI taxonomy): domain Eukaryota; kingdom Metazoa; phylum Chordata; class Amphibia; order Anura; family Dendrobatidae; genus Ranitomeya; species Ranitomeya imitator. Next base: position 555,729,027 of record NC_091285.1, read on the forward strand.
CTGAAGCTAGTAGCTGACTTCAGCGTGCAAGCGACAGGGGAGCGTTACATCACTCCTATGCTTCCCAGTCACATGCGCACTGATGTGAGCTGCTGGCCTTTTATTGACTGGCAGCAAGGATGAACATCCAGTTGAAGTTTATGCTGGCTTCAGCGGGCCCCCACCTGCACAGGCTCAGTCGCGGTTGCGACATCAGCGACCACGGTCGTTACGCCCCTGCTAATTAGTTACCATGGCAGTCAGGGACCTATCTAAAGGTACCGTCACACTAGACGATATCGCTAGCGATCCGTGACGTTGCAGCGTCCTCGCTAGCGATATCGTCCAGTGTGACAGGCAGCAGCAATCAGGCCCCTGCTGTGCTGTCGCTGGTCGTGGAAGAAAGTCCAGAACTTTATTTCGTCGCTGGACTCCCCGTAGACATCGCTGAATCGGCGTGTGTGACACCGATTCAGCGATGTCTTCGCTGGTAACCAGGGTAAACATCGGGTAACTAAGCGCACGGCCGCTGTGCTCACACAGACAGTACAGGAGGAGTGCAGAGCACAGCGCTGGAGGACAGACGGCTGTAGGTAAGTATGTAGTGTTTGGTTTTTTTTACTTTTAGGATGGTAACCAGGGTAAACATCGGGTTACTAAGCGCGGCCCTGCGCTTAGTTACCCGATGTTTACCCTGGTTACCGGCATCGTTGGTCGCTGGAGAGCGGTCTGTGTGACAGCTCTCCAGCGACCAAACAGCGACGCTGCAGCGATCCGGATCGTTGTCGGTATCGGTGCAGCGTCGCTAAGTGTGACGGTACCTTAACCCCTTAGTGACAGAGCCAATTTGGTACTTAATGACCAGGCCAATTTTTGCAATTCTGACCACTGTCACTTTATGAGGTTATAACTCTGGAACGCTTCAACGGATCCCGCTGATTTTGAGATTGTTTTTTCGTGACATATTGTACTTCATGTTAGTTGTAACATTTCTTCGATATTACTTGCGATTATTTATGAAAAAAACGGAAATATGGCGAAAATTTTTAAAATTTAGCAATTTTCAAACTTTGTATTTTTATGCCCTTAAATCAGAGAGATATGTCACGAAAAATAGTTAATAAATAACATTTCCCACATGTCTACTTTACATCAGCACAATTTTGGAAACAAAATTTTTTTGTTAGGGAGTTATAAGGGTTAAAATTTGACCAGCAATTTCTCATTTTCACAACACCATTTTTTTTTAGGGACCACATCACATTTGAAGTCATTTTGAGGGGTCTATATGATAGAAAATAATGAAGTGTGACACCATTCTAAAAACTACATCCCTCAAGGTTCTCAAAACCACATTCAAGAAGTTTATTAACCCTTTATGTGCTTCACAGGAACTGAAACAATGTGGAAGGAAAAAATGAACATTTAACTTTTTTTTGCAAACATCTTAATTCAGAACCATTTTTTTTATTTTCACAAGTGCAAAAACAGAAATGTAACCATAAATTTTGTTATGCAATTTCTCCTGAATACGCCAATACCCCATATGTGGGGGTAAACCACTGTTAGGGCGCACCGCAGAACTTAGAAGTGAAGGAGCGCCGTTTGACTTTTTCAATGCAGAATTGGCTGGAATTGAGATCGGACGCCATGTCACGTTTAGAGAGCCCCTGATGTGCCTAAACAGTGGAAACTCCCCACAAGTGACACCATTTTGGAAACTAGACCCCTTAAGGAACTTATCTAGATGTGTGGTGAGCACTTTGAACCCCCAAGTGCTTCACAGAAGTTTATAACGTAGAGCCGTGAAAATAAAAAATCGCTTTTGTTTACACAAAAATGATCTTTTCGCCCACAAATTCTTATTTTCACAAGGGTATCAGGAGAAATTAGACCACAAAAGTTGTTGTGCGATTTCTCTTGAATACGTCGATACCCCATATGTGAGGGTAAACCACTGTTTGGGCGCACCGCAGAGCTTGGAAGTGAAGGAGCGCCGTTTTACTTTTTCAATGTTGAATTGGCTGGAATTGAGATTGGACGCCATGTCGCGTTTGGAGAGCCCCTGGTGTGCCTAAACAGTAGAAATCCCCCACAAGTGACCCCATTTTGGAAACTAGACCCCCCATGGAACTTATCTAGATGTGTGGTGAGAACCTTGAATGCCCAAGTGCTTCACAGAAGTTTATAATGCAGAGCTGTGAAAATAAAAAATATTTTTTTTTTCCACAAAAAAGATTTTTTAGCCCCCAAGTTTTTATTTTCACAAGGGTAACAAGAGAAATTGGACCCCAAAAGTTGTTGTACAATTTGTCCTGAGTATGCTGGTACCCCATATGTGGGGGTAAACCACTGTTTGGGCGCACGGCAGAGCTCGGAAGGAAGGAGCGCCGTTTTGGAATGCAGACTTTGATAGAATGGTCTGCGGGTATTATGTTGCGTTTGCAGAGCCCCTGATGTACCTAACCAGTAGAAACCCTCCACAAGTGACCCCATTTTGGAAATTAGACCCCCCAAGGAACTTATCTAGATGTGTGGTGAGAACTTTGAATGCCCAAGTGCTTCACAGAAGTTTAGAATGCAGAGTCGTGAAAATAAAAAATATTTTTTTTTCCACAAAAAAGATATTGTAGCCCCCAAGTTTTTATTTTCACAAGGGTAACAGGAGAAATTGGACTGCAATAGTTGTTGACCAATTTATCCCGAGTACGCTGATGCGCCATATGTGGGGGTAAACCACTGTTTGGGCGCACGGCAGAGCTCGGAAGGGAAGGAGCGCCTTTTTGGAATGCAGACTTTGATAGAATGGTCTGTGGGCATTATGTTGCGATTGCAGAGCCCCTGATGTACCTAAACTGTAGTAACCCCCCACAAGTGACCCCATTTTGGAAACTAGACCCCCCAAGGAACTTATCTAGATGTGTGGTGAGAACTTTGAATGCCCAAGTGCTTCACAGAAGTTTAGAATGCAGAGTCGTGAAAATAAAAAATATTTTTTTTCCACAAAAAAGATATTGTAGCCCCCAAGTTTTTATTTTCACAAGGGTAACAGGAGAAATTGGACTGCAATAGTTGTTGTCCAATTTATCCCGAGTACGCTGATGTGCCATATGTGGGGGTAACCCACTGTTTGGGCGCACGGCAGAGCTCAGAAGGGAGGGAGCACCATTTGACTTTTTGAGCGCAAAATTGGCTGTCGTGTTTGGAGACCCCCTGATGTACCTAAACAGTGGAAACCCCCCAATTCTAGCTCCAACCCTAACCCCAACACACCCCTAACCCTAATCCCAACCTGATCCATAATCCTAATCACTAACCCTAACCATAATCACAACCCTTACCCCAAAACAACCCTAATGTCAACCCTAACCATAACCCTAATCAAAACCCTAAATCCAACACACCCCTAATCCTAATCTCAACCCTAACCTCAAACCTAACCCTAATCCCAATACACCCCTAATCACAACCCTAACCTTAACCCTAATCCCAAACCTAACCCTAATCCCAAGCGTAACCCTAATGCCAACCCTAACCCTAATACCAACCCTAATCCAAACCCTAACCCTAATCCCAGCTCTAACCCTAACTTTAGCCCCAACCCTAGCCCTAACTTTAGCGCCAACCCTAACCCTAGCCCTAAGGCTACTTTCACACTTGCGTCGTTTGGCATTCTGTCGCAATCCGTCGTTTTGGACAAGAAACGGATCCTGCAAATGTGCCCGCAGGATGCGTTTTTTGCCCATAGACTTGTATTGCCGACGGATCGTGACGGATGGCCACACGTCGCGTCCGTCGTGCACTGGATCAGTTGTGTTTTGGCGGAGCATCGGCACAAAAAAACATTCAATGAAACGTTTTTTTGTACGTCGCATCCGCCATTTCTGACCACGCATGCGTGGCCGTAACTCCGCCCCCTCCTCCCCAGGACATAGATTGGGCAGCGGATGCGTTGAAAAACTACAGCTGCTGCCCACGTTGTGCACAATTTTCACAACGTGCGTCGGTATGTCGGGCCGACGCATTGCGACGGCCCCGTACCGACGTAAGTGTGAAAGAAGCCTAACCCTAAGTTTAGCCCCAACCCTAACCCTAAATTTAGCCCCAACCCTAACCCTAAATTTAGCCCCAACCCTAACCCTACCCCTAACCCTAACCCTAACCCTACCCCTAACCCTAACCCTACCCCTAACCCTACCCCTAACCCTACCCTTAACCCTACCCCTACCCCTAACCCTAACCCTACTCCTAACCCTACCCCTAACCCTAACCCTACCCCTAACCCTACCCCTAACCCTAACCCTAACCCTACCCCTAACCCTAACCCTACCCCTAACCCTACCCCTAACCCTACCCCTAACCCTATCCCTAACCCTAACCCTACCCCTAACCCTACCCCTAACCCTAATTTTAGCCCCAACTGCTGTTCCCCTGCCGGCCGGCAGATGGAGACAGATGGCGGGCGCACTGGGCATGCGTCCGCCATGTTCTTCTGCCGGCGGCCAGGAGGAGCAGCAAGAGGATCCAGGGACCTAGGTGAGTATGCTAGGGTCCCCGAATCCCCCTATTTCTCTGTCCTCTGATGTGCGATCACATCAGAGGACAGAGAATTACACATTACTTTTTTTTTTTTTTTGCGGTCGCCGGTAAACAGTTAATTACCGGCGATCGCAAAACAGGGGTCGGTAATACCGACCCCGATCATGCTCTTTGGGGTCTCGGCTACCCCCGGCAGCCGAGACCCCAACAATTCTCCCGCTGCCGGACGGCGGGCGCACTGCGCATGCGCCCGCCATTTTGAAGATGGCGGTGCCCACCGGGAGACACGAGGAGCATCGGGGGAGCTAGGTGAGTATTGGGGGGCCACCTGGGACCCCTTTTCTCTGTCCTCCGATGTGCGATCACATCGGAGGACAGAGAAATTAAAAAGAGATTGCTTTTTTTTTTTTTTTGCGATCGCCGGTAAACGGTTAATTACCGGCGATCGCAAATGCGGGGTGGGTTAAAACCCCCCCGAATCATGTTCTCTGGGGTCTCGGCTACCCTCGGCAGCCGAGACCCCGGAGAAAATCGGCCTCTGGGGGGCGCTATGGACTTTTTCCACAGCGCCGTTAATTAACGGCGCTGTGGTTTAAGTTCCCTTAGCGGCCGCCGTTAAAAGGCGTATCGGCGGTCGCTAAGAGGTTAACCCTCCCAGGCCTGCTATGTCAATATTGCTTAAAAGATTGCCTTTATGTTTGTTATTCTCAGACAAGAATGCTTGCTATACTGTTTAGACCAATACAGAGGGATCACATTGCAAAGCCTCCTAGCAGAACTAACACGTTTATTTAAAACAATGTTTTGAGTTAAATACTTTTCCTAGAAAATATGCTTTTATTCTTCAAAACTGTTAAACTCTCGCTTATATATTTTACTAGCTATTGAACCCCGTCTACGCCCGGGTGGCGAGCATTTATATTCGTATATGGTCTCTATCCTGGTATGTGCTGCTTCCATCCTGCACCCTAAACTTGTCATGTGCTGCTACCATCTTGCGCCCCCTTCCTGTCATATGCAGCCCTCATCCTGCGCCCTCATCCTGATTTGTGCGCCACCATCTTGTCATGTTCTCCCATCCTGCACCCCAATCCTGTCATGTGGTGCTCCCATCCTGTGCCCCCATTCTGGTGTGTGCTGCTCCCATCCTGCGCCCCCATCCTGTCATGTGCTGCTCCCATCCTGCGCCCCCATCCTGTTATGTGCTACTCTCTTCCTGAACCCTCATCCTGTTATATCCTCCCATCCTGTGCCCCAATCCTGTCATGTGCTAGTCTCTTCCTGGGCCCTCATCCTGTCATGTGCTCCTATCCTGAGCCCCAATCCTGTAATGTGGTGTTCCCATCCTGCGCCCCCATCCTGTCATGTGGTGCTCCCATCCTGTACCCCCATACTGTCATGTGCTGCTCCTATCCTGCGCCCCATTCTGTCATGTGGTGCTCCCATCCTGCGCCTCCATGCTGTCATGTGCTGCTCCCATTCTGCCCCCCAATCCTGTCATATGCTAATCTCTTCCTGAGCCCTCATCCTGTCATGTGCTCCTATCCTGTGCCCCAATCCTTTCATGTGGTGTTCCCATCCTGGGCCGCCATCCTGTCATGTGGTGGTCCCATCCTCTACCCCCATGCTGTCATCTGCTGCTCCTATCCTGTGCCCCCATTCTGTCATGTGGTGCTCCCATCCTGCGCCTCCATGCTATCCTGTGCTGCTCCCATCCTACACCCCCATTCTGTAATGTGCAGCACCCATCCTGCACCCCCATCCTGTCATGTGCTACTCCAATCCAGCGCCCCCATCATGTCATGTGCTGCTCCCATTCTCTGCCCCCATTCTGGTATGTGCTGCTCCCATCCTGCACCCCATTCTGTAATGTGCTGTTCCCATCCTGCACCTCCATTCTGTAATGTGCTGCTCTCATCCTGCACCCCTATCCAGTCATGTGCTGCTCCCATCCTGCACCTCCATTCTGTAATATGCTGCTCACATCCTGCTCCCTCATTCTGTCATGTGCTGCTCCCATCCTGCGCCCCATTCTGTCATGTGCTACTCCCATCCATATGCCCTGTACGCTGCTCCATAAAAGTTGATGGCCCCCTAAGATGCTCCATAGTATAATATGCCCCGTATGCTGCTACATAAAGGTTGATGGCCCCCATAAGATGCTCCATAGAATAATATGCCCCGTATGCTGCTCCATAAAGGTTGATGGCCCCCATAAGATGCTCCATAGCATAATATGCCCTGTATGCTGCTCCATAAAGGTTGATGGCCCCCATAAGATGCTCCATAGAATAAAATGCCCCGTATGCTGCTGCGATTAAAAAAAAAAGACATACTCATCTGTCATCGCTGGGCACTGAGTAGGCGAGGACACCGCCGTGCTATGGGAGTCAGGCCCCCAGCACTTGCTATATTCACCTGTCCCCATTCCACCACTGCACGCCTCTCCATCTTCCAGGTCCTCTGGCTGTGAGTGTTCAGTCAGAGGGCGCGCACTAACCACGTTATCGCGCCCTCTGACCTGAACGTCACAGGCAGAGGACGCGGAAGAAAGAGCTGCGCGCAGCGGTGGAACGGGGACAGGTGAATATAGTATACTCACCCTTCTGGTACGTCCCTGCTTCTACATCGGAGATCGCGGTATGTGTTCAGTGCTTATGCATACTGTGATGTCCTGGGCTGTGTCACTCTGTGGGGTCCAGACTGCGCAGGCATTTGCCCTTGCATAGTCTATAAAGGGGACGGACAGAGTGATGCTCCCAGCATTATTTTATAGATACTGCTACAGTCATATTTACTGGTACAACACATTTGATAAAGCATATCTTCCACCAGTTTTGAACATGTAAACTAGCCACTTCATAAAATAATGAATGTAGAGCTAAGTAAAACATATATATATATATATATATATATATATATATGTATATATATATATATATATATATATATATATATATATATATATTATTTATTTCTGCCCTTAATTATTAGGGAGATTCAGGGTCGGATTTGCAGATGGTCAGTTTTGCAGATGTCTATGCCCTAATCCACAGCCCATAATTGTTCGCTCCTCCCACCTTAAAAAGTTGATTCAAAATGTATTGATTCGAAAGTTGTTACTCCCATTTAACTGAAGTTTACCATTACATTTGTCATCAGAAGTTTCCTGAGAATCAAACGCTTTTCATCACGCTCATGCTTTTATTTGCATAAATGTTGAGATCTTTTTCCTTGTATCACAAACTTTACTAGTGATTGGAGAACTTCAGCAACTTCCAAAATATTAATTTCCATGTTTTACACATACTTCTTCACTTGGTTTAATCTGTGCAGCACTGTTCCCCAAAACCATGAACACTGTTTCAAGTCTTCACACCTTGACTAGTATACCTTTAGCTTCTGCTCGAAATCCTGATTTTTGGGTTTCATCACTTTTGAGATATTTTACAGCATTAAGGATGGCAGTAAATATGTAGAAGTCAAGCATTATGAACGTAATTAATCATTTGGAGTGACTATTGTAGCACCAAATCTGGAATTTTCCTTTAACTTATGGTTTATGCTGAATGTGTGAGAGAGAAATCGCAATTGATTTTTTCCTGTGACTAAGCAAGACATCACAAGCTGTAGTGATGGGTAGTGTTGAGCTATACCGTCTGATATTTGAAAGTATCGGTATCGGATGGTATTGGCCGATATCCAAAAAATATCGGATATCGCCGATACCGATATCCGATACCAATACAAGTCAATGGGACACAAATATCGGAAGGTATCCTGTAATGGATCCCAGGGTCTGAAGGAGAGGAAACTCTCCTTCAGGCCCTGGGATCCATATTCATGTGTAAAATAAAGAATAAAAATAAAAAATATTGATATACTTACCCTCTGACGCACCCTCGTTGTCACCGCTGCAACCCGCATGCTTTCGTTCCTAGGAATGAGCGCGTTAAGGGCCTTCGATGAAGTTGCGGCTTGTGATTGGTCGCTGAGCGGTCATGTGACCGCTCACGCGACCAATCACAAGCCGCGACATCATTGAATGTCCTTAACGCGCTCATTCTTAGGAATGAGCGCGTTAATGATCTTCGATAACGTCGTTGAAGCGCAAGGACCGCGCGAAACGGCTGTCGTCTCCCCTGCTCGCACGAGCTCCTTTTCTTCTCCCCCGGCCATGAAGTTTTAATTGTGAAGACTCAATAAAATATGCTACTTTGAAGATTGGTGAGTGCATCCTGCTTTTTTCTTTTGCTACCTGGGACACATATGTTATTTCATGGTTTTGCACCCGATATCTTTTTTTGCCATGGCTGTTGCTGACATGATATAGCTTTCTAGTACCAGCTTTCCTGAAGATTATGGATTTAGTTGGGGCAGTGCCGTCCATATGCTATTTTCTCTCTTTTATTCTATTTTTTTTTTAGGGACCACATCACATTTGAAGTGACTTTGGTGGCCTATATGACAGAAATTACCCAAAAATTACACCATTCTAAAAACTGCACCCATCAAGGTACTCAAAACCACATTCAAGGAGTTTATTAACCCTTCAGGTGTTTCACAGGAATTTTTGGAATGTGAAAAAAAACATTTACTTTTCTTTCACAAAAATTTTCCTTTAGACTTATTTTTTTTTACTTTTGCAAGGGCAACAGGAGAAAATTGACCATACATTTTGTTGTGCTATTTCACCTGAGCATGCCGACAACCCATATGTGGGGAAATCTACTGTTTGGGCACACAGCAGGGCTCGGAAGGGAAAGAGCACCATTTCACTTTTCGAATGTAAAATTTGCTGGTATAATTAGCAGTCGCCATGTCGAGTTTGGAGAGCCTCTGATGTACCTAAACAGAGGAAACCCCCCTCATATGACACCATTTTGTAAACTAGACCCCTTAGGTAACTTATCAAGATGTGTATTGAGCACCTTGAACACTTTCACAGAAGTTTTTAACATTAAGACGTGAAAAAGAATAAAATCACATTTTTTCCAGATAAATCTTTTTTAGCTCCAAATTTTGCATTTTCATAAGGGTAACAAAAGAAATTGCTCCATAGAATTTGTTGTGAAATTTCTCCTGAGTACACTGATACCTTATATGCGGGGGCACTCTACTGTTTAAGTGCACAGCAGGGCTTGGAATGGAAGGGGTGCCATTTGACATTTTGAATGTGAAATTTGTTGTAATTATTAGGCCGGCTTCACACTCAGCGTATGAAAATACGGTCCGTATATTACGGCCGTAATACGCTGAAATGTCCCGAAAATAGTGGTCCGTAGCTCCTCCGTAGGCAGGGTGTGTCAGCGTTTTTTGCGCATGGCATCCTCCGTATGTAATCCGTATGGCATCCGTACTGCGTGGTTTTCTCGCAGGCTTGCAAAACCAACATACCGCTATAGAAATGATCCATGTGTCCCAAAAAGAAAAAAATATATATATACAGGTCCTTCTCAAAAAATTAGCATATAGTGTTAAATTTCATTATTTACCATAATGTAATGATTACAATTAAACTTTCATATATTATAGATTCATTATCCACCAACTGAAATTTGTCAGGTCTTTTATTGTTTTAATACTGATGATTTTGGCATACAACTCCTGATAACCCCAAAAACCTGTCTCAATAAATTAGCATATTTCACCCATCCAATCAAATAAAAGTGTTTTTTAATAACAAACAAAAAAACCATCAAATAATAATGTTCAGTTATGCACTCAATACTTGGTCGGGAATCCTTTGGCAGAAATGACTGCTTCAATGCGGCGTGGCATGGAGGCAATCAGCCTGTGACACTGCTGAGATGTTATGGAGGCCCAGGATGCTTCAATAGCGGCCTTAAGCTCATCCAGAGTGTTGGGTCTTGCGTCTCTCAACTTTCTCTTCACAATATCCCACAGATTCTCTATGGGGTTCAGGTCAGGAGAGTTGGCAGGCCAATTGAGCACAGTAATACCATGGTCAGTAAACCATTTACCAGTGGTTTTGGCACTGTGAGCAGGTGCCAGGTCGTGCTGAAAAATGAAATCTTCATCTCCATAAAGCATTTCAGCCGATGGAAGCATGAAGTGCTCCAAAATCTCCTGATAGCTAGCTGCATTGACCCTGCCCTTGATGAAACACAGTGGACCAACACCAGCAGCTGACATGGCACCCCACACCATCACTGACTGTGGGTACTTGACACTGGACTTCAGGCATTTTGGCATTTCCTTCTCCCCAGTCTTCCTCCAGACTCTGGCACCTTGATTTCCGAATGACATGCAAAATTTGCTTTAATCAGAAAAAAGTACTTGGGACCACTTAGCAACAGTCCAGTGCTGCTTCTCTGTAGCTCAAAAGTGGCTTTACCTGGGGAATGCGGCACCTGTAGCCCATTTCCAGCACACGCCTGTGCACGGTGGCTCTGGATGTTTCCACACCAGACTCAGTCCACTGCTTCCTCAGGTTCCCCAAGGTCTGGAATCGGTCCTTCTCCACAATCTTCCTCAGGGTCCGGTCTCCTCTTCTCGTTGTACAGCGTTTTCTGCCACATTGTTTCCTTCCAACAGACTTACCATTGAGGTGCCTTGATACAGCACTCTGGGAACAGCCTATTTGTTGAGAAATTTCTTTCTGGGTCTTACCCTCTTGCTTGAGGGTGTCAATGATGGCCTTCTTGACATCTGTCAGGTCGCTAGTCTTACCCATGATGGGGGTTTTGAGTAATGAACCAGGCAGGGAGTTTATAAAAGCCTCAGGTATCTTTTGCATGTGTTTAGAGTTAATTAGTTGATTCAGAAGATTAGGGTAATAGGTCGTTTAGAGAACCTTTTCTTGATATGCTAATTTATTGAGACAGGTTTTTTGGGTTATCAGGAGTTGTATGCCAAAATCATCAGTATTAAAACAATAAAAGACCTGACAAATTTCAGTTGGTGGATAATGAATCTATAATATATGAAAGTTTAATTGTAATCATTACATTATGGTAAATAATGAAATTTAACACTATATGCTAATTTTTTGAGAAGGACCTGTATATACTGTCTATATATCTAGGAAAGTTCCCACGATCTATGAACATCCAGCAGAGGGCGCCTCACCGCAAATGAAGCTAAATATAGCTCATTGATCTATATTTAGACTCATTCCCCGGGGTTTTGCAGCGAGGAGTAGCATTGCATTAGCAAAGCTCCATGCTGCAAAATGTTTTAACCCCTTCAGAAGGATTTACATCATTGGACGTTACAGATCTCCGGAGGGTAAGTATATTGTTGGTTTATTATGTTTTTTCTTTCACAGAACGAGGGTCTTCAGTGACTGGATTGGGCGTAGAATAAAATACTCCAACAACCATTGTTTTTATTTCATTAAAATAATTTTAAATAATGTGTTTGTGTTTTATTTAACCCTTTACTACAATTGGATTAATAATGGATAGGTGTCATAATTGACGCCTCTCCATTATTAATTAGGCTTAATGTCACCTTACAATAGCAAGGTGGCATTAACCCTTCATTACCCCATATCCCACCGCTACACGGGAATGGGAAGAGAGTGGCCAAGTGCCAGAATAGGCGCATCTTCCAGATGTGCCTTTTCTGGGGTGGCTGGGGGCAGATATTTTTAGCCAGGGGGGGGGCCAATAACCATGGACCCTCTCCAGGCTATTAATATCTGCCCTCAGTCACTGGCTTTACTACTCTGGCGGAGAAAATTGCGCGGGAGCCCACGCCAATTTTTTCCGCCATTTAACCCTTTATTTTAAGAGCTAGAACGGCCAAATTTTACAGATACACACTACTGACATTAGTAGTGTGGAATCTGCAAAAAAAATGGAGAGAAGACATGGTTTACTGTATGTAAACCATGTCTCAAATCATGTCGGGTTTTAGGAAGGAGAAAGAAAAAGCCGGTAATTGAATTACCGGCTTTCAAGCTATATAGCGCTGGAATAAATATTAATATATATACATATATGTGTCTCACTGACATATATATATATATATATACCTATTCTATGTGTACACATTTATTCTACCTATTCTTCTGTAAGCTGTCAGTGTGATTTTACTGTACACCGCACTGAATTACCGGCTTTTCTCTCTAACAGCGCTGCGTATTTCTCGCAAGTCACACTGCTTGTCCGTGTGTAATCCGTATTTTTCACGCTTCCATAGACTTTCATTGGCGTATTTCTTGCGCAGTACGGTGACAAACGCAGCATGCTGCGATTTTGTACGGCCGTAGAAAGCCGTATAATACTGATCAGTAAAATACGGCAGATAGGAGCAGGGGCATAGAGAATAATTGTGCCGTATTTTTTGTGACTTTTACGGACGTAGTTTCTGCGCTCTTACGTCCGTAAAACTCGCAAGTGTGACGCCGGCCTTAGGGGATGCCATGTCGCGTTTGGAGAGCCTCTGATGTGCCTAAATAGTAGAAACCCCCCACAAGTGGCAACATTTTGGAAACTAGACTCCTTTGGGAAATTATCTAGATGTGTATTGAGCACCTTGAACCCCCAAGTGCTTCACATAACTTCATAATGTTAAGTCGTGAAATTAAAAAAAATCACATTGTTCTCACAAAAATCTTTTTTAGCTACAAATTTTGTATGTTTACAAGGGCAAAAGGAGAAAATAGAGCCCAAAGTTTGTTGTGCAATTTCTCCTGAGTTCACGGATACCCCAGATGTGATCGAAAACTACATTTGAGACTCAGTGCAAAGCTCAGAAGGGAAGAAATGCTATTATACAGTGCAGATTTTGCTGCGCTTGTTTGAGGGTGCCATATTACATTGGCAGAGCCCCTGAGGTGCCAGAACGGCAGAACCACCAATAAGTGACCCCATTTCACCAATTAAACCTCTCAATGATGTCATCTAGGGGTGCAGTGATTAAATTGGCACCACAGGTGTTAATAATTTACATTTTTACCATCAAGTTTGTTTGTTAGCCCCGAGTTTTACATTTTCACACTGGGAAATAGGTAAAAATTGCACCAGAATTTGTCTCACAATTTCTGCTGAATGTAGAAATACCCCATGTGTGGCTGTACAGTACTACTTTGTCATACGGAGTGACTTGGGAGGAACGGAGTGCTACTTGCCTCAAGGAGTGCAGATTTTCCTAGACTAGTTTGTGGATTCCATATAAAGAGCTTCTAACTTCTAGAAAAGCAGAATCTCCTCCTCAAGTGACTACATTTTTGGAAATTATAACACTTTGGGAATTTATCTACAGATGTAGTCACAATTTTGACTCCATGGTTGTTTTCCAGAAACAGACAGCAGTGGATGTTGCTGAGTGAAAATTTCAAACTGCCGTTGTAGTGACCAGTACACTGTAGTTACCAGTATGTTGCAGTCACCAGTAGAAATGAGCGAATATTTCAATATTCGGTTTGGCTCATGATTGCCAAATTTGCAATATTCACCAATTTAATCATCGATTAAATCGCCGAATATGGCCGAATAAACATAGCACAAAGGCTGTAGTTTCACACGCTGTGTGACAGCGTGGGAAACACCAGTGTAGCGCTTCTGATGGGCGGTGAAATCATCCCTGCCGGTCAGAGAGCGATGGTTCCCACGCTGTCAGAAGACAGCATGAGCACTCAGCTGTGATCCTAAAAGGTCATTGGTGTCAGCTGATGGGACTACAGCTCCCATCAGCTGAGAGCTGATGCTGCTAATAACAGTGAGAGCAGGAGCAGCGGATGGAAGTATTCATCAGCCGCTCCTGCGCTGTAAATAAGTACTGTATATACTCGAGCATAAGCCATGATTTTCAGCTCAATTTTTTAGGCTGAAAGTGCCCCTCTTGGCTTATACTCAATTCATTGTCCCAGAAGGTCAGCAGGTGAGGGGGAGCGGCAGGAGTTGGCGGCTGTCACATACTCACCCCCTCCTGGTGCGTTCTCTGCAATTCCCTGCTTCTCAGATGGTCTCCAGAGCTGGCAGCTCTTTATCTGTTCAGCGGTCACATGGAGCGTTCATTAAAGTAATGAATATGCATGGGACTCCACTCCCATAGGCGTGGAGTGCATATTCTTTACTTTAATGAGCAGTACCATGTGACCGCTCAGCACTGGAAGGAGCTGCCGTCCCAGGACAACGGAGAAGCAGGGAAGTGCAGAGACCGCGCCAGGAGGGTGAGTATGATGGGAGACGGTGAGCCCTGTGATATTCACCTGTCACCGTTCCACTGCAGGGCTGTGTCTCCCGCATCCTCTGGCTGTGACGTTCAGGTCAGAGGGCGAGATGACGTGGTTAGTGCGCGTCCTCTGCCTGAACAGTCACTGCAGAGAGATGGAAGACAAAGCAGCGCGGTGGAACGAGGACAGGTGAATATTTCAAGTGCCAGGGGCCTGAGCCAGCGGTGACTCCGGCACCTGGCACCCACTGCGAGATGGTTTCCACCCTTCTCAGGACACCGGCACCTGGCTCCCAGCAACGAGACGTGAGTATGTCATTTTTTTTTAATCGCAGCAGCATATGGGGCATATTATTCTTTGGAGTATCTTATGGAGCCATCAACCTTTATGGAGCATTATATGGGGCATATTATGCTATGGAGCATATTATGGGGCCATCAACCTTTATAGAGCATTATATGGGGCATATAATTCTATGGAGAATCATATCGGGCCATCTTATATGGGGCATATTATTCTATGGAGCATCTTATGGGGCCATCATTAACCTTTTGTGCAGCATTATATGGGGCATATTTTAATATAAAGCATCTTATGGGGCCATTATTAACCTTTGTGCAGTATTATATGGCACATATTTTTTGAATGGAGCATCTTATGGGGCTCATCATTAACTTTATGGAGCATTATATGTATATATATATATATATATATATTATCTTTATGCCGATAACACACAACTATTCACGTCATCCCCTGACCTTACCCCCGCTGTACTGCAAAACGCCAGTGACTGTCTGTCTGCAGTCTCCAACATCATGTACGCTCTCTATCTGAAACTCAACCTCTCCAAAACTGAACTTCTTCTGCTCCTGCCATCTACTAACCTCCCTAAATCTGACATTTCCCACTCCGTGGGTGGCACCATAATAACACCTCGGCAGCAGGCGCACTGTCTGGGTGTTATGTTTGACTCCACTCTCTCCTTTACATCCCATATACAATCTCTTGCCCGCTTGAGCCGCTTACACCTAAAGAACATCTCTAGAATCCGCCATTTTCTCACCATGGAAACAACAAAAACCCTCACTGTCGCCTTGATCCAATCCCGGCTGCATTACTGTATCGCTTGATTAATTGACCTCCCCCTTACTCGACATTCCCCTCTCCAGTCTATCCTTAATGCAGCAGCCAGGGTTGTCCATCTAGCTAATCGGTATTCAGATGCATCCGCTCTTCGCCAGTCATTACACTGGCTGCCCATTCATTATAGAATCCAATTCAAAGTACTTATTCTAACCCACAAAGCTCTTCACAGTGTGACTCCCCCTTACATCTCCTCCCACATTTCTGTCTATTGCACTAACCGACCGCTGAGCTCTGCAAACGACTTTCGACTAACCTCTGCACTAATCCGTACCTCCCACTCCTGACTCCAAGACTTCTCCCGTGCTGTACCAATCCTCTGGAATGCTCTACCCCAAGATATTAGTACCATCCACAATTTGCATTGTTTTAGGCGCTCCCTCAAAACACATTTGTTCAGAGCGGCCTATCACGTTCAATAATCAAAGTCATTTTACGTTTATGTGTGGGTGTGTGTAGCCCATTCACTACTTCCATCTATCCCGTACCCCCTGAACATGGCTGGATCATCATTGTAAATGCATCATTGTAAATACACACCTGTACTTTGTATCTCCCCCACCTCATTGTAGATTGTAAGCTCTCACAAGCAGGGTCGTCTTATTTTGCTTTAGTTATTGTATTGTTAACGTTGTTGCTTATGACTGTTGTGTTTGAAACTGTTAAACTGTAAAGCGCTGCGGAATATGTTGGCGCTATATAAATAAAGATTATTATTATTATATGGGGCGTATTTTGTATGGAGTATCTCATGGGGCCCATCATGAACTGTATGGAGCATTATTTGGGGCTCCTGATTCAATATGGATATTTAAAAACATTTAGGCTGTGTGCACACGTTGCTGATTTTTCTCGTTTTTTTCAATTTTTTTCACTATAAAAACACTATAAAACTGCAAAAACAGCAAACAATATGCATCCCATCATTTAGAATGAATTCCGCATGTTTTGTGCTCATGATGCATTTTTTTCCGCGAAAAAAAAATGCATCGCGGTAAAAAGCGCAGCATGTTCATTAACCCCTTTACCCCCAAGGGTGGTTTGCACATCAATGACCAGGCCAATTTTTACAATTCTGACCACTGTCCCTTTATGAGGTTATAACTCCGAAACGCTTCAACGGATCCTGGTGATTCTGACATTGTTTTCTCGTGACATATTGTACTTCATGATAGTGGTAAAATTTCTTTGATAGTACCTGCGTTTATTTGTGAAAAAAACGGAAATTTGGCGAAAATTTTGAAAATTTCGCAATTTTCAAACTTTGAATTTTTATGCAATTAAATCACAGAGATATGTCACACAAAATACTTAATAAGTAACATTTCCCACATGTCTCCTTTACATCAGCATAATTTTGGAACCAATTTTTTTTTTTGTTAGGGAGTTATAAGGGTTAAAAGTTGACCAGCAATTTCTCATTTTTACAACACCATTTTTTTTAGGGACCACGTCTCATTTGAAGTCATTTTGAGGGGTCTATATGATAGAAAATGCCCAAGTGTGACACCATTCTAAAAACTGCACCCCTCAAGGTGCTCAAAACCACATTCAAGAAGTTTATTAACCCTTCAGGTGTTTAATAGGAATTTTTGGAATGTTTAAATAAAAATGAACATTTAACTTTTTTACACAAAAAATTTACTTCAGCTCCAATTTGTTTTATTTTACCAAGGGTAACAGGAGAAATTGGACCCAAAACGTTGTTGTCCAATTTGTCCTGAGTACGCTGATACCCCATATGTGGCAGTAAACCACTGTTTGGGCGCATGGGAGAGCTCGGAAGGGAAGGAGCGCAGTTTGACTTTTCAATGCAAAATTGACAGAAATTGAGATGGGACGCCATGTTGCGTTTGGAGAGCCACTGATGTGCCTAAACATTGAAACCCCCCACAAGTGACACCATTTTGGAAAGTAGACCCCCTAAGGAACTTATTTAGAGGTGTGGTGAGCACTTTGACCCACCAAGTGCTTCACAGAAGTTTATAATGCAGAACCGTAAAAATAAAAAATCATATTTTTTCACAAAAATTATATTTTTGCCCCCAATTTTTTATTTTTCCAAGGGTAAGAGAAGAAATTGGACCTCAAAAGTTGTTGTCCAATTTGTCCCGAGTACGCTGATACCCCATATGTGGCAGTAAACCACTGTTTGGGCGCATGGGAGAGCTCGGAAGGGAAGGAGTGCCGTTTGACTTTTCAATGCAAAATTGACAGGAATTGAGATGGGACGCCATGTTGCGTTTGGAGAGCCACTGATGTGCCTAAACATTGAAACCCACAAGTGACACCATTTTGGAAAGTAGACCCCCTAAGGAACTTATCTGGATGTGTGGTGAGCACTTTGACCCACCAAGGGCTTCACAGAAGTTTATAATGCAGAGCCATAAAAATAAAACAAAATTTTTTTCCCACAAAAATTATTTTTTAGCCCCCAGTTTTGTATTTTCCCTAGGGTAACAGGAGAAATTGGACCCCAAAAGTTGTTGTCCAATTTGTCCTGAGTACGCTGATACCCCATATGTGGGGGGGAACCACCGTTTGGGCGCATGGGAGGGCTCGGAAGGGAAGGAGCATCATTTGGAATGCAGACTTAGATGGAATGGTCTGCAGGCGTCACATTGCGTTTGCAGAGCCCCTAATGTACCTAAATAGTAGAAACCCCCCACAAGTGACCCCATATTGGAAACTAGACCCCTCAATGAACTTATCTAGATGTGTTGTGAGAACTTTGAACCCCCAAGTGTTTCACTACAGTTTATAATGCAGAGCCGTGAAAATAAAAAATCTTTTTGTTTTCCCACAAAAATTATTTTTTAGCCCCCAGTTTTGTATTTTCCCAAGGGTAACAGGAGAAATTGGTCCACAAAAGTTGTTGTCCAATTTGTCCTGAGTACGCTGATACCCCATATGTTGGGGTAAACCCCTGTTTGGGCACACAGGAGAGCTCGGAAGGGAAGGAGCACTGTTTTACTTTTTCAACGCAGAATTGGCTGGAATTGAGATCGGACGCCATGTCGTGTTTGGAGAGCCCCTGATGTGCCGAAACAGTGGAAACCCCCCAATTATAACTGAATTCTAATCTAAACACACCCCTAACCCTAATTCCAACGGTAACCCTAACCACACCTCTAACCCTGACACACCCCTAACCCTAATCCCAACCCTATTCCCAACTGTAAACGTAATCTAAACCCTAACCCTAACTTTAGCCCCAACCCTAACTGTAGCCCCAACCCTAACCCTAACCCTAGCCCTAACCCTAGCCCTAACCCTAACCCTAACCCTAGCCCTAACCTAGCCCTAACCCTAACCCTAACCCTAGCCCTAACCCTAGCCTTAACCCTAGCCCTAGCCCTAACCCTAGCCCTAACCCTAGCCCTAACCCTAACCCTAGCCCTAACCCTAGCCCTAGCCCTAACCCTAGCCCTAACCCTAGCCCTAGCCCTAACCCTAGCCCTAACCCTAGCCCTAACCCTAGCCCTAACCCTAGCCCTAATGGGAAAATGGAAATAAATACATTTTTTTTTATTTTTCCCTAACTAAGGGGGTGATGAAGGGGGGTTTGATTTACTTTTATAGCGAGTTTTTTAGC
Source organism: Ranitomeya imitator (assembly GCF_032444005.1). NCBI lineage: Eukaryota > Metazoa > Chordata > Amphibia > Anura > Dendrobatidae > Ranitomeya > Ranitomeya imitator. Next base: position 555,748,433 of record NC_091285.1, read on the forward strand.
GGATTTTTATGATTGGCAGCCGTCACACACTGAAAGACCCTTTTTATTGCAAAAAATATTTTTTGCAATACCACATTTTGAGAGCTATAATTTTTCCATATTTTGGTCCACAGAGTCATGTGAGGTCTTGTTTTTTGCGGGACGAGTTGACGTTTTTATTGAAAACATTTTTGGGCACGTGACATTTTTTGATCGCTTTTTATTCCGATTTTTGTGAGGAAGAATGACCAAAAGCCAGCTATTCATGAATTTCTATTGGGGGAGGCTTTTTTACCGTTCCGCGTTTGGTAAAATTGATAAATCAGTTTTATTCTTCGGGTCAGTACAATTACAGCGATACCTCATTTATATATTTTTTTATGGTTTGGTGCTTTTATACGATAAAAACTATTTTACAGAAAAAATAATTATTTTTGCATCGCTTTATTCTCAGGACTATAACTTTTTTATTTTTTTGCTGATGATGCTGTATGGCAGCTCTTTTTTTGCAGGACAATATGACGCTTTCAGCGGTACCATGGTTATTTATATCTGTCCTTTTGATCGCGTGTTATTCCACTTTTTGTTCGGCGGTATGATAATAAAGCGTTGTTTTTTGCCTCGTTTTTTTTTTTTTTTCTTACGATGTTTACTGAAGGGGTTAACTAGTGGGACAGTTTTATAGGTCGGGTCGTTACGGACGCGGCGATACTAAATATGTGTACTTTTATTGTTTTTTTTTTTTTATTTAGATGAAGAAATGTATTTATGGGAATAATATTTTTATTTTTTTTTCATTATTTTGGAATATTTTTTTTTATTTTTTTTACACATTTGGAAAATTTTTTTTTTTACTTTTTTACTTTGTCCCAGGGGGGGACATCACAGATCAGTGATCTGACAGTTTGCACAGCACTCTGTCAGATCACTGATCTGACATGCAGCGCTGCAGGCTTCACAGTGCCTGCTCTGAGCAGGCTCTGTGAAGCCACCTCCCTCCCTGCAGGACCCGGATCCGCGGCCATCTTGGATCCGGGGCTGGAGGGAGCAGGGAGGGAGGTGAGACCCTCGCAGCAACGCGATCACATCGCGTTGCTCCGGGGGTCTCAGGGAAGCCCGCAGGGAGCCCCCTCCCTGCGCGGTGCTTCCCTGCACCGCCGGCACATCGCGATCATCTTTGATCGCGGTGTGCCAGGGGTTAATGTGCCGGGGGCGGTCCGTGACCGCTCCTGGCACATAGTGCCGGATGTCAGCTGCGATAAGCAGCTGACACCCGGCCGCGATCGGCCGCGCTCCCCCCGTGAGCGCGGCCGATCGGCTATGACGTACTATCCCGTCCAGGGTCAGATAAGCCCAGGGCACCTCGACGGGATAGTACGTCTAAGGTCACAGAGGGGTTAATTTTGTGTTTTATTTGCGGATTTCCCACTATAAAATGCATTGGGAAATGTCCAAAAAAACCGCATCAAAAACGTGGCAAAAATGCACAAAAAACGCATGCAGATTTCTTGCAGATTTCTTGCAGAAAATTTCAGAATTTTCTCAGGAATTTTCTGCAAGAAATTCTGAACGTGTGCGCATAGCCTTAACCTACTGATGTCTCAATTAATTTTACTTTTATTGGTATCTATTTTTATTTCTGAAATTTACCAGTAGCTGCTGCATTTCCCACCCTAGGCTTATACTCGAGTCAATAAGTTTTCCAAGTTTTTTGTGGCAAAATTAGGAGCCTCGGCTTATACTTGGGTTTGCTTATACTCGAGTATATAAGGTAATTTAATTTAAAAAAAACGGTGTGGGTTCCCCTGTATTTTTGATAACCAGGCTAAAGCAGACAGCTGGGGGCTGGCATTCTCTGGCTGGTAAGGGGCAATGGATATAGGCCCCTCACAGCCTTAATAAAACAGTTTGCAGCTGCCCAGAAAAAGCACATCGATTAGATGTGCCAATTCTGGCACTTTGCCCGGCTTCTCCCACATGCCCTGTAGTGGCGGCAAGTGGGGTTCATATTTTGGGAGTTAATGTCACCTTTGTATTGTCAAGTGACATCAAGCCCACGGCTTAGTAATGGAGAAGTGTCTATAAGACACCTATACATTACCAACCCTATAGTTGCATGGTAAATATAGAAGCAGCCAGAATAAAACCCTTTATGAGGAATAAGACTAAACACAGTTTTCAATTTTATTTAAAAATAACAAGCACCCTTATACTCACCTAACGCGTAATTCCAATGAAGCCCTTGTCCTAAAGTAATAAAGCTAAAATAATAAAAAAAAAATATACCTTTCCTGTCTGTCATTCTCTCCCACGCCGTAATCCATGTCTGGGGGATTAATAGTTTTCAACCTGGACGGTGCCAAGAAGCGACCGTCTAGGCTGAGAACAACTGGGGAATGAACTACTGCAAGTGGAACCTCAATGACCGGCGGTGACAACCAGTCATCCTATCCCTGCAGCTGAAAAACACCCCCACAGCATGAAGCTACCACCACCATGTTTGACTGTTGGGATTGTATTGGGAAGGTGATGAGCAGTGCCTTGTTTTTTTCATACATGCCGCTTAGAATTATCACCAAAAAGGTCTATCTTCATCTCATCAGACCAGAGAATCGTATTTATCTTAGTCTGGGAGTCCTTCATGTGTGTTTTATAAAAATCTATGCGGGCTATCATATGTCTTGCACTGAGGAAAGGCTTCCATGAAGCCACTCTGCCATAAAGGCCTGACTGGTGGAGGGCTGCAGTGATCGTTAACTTTGTGGAACTTTCTCCCATCTCCCTACTGCATCTCTGGAGCTCAGCCACAGTGATCTTGGGGTTCTTATTTTTCCCTCTCACCAAGGCTCTTCTCCCATGATTGCTCAGTTTAGCTGGATGGCCAGGTTTAGGAAGACTTCTGGTGGTCCCAAACTTCCATTGTGCTCTTAGGAGCCTTGAGTATTGCAGAAATTATGTTGTATTCTCCCACTGAGAGCACTCTATATCAGAAATTCTGTTGTAACCTTTTCCAGATCTGTGCCTTGTCAAAATTCTGTCTCTGAGCTCCTTGGCCAGTTCCTTTGATCTCATGATTCTCATTTGGTCTGACATGCACTGTGAGCTGTGAGGTCTTATATAGACAAGTGTGTGCCTTTCCAAATCAAGTCCTATCAGTTTAATTAAACACAGCTGGCCTTCAATAAAGGAGTAGAACCATTTCAAGGAGGATTACAAGGAAATGAACAACATGTAACTTACATATGAGTGTCTGAGCAAATGGTCTCAATACTTATGACCATGTGATATTTCAGTTTTTCTTTTTTTATTAATTTTGCAAACATTTCTTCATTTCTGTTTTTTTCATTCTAGATGGGGTGTAGAGTATACATTAATGTGAAAAAATTTACTTTTTTGATTTTACCAAATGGCTGCAATGAAACAAAAAGTAAAAAATTTAAATGGGTCGAGTTCCTGCATCTGCACAAGGGGAATCTCAAGCCATTTCCGCTGTGGTCTCCCATTCTTCTCCAGCCGCAGTGGACCCTGCTCAGTGGAAACGTCGGTCCCAGCGTTGGGCTCAGCCTGATACTGTGCAGATGGTTACTGTTTCCTTTCCAGGCTCAGCCATTGTAGCCAGTATTGGTCAGCGGTGAGCAGATGTCTCTCGGACCAAGTCCTGCTTTTCCCTTTCTGAGCATACCCAAGTTAAGACCTCTCATTGGAGGTCGGGGATCACATACTCAGGTACTATAGCAGCTCCCATTGGTCCTCTAGGAAGGTCCTGAAGTTGCTCAGGTACTGTAGCAGCTCCCATTGGTCCCCTAGGAAGGTCCTGAAGTTGCTGCAGCTATAAAAGGTTTGCATGGCCGCACGAATTCCGGGCTGGCGTATAGCCATTAGAATTCCGGCTCCACCGGAGAGGAGTTGCTTGTGTGCTATGCTGACTGCATGACCACTCTTTGCTCAATTAGGTAGCTGTGCCTCTGTGAGGTTAACAGGGCACAGCGTCTTCATTTCTGTGCGACTCTGTGATGTAACAGAGTTCGCTTATACCGTTATATAGTGCCGCCATTTCTAGCAGCAGGTTGCGCTCCTCCACGGTGGACCCCGGGTTGCGAACGCACCTACTACTTCTAATATATATATTCGGTGCGTTCCGCCAACCCTAACAGGGTCTGAATACTTTTCGTACCACTGTACATTTATATGTGTGTCACTACCATCTATATATTTATATATATACATACACAGTATAGATACAGTATATGTATTCTACAGTATGTGTATATATCTATTCTACCTAATCTATTGTAACCTGTCACGCTGTGATTTTACTGAATGCGGCATTTTATAGGAGGGGAAGATAGTGCAGACAGAGACCTGGGCACAAATAAGGAAGTTGGGGGTGGCGGTGGCATGGGGAGTGGGGTCAGAACAGTTAATAATTTAAGAAATAGAAGTACAGAGAGGAACATAAAGTGCATGTATACTAATGACTAGTGTTGAGCATTCCGATACCGCAAGTATCGGGTATCGGCCGATACTTGCGGTATCGGAATTCCGATACCGAGATCCGATACTTTTGTGGTATCGGGTATCGGTATCGGATACATAGAGATGTGTAAAATAAAGAATTAAAATAAAAAATATTGATATATTTACCTCTCCGGCGGCCCCTGGTGAGTCCGCGGGTAACCGGCAGGCTTCGTTGTTCAAAATCAGCGCTTTTAGGACCTGAGAAACACGTCCCGGCTTCTGATTGGTCGCGGGCCGCCCATGTGACCGCCACGCGACCAATCACAAGCCGCGACGTCACCGCAAGCTATTAGCGCGCTCATTTTTGAAAAATGAGCGCGTTAACGACTTTCAAAGACGTTGCGGCATGTGATTGGTCGCGGCCACGCGACCAATCACAAGCCGCGACGTCACCGCAAGCTATTAACGCGCTCATTTTTGAAAAATGAGCGCGTTAATGACTTTCAAAGACGTAGCGGCTTGTGATTGGTCGCGGCCACGCGACCAATCACAAGCCGCGACGTCACCGCAAGCTATTAACGCGCTCATTTTTAAAAATGAGCGCGTTAATGGCTTTCAAAGACGTAGCGGGTTGTGATTGGTCGCGGCCGCGACCAATCACAAGCCGCGATGTCACCGCAAGCTATTGACGCGCTCATTTTTAAAAATGAGCGCGTTAATGGCTTTGAAAGACATAGCGGCTTGTGATTGGTCGCGTGGCCGCGACCAATCACAAGCCGCTACGTCTTTGAAAGTCATTAACGCGCTCATTTTTCAAAAATGAGCGCGCTAATAGCTTGCGGTGACGTCGCGGCTTGTGATTGGTCGCGGCCACGCGACCAATCACAAGCCGCTATGTCTTTCAAAGCCATTAACGCGCTCATTTTTAAAAATGAGCGCGTCAATAGCTTGCGGTGACGTCGCGGCTTGTGATTGGTTGCGGCCACGCGACCAATCACAAGCCGCTATGTCTTTCAAAGCCATTAACGCGCTCATTTTTAAAAATGAGCGCGTCAATAGCTTGCGGTGACGTCGCGGCTTGTGATTGGTTGCGGCCACGCGACCAATCACAAGCCGCTATGTCTTTCAAAGCCATTAACGCGCTCATTTTTAAAAATGAGCGCGTTAATAGCTTGCGGTGACGTCGCGGCTTGTGATTGGTCGCGGCCACGCGACCAATCACAAGCCGCTATGTCTTTCAAAGCCATTAACGCGCTTATTTTTAAAAATGAGCGCGTCAATAGCTTGCGGTGACGTCGCGGCTTGTGATTGGTCGCGGCCGCGACCAATCACAACCCGCTACGTCTTTGAAAGCCATTAACGCGCTCATTTTTAAAAATGAGCGCGTCAATAGCTTGCGGTGACGTCGCGGCTTGTGATTGGTCGCGGCCGCGACCAATCACAACCCGCTACGTCTTTGAAAGCCATTAACGCGCTCATTTTTAAAAATGAGCGCGCTAATAGCTTGCGGTGACGTCGCGGCTTGTGATTGGTCGCATGGCGGTCACATGGGCGGCCCGCGACCAATCAGAAGCCGGGACGTGTTTCTCAGGTCCTAAAAGCGCTGATTTTGAACAAAGAAGCCTGCGGGTTACCCGCGCTGAGTTCAGGGGCCGCCGGAGAGGTAAATATATCAATATTTTTTATTTTTATTCTTTATTTTACACCTCCCTATGGATCCCAGGGCCTGAAGTTTCCTCTCCTTCAGACCCTGGGAACCATGAGAATACCTTCCGATACTTGATGTCCCATTGACTTGTATTGGTATCGGATATCGGTATCGGCGATATCCGATATTTTTCGGGTATCGGCCGATACTATCCGATACCGATACTTTCAAGTATCGGACGGTATCGCTCAACACTACTAATGACAGAAGCCTCGCCAACAAAATGGACGAATTGGAACTAATGTTGTTGGAGCATAATTATGACATGGTGGGGATATCTGAAACGTGGCTGGATGAGAGCCATGACTGGGCTGTTAACTTGCAGGGCTATAGCCTGTTCAGAAATGACCGTACATATAAGCGAGGGGGAGGGGTGTGTCTATATGTAAAATCGTCCTTAAAACCCATCCTGCGCGATAATATAGGTGAATTTAATGAAAATGTAGAATCCCTGTGGGCGGAGATAAGGGGAGGGGGAAAAAATAATAAATTACTGATAGGGGTTTGTTAAAAAATCTCCAAAAATAATGGAAGCAATGGAGAATATCCTCGTAAAGCAAATAGATGAAGCTGCGACTCAAGGAGAAGTCATTATTATGGGGGACTTCAACTACCCTGAAATAGATTGGGGAACAGAAACCTGCAATTCCAGCAAAGGTAATCGGTTTTTGACAACTATGAGAGACAATTACCTTTCACAACTGGTTCAGGACCTAACAAGAAGGGGGGCACTTCTAGACCTAATATTAACCAACAGGCCAGACCGCATATCAAATATAAGGGTTGGCGGTCACTTGGGAAATAGCGATCACAAAATAATAAGTTTTCATGTATCCTTTAAAAAGATGTGTAGTAGAGGGGTTACAAGGACACTAGACTTCAGGAGGGCAAATTTCCAACGGATGAGAGAGGATCTTGGTGCAATTAACTGGGACGATATCCTGAGACACAAAAATACACAAAGAAAATGGGAGACGTTTATTAGCATCCTAGATAGGACCTGTGCACAGTATATACCGTATGGGAATAAACATACTAGAAATAGGAGGAAACCAATATGGCTAAATAGAGCTGTAAGGGGCGCAATAAGTGACAAAAAGAAAGCATTTAGAGAATTAAAGGAAGTAGGTAGTGAGGAGGCATTAAATAAATACAGAAAATTAAATAAATTCTGTAAAAAGCAAATCAAGGCAGCAAAGATTGAGACAGAGAGACTCATTGCCAGAGAGAGTAAAAATAATCCTAAAATATTCTTTAACTACATAAATAGTAAGAAACTAAAAAATGATAGTGTTGGCCCCCTTAAAAATAGTCTGGGTGAGATGGTGGATGAGGATGAGGAAAAAGCCAATATGCTAAATGACTTTTTTTCATCAGTATTTACACAAGAAAATCCCATGGCAGACAAAATGTCTAGTGATAAAAATTCCCAATTAAGGCCATGTTCACACAGTGCGTTTTTTACCGCGGAAACGCAGCGGTTTTGCCGCTGCGGTTCCGCAGCTGTTTTCCATGCAGGGTACAGTACAATGTACCCTATGGAAAACAGGACCCACTGTGCACATGATCCTGAATTTAAAAAAAAAAAACCGCACTGATTAGCTGCGGTAAAAAAGAAGTACCATGTCACTTCTTTTTGTAAAACAGCAGCGGTTCTGCACCCATTGACCTCCATTGTGAGGTGAAAGCCGCAGTAAAACCCGCAGATGAAAAAAATATCTGCGGGTTTTACTGCGGTTTGTGGTGCAGAACCGCTGCAGTGTGGCTGCCCCCCCGTGCCCCAATCCCACCCCCCCATGCTCCGATGCCACCCCCCGTGCTCCGACGCCCCCCCGGTGCCCCCATCTCCCCCCCTTATACTTACCCGGTCCCGTTGTCCGTCTGGCCGTCTTCTCCCTGGGCGCCGCCATCTTGCAAAATGGCGGGCGCATGCGCAGTGCGCCCGCCGAATCTGCCGGGCGGCAGATTCGTTCCAAAGTGCATTTTGATCACTGAGATATAACCTATCTCAGTGATCAAAATAAAAAAAATAGTAATTGACCCCCCCCCCCTTTGTCACCCCCATAGGTAGGGACAATAAAAAAATAAAGAATTTTTTTTTTTCCACTAAGGTTAGAATAGGGTTAGGGTTAGGGGTAGGGTTAGGGTTAGGGGTAGGGTTAGGGGTAGGGTTAGGGTTAGGGTTAGGGTTAGGGGTAGGGTTAGGGGTAGGGTTAGGGTTAGGGGTAGGGTTAGGGTATTTTCAGCCATTTTAACCCTAAAAAACTTCCTAGAAAACACACAGACTCTGGCTAGAAAACTGCATCAAAAAACACATCAAAAAACGCATAAAAAAACGCATCAAAAAAGCACCAAAAAAGCACAAAAAAAAGGACCTGCGTTTTCTGCCAAGAGCTGCGGTTTCAGTCCTGAAAAAAAAAGGATGGAAATCAGGAACGTGTGAACATACCCTAAATGTCACCTGCTTAACCCAGCAGGAAGTGCGGCGGCATCTAAAAATCACTAAAATTGACAAATCTCCGGGCCCGGATGGGATACACCCTCGAGTACTGCAGGAATTAAGTACAGTCATTGATAGACCATTATTTTTAATCTTTAAAGACTCCATAATAACAGGGTCTGTGCCACAGGACTGGCGTATAGCAAATGTGGTGCCAATATTCAAAAAGGGAACAAAAACTGAACTCGGAAATTATATGCCAGTAAGCTTAACCTCTACTGTGGGTAAAATCCTGGAGGGCATTCTAAGGGACGCTATACTGGAGTATCTGAAGAGGAATAACCTCATGACCCAGTATCAGCACGGGTTTACTAGGGACCGTTCATGTCAGACTAATTTGATCAGTTTCTATGAAGAGGTAAGTTCCGGATTGGACCAAGGGAACCCAGTGGATGTAGTGTATATGGACTTTTCAAAAGCTTTTGATACGGTGCCACACAAAAGGTTGAAACATAAAATGAGAATAATGGGGATGGGGAAAATATGTGCAAGTGGGTTGAGAGCTGGCTCAGGGATAGGAAACAAAGGGTGGTTATTAATGGTGCACACTCGGACTGGGTCGCAGTTAGCAGTGGGGTACCACAGGGGTCAGTATTGGGCCCTCTTCTTTTTAACATATTTATTAATGACCTTGTAGGGGGCATTCAGAGTAGAATTTCAATATTTGCAGATGACACTAAACTCTGCAGGGTAATCAATACAGAGGAGGACAATTTTATATTACAGGATGATTTATGTAAACTAGAAGCTTGGGCTGATAAATGGCAAATGAGCTTTAATGGGGATAAATGTAAGGTCATGCACTTGGGTAGAAGTAATAAGATGTATAATTATGTGCTTAATTCTAAAACTCTGGGCAAAACCGTCAATGAAAAAGACCTGGGTGTATGGGTGGATGACAAACTCATATTCAGGGGCCAGTGTCAGGCAGCTGCTACAAAGGCAAATAAAATAATGGGATGCATTAAAAGAGGCATAGATGCTCATGAGGAGAATATACAGGTCCTTCTCAAAAAATTAGCATATAGTGTTAAATTTCATTATTTGCCATAATGTAATGATTACAATTAAACTTTCATATATTATAGATTCATTATCCACCAACTGAAATTTGTCAGGTCTTTTATTGTTTTAATACTGATGATTTTGGCATACAACTCCTGATAACCCAAAAAACCTGTCTCAATAAATTAGCATATTTCACCCATCCAATCAAATAAAAGTGTTTTTTAATAACACACAAAAAAACCAACAAATAATAATGTTCAATTATGCACTCAATACTTGGTCGGGAATCCTTTGGCAGAAATGACTGCTTCAATGCGGCGTGGCATGGAGGCAATCAGCCTGTGACACTGCTGAGATGTTATGGAGGCCCAGGATGCTTCAATAGCGGCCTTAAGCTCATCCAGAGTGTTGGGTCTTGCGTCTCTCAACTTTCTCTTCACAATATCCCACAGATTCTCTATGGGGTTCAGGTCAGGAGAGTTGGCAGGCCAATTGAGCACAGTAATACCATGGTCAGTAAACCATTTACCAGTGGTTTTGGCACTGTGAGCAGGTGCCAGGTCGTGCTGAAAAATGAAATCTTCATCTCCATAAAGCATTTCAGCCAATGGAAGCATGAAGTGCTCCAAAATCTCCTGATAGCTAGCTGCATTGACCCTGCCCTTGATGAAACACAGTGGACCAACACCAGCAGCTGACATGGCACCCCACACCATCACTGACTGTGGGTACTTGACACTGGACTTCAGGCATTTTGGCATTTCCTTCTCCCCAGTCTTCCTCCAGACTCTGGCACCTTGATTTCCGAATGACATGCAAAATTTGCTTTCATCAGAAAAAAGTACTTGGGACCACTTAGCAACAGTCCAGTGCTGCTTCTCTGTAGCCCAGGTCAGGCGCCTCTGCCGCTGTTTATGGTTCAAAAGTGGCTTTACCTGGGGAATGCGGCACCTGTAGCCCATTTCCTGCACACGCCTGTGCACGGTGGCTCTGGATGTTTCCACACCAGACTCAGTCCACTGCTTCCTCAGGTTCCCCAAGGTCTGGAATCGGTCCTTCTCCACAATCTTCCTCAGGGTCCGGTCTCCTCTTCTCGTTGTACAGCGTTTTCTGCCACATTGTTTCCTTCCAACAGACTTACCATTGAGGTGCCTTGATACAGCACTCTGGGAACAGCCTATTTGTTGAGAAATTTCTTTCTGGGTCTTACCCTCTTGCTTGAGGGTGTCAATGATGGCCTTCTTGACATCTGTCAGGTCGCTAGTCTTACCCATGATGGGGGTTTTGAGTAATGAACCAGGCAGGGAGTTTATAAAAGCCTCAGGTATCTTTTGCATGTGTTTAGAGTTAATTAATTGATACAGAAGATTAGGGTAATAGGTCGTTTAGAGAACCTTTTCTTGATATGCTAATTTATTGAGACAGGTTTTTTGGGTTATCAGGAGTTGTATGCCAAAATCATCAGTATTAAAACAATAAAAGACCTGACAAATTTCAGTTGGTGGATAATGAATCTATAATATATGAAAGTTTAATTGTAATCATTACATTATGGTAAATAATGAAATTTAACACTATATGCTAATTTTTTGAGAAGGACCTGTAATTTTACCTCTATACAAGTCACTAGTTCGACCACACTTAGAATACTGTGCACAGTTCTGGTCTCCGGTGTTTAAGAAAGACATAGCTGAACTGGAGCGGGTGCAGAGAAGAGCGACCAAGGTTATTAGAGGACTGGGGGGTCTGCAATACCAAGATAGGTTATTACACTTGGGGCTATTTAGTTTGGAAAAACGAAGACTAAGGGGTGATCTTATTTTAATGTATAAATATATGAGGGGACAGTACAAAGACCTTTCTGATGATCTTTTTAATCATAGACCTGAAACAAGGACAAGGGGGCATCCTCTGCGTTTGGAGGAAAAAAGGTTTAAGCATAATAACAGACGCGGATTCTTTACTGTAAGAGCAGTGAGACTATGGAACTCTCTGCCGTATGATGTTGTAATGAGTGATTCATTACTTAAATTTAAGAGGGGACTGGATACCTTTCTGGAAAAGTATAATGTTACAGGGTATATACACTAGATTCCTTGATAGGGCGTTGATCCAGGGAACTAGTCTGATTGCCGTATGTGGAGTCGGGAAGGAATTTTTTTCCCCAATGTGGAGCTTACTCTTTGCCACATGGGTTTTTTTTGCCTTCCTCTGGATCAACATGTTAGGGCATGTTAGGTTATGCTATGGGTTGAACTAGATGGACATATAGTCTTCCTTCAACCTTAATAACTATGTAACTATGTGAATTGCCGGCTTTTATTCTATATTTTACCGAATGTTACCGGCTTTTTCCAATTTTAATAAAAATGCTCATGCTACCGATCACGAATCCGAATGCACCATATTCGTGCACAATTTATGTTTGACGATCATTTTCCAAACATATTCGCTCATCTCTAGTCACCAGTACATTATGCCCAGCTAATTCTTCTGGAAACATGCACCTGTAATTAGGCAGGCTGCCATCACTACAAAAATGCCAAAAACATGTGGATGCTAAATGTTGTTTAGGCACACTGGGCTCAGAAGGGAGGGGGGCATTTGTATTTGGGAGTGGAGAATTTGTTGAATTTCTTTTGGGCAGCATGCATCCATTTAGCTTTTCCAGAGCATTTGTGCTACCAGTAACAAGGAAGCTCCCTGTATTTCCATTAACAGATGGCGGACCTGAGTGGGGACTTGCTTTTTTTGTGGATTTAGTTGAAGGTTTTATTGGGAACATTTTACATGACGTTGGGATCACATTTATCTTGCGTTCTATGCTGAGCACTAACTTTGGGGTTTCCATTTAAATCTCTGAGTGACGTGACAGATGATACCTCCGATGGATCCATTCACTATAGTGAGGCAGCAGAGTTACTCTTGATTCTGTCTGGCCTCTGTTCAGTGGTGTCCTTTTCAGAAGTGCACAAAACTGTTGCCGATGGCAATTTTATGCAATCCTAAAAAGATGGACACCACCAGATCACAGGTCAGATGAGGTCTACAGTGCCTCCACCTGCCTCATTATAGGGAATCTTCCACCAGTGGTTCTGTCTGAATCATGTATTTCAGAGATTTACACAGAAACCTCGATGTAAGTGCTCAGCGCAGAGTGCAGGATAAATGTGCACCGAGCCTTACTGCAATCTTTGGGAGGCAGAATTAAAAAATCAACAGCATATGAATTGGTTTTATTTATTTTTTTACGCTGTTCCTCATGCGGTATAAGTTGTTAGTCGACTTCATTCTTCGGGTCGGTGCGATTACAGCGATACGAGATTCATATTTTTTTTTTTATATTTGGCTGCTGTTACTCAATAAAAGACTCTTTTTATTGTGAAAACTAGTTTTTGCATCACCGTATTTTGAGAGCTATAATTTTTTTTATATTTCAGCCGACAGCGTAATGTTAGAGCTTGTTTTTTGCAGGACGAGCTGACATTTTATTGATACCATTTTTGGGCACATGACTTTTTTTGATCGCTTTCTATTCCAATTTTTTGGGAGAAAGAATGAACAAAAAACAGCAATTCAGGAATTCGTTTTTTTGTATGATTACAGCGATACCACAGTTATATTGTTTTCTTATGTTTGGCGTTTTTACACAATAAAAACTATTTTATGAAAAAAATAATTATTTTTGCATTGTTTTATTCTGAGAGCTATACCTTTTTTTCTGCTGATGGAGCTGTATGGTGGCTTGTTTTTTGCGAGACAAAATGACGTTTTCAGCTATACCATTTTTATTTGTCTTTTTTACCACATTTTATTGCACTTTTTTTCCGGCTGTATGATAAAGCATTGTTTTTTGCCTCATTTTTACTTTTTTTACGGTGTTCACTGAAGGGGTTATCTAGTGGTATTGTTTTATAGAGTGGGTTGTTACGGACACGGCAATACCAAATATGTGTACTTTTATTTTTTTTTATTTACATAAATAATTGCATTTATTGGAAAAATATTTTTTTTCTTTACTTAGGAATTAAAAAAAATATATATTTTTACACATTCTAATATACCGTATATTTTTTACTGTTTACATTGTCCCAGGATGGGACCTCACTACAGGTGTGGCCAAAAGGATAGACACCCCTGAAATTCTGTCATATAATGCTCAATTTCTTCCTGAAAATGATTGCAATCACAAATTCTTTGGTATTATTATTTTCATTTAATTTGTCTTAAATGAAAAAACACAAAAGAGAATGAAGCAAAAGCAAAACATTGATCACTTCACACAAAACTCCAAAAATGGGCCAGACAAAAGTATTGGCACCCTCAGCCTAAAGGTATGTTTCCATGTTTAGAAAACGCTGCGTGTTTGACGCTGCATAGAGATGCAGCATCAAAACGCAGCGTCCAGATATTACAGCATAGTGGAGGGGATTTAATGAAATCCCGTCTCCACTATGCGTGGTAACACGCATCTGGCGGCCCTGCAATTCCGGACATGTGGCGCGTCTTTTTAGATCGCAGCATGTCCGTTTACCTTGCAGCGACGATGCGCCGCCGCAAGGTATAACACAGGGCCCTGTGTGTGGGGTGCGATGATACTGGATGTGTGCAATGAACACATCCGGCATCATCATTGCATCTCCAGAAGGGGGCAAAGCTTTTTTGCGATTTTGCAGCTCCATCCATACCGCCGGCCATCCTGAACATGGACACGTACCCTAATACTTCGTTGCACAACCGTTAGCCAAAATAACTGCGACCAACCGCTTCCGGTAACCATCAATGAGTTTCTTACAAGGCTCTGCTGGAATTTTAAGCCATTCTTCTTTGGCAAACTGCTCCAGGTCCCTGATATTTGAAGGGTGCCTTCTCCAAACTGTCATTTTTAGATCTCTCCACAGGTGTCCTATGGGATTCAGGTCTGGACTCATTGCTGGCCACCTTAGAAGTCTCCAGTGCTTTCTCTCAAACCATTTTCTAGTGCTTTTTGAAGTGTGTTTTGGGTCATTGTCCTGCTGGAAGACCCATGACCTCTGAGGGAGACCCAGCTTTCTCACACTGGGCCCTACATTATGCTGCAAAATTTGTTGGTAGTCTTCAGACTTCATAATACCATGCACACGGTCAAGCAGTCCAGTGCCAGAGGCAATGAATATACAACAAATGACATCCTATGTGTTCGGGGAAAGAGATAACCAAGTACAAAGTCCACCAATGGTACTTAATAATAATACTCCCCACCATTCACCTGGACATTAACAGGACAAGCTGCCACATGACATAAACTAAACCAAAAAGCACCCAAGACAGCTATATGTCCAAAATATCAAATAACACTTTATTAAGAATTACAAGATAAAAACAGGTAGAGGGGGAACATGGGAAAACATGCAACAATACAGCACACAGTGTGCCCACTAAAAGCCATGAACGGCAAATCACAGCAATATAACTGAACAATATAAGAATAAACATATCACGGCATAGCCAGACATGTAAACATGGTCGGCTAATTGGATGACATATAAGTATAGGGCATATCAGAAATAAAACATATAAACTGTCATGATAACATACCACTATGTATAAGCCCGTCACCACGCCGTCCACCGCTAACCCCGACGCGCGTTTCGGTTATAGAAACCTTCCTCAGGGGGCGTGCCGAGAGTCCACGTGTACCGTCTTATATAGTAAAGATATAACCGCACCAACCGGAAGTGAAAAAGTAACACCGCTGCAATAGTGATTGGCCCAGAGCCTGTAACGCTATAGCGCCGGAAATGGAGAGGCGTCGCCAGAGCGTCGTTATGACAACGACCACGCTAGCCAGTCATGACACATCCACTTCCATAAATATCAAAGCGACGCTCCAACCACGGAAGTGAAGGAGCGTTACCATGACAGCCACCGCGGTGTCCAAGAACGTCACCACCCGGTCAGCTGACACCGGAACACATGGGGCCCCATGTGACCAAGCTACAGACCAACATCAGGGGGCGGAGCTCCGGCACCACAGGGCGTAAATAACAAAGGCGCAAGGATGGGCCAAATTATAACAGCGATGTAAAGTAAGTATAAGACGAACAGTGAAAAACATAAATACCGAAAGTAGGGCAGCATACCACGATACCAAGTAACTCATAAAAGATCAAATAACAGAAAAAACGGACGGAGGCCACAATCGGAACTTAATATATATATATGTATATATATATATATATATAGGAAAATATAGCAACACATATGAAGAAACCATATACAGTCATAGCAATAATAGATAGTACATCAGGCAACAATGTTACATATATATGGGATTCCAAATAGAAGATAACAATATAAAAAGGGGGGGACCCCATATTGCACATGTAAGCAAACATAATGTCCAGACGTCAAGATGGTCCACAAATAGATGACAGTATTTGATCCAAGCAAAATCCGCCATTGTATCCAATGTCATCATCATCTCAAGGGTATAGCTCCAAACATAAGCCCACAAACGGTATAATGATACTAAAAAGGAAACACACATATATTAAAACCAAAATAAAAATAAAAGGACAACATGGCACAGCATTATAAACATGATAGGTACGCAGAGGCAGGGCGACTACAAAAAAGGGGCAAAGGAAAGGTTCTCGTTGAGTCCATGGGGATGGACCGTCTTTAAAGTCCATATCCAACGTGACTCCATCATACCCAGCCGTTTAGACAACTGACCCCCCCGAATGTTAATCCGGAGGGCATCAATACCACGAACCCGCAACAACGAGCCGTCACAATCATGGAATGATTTAAAATGTCGTGGTAGTGTTTTGAGGGTGGAAGCGTCCACCTGCGCAGCTGCCACCTGAATGCCCAGGACGTGCTCCCTAACACGGACCTTCAGCTGGTGGGTTGTCAGACCAACGTAAATTAAGCCACAAGGGCAGGTAGCGTAATAAATTACGTATCTTGTCGTACAGGTTATACGTTGTCTGATGTCAAACGTTCTCTTGCCGCTGGAGTCCGTGAAGGAAGCACTCCTATCGATATTAGGGCAGGCAATGCATCTGCCGCAGGGGACACAACCACCCCCAACCGAACCACCATCCCGGAATGTAGATACACGTGTTCCCACATAGTGGCTCCTCGTCAAATGATCTCGAAGATTTCTAGAACGGCGAAAAGTAATTAAAGGTCTGTCAGGAAGGAATTTGCTAATTATAGGGTCTACCTTGAGAATAGGCCATGCCTTCTCAAGAGCAGACCTCACCCTACTGGATTGCGAACTAAAGGTAGTAATAAACCGCACCTGGTCGCCCCGGCGTCCAGTATCTGATCTAGTCCCATATACCAGTTGATGGCGTGAGGTATGTTTGGCCCTGTGATACGCTCTTTTAATGGTTCTACCACTATACCCACGTGCCAAAAAACGTTCCCTAAGATCCGAAGCTCTTTTCTCAAAATCTACCTCTGTAGAACAAATACAACGTAATCTCAGGAACTGTCCAGTAGGGACAGACCTAATCATATGGGACGGATGTCCTGAAGACGCATGGAGAAGCGTATTAGTAGCCGTTACCTTCCTAAAAATGTCTGTCTGAGCCATATCTGCGGTGTCTCTGGAGATCGTAACATCCAAAAAGTCTATCATTTCCCTACTCCATACGAATGTAAGGTGGATGTTACGGTCATTGCTGTTAAGTATAGAGATAAATTGCGCAAGGTCGACGGGTGTGCACTGCCAGACGAAGAAGATGTCGTCGATGTATCGTGTCCAAAGAGGGACACGGTCCATCAACCCCTGTTCGTCGGACAGGAAGAGGTCCCTCTCCCACAGCCCCAGGAAAAGACAAGCATACGAGGGCGCAAAAGCAGCCCCCATAGCTGTCCCCTGGAGCTGTAGGTAGAAGGACCCTTAAACACAAAAAAATTGTGAGTAAGAGTGAACCCCAGTAGTTCCAGCAGAAGGTCCCTCAAACCACGAGATAATGTAGAGGTCTCAAGATAGTATCTGACGGCTGCAATGTCATCACCATGTCTAATATTCGTGTAGAGGGACTCAACATCTGCTGAAACCAGTAGAGTATCACTACCAAAACACAAACCGTCGACCCTGCGCAATAACTCTCCAGTATCTTTCAAAAAAGAGGGAAGGCTGGAGACCAATGGTTGGAGGTGGAAATCGATCCATCTATTGATATTCTCAAGGAAGTTTCCCCTGCCAGATACAATTGGCCTACCAGGTGGTGACGTGGAACTCTTATGTATCTTCGGGAGGAGATATAAGGTAGCAATGGTGGGTTCAGATACCACCAGTGCTGAGGCCAGTTCCTTTGTGACAATGTCGTTCTGAAGCGCCCGCTTAATGATGGTATCCAGCTGGGCGCAGTATGCAGAGAGGGGGTTATATGTCAGTTTTTTATAACGTAGCATTATTTAATTGTCGGAAAGCCTCCCTCTCATACATAACTGCAGGCCACAGAACGACATTGCCACCTTTGTCCGCAGGTTTAACTACCACGTCAGGCAGTTCCCGCAGAACCCGAAGTCTGGATCTCTCCTCCCGCGATAGATTGTCAAAAGGGATAAAACCAGGAATTTTATTGAGTTCCTCCGTCACCATCCGGACAAATAGATCTATATTGGCACATGATGATAGAGGGGGAAACTTCCTAGAGTGAGGACGTATAGAAGGAGGAACCTTACCCCTTCATGTAGATGCTCGATCGCCAACTCCTCCAAGATTCTCAGTGCATCTTGTCGACCTTGCGCAATTTATCTCTATACTTAACAGCAATGACCGTAACCTCCACCTTACATTCGTATGGAGTAGGGAAACGATAGACTTTTTGGATGTTACGATCTCCAGAGACACCGCAGATATGGCTCAGACAGACATTTTTAGGAAGGTAACGGCTACTAATACGATTCTCCATGCGTCTTCAGGACATCCGTCCCATATGATTAGGTCTGTCCCTACTGGACAGTTCCTGAGATTACGTCGTATTTTTTCTACAGAGGTAGATTTTGAGAAAAGAGCTTCGGATCTTAGGGAACGTTTTCTGGCACGTGGGTATAGTGGTAGAACCATTAAAAGAGCGTATCACAGGGCCAAACATACCTCACGCCATCAACTGTTATATGGGACTAGATCAGATACTGGACGCCGGGACGACCAAGTGCGGTTTATTACTACCTTTAGTTCGCAATCCAGTAGGGTGAGGTCTGCTCTTGAGAAGGCATGGCCTATTCTCAAGGTAGACCCTATAATTAGCAAATTCCTTCCTGACAGACCTTTAATTACTTTTCGCCGTTCTAGAAATCTTCGAGATCATTTGACGAGGAGCCACTATGTGGGACCACGTGTATCTACATTCCGGGATGGTGGTTCGGTTGGGGGTGGTTGTGTCCCCTGTGGCAGATGCATTGCCTGCCCTAATATCGATAGGAGTGCTTCCTTCACGGACTCCAGCGGCAAGAGAACGTTTGACATCAGAAAACGTATAACCTGTACGACAAGATACGTAATTTATTACGCTACCTGCCCTTGTGGCTTAATTTACGTTGGTCTGACAACCCGCCAGCTGAAGGTCTGTGTTAGGGAGCACGTCCTGGGCATTCAGGCGGCAGCTGCGCAGGTGGACGCTTCCACCCTCAAAACACTACCACAACATTTTAAATCATTCCATGATTGTGACGGCTCGTTGTTGCGGGTTCGTGGTATTGATGCCCTCCGGATTAACATTCGGGGGGGTCAGTTGTCTAAACGGCTGGGTATGATGGAGTCACGTTGGATATGGACTTTAAAGACGGTCCATCCCCATGGACTCAACGAGAACCTTTCCTTTGCCCCTTTTTTGTAGTCGCCCTGCCTCTGCGTACCTATCATGTTTATAATGCTGCGCCATGTTGTCCTTTTATTTTTATTTTGGTTTTAATATATGTGTGTTTCCTTTTTAGTATCATTATACCGTTTGTGGGCTTATGTTTGGAGCTATACCCTTGAGATGATGATGACATTGGATACAACGGCGGATTTTGCTTGGATCAAGTACTGTCATCTATTTGTGGACCATCTTGACGTCTGGACATTATGTTTGCTTACATGTGCAATATGGGGTCCCCCCCTTTTTATATTGTTATCTTCTATTTGGAATCCCATATATATGTAACATTGTTGCCTGATGTACTATCTATTATTGCTATGACTGTATATGGTTTCTTCATATGTGTTGCTATATTTTCCTATATATATATATATATATATATATTAAGTTCCGATTGTGACCTCCGTCCGTTTTTTCTGTTATTTGATCTTTTATGAGTTACTTGGTATCGTGGTATGCTGCCCTACTTTCGGTATTTATGTTTTTCACTGTTCATCTTATACTTACTTTACATCGCTGTTATAATTTGGCCCATCCTTGCGCCTTTGTTATTTACGCCCTGTGGTGCCGGAGCTCCGCCCCCTGATGTTGGTCTGTAGCTTGGTCACAAGGGGCCCCATGTGTTCCGGTGTCAGCTGACCGGGTGGTGACGTTCTTGGACGCCGCGGTGGCTGTCATGGTAACGCTCCTTCACTTCCGTGGTTGGAGCGTCGCTTTGATATTTATGGAAGTGGATGTGTCATGACTGGCTAGCGTGGTCGTTGTCATAACGACGCTCTGGCGACGCCTCTCCATTTCCGGCGCTATAGCGTTACAGGCTCTGGGCCAATCACTATTGCAGCGGTGTTACTTTTTCACTTCCGGTTGGTGCGGTTATATCTTTACTATATAAGACGGTACACGTGGACTCTCGGCACGCCCCCTGAGGAAGGTTTCTATAACCAAAACGCGCGTCGGGGTTAGCGGTGGACGGCGTGGTGACGGGCTTATACATAGTGGTATGTTATCATGACAGTTTATATGTTTTATTTCTGATATGCCCTATACTTATATGTCATCCAATTAGCCGACCATGTTTACATGTCTGGCTATGCCGTGATATGTTTATCCTTATATTGTTCAGTTATATTGCTGTGATTTGCCGTTCATGGCTTTTAGTGGGCACACTGTGTGCTGTATTGTTGCATGTTTTCCCATGTTCCCCCTCTACCTGTTTTTATCTTTTAATTCTTAATAAAGTGTTATTTGATATTTTGGACATATAGCTGTCTTGGGTACTTTTTGGTTTAGTCAGTGCCACAGGCAGCAAAGCAACCCCAAAACATCAGGGAACCTCCGCCATGCTTGACTGTAGAGACCGTGTTCTTTTCTTTGAATGCCTCTTTTTTTCTCCTGTAAACTCTATGTTGATGCCTTTGCCCAAAAAGCTCTACTTTTGTCTCATCTGACCAGAGAACATTCTTCAAAAACGTTTTAGGCTTTTTCAGGTAAGTTTTGGCAAACTCCAGCCTGGCTTTTTTATGTCTCGGGGTAAGAAGTGGGGTCTTCCTGGGTCTCTCACCAGACAGTCCCTTTTCATTCATATGCCAACGGATAATACGGGTTGACACTATTGTACTCTCGGACTGCAGGGCAGCTTGAACTTGTTTGGATGTTAGTCGAGGTTCTTTATCCAACATCTGCACAATCCTGCGTTGAAATCTCTTGTCAATTTTTCTTTTCCGTCCACATCTGGGGAGGTTAGCCACAGTGCCATGGGCTTTAAACTTCTTGATGACACTGCGCACGGTAGACACAGGAACATTAAGGTCTTTGGAGATGGACTTGTAGCCTTGAGATTGCTCATGCTTCCTCACAATTTGGTTTCTCAAGTCCTCAGACAGTTCTTTGGTCTTCTTTCTTTTCTCCATGCTCAATGTGGTACACACAAGGACACAGGACAGAGGTTGAGTCAACTTTAATCCATGTCAACTGGCTGCAAGTGTTAGGTGCCACAGGTAAGTTACAGGTGCTGTTAATTACACAAATTAGAGAAGCATCACATGATTTTTCGAACAGTGCCAATACTTTTGTCCACCCCCTTTTTTTATGTTTGGTGTGGAATTATATCCAATTTGGCTTATTGACAATTCTTTTTGTGTTTTTTCATTTAAGACAAATGAAATGAAGATAATAATAACAAAGAATTTGTGTTTGCAATAATTTTCAGGAAGAAACTGAGTATTATCTGACAGAATTGCAGGGGTGCCAATACTTTTGGCCAAAACTGTATGTAATGTCAGATCTGACAGGCAGAGAAGGAGGCATGCTGACGCCTGCTCTCAGCAGGCGCTCACAAGCTACCTCCCTGCAGGACCTGGAAAGACCCCGCGGCCATCTTGACACCAGCACCCGATCGCTGCAACACTCAGCTGTTTGAGGGAATGCAATTCCCACAGAGAAGTACTAGTACAGCGCATGTCGGGAAGGGGTTAAACAAATGACACATTATTATTTGTCTTCTTTGTCTTCGTAAACACTGTTGTACCTATCAGATCTTATTTATTTGCATTGAATATTATTATATTTTAACATGTTAACCATCAAACTGGTAGATGAAGTAGTTTTGTCTAGAAATAATTAAATGTATTTTGTGCACTATATTTTATACCAGAGCATTCACTATAATTATTTATATGCTTGTTTCTTTAAAAAAAAAACACCAGGAACTTTGACCAAAGCCATAAGTCCACATTTAAATGATAAAAAAGTTGCCTCAATCCCTGGTATGAGTGATGAAAACTCTAAATTTTG
Source organism: Ranitomeya imitator (assembly GCF_032444005.1). Classification (NCBI taxonomy): domain Eukaryota; kingdom Metazoa; phylum Chordata; class Amphibia; order Anura; family Dendrobatidae; genus Ranitomeya; species Ranitomeya imitator. Next base: position 555,770,748 of record NC_091285.1, read on the forward strand.
TACCCACAAATAAATACTAGAAGAATCTATGGAAGAATTGATGCAAAGTACTTCATATAGCTAAGAATTGTATACCACACATAGATGTAAATGTGGTCTAAGAAGCAATAAAAAAGGATTTAACATGGCTTGGAATTAACATGAGGTCTGTAAAAGCAAGCAAAGGTATGTGGGCTGCTGAGCTGTGACCTATCTTATTGACAGGAATAGGGTGCCCTCTAATTCAGACTAATAGGACTATATAAGAAATTAAGATTTTTTTTAATTTTATATTCATCAGGGTGAAACTAGAAATAGAAACATTTGTGAGCTGAATATACAGTGGGGCAAAAAAGTATTTAGTCAGTCAGCAATAGTGCAAGTTCCACCACTTAAAAAGATGAGAGGCGTCTGTAATTTACATCATAGGTAGACCTCAACTATGGGAGACAAACTGAGAAAAAAAATCCAGAAAATCACATTGTCTGTTTTTTTAACATTTTATTTGCATATTATGGTGGAAAATAAGTATTTGGTCAGAAACAAAATTTCATCTCAATACTTTGTAATATATCCTTTGTTGGCAATGACAGAGGTCAAACTTTTTCTGTAAGTCTTCACAAGGTTGCCACACACTGTTGTTGGTATGTTGGCCCATTCCTCCATGCAGATTTCCTCTAGAGCAGTGATGTTTTTGGCTTTTCGCTTGGCAACACGGACTTTCAACTCCCTCCAAAGGTTTTCTATAGGGTTGAGATCTGGAGACTGGCTAGGCCACTCCAGGACCTTGAAATGCTTCTTACGAAGCCACTCCTTCGTTGCCCTGGCGGTGTGCTTTGGATCATTGTCATGTTGAAAGACCCAGCCACGTTTCATCTTCAATGCCCTTGCTGATGGAAGGAGGTTTGCACTCAAAATCTCACGATACATGGCCCCATTCATACTTTCATGTACCCGGATCAGTCGTCCTGGCCCCTTTGCAGAGAAACAGCCCCAAAGCATGATGTTTCCACCACCATGCTTTACAGTAGGTATGGTGTTTGATGGATGCAACTCAGTATTCTTTTTCCTCCAAACACGACAAGTTGTGTTTCTACCAAACAGTTCCAGTTTGGTTTCATCAGACCATAGGACATTCTCCCAAAACTCCTCTGGATCATCCAAATGCTCTCTAGCAAACTTCAGACGGGCCCGGACATGTACTGGCTTAAGCAGTGGGACACGTCTGGCACTGCAGGATCTGAGTCCATGGTGGCGTAGTGTGTTACTTATGGTAGGCCTTGTTACATTGGTCCCAGCTCTCTGCAGTTCATTCACTAGGTCCCCCCGCGTGGTTCTGGGATTTTTGCTCACCGTTCTTGTGATCATTCTGACCCCACGGGGTGGGATTTTGCGTGGAGCCCCAGATCGAGGGAGATTATCAGTGGTCTTGTATGTCTTCCATTTTCTAATAATTGCTCCCACTGTTGATTTCTTCACTCCAAGCTGGTTGGCTATTGCAGATTCAGTCTTCCCAGCCTGGTGCAGGGCTACAATTTTGTTTCTGGTGTCCTTTGACAGCTCTTTGGTCTTCACCATAGTGGAGTTTGGAGTCAGACTGTTTGAGGGTGTGCACAGGTGTCTTTTTATACTGATAACAAGTTTAAACAGGTGCCATTACTACAGGTAATGAGTGGAGGAAAGAGGAGACTCTTAAAGAAGAAGTTACAGGTCTGTGAGAGCCAGAAATCTTGATTGTTTGTTTCTGACCAAATACTTATTTTCCACCATAATATGCAAATAAAATGTTAAAAAAACAGACAATGTGAGTTTCTGGATTTTTTTTTCTCAGTTTGTCTCCCATAGTTGAGGTCTACCTATGATGTAAATTACAGACGCCTCTCATCTTTTTAAGTGGTAGAACTTGCACTATTGCTGACTGACTAAATACTTTTTTGCCCCACTGTATGTATTTTTTAACTTTATTACAATTTCTGCAAAGTCTTTTATGTGATTTTGCTGACTTTTTTGTTTTTCTTCTTCTTTGTGCAATGATTTTTTCCTGCTTTTGGATCACCACAAACTTGACAGTGATATACACAAATTGGGAAAAAATCTTCAGCACTGTACTTAATTAGTAGAGATGAGCGGATTGCTTTGTACAACCCTGGCCCATCGTCAAGGTCAATGCTCTCTGGCCAAGGTCAGAAGATGCACTAATTTCCTTGCCGTCCATGATCTCAGATTGCCGCATAGATGATGTCATGTCGGTGAATCAAATGCTGCACTGGGGAACCTAGAAGCTCAGGAAATTTGTGCAGCTCCTATTCACCATCAAAGAGCATCAATCCTGACCAGGGGTCATGGTTGTGTGTAGCCATCAGTTCATCTCTACAATTTAGTGTGAAAGATTGCAAAAATAACCAAGAGAATATAAATCTTTAATAGAACCCGTCACCATGAAAATACAGTCCAATCTGCAGGCACCGTGTTATAAAACAGGAGAAGCTAAGCTAAATGATATACATAGTTTTGTAAGAAAAAAATCAATGTAACCCTTTGTTTAATCATTTAATCCTCTGTTTCTGGGATTTTTGGTCCAGTAGGTGGTCCTATCTGTGATTAACAGTTTCCGTTATAAAATGGGCATACAGAGATAGCTGTCGGCAGGGCAGGACTGTACATCTGGCAGTTCTGTCAAGTGCCAGAAGGGCCTTTTTGGTCATGGGCCACATTTTCTGCTACATTGTTACCAGAATCTTCATCTGAATATAACGGGAAGGTCCCCAGGAAATTTGGTATGGCCTCATGCTGTCAGTACGATATGTACTCCATGTCCCTCTGGTCCATTGCACACTGAACTTCATACGAACCTCCCACTGTCTCTAACTGACTTAAGCGGCAAATGCTTCCCTTTTTTGCTTGACCTCTCCCGTTCCAGTGCTGGGGTGGTTCCAAACATTTAACTGTATCTGTTCCTGCAGTCTGTTGCTGGGAACATCTAACTTTTCACCTACAATCAAGCAAACAAAATGCATTACTTTCCTATATTAACACTATACTAACAATACTTATACTATAACCATCACTTATACTCTAATAAGCTCACTACTGCCTATATGCCCTAATGTTCCTATCTAACACTACCTAAATACTAAACCATGTTCTATTCTTTCCCTTAATCTCAGCTGAGTATAGCAGAGTAACTTTAGGCGTTACCTTACAGCAGAATCAGTGCCTATAACATTCTATGCATGTAACATTAGTTACATTACACCATGATTACACAATACAGCTACAGTTAGTAGGGTTGAGCGAAACGGATCGGACAAATTCAAAAATCGCCAACTTTCTGCAAAGTCGGGTTTCATGAAACCTGACCCGATCCTAGTGTGGGATCGACCATGAGGTCGGCGATCTGCGCGCAAAAGTCGCATTTCGTATGATGCTTTCAGCTCCATTTTTCAGCCAATGAAGGAGGACGCAGAATGTGGGCAGCGTGATGACATAGGTCTCGGTCCCCACCATCTTAGAGAAGGGCATGACAGTGATTGGCTTGCTTTCTGCAGCGTCACAGGGGCTATAAAGGGGCGTGCACGCCAGCCACCATCTTACTTCTGACGATCTTAGCATAGGGAGAGGTTGCTGCAGCTGCATCAGAAGAAGGGGTATAGTTAGGGAGGGAAGATTAACCCCCAAACCGCTTGTGCTGTAGCGATTTCCACTTTCCAACACCACCATTTTTTTGCAGGGACAGTGGAGGCTATATTTTTGTGCATCAGCGCTGTAGCTTATTAGGCTGCCTTATAAGGCTCCCTGATAGCTGCATTGCTGTTTGTACGGTGCTGTGCAAACCAACTGCTTTTTTAAAAGCAAAAATCCTGTTGCTCCTTTCTGCACAGTTATCTTGTTTATTTGTCCACACTTTTGTGTGCAGCAGTCCTTTTTATTGCTGCCATACTTGTCCTGAGATCATTGTAGGGAGATTGAAATTGTACTACAGCCCTTGTATTTTTTCAAATATCTTCCAGCCACTTTCTGCCACTTACATTGCGTTGTTTTATGCACAGGGCCTGTGTTTTGCTTCAGTCTCCCCCCAAAAAAGTGAGATTCAAATTTGATCCGAAAAAAGTAAAAGTCGCTAAACTCTAACAGTTAGTATTCACACTACAATTATTGTCTTCAGGGGCAGGTATACAACAGTCTCTGTCACACCCTTAGGCTACTTTCACACTTCCGTCGGTACGGGGCCGTCGCAAACCGTCGGCCCGACGTACCGACGGACGTTGTGCTAAGTTTAGCTAACTTGTTGTGCTAAGTGGTTAGCGGATGCAGTTTTACAACGCATCTGCTGCCCATTGTGATGAGCGGGGAGGAGGGGGCTGAGTTCCGGCCGCACTTGCGCAGTCAGAAATGGCGGACACGTCGCACAAAAAAAGTTACATTGAACTTTTTTTGTGCTTCTTGTCCGCCAAAACACGATGGACCCGTGTCACGACGGATGCGACCTGTGCCCATCCATCGCGATCCGTCGCTAATACAAGTCTATGGGCAAAAAACGCATCCTGGCACATTTGCAGGATGCATTTTTTGCCCATAACGACAGATTGCAACGGAGCCCAGAAGACGGAAGTGTGAAAGTAGCCTTACACATGTATGGCCGATGTCGGAAAGGAGTTAATGTAAGTAAAATATAATATGTGGTGAATGATAGCTTTCTCTCTGTGTGATCTCAATATCTGACCAATACAACTTCCCTATCGATGTAATCAATACTCAGGATAACTATCCAGAAGGGCTTTATATGTAGATCATATCCTTTATACATAACTGCGAGACATATATTCTTTTTGTTTGAACACCTCACGAGAATTTATTCAGAAGCCTTCATATTGACTCCCGCTCTGAAATGAGGCTCAATACACTGAGGTTCTAAAAAAAATAGGATGACGTGACATTGTAAGCCGCAGCTTGAGGTAACCATGGAGTGTGTTTACATACAATAGAATAGATCCCTTGCCATCTGCTCAGGTCCGTGATGACCACATTGCAGTCAATGTCCTGCCTAGATGTGGATTTCACGTACTTCATCCTTTCCTTTCACGGTGCATGCTCCATAATAGGAATGTCAACCCTATGCTCGGATTTAGCCAGTGGCCCAGTATCAGAAAAGATCTATATGGTATCAGTGCAAAAAGCAACTTAATCTAGTCAGTCTGTTTATACAACTGGAAATTATTTCAGAAAGTCTATAAGAGAATATGTGTGCTGTACTACAATTTATATCTTATTGTGACTTCACCACCGGTATTAACCCCATCCGTAGGATAGACGTTAGATAGACGTTAGACTTGCAATGGCATGGATATCTTTTTGAATTTTTAAATACAGTGTTGTTTGGCAAAAACCATTGTGAGCTGTACAATGTGGAACAAACTAATTTACTAAGTGCATAAAAAGTCATAAAGAAGAAGGAGTACAGTTTATGGGGAATGGGTTATGAATGTACAGAGAAGTATTAACAGATCTACTGAAACCATCATTATGGCCTCACACACACAGTCATGTCATGGATAGGAATCAGTCAGCTATATGGAGGCACAAAGAACGTCCTTTTTAAAATGCATACTGCGATCTAATTTTTTTACTTTTTTGAACTCCTGTCAACACAATCTATGCCATGTGTTCTTATGTTACTAGGGTTATCCTTTTCCTATGTATCATTCATGTGGGCATATGACTCTTTTCTAGCCATTAAGGATGGAGACTAAAAAAGTGTGACTCCTGTTCTGCCAGCCCTGGGCAGATATTTATTTGGATGACTGGCATCTTTAATCTACACTAATACTAGTTCAGCTTTCATTAGTAATAATAACAGCTAAAGTGAATCCAGAGCTAATGGGATTTACGAGGTGTTGGACAAGCCATGATGCTTGCTTCACTAGACTCGATCTCTAAAATTAAGCAAAGTGTTCCGACAGACCTTGGGCTCTCTAGTAGGACTTCACATTGTACATTGCACATCCAAATGCTTGACGTAGCAGCAGGCAGAGCTATGAAACCAGATAAGAATTCTGGTGCTGGTCAGGGAGTACTGAAGAAGGCTGATATTCTCAGTGTCTCGTCATGGGGGACATTATACATCATGACAAAGTATCTTCAAAACATAATATTTTGAGTTAAAAATGTAGTTGTCAAATCACATTATATACTCCCCTCTCAGCCTTATTGTATAAGTGACATAGAGAAATGTTTCTGTTCCTCCTTCCATTTTCCTTTTTTAAAAGAGTCCTAACTTGATAACCTACCTGCTTAGAAATCAAAATGTATTCACTTGTATTGACCATTTTAAGAAAATAAAAGTTCCTTCAAAACATGTAATAATAATAATAATAATTTTATTTGTATAGCGCCAACATATTCCGCAGCGCTTTACAAATTATAGAGGGGACTTGTACAGACAATAGACATTACAACATAACAGAGATCACAGTTCAAAATAGATACCGAGAGGAATGAGGGCCCTGCTCGCAAGCTTACAATCTATGAGGAAAAGGGGAGACACGAGAGGTGCATGTAATGGAATGAAAGGTTTTTGAATGTGGTTTCCACAGATTCCACAATTCTCAGAAGTCCATTCTTCAAAGCTAGATATCAAGACTGATAAAATTAACCATAGAAATAAAACCACGCACAATTATTTTTTTTTATCAAAATTACACATGAAGGTCAGGATGAAATCCGGTGCACGGATTGTACGCTTCTCACACCCATATTGTTTGCTCTGATTAAAAACAGAATAGACTTAAGAGAAGTATTTCCTTTCGGTTACTGTACAAATAGATTCCGACAATACAAGGTATACATACATTCCTGCGATCATTGATACATTGTGCAACTGGAACACCTTCATACTGAGCTCTCCTGTCGGCACATGGCAGAGTAAACAAAAACATGAGTCAACATTAGTTGTATATTGTCTACTGGCAAACTCTATGTGCCCAAAAGATAACATTAACTATGTCAAAATAACAGATGTACCTGAACAAAAAATCTAATACCACACCTATTGAGTCCAGGAAGCCTCATTATATATAATATATTATAGATCAGTGCATTTCAAAATGATTCTGCTTAGGACTACTTCAGTTTGAACATGTGATGCGTGTGCCACTTTATTGCTTGAAATTAAGAGTACTTTCAATCACAAAAAAGTAAAAGTGAATTCTGCATTTAAAAAAAAACAAAACTGTAATGCCTAATTTCACCTGTGGCGGTGCTGCAGTGCCATGATGAGCTGGTTTCCATTGACAGCTACTTTTCGTCTATCATTTCCGTAGTATGCTGGGTTCCAGTCCTCTATTCTGTCCTAATGTATACCATGTATTTTAACCATTGTTTTGACAACTGAGTTTCTTTATACAGGTTGTGATTATTGTCCGAACTAAAGTTTCCTAGAAAAAGCAACAGAAAGCCACATTTCTCCTGGCTCCACATAGTCGGAGGAATTCTGGGAAATGGTAATACGATCCTCATTTTGGCCTATTGCCATTGAGTCTTTTTTACTCTTGGTTTAGTCGAACTCTTATAATGCCATCAACCATGCAGCCCATTTTTCTTCAAGTGCCTCCTTATTGTGCATCTTGAAACAGCCACAACGCTAGTTTTCAGAGTCCAGTATTTCAGCTGATGTTATTTGTGGATTTTTCTTTGCATCTCGTACAATTTTCCTGGCAGTTGTGGACGAAATATTTGTTTGTCAACCTGAGCGTGGTTTTATTTTTACAGAGCTCCTGAATTTCCATTTGGTAAACACAGTTTGAACACTGCTGACTGGCATTATCATTTCCTTGGATATCTTTTCGTATCCCTTTCCTGTTTTATACAATTCACCGACCTTTTCCTATTGATCCGTTGGCAACTCTTTTTCTTTCCCCATGACTCACAATCCAGACACGTCAGTGGCTGGATGAAACATGCAAGAGTTTGTGTGGATCCCAGAAACTCACTCAGCTTTTATGCACACACAATGATTACAAGCAAACAGGTCACAGGTGGGGATGTTACCTTTAGTAGCCATTCAAACCCATTTGTGTCATCTTCTGTGCAAGTTATCAGGTCGAAATCATCAGGGTATGTGAACTTTTGATCAGGGTCATTTGGATGTTTTGGGTTGTCATTATGATTCAAAAAGAGAAAACACAGTTGTTTGACAATAAATGGCTTCACCCAACCACTAACCATGAGTGGAGAAAAAGTTTTGGTGTTATCATTCATATTTTCTGAAAAAAGGCCAAGAAAGCAACAATTCTGCTCGGGTATGTAAACTTTTGAGCACCACTGTAATTATTGGTTTAACACTCATATATAAGGTATAGAAACTTTAAGATTTTAATTTTGACATGGCTACAACATTTCTTAAAAGTTTCAAAATAAACGAAACCAACATACATTTTTTTTACATAGTTCTATATCACATATCTTTCTCACCTGCTCTATAATTTTCTTTCTAATCTCCTGATACAACTCTTTCCTTCACTTCCTCTGGTCCATGTTGAGTGTGATACACACCATGTCACCAAACAGCACAGTGAGTATCTGTAGCCCTATATACAGGCCCACTCACTGATTCCAAGATTGTAGACACCTGTGATGCTAGTTAGTGGACACACCTTGATTTAACATGTCCCTTTTGTCACATTATTTTCAGTGGTACCATCATTTCTGTCCAGGCCTACTTCATTAGTTTTTTGTTTTTTTTTATGTTCTTTCCAAGCACGGTTGAAAAGCGATATCTGACTTTCATTTGTTCATTTTCATAGATTTTTTATTTATTATTACTTTTCTTAGATTCAAGTTATTTCTGTGACCATTGTGGGTTTTCCTGTCATTAAACAAGGGGTACCAACAATTTTGACCACATGTCTAAGTAAATAAGTAAATAATAGTAGTACATATAAATAATATAGGGTATTACAGTTGTGACCAAAAGTATTGACACCCTGCAATTCTGTCAGATAATACTCAGTTTCTTCCTGAAAATGATTGCAATCACAAATTCTTTGGTATTATTATCTTCATTTAATTTGTCTTAAATGAAAAAACACAAAAGAGAATGAAGCAAAAAGCAAAACATTGATCATTTCACAAAAAAAATGTGCCAGGCAAAAGTATTGGCACCCTCAGCCTAATACTTGGTTGCACAACCTTTAGCCAAAATAACTGCGACCAACCACTTCCGGTAACCATCAATGAGTTTCTTACCATGCTCTGCTGGAATTTTAGACCATTCTTCTTTGGCAAACTGTTCCAGGTCCCTGATATTTGAAGGGTGCCTCCTCCAAACTGCCACAGGTGTTCTATGGGATTCAGGTCTGGACTCATTGCTGGCCACCTTAGAAGTATCCAGTGCTTTCTCTCAAACCATTTTTTTGTGCCTTTTGAAGTGTGTTTTGGGTCATTGTCCTGCTGGAAGACCCATGACCTCTGAGGGAGGCCCAGCTTTCTCACACTGGGCCCTACATTATGCTGCAAAATTTGTTTGTAGTCTTCAGACTTCATAATGCCATGCACACGGTCAAGCAGTCCAGTGCCAGAGGCAGCAAAGCAACCCCAAAACATCAGGGAACTGCCGCCATGATTGACAGTAGGGACTGTGTTCTTTTCTTTGAATGCCTCTTTTTCTTCTCCTGTAAACTCTATGTTGATGCCTTTGCCCCAAAAGCTCTACTTTTGTCTCATCTGCCAGAGAACATTCTTCCAAAACGTTTTAGGCTTTTTCAGGTAAGTTTTGGCAAACTCCAGCCTGGCTTTTTTATGTCTTGGGGTAAAAAGTGGGGTCTTCTTGGGTCTCCTACCATACAGTCCCTTTTCATTCAGACGCCGATGGATAGTACGGGTTGACACTGTTGTAACCTCGGACTGCAGGGCAGCTTGAACTTGTTTGGATGTTAGTCGAGGTTCTTTATCCAACATCCGCACAATCTTGCGTTGAAATCTCTTGTCAATTTTTCTTTTCCATTCACATCTATAGAGGCTAGCCACAGTGCCATCGGCTTTAAACTTCTTGATGCGCACGTTAAACACAGGAACATTCCGGTCTTTGGAGATCGACTTGTAGCCTTGAGACTGCTCATGCTTCCTCACAATTTGGTTTCTCAAGTCCTCAGACAGTTTTTTGGTCTTCTTTCTTTTCTCCATGCTCAATGTGGTACACACAAGGACACAGGACAGAGGTTGAGTCAACTTTAGTCCATGTCAACTGGCTGCAAGTGTGATTTAGTTATTGCCAACACCTGTTAGGTGCCACAGGTAAGTTACAGGTGCTGTTAATTACATAAATTAGAGAAGCATCACATGATTTTTCGAACAGTGCCAATACTTTTGTCCACCCCCTTTTTTATGTTTGGTGTGGAATCATATCCAATTTGGCTTTAGGATAATTCTTTTTGTGTTTTTTCATTTAAGACAAATTAAATGAAGATAGTAATACCAAAGAATTTGTGTTTGCAATCATTTTCAGGAAGAAAATGAGTATTATCTGACAGAATTGCAGGGGTGTCAATACTTTTGGCCACAACTGTAGTTGACAAAATTTTGATGAAAAGAGCGTAAAATTCATCCCACCGCCACAAGGAGTACCAAGCAGTTTGGTCTATAACTCTTGTAGTTAGGCTATTACTCTCTTTTGACCAAAATGGTGTCAACTAAACACCCTGTTATGTACATATGCCATTACTATCTATTTATTTACTTATAGCTGTGCATATGATCATTTTATTTTTATTCTAAGTTTTGTCTGTTAAATGACCACAGTGTGAATGTGCACCTACACATTGCACTTATACGAGCATGTGTTCTGGTTCATTTCTTTTGTTTTGCTTTAGGATTTTGTACTTTGTGCGTACCGGAGCGTGGCACCCCCTTTTTGTGCCTGGCATTTTGTCTATATAGCTTTCCATAGGCAGGTGCAAAACAGACAGGTCTGGGTCCTGCTCTGCCCCATCTATTTTGAGGTCTGCTGACTCTTGGCGAGGTGAACTACAAAAGTTAGGGTCCATCCCATGTACACCTTTTTGCAGTGGCATGGCTTTTATGCTCTTTTAATCAAAATAGTGTCAACCAACAACCTTGTGCCTTTTGCATGTTCTATTAGTATTCATTTACTTTCTACAGGTTATTTGCTCATTTTGCTTTTCTCCTAGATTTTCTCAGTCAACTCAACAAGACCATCAAAAATATAGCATACACTACCATAGTCCTGTAATTAGTGGCTCATAAGTCACTTCAACAAGTATATTTAACCATAATCCTCAATGGGGTACACCACGTAGAGGATAAGAAGTGAGATGAACAATGGGTGAAATTAAAATAACTGTTTATTAATACGTATTAAAAAGGCGAGGGGGATAGGGGAGGGGAAATGGACCACATAAATAAATAAAAAAAGACAAAAATTAGGGACTTCCAAGTGGTAAAGGGAGAGAGAGGCCAACAAAGATGGATCTATTTGTGGAATAATATATGTGCCGCGTGAACCGCTGCCCCCTCCAACACAAAAGATGTATATCAGCGGTCTATATGACACAAGTGTGATTACCAGAATCTGGCTTAATAGACCTTCCGCAATAGAACAGGCATATACTACCACCTAAGCATATTCTCACAATAATAGCACATGTGACCAAAGGGGGCCAAAAATAAAGTAATTGTAAGGGATCTTTATAAAGTACCAAAACCGCAGAGGCTGAATAGTAAGCAGCTACTCCTTAAGGCTAATAAGAAAAAATCCCTATGACTAAATAAATGGCTGAGAAAATGGCATTGGTAAGGTGGATTTTTACCTGTACAGTGTTGTGAAGGAGCTGAAGATGAGTGCCGGGGGGTTCAAGCAGGCATGCAGGGGTGTACAGCTGAATGAGGCCGCGCTCTCCTGACGCCCGACGAGCGCCGTTTCGCAAGGATGCTTCTTCCGGGGGCGCCCCCGGAAGAAGCATCCTTGCGAAACGGCGCTCGTCGGGCGTCAGGAGAGCGCGGCCTCATTCAGCTGTACACCCCTGCATGCCTGCTTGAACCCCCCGGCACTCATCTTCAGCTCCTTCACAACACTGTACAGGTAAAAATCCACCTTACCAATGCCATTTTCTCAGCCATTTATTTAGTCATAGGGATTTTTTCTTATTAGCCTTAAGGAGTAGCTGCTTACTATTCAGCCTCTGCGGTTTTGGTACTTTATAAAGATCCCTTACAATTACTTTATTTTTGGCCCCCTTTGGTCACATGTGCTATTATTGTGAGAATATGCTTAGGTGGTAGTATATGCCTGTTCTATTGCGGAAGGTCTATTAAGCCAGATTCTGGTAATCACACTTGTGTCATATAGACCGCTGATATACATCTTTTGTGTTGGAGGGGGCAGCGGTTCACGCGGCACATATATTATTCCACAAATAGATCCATCTTTGTTGGCCTCTCTCTCCCTTTACCACTTGGAAGTCCCTAATTTTTGTCTTTTTTTATTTATTTATGTGGTCCATTTCCCCTCCCCTATCCCCCTCGCCTTTTTAATACGTATTAATAAACAGTTATTTTAATTTCACCCATTGTTCATCTCACTTCTTATCCTCTACGTGGTGTACCCCATTGAGGATTATGGTTAAACATCAAAAATATAGGTTGTACAGCTGACCCACCTTGCCGATTTTTTGTCTTTCTACCTTTATTTTATCTTCACAAGTTGTAGCTCTTAGACATGTTGCAGATCTGAGCAGACCAGATCCTGAAATCTGCATAGCAATGTGCTGGCTCAATAGAAAATCTATAGGTCTGTACAACGCTATGTGAGGGCTTATGTGGAAGCTGTGCGCTTTTGCACATTCTTTTAAGTATATCAGAATCCAGACTCCCCACTGATCTTCAGCACATTTAGGGGCCACAACATGTAAGAGAAAATCATTTCAATTTAGTTATATATATATATTTAGTTTGTTTTCTGAGACCCAAACAAACAGCAAACCCCACAGACATCATATCAATCAAACCAGAGCAGCTTTATGTAATAAAATATGATTTTTTATTAAGTAATTTGGAAAAAATCTAAAAAGACATAGAAAGTTAAAAGATTACCCCAGATTGGAAAAATATGTGGAATGATTTAAAAGACCAATAGTTTACTGGTATTTAGTAGTCATCTATTTATTTTACTCACATATGTAGCACCATTAATTCCATGGCACCTTACAGACATTATCGGCGCTGTCCACTTTGGGATTCTTATCATTATGTCTTTAGAGTGTGGGAGGAAAAACGCATAAACATAGGGAGAACATACAAACTCCTTACAGCGGTAGTCCTTGGTGGGATTTTAATATGTAAAATGTGTCTCGTGGCTGTTCGACCACCGCAATACATGCAGCGATTACCTGCCTGTCCATTAGGCAATCCCTGCATGGGTTCCTACTGTCGAACAACCACAAGACATACAGGCGCTGGGACTCAAACATATTATTCGAGAACGCTGAAGACTCTTGGCTAGCTGTTTATCTACACATATTTCATAGAATGCGGCATGGTTAGCACTGTTGCTTTGCAGCACTGGGTTCCTGGGTTTAAATTCCCACCAAGGAAAACATCTGCAAGGAGTTTGTATGTTCTACCCTTATTTGCAAAAAGCACCTACCACATTGCACCCTAGAACTGCATCAAGCAAAGTAAAACTTCTGTAATAAAATTGCAAACTGCACTTAAATGCAAAACTATCGATCTGTAATGCCTGGTGTGTACAACTCTTGAGATATATCCTACTATTTTCATCGTTATACGATATAATATTGTACTCTATCGCGATTTTTTCAGTATAAATTTCATTATTTTTTTTTTTTTTTTTTTATATTATAAATTGATCGTGCTATGCAGAATAACCTAAACTGCATCACTGCTGAAAAGCTGCCAAAACCCAGAGAAACAAAGCAATCAAAATGAAATATATATGTTTAGACAACAAACCTTAATAACTTGTAAAACCTTTATTTGCCCAAGGAAAATTTTAGTAACTCTAGGACAGATCACTGGATTTTACTGTCGGCATTTGTGCCTGGTCAGCATATTTAAAGGTGCTAGTCTACATCAATAAAGTATCTGAGTTTTATAGTGCACTGTTTATTTTTTTTACAACAGTTTATTAGTGTTTGCTCTCTGTTTAATATACTTCACACTTACCTTTTGTATTTAATCTTAGTGTTTTGTAGAAAAATACCTTCAAAATTATTGTACTTGAAGAGATAAGCGCAACTCTCCCACAGCTGAGTGCCTGGAAGTATTTGTCATATTAAGATTATAGCTCATCTTGTTTTCTGACACAATCTAGTTGATTACTTCTATGAAGAAGTTTATAAAACATGAATCGTGTCCTAAGTGAATATCTTGTTTCATCATTATTTTTTTTTAGCTTGAATTTGCTAAAAAGCCTTTCTGCTTTGGACCATCACTTTGTGTTAGAAGGGTCACCCTTGAATATAAGATTCCCACAGCGATAATATGCTAATATGTGTAGGAGCTGGAGGCAAGTGTTTAATTTCTCTGCAACTTCACCTCAGGGAAAATTAAGCATTTCACAGATCTCAGTGGAATTAAATGTTCTGTCTTTGTAATGTATAGACAGGTTATGACCTTTAAAGTATATTTTCCCCTTTTTTGCTGCTTTGACACAAGCATAACTTAAAAAAAAAAAAAAATGTGATCAAAAACCCCATTTAGAGTTCAAAATGCACAGACTGTCTTTTGATTTATACCATACTAAATGGTGGCCCGATTCTAACGCATCCGGTATTGTAGAATATGCATGTCCACATAGTATATTGCACAGCCCACGTAGTATATTGCCCAGCCACGTAGTATATTGCCCAGCCACGTAGTATATTGCCCAGTCACGTAGTATATTGCCCAGCCACGTAGTAGATTGCCCAGTGATGTAGTATATTGCCCAGTGATGTAGTATATTGCCCAGTGACTTAGTATATTGCCCAGCTACGTAGTATATTGCCCAGTGACGTAGTATACAGCACAGAGCCACGTAGTATATTGCCCAGTGACGTAGTATATTGCCCAGCCACGTAGTATATTGCCCAGCTACGTAATATATTTCCCAGTCACGTAGTATATTGCCCAGCCACGTAGTAGATTGCCCAGAGATGTAGTATATTGCCCAGTGACGTAGTATATTGCCCAGTGACTTAGTATATTGCCCAGCTATGTAGTATATTGCCCAGTGACGTAGTATATTGCCCAGTGATGTAGTGTATTGCCCAGTGACGTAGTATATTGCCCAGCCACGTAGTATATTGCCCAGCTATGTAGTATATTGCCAAGTCACGTATGTCACAGGTTAAAAAATAAAAAATAAACATATATACACCTTCCGATCCGAGGGCCCCTTGTAGTTCTGTCGCCTGTGCGCGGTGCACGTGGCAGCTTCCTGTCCCAGGGTGTGATGACGTCGCGGTCACATGACCCTGATGTCATGGCAGGTGCTTGTCGCATACCATCCTTAGCACCGGAACCTGCCGCTTGCATGGAGCGGTCACCGGAGCGTTGCGAAAGGAGAGTATATAATAATTTTTTATTTTTTTTATTGTTTTTAACATTAGATATTTTTACTATTGATGCTGCATAGGCAGCAGCAATAGTAAAAACTTGGTCACACAGGGTTAACCCCTCTGTGACCTTAGACGTACTATCCCGTCGAGGTGCCCTGGGCTTATCTGACCCTGGACGGGATAGTACGTCATAGCCGATCGGCCGCGCTCACGGGGGGAGCGCGGCCGATCGCGGCCGGGTGTCAGCTGCTTATCGCAGCTGACATCCGGCACTATGTGCCAGGAGCGGTCACGGACCGCCCCCGGCACATTAACCCCTGGCACACCGCGATCAAAGATGATCGCGATGTGCCGGCGGTGCAGGGAAGCACCGCGCAGGGAGGGGGCTCCCTGCGGGCTTCCCTGAGCCCCCCGCAGCAACGCGATGTGATCGCGTTGCTGCGAGGGTCTCCTCACCTCCCTCCCTGCTCGAGCCCCGGATCCAAGATGGCCGCGGATCCGGGTCCTGCAGGGAGGGAGGTGGCTTCACAGAGCCTGCTCAGAGCAGGCACTGTGAAGGCTGCAGCGCTGCATGTCAGATCAGTGATCTGACAGAGTGCTGTGCAAACTGTCAGATCACTGATCTGTGATGTCCCCCCTGGGACAAAGTAAAAAAGTAAAAAAAAATTTTTCCAAATGTGTAAAAAAAATAAAAAAAAATATTCCAAAATAATGAAAAAAAAAAAAAATATTATTCCCATAAATACATTTCTTCATCTAAATAAAAAAAAAAACCAATAAAAGTACACATATTTAGTATCGCCGCATCCGTAACGACCCGACCTATAAAACTGTCCCACTAGTTAACCCCTTCAGTAAACACCGTAAGAAAAAAAAAAAAAAAACTAGGCAAAAAACAACGCTTTATTATCATACCGCCGAACAAAAAGTGGAATAACACGCGATCAAAAGGACAGATATAAATAACCATGGTACCGCTGAAAGCGTCATATTGTCCCGCAAAAATAGAGCCGCCATACAGCATCATCAGCAAAAAAATAAAAAAGTTATAGTCCTGAGAATAAAGCGATGCAAAAATAATTATTTTTTCTGTAAAATAGTTTTTATCGTATAAAAGCACCAAACCATAAAAAAATAATATAAATGAGGTATCGCTGTAATCGTACTGACCCGAAGAATAAAACTGATTTATCAATTTTACCAAACGCGGAACGGTATAAACGCCTCCCCCAATAGAAATTCATGAATAGCTGGCTTTTGGTCATTCTTCCTCACAAAAATCGGAATAAAAAGCGATAAAAAAAAGTCACGTGCCCAAAAATGTTTTCAATAAAAACGTCAACTCGTCCCGCAAAAAACAAGACCTCACATGACTCTGTGGACCAAAATATGGAAAAATTATAGCTCTCAAAATGTGGTATTGCAAAAAATATTTTTTGCAATAAAAAGGGTCTTTCAGTGTGTGACGGCTGCCAATCATAAAAATCCGCTAAAAAACTCGCTATAAAAGTAAATCAAACCCCCCTTCATCACCCCCTTAGTTAGGGAAAAATAAAAAAAAATGTATTTATTTCCATTTTCCCATTAGGGCTAGGATTAGGGTTAGGGTTAGGGCTAGGGTTAGGGCTAGGGTTAGGGCTAGGGCTAGGGTTAGGGCTAGGGCTAGGGTTAGGGCTAGGGTTAGGGTTAGGGTTAGGGCTAGGGTTAGGGCTAGGGTTAGGGCTAGGGTTAGGGTTAGGGTTAGGGCTAGGATTAGGGTTAGGGCTAGGGTTAGGGCTAGGGTTAGGGTTAGGGCTAGGGTTAGGGTTAGGGTTAGGGCTAGGGTTAGGGCTAGGGTTAGGGCTAGGGTTAGGGATAGGGTTGGGGCTACAGTTAGGGTTGGGGCTAAAGTTAGGGTTAGGGTTTAGATTACATTTACAGTTGGGAATAGGGTTGGGATTAGGGTTAGGGGTGTGTCAGGGTTAGAGGTGTGGTTAGGGTTACCGTTGGAATTAGGGTTAGGGGTGTGTTTAGATTAGGGTTTCAGTTATAATTGGGGGGTTTCCACTGTTTCGGCACATCAGGGGCTCTCCAAACACGACATGGCGTCCGATCTCAATTCCAGCCAATTCTGCGTTGAAAAAGTAAAACAGTGCTCCTTCCCTTCCGAGCTCTCCTGTGTGCCCAAACAGGGGTTTACCCCAACATATGGGGTATCAGCGTACTCAGGACAAATTGGACAACAACTTTTGTGGACCAATTTCTCCTGTTACCCTTGGGAAAATACAAAACTGGGGGCTAAAAAATAATTTTTGTGGGAAAACAAAAAGATTTTTTATTTTCACGGCTCTGCGTTATAAACTGTAGTGAAACACTTGGGGGTTCAAAGTTCTCACAACACATCTAGATAAGTTCATTGAGGGGTCTAGTTTCCAATATGGGGTCACTTGTGGGGGGTTTCTACTGTTTAGGTACATTAGGGGCTCTGCAAACGCAATGTGACGCCTGCAGACCAATCCATCTAAGTCTGCATTCCAAATGATGCTCCTTCCCTTCCGAGCCCTCCCATGCGCCCAAACGGTGGTTCCCCCCCACATATTGGGTATCAGCGTACTCAGGACAAATTGGACAACAACATTTAGGGTCCAATTTCTCCTGCTAACCTTGGAAAAATACAAAACTGGGGGCTAAAATATAATTTTTGTGGAAAAAAAAATATTTTTTATTTGCATGGCTCTGCGTTATAAACTGTAGTGAAATACTTGGGGGTTCAAAGCTCTCACAACACATCAAGATGAGTTCCTTAGGGGGTCTACTTTCCAAAATGGTGTCACTTGTGGGGGGTTTCTACTGTTTAGGTACATTAGGGGCTCTGCAAACGCAATGTGACGCCTGCAGACCATTCCATCTAAGTCTGCATTCCAAATGGCGCTCCTTCCCTTCCGAACCCTCCCATGCGCCCAAACGGTGGTTCCCCCCCACATATGGGGTATCAGCGTACTCAGGACAAATTGGACAACAACTTTTGGGGTCCAATTTCTCCTGTTACCCTAGGGAAAATACAAAACTGGGGGCTAAAAAATAATTTTTGTGGGAAAAAAATTTTGATTTATTTTTATGGCTCTGCATTATAAACTTCTGTGAAGCCCTTGGTGGGTCAAAGTGCTCACCACACATCCAGATAAGTTCCTTAGGGGGTCTACTTTCCAAAATGGTGTCACTTGTGGGGGGTTTCAATGTTTAGGCACATCAGTGGCTCTCCAAACGCAACATGGCGTCCCATCTCAATTCCTGTCAATTTTGCATTGAAAAGTCAAACGGCGCTCCTTCCCTTCCGAGCTCTCCCATGCGCCCAAACAGTGGTTTACTGCCACATATGGGGTATCAGCGTACTCGGGACAAATTGGACAACAACTTTTGAGGTCCAATTTCTTCTCTTACCCTTGGAAAAATAAAAAATTGGGGGCAAAAATATAATTTTTGTGAAAAAATATGATTTTTTATTTTTACGGTTCTGCATTATAAACTTCTGTGAAGCACTTGGTGGGTCAAAGTGCTCACCACACCTCTAGATAAGTTCCTTAGGGGGTCTACTTTCCAAAATGGTGTCACTTGTGGGGGGTTTCAATGTTTAGGCACATCAGTGGCTCTCCAAACGCAACATGGCGTCCCATCTCAATTTCTGTCAATTTTGCATTGAAAAGTCAAACTGCGCTCCTTCCCTTCCGAGCTCTCCCATGCGCCCAAACAGTGGTTTACTGCCACATATGGGGTATCAGCATACTCAGGACAAATTGGACAACAACTTTTGAGGTCCAATTTCTTCTCTTACCCTTGGAAAAATAAAAAATTGGGGGCAAAAATATAATTTTTGTGAAAAAATATGATTTTTTATTTTTACGGTTCTGCATTATAAACTTCTGTGAAGCACTTGGTGGGTCAAAGTGCTCACCACACATCCAGATAAGTTCCTTAGGGGGTCTACTTTCCAAAATGGTGTCACTTGTGGGGGGTTTCAATGTTTAAGCACATCAGTGGCTCTCCAAACGCAACATGGCGTCCCATCTCAATTCCTGTCAATTTTGCATTGAAAAGTCAAATAGCGCTCCTTCCCTTCCGAGCTCTCCCATGCGCCCAAACAGTGGTTTACTGCCACATATGGGGTATCAGCGTACTCAGGACAAATTGGACAACAACTTTTTGGGTCCAATTTCTCCTGTTACCCTTGGTAAAATAAAACAAATTGGAGCTGAAGTAAATTTTTTGTGTAAAAAAGTTAAATGTTCATTTTTATTTAAACATTCCAAAAATTCCTATTAAACACCTGAAGGGTTAATAAACTTCTTGAATGTGGTTTTGAGCACCTTGAGGGGTGCAGTTTTTAGAATGGTGTCACACTTGGGCATTTTCTATCATATAGACCCCTCAAAATGACTTCAAATGAGACGTGGTCCCTAAAAAAAAATGGTGTTGTAAAAATGAGAAATTGCTGGTCAACTTTTAACCCTTATAACTCCCTAACAAAAAAAAAATTGGTTCCAAAATTATGCTGATGTAAAGGAGACATGTGGGAAATGTTACTTATTAAGTATTTTGTGTGACATATCTCTGTGATTTAATTGCATAAAAATTCAAAGTTTGAAAATTGCGAAATTTTCAAAATTTTCGCCAAATTTCCGTTTTTTTCACAAATAAACGCAGGTACTATCAAATAAATTTTACCACTATCATGAAGTACAATATGTCACGAGAAAACAATGTCAGAATCACCAGGATCCGTTGAAGCGTTTCGGAGTTATAACCTCATAAAGGGACAGTGGTCAGAATTGTAAAAATTGGCCTGGTCATTAACGTGCAAACCACCTTTGGGGGTAAAGGGGTTAATAGCGGCGGTAACGGAGTGAGTTACCCGCGGCATAACACGGTCCATTACCGCTGGCATTAACCCTGTGTGAGCGGTGACTGCGGGGAGTATGGAGCGGGCGCCGGGCACTGACTGCAGGGGAGTAGGGAGGGACTAATCGGACTGTGGCCGTCGCTGATTGGTTGCGGCAGCCATGACAGACAGCTGGCGAGACCAATCAGTGAGACAGAGGCCGTGACCAATGAATATCCGTGACAGACAGAAGGACATAAAGACGGAAGTGACTCTTAGACAATTATATAGTAGATGTTTATCCTCATGCCATATATTTAATGTTTTTCCAATAAATGTGAAGTTTTATTTTTCAATGTGATCAGCACGGCCTTCTATATATGCTTCTGGATATGTCACAAAAGACATGAGAAGACTGCTAAGGCCGGTTTAACACTTGCGTTCCCCTGATGTGCGGCGGGCTGCGGACTTCCTCTGTGAAGCCCCGCCCTCGGCCTCACCGCCGCTGTTATCTTCGCCTACATCTGTACGCGGCCCGCATGCGACCTGCATACCTATATTTAACATAAGGTACGCAGGTCGTGCGGCTGTATGTGGATGTTGCTGCATGCATTATTTTGACGATGCAGCAAAAAAAAATGCTACATGGCTGCGTCTCCGCTGGTCGCCGCATCGTCAAAACGACGCATGCAGCACCATCCACATACAGCCGCACGACCTGCATACCTAATGTTAAATATAGGTACGCAGGTCACATGCGGGGAGGTGCGGCCGAGGGCGGGGCTTCACGGAGGAAGTCCGCAGCCCGCCGCACATCAGGGGAACGCAAGTGTGAAACCGGCCTAACACCATGTGAAATGCACTGTAAAAGGAAGGGTGATATTATATAATGTGTGTACAATATTCTTTTCTTGGGGATGAAGTTATAATATATGTATTCTTATTCCTAAACAGTTTGATAGATAGCGATCGGTTGCTCAGTTATTACAACCACATCTATTAGTAATGAAAATGGGGTATAAACAGCTCCTAGCAAAATCATTTTATTATACTGTACACTTGATGAAGGCTTATAAGGACAAAACGCATTGTTTTTTTTAAATGAATTTTTATTGTTTTTCATAAAGTTTTTTATTTGCTGCACATAGCCAAGAAAATACTATCTGATTCATCATTAGAGATACTTGGTTCTTTGGCTATATAACCCTCATATTTTAAATTGGGTTAAGGATCCCCTGAATTAAGGGCTCTGAAACGTCCTTATTCATAATCTTATTTGATTTTGCAGTACGAAACAAACATGCCTAAAAACATTCTCTCTCTCTCTCTCTCTCTCATTATTCTGGCATTTGGCAAATATTAATAATTCTAGTAATTCTAATTGACCTAAGGCTACGTGCACACTTGTGTATTGGGGCTTTGTGGACGGCTGCGTACTTCCTCCCTGAAGCTCCGTCCACTTCCACTTAGGTCCGCTTACTTCTGCATGCCTCCTGCATACCTATCTTTAACATTGGGTACACAGGACATGCGGATGTATGCGAATGTATACAGATGTATGCTGATGCATCGTTTTGACGTGCCTGCCGACTGCATGGGGATGCAACAAGACAATATAAAACAATATAGTAAAAACCAATAATTACAAAAAAGCAAAATGCCATCTTGGGGACGCTGTAGCACACCATTATAGAGAACGAACTCCAGAAAAAGGGGTGTCATATGAGATTCAAAAAATTGCTGTACACAAACAAGGCTGGAAAAATGGGATAGAGTAATAGTATTGTACCATAATATGTTATGTTAATAAATCATATAAATGCATATTGTAATAAAGCTCCCATGTTGTGCAGAGTCTTAATGTTCATAAGTACTAGCCCGTATAAGGACCATAATTTCAATTAGAAACCCTTTTAGAAGACAAAAAACTCCATAACAGTATATCACACAATATATACACCGCTAGAGTATTGCAAAGAAATAAAGGAGATCCCTGTGTAAGGTAACACAAAGATACCTAGGAGATAGTCAGCTGTTATGATCCGGTGACATTGGAGCAGCATGAAAACTTTCACTGGAGTAGGTGGTAACTATACTGACCGCAAATCCTGATCTTAACACCGCACTAGAAGTAGCCGTGGGGTGTACCTAACAAGCCCTAGACACATCGTCACAGCCGGAGGACTAAATACCCCTAAAGATGGAAATAGGAATACTATCTTGCCTCAGAGCAGAACCCCAAAGGATAGGCAGCCCCCCACAAATATTGGCTGTGAGTAGGAGAGGAAAGACACACAGTCAGAAAACAGGATTTAGCACAAGAGGCCGCTCTAGCTAAAATAGGAAAGGACAGGACAGAGTTCTGTGCGGTCAGTATTAAAACCCTTCCAAAAATATCCACAGCAGATTATACAAAAATTCCTCCATCTAACTAAAGACGTGGAACGTATATCTGCAACTCCAGAGACTACTAAACTCAGAGCAGGAATACAATCAAAAACAAGCACACAGCTTGTGTGCCATAGAAAAAGAAACAGACACTTATCTTTGCTGAATTGGCAGCTAAGCAGGAGAAGCC
This sequence comes from Ranitomeya imitator, assembly GCF_032444005.1. Taxonomy (NCBI): domain Eukaryota; kingdom Metazoa; phylum Chordata; class Amphibia; order Anura; family Dendrobatidae; genus Ranitomeya; species Ranitomeya imitator. The sequence continues at coordinate 555,793,732 of NC_091285.1, forward strand.
AGACAGAGATCAAATACTTCCCAAGAAACATTGACAACTGGCAAGGACTAAAGAGTCCTGCAAACCTAAATACTCCAGTCAGAACTGCAATCAGTAGATACACCTATCCAGGACTGCAGCCCAGAGACAACTGCATTACCACCTACAACCACCGGAGGGAGCCCAAAAGCAGAATTCACAACAGTCAGCACAGTTGATAACAATGTCTCCATATAATGTCCATGCTGCCAACCCATCTAGATGTACCAAATAGTAATAGTGATAGGGAGATAATTGCCAAGTAGATCGTGATGGTGCTCGTGGCGTCTCCTCACCCCGTTTCTCCGCCAGCTTCTTCTAATATCTTTTTATTATATATATATATATATATATATATATATATATATATATATATGTGAACAAGCTGTTCTAATGGACACTTTACTCTGAGGAAGACACATTTGAGTCAATACGCGTGGGGTTAATTTCCCTTGTTCAACCTGTCTCCTTGCACATAGGGGTCTCTCACCATGGATTGCTAAGTATTCTGCTCCTTGCTGCTTCATTTGATCCTTTTAGGTCTTCATACAGCTTAGATGTTTATTTCTGTGAACTATCATGCTTCACATTTATTACATATATGTATTGTGCTGGCAGCACATTTTCTGCATTGAGTACCTTTTTGCAAAAAGGGTGGGTTCTATATATAAACCTTATGTGGTATTATACAGTTGTGCTCAAAAGTTTACATACCCCGGCAGGATTTTTGCCTTCTTGGCCTTTTTTCAGAGAGTATGAATTATAACAACACCAAAACTTTTTCTCCCCTCATGGTTAGTGGCTGGGTAAAGCCATTTATTGTCAAACTACTGTGTTTTTTCATTCGATGACAATTATTTTACTTTCCCCATGACTCACAATCCAGAAATGTGAGTGACTGGATGAAAGATGCAATAGTCTGTCTGGATCCGAGAAACTCTCTCAGCTTTTATGCACACACACTGATTACAAGCAAACAGGTGACAGGTGAGGATGTTACCTTTAGTAGCAATTCAAACCCATTTGTGTCAACTTCTGTGCATGTTATCAGGCCAAAATTACCAGGATATGTAAACATTGGATCAGGCTCATTTACATGTTTTGGGTTATCATTGTGATTTAAAAAGAGAAAACAATACTGTTTCACAATAAATGGCTTTACCCAACCACTAAACATTAGTGGAGAAAAAGCTTTGGTGTTATAACTCATATTCTCTGAAAAAAGGTCAAAGCAAAAATTGTATGCAAAGTTTTGAGCATAATGTTGGATTATGATACAGTTGTTTCATAAGCATATACACTATGGAGATAAAAGTATTGGTACCCACCTCTAAGTCATTGGTTTGAGGTAGCCACGCTGCCACCAATGTATAAAATCTATCCCTTCTCCATTTGTGAACGAATGGGTTGTTCTGTAGAGCAGGGGTGTCAAACTGCATTCCTCGAGGGCCGCAAACCATTAAATTATAGGTGATTAAATCATCACCTGTGCAGTACAAGGAAATCCTGAAAACATGACCTGTCTGCAGCCCTTGAGGAATGCAGTTTGACACCCCTGCTGTAGAGCTTGCAGAATTGTAGCATGGTACTGTAATGGGATGGCACCAAAGCAACAAATTCAGTATGTAAAATTTCTTCCCTCCTAAACATTTCATAGTAAACTGTGAACGACATTATTGAAAAGTGGAAGTATTTAGGAATCACCGAAATTCAGCCATCAAATGATAGATCATGTAACCTTACATAGCTATGTTGTTGACTGCTAAGGTGTATAGTGCATAGAAGTCGCCAATATTTTGATAAATCAATAACTACAGAGTTCCAAATCTCTTCTGGTATTAACATAAGTGCAAAAATTGTGTATAAAGAGTTTCATTGCATGGGTTTCCATAGCAGAGCAGGTACATACAAGTTGTACATCACCAAGCACAATTCCAAAGATTCCATTGGATGCAGTGGTGTATAGCACACTGAATCTGGAGCAATGGGATCATGTACTACAGAGTAATGTATCCTTTTTTATCTGGCATCTTATGGATTAGTCTGGGATTGGCAAGTGCCAGGAGAACGTTACCTGCCTGACTGCATTCTGACAAAAGTTTGTAAAGTTTGGTGGTGGAGGAATAATGCTATTTAGTTATTTCTCAGAGGTTCAGGAGTGAAGGTAAATCGTAATTAACCATGCCAATACAAATTCCACACATTTGGACAAATTTTGATGTGAAAGAACTTAACTGGCCCACACAGAACCTTGACCTCAATCCCATCAAACACCTTTGGGATAAATTAGAAAGGAGATTGTGAGCCAAGCCTTCTCCTCCAACATCAGTGTCTGACCTCACAAATGTTCATATATATGAGTGACCAAAAATCCCCATAGACCCATTCCAAAATCTTGAAGAAAGTCTTCCTACAAAAGTGAAAGCTGTTTAAGGCTGCAAACGGGGCACTAAATGCATTTTAAAGGGGTTGTGAACTACTGGAAAACTCTTCATTAATGAGCACAGGAAGGCGAAAAAAGGTCCTTGTTTCTTTTACCGGTGCCACTCCAACATATTCTCCTGCTGTATTGATACTAGCACATTAGCTCATTTTCCAATCATTGGCTGCCGATCAGCTGCAGTGTTCACTTGACAACCCCAATGGATGTTGATCACAGCCGCTGAGTGCAGAGAAGTGGTGTTGGCCCAAAATGTGAATATCTCTTTTAATTCTTCTCCCCTTGCTGGGATAATAAACTAATGGTTACATCCTTTGACATACTACAACTGCAACACAAAGTCACACATGTTTGCAAAAGTAAATCCTAAATGGATTCTCCGTCTTGTCAGAGACTTCAATGCAAGTTGTGAGCGACATGTCAGCAACTTGGCTGTTTTATTTGCAGGAAAAGGCAAGCTCCAACTTGTCAGAGAACTGCTGTCACATGACACATGTCGCTGTATAGACTTAGCCATAATAATGGCTTTGAATTTAGATAGGAATGTTGATGCGCCCGCCAGGGCCGTGGGGTATCCAGAATTGGACTGGACAGTTCTATGGGGGAGGTCACGGGGCCATGATCCGTTTCTGTGGCCCTGGCCGTGTCATAAAATGGAGGATAATTATGTGGTGTTTGGTCGTGACGCCACTCGTGGAGTTTGGCAATGGGTGGGCGATGCTGCGGTTTAGGTTCACTGGGGCTGATGGTGACACAGCAAAGGTGGTTCAGCACCCCATGGGTAGAGCGGGGCCCCAGGGCAAATATATTTGATTGTTCAGATAGTGGTGAACGTTGTGGTGCAGAGAATAAGTGAAGGACACAGAGAGGTGCATTTTTATTTACCTTTTACTTGAAAGTAGATGCAATCTAGGGTACCAATTATAGATGATGGATTGAGTCCGGCTTGCCTGGAGGGTTTCAGGGGATCCACCCTGCCAGGTGGGGTTTGGGACTTTCCTTCTACGCTCTCTTTTAGGGTCCCTGCTGCTTGTAGCTAAGCTGCGGCCCTCTCCTGCGTGATGATTTCTAACCCATATGGCAGACAGCGTGAGCCTATTTCACGGGCACTGTCCTTTACAATGTCAGCCCCGGGCTCTTGGTCTGCTGCCGTGCCTTCAGGTCTTCGGTGTGGCCAGGGAACGTTCAGTCCCCTGCCCTCCAGATCCAGCTGTCAGGGCATACAGCACCCACCCAGCCAAGGACTCTGGGTCCCTTTTTATAAGCGCTCTGCTCCGGGGTCAGCTATACGCAGTTTTTATTCCCCTGAGCTCTGTCCCTTGTCTCTCCACAGACAAACTGCCAACTCTCCTCTCTCACTGTCCTGTCACGAGCTCCAGCTGGCTCCTGTTTCCATGATAACTCCCCTGTTTAATCTCTCAGCTGACTTCTTTCTGACTCACTAACCCCACCTGCTGGCCAGAATTTATAAGGAAGCTCCCCTTTCTGGCCTAGAGCAGAAATTGACATGTACACTGTGTTACCTGGCATGGGGACCCCCCTTGCCTCCAGGCATGACATCACCCCTTACAGGGAAGCAATGTCACCATGGTAACCGGACTCTGGGCTACCACATTGTCATAAAATGTACTTTACTTGTAATGTGTATGTCTCCCAATACTTTTGTCCATTCAGTATATTAATATTGCATAACAATCCCAATTTCAAATAAAGTTGAAAAATGGCAAACTTTCAAACTCTGGTCTGTGTTCTATATTCTGTTGTGAATAAAATATGGCTATGGAAGATTCCAAATAATTGCATTCTTGTTTTCTTTACATCTTACACAGCGTCCTAACCTTCTTTGAACTGAGGTTGTATATATTAATATCATGGCAATGACCTTAAAAAGGCGATTCCTGATTGGAAACTCTTCAATGTTGTTGAATTACAACAATTCTGCAAAGATGAATGGGCCAAAAATCCTTCAGCAACTCGATGGCTTGATACTATAAAGATAATGATGGAAAAGACACTGGTTGACGTATCAAGACTTGCACAAGATCGCTCTTACGACTCATCGCTCATCCATCAAGTCTCCATGACTCAAGACCGAGCTGAAAGCCGTCCAAAAATATATATGTCGTATGTAACTTCAAATATGGGAGTTAGGTCCAGTCATAGTGTCATATACTGTAAGCTATTTTGTGTGTTCAATACCCTCTATAATGTAGATGTAATTGCTTCCATAGTAATCATATAATACAAGCCAAAACTGCATCAAGAGTAAATCCTTCTGACTTGACGACATTATATATAATCCCAAGTGTAATCCCTGTTTTAAATCAAAGTAGTAAAATGCAGATTAATAAACTGGAAGTCGAGCGTGGAAATGACCATATTCTCAAGGCGCTGATCACAATCTGCCCTGATCGCTCCTTCTCTACAGTGCACCTGCCTATAGAACAAAACAGGATGTTTGTTAAGTCTCCTCATTCACCTCCCTGCAAATATATAAGACGTTCACATGGTAGAGCTGAGGTGGATGAACCTGGCTCAGAATAAACACGATCTATCTGGGGACTTTTCACAGATACTTTCAAATAGACACCTGTGAGGCTTTTGGCCAAGTATGTGATACAGCCAAGGGCCAAACTGTGTTATTTACTCTGCATCCACAGGGACTGAGGCGAGGAATAGACTCTGCTTCCAATTAATTTTTAATCAAATGCATATTTAATACAGCATTGAATTTGTATGTCCTAGACGAACAGTTCCGCTTGTTTTACCATAAGACTGGACAGAATCTACAGAGCGTAGCATTTTCTATATGTATTACTAAAACAGAAATGGCTGTTTTTCTATTCTCATTAAAAGTGACAAAATTATACTAGAAACTATGGTATAAAATCCATTTTAATCTTTGTTCTGGCACCTTATACTGTATATACGGCACACGTGGATTAATACAGATGCAAGCGAAGCACATCTGCACCACCGTGCGACGCCTGCGATGAACTCAGGAAGGAGCACCACCTCGTCCTCCCAACTGACCGAGGAGACTGAGGGCCAGCACTTCATGCATAGTTAAACCTTATTTAACCAAAAACAGCAGCATAGTTCAATATTTGCAAGGCAGCAGTTTAGTTTCAAATTTTCCATGACGCTGAAATATTGTGAAAATATTATCTAGAGTTCCTGCTAGTAAATAATATGTGGGACCCTCCATAAGAAGATGCAAATATACTGTAGCGTTACAGCTTCTAATCTTCCTTGATAAATATGTTATATGTCTCTGATCACTACTGCCCTATGCTTTTAGGTGAATTAAAGCAAAGCTCTAATAGGACCCCAAATGGGATGCAGAGTTTACCACTCAGAATGGAAATAACTGGTGTTTGTTTTAACGTATAAATGATTTCTATGACCCTATGACAAGCTGCTTCACCTTGTTTTTGCTTACAATGCAGTTCTGGAGTAAGAAGAAGTCCTACACATGTTCTTACACCTTACAGGAGTTTGTCCAGGGAACAAAACTTACCACATACACTCTATGGATAAAAGTATTGGGACACCTACTTTTTGCACCTACAGGAGCTTTTATAACATTTCATCGTACATCCATAAGAACTACGGTAATATTGGATTGGGCCACCTTTGCAGCTATTTCTGCTTACAGAGTACCTATCACCAGCCTGTAGCTGTCATCTTTATTTAAAGGGAACCTGTCATCATGAAAATAAAGTGCAATCTCCAGGCATCATGTTATAGAGCAGGGGCAGATAAGTAGATTGATATATAGATTTGTTAGAAATTATTCAGTATAACCTGTGTTTTAATCATTTATACTTCTCTTTCTGGGATTTTTAGTCCAGTGGGCGGTTCTATCAGTGACTGAAAACTATCTCTGTAAGGACACTTACACGCAGGAAGCTGTCAGTCACGAATAGGAGTGTCTACGCCACCAAAATTCCCATAAAGAGGACAAGTGTGAATGAATAAAACACAGATTATCCTGAATCATTTCTCACAAAACTATATAATCACTCAGCCCACAATCACTGCTTTATCACAACCAGATTATTAACCTAATAGGTATATACTCACCCTCGGATGCGCCCTGGTTCTAACCCGCAGCCTTCCTTCCTAAGAATCAGCGCTTGAAGGACCTTTCGATGACCACTCACGCGACCGATCACAAGCTGCGACGTCATCGAAAGGTCCTTCAGGCGCTCATTCTTAGGAAGGAAGGCTCCCGGTTACAACCAGGGCGCGTCCGAGGGTGAGTATAGCAATATTTTTTATTTTTATTCTTTATTTTACACTTAAATCTGAATTCCAATACCGATTCCCGATACCTTAAACATATCGGGAATCGGTATCGGAATTCCGATTCCAGTTCAGAAGATCGCCGACCTCATGGCCGACCCCACACAGGGGTCGGGTCGGGTTTAATGAAACCCGACTTTGCCAAAAGTCGGCGACTTCTGAATCTGGCCGACCCGTTTCGCTCAACCCTATTCCTAAGTACACAAAAATATGTCAATCAGTAGTGTGGGCAGGGTCATACAGAGCTCAACATTCAGATAACTATTGAGTCCCAAGCAGATAAAACAGTAATTTTATCAAAACTGCAGTAAATAGCCGAGAAAGTTAATAGAATTAGGGTCTTTACCTCTACATCATGCTGTTCTCAGATAGGGTACAAAAAAATCTGGTGACAAATTTCCTTAAAAAAAGAATTTGAGCCTCAGGCTGATGAATTTTCTAAATAACACCTATTAATAAAAGAGGGCCTAAGTGTCCCTAATGTTTCCCAAAAGGACTCAACCTTTGCTAGATTTTATGACAAGAAAGATGCCATAGAAATCCACTGACCTTTTCATTATGAAAGAGCGAGTTCTTCCCTTTGACACTAACCCAGTGCCGCTGTGTACTTCGCTAGGATGTTACAAATAGGTAATATCATGGTGGAATTTTAAAGAGGAAAATATTTAATTAACTGACTTATTAAAATATTGGCATCTTACTACAGGATACAGTGTAATCAGTGGTATCAGTGAGAGCTTTAGAATGGCAGATTCCTTCACAAATGTTAATAAAGGCAGACTGCATGGCTAGCTGCTGTATTTTATGCACTTGTGACAATGGGTCTTAATGAAAAACCTGAATTCAATGATTAAGACATGTTCCAATAATTTTGTCCACATGTTATATGCATTGGAAAGATAATAAATGTATCATTGCTGGGTGCCTAAAACTGAAACCCCCAGAAATTACAAAAACAGAGTCCTGTGACCCTATTTCAATGAAGCATTAATACAAAGCTTTCAACCATCCCAGATCCAGTGGGACTGTCCTGGTTTGAGGGAGCTGTCCCGCAAGGTCATGGCTGTGTCTTGATTCCAACTCATTCTCTGCCGTGTCTTCTCTCCTGCTGTCTTCAATGCTCCATAGCTCCTCATCCTCACGGAGGAGGCTCCCATCTCTGTCCTGTTTGCTTACTTTCTATTAAATAAACAATTCTTCACTTTATTTAGATTCGAACTCCCAACTGGATTTGATATCCCAAACTGAATCATTGGAGATAGTAGCAAACGTTATAAGCAATAGTCTGCAAAGGTAAATTTTCTATGCTTTAATGTGCATTTTATTACAAAAGTAAAAGTACAGGCAGATTGTACTGATATGTAGACATACATCTGTATATAACAGTGTATTTCTATGCACCTGTAATCTGGAGGGAAATACAAGTCAGATTTTCTTCTGCCTAAAACTAAGGAAAGCAATTGCAAAAATATAATTTTTAAAGCACTTTTGTTTTAAAAATAAACAACACAAATCAGCAAATAACATGAACATATTTGGTGTCTCTGTAATCGTAACAACCCACACAACACAGCGATCAGATTATTTATGGTAATTATTAAATGTCGTAAGAAAAATGGCGTGATTGTTTTTTATTACATCAAACCTCTAAAAGTGTAATGAAAATGTGATGCTGAAGCTGTGCTCACAACGTAATGTAAATAATGCGTTTTTTTTCTACAATTCTTTTCCTCACGTTTTCCACAGGTGTGAGCACTACACGACACAATTACAATCTTCACAGCTCCATTCTCTATTGTCTATGGGACATCTGTAAATAATAGCAAATTAATAGAGTAGTAGTGCAGATGCTCTATTAACATTGGGGATGTAGGACTCCCATTCTTGTGATTTGTGGCGGTCCCAGATATGACAGGAAAAATAGTGCTATTTGCATAAAACATAATGGATTTCTTATGACTGCAATACCATTTACAGCAAAGTCTTATTTTTCCTTTTGTTTACTTCACCTTCTAGATTCTCTCTACAGACAAACTATTTTCAGACTACAGCCATGTTCAGCCTTAGAAATCATAGGAGGTCCTCTGTTATAATAATAATAATCTTTATTTTTATATAGCGCTTCATATATATTTAGTCTGGCGGGTTCGCGTGTGTAACAGATTTTAAGTGCAACAGTTAAAAGTGCTTGGCAGTTAGAAAATGGCATTGAAGCTGATGTTCCTCTTAGGATAATAGCCAAACCAGAATCTCAATTTGCAGACACTGTGTTTCGGGGTACTGCCCCTTGTCAGTGCAAAGTGGAGATCTGGTTTGGCTGATTGAAAGGCGTCTGACCGGGATCATCTCATGTCACTCTCCGCAAGGAGAAACGATACTTCTTGGATCCCGGTCAGACGCCTCTCAATCTGCCAAACCAGATCTCCACTTTGCACTGACGAGGGGCAGTACCCAAAAGACAGTGTCTGCAAATTGAGATTCTGGTTTGGCTATTATCCTAAGTCTTGTGACAAGGCTCGTTAAAGGGTCGACATTGACTGTTAGGATTGCTACTTCCAATAGGTGGCACTAGAGTTCTAGTTCTCTTCCTCTCTGAAGAGACAATCTGCATAAATAATAATTAATTGATTTAAAGTTTTCAAAGCTATTTTTTTTCCTTTTGTCCCACTGCTTTATGGCCTTGTTCAGCATTGGTTGTTTACCTTCCATAGTACTGTATTGCCTGCTCTGGCCTTATGCTAATTGCTTAATTGCTGATTGTGACCATTGTTTCCTGATGCTAGCAGTCACTCCATTTCATATATATTTAGTCTGGCTGGGGTAGCACACGCACGGGTTTGCGTGTGCAACAGATTTTAAGTGCAACAGTTTAAAGTGCTTGGCAGTTAGAAAATGGCAGTTGGACAGGGCAGGAGACAGGTAAGGTGCATAAGTTTTTCAAACAATCATGCTTCTTGGTCAGTCATACTACATTATGCATTGATCATATCAATCTGCTTCTTATTTGTTTTTACTTCTGCTTTCTCACAACTCGCCCGCCCTTTAACACATTCTGGACACTCTCTCAATATCCACCCCTTCCTTCTCCCCTCTCCCATGTATAATTCTGAGACTCTACTAACATTTCTTACCCACTCCAAACCAGCCACTACCGCCATGCAGCATTCAAAACATTCATACAAATCATGCCACCACCTGCTCTTTCTGTTTTTTCTCCTTCTACTAGTTGCAGGTGACATCACCCCCAACCCTGGGCCTCCCTCCACCAGCATACATTACTCTCCTCCAGCTACATATAGAAACCCTGCTAATCTTATTAACATTCAGTGCATGCCTTCTCATATAGCTTTACACTGTGCTCTCTGGAATGCACGGTCTGTGTGTAACAAACTAACTTACATTCACGATCTTTTCCGCTCTAATTCATTTAACCTTCTGGCTATTACAGAAACCTGGATCCAGCATTCAGACACCACCACTGCTGCCACACTCTCGTTTGGTGGGATGAAATTTTCACATACCACCAGACCTGAGAACAGATAGGGTGGAGGTGTTGGTTTGCTCCTTTCATCACAATGTGCTTTCCAGGTCATCCCCATCAATGATCTCCTCTTTCAATCTGCCTCTCATCTTCTTTCTCTAACTTCTTCATTCGGCCTCTCACAGTTTACTAATTCTCCTACGCATGAGGACGGGAATACTCTGGACCTGGTTTTCTCCCGTCTCAGCTCGCTGCACAACTTTACTAACTCCCCTCTCCTGCTCTCGGACCACAACCTTCTTTCCTTCTCTGTCAAGAATTGTCTCCTCACCCGGAACACCCCCACTTACCACACTTATCAGAATTCACATACCATTAATACCCAGCAGCTTGTGGACAATCTCCACACATCTCTAGCCCCCATCTCATCCCTCTCCTGTCCAGACTTAGCATTGTCATACTTCAATAATACAGTAAAGAATGCCCTAGATGAAGCAGCACCTTCTACATGCAGAAAGACCCGACACAAACAACCCCGACACAAACAACGGCAGCCCTGGCACACTGTGCAAACACGCTTTCTTCAGCGTTGCTCAAGGTGTGCAGATAGGCAGTGGAGAAAATCTCTCTTAGCAGAAGACTCCATCCACTATAAGTTCATGCTCAAAACCTATAACTCTGCCCCTTATCTGGCCAAACAATCCTACTTCACCACCCTCATCACCTCACTATCCAACATCCCAAAACAACTTTTTGAAACTTTAAACTCCCTCCTGAAACCTAAAGTACAGGCCCCCATCACCAACCTCAGCGGTGAGGATCTGGCCACTTATTTCTTAGAAAAAATCAACCACATCCATCAGAATATCTCAGCGCAATCTCATCAGTGCCTGGATCCCCTTCCCTGCTGCACCTCAAGCTCACTAGACATCTTTGAGCCTGTTTCAGGAGAAGAAGTTTCCAAGCTCCTCGCTTCTGCTTGGCCTACAACCTGCAACAGTGACCCCATTCCTTCACATATCCTGCATTCTCTCTCACCAGTGGTCACCACTCACCTGACTAAAATATTTAACCTCTCTCTTTCTTCAGGTATCTTTCCCTCCTCATTTAAACATGCCATCATAACCCCTTTACTTAAAAAGCCATCCCTGGACCAGAACTGCACTGCTAACTACAAACCTGTCTCACCTTTCCTTCATCTCTAAACTCCTGGAACGCTTGGTCCACTCCCGTCTAATCCACTATCTCTCGAAAAACTCTCTTCTTGACCCCTTACAATCTGGTTTCCGCTCTTTACACTCCACTGAAACTGCCCTCACTAAAGTCTCTAATGATCTAATAACAGCTAAATCCAAAGGTCATTGCTCTCTGTTGATTTTCCTGGATCTCTCTGCCGCACTGAGGATCACCAGCTCCTCCTCACTATGCTCTGCTCTATAGGCCTCAAGGACACAGCCCTCTCCTGGTTCTCCTCTTACCTGTCTAACCGCTCCTTCACTGTATCTTTTGCCGGCTCCTCTTCCTCTCCTCATCCCCTTACTATCGGGGTTCTGCACGGCTCAGTCCTAGGCCCCCTCCTCTTCTCTCTTTCCCTGGCCCCTATTGGACAAATAATCAGCAGATTTGGGTTCCATTATCATCTCTATGCTGACGACACCCAATTATACACTTCTTCCCCTGACATCACCCCTACCCTAATTCAAAATACCAAGGATTGTCTGTCTGCTGTCTCAAACATCATGTCCTCCCTCTACCTGAAACTAAATCTCTCCAAAATGGAAATTCTTGTGTTTCTCCCTTCTACTTACCTCACTCTACCCAACATCGAAATTACCTTGGAGGGTTCAACCATAACTCCCAAGCAGCATGCCTGCTGTCTTGGTGTCATATTCGACACTGAACTTTCCTTTACTCCCTATATCCGATCACTCACTCGCTCTTGTCACCTGCATCTTAAAACATCTCCAGAATCCGACCTTTTCTCACCATTGAAACTGCTAAGACTCTTACTGTCGCTGTTATTCATTCTGGACTACTGCAACTCTCTTCTGATCGGTCTCCCTCTTACTAAACTTTCTCCTCTCCAATCCATCTTGAATGCTGCAGCTAGAGTCATATTTCTGTCCAACCGCTTCACCGATGCCTCCATCTTGTGCCAGTCATTACACTGGCTACCCATTCGCTACAGGGTCCAGTATAAACTCATCTCTCTCACCCACAAAGCTCTCCACAGTTCTGCACCGCCTAATATCTCCTCTCTCATCTCTGTCTATCACCCTACACGTGCCCTCCGTTCTAAAAATGACCTAAGACTAACCTTCCCTGTAATCCGAACCTCACACCTCCGTCTCCAAGACTTCTCTCGTGCTGTGCCAGCTCTCTGGAATGCACTTCCCCAGACGATCAGACTGATACCTAGTGCAGAGATGAACCCAAATCTGATAACCTTAACCCAAAATTGGATATAGAGAAATGAGTTACGCACTCTTCGCTCATTGATACTGTATGGGACTTATGGAGATGGCCTAGCGCTGTACTTGACTATCTCCAGTCCCATAGAAAATGATTGGACCAATGTCGCATAAAGATGTCTGTTGCTACCTTAAAATGGGAGACTTCAGAGCCCCATTCTCAGGATTTATGGAACCAGCATGTTATCCCATACCCAGTGGGATAGCTACATGGAAATAACCCTGTAATAAAATAGCATCGTAGGGCTCATGACAAAGCCTTACATGTTTTTTGGCATCCCTAGTTATCCCATATTCAATGCTGTCAGTATTATGCTATAATTCTAGATTTAGGTCTGCTAGCCTAGCAATTCTTATTCTACTTTACCCTTCGACTTACGAGGAGCACTGGATCCACGATACATTATGCATGAAATATCTGAGGCTACTTGTATTTTTATCTCCGGTCTATTCTTTCAATTAGTTTCTTTCCACAGTAAAGCGTAATTATAGGAAACATGTTGCCACGGGGCTTCGAAAAAATATTTGCATCTCAGAACAAATTATTAATTATTTACTATGAGGTCTTTTATTGTTGCGGATACATTTCAAAAACCTGACCTGCACATCCAAACATAGACTGAGTGTGAACAGGTGCTGAACCCAGAGTCGCCAACTCGTATATAGTTAAGTAAAAAGGGCAGCACACTGCAGCGCCAAAACATGCAAACTTGAAAACACGAAATTTGAACTGCATTACTGCACTAGAAATATGAAAAATGAGAGCTTTTAGCGCATAAAAATGGCCATATTTATGTGTACCTCGTAGCCACTTTACGGCATCTCTCTTATACGAGGTCCTACGCTTGACCTACCTCGCTGAGAATAAACGTCTCCATCTGAATGGGTACATGTGAAACCTCTTCTTGGACTCAAATTCTCACTCTCTGTGGAGGGGTATTAGACCTACTATAATTATAACACCTGTGGCTAGGAGGCGACTCTGGGTTCAGCACCTGTTCACACTCAGTCTATGTTTGGATGTGCAGGTCAGGTTTTTGAAATGTATTCTCTAGCCTTCTGATCGTGCACTCCCGCCTCCTAGCCACAGGTGTTTTAATTATAGTAGGTCTAATACCCCTCCACAGAGAGTGAGAATTTGAGTCCAAGAAGAGGTTTCACATGTACCCATTCAGATGGAGACGTTTATTTTCAGAGAGGTAGGTCAAGCGTAGGACCTCGTATAAGAGAGATGCCGTAAAGTGGCTACGAGGTACACATAAATATGGCCATTTTTATGCGCTAAAAGTTCTCATTTTTCATATTTCTAGTGCAGTAATGCAGTTCAAATTTTGTGTTTTCAAGTTTGCATGTTTTGGCGCTGCAGTGTGCTGCCCTTTTTACTTTATTTTATTGTTGCGGAGACCAGAACAGCCGTATATCAGGCTAGGCTGCTGATTGGAATTCTAGAGAAGACGGCTTTTAAATACGCCGCTGTCCTTTGTAATCACTCAGAGAAAAGATGTGATTCCGCGAAAGCGCGCTATTAAGTTGTTCTGTCTGTGAGCGCTGATTACAGACAAGTGGGTGTTTAAACCGTTCATCAGGTACAGAAGGGTGACACGCATTATACCATGTTCACATTTAAAGAAACATTTCGAAGTTAAATGCCTGAATATCATCTTACACCGTCACTACTTGATTATAATATAGAGGTGGGAAATCAGATATAAACCCGTGATATTTTGAGGCTGTGTTTATAAGGAATAACTCCGCAACAACTTAGAATATTCTTCAGAATATGTAAAAGATGTGGGATCAGGTAGCCACTCGTGATCCCAATAACAAATTCTATGTTGGTCAATTTTTAGGAGCCGATTGAAAATTTCCAAATATTGAGACTTATCTGGCATTGCTCACTTAATTTATGAGACTATAAAGGAAGTTAGTGGACAATATTCAGCACTGCCAACAGAATGAAGATGTAGATTCAAGTATGGTAAGTAAGGTGGTGGTTCATTTCACCGCGTTTCGAAGTATCTAACTTCTTCTTCCGGAAAAACCACATGTATGACGAGACAGCAGGAGTCTTATTTAAATAGCTTAATGCTTTGAATGTGGGCACCAAAAAAGTGGACCACGTGACAACATATCAGAGTTCAGTCCGGTACACATGGTAGGACACATGATATAGAAAAACGTTATTAAGTTTTAATGCAATACAATAGTGTCATTTTTAAAAAATAACCTATATAGAAATCTGTTTTTATAGGACTCGCAAATGGAAACTTGAGAGAAGATACAAAAAAAAGATACAATGTATTCACCTGGAAAATAAAATTCAAGAAATGGCCATGTGTGAAGAACCCTGAGGACAACTGTATAACTTAAAGAGCATCCCCGATAAATGAGCCTCCTTGTCAATAGGAAAAGGACTATGTATTCAGTATCAATTGTTTAGCTGTTCTCGTAGTGCAGCCTTTAAGAGTCAAAATAAAACCTTACTTTTTGCTTTAATAAACTAAAATAAATTTTAAAATGTGTATGTTGGGTTCCTCTTTATCGATTTATTTCGAATATGATGGAAATTAATTAAAAACAAGAATTAGCAGTGCAATGGATTAATCATCTAAATTCAATTAATTTACACTGTATTCTATGGAGGAGAGAAGGATCAGCTGACAGCCTATACAATGTGACAACATCTAGGAAAGGGGAAGAATAAGGACATGTCCAAGGATTTTAGGAAGAGATTGTGGTTGGCGAGATTGAAATCTATGAAAATCATTAGTCCAAAACTAGTCAACAGCATTGTGGTATTTGGCGACTTTAAACATTAAGTAAAATAGCATACAAGAAAAGAGGAGATATTATTTATATATATATAAATACTTGGGTGGTCAAAAAAAAGACTGGCACATGACTTATTCCTTCCAAAGATTTTACAAAGCACCAGGGGGCATTCATTATGGCTGGAGGAAAGGTGATTCTGGCAGCTAAATAGTAAAGGGTTCTTTACAGATAGAGCAGTGAGACTGTGGAATACCCTGCCACATGAGGAATTAATGGCAGACACTATAACAGCTGGAAATAAGAGTTAGATGCTTTACTCACAACATATGGCATGGTGGGTTATCAATTATCACAATAGCGAATGTATAACTGGTGGAGAAAGGTTGAATTTCAATGACTTACAGTCATGGTCGAAAGTGTTTGCACCCTTAAAATTGTTCCAGAAAATGAAGTATTTCTCCCAGAATGTTATTGCAATTACACATGTTTTGTTATACACATGTTGATTTCCTTTGTGTGTATTGTAACAGCACAGAAAAAAGCGAAGAAAAAATGGCAAATTAGATATAATTTCGAACAAACCCCCAAAAATGTTATGGAAAAAATTGTTGGCACATTTTCAAAATTGTAGGTAAACAACTTTGTTTCAAGCATGTGATGCTTGTTCAAGCTCAGCTGTGGCAAGTAACAGGTGTGGGCAATATGAAAATCACACTTGAAATGAGATTAACCCCTCCATGACTGGAGGCATTTTCAATTTAGCATTTTCGTCTTTTGCTCCCCGTCTTCTCAGAGCCATAAATTTTTTTATTTTTCTGTCAACATGGCAATGGCGGGGCTTGTTTTTTGCAGGACGAGTTGTACTTTTGAAAGACACCATTGGTTTTAACATATTGTGTACTGGAAAATGGGAAAGAAATTCAAAGTGAGGTGAAATTGCAATTCCACAATTGTTTTTTGTTTTGCCTTTTTCACTAAATGCTGAAACTGACCTTCAATTATGATTCTCCAGGTCATTATGATTTCAAAGACACCAAACATGTCTAGGTTCTTTTTTATTTTAGTGGTGAAAAAAAAATCCAAAGTTTGGTAAAAAAAAAAAGGCGCCATTTTCCGTGACCTGTAGTGTCTCCATTTTTTGTGATCTGGGGCTTGGGTGAGAACTTATTTTTTGTGTTTTTTGTGCTGATGTTTTTTTATTGATACCATTTTGGTGTAGATTTGATCTTTTGATCACCCTTTATTGCATTTTATTGCAATTTAGCGGTGACCCAAAACACGTATTTTTGTCATTTTTATTTTTTTCTCGTTACGCCGTTTAGCAATAAGGTTAATTCTTTTTTTATATTAATACATCAGGTGATTATGAATTCGGCAATACTAAATATGTGTAGATTTAATTTTTTTATTGTATTATTTTGAATGAGGCGAATGGGGAGTGATTTGAACTTTTATATTTTTGTATTTTAAATTTTTTAAAACAGTTTTTTCACTTTTTACATGCTTCAGCAGTCTACATGGGATTAATAAGAGATATGGAGGGCCCCACACACTGATTAATCAGCCAGAGAGTTCACCATGGGCTTGGAAACATGAAAACACATAGAAAAAAAGATCATGCCCATATATTGGGAACACCTCAGATTATATAAAAGTCAAAAAAGCTTTATTGGTAGGAATACACAGCACAAACAACAGTTAAAAACACTAATATACAAACAGATACCTATACAAGAAATCATACCCTAGTATAGGGCCAATGATGACTAGCACCTAGAGCCCCCTTCCCCCCTTATTTTTCACACAGAAAACAATATGCAAATAATGTGCAAAACCTGCACACGTGCAAAATATGTGGAAAAAACAAAGACTGGCTCCTAAGTAATGAACCATACAGGTCTCAATGTGCATATATCCAGACACAATGTGCAGATGGAAAATATATATGCCTAAACCGATGTCACAGTACCGTATGGGTGCAAAAAGATGTTAAATAACATCCTTGCAAGGAAAAATGCAATGCACAATGAACGATAGGAAAAGCAGATGGAGACAGCAGAAAAAAAAAATAAAAAATGCCAGAAACTAAGGATAAATATGCCCAGATACCAGGAGCCCAGATATTGGAGATGGAGCATGAGCAGAGGGGGGGGGAAACCCAGGTGTGGGATAGGATCCCACGCGTATCGCCGCAAACCAGGCGGCTTCCTCAGGGAGAAATAGCTATTGATGTTATTTGCATATTGTTTTCTGTGTGAAAAATAAGTGGGGAAGGGGACTCTATGTGCTAGTCATCATTGCCCCTATACTAGGGTATGGTTTTCTTGTATAGGTATCTGTTTGTATTTTAGTGTTTTTAACTGTTGTTTGTGCTATGTATTCCTACCAATAAAGCTTTTTTGACTTGTATATAATCTGAGGTGTTCCCAATATATCGGCATCATCTTTTTCCTATGTGTTAAGGTACCGTCACACAGTGCAATTTAGATCGCTACGACGGCACGATTTGTGACGTTGCATCGTCGCTTAATTATCGTTTCAAACATCGTAGACTGCGGTCACACTACACGATGCACGACGCTGAAGCGATAAATTCATGACGTATTTGCGATGTAGAAGTCGTATGGGACAGTCGTACGGTCGTGTCACACACGACGATTCAGAGCAAATTTTGCATAATCTGTGCGTGACGTTGTTCACAAGGGGCGTGTTGTGCCACTAGTTAGTGTGGTGATAGGCCAAAGGTTCTGTGCACACAATTGGTTGGAAAATTTGTCACCTGAGCGCTATTGTTCCCAATGCCACTTCACTGCTTTCAAAATTTCCTTTCTTCACTTCGTACTTGGACACTTGGTGGACCTGGACATCGGAATTTTGTACCTCGCTGAATATACCACGCTTTGCACCGCTGCTTCGAGGTATGTAAACCGCTTGGGCGTGGTGGATGGAACGCTGTATGGACGGCATGAGTGCTTCGTTCCACCACTGAAGCGAAGTGGATGGTACACTGTTGTGACTGGAGGGCTACAATGTGGCAGATGGTACGCTGTTGTGCTTGGTTGTGACTGGTGGGCTACAGCGTGGTAGATGGAACTCAGTTTGTTCGGCATGACCGCTTCGTTCCACCGCTGAAGCGATGCGGATGGTACGCTGGTGTGACTGCTTATGACCGGTTGTGTGTGATGAGCTAGAGCGTGGCAGATGGCACAATGTATGGTCACCATGAGCGCTTTGTGTGGCTGCTGTAAGGAAGCGGGCGGTACACTGTTTTGGGTTATGGTGGACTATAGGCGCGGCAGATGGAAGAAGCGATGCGGATGGTACGCTGTTGTGACTGGTCGTGACTGGTGGGCTACAGCGTGGTAGATGGAACTCAGTTTGTTCGGCATGACCGCTTCGTTCCACCGCTGAAGCGATGCGGATGGTACGCTGTTGTGACTGCTTATGACCGGTTGTGTCTGTTGCGCTACAGCGTGGCAGATGGTACAATGTATGGTCACCATGAGCGCTTTGTGTGGCTGCTGTAGGGAAGCGGGCGGTACACTGTTTTGGGTTATGGTGGACTATAGGCGCGGCAGATTGAAGAAGCGATGCGGATGGTACGCTGTTGTGACTGGTCGTGACTGGTGGGCTACAGCGTGGTAGATGGAACTCAGTTTGTTCGGCATGACCGCTTCGTTCCACCGCTGAAGCGATGCGGATGGTACGCTGTTGTGACTGCTTATGACCGGTTGTGTCTGTTGCGCTACAGCGTGGCAGATGGTACAATGTATGGTCACCATGAGCGCTTTGTGTGGCTGCTGTAGGGAAGCGGGCGGTACACTGTTTTGGGTTATGGTGGACTATAGGCGCGGCAGATTGAAGAAGCGATGCGGATGGTACGCTGTTGTGACTGGTCGTGACTGGTGGGCTACAGCGTGGTAGATGGAACTCAGTTTGTTCGGCATGACCGCTTCGTTCCACCGCTGAAGCGATGCGGATGGTACGCTGTTGTGACTGCTTATGACCGGTTGTGTCTGTTGCGCTACAGCGTGGCAGATGGTACAATGTATGGTCACCATGAGCGCTTTGTGTGGCTGCTGTAGGGAAGCGGGCGGTACACTGTTTTGGGTTATGGTGGACTATAGGCGCGGCAGATTGAAGAAGCGATGCGGATGGTACGCTGTTGTGACTGGTCGTGACTGGTCGTGACTGGTGGGCTACAGCGTGGTAGATGGAACTCAGTTTGTTCGGCATGACCGCTTCGTTCCACCGCTGAAGCGATGCGGATGGTACGCTGTTGTGACTGCTTATGACCGGTTGTGTCTGTTGAGTTAGAGCGTGGCAGATGGTACAATGTATGGTCACCATGAGCGCTTTGTGTGGCTGCTGTAGGGAAGCGGGCGGTACACTGTTTTGGGTTATGGTGGACTATAGGCGCGGCAGATGGAAGAAGCGATGGTAGGCATGAGCGCTTTGTGTGGCTGCTGTTGTTAAGCGTTTGGCACACTGGCAAAAGTATTGTTAATAGGACGCTTTGTCAACCATGTAATTTTTTTTTTTAATTACTTTTTAGATGTCAAATCGTGTGGAGTTCATCCGGGATTTCATCGAGATTTATCAGTCTTTTCCCTGCCTCTGGAAAATAAAATCTCCTGAGTATTGTAACAGGGAAAAGAGGAGGGAGGGTTACTTACAGCTCATTGAGCTTTACAATCGTCAGGCACCAGATGAGGCAGCTAACGAAGCAGTTATTAAAAAGAAAATCCAGGCGCTCCGCACGGTCTGGAGGAAGGAGCTGAACAAGGTTCTTCAGACTACAAGGTCCGGAGCTTCCACTGAAGAAGTTTATGTGCCAAAACTGTGGTATTTTGAGCATCTTAATTTTCTGAGGGACCAAGAGGTGCCACGGACTTCAACGTGTCTTCGATTGTTGGCACCTGTGGAACCAATAGTTTCGGAGAACCACGCCGAGCAGGAGTCACAAGGGCAACAAGTAAGTAGCTCTTTGGACGAAAGTTCACCAATGTGTCCTATAATTACATAATTTTTCTCTGCATTTTAGGTTTTATACTTCTGATTATCACATCAGTTTAAAGTTGTTACAAAAACATGTACACATAAGTAACCCTGTTGCAGTCAAGAATTATAAGGGGAACGTAATATGTATGAAATGGAGATATATGTAAACCATACCATCGAAGCAATATAGAAAATAGTATCGCGTCAAGCTGCCGATGTACTCTTGTTGAGACTATTTAGACTATTAAATATTGGTCAGGTTCCCATAGCAGTCAGAACAGTGTAGTTCAAAGTATTCAATAAAAGGGAGGGTTAAAGAATATTACTAAGCATCAAATATATTATAATCTTTTTGTTACCTACTACGAATATATAGTTTGGATGCGGTTATGGTGGTACTACTTTTTGTTGCCGGGTTCATAACTTTTTTTTTTTTTCCCCCCCCCAGGATGACAGTGCGCAGGAGAGTACACTTGACTGTTCACAGGACTGCACAACAACAGATCTAGTGGAGGCTGCACCTGCCAGGAGTCAATCGAGGCAAGTTCAAAGAAAACGGAAAGCCACCTCAGACGCCTCAAATGAACTATTGAGCCTGGCAAAGAAGGTGTTGACAAGAAATGTTAGCCCTGCGTTAGAGGGGTTTGGACACTATGTGGTTGACAAACTGGCAAAAATGGACGACAACCAAAGAATACTAGCAGAGCGTCTGATTCTGGAAGCAGTAAACAAGGGTACTGATGGCGATTTGGACAAGAACACTTGTTTGGTCTCTTCCCGGCCAATACAGCGGACAGAGCCATCAAATTTCAATGGTTGGTCACAGGGTCAGACATCGATGCGACACAATCCTCACGTTTCCCACTTCGGCCAGCCACCCCCTAATAACTCCTACACACCAATACCTTTACATATGGCTTCGCCCATCAGGCACCAAAATTTTCAGCCGGAACAATCGTCGTATCATAATTTGTGATTTCCTAACTACTTTTACATCCCTTTTTTTTTTTTGTCTTGTTAAAATAATGTTTGAAATAAAAGCTTTTATTATACATTCTATCACTACTTTTTGATTGGTGTGTCTCAATCACAGCACTGTATGAGGGAACAAATTAACGTAACAAATTCATGTACAGTTAACTAAAAAAAAAAAATCGAATGAAAGTTTAACTAAATCTTTTAATTGGAACAACAAAAAATGGATTATTGGCCCGCCTACAACTGCTGGCACATGTCCCGCAGCTTCTGCAGCTCCTCCATTGCCACATTGTGCTGCTCCTGAATATGTGCCATAGTGTGGAGTAACTTGTCTATGCCGGCTTCAATATCCTCTTTGTTGACAGTGACGAGAGCTGTGGGTCAAAAAACATAACATTAATAACACTGTAGTCTCCCGATGTGTCTTTGCTTCTGTGAATGAAAAAAAATAAAAAAAATAAGCAAAGGGGGGGGGGGGGGGGGAGGGAGGTTGTTTGGGTTGGGGGTGAAAGAGTGGGCCTGCAACAAAATCCAAATAACTTAATTGTGGGAACCTACTAGAATGTTGAGGCACGGAGGGCACTTCTGGATCTGAGTCGCTGTTGAATGCCTCGTGCTGTCGGCGGCGGCGCTGTCTCTTTGCCTCTGTGAAGGAAAAAAAAAAAACAAGGTCTGTCAGCATATATGGCAACAGTGGCTGCCGGGGGAGGGGGGGGGTGTTAAGAGGGGACCTGCAACTTAATCCAAATCACATAATTGTGGGAACCTACTAGGATCTGGAGGAGTTGACCCGGAGGGCACAGATCCAGGAGAGGCTGGGCGGGATGCCTCGTGGCGGCGGTGGTGCTGTGTCTTTGACTCTGTGAAGAAAAAAAAAAAAAAAAAATTTTTTTAAAAGTTCTGTTAGCATATATGGCAACACTGGCTGCCGGGGGGGGGAAGGGGACCAGAAACAAAATCCAAATAACATTTTTGTGGGAACCTACTAGGATCTGGAGGAGTTGACCCGGAGGGCTCCGGGACATTGGACCCTGAGGGCACAGAGCCAGAAGAGGCTGGGCGGGATGCCTCGTGGCGGCGGCGGTGCTGTGTCTTTGCCTCTGTGAAGAAAAAAAAAAAAAAAAAAAATTTTTGAAAAAGGTCTGTTAGCATATATGGCCACACTGGCTGCCGGGGGGGGGGAAGGGGACCAGAAACAAAATCCAAATAACATTTTTGTGGGAACCTACTAGGATCTGGAGGAGTTGACCCGGAGGGCTCCGGGACATTGGACCCTGAGGGCACAGAGCCAGAAGAGGCTGGGCGGGATGCCTCGTGGCGGCGGCGGTGCTGTGTCTTTGCCTCTGTGAAGAAAAAAAAAAAAAAAAAAAATTTTTGAAAAAGGTCTGTTAGCATATATGGCCACACTGGCTGCCGGGGGGGGGAAGGGGACCAGAAACAAAATCCAAATAACATTTTTGTGGGAACCTACTAGGATCTGGAGGAGTTGACCCGGAGGGCTCCGGGACATTGGACCCTGAGGGCACAGAGCCAGAAGAGGCTGGGCGGGATGCCTCGTGGCGGCGGCGGTGCTGTGTCTTTGCCTCTGTGAAGAAAAAAAAAAAAAAAAAAAATTTTTGAAAAAGGTCTGTTAGCATATATGGCCACACTGGCTGCCGGGGGGGGGAAGGGGACCAGAAACAAAATCCAAATAACATTTTTGTGGGAACCTACTAGGATCTGGAGGAGTTGACCCTGAGGGCACAGAGCCAGAAGAGGCTGGGCGGGATGCCTCGTGGCGGCGGTGGTGCTGTGTCTTTGCCTCTGTGAAGGGAAAAAAAAAAAAAAAAGGTCTGTCAGCATATATGGCAACACTGGCTGCCGGGGGGGGGGGGGGGAGGAGGGGACCTGCAACCAAACCCAAATCACATTATTGTGGGAACCTACTAGGATCAGTTGTCTTTGACCCGGAGGGCTCTGGGACTTCAGAGGCGGTGTGTGATGCCTCGTGTCTACGGCGGCGCTGTCTCTTTGCCTCTGTGAAGGAAAAAAAAAGTTCGGTCAGCAGTTAGCTGTGCCACATAGTACTTTTCACCGTTCATACTGTCCCATAGCTGTGGCACATAGTGGCTCTGCAACGTTCAAACTGTCCCATAGCTGTGGCACATAGTGGCTCTGCAACATTCAAACTGTCCCATAGCTGTGGCACATAGTGGCTCTGCAACATTCAAACTGTCCCATAGCAGTGGCACATAGTGGCTCTGCAACGTAGAAACTGTCCCATAGCTGTGGCACATAGTGGCTCTGCAACGTTCAAACTGTCCCATAGCAGTGGCACATAGTGGCTCTGCAACGTTCAAACTGTCCCATAGCAGTGGCACATAGTGGCTCTGCAACGTAGAAACTGTCCCATAGCTGTGGCACATAGTGGCTCTGCAACGTTCAAACTGTCCCATAGCAGTGGCACATAGTGGCTCTGCAACGTAGAAACTGTCCCATAGCTGTGGCACATAGTGGCTCTGCAACGTTCAAACTGTCCCATAGCTGTGGCACATAGTGGCTCTGCAACGTTCATACTGTCCCATAGCTGTGGCACATAGTGGCTCTGCAACATTCAAACTGTCCCATAGCTGTCCAACATACTTTTGGGTACCTGAGTACTAACCTCTGCTAATCTCCTGGCGAAGCTCCTGCAGGCGCTCTGGGCTTTTCGACTTGAGATCGCCCCATTTTTTAACAATCTGGGCCTTGGTCCGAGTTATCCCAAACCGCTTCCTGAGGCCCTCAGACACCACACGGACAACTTCCTCCTTGTGCTGGTTGCGGTGCAGCACCATCCCTGTGGTTTCATACTGCATCCTATCCATTGTTCCAATAAGGAACTTGAGCTCTGGGATGCCCATAGGTGGACCACGGCGACTGGCAGCCATTATCACGATGTCAGGGGACAAAAACAAGCTAGGGCAGGCACGCAGGAACGCTGTAACGTCATCACGCCGTCATAGACCACGAGCGTACTTAACGTGCCGCTCCGGCGTTATATAACGATACTTCGAACGGCATTTACTATGTGCGTTCCTTTCTTAACGCTCAGTCGTCACAAATGTGACGCTGTTCATAAACGGCAACGCTATTGCGATGCCAATGGCGCGGCAGGACGGCGGAGCGCAGCTCCTCCTCTGGGCGTTGCTCTTCAGGGTCATTCCATCTAAAATGGCGGCGAGAATGCGTTCTGCTCCTCTGGGGCAGCCAGAACTCCTTTTTTTTATTTCCCAGATGGATGCCATGGATTACGAGGGTCTGGAGAGCCGCCCTGCCCACCCACACATCCACAAGCGAGAAGTGCTTGGACAAATAACAAGAATGATGGAAAGGAGGTTTGGTGTCTGCCGCAGTCAGCTTCAGCTGCGTAAAAAATGGGCTGACCTCCGCTATAAAACGCCACAAATGTTTGCGGAGTTGCGTGCGGAGGCAAGGCGAGGCAAGTACTAGTACTAGCTTTGCTCTGCAGCACTCAACATTTGTGTGTAAACATTGTGATTCTTTACTTTAGGTGTAGAGAGACAGCGGCGGCAAGTCAGACACACCATTGCCACCAGTACCCCATCTTCAGGCACCAGTGGGAGCCCACAGTCCGGGACATCACGTAAGTTCACAATCATTTATTGCATTTTTTTTAACATCACACGGGACATAACAGGGTACCTGAAATATTTGAAGACATTACAGACGCAGTAATGACCCAGCGGCCTACCACACCTCCACCATCTGTTGCGACCATGCACCCTCGCACCCCTGTGAAGTGTGATATAAATTTTATGTTTCAGTATATTGTTAGCTTTGATCTGCAGCACTCTACATGTGTTTTTAAAGATTGCGTTTGTAAACTTTCTGTGTAGAGAGACAGCGGCAGCAACAGGTACCTGCCATTGCCAGCAGCACCACAGCATCCAGCACCAGCGGGAGCCCACAGTCCGTGACGTCACGTAAGTTAACAATCATAGATTACAATTTTTCAACTGCATACGGGACATAAGAGGGTAGCGGAAATATTTGAATACATTACAGACGCAGTAATGACCCAGCGGCCTACCACGCCACCACCAGAGAGCAGACGGCCTCGCACCCCTACACCACCCTCAACACCTCCCTTTCGACACTCCTCTTCCTCCCCCGGGTCGGCGGCATTCTCCCCAGAAGCTAACATACGTAAGTGACCAAAACTGCGAGCGCTTCCCAACGGCGTGTTCCATAGTTAACCAGATCTGTTATTATTTGCTTTTAGGTGCTGCAGCAGTGGCCAGATCGCTGGGATGGGACATTAGCAGCTCTGGTTCTGGCAATGAGGAACCGGCGTCCCTTCTCCGTAAGTATCAAGATAATGCGAGTGGTTTTCTGCTGGATGTCACCATAGACAACCAAAACTGTAAAATATATTAAAATTTACATCGCCCTGTGGTGCCAGACCAAATAGAAATTTACAACACAGAAAATTCGGTCCTGCCCCAGAGGTCGAGATGTATTTTCAGAGGAATCAACGTTGGTTCTCCAACCTCTTCTATCCACAGAAACGGCCACCGTAAGAGAGCTCCTGGCGAGACAATTGCGACTGGAGCGGACAGCAGCGCTCCTGCAGCAGACAGCAGCGCTCCTCCAGAGTCAAGTGGAGCAGCAGGGCGTGACGCTGCGACACCTCTTGGGCAGGAGATAATATTTTTTTTGGTGGGGGGGTTATGTTATATTTTGTTGTAAAATAATTTAAAACCAAGAAGTGTTACAAAAAAAAACAAAAATCTTCGCATTCTTTCTTTAATGTTTACCAAGCTATAAGGGTTAACAGCAACATTGTATAGGCATCACATTTAAAGTTATTTAGCGAGGTTTATATGACAGCAAAGCAAAAAAACAAATTTTTATGTTATACGGCGCGATCCTGCCACGGTACAGCTCCAGAACCATTAAAGTACTGACAGTATTTTTCGCGACAGTCCCTTGCATCGTCTGCCTGTCTGCCAGATCCAAGAGCTTGAAGAGCTGTAAAATTTTCAGGTTGTGTACGCCATTCCCCGGGCACAATATCTCCGGTTCGTGCGTCCACTGCATCAATAAACGAAGGAGGAGAATAGGAGTTCGTATCATGACGTCTCAGGAAATTATGGAGCACACAGCATGCCAAAACCACAATGTCTATAGACGGCAGCTTCAAGTTGATAGCTGTGTGGAACACTCTAAACCGATTTGCCATTATCCCAAAGGCATTTTCAACCACACGACGGGCCCTCGACAACCGGTAATTAAAGATTCTGCGCTCCGGTGTGAGTGTTCTCTGTGCAAATGGCTTCAGCAAATGTGGATGAAGAGGGAAAGCTTCATCAGCGATGAAGACAAAATTTAGGTTTGCTTTTGTGTCTTCATTTAGTGGCAACAGCAGTTCATTGTTCCTCAAGCTTTCCCCAAATGAAGTGTGTTCAAAAACACCACCGTCGGAGACTCGACCATTCATGCCAACATCCACATCGACAAACTCATAGTTTGCATTGACAAGGGCCATGAGGATCACACTGAAATATCCTTTGTAGTTGAAAAAAAATGATCCAGAGTTGGCTGGTTGCGTGATGCGCACATGCTTTCCATCTAATGCACCACCGCAGTTTGGAAACTGCCACAGCTCATCAAAATCGGAACCAATCCTCTTCCAGTCATCCGCCGTCTTGGGAAACTGCAAGATGAGAAGGAAACATGTACAAATTTGGTCAAATATATTATGCACATACACTCTCATGTGGACATCCTACAGCGATTGAGGCGCAGTATGGATTAGTATAACAAAGTCAACAACACAGAGTATGCAGGCAGCCATTTTTTTTACAGATGGCTTCGGTCACTCAGAGGGGGTGCTAAACAATATATCTAAATAATAGAATCAATAAAATTACGTTGGGAGCAGCAAATAAAAAAGGGTGGCGCAGGGTTGGAGCAGCACATATCAGAATGGAGACGCAAAATGGTAGCAGCACATGTCAGAATGGAGGCGCAGGATCACAGCAGCACATGTCTGAATGGGGGCGCAGGATGGGAGCAGCACATGATAGGATGTAGAACATATACCTATAGAAATGCTCGCCATCAGGGCGTAGAACTGGTTCAATAGCTAGTATAATATATCGACATAACACAGCAGCCAAAAAAAAATAGTAGTACCTCCATATAATGCCTTAAGCTCTGCACAATGGCCTCGCATGTCTCCGGAATCACAACGCTCAGGAAAGGTCTGGAAACAGCTGCGGAAAACTGCAAATCCTGAAGAGACCTTCCTGTTGCCAGGAAGCGCAGTGTCACCGCCAACCTTTCCTCCACGGGCACGGCTGCACGCATCGGCGTATCACACCTTTGTATGAGTGGCGTAACAGCAGACAGTATTATTTTGAAGGATTCCTCGGACATCCGAAGGTAGTTTCGGAAATCTTGAGGGTTATTGTCACGTAACTCTCTTATGAGACCCATGTGTGACAATGTGGATCTTTTCTGCAGCCAGCTCCGGGTCCACATGCGACGTTTTCGTTTAGGACGTCTCTCCTCTTGGAGACGTGCTGCCTCAAACACCAGGGCAGCAGCAACAACAGAACTCTCATCGGAAGTGAGCATAGTTCCTAAAAAGAAAACAAACGTACAATAAATACACGTGCTTACAAAACAATGTTCTGACCATTGATCTAATAACTATATATGTTACTACTGGTATTAAATGGGGCAGTCAACCATCTCGATCTGTAAAAGGATTAATTAATTGGGCCACGCAACAGCTGTGTACCTGAGGTTCTCAGGCCTACCCTACTCAAAGGAACAATCAACCACACTCCAGCGTTTATCCCCGTTGAAGCGCAACATATGCTACGCTGTAGCGTTATACATACCTTTTGCGGTAAAAGTCTAGTAGTTAAAAGTCCAGGGAATCCAGCGAATTTAGGAGTTCTGTTCACAGCACGTGCTACAGAGAGAAATGAATAGCGCGCTCGAGAGCTCCGGTTTTATCCGCTGGGAACAATAGTCCTTTGTCGAATGAGCGCACAGTATTGTACCGCCCAATCAGCACACGGGAGGTGGAGAATTCAGCGCTCCTACGTAGCCAGCTCCTCCGCCCTTTACATCGTATACAATATCGTGCACACCTTTGTCACACCATGCGATCATGCCGCCACAGCGGGACACTAGACGACGAAAGAAAGTTTCAA
Source organism: Ranitomeya imitator (assembly GCF_032444005.1). Taxonomy (NCBI): domain Eukaryota; kingdom Metazoa; phylum Chordata; class Amphibia; order Anura; family Dendrobatidae; genus Ranitomeya; species Ranitomeya imitator. Next base: position 555,822,412 of record NC_091285.1, read on the forward strand.
ACGATGTGCTACGACGTACGATTCACAGCGGGGTCCCTGATCGCAGGAGCGTGTCACACGCTGCGATATCGTACCTATATCGCTCGAACGTCACAAATCGTGCCGTCGTAGCGATCTAAATTGCACTGTGTGACGGTACCATTAGTCTACATGGGATAGTAGAAGCTGCAGTACTTTGATTGGCTGTGCTACACAAAGACGAAGATCAGATTGCCTGTATGCAGCAGAAATGCTTACTTGCTATGAGCACTGACCACCGGGCATGCAATTATGCTCAATGTTGGAAAGTGGTTAAAAGGGGAGAAGTTAGCTCAATCTTTGTGTGTCTGTGCGTGCCACAGTAAGCATGGAGAGCAGAAAGAGGAGAAGAGAACTGTTTGAGGACTTGAGAACTAGACTGTTGAAAAATATCAGCAATCTCAAATTTACAAGTCCATCTCCAGAGATTTTGATGATTCTTTGTCCACATTGCACTGCATAATCAAGAAGTTTACATCCCATGGCAATGTAGCTAATCTCCCTGAATGTGGATATCAGAGAAAAATTGATGAAAGGTTGCAATGCAGAATCATCCAGATGGTGGATAAGCAGCTCCAAGCAAGTTCCAAAAAAACTCAAAGCTTACCTGTAGGCTCAGGGTGCATCAGTATCAGTGCAAACTATCAATGTTTGAATGAAATAAAAAGCTATGGTAGGAAACGTAGAGAACCCACTGCTGACACACAGACAAGAAAAAGTTAGACTACAGTTTGCCAAAATGTACATAAGTAAGCCTTCTGGGAAAGCATCTTGTGGACAGATGAGAGCAAGATAGAACTTTTTGGTAAATCACATCATGCTACTGTTTACTGAAAACAGAATAAGGCCTACAAAGAAAATAACACAATACCTGCAGTCAAATATGGTAGAGGTTCAAATATGACACTGGGTCCCTTAACTGTGTCCAAGGCATCATTAAATCTGAAGATTTCCAAACGATTTTTGGTCAGTGTCAGAAAGCTAGGATTGTGTCCTAGGTCATGGGTCTTCCAGTAGGAAAATGACCACAAACATACTTCAAGAAAAACCCAGAAATGGATGGTAACAAAACGCTGGAGAATGCTGATGTTTTTTTTTTTTTTTTTTTTGCAATACACACAAAGGAAATAAACATGTGTATAACAAAAAAGGGTATTTACAATAATTTTCTGGGAGAAATACTTCATTTTTCTGGAACAATTTGTGCCAACACTTTCAGCCATGACTGTATGTCTTTTTTCAACCTATCAAACTATGCAACTCTAAAAAGAGAATGGCATAATTGATGCATTTGGCTTCCAATCTACTGTATATTTGATCCTATAATGTATATGATATTATTATACCAGATCTGTCTCTTGATTTAGCAATAAAACTAGCTCATAGCTGATGAAGAAGATAACTTCCTTCACGGGCAATGTATGCTTTTAAGCTAAACCTGGATGTATCCTTATTTCAAGTTCTGTTCTCATCACAATATAGTTGGCCAGACCAGTCGATAATCAACTGTTAGCAGTGCACTGGTCAACTAGCACTTGATATATTGAAGTGATACAACCATTAGCGTTTTCTATAATTGCATATTAGACCATGTCAATGTCTAAAGCAGGCCATTCACTTGAGGAAAAAAGTAAAAATAAAATGTTCCAAGAGGACATGTACCATTTAATAGTAGCAAGTCCTGTATTGGTGGTCTATAGGTAGAAATGGCCATTAATAGATTTGATAAATCCTCCATCACATTTCAAAATGTATTGTATACTCATTACTCGACTCCACATCTGACATTATGCTCTTTGAGAGTTGTATGTTTCCATGCGCACAGAAGGATACAAGTCGGAATCAAATACATCTGGTGCAGCATGTGCACACCATGATGACATTGTGTAAGATTGCTGGCTTAAACTTCTAAATACAGCTATGCAATGTTATTGCCAGAAGTAGATTTTTTCATCATGGGGAACCGTATGTTGCATTAACGGCCTACAACCTATTGACCTACTCAGAATATAGTCTATATCTTTTAGCTCATAGCATAGCAACACAAACCTCTATGATAAAAACAAAGAAGAAGCAGAAGTCACTTAGTACAGCTTAGTAACATCTGTACATGAAGTAGGAAAAAGTGTAAAGTAGTCTAAAGATACGGTATATGCCTTGTAACTTGTCTCTCTACTTGTGGTCACTAGTAATAGTCACTATGCCCATACTATTGGTACCTTTCATTTTCTGTTCCAGTTACCCACTAACTGTCTGTGTACTCTGTCACATGTAGAGTCTTAATTTTACTGACTCTGTCATCATTTATTACATAACAAATATAGTGTATTTTCGGGGTCTTAAGAAAAATATATTGGCTCAACTGAAATATAGAGTGGCAGTAAAGAAATTAAGGTAGCACACCATTTAGAGAAAAATTTGAAAACGTGTTGTTTAAATGCCCATTGGGGCTCAGCGACATTTTATCTATCTATCATTTATCTATCAAGCTATCTGGAAAAAAGAACATTGAAAGTAGCACTAGCAAACAACTCAAAAATACGGGTGCCAAGCCTCCAGGTATAGACCAATCCTCCAAATAAATAAAAAAAATTGAGACCCAATGGGCTATTAAATCACATTTTCTACTTTTCTCTAAATGTTGTGCTGCATTCTTTTATTGAACTATCTATCTATCTATCTATCTATCTATCTATCTATCTATCTATGTGTCACTCCTGACTAATCAACAGTGTGGACTGGTGTCATCATTTTGCTACTAGCAGAAAATGATCAACAATCCTGCCAATAGAGGCTGCCTTGCCTCTCCTGTATCAGTGTAGTGCAAGGGCACAGAAGTTGGTCAGATACAGCAAAACGGACAGTTTTAGAGCAGTGATTGTAAATTCTATGATAAAGAGTAGGGATGAGAGAAAGTGTTCGGTGATACACAGATATCACTCAAGTATCTGGGTGCCCGGACATGTTCAGCACTCGACGAGCATTGGCTGGTGCACGGATTTGAACCTCCAATCCCCGCCCTGCATATTTGGCACCTGTTACTCAGCCAATAAGCATGCAGGGATTGCCTGCCAGTCACTGTATTGCCAAAGCCATCTTGGTAGTGTAACAGGGCAGGTGGGAAGAGCGAGGCTAAGTGCCGGAATTGGTACACCTTAGAGATGCGCCGTTTGTGGGGCAGTTGAGAGCTAATGTTTTTAGCCTGGTTATTAATTATAGGGGGACCCTACCTCATTTTTTTTAGGGTCCCCCATTTTAATAGCCAGTATAGGCTAAGTATACAGTTGTGAGATGATATTAATAGCCTGGGAAGTTCCATATTACCCCCTTCCCAGGCTATAAACATCGGCCCCAAGCTGTTGACTATCCCTCTGCTGGTTAAGAAAATTATGAGGGAGCACACACCATTTTTTTAAAAAAGTATAAACTTGATAACGTGTGTGTTTAGATGAATGACTGTCGATGGATGACAGCTCCTTAATCATTCCCATTCATTGTGTTGTTGACTGCTCGCGAATGGTGGAAGCTATCTAGCGTCCGACAGTGCTACCTGCACATGTAGCACACGTTACAGTGCCTTTTTACAGTGCCCGTCTGTACGGCACCGTGCGCAATCAGTGCGCTTTCCTGACAGCCTGTCAGTGCAGGGTGGGAATTCCTGCTTGGACTCTGCATCTGACTCAAGGCATCCAAGGTTCAGAGCGAGTCCAATCACCAGTTTAGTGGGGTGATTCATAGGGATCCCACTAGTGTCCTGCAGCTGCACCCTGTGACTGCTAACAGGGCACAGCGTATTTTGGTGACTCTATGAAGCAACAGAGTTTGCTTCCATTCACACTGGGCAAAGTCTAACCCACGTGAGAGCAAGTGTCCATCCGCCATAACTCAGCAGCAGGTACCATCTCTGCACGGTGGATCCCGGGCTGCGAACGCACCTCATATCTACCTCTTCATTATTTAGTGCGTTCCACTAGCCCTAACAACATGTTTGCATTTCATCACTGGAGACCATCTCCCTCCTTTTGCCTTTACATCACCTACACTTTCAAAATATTTGAATGAGGCCCATAAGTTGTTGCATTCAAGGGTCTATAGATGACAGTTTTACCCTTCTTATCTTTTTCTTCTGGCTTTGCACTTTGTGCAAGGCCTTTATGAGTGTAGGAGTACAGCAACTACACTTTCAAAATATCTGAATGATACCCGCCAGCTGTTGCCTTCAAAATTCTATGGATGACTGGTTGACCCTCCTTATATTTATTCCTGGCTTTGCTCAGTGTGCAAAGTCTTTATGAGTGTAGAAGTTCCATTGATACACTTTCTTAATTTTTCATTAAGCACTCCAGTTGGTGCCCTTAAGCATACATGAATGACCCTTTTTATAATTTTTTTCTGGCTTTGCACTGTGTGCAGAGCCTTTATGAGTGTAGGAGTACCACAACTACACTTTCTTAATATTTGACTGAGGCACTACATTTGGTGCTATTAAGGGTGTATGGATGACCCTGCCTGTTATTTTTGGCTGACTATTCACTGTGTGCAGAGCTTTTATGAGTGTACTTAGTGCATACCTTTATGAGTCTAGGAACACCACTACATGACAATTTGAGCAGAATGTGTTTAAGACACTTCATTATGTATAAAGGTGCATTTGAGTCCCTATTCCACCACATTTTTGCAGTTCCTGCTTCCTTCATAAATTACACTGGAATTTCCACTTTTTTAATGAAGATTTCAATTTTGGTTTACTTTAATTACTTTTTTAAAAACCTTTTTTTAATTGTGCTTTATATACAAGTTATTGTACAGAAAACAATGTGTTAGGACCGGCGGAACGCACCAAGAAAGGTGATATAGATGCGTTCGCAGTCCGGGGTCCACCGTGCAGGTGAAAACCTGCTGCTAGTAAATACAGACTATATGGCAGTACATTAAAGTATATACACGTGGGTTCAACCTCACCCAGCGTGAAGGGAGCAATCTTGTTGTGTCACAGGATCGCGGTACCGCACCTAAAGCGCGAGCGAGTAGTCAGCGTACTTAACCCCAACTGGGATTGAAGTCCGATTAGACCCTCGCTGGCACTACACCGCAACTGGGTGTGAAAGGAAACTTAAATATAGATATATAAATGCACAGGAGTGCGAGCAATGCCGCACTGACGGACGCCACCAACCACACAGGCTTGGGTATGGAAAGCGCAAGGCAAGCGCACGGCACCGTACAGGCGGACACAGCAAGAGGACGCTGTAATGTGTGTATCGTGCAGATGATTAGTCGGGCGCTAGATAGCTACCAACATCCGCGAGCAGACAACAACTCTAGGGAGGGATATTTAGGAGCTTTCATCCTTCCACATACATTCATCTACACACACACATATAACATTATGAGACAATACTAGCGCATGGCCGTGCGGTCATGCGCAGTTTATATAGTTGCAGCACAGGAAGTGGCTACAGAACTTTTGCCCTTCCAAGACCTGCCAAGAGGACCAATGGAATGTGCCGCAGAGCCTGAGCACATGACCCTCGATCTCCAACGGGAGATCTTGCCCTGGGCATGCTCAGTGTGTGCAGATAAGGACTTAGTCCCAGAGAAGTCCGCTCGCTGCTGACCAGTATTGGCTTTAAAGGCAGAAGCTGGAGAAGCAGCAGTAACTCTTCTCACAGAGTCAGACTGAGCGAGACGCTGGGATCGACGTCCCTGCTGAGCAGATTCCACTGCGGCTGGAGGAGAATGGGAGACCGCAGCGGAGACGGATCGAGATTCCCCCTGTGCAGCAGAGGAAACTCGACTCCTAACATTACCCCCCCTCCTAGGGCCCCCCCCTCCTTGGGCCTCGCTACGTTCGAAGGCAGCAATGAGCTGCGGAGCCCGAATGTGCTCAACAGGCTCCCAGGACCTGTCCTCGGGGCCATAACCCTTCCAGTCCACCAAATAAAATTTTTTACCACGCACCACCTTGCACCCCAAAATAGCGTTCACCTCATAATCGTCCGAAGACGAACCCGATGTCCCAGCAGATGACTCGGAGAACCGGGACATATACACGGGTTTCAAGAGGGACACATGAAAGGTGTCGGTGATACCCAGGCGTGGCGGAAGGGCCAAATGATAGACCACAGGATTAACCTGCTCGAGGACCTTGAACGGACCCAAGTAGCGAGGAGCAAATTTAGTGGACTCAACTCGCAGCCTGATGTTACGGGCGGAGAGCCACACCAAGTCGCCAGGAGCAAAGGTCGGAGCGGGGCACCGATGAGCATCGGCGGAGGACCTCATTCTCTCCTTAGAGGCCCGAATGGCATCCTGAGTGCGGTCCCAAATATCCCGTGCCTCCACAGCCCAGTCTGCCACCCTGGAGTCTGCGGAAGACATGGGCATAGGCACAGGTACCCGTGGATGCTGACCATAGTTGAGGAGGAATGGGGTTTGTCCAGTGGAATCGGCTACGGCGTTGTTCAGTGCAAACTCTGCCCATGATAGCAAGGATGCCCAGTCATCCTGCCTGGCAGAAACAAAATGTCGCAGGTATGTGACCAAGGTCTGGTTGGCCCTCTCTACCAACCCATTCGTCTCAGGATGATAAGCGGAAGAGAGATTCAACTCAATACTGAGAAGACGACAGAGCTCTCTTCAGAACCGAGACACAAACTGGGGACCCCGGTCACTGACAATTTTGTCTGGCATACCATGCAGGCGGAAGATATGTCTAATGAACAATGCTGCCAAGGCCCGTGCAGAAGGTAACCGTGGTAGCGGCACCAAATGCACCATTTTTGAGAAATGATCGGTGATGACCCAAATGATGGTACAGCCGCGAGACTTGGGCAAACCCACAACAAAGTCCATCCCGACCATCTCCCAGGGCCTATCTGCCACCGGCAAGGGGTAGAGCAAACCAGCTGGCCTTTGACGCGGAGATTTATTTTTGGCGCAGGAGACACACGCCAGAACATAATCCCTGACATCCCGGACCATATGCGGCCACCAGTACGTCCTCGCCAGTAGCTCAGATGTCCTCTTTGTCCCAAAGTGTCCACCCACCCTGGACGAATGAGCCCAAGAGAGAACCTCCGGTCGCAAATTAATGGGCACAAAAGTCTTGCCCGGAGGCACAGACTCTAGCGAAACCGGCGCCACGGTTCTCAGGCTCTCGGAAGGGACAATAAGCCGAGGCTCCTCTTCCTCCTCCTCAATTGACATAAGGGAGCGAGAGAGAGCGTCAGCACGGATATTCTTCTCCCCGGCGAGATAATGAAGAGAAAAGTGGAACCGGGAGAAGAACAGGGACCATCTGGCCTGGCGAGAATTTAGCCGCTGGGCTGTCTGCAAATAGACCAAATTTTTGTGGTCCGTGTAAACTTGGAAGGGAAACCGCGCACCTTCCAGAAGGTGTCTCCACTCCGAAAAGGCCAACTTCATTGCAAGCAACTCCCTGTCCCCGATGGAGTAGTTCCTCTCCGCTGGTGTGAAGGTCTTAGAGAAGAAGAAGCATGGATGCTTCCAACCTTGAGCATCCTTTTGGTAGAGGACTGCTCCAGCACCAACGGACGAGGCATCCACCTCCATTAGGAATGGCTTATCCACATCGGGACGATGTAAGATGGGAGCGCTAGCAAAGTGGGAATTAATAGAGGTGAAGGCCTTGGAGACCTCTTCCGACCCCAATTTGGGATTCGCTCCCTTCTTGGTGAGGGCTACCAAGGGAGCCACCAGAGTTGAGAAGTGGGGAATGAACTGGCGGTAATAGTTTATGAACCCCATAAAGCGCTGCACCGCTTTAAGAGAATGGGGCTCTTGCCAGTCCATCACAGCCTGTAGTTTGGCAGGATCCATAGCCAATCCCTGGGCGGAGATGATATAGCCCAGGAAAGGTAAGGACTCCTGCTCAAACACACACTTCTCCAACTTTGCATAAAGAGAGTTTGCCCGTAGGAGATCGAAGACTCTGCCAACATCTCTCCGGTGGGAGTCAATATCTGGAGAAAAGATGAGAATATCATCAAGATAGACTACAACCGAGGTGGAAAGCATATCCCGGAAGATATCGTTGACAAAGTCTTGGAAAACGGCTGGTGCATTACAGAGCCCGAAGGGCATCACCAGATACTCATAGTGCCAATCTCTGGTGTTAAATGCCGTTTCCCACTCGTCCCCCTCACGGATGCGAATCAGGTTATAAGCACCCCGCAGATCTAGTTTAGTAAACACTATAGCTCCCCGAAGCCTATCGAAAAGCTCAGATATCAACGGCAAAGGGTACTTATTCTTAACTGTGATAGCATTAAGACCCCTGTAGTCTATGCATGGACGTAGTTCTCCATTCTTCTTCTGCACGAAAAAGAACCCTGCCCCAGCAGGTGACACTGACTTCCTAATGAACCCTCTTGCAAAATTCTCTTGTATGTACTGAGACATTGCCTCCGTTTCCGGGAGAGATAATGGATAGACTCGACCCCAGGGAGGCTCAGCACCAGGCAAGAGATCAATAGGACAGTCATAGGGTCGATGGGGCGGAAGAGTCTCCGCTGCCTTTTTGGAGAACATGTCTGCATAAGACCAATATTGCTTGGGGAGAGAGGAGAGATCTGCGGGTACCTCTGTAGTAGTAACCTGAACGCACTCTCGATGACACCTGTTCCCACAAGATTCACCCCATCCCAGAATTCTGCCTGAGAACCACTCGATGTGAGGAGAGTGGTACCGTAACCAAGGTATCCCCAAGAGAACCTCATCAATTCCCTCAGGAATGACGAGTAGAGATATAATCTCCTGATGAGATGGTGACATGGACAGAGTAAAAGGGATAGTTTGATGTGTAATCTGTGTGGGCAGTGTCGACCCATTCACCACTCGTACCGTTACTGGTTGAGATGGCATGACCAGAGGAATTGCGTGACGTTGGGCGAAGGCTGAAGACATACAATTGCCCTCCGCCCCAGAATCCACGCAGAGTTCTACCGAGTGAGAGGATGAGCCCAATGTTATTGTCCCCTTAAAGGACAATTTGGAGGCAAACGTCGCCGTGTCTAGTGCACCTCCACCAACTACCACTAGACGCTGACGTTTCCTCGACCGCTGGACACATCTGGAGGCAAGATGTCCAGACTGTTGGCAAAGATGACAAATCTGGAGTGCACGAGCGGTCCGGGACTTAGATCCTGCTCGAGACTCTACCACAGGCTCATGGGGCTCAGGAGCCTGGTCTGGAGATTCCAAAGGTTTGGCGAAGGTGGGAGCCAGCCGAAACCTCTGCCTACACTGGGCTCGCTCTAACCTCCGCTCGTGAAAACGGAGATCAATGTGAGTGGATAGAGTTATTAATTCCTCCAGTGTGGCGGGAATCTCCCTAGTGGCCAGGGCGTCCTTAACGTGGTCAGCCAGCCCCCTCCAAAATATTGGAATGAGGGCTTTATCCGACCACTCGAGCTCAGATGCTAAGGTGCGGAAGTGGACTGCAAAATGACTGACCAAGGACGAGCCCTGAGTCAATGCCAACAATTGGAGCGCCATATCATGGGTGACACGAGGTCCCAAAAAGACCTGTTTCAGAGTGCTCAGAAACAACGGAGCACTCTGCACCACATGATCGCCACGGTCCCATAGCGGCGTAGCCCACTGCAACGCTCTGTCTGACAGAAGAGACACTATAAATCCCACCTTAGCCCGCTCTGTAGGGAAACGAGAGGCCAGAAGCTCGAGATGGATAGAGCACTGACTCACGAAACCCCTACAAGACTTACAGTCACCAGAGAATTTCTCTGGAAGCGGGAGGCGAGTTAGAGTCGGAACAGGAGCGGCAGTGGACAAGGTGGCTGCAGCAACACTAGCAGATTGAACAGCGACAGCAGTGACATCCACAGCTGAGGTTGAACGCTCAAGAGCCGCCAACCTTCCCTCCAGCTGCTGGATGTACCGCTGTGAACGCTGATCGTCCATCTTTTACTAGCCAGACCCTGGCGCTAGTATTATGTTAGGACCGGCGGAACGCACCAAGAAAGGTGATATAGATGCGTTCGCAGTCCGGGGTCAACCGTGCAGGTGAAAACCTGCTGCTAGTAAATACAGACTATATGGCGGTACACTAAAGTATATACACGTGGGTTCAACCTCACCCAGCGTGAAGGAAGCAATCCTGTTGTGTCACAGGATCGCGGTACCGCACCTAAAGCGCGAGCGAGTAGTCAGCGTACTTAACCCCAACTGGGATTGAAGTCCGATTAGACCCTCGCTGGCACTACACCGCAACTGGGTGTGAAAGGAAACTTAAATATAGATATATAAATGCACAGGAGTGCGAGCAATGCCGCACTGACGGACTCCACCAACCACACAGGCTTGGGTATGGAAAGCGCAAGGCAAGCGCACGGCGCCGTACAGGCGGACACAGCAAGAGGACGCTGTAATGTGTGTATCGTGCAGATGATTAGTCGGGCGCTAGATAGCTACCAACATCCGCGAGCAGACAACAACTCTAGGGAGGGATATTTAGGAGCTTTCATCCTTCGACACACATTCATCTACACACACACATATAACATTATGAGACAATACTAGCGCATGGCCGTGCGGTCATGCGCAGTTTATATAGTTGCAGCACAGGAAGTGGCTACAGAACTTTTGCCCTTCCAAGACCTGCCAAGAGGACCAATGGAATGTGCCGCAGAGCCTGAGCACATGACCCTCGATCTCCAACGGGAGATCTTGCCCTGGGCATGCTCAGTGTGTGCAGATAAGGACTTAGTCCCAGAGAAGTCCGCTCGCTGCTGACCAGTATTGGCTTTAAAGGCAGAAGCTGGAGAAGCAGCAGTAACTCTTCTCACAGAGTCAGACTGAGCGAGACGCTGGGATCGACGTCCCTGCTGAGCAGACTCCACTGCGGCTGGAGGAGAATGGGAGACCGCAGCGGAGACGGATCGAGATTCCCCCTGTGTAGCAGAGGAAACTCGACTCCTAACACAATGTTTCTTAATATTTTCTCCTGTAAACTTCAATATCTCGTCAACTTTGAATATTTTATCAGTCCTTAAAGTGGAGTAAAAGTGTGACACCATTGTTCTCAGCGATCTGGGAGTCAGAGATGCTTCTAAGGATCTTCACTATGCTGTTCTCTTTTCATTCAGCACTTTTTCTGTCCATTTCAACATTTTCACTGCCCCCCAGACCTTCTTGTTAGGGTTTGCTGGAAAAATGCTCAGATTTCCCTCTGACTCCATTAAACTCTTTGCCTGAAACGAGCATTCTAGCATTAGTAATTGCTCAATTAGAGTAACGAGCATCTAAGCACTTTAGTGCTTAAGGTACCGTCACACATAACGATATCGTTAACGATATCGTTGCTTTTTGTGAAGTAGCAACGATATCGTTAAGGAAATCGTTATGTGTGACAGCGACCAACTATCAGGCCCCTGCTGGGAGATTGTTGGTTGCTGAGGAAAGTCCAGAACTTTATTTCGTCGCTGGACTTCCCGCTGACATCGCTGGATCGGCGTGTGTGACACCGATCCAGCGATGTCTTCACTGGTAACCTGGGTAAACATCGGGTTACTAAGCGCAGGGCCGCGCTTAGTAACCCGATGTTTACCCTGGTTACCAGCGTAAACGTTAAAAAAACAAACAGTACATACTTACCTTCAGCTGTCTGTCCCCGGCGCTCTGCTTCTCTGCACTCCTCCTGCATCCTGTGTCAGCGCCGGCCAGCCGGAAAGCAGAGCGGTGACGTCACCGCTCTGCTTTCCGGCTGACCGGCGCTGACAGTGCAGAGGAAAGCACAGCGCCAGAGGACAGACAGCTGAAGGTAAGTATGTAGTGTTTGTTTTTTTAACGTTTACGCTGGTAACCATGGTAAACATCGGGTTACTAAGCGCGGCCCTGCGCTTCGTAACCCGATGTTTACCCTGGTTACCGGGGACCTCGGGATCGTTGGTCGCTGGAGAGCTGTCTGTTTGACAGCTCTCCAGCGACCAAACAGCGACGCTGCAGCGATCGACATCGTTGTCGGTATCGCTGCAGCGTCGCTTAGTGTGACGGTACCTTTACTCAACCCTGATAAAGAGCTTTTGAGCACTGCACTCCTTGACTAGGAGTGGCTACCTCTGATAGACTGCAGCAGTGAACGGTAACTTATGCAACAAGCAGTAAACAAAACAATTTAAAATATCATTGTTCTTGAGAATGGAGAGGATTTTAATTATTACCATGTATACTCAATTATAAGCTGACCCAAATATAAGCCGAGGCACCTAATTTTACCACAAAAAACTAGGAAACCTTATAGACTTGAGCATAAGCCTGATATGCATGGCCCCCTCATCCCTATCTGCGACTAATGTGTATTAAAGAGAAATGACATTCACTGCCAGAGCAGTAAATCTTAATTTCTCTTTAGCAGTGGGCACGGGCTTGAGCCTCGGCAGCCGGCTCCTGCCTCCTGTGACCCCCTGCTCCGCCGCTGCCACTCCCCCTCCTTCTTGTGGGACCCTCAATCTAGTGTAAGCCGAGGGGGGCTTTTTCAGCATAAAAAATGTGCTGAAAAACTCAGCTTATAAGTGAGTATATACAGTAAGTAAGTTCTGAACCTGACTATTTTTACAAGCATTTTGCCATTTTAACAAATAAAGTCTTGTCTTTTCAGGAGAATTTGCAGCAGATTATCTGTGGCTGCCTGGAGCTGCTTCTACCTCCATTCTCCATACAACTGTCATCTGTTATCTCAGTAGCGTGAAAATCTTTCTTCACTGAATAAACATTTTATTCATGAATTGAGAGTGAAAAAATGATACAGTTAATATTTTTTACTGCGATTGTGGGATCGTGTTTCCTTTTTTTGATTATGTCGGAATTACAAAAGAAAGGCAGATACCTGTTTACATGAGAGGATCTGCTGCATAGATTTTATGTAAAATTTTTATGTGGTATATTACAGCACATTTTTTGACCATTTCACATCTTCACGTTGGGTATTTATCATAAAATGATCAATGGGGTTATCATCATCCCATATAAACAGCTTTTAAATTTTAATTAAATTAAAGAAGCGCTCAAATTAAAGTTTTGATCATTTTTATATATTTCACGTAAGAAAACTTGGCTCACAGAGTAGTTAGAATTAAATAAATGAATTAATATGCAATCCAACAATAAAGGTTCACAAATGTTTCGGTCTACATTAGACCTTCCTCAGTGTGCCTATTGTCCAATTGAAACAAAGCATCTGTGTGAACCAGCGGTGGACACCATGTTCAGGGCTTCCTAGCTGACCCAGGGGATAAATCACAATCTGAAAACTTTTCAATTGGACAATAGGTATACCAAGGAAGGTCTAATGTAGACCGAAACATTGGTGAACCTTTATTGTTGGATTGCATATTAAATCATGATTTAATTTCATCTACTCTAAGTGCCAAGTTTTCTTATCATTGAAGGGTATTGGATCCAACTTGTGCACCATTATACAGTAGTGCCGTGGTCATCTCCATGCTTTAATATATTGCAGTCATCAGTAGGGTTGAGCGACCTTGACCTTTTTAGAGTCGAGTCGTGTTTCGCGAAACCCGACTATCTTAGAAGTCGAGTCGAGTGGAATCGGCCGATTATGGCGAAAAGTCGGGTATCGCCCGAAACACGAAACCCAATGCAAGTCAATGGGGGAGCATAGTCAGCAGTGAGTGGAGGCCAGGAAAACACCTACACTGCCCATTTTAAAGGCAAAAACATCCATTCTTGTTACAGAAGCTTGTCAATCGTAATTTACCTTATAATAATTGGAAGGCATTTGAAATTGGGGGTCATTTGGCTAAAGTTGTGGGGGGTAGGGCTGGTTCAAGTAATTAGTGGGCCCAGTAAATCTGGACCACGTCACGGCAGTGGAGCAGGGAGAGGTAAGTATTTCAACTTTGCAAGTGCTGTGATCCTGAGCAAGCAGGGGGGGCCCACTCGTTGGCATTGGCACTGGCACAGGGCCCCTCAAAGTACAGCGGTGTGTTTGCACGGCGGGGGCGCCTCCCACCGGCAGCAACACTTTTGCGTACTATGAGAGGCCCTGTGCCAGTGACGTCGCCAACTAGTATTCCTCCCCCCACCTGATGAAGGAACCTGCACTTTCATCTGCACCTTCCTCTTTGTCCCCGTGTAAGGTGGTATGGTATGCGGGAAGAGGAACCTGACTTTCAGCATGGTCACAATCTTGCTGTGTAGCGTGCACGGGGAATTTTGCGTTATGGGTCAATGTACCAGCAGACTCATCTATCACTGGCTGGGCAATGGGCAGGATGAGGAGGAAACACAGATATAGGCCCAAAGAATAAAGTTGGCTAAATGCAGTTCAAAATTGGTAACACAGGACTAACCAGGGGGCATTGCAGTGGAGGACAACTGGAATGAGAGGATGACACAGAGAGTAGGCCCAAATCAGTAAGTAGTCGAAATGCAGTTCAAAATTGGCAACCGTAGTAAACAGGCGGCACAGCTTTGTTCAGTGGAGGAGAACAGCAAGGAGTGGCAGACACCGATAGTAGGCCCCAACCCAACTAGTAGGCCAAATGCAGTCTAACATTAACAACTACTTAACGAGAGCCTGAAAATGGAATTTCAGGACAGGAAACCAGGAGAACAGCAAGGAGTGGCAGACACCGATAGTAGGCCCCAAACCAACTAGTACGCCAAATGCAGTTGTTCCATTTAACCACAATTTAATGAGAGCCTGAAGATAGAAGTTCAGGAAAGGCAACCTGGAGAACACCTTGGAGTGTAACACACCATCTCTCTACACCCCATACCCAATTTGTAGACCTAATGCAGTGTAGTTTTCAACAACTACTAAACGAGAGCCGGAAGATCGAAGCTCAGGAAAGGCAACCTGGAGAACACCTTGGAGTGGAACACATCATCTCTCTACACCCCATACCCAATTTGAAGGCCTAATGCAGTGTAGTTTCCAACAACTACTAAACGAGAGCATGAAGATCGAAGCAATGGACAAGAAACCTGGGGAACACCTTGGAGTGGAACACACCATCTCTCTACACCCCATACCCAATTTGTAGGCCTAATGCAGTGTAGTTTCCAACAACTACTAAACGAGAGCCGGAAGATCGAAGCTCAGGAAAGGCAACCTGGAGAACACCTTGGAGTGGAACACACCATCTCTCTACACCCCATACCCAATTTGTAGGCCTAATGCAGTGTAGTTTCCAACAACTACTAAACGAGAGTATGAAGATCGAAGCAATGGACAGGAAACCTGGGGAACACCTTGGAGTGGAACACACCATCTCTCTACATCCCATACCCAATTTGTAGGCCTAATGCAGCGTAGTTTCCAACAACTACTAAACGAGAGCCAGAAGATCGAAGCTCAGGAAAGGCAACCTGGAGAACACCTTGGAGTGGAACACACCATCTCTCTACACCCCATACCCAATTTGTAGGCCTAATGCAGCGTAGTTTCCAACAACTACTAAACGAGAGCATGAAGATCGAAGCAATGGAGAGGAAACCTGGGGAACACCTTGGAGTGGAACACACCATCTCTCTACACCCCATACCCAATTTGTAGGCCCAATGCAGTGTAGTTTCCAACAACTACTAAACGAGAGCCGGAAGATCGAAGCTCAGGAAAGGCAACCTGGAGAACACCTTGGAGTGGAAGACACCATCTCTCTACACCCCATACCCAATTTGTAGGCCTAATGCAGTGTAGTTTCCAACAACTACTAATCGAGAGCATGAAGATCGAAGCAATGGACAGGAAACCTGGGGAACACCTTGGAGTGGAACACACCATCTCTCTACACCCCATACCCAATTTGTAGGCCTAATGCAGTGTAGTTTCCAACAACTACTAAACGAGAGCCGGAAGATCGAAGCTCAGGAAAGGCAACCTGGAGAACACCTTGGAGTGGAACACACCATCTCTCTACACCCCATACCCAATTTGTAGGCCTAATGCAGTGTAGTTTCCAACAACTACTAAACGAGAGCATGAAGATCGAAGCAATGGAGAGGAAACCTGGGGAACACCTTGGAGTGGAACACACCATCTCTCTACACCCCATACCCAATTTGTAGGCCTAATGCAGTGTAGTTTCCAACAACTACTAAACGAGAGCATGAAGATCGAAGCATTGGCGAGGAAACCTGGGGAACACCTTGGAGTGGCACACACCATCTCTCTACACCCCATACCCAATTTGTAGGCCTAATGCAGTGTAGTTTTCTACAACTACTAAACGAGAGTCGGAAGACCGAAGCAATGTGGACGAAACCTGGGGAACACCTTGGAGTGGAACACACCATCTCTCTACACCCCATACCCAATTTGTAGGCCTAATGCAGTGTAGTTTTCTACAACTACTAAACGAGAGTCGGAAGACCGAAGCAATGTGGACGAAACCTGGGGAACACCTTGGAGTGGAACACACCATCTCTCTACACCCCATACCCAATTTGTAGGCCTAATGCAGTGTAGTTTTCTACAACTACTAAACGAGAGTCGGAAGACCGAAGCAATGTGGACGAAACCTGGGGAACACCTTGGAGTGGAACACACCATCTCTCTACACCCCATACCCAATTTGTAGGCCTAATGCAGTGTAGTTTTCTACAACTACTAAACGAGAGTCGGAAGACTGAAGCAATGTGGACGAAACCTGGGGAACACCTTGGAGTGGAACACAGCATCTCTCTACACCCCATACCCAATTTGTAGGCCTAATGCAGTGTAGTTTCCAACAACTACTAAACGAGAGCATGAAGATCGAAGCATTGGCGAGGAAACCTGGGGAACACCTTGGAGTGGAACACACCATCTCTCTACACCCCATACCCAATTTGTAGGCCTAATGCAGCGTAGTTTCCAACAACTACTAAACGAGAGCATGAAGATCGAAGCAATGGAGAGGAAACCTGGGGAACACCTTGGAGTGGAACACACCATCTCTCTACACCCCATACCCAATTTGTAGGCCTAATGCAGTGTAGTTTTCTACAACTACTAAACGAGAGTCGGAAGACCGAAGCAATGTGGACGAAAACCTGGGGAACACCTTGGAGTGGAACACACCATCTCTCTACACCCCATACCCAATTTGTAGGCCTAATGCAGTGTAGTTTTCTACAACTACTAAACGAGAGTCGGAAGACCGAAGCAATGTGGACGAAACCTGGGGAACACCTTGGAGTGGAACACACCATCTCTCTACACCCCATACCCAATTTGTAGGCCTAATGCAGTGTAGTTTTCTACAACTACTAAACGAGAGTCAGAAGACCGAAGCAATGTGGACGAAACCTGGGGAACACCTTGGAGTGGAACACACCATCTCTCTACACCCCATACCCAATTTGTAGGCCTAATGCAGCGTAGTTTCAAACAACTACTAAACGAGAGCATGAAGATCGAAGCAATGGAGAGGAAACCTGGGGAACACCTTGGAGTGGAACACACCATCTCTCTACACCCCATACCCAATTTGTAGGCCTAATGCAGTGCAGTTTCCAACAACTACTAAACGAGAGCATTAAGATCGAAGCAATGGCGAGGAAACCTGGGGCACACCTTGGGGAGGCAGACACCGTTAGTAGGCCCTACCAAAGTTGTACCCCCAATGCAGTTTTAAAATTCCTAGAGGCTGAAAACAAGACTATTGACGCTCAGCTTTTTTCAAAGGAACACAGCTGAATTGAGTGGCGCAGACAGACACAGGTAGTAGGACTTAAACCAAAAATGTGGCTCACTGCAGCTTAAAAAAGTTACAGGGGTACACAAGCAGCAGTGCTCTGGGCAGTGGAGGACAATTTCAATAGTGGACCGCAGACAGACTTTGTACGCCTACTATTAAAAAAAGGATGCTCTATGCAATTAAAAATAGGTTCCAGGGGTCCACGGGCAACAGTGGTGTGGTCAGTGGACGAGTATTGGAAGGAGGGACCGCAGACAGGCGTAGTAGGCCTAACATAACAAAATTAGGCTGTAGACACTGTAAAATTGGTTCCAGGGGTACACGGGCAGCAGTGGTGTGGTCAGCGGAGGAAAATTGGATTTAGGGACTGCAGACAGACTTTGTAGGCTGTCCCCTGTGGACCATGCATCCAACACATTAACCCAGTGCGCCGTAATGGACACGTAACTTTTTGTGGACATGCCTACTGGTCCATGCGTCTCTTGTCAGGTGCACCTTTCTACTGTTTGATTGCCTGAGTGCTATGACAATGCAGACTTTTTCATGCCGGTGGAGGGCTGGGATGGCTTTTCTCGCAAAAGAAATGTCGACTGAGTAGCTTGAACCGTTGCACAGCGTAGTTCATCTGGGCTTTCTAAATATAAAACAAAGAAAAAAAGGAGGCTACATGCACTTTCAGCTGGGTTCCAGGGGTACACGGCCAGCATTGGTCTGGTCAGTGGAGAACTATTGGAAGGAAGGACCGCAGACACGCTTCGAAGGCCTAACATAATAACAGATGGCTGTAGGCAATTTTAAATTGGTTCCAGGGGTACACGGGCAGCAGTGGTGTGGTCAGTGGAGGCCTAGTGGAAGGAGTGACCGCAAACAGGCATCGAAGGCCTAACATAATAACACATGGCTGTAGGCAATTTTAAATTGGTTCCAGGGGAACACGGGCAGCAGTGGCCTGGTCAGTGTAGTAGTAGTAGAAAGAACGGACCGCAGACAGGCATCGAAGGCCTAAAATAAAAAAATTGGGCTGGCTGTAGGCAATTTTAAATTGGTTCCAGGGGTACACGGGCAGCAGTGGTGTGGTCAGTGGAGGCCTAGTGGAAGGAGTGACCGCAGACAGGCATCGAAGGCCTAACATAATAACACATGGCTGTAGGCAATTTTAAATTGGTTCCGTGGGTACACGGGCAGCAGTGGTGTGGTCAGTGGAGGCCTAGTGGAAGGAGTGACCGCAGACAGGCATCGAAGGCCTAACATAATAACACATGGCTGTAGGCAATTTTAAATTGGTTCCGTGGGTACACGGGCAGCAGTGGTGTGGTCAGTGGAGGCCTAGTGGAAGGAGTGACCGCAAACAGGCATCGAAGGCCTAAAATAAAAAAATTGGGCTGGCTGTAGGCAATTTTAAATTGTTTCCAGGGGTACAGGGGCAGCAGTGGTGTGGTCAGTGGAGGCCTAGTGGAAGGAGTGACCGCAGACAGGCATCGAAGGCCTAACATAATAACACATGGCTGTTGGCAATTTTAAATTGGTTCCGTGGGTACACGGGCAGCAGTGGTGTGGTCAGTGGAGGCCTAGTGGAAGGAGTGACCGCAAACAGGCATCGAAGGCCTAACATAATAACACATGGCTGTAGGCAATTTTAAATTGGTTCCAGGGGAACACGGGCAGCAGTGGCCTGGTCAGTGTATTAGTAGTAGAAAGAACGGACCGCAGACGGGCATCAAGGCCTAAAATAAAAAAATTGGGCTGGCTGTAGGCAATTTTAAATTGGTTCCAGGGGTACACGGGCAGCAGTGGTGTGGTCAGTGGAGGCCTAGTGGAAGGAGTGACCGCAGACAGGCATCGAAGGCCTAACATAATAACACATGGCTGTTGGCAATTTTAAATTGGTTCCGTGGGTACACGGGTAGCAGTGGTGTGGTCAGTGGAGGCCTAGTGGAAGGAGTGACCGCAAACAGGCATCGAAGGCCTAACATAAGAACACATGGCTGTAGGCAATTTTAAATTGGTTCCGTGGGTACACGGGCAGCAGTGGTGTGGTCAGTGGAGGCCTAGTGGAAGGAGTGACCGCAAACAGGCATCGAAGGCCTAATATAATTGCACATGGCTGTAGGCAATTTTAAATTGGTTCCAGGGGTACACGGGCAGCAGTGGCCTGGTCAGTGTATTAGTAGTAGAAAGAACGGACCGCAGACAGGCATCGAAGGCCGAAAATAAAAAAATTGGGCTGGCTGTAAGGCAATTTTAAATTGGTTCCAGGGGTACACAGGCAGCAGTGGTGTGGTCAGTGGAGGCCTAGTGGAAGGAGTTACCGCAGACAGGCATCGAAGGCCTAACGTAATAACACATGGCTGTTCTCAATTTTAAATTGGTTCCGTGGGTACACGGGCAGCAGTGGTGTGGTCAGTGGAGGCCTAGTGGAAGGAGTGACCGCAAACAGGCATCGAAGGCCTAACATAATAACACATGGCTGTAGGCAATTTTAAATTGGTTCCAGGGGAACACGAGCAGCAGTGGCCTGGTCAGTGTAGCAGTAGTAGAAAGAACGGACCGCAGACAGGCATCGAAGGCCTAAAATAAAAAAATTGGGCTGGCTGTAGGCAATTTTAAATTGGTTCCAGGGGTACACGGGCAGCAGTGGTGTGGTCAGTAGAGGCCTAGTGGAAGGAGTGACCGCAGACAGGCATCGAAGGCCTAACATAATAACACATGGCTGTAGGCAATTTTAAATTGGTTCCGTGGGTACACGGGCAGCAGTGGTGTGGTCAGTGGAGGCCTAGTGGAAGGAGTGACCGCAAACAGGCATCGAAGGCCTAAAATAAAAAAATTGGGCTGGCTGTAGGCAATTTTAAATTGTTTCCAGGAGTACACGGGCAGCAGTGGTGTGGTCAGTGGAGGCCTAGTGGAAGGAGTGACCGCAGACAGGCATCGAAGGCCTAACATAATAACACATGGCTGTAGGCAATTTTAAATTGGTTCCGTGGGTACACGGGCAGCAGTGGTGTGGTCAGTGGAGGCCTAGTGGAAGGAGAGACCGCAGACAGGCATCGAAGGCCTAACATAATAACACATGGCTGTAGGCAATTTTAAATTGGTTCCGTGGGTACACGGGCAGCAGTGGTGTGGTCAGTGGAGGCCTAGTGGAAGGAGTGACCGCAGACAGGCATCGAAGGCCTAACATAATAACACATGGCTGTAGGCAATTTTAAATTGGTTCCGTGGGTACACGGGCAGCAGTGGTGTGGTCAGTGGAGGCCTAGTGGAAGGAGTGACCGCAAACAGGCATCGAAGGCCTAAAATAAAAAAATTGGGCTGGCTGTAGGCAATTTTAAATTGGTTCCAGGGGTACACGGGCAGCAGTGGTGTGGTCAGTGGAGGCCTAGTGGAAGGAGTGACCGCAAACAGGCATCGAAGGCCTAACATAATAACACATGGCTGTAGGCAATTTTAAATTGGTTCCGTGGGTACACGGGCAGCAGTGGTGTGGTCAGTGGAGGCCTAGTGGAAGGAGTGACCGCAAACAGGCATCGAAGGCCTAACATAATAACACATGGCTGTAGGCAATTTTAAATTGTTTACAGGGGAACACGGGGAAAAGTGGCCTGGTCAGTGTAGTAGTTGTAGAAAGAACGGACCGCAGACAGGCATCGAAGGCCTAAAATAAAAAAATTGGGCTGGCTGTAGGCAATTTTAAATTGGTTCCAGGGGTACACGGGCAGCAGTGGTGTGGTCAGTGGAGGCCTAGTGGAAGGAGTGACCGCAAACAGGCATCGAAGGCCTAATATAATAACACATGGCTGTAGGCAATTTTAAATTGGTTCCGTGGGTACACGGGCAGCAGTGGTGTGGTCAGTGGAGGCCTAGTGGAAGGAGTGACCGCAAACAGGCATCGAAGGCCTAACATAATAACACATGGCTGTAGGCAATTTTAAATTGTTTCCAGGGGAACACGGGCAGCAGTGGCCTGGTCAGTGTAGTAGTTGTAGAAAGAACGGACTGCAGACAGGCATCGAAGGCCTAAAATAAAAAAATTGGGCTGGCTGTAGGCAATTTTAAATTGGTTCCAGGGGTACACGGGCAGCAGTGGTGTGGTCAGTGGAGGCCTAGTGGAAGGAGTGACCGCAAACAGGCATCGAAGGCCTAGCATAATAACACATGGCTGTAGGCAATTTTAAATTGTTTCCAGGGGAACACGGGCAGCAGTGGCCTGGTCAGTGTAGTAGTTGTAGAAAGAACGGACCGCAGACAGGCATCGAAGGCCTAAAATAAAAAAATTGGGCTGGCTGTAGGCAATTTTAAATTGGTTCCAGGGGTACACGGGCAGCAGTGGTGTGGTCAGTGGAGGCCTAGTGGAAGGAGGGACCGCAAACAGGCATCGAAGGCCTAACATAATAACAGATGGCTGTAGGCAATTTTAAATTGGTTCCAGGGGTACACGGGCAGCAGTGGTGTGGTCAGTGGAGGCTTAGTGGAAGGAGGGACCGCAGACAGGCTTCGAAGGCCTAACATAAAAAAATAGGGCTGTTGGCAATTTAAAATTGGTTCCAGTGGTACAAGGGCAGCAGTACAATGGTCAGTGGAGGCCTAGTGGAAGGAGGGACCGCAGACAGGCTTCGAAGGCCTAACATAAAAAAATAGGGCTGTTGGCAATTTAAAATTGGTTCCAGGGGTACACGGGCAGCAGTACAATGGTCAGTGGAGGCCTAGTGGAAGGAGGGACCGCAGACAGGCTTCGAAGGCCTAACATAACAAAAATGTCAATACAATGGTATTGTCAGTGCCAGGCATTGAAGGATGTCAGCGCATAGACTAAACATTGGTGGAGCTGTGAGAGATAATTTTGCAAGTGGTAGAGCACTGTTTGAGCTGGGGGGGAACTGTCTTGTGGCCGGCGGTACAGGCCCAGGGCCCCTCATATTACAACGGTGTGTCTGACGTTGGGTGCGCACCACCACCGCCAGAGACACTTTATTGTACTATGAGGGACCCAGTGGCAGTGCCGTCGACCAAAAGCGGGCACACCCACCTCTTCAGACAAACAGCACTCCCTCGGGTGCTGGCACCAAGTGGCGATACCACGGCCCCGTGTGGGGAGTTTGGCCATTTAGTGAGGTGTAAACATGTCGTATGCTGGACAATCAGGTGCAGAAAATTACAAGATTGGAAAAGTCATTCAGAATAGTCCACAGGCAAGACCTTTTCATAGGAAAGCTAGGTGTCAGCCGGGCAAGGTGGGGCAAAAGATTTCGAAATCCAGTTGTGGTTCATTTTAATGAAGGTTAGATCATCTACATTTTGGGTAGCCAGACGAGTCCTTTTTTCTGTTAGTATTGAACCTGCAGCACTGAATACTCTTTCTGATAGGACACTAGCTGCCGGGCAAGCAAGCTCCTGCAATGCATATTCTGCCAATTCGGGCCAGGTGTCTAATTTGGATGCCCAGTAATCAAATGGGAATGACGGTTGAGGGAGAACATCGATAAGGGATGAAAAATAGTTAGTAACCATACTGGACAAATGTTGTCTCCTGTCACTTTGAATTGATGCTGCAGTACCTGTCCTGTCTGCGGTCATAGCAAAATCACTCCACAACCTGGTCAGAAAACCCCTCTGGCCAACGCCACTTCTGATTTCTGCCCCTCTAACACCTCTGGTCTGCTGGCCCCTGCAGCTCGTGTGAGAACGATCACGGGCGCTGTGTGCAGGGAATGCCAGAAGCAAACGGTCAACAAGAGTTGATTGTTTGGTTGCTAATATTATTTCCAAGTTGTCATGTGGCATTATATTTTGCAATTTGCCTTTATAGCGAGGATCAAGGAGGCAGGCCAACCAGTAATCGTCATCGTTCATCATTTTAGTAATGCGTGTGTCCCTTTTGAGGATACGTAAGGCATAATCCGCCATGTGGGCCAAAGTTCCAGTTCTCAAATTTGCGCTTGTGCTTGGTTGAGGGGCAGTTTCAGGCAAATCCACGTCACTTGTGTCCCTCCAAAAACCAGAACCCGGCCTTGCCGCGCCAACAATTTCCAGTGGCCCCGGAAAAGCTTCCTCATTAAAATTATAATCATCCCCATCATCCTCCTCGTCCTCCTCCTCCTCTTCGCCCGCTACCTCGTCCTGTACACTGCCCTGGCCAGACAATGGCTGACTGTCATCAAGGCTTTTCTCTTCCTCAGCTGCAGACGCCTGATCCTTTATGTGCGTCAAACTTTGCATCAGCAGACGCATTATGGCGTTGTCTGCACTAACCAGCCGTGTGCATTCCTCAAAACACTGAAGGACTTGACACATGTCTTGAATCTTCGACCACTGCACACCTGACAACTCCATGTCTGCCATCCTACTGCCTGCCCGTGTATGTGTATCCTCCCACAAAAACATAACAGCCGGCCTCTGTTCGCACAGTCTCTGAAGCATGTGCAGTATTGAGTTCCACCTTGTTGCAACGTCTATGATTAGGCGATGCTGGGGAAGGTTCAAAGAACGCTGATTTGTCTGCATACAGCTGGAGTGTACGGGCGAACGGCTGATATGTGAGCAAAGTCCACGCACTTTGAGGAGCAGGTCGGATAACCCCGGATAACTTTTCAGGAAGCACTGCACCACCAGGTTTAAGGTGTGATCCAGGCAAGGAATGTGTTTCAGTTGGGAAAGGGAGATGGCAGCCATGAAATTCCTTCCGTTATCACTCACTACTTTGCCTGCCTCAAGATCTACAGTGCCCAGCCACGACTGCGTTTCTTTCTGCAAGAACTCGGACAGAACTTCCGCGGTGTGTCTGTTGTCGCCCAAACACTTCATAGCCAATACAGCCTGCTGACGTTTGCCAGTAGCTGCCCCATAATGGGAGACCTGGTGTGCAACAGTGGCAGCTGCAGATGGAGTGGTTGTGCGACTGCGGTCTGTGGACGAGCTCTCGCTTCTGCAGGAGGACGAGGAGGAGGAGGAGGGGGTGCGAACGGCTACAGCCAACTGTTTCCTAGACCGTGGGCTAGGCAGAACTGTCCCAAACTTGCTGTCCCCTGTGGACCCTGCATACACAACATTCACCCAGTGTGCCGTGATGGACACGTAACGTCCCTGGCCATGCCTACTGGTCCATGCATCTGTTGTCAGGTGCACCTTTGTGCTCACAGATTGCCTGAGTGCATGGAAGATGCGCTCTTTAACATGCTGGTGGAGGGCTGGGATGGCTTTTCTGGAAAAAAAGTGTCGACTGGGTAGCTCGTAGCGTGGTACAGCGTAGTCCATCAGGGCTTTGAAAGCTTCGCTTTCAACTAACCGGTAGGGCATCATCTCTAACGAGATTAGTCTAGCTATGTGGGCGTTCAAACCCTGTGTACGCGGATGCGAGGCTAAGTACTTCCTTTTTCTAACCATAGTCTCATGTAGGGTGAGCTGGACTGGAGAGCTGGAGATCGTGGAACTAGCGGGGGTGCCGGTGGACATGGCAGACTGAGAGACGGTGGGAGATGGTATTGTTGCCGCCGGTGCCCTAGATGCAGTGTTTCCTACTACGAAACTGGTGATTCCCTGACCCTGACTGCTTTGGCCTGGCAAAGAAACCTGCACAGATACTGCAGGTGGTGCGGAAAATGGTGTCCCTACACTGCCGGAAGGGATGTTGCGTTGATGACTAGCTTCATTGGCCGAGGGTGCTACAACCTTAAGGGACGTTTGGTAGTTAGTCCAAGCTTGCAAATGCATGGTGGTTAAATGTCTATGCATGCAACTTGTATGGAGACTTTTCAGATTCTGCCCTCTGCTTAAGGTAGTTGAACATTTTTGACAGATGACTTTGCGCTGATCAATTGGATGTTGTTTAAAAAAATGCCAGACTGCACTCTTTCTAGCATCGGATACCTTTTCAGGCATTGCAGACTGAGCTTTAACCGGATGGCCACACTGTCCTCCAACAGGTTTTGGCTTTGCCACGCGTTTTGGGCAAGATACGGGCCCGGCAGATGGAACCTGTTGCGATGTTGATGCCTGCTGCGGCCCCTCCTCCTCCGCTTCAGAACTGCTGCCGCCTGCACCCTGTTCCCCCAATGGCTGCCAATCGGGGTCAAGAACTGGGTCATCTATTACCTCTTCTTGTAGCTCGTGTGCAACTTCGTCTGTGTCACCGTGTCGGTCGGTGGTATAGCGTTCGTGATGGGGCAACATAGTCTCATCAGGGTCTGATTCTTGATCATTACCCTGCGAGGGCAATGTTGTGGTCTGAGTCAAAGGACCAGCATAGTAGTCTGGCTGTGGCTGTGCATCAGTGCACTCCATGTCAGATTCAACTTGTAATGGGCATGGACTGTTAACTGCTTCATTTTCTAAGCCAGGGACGGTATGTGTAAAGAGCTCCATGGAGTAACCCGTTGTGTCGCCTGCTGCATTCTTCTCTGTTGTTGTTTTTGCTGAAGAGGACAAGGAAGCGACTTGTCCCTGACCGTGAACATCCACTAACGACGCGCTGCTTTTACATTTACCAGTTTCACGAGAGGAGGCAAAAGAGCTAGAGGCTGAGTCAGCAAGATAAGCCAAAACTTGCTCTTGCTGCTCCGGCTTTAAAAGCGGTTTTCCTACTCCCAGAAAAGGGAGCGTTCGAGACCTTGTGTAGCCAAACGACGAACCTGGCTCCACAGCTCCAGACTTAGGTGCAATATTTTTTTTCCCACGACCACCTGATGCTCCACCACTACCACTACCCTCATTACAGCTGACAATGAACGCCCCCGGCCACGACCTCTTCCACCAGACTTCCTCATTGTTTTAAAAATGTAACCAAACTAACGGTATTTGTTGCTGTCACACAACTTACATGGTGAGCTATAACTTCAGTATGATTTAGCTACCCCTTTACAGGTGGGTGAGACCACAACGAAAATCAGGCACAATGTTACACACTCTGTTTTTGGTGGCAACAAATGAGAGAGATGCCACACACGCAGGACTGTCACTGAAGCACAAATGTAAATATTAATCTCCCACTGATTTGATTTTTTTTTTTTTTCAGGGAGACTTTAGAAAAAAAAAATAATAGAATAAAATGATTTTTTCAGGAAGAATTTAGAAACCAAATAAAATAAAATGATTTTTTCAGGGAGAATTTAGAAAACAAATAAAACAAAAAATAGGCTTTCTATGGCCCACTGAGTGAGAGATGACGCACACAGGAGTCAGGAGTGGCACACAAGCCCAGAGGCCAATATTGTTCTCCCAATGATTGATGTAGTGATTTTTTCAGGTAGATTTTGGAACCCAAATCAAGCTAAAAAAATAATAGGCTTTCTATGGCCCACAATTGGAGAGAGAGAGAGAGATGGCACACCCAGGAGTCAAGACTGGCACACAAGCAGAAAGGGCAATATTAATCTCCCACTGATTTGATTTTTTTTTTTTTTTCAAAGAGACTTTAGAAAAAAAAAATAATAAAAAAAAAATGATTTTTTCTGGAAGAATTTAGAAACCAAATAAAATAAAATGATTTTTCAGGGAGAATTTAGAAAACAAATAAAACAAAAAATAGGCTTTCTATGGGCCACTGAGTGAGAGATGACGCACACAGGAGTCAGGAGTGGCACACAAGCCCAGAGGCCAATATGGTTCTCCCAATGATTGATGTAGTGATTTTTTCAGGTAGATTTTGGAACCCAAATCAAGCAAAAAAAATAATAGGCTTTCTATGGCCCACAATTGGAGAGAGAGAGAGAGATGGCACACCCAGGAGTCAAGACTGGCACACAAGCAGAAAGGGCAATATTAATCTCCCACTGATTTGATTTTTTTTTTTTTCAGAGTGACTTTAGAAAAAAAAATAATAAAAAAAATGAATTTTTCAGGAAGAATTTAGAAACCAAATAAAATAAAATGATTTTTTCAGGGAGAATTTAGAAAACAAATAAAACAAAAAATAGGCTTTCTATGGCCCACTGAGTGAGAGATGACGCACACAGGAGTCAGGAGTGGCACACAAGCCCAGAGGCCAATATTGTTCTCCCAATGATTGATGTAGTGATTTTTTCAGGTAGATTTTGGAATCCAAATCAAGCTAAAAAAATAATAGGCTTTCTATGGCCCACAATTGGAGAGAGAGAGAGAGATGGCACACCCAGGAGTCAAGACTGGCACACATGCAGAAAGGGCAATATTAATCTCCCACTGATTTGATTTTTTTTTTTTTTTCAGGGAGACTTTAGAAAAAAATAATAATAAAAAAAATGATTTTTTCAGGAAGAATTTAGAAACCAAATAAAATAAAATGATTTTTTCAGGGAGAATTTAGAAAACAAATAAAACAAAAAATAGGCTTTCTATGGCCCACTGAGTGAGAGATGACGCACAGAGGAGTCAGGAGTGGCACACAAGCCCAGAGGCCAATATTTATCTCCCACTGATTGATTTAGTGATTTTTTCAGGTAGATTTTGGAACCCAAATCAAGCAAAAAAAATAATAGGCTTTCTATGGCCCACAATTGGAGAGAGAGAGAGATGGCACACCCAGGAGTCAAGACTGGCACACAAGCAGAAAGGGCAATATTAATCTCCCACTGATTTGATTTTTTTTTTTTTCAGGGAGACTTTAGAAAAAAAAAAAATAAAAAAAAATGATTTTTTCAGGAAGAATTTAGAAACCAAATAAAATAAAATGATTTTTTCAGGGAGAATTTAGAAAACAAATAAAACAAAAAATAGGCTTTCTATGGCCCACTGAGTGAGAGATGACGCACACAGGAGTCAGGAGTGGCACACAAGCCCAGAGGCCAATATTGTTCTCCCAATGATTGATGTAGTGATTTTTTCAGGTAGATTTTGGAACCCAAATCAAGCTAAAAAAATAATAGGCTTTCTATGGCCCACAATTGGAGAGAGAGAGAGAGATGGCACACCCAGGAGTCAAGACTGGCACACAAGCAGAAAGGGCAATATTAATCTCCCACTGATTTGATTTTTTTTTTTTTCAGGGAGACTTTAGAAAAAAAAATAATAAAAAAAAAATGATTTTTTCAGGAAGAATTTAGAAACCAAATAAAATAAAATGATTTTTTCAGGGAGAATTTAGAAAACAAATAAAACAAAAAATAGGCTTTCTATGGCCCACTGAGTGAGAGATGACGCACACAGGAGTCAGGAGTGGCACACAAGCCCAGAGGCCAATATTTATCTCCCACTGATTGATTTAGTGATTTTTTCAGGTAGATTTTGGAACCCAAATCAAGCAAAAAAAATAATAGGCTTTCTATGGCCCACAATTGGAGAAAGAGAGAGAGAGATGGCACACCCAGGAGTCAAGACTGGCACACAAGCAGAAAGGGCAATATTAATCTCCCACTGATTTGATTTTTTTTTTTTTTTCAGGGAGACTTTAGAAAAAAAAAATAATAAAAAAAATGAATTTTTCAGGAAGAATTTAGAAACCAAATAAAATAAAATGATTTTTTCAGGGAGAATTTAGAAAACAAATAAAACAAAAAATAGGCTTTCTATGGCCCACTGAGTGAGAGATGACGCACACAGGAGTCAGGAGTGGCACACAAGCCCAGAGGCCAATATTGTTCTCCCAATGATTGATGTAGTGATTTTTTCAGGTAGATTTTGGAACCCAAATCAAGCTAAAAAAATAATAGGCTTTCTATGGCCCACAATTGGAGAAAGAGAGAGAGAGAGATGGCACACCCAGGAGTCAAGACTGGCACACAAGCAGAAAGGGCAATATTAATCTCCCACTGATTTGATTTTTTTTTTCTTTTCAGGGAGACTTTAGAAAAAAAAAATAATAAAAAAAAATGATTTTTTCAGGAAGAATTTAGAAACCAAATAAAATAAAATGATTTTTTCAGGGAGAATTTAGAAAACAAATAAAACAAAAAATAGGCTTTCTATGGCCCACTGAGTGAGAGATGACGCACACAGGAGTCAGGAGTGGCACACAAGCCCAGAGGCCAATATTGTTCTCCCAATGATTGATGTAGTGATTTTTTCAGGTAGATTTTGGAATCCAAATCAAGCTAAAAAAATAATAGGCTTTCTATGGCCCACAATTGGAGAGAGAGAGAGAGAGATGGCACACCCAGGAGTCAAGACTGGCACACATGCAGAAAGGGCAATATTAATCTCCCACTGATTTGATTTTTTTTTTTTTTTTCAGGGAGACTTTAGAAAAAAAAAATAATAAAAAAAAATGATTTTTTCAGGAAGAATTTAGAAACCAAATAAAATAAAATGATTTTTTCAGGGAGAATTTAGAAAACAAATAAAACAAAAAATAGGCTTTCTATGGCCCACTGAGTGAGAGATGACGCACACAGGAGTCAGGAGTGGCACACAAGCCCAGAGGCCAATATTGATCTCCCACTGATTGATGTAGTGATTTTTTCAGGTAGATTTTGGAACCCAAATCAAGCAAAAAAAATAATAGGCTTTCTATGGCCCACAATTGGAGAGAGAGAGAGATGGCACACCCAGGAGTCAAGACTGGCACACAAGCAGAAAGGGCAATATTAATCTCCCACTGATTTGATTTTTTTTTTTTTCAGGGAGACTTTAGAAAAAAAAATAATAAAAAAAAATGATTTTTTCAGGAAGAATTTAGAAACCAAATAAAATAAAATGATTTTTTCAGGGAGAATTTAGAAAACAAATAAAACAAAAAATAGGCTTTCTATGGCCCACTGAGTGAGAGATGACGCACACAGGAGTCAGGAGTGGCACACAAGCCCAGAGGCCAATATTGTTCTCCCAATGATTGATGTAGTGATTTTTTCAGGTAGATTTTGGAATCCAAATCAAGCTAAAAAAATAATAGGCTTTCTATGGCCCACAATTGGAGAGAGAGAGAGAGAGATGGCACACCCAGGAGTCAAGACTGGCACACATGCAGAAAGGGCAATATTAATCTCCCACTGATTTGATTTTTTTTTTTTTTTTCAGGGAGACTTTAGAAAAAAATAATAATAAAAAAATGATTTTTTCAGGAAGAATTTAGAAACCAAATAAAATAAAATGATTTTTTCAGGGAGAATTTAGAAAACAAATAAAACAAAAAATAGGCTTTCTATGGCCCACTGAGTGAGAGATGACGCACAGAGGAGTCAGGAGTGGCACACAAGCCCAGAGGCCAATATTTATCTCCCACTGATTGATTTAGTGATTTTTTCAGGTAGATTTTGGAACCCAAATCAAGCAAAAAAAATAATAGGCTTTCTATGGCCCACAATTGGAGAGAGAGAGAGATGGCACACCCAGGAGTCAAGACTGGCACACAAGCAGAAAGGGCAATATTAATCTCCCACTGATTTGATTTTTTTTTTTTTCAGGGAGACTTTAGAAAAAAAAAATAATAAAAAAAAATGATTTTTTCAGGAAGAATTTAGAAACCAAATAAAATAAAATGATTTTTTCAGGGAGAATTTAGAAAACAAATAAAACAAAAAATAGGCTTTCTATGGCCCACTGAGTGAGAGATGACGCACACAGGAGTCAGGAGTGGCACACAAGCCCAGAGGCCAATATTGTTCTCCCAATGATTGATGTAGTGATTTTTTCAGGTAGATTTTGGAACCCAAATCAAGCTAAAAAAATAATAGGCTTTCTATGGCCCACAATTGGAGAGAGAGAGAGAGATGGCACACCCAGGAGTCAAGACTGGCACACAAGCAGAAAGGGCAATATTAATCTCCCACTGATTTGATTTTTTTTTTTTTCAGGGAGACTTTAGAAAAAAAAATAATAAAAAAAAATGATTTTTTCAGGAAGAATTTAGAAACCAAATAAAATAAAATGATTTTTTCAGGGAGAATTTAGAAAACAAATAAAACAAAAAATAGGCTTTCTATGGCCCACTGAGTGAGAGATGACGCACACAGGAGTCAGGAGTGGCACACAAGCCCAGAGGCCAATATTGTTCTCCCAATGATTGATGTAGTGATTTTTTCAGGTAGATTTTGGAACCCAAATCAAGCTAAAAAAATAATAGGCTTTCTATGGCCCACAATTGGAGAGAGAGAGAGAGAGATGGCACACCCAGGAGTCAAGACTGGCACACAAGCAGAAAGGGCAATATTAATCTCCCACTGATTTGATTTTTCTTTTCTTTTCAGGGAGACTTTAGAAAAAAAAAATAATAAAAAAAAATGATTTTTTCAGGAAGAATTTAGAAACCAAATAAAATAAAATGATTTTTTCAGGGAGAATTTAGAAAACAAATAAAACAAAAAATAGGCTTTCTATGGCCCACTGAGTGAGAGATGACGCACACAGGAGTCAGGAGTGGCACACAAGCCCAGAGGCCAATATTTATCTCCCACTGATTGATTTATTGATTTTTTCAGGTAGAATTTAGAACCCAAATCAACCAAAAAAATAAATAGGCTTTCTATGGCCCACTATTTGTGAGAGAGATGGCACGCTCAGGACTGGCACACAAGCCCAGAGGCCAATATTAATCTCCCACTTTTATTTTTCTTTTTTCAGGGAAAATTTATAAACCCAATAAAAAAAATAATAAATAGGCTTTCTATGGCCCACTATCTGAGAGAGAGAGATGGCACGCTTAGGACTGGCACACAAGCCCAAAGGCCAATATTAATCTCCCTTTTTTTTTCAGGGAGAATTTATAAAACCAAAAAAAAATAAATAAATAGGCTTTCTATGGCCCACTATTTGTGAGACAGATGGCACGCTCAGGACTGGCACACAAGCCCAGAGGCCAATATTAATCTCCCACTTTTTTTTTTTTTTTTTCAGGGAAAATTTATAAACCCAATAAAAAAAATAATAAATAGGCTTTCTATGGCCCACTATCTGAGAGAGAGAGATGGCACGCTTAGGACTGGCACACAAGCCCAAAGGCCAATATTAATCTCCCTTTTTTTTTCAGGGAGAATTTATAAAACCAAAAAAAATAAATAAATAGGCTTTCTATGGCCCACTATTTGTGAGAGAGATGGCACGCTTAGGACTGGCACACAAGCCCAAAGGCCAATATTAATCTCCCACTGATTGATTTATTGATTTTTTCAGGTAGAATTTAGAACCCAAATAAAGCAAAAAAAATAGGCTTTCTATGGCCCACTGAGTGAGTGATGATGCACACAGGAGTCAGGAGTGGCACACAAGCCCTGAGGCCAATATTTTTCTCCCAGTGATTGATGTAGTGATTTTTTCAGGTAGATCTTGGAACCCAAATCAAGCAAAAAAATAAATAGGCTTTCTATGGCCCACTGACTGAGAGATGGCACACACAGGAGTCAGGAGTGGCACACAAGCCCTGAGGCCAATATTTTTCTCCCACTGATTGATGTAGTGATTTTTTCAGGTAGATTTTAGAACCCAAATCAAGCAAAAAAATAAATAGGCTTTCTATGGCCCACTGAGTGAGAGATGGCACAGACAGGGATGGCACTCTAGCAGAAATGCCAATCTTAATCTCCCACAAAAAAAAAAAAAGGAACTGTCCTTCAATTACTATCTCCCTGCAGTAATCTCAGCCAGGTATGGCAGGCAGCAATAAGGAGTGGACTGATGCACAAATTAAATAAAAAGTGTGGACAAACAAACAAGATAGCTGTGCAGAAAGGAAGGAACAAGAGGATTTGTGCTTTGAAAAAAGCAGTTGGTTTGCACAGCTGCGTACACACAGCAATGCAGCTATCAGGGAGCCTTCTAGGGCAGCCCAATGAGCTACAGCGCTGAGAAAAAAAAAATGTAGCTTCCACTATCCCTGCACACCAAAGGTGGTGTTGGACAGTGCAAATCGCTACAGCACAAGCGGTTTGGTGGTTAATGTACCCTGCCTAACGCTATCCCTGCTTCTGACGAAGCGGCAGCAACCTCTCCCTAAGCTCAGATCAGCAGCAGTAAGATGGCGGTCGGCGGGAACGCCCCTTTATAGCCCCTGTGACGCCGCAGACAGCAAGCCAATCACTGCAATGCCCTTCTCTAAGATGGTGGGGACCAGGACCTATGTCATCACGCTGCCCACACTCTGCGTTTACCTTCATTGGCTGAGAAATGGCGCTTTTCGCGTCATTGAAACGCGACTTTGGCGCGAAAGTCGCGTACCGCATGGTCGACCCCGTACAGGGGTCGGATCGGGTTTCATGAAACCCGACTTTGCCAAAAGTCGGCGACTTTTGAAAATGAACGACCCGTTTCGCTCAACCCTAGTCATCAGATTATGTATCACTATGTACCTACAATTGCTCATTTTGAACTTTCACCCACTTCTGTAATCCATTAGGTCTGTGATATCACTTGTTTAAAAATTGACTAGCTGAATCCTTCTAAGCTTTAAGTAGAAACAGGGTAAGGAGGCAGGAGCTGAGTCAGGAGTAGAAGAAGGGGATGTTAAATGCAGGGACAAGACACTTCCTGCTTTTACATACGGTAAGAGAAGAAAATAATTAACTTGGTAGAAAGGCAAAATGAGAAATTGTAAGTACACAGTGCTGTATAATATGATGATTGCAATATATTAAGATTATAAAAATGTTGATGGGAGTGCCACTTTAATAAGAGTAACAATTATAAAAATTGTCTAATGAGCAGAATTACATTTATGGATGTGTACAAGTGCTATTTCTTGCTGATGCACATCTACTTGTTTAATCACAGTTGTCCGATTTATGACATACCTGATTAATATACTGTATTGCAAAACGCATTCTACAATATACTGTATATAAATAACATATATATAAAACTAAACTAATGCAGGCATCTTTAAACATGGAACATCTAAGGCCCAGTTCACATTAGGGTATCTGTGCACAGCATATTATCTGCATGTGCAAAAACTTATTAAAATGCATGCTTACGCTGCATTTTTTATCTGCATCAGCTTACGCTTGATGCAAAAAACCCCGCTGCGTGTGCATGCGTTTGTATGCGTCTTTTGTCGGCGCTTGCATTGTTTATGTGCATGCGTTCAATATTTCCAGGATGGCGTGTCTCAATGGGTGTGTTCCTCGACTTGTGCAGTCTGAAGTACGCAAGCGCATCGAACACATGCGTACGCATGTGCTTGCATACCAATGCGTTCCCATAGACAGCAATGCATTGTTTTGATGCACTCATCCGCATGCGCATGCCTGCGCATATTTTATGTGACAAAAAATTCAATATGTTGTGCTCGACGGGCGCGCAAAACAACGCATGCGGACACATCCACATACAAACTGATGCCAATGCATGTCCATGCGTACACAATGTTAACTATAGGCACACAAGACACATGCTGATCTATACTGATCTATACGTTGCGCACAGATACGCTAATGTGAACCCGGCCTTGTCAAGCAGAGGTCTAATAGTCAGCCTGACAGCATGCCTTTGCTTTTGATGCATGATGCCATGGAAGCAGTCTGTTAGAGTTTCTGAAGTCAGTCTACTCGTTCTCAGGCCAACTTTTTTTGCTTTCAACTTTTGCATCTCTATATTTTTCATAAATTATATGAGACAGTCTTTTTCTGCACACAATTAAGGACTGTTGGTTTATTTTATGTGGAGCTTGGTGAGGATAATAATTATCATAGTGCCACTTTCCTCCACTATAAATGTATCTGTGGTTCTTACAAGAGACAACAGGCCCGTATATATTACCCTGGCTTACCTCTGAACTGATGTGTTTCAGCATTACAGTTGTATTTGACTCATTGTTTCTACCTATTCTAAACATTTATTTATGACCTCAATTATTTCTCAAAGATTTTTGAAGGTCCAATTAATCTTGAGTAAAAGACCAAAGTAAAGATGGTGACCCCTTTCTCACCAAAGTAGTGAAATGATGTTAAGCCAAGAAGATTTGTAAATGTTTCACCCAGAGAACTGGTTTCCAAGAAAATAATAGACTAATTAATTCCTATGGAAACCAAAAACCTTGTGAACGGTTACTGTAACACACATAGAGCTGTCAACACAGACCTGGCATTGACTTATACCTTGAGACCAGTCAGTGAGAAGTTGTGAAGTCCAGAATATACTGTAGTAATGTAGATAAGATGTTGATTATCACCTTCATAGAGGTTTTTCCTTCTCAGGAAAGTGTGTGTAGGATATGCTGATAACTAGGGTTGAGCGAAACGGATCGTTCATTTTCAAAAGTCGCCGACTTTTGGCAAAGTCGGGTTTCATGAAACCCGACCCGATCCCTGTGTGGGGTCGGTCATGCGGTACGCGACTTTCGCGCCAAAGTCGCGTTTCGTATGACGCGCTTGGCGCCATTTTTTCAGCCAATGAAGGGGCGTGGGCAGAGTGATGACATAGGTCTTAGGGGCGTGGACGCCTATCGCCATGTTGTCGCTTGTGCGCTGTAGCGATTTGCACTGTGTAACACCAGCTTTTCAGTTCAGGGACGGACGGACGGAGGGGGAGAGAGAGAGAGAGAGAGAGAGAGAGAGAAAGAGAGAGAAAGATAGAGAGAGAGAGAGAAGAAAAAAAATAAAAATAATAATTGCCATTGGCTTTGCATTGGGTTTCGTGTTTCGGTCGATCCTCGACTTTTCGCCATAATCGGCCGATTTCACTCGACTCCACCTTTGAGATAGTCGGGTTTCGCGAAACCCGGCTCGACCCTAAAAAAGTCAAGGTTGCTCAACCCTAATGATAACGAGAAGAAAACAGGTAATTTACAATACAAAACACAGAGGGAACATAATAATGTATATATGGTCATATGAAAATGTAGAGTCACTGTGGGTGCAGAAAAAGGGAGGGGGGGAAATAATAAATTACTGATAGGTAGGGTTGAGCGACCTTGACCTTTTTAGAGTCGAGTCGTGTTTCGCAAAACCCGACTATCTTAGAAGTCGAGTCGAGTGGAATCGGCCGATTATCGCGAAAAGTCGGGTATCGCCCGAAACACGAAACCCAATGCAAGTCAATGGGGGAGCATAGTCGGCAGTGAGTGGAGGCCAGGAAAACATCTACACTGCCCATTTTAATGGCAAAAACA
The DNA here is from genome assembly GCF_032444005.1 of Ranitomeya imitator. Taxonomy (NCBI): domain Eukaryota; kingdom Metazoa; phylum Chordata; class Amphibia; order Anura; family Dendrobatidae; genus Ranitomeya; species Ranitomeya imitator. The sequence continues at coordinate 555,859,057 of NC_091285.1, forward strand.
TCCATTCTTGTTACAGAAGCTTGTCAATCGTAATTTACCTTATAATAATTGGAAGGCATTTGAAATTTGGGGTCATTTGGCTAAAGTTGTGGGGGGTAGGGCTGATTCAAGTAATTAGTGGGCCCAGGAAATCTGGAACACGTCACGGCAGTGGAGCAGGGAGAGGTAAGTATTTCAACTTTGCAAGTGCTGAGATCCTGAGCAAGCAGGGGGGGCCCACTCGTTGGCATTGGCACTGGCACAGGGCCCCTCAAAGTACAGCGGTGTGTTTGCACGGCGGGGTCGCCTCCCACCGGCAGCAACACTTTTGCGTACTATGAGAGGCCCTGTGCCAGTGACATCGCCAACTAGTATTCCTCCCCCCACCTGATGAAGGAACCTGCACTTTCATCTGCACCTTCCTCTTTGTCCCCGTGTAAGGTGGTATGGTATGCGGGAAGAGGAACCTGACTTTCAGCAGGGTCACAATCTTGCTATGTAGCGTGCACGGGGAATTTAGCGTTATGGGTCAATGTACCAGCAGACTCATCTATCACTGGCTGGGCAATGGGCAGGATGAGGAGGAAACACAGATATAGGCCCAAAGAATAAAGTTGGCTAAATGCAGTTCAAAATTGGTAACACAGGACTAACCAGGGGGCATTGCAGTGGAGGACAACTGGAATGAGAGGCTGACACAGAGAGTAGGCCCAAATCAGTAAGTAGTCGAAATGCAGTTCAAAATTGGCAACCGTAGTAAACAAGCGGCACAGCTTTGTTCAGTGGAGGAGAACAGCAAGGAGTGGCAGACACTGATAGTAGGCCCCAACCCAACTAGTAGGCCAAATGCAGTCTAACATTAACAACTACTTAATGAGAGCCTGAAAATGGAATTTCAGGACAGGAAACCAGGAGAACAGCAAGGAGCGGCAGACACTGTTAGTAGGCCCCAAACCAACTAGTACGCCAAATGCAGTTGTTCCATTTAACCACTATTTAACAAGAGCCTGAAGATAGAAGCTCAGGAAAGGCAACCTGGAGAACACCTTGGAGTGGAACACACCGTCTCTACACCCCATACACAATTTGTAGGCCTAATGCAGTGTAGTTTCCAACAACTACTAAACGAGAGCATTAAGATCGAAGCAATGGCGAGGAAACCTGGGGAACACCTTGGAGTGGAACACACCATCTCTCTACACCCCATACCCAATTTGTAGGCCTAATGCAGTGTAGTTTTCTACAACTACGAAACGAAAGTCGGAAGACCGAAGTAATGTGGACGAAACCTGGGGAACACCTTGGAGTGGAACACACCATCTCTCTACACCCCATACCCATTTTGTAGGCCTAATGCAGTGTAGTTTCCAACAACTACTAAACGAGAGCCTGAAGATAGAAGCTCAGGAAAGGCAACCTGGAGAACACCTTGGAGTGGAACACACAGTCTCTACACCCCATACACAATTTGTAGGCCTAATGCAGTGTAGTTTCCATCAACTACTAAACGAGAGCCAGAAGATCGAAGCAATGGATAGGAAACCTGGGGAACACCTTGGAGTGTAACACACCATCTCTCTACACCCCATATCCAATTTGTAGGCCTAATGCAGCGTAGTTTCCAACAACTACTAAACGAGAGCATTAAGATCGAAGCAATGGCGAGGAAACCTGGGGAACACCTTGGAGTGGAACACAGCATCTCTCTACACCCCATACCCAATTTGTAGGCCTAATGCAGCGTAGTTTCCAACAACTACTAAACGAGAGCACTAAGATCGAAGCAATGGCGAGGAAACCTGGGGAACACCTTGGAGTGGAACACACCATCTCTCTACACCCCATACCCATTTTGTAGGCCTAATGCAGTGTAGTTTCCAACAACTACTAAACGAGAGCCTGAAGATAGAAGCTCAGGAAAGGCAACCTGGAGAACACCTTGGAGTGGAACACACCGTCTCTACACCCCATACACAATTTGTAGGCCTAATGCAGTGTAGTTTCCAACAACTACTAAACGAGAGCATTAAGATCGAAGCAATGGCGAGGAAACCTGGGGAACAGCTTGGAGTGGAACACACCATCTCTCTACACCCCATACCCAATTTGTAGGCCTAATGCAGTGTAGTTTTCTACAACTACTAAACGAGAGTCGGAAGACCGAAGCAATGTGGACGAAACCTGGTAAACACCTTGGAGTGGAACACAATCTCTCTACACCCCATACCCAATTTGTAGGCCTAATGCAGCGTAGTTTCCAACAACTACTAAACGAGAGCATTAAGATCGAAGCAATGGCGAGGAAACCCGGGGAACACCTTGGAGTGGAACACACCATCTCTCTACACCCCATACCCATTTTGTAGGCCTAATGCAGTGTAGTTTCCAACAACTACTAAACGAGAGCCTGAAGATAGAAGCTCAGGAAAGGCAACCTGGAGAACACCTTGGAGTGGAACACCCCGTCTCTACACCCCATACCCAATTTGTAGGCCTAATGCAGCGTAGTTTCCAACAACTACTAAACAAGAGCATTAAGATCGAAGCAATGGCGAGGAAACCTGGGGAACACCTTGGAGTGGAACACACCATCTCTCTACACCCCATACCCAATTTGTAGGCCTAATGCAGCGTAGTTTCCAACAACTACTAAACGAGAGCATTAAGATCGAAGCAATGGCAAGGAAACCTGGGGAACACCTTGGAGTGGAACTCACCATCTCTCTACACCCCATACCCAATTTGTAGGCCTAATGCAGTGTAGTTTTCTACAACTACTAAACGAGAGTCGGAAGACCGAAGCAATGTGGACGAAACCTGGGGAACACCTTGGAGTGGAACACACCATCTCTCTACACCCCATACCCAATTTGTAGGCCTAATGCAGTGTAGCTTCCAACAACTACTAAATGAGAGCCAGAAGATCGAAGCAATGGAGAGGAAACCTGGGGAACACCTTGGAGTGTAACACACCATCTCTCTACACCCCATACCCAATTTGTAGGCCTAATGCAGCGTAGTTTCCAACAACTACTAAACGAGAGCATTAAGATCGAAGCAATGGCGAGGAAACCTGGGGAACACCTTGGAGTGGAACACACCATCTCTCTACACCCCATACCCAATTTGTAGGCCTAATGCAGCGTAGTTTCCAACAACTACTAAACGAGAGCATTAAGATCGAAGCAATGGCGAGGAAACCTGGGGAACACCTTGGAGTGGAACACACCATCTCTCTACACCCCATACTCAATTTGTAGGCCTAATGCAGTGTAGTTTTCTACAACTACTAAACGAGAGTCGGAAGACCGAAGCAATGTGGACAAAACCTGGGGAACACCTTGGAGTGTAACACACCATCTCTCTACACCCCATACCCAATTTGTAGGCCTAATGCAGCGTAGTTTCCAACAACTACTAAACGAGAGCATTAAGATCGAAGCAATGGCGAGGAAACCTGGGGAACACCTTGGAGTGGAACACACCATCTCTCTACACCCCATACCCAATTTGTAGGCCTAATGCAGCGTAGTTTCCAACAACTACTAAACGAGAGCATTAAGATCGAAGCAATGGCGAGGAAACCTGGGGAACACCTTGGAGTGGAACACACCATCTCTCTACACCCCATACCCAATTTGTAGGCCTAATGCAGTGTAGTTTTCTACAACTACTAAACGAGAGTCGGAAGACCGAAGCAATATGGTCGAAACCTGGGGAACACCTTGGAGTGGAACACATCATCTCGCTACACCCCATACCCAATTTGTAGGCCTAATGCAGTGTAGTTTCCAACAACTACTAAACGAGAGCCAGAAGATCGAAGCAATGGATAGGAAACCTGGGGAACACCTTGGAGTGTAACACGCCATCTCTCTACACCCCATACCCAGTTTGTAGGCCTAATGCAGCGTAGTTTCCAACAACTACTAAACGAGAGCATTAAGATCAAAGCAATGGCGAGGAAACCTGGGGAACACCTTGGAGTGGAACACACCATCTCTCTACACCCCATACCCAATTTGTAGGCCTAATGCAGCGTAGTTTCCAACAACTACTAAACGAGAGCATTAAGATCGAAGCAATGGCGAGGAAACCTGGGGAACACCTTGGAGTGGAACACACCATCTCTCTACACCCCATACCCAATTTGTAGGCCTAATGCAGTGTAGTTTTCTACAACTACTAAACGAGAGTCGGAAGACCGAAGCAATGTGGACGAAACCTGGGGAACACCTTGGAGTGGAACACACCATCTCTCTACACCCCATACCCATTTTGTAGGCCTAATGCAGTGTAGTTTCCAACAACTACTAAACGAGAGCCTGAAGATAGAAGCTCAGGAAAGGCAACCTGGAGAACACCTTGGAGTGGAACACACCGTCTCTACACACCATACACAATTTGTAGGCCTAATGCAGTGTAGTTTCCAACAACTACTAAACGAGAGCATTAAGATCGAAGCAATGGCGAGGAAACCTGGGGAACACCTTGGAGTGGAACACACCATCTCTCTACACCCCATACCCAATTTGTAGGCCTAATGCAGTGTAGTTTTCTACAACTACTAAACGAGAGTCGGAAGACCGAAGCAATGTGGACGAAACCTGGGGCACACCTTGGGGCGGCAGACACCGTTAGTATGACCTACCAAAGTTGTACCCCCAATGCAGTTTTAAAATTCCTAGAGGCTGGAAACTAGACTGTTGACGCTCAGCTTTTTTCAAAGGAACACAGCAGAATTGAGTGGCGCAGACAGACACAGGTAGTAGGCCTTAAACCAAAAATTGTGGCTCACTGCAGCTTAAAAAAGGTTACAGGGGTACACAGGCAGCATTGCTCTGGGCAGTGGAGGACAATTTCAATAGTGGACCGCAGACAGACTTTGTACGCCTACTATTAAAAAAAGGATGCTCTATGCAATAAAAAATAGGTTCCAGGGGTACACGGGCAGCAGTGGTCTGGTCAGTGTAGGAGTAGTAGAAAGAAGGGACCGCAGACAGGCTTCGAAGGCCTAACATAACAAAATAGGGCTGTTGGCAATTTAAAATTGGTTCCAGGGGTACACGGGCAGCAGTAGAATGGTCAGTGGAGTCCTAGTGGAAGGAGGGACCGCAGACATGCTTCGAAGGCCTAACATAAAAAAAATTGGGCTGGCTGTAGGCAATTTAAAATTGGTTCCAGGGGTACACGGGCAGCAGTAGAATGGTCAGTGGAGGCCTAGTGGAGGGAGGGACCGCAGACAGGCTTCGAAGGCCTAACATAAAAAAATTGGGCTGTAGGCAATTTAAAATTAGTTCCAGGGGTACACGGGCAGCAGTAGAATGGTCAGTGGAGGACTAGTGGAAGGAGGGACCGCAGACAGGCTTCGAAGGCCTAACATAATAAAATTGGACAGGCTGTAGGCACTTTATAATTGGTTCCAGGAGTACACGGGCAGCAATAGACAGGTCAGTGTAGTAGTAGTTGAAAGAACGGGCCGCAGACAGGCTTCGAAGGCCTAACATAATAAAATGGGCTGGCTGTAGGCAATTTAAAATTGGTTCCAGGGGTAGACGGGCAGCAGTGGTCTGGTCAGCGGAGGCTGATTGTAATGAGTGTCTGCCAGTTAGTAGTCCAAAACAATAAATAAATGTGAATGTCTCGCATTAAGACAAAACGAAAACACTAAAGGGTGCAATCATTAGGTTCAGGGGTGGGATCCTCTGCGTAGTTTCAGACCTACTAATTTAGCGCAAAGTATTTACTGTGGTAAATAGAGGACACTGCCCCTGACTATGTTAAGTACCATCATATCTTGTCAACACAATGGTATTGTCAGTGGCAGGAATGGAAGGATGTCAGCGCATAGACTAAACATTGGTGGAAGTGTGAGAGATAACTGGGGAAGTGGTAGAGCAATGTTTGACCTGGGGTTGGGTGAACTCTCTTGTGGCCGGCGGTACAGGCCCAGGGCCCCTCATGTTACAACAGTGTGTCTGACGTTGGGTGCGCACCACCACCGCCAGGGACACTTTATTGTACTATGAGGGACCCAGTGGCAGTGCCGTCGACCAAAAGCGGGCACACCCACCTCTTCAGACAAACAGCACTCTCACGGGTGCTTGCGCTAAGTCGCGATACCACGGCCCCGTGTGGGGAGTTTGGCCATTTAGGGAGGTGTAAACATGTCGTGTGCTGGACAATCAGCTGCAGCAAATTAGACATTCGAAAAGTAATTCACAGTAGTCCACAGGCAAGAGCTTTTCGTAGGAAAGCTAGGTGTCTGCCGGGCAAGGTGGGGCAAAAGAATTCGAAATCCAGTTGTGGTTCATTTTAATGAATGTTAGATCATCAACATTTTGGGGAGCCAGACGAGTCCTTTTTTCGGTTAATATTGAACCTGCAGCACTGAATACTCTTTCTGATAGGACACTAGCTGCCGGGCAAGCAAGCTCCTGCAATGCATATTCTGCCAATTCTGGCCAGGTGTCTAATTTTGATGCCCAGTAATCAAATGGGAATGACGGTTGAGGGAGAACATCGATAAGGGATGAAAAATAGTTAGTAACCATACTGGACAAATGTTGTCTCCTGTCACTTTCAATTGATGCAGCAGTACCTGTCCTGTCTGCGGTCATAGCAAAATCACTCCACAACCTGGTCAGAAAACCCCTCTGTCCAACGCCTCTTCTGATGTGTGCACCCCTAACACTCCTGGTCTGCTGCCCCCTGGAGCTCATGTGAGAACGATCACGGGCGCTGTGTGCTGGGAATGCCTGAAGCAAACGGTCAACAAGAGTTGATTGTTTGGTTGCTAATATTAGTTCCAAGTTCATAATATTTTGCAATTTGCCTTTATAGCGAGGATCAAGGAGGCAGGCCAACCAGTAATCATCATCGTTCATCATTTTAGTAATGCGTGTGTCCCTTTTGAGGATACGTAAGGCATAATCCGCCATGTGGGCCAAAGTTCCAGTTGTCAAATCTGCGGTTGTGATTGGTTGAGGGGCAGTTTCAGGCAAATCTACGTCACTTGTGTCCCTCAAAAAAACAGAACCCGGCCTTGCCACGCAACCAATTTCCAGTGCCCCCGGGAAAGCTTCCTCATTAAAAATATACTCATCCCCATCATCCTCCTCGTCCTCCACCTCCTCTTCGCCCGCTACCTCGTCCTGTACACTGCCCTGACCAGACAATGGCTGACTGTCATCAAGGCTTTCCTCTTCCTCTGGTGCAGACGCCTGATCCTTTATGTGCGTCAAACTTTGCATCAGCAGACACATTAGGGGGATGCTCATGCTTATTATGGCATTGTCTGCACTAACCAGCCGTGTGCATTCCTCAAAACACTGAAGGACTTGACACATGTCTTGTATCTTCGACCACTGCACACCTGACAACTCCATGTCTGCCATCCTACTGCCTGCCCGTGTATGTGTATCCTCCCACAAAAACATAACAGCCCGCCTCTGTTGGCACAGTCTCTGAAGCATGTGCAGTGTTGAGTTCCACCTTGTTGCAACGTCTATGATTAGGCGATGCTGGGGAAGGTTCAAAGACCGCTGATAGGTCTGCATACGGCTGGAGTGTACAGGCGAACGTCGGATATGTGAGCAAAGTCCACGCACTTTGAGGAGCAGGTCGGAGAACCCAGGATAAGTTTTCAATAAGCACTGCACCACTAGGTTTAAGGTGTGAGCCAGGCAAGGAATGTGTTTCAGTTGGGAAAGGGAGATGGCAGCCATGAAATTCCTTCCGTTATCACTCACTACCTTGCCTGCCTCAAGATCTACAGTGCCCAGCCACGACTGCGTTTCTTGTTGCAAGAACTCGGACAGAACTTCCGCGGTGTGTCTGTTGTCGCCCAAACACTTCATAGCCAATACAGCCTGCTGACGCTTGCCAGTAGCTGGCCCATAATGGGACAACTGGTGTGCAACAGTGTCAGCTGCCAATGGAGTGGTTGGCCGACTGCGGTCTGTGGAAGAGCTGTCGCTTCTGCAGGAGGACGAGGAGGAGGAGGAGGGGGTGCGAACGCCTACAGCCAACTGTTTCCTAGACCGTGGGCTAGGCACAACTGTCCCGAAATTGATGTCCCCTGTGGACCCTGCATCCACCACATTCACCCAGTGTGCCGTGATGGACACGTAACGTCCCTGGCCATGCCTACTGGTCCATGCATCTGTAGTCAGGTGCACCTTTGTACTCACAGATTGCCTGAGTGCATGGATGATGCGCTGTTTAACATGCTGGTGCAGGGCTGGGATGGCTTTTCTGGAAAAAAAGTGTCGACTGGGTAGCTCGTAGCGTGGTTCAGCGTACTCCATCAGGGCTTTGAAAGCTTCACTTTCAACTAACCGGTAGGGCATCATCTCTAACGAGATTAGTCTAGCTATGTGGGCGTTAAAACCCTGTGTACGCGGATGCGAGGCTAAGTACTTCCTTTTTCTAACCATAGTCTCATGTAGGGTGAGCTGGACTGGAGAGCTGGAGATCGTGGAACATGCGGGTGTGCCGGTGGACATGGCAGACTGAGAGACGGTTGGAGACGGTATTGTTTCCGCCGGTGCCCTAGATGGAATATTTCCTCCTACAAAACTGGTGATTCCCTGACCCTGACTGCTTTTGGCTGGCAAAGAAACCTGCACAGATACTGCCGGTGGAGCGGAAAATGGTGGCCTTACAGTGACGGAAGGGATGTTGCGTTGCTGACTAGCTTCATTGGCCGAGGGTGCTACAACCTTAAGGGACGTTTGGTAGTTAGTCCAGGCTTGAAAATGCATGGTCGTTAAATGTCTATGCATGCATAGTATTGAGACTTTTCAGATTCTGACCTCTGCTTAAGCTAGTTGAACATTTTTGACAGATGACTTTGCGCTGATCAATTGGATGTTGTTTAAAAAAATGCCAGACTGCACTCTTCCTAGCATCGGATCCCTTTTCAGGGATTGCAGACTGAGCTTTAACCGGATGGCCACGCTGTCCTCCAACAGGTTTTGGCTTTGACACGCGTTTTGGGCCAGATACGGGCCCGGCAGATGGAACCTGTTGCGATGTTGATGCCTGCTGCGGCCCCTCCTCCACCTCCGCTTCTGAACTACTGCCGCCTGCACCCTGTTCCCCCAATGGCTGCCAATCGGGGTCAACAACTGGGTCATCTATTACCTCCTCTTCTAGCTCGTGTGCAACTTCGTCTGTGTCACCGTGTCGGTCGGTGGTATAGCGTTCGTGACGGGGCAACATAGTCTCATCAGGGTCTGATTGTGGATCAGTACCCTGAGAGGGCAATGTTGTGGTCTGAGTCAAAGGACCAGCATAGTAGTCTGGCTGTGGCTGTGCATCAGTGCACTCCATGTCAGAATCTACTTGTAATGGGCATGGCCTGTTAAGTGTTTCACTTTCTAAGCCAGGGACGGTATGTGTAAAGAGCTCCATGGAGTAACCCGTTGTGTCGCCTGCTGCATCCTTCTCTCTTGTTGTTGTTTTTGCTGAAGAGGACAAGGAAGCGACTTGTCCCTGACCGTGAACATCCACAAGCGACGCACTGCTTTTACATTTACCAGTTTCAGAAGAGGAGGCAAAAGAGCTAGAGGCTGAGTCAGCAAGATAAGCCAAAACTTGCTGTTGCTGCTCCGGCTTTAAAAGCGGTTTTCCTACTCCCAGAAAAGAGAGCGTTCGAGGCCTTGTGTAGCCAGACGACGAACCTGGCTCCACAGCTCCAGACTTAGGTGGAATATTTTTTTTCCCACGACCACCTGATTCTCCACTACCACTACCATCATTACCAGCTGACAATGAACGCCCACGGCCACGACCTCTTGCACCAGACTTCCTCATTGCTTTAAAAACTTAACCAAAGTAACTTTATTTGTTGCTGTCAAACAACTTACACGGTGAGCTATAGCTTCAGTATGATTTCAATATCCCTTTACAGGTTGGTGAGACCACAAGGAAAATCAGGCACAATGTTACACACTCTGTTTTCTGTGGCACCAAATCACAGAGATGCCACACACGCAGGACTGTCACTCAAGCACAAATATCAATATTAATCTCCCACTGTTTGTTTTTTTTTTTTTTTCAGGGAGACTTTAGAAACAAAATAAAAAAACAAAAAAAGGCTTTCTATGGCCCACTGAGTGAGAGATGGCACACACAGGAGTCAGGAGTGGCACACAAGCCCAGAGGACAATATTTTTCTCCCACTGATTGATGTAGTGATTTTTTCAGGTAGATTTTGGAACCCAAATCAAGCAAAAAAAAAAAATAGGCTTTCTATGGCCCACAATTTGAGAGAGAGAGAGAGAGAGATGGCACACCCAGGAGTCAAGACTGGCACACAAGCAGAAAGGGCAATATTAATCTCCCACCTATTTTTTTTTTTTCAGGGAGACTTTAGAAACAAATTAAAATAAAATGATTTTTTCAGGAAGAATTTAGAAACCAAATAAAATAAAATGATTTTTTCAGGGACAATTTAGAAACCAAATAAAAAAACAAAAAAAGGCTTTCTATGGCCCACTGAGTGAGAGATGGCACACACAGGAGTCAGGAGTGGCACACAAGCCCAGAGGACAATATTTTTCTCCCACTGATTGATGTAGTGATTTTTTCAGGTAGATTTTGGAACCCAAATCAAGCAAAAAAAAAAAATAGGCTTTCTATGGCCCACAATTTGAGAGAGAGAGAGAGAGAGATGGCACACCCAGGAGTCAAGACTGGCACACAAGCAGAAAGGGCAATATTAATCTCCCACCTATTTTTTTTTTTTCAGGGAGACTTTAGAAACAAATTAAAATAAAATGATTTTTTCAGGAAGAATTTAGAAACCAAATAAAATAAAATGATTTTTTCAGGGACAATTTAGAAACCAAATAAAAAAACAAAAAAAGGCTTTCTATGGCCCACTGAGTGAGAGATGGCACACACAGGAGTCAGGAGTGGCACACAAGCCCAGAGGACAATATTTTTCTCCCACTGATTGATGTAGTGATTTTTTCAGGTATATTTGGGAACCCAAATCAAGCAAAAAAAAATAAATAGGCTTTCTATGGCCCACAATTTGAGAGAGAGAGATGGCACACCCAGGAGTCAAGACTGGCACACAAGCAGAAAGGGCAATATTAATCTCCCACCTATTTTTTATTTTTATTTTTTTTCAAGGAGACTTTAGAAACAAAATAAAATAAAATGATTTTTTCAGGAAGAATTTAGAAACCAAATAAAATAAAATGATTTTTTCAGGGACAATTTAGAAACCAAATAAAAAAACAAAAAAAGGCTTTCTATGGCCCACTGAGTGAGAGATGGCACACACAGGAATCAGGAGTGGCACACAAGCCCAGAGGCCAATATTTTTCTCCCACTGATTGATGTAGTGATTTTTTCAGGTAGATTTTGGAACCCAAATCAAGCAAAAAAATAAATAGGCTTTCTATGGCCCACAATTTGAGAGAGAGAGAGAGAGAGAGAGAGATGCCACACCCAGGAGTCAAGACTGGCACACAAGCAGAAAGGGCAATATTAATCTCCCACTGTTTTATTTATTTTTTTTTTTTCAGGGAGACTTTAGAAACAAATTAAAATAAAATGATTTTTTCAGGAAGAAATTAGAAACCAAATAAAATAAAATGATTTTTTCAGGGACAATTTAGAAACCAAATAAAAAAAACAAAAAAAGGCTTTCTATGGCCCACTGAGTGAGAGATGGCACACACAGGAGTCAGGAGTGGCACACAAGCCCAGAGGACAATATTTTTCTCCCACTGATTGATGTAGTGATTTTTTCAGGTATATTTGGGAACCCAAATCAAGCAAAAAAAAATAAATAGGCTTTCTATGGCCCACAATTTGAGAGAGAGAGATGGCACACCCAGGAGTCAAGACTGGCACACAAGCAGAAAGGGCAATATTAATCTCCCACCTATTTTTTATTTTTATTTTTTTTCAAGGAGACTTTAGAAACAAAATAAAATAAAATGATTTTTTCAGGAAGAATTTAGAAACCAAATAAAATAAAATGATTTTTTCAGGGACAATTTAGAAACCAAATAAAAAAACAAAAAAAGGCTTTCTATGGCCCACTGAGTGAGAGATGGCACACACAGGAATCAGGAGTGGCACACAAGCCCAGAGGCCAATATTTTTCTCCCACTGATTGATGTAGTGATTTTTTCAGGTAGATTTTGGAACCCAAATCAAGCAAAAAAATAAATAGGCTTTCTATGGCCCACAATTTGAGAGAGAGAGAGAGAGAGAGAGAGATGCCACACCCAGGAGTCAAGACTGGCACACAAGCAGAAAGGGCAATATTAATCTCCCACTGTTTTATTTATTTATTTTTTTTCAGGGAGACTTTAGAAACAAATTAAAATAAAATGATTTTTTCAGGAAGAAATTAGAAACCAAATAAAATAAAATGATTTTTTGAGGGACAATTTAGAAACCAAATAAAAAAACAAAAAAAGGCTTTCTATGGCCCACTGAGTGAGAGATGGCACACACAGGAGTCAGGAGTGGCACACAAGCCCAGAGGACAATATTTTTCTCGCACTGATTGATGTAGTGATTTTTTCAGGTAGATTTGGGAATCCAAATCAAGCAAAAAAAAAATAAATAGGCTTTCTATGGCCCACAATTTGAGAGAGAGAGAGAGAGAGATGGCACACCCAGGAGTCAAGACTGGCACACAAGCAGAAAGGGCAATATTAATCTCCCACCTATTTTTTTTTTTTTTTCAGGGAGACTTTAGAAACAAAATAAAATAAAATGATTTTTTCAGGAAGAATTTAGAAACCAAATAAAATAAAATGATTTTTTCAAGGACAATTTAGAAACCAAATAAAAAAACAAAAAAAGGCTTTCTATGGCCCACTGAGTGAGAGATGGCACACACAGTGTTAGGGGTCGAGTTCCCGCTTCTGCACAGGGGGAATCTCGAGCCTCTTCCGCTGCGGTCTCCCATTCTTGTCCAGCCGCAGTGGAGCCTGCTCAGCAAGGACGTCGGTCCCAGCGTCTTGCTCATTCTCACTCTGTTCTGAGAGTTAGTGCTGCTTCTCCAGTCTCTGCCATTAAAGTCAGTGCTGGTCAGCAGCGAGCGGACTTCTCTGGGACTAAGTCCTTGTCTGCATGTACTGAGCATGCCCAGCGTAAGGTCTCCCGTTGGAGATCGAGGGTCATGTGCTCTGGCTCTGCAGCACATTCCATTGGTCCTCTTGGCAGGTCCTAGAAGGGCAAAAGTGCTGTGGCCACTTCCTGTGCTGCTGCTATATAAACTGCGCATGACCGCACGGCCATGCGCTAGTATTGTCTAACATTTGCTAATGTGTGTATGTTGTGAGTGCAAGTCGTCCTTGGAAACCCCTACCCTAGTGAATGTCTGTTCGCGGAAGGTGTATGGCTGCTACCTAGCGCCCGACTTAGCCTACAGCACTAAACACACATCTCAGCGTCCTGTAGCTGTGCCTGCCAGTACGGCGCCGTGCGCCTGCCTTGCACTTTCCATACCCGAGTCTGGGTGGTTAGTGGCGTCCGTTAGTGCGGCATCGCTCGCACTCTTGTGCACTTATATTTCTTTAGGTTCTCTACACACCCAGTTGCGGTGTTACGCCAGCAAGGGTCTAATCGGGCTCCAATCCCTTCTGGGGTTAAGTCCGCTGACCACTTGCTCGCGCACTAGTGCGGTACTGCGGTCCTGTGAATTAACAGGATCGCTTTCTTCACGCTGGGTGAGGTTTAACCCACGCGTGTATCCTTTAGTGTACCGCCATATTGTCCGTCTTGCTAGCTGCAGGGTCTTTTACCTGCACGGTGGACCTCGGACTGCGAACGCACCTAGTTTCTTACCATCTATACTTGGTGCGTTCCGCCAGTCCTTAACACACAGGAGTCAGGAGTGGCACACAAGCAGAAAGGGCAATATTAATCTCCCACTGTTTTTTTTTTTTTTTTCAGGGAGACTTTAGGAACAAAATAAAATAAAATGATTTTTTCAGGAAGAATTTAGAAACCAAATAAAATAAAATGATTTTTTCAAGGACAATTTAGAAACCAAATAAAAAAAAAAAAAAAAAAAAAAAAGCTTTCTATGCCCCACTGAGTGAGTGATGGCACACACAGGAGTCAGGAGTGGCACACAAGCCCAAAGGCCAATATTTTTCTCCCACTGATTGATGTAGTGATTTTTTCAGGTAGATTTTAGAACCCAAATCAAGCAAAAAAATCAATAGGCTTTCTATGGCCCACTGAGTGAGAGATGGCACACACAGGAGTCAGGAGTGGCACACAAGCCCAGAGGCCAATATTTATCTCAAACTGATTGATGTAGTGATTTTTTCAGGTAGATTTTAGAACCCAAATCAAGCAAAAAAATAAATAGGCTTTCTATGGCCCACTGAGTGAGAGATGGCACACACAGGAGTCAGGAGTGGCACACAAGCCCTGAGGCCAATATTTTTCCCCCACTGATTGATGTAGTGATTTTTTCAGGTAGATTTTTGAACCCAAATAAAGCAAAAAAATAAATAGGCTTTCTATGGCCCACTGAGTGAGAGATGGCACACACAGAAGTCAGGAGTGGCACACAAGCCCAGAGGCCAATATTTATCTCCCACTGATTGATGTAGTGATTTTTTCAGGTAGATTTTAGAACCCAAATCAAGCAAAAAAATAAATAAATAGGCTTTCTATGGCCCACTGAGTGAGAGATGGCACACACAGGAGTCAGGAGTGGCACACAGGCCCTGAGGCCAAAATTTTTCTCCCACTGATTGATGTAGTGATTTTTTCAGGTAGATTTTAGAACCCAAATCAAGCAAAAAAATAAATAAATAGGCTTTCTATGGCCCACTGAGTGAGAGATGGCACCCACAGGAGTCAGGAGTGGCACACAGGCCCTGAGGCCAAAATTTTTCTCCCACTGATTAATGTAGTGATTTTTTCAGGTAGATTTTAGAACCCAAATCAAGCAAAAAAATAAATAGGCTTTCTATGGCCCACTGAGTGAGAGATGGCACACACAGGAGTCAGGAGTGGCACACAAGCCCTGAGGCCAATATTTTTTTTCCAATGATTGATGTAGTGATTTTTTCAGGTAGATTTTAGAACCCAAATCAAGCAAAAAAATAAATAGGCTTTCTATGGCCCACTGAGTGAGAGATGGCACACACAGGAGTCAGGAGTGGCACACAAGCCCTGAGGCCAATATTTTTCTCCCACTGATTGATGTAGTGATTTTTTCAGGTAGATTTTAGAACCCAAATCAAGCAAAAAAATAAATAGGCTTTCTATGGCCCACTGAGTGAGAGATGGCACACACAGGAGTCAGGAGTGGCACACAAGCCCTGAGGCCAATATTTATCTCCCACTGATTGATGTAGTGATTTTTTCAGGTAGATTTTCGAACCCAAATCAAGCAAAAAAATAAATAGGCTTTCTATGGCCCACTGAGTGAGAGATGGCACACACAGGAGTCAGGAGTGGCACACAAGCCCTGAGGCCAATATTTTTCTCCCACTGATTGATGTAGTGATTTTTTCAGGTAGATTTTAGAACCCAAATCAAGCAAAAAAACAAATAGGCTTTCTATGGCCCACTGAGTGAGAGACGGCACACACAGGAGTCAGGAGTGGCACACAAGCCCAGAGGCCAATATTTATCTCCCACTGATTGATGTAGTGATTTTTTCAGGTAGATTTTAGAACCCAAATCATGCAAAAAAATAAATAGGCTTTCTATGGCCCACTGAGTGAGAGATGGCACACACAGGAGTGGCACACAAGCCCTGAGGCCAATATTTTTCTCCCACTGATTGATGCAGTGATTTTTTCAGGTAGATTTTAGAACCCAAATCAAGCAAAAAAATAAATAGGTTTTCTATGGCCCACTGAGTGAGAGATGGCACACACAGGAGTCAGGAGTGGCACACAAGCCCAGAGGCCAATATTTATCTCCAACTGATTGATGTAGTGATTTTTTCAGGTAGATTTTAGAACCCAAATCAAGCAAAAAAATAAATAGGCTTTCTATGGCCCACTGAGTGAGAGATGGCACACACAGGAGTCAGGAGTGGCACACAAGCCCTGAGGCCAATATTTTTCTCCCACTGATTGATGTAGTGATTTTTTCAGGTAGATTTTAGAACCCAAATCAAGCAAAAAAATAAATAGGCTTTCTATGGCCCACTGAGTGAGAGATGGCACACACAGGAGTCAGGAGTGGCACACAAGCCCTGAGGCCAATATTTTTCTCCCACTGATTGATGTAGTGATTTTTTCAGATATATTTTAGAACCCAAATCAAGCAAAAAAATAAATAGGCTTTCTATGGCCCACTGAGTGAGAGATGGCACACACAGGAGTCAGGAGTGGCACACAAGCCCTGAGGCCAATATTTTTCTCCCACTGATTGATGTAGTGATTTTTTCTGGTAGATTTTAGAACCCAAATCAAGCAAAAAAATAAATAGGCTTTCTATGGCCCACTGAGTGAGAGATGGCACACACAGGAGTCATTAGTGGCACACAAGCCCAAAGGCCAATATTTTTCTCCTACTGATTGAGGTAGTGATTTTTTCAGGTAGATTTTAGAACCCAAATCAAGCAAAAAAACAAATAGGCTTTCTATGGCCCACTGAGTGAGAGAAGGCACACACAGGAGTCAGGAGTGGCACACAAGCCCTGAGGCCAATATTTTTCTCCCACTGATTGATGTAGTGATTTTTTCAGGTAGATTTTAGAACCCAAATCAAGCAAAAAAATAAATAGGCTTTCTATGGCCCACTGAGTGAGAGATGGCACACACAGGGATGGCACTGTAGCAGAAATGCCAATCTTAATCTCCCACAAAAAAAAAAAAAAAAAAACAGGGACTGTCCTACAATTATTATCTCCCTGCAGTAATCTCAGCCAGGTATGGCAGGCAGCAATAAGGAGTGGACTGATGCACAAATTAAATAAAAAGTGTGGACAAACAAACAAGATAGCTGTGCAGAACAACAGGATTTGTGCTTTGAAAAAAGCAGTTGGTTTGCACAGCAGCGTACACACAGCAATGCAGCTATCAGGGAGCCTTCTAGGGCAGCCCAATGAGCTACAGCGCTGAGAAAAAAAAAAAATGTAGCTTCCACTGTCCCTGCACACCGAAGGTGGTGTTGGACAGTGGAAATCGCTACAGCACAAGCGGTTTGGTGGTTAATGGACCCTGCCTAACGCTATCCCTGCTTCTGACGAAGCAGCAGCAACCTCTCCCTAAGCTCAGATCAGCAGCAGTAAGATGGCGGTCGGCGGGAACGCCCCTTTATAGCCCCTGTGACGCTTCAGACAGCAAGCCAATCACTGCAATGCCCTTCTCTAAGATGGTGGGGACCAGGACCTATGTCATCACGCTGCCCACACTCTGCGTTCACCTTCATTGGCTGAGAAATGGCGCTTTTCGCGTCATTGAAACGCGACTTTGGCGCGAAAGTCGCGTACCGCATGTCCGACCCCACACAGGGGTCGGATCGGGTTTCATGAAACCCGACTTTGCCAAAAGTCGGCGACTTTTGAAAATGAACGACCCGTTTCGCTCAACCCTACTGATAGGGGTTTGTTATAAGTCTCCAAAAATAATGGAAGCAATAGATAATATCTTTGTTAAGCAAATATATGAAGCAGCGACTCAAGGAGAAGTCATTATTATGGGGGACTTCAACTACCCTGAAATAGATTGGGGAACGGAAATCTGCAGTTCCAGCAAAGGTAACAGGTTTTTAACAACTATGAGAGACAATTACCTTTCACAACAAGAAGGGGGGCACTGCTAGACCTAATATTAACCAACAGGTCAGACCGCATAGCAAATATAAGGGCTGGGGTCACTTGGGGAATAGTGATCACAAAATAATAAGTTTTCATATATCATTTAATAAGATGTGTAGTAGAGGGGTTACAAGGACACTAAACTTCAGGAGGGCAAATTTCCAACGGATGAGAGAGGATCTTAGTGCAATAAACTGGGACAATATCCTGAGACATAAAAGTACACAAAAATGTGAGATGTTTATTAGCATCCTGAGTAGGACCTGTGCACAGTATATACCCTATGGGAATAAACATGCTAGAAATATGAGGAAGTCGCTATGGCTAAATAGGGCTGTAAGGGGCGCAAAAAGTGACAAAAAGAAAGCATTTAGAGAATTAAAGGAAGTACGTAGTGATGAGGCATTAAATAAATATAGAAAATTAAATAAACTCTGTAAAATGCAAATCAAAGTAGCAAAGATTGAGACGGAGAGACTCATTGCCAGAGAGAGTAAAAATAATCCCAAAATATTCTTTAACTACATAAATAGTGAGAAACTAGAAAATGATAGTGTTGGCCCCTTTAAAAATAGTCTGGGTGAAATGGTGGATGAGGATGAGGAAAAAGCCAATATGCTAAATGACTTTTTTTCAACAGTATTTACACAAGAAAATCCCATGATGGACAACATGATCAGTGAAAACAAAAATTCCTCAATAAATGTCACCTGCTTAACCCAGCAGGAAGTACGACGGTGTCTGAAAATTACTGAAATTGACAAATCTCCGTACCCAGATGGGATACACCCCCGAGTACTGCAGGAATTAAGTACAGTCATTGATAGACCATTATTTTTAACTAGATGGCGGCCCGATTCTAACGCATCGGGTATTCTAGAATATGCATGTCCACGTAGTATATTGCACAGCCCACGTAGTATATTGCCCAGCCACATAGTATATTGCCCAGCCATGTAGTATATAGCCCAGCCACGTAGTTTATTGCCCAGTCACGTACTATATTGCCCAGCTATGTAGTATATTGCCCAGCCACGTAGTATATTGCCCAGTCACGTAGTATATTGCCCAGTCACGTAGTATATTGCCCAGCCATGTAGTATGTTGCCCAGTCATGTAGTATATTGCCCAGCCATGTAGTATATTGCACAGCATTGTAGTATACAGCACAGAGCCACGTAGTATACAGCACAGACACGTAGTATACTGCCCAGTCACATAGTATATTGGCCAGTCACGTAGTATATTGCCCAGCCACGTATATCACAGGTTAAAAAAGACTTAAAATAAAAAATAATAATATACTGACCCTCCGAAGGCCCCTTGTAGTCCTGGCGCCTGTGTGCGGTGCACGCAGCAGCTTCCGGTCCCAGGGTTGATATGAGCGCAGGACCTGTGATGACGTCGCGGTCCTTCTCATATAGCATCCTTGGCACCGGAACCTGCCACTTGCGCTGCCGAGGTCAGGACGACGTCGGAGGGTGAGAATAATGTTTTTTTTTATTATTATTTGTAACATTAGATCTTTTTACTATTGATGCTGCATACGCAGCATCAATAGTAAAAAGTTGGTCACACAGGGTTAATTGCTGCGTTAATGGAGTGCGTTACACCGCGGTCCATTAATGCTGGCATTAACCCTGTGTGAGGGCTTACTGGAGGGGAGTATGGAGCGGGCATTGACTGCGGGGAGGAAGGAGCGGCCATTTTGCCGGGGGACTGTGCCCGTCGCTGATTGGTCGTGGCAATGGTCGTGGGCGTTTTGCCATGACCAATCAGTGACTTGTATTTTCATGACAGACAGAGGCCGCGACTAATGAATATCCATGACAGACAGACAGAAAGACAGACAGACAGATGGAAGTGACCCTTAGACAATTATATAGTAGATCTTTAAAGACTCCATAATAACAGTGTCTGTACCACAGGACTAGCGTATAGCAAATGTGGTGAAAATATTCAAAAAGTGGGCAAAAACTGAACTTGGCATTTATAGGCCAGTAAACTTTACCTCTACTCTGGGTAAAACCCTGGAGGGCATTCTAAGGGATGCTATACTTGAGTATCTGAAGAGGAATAACCTCATGACGCAATACCAACATGGGTTACGAGGGACCGTTCCTGTCAAACTAATCTGATAAGTTTCTATGAAGAGGTAAGTTCTGGGCTAGACCAAGGACACGCAGTGGACATGGTGTACATGGATTTTTTAAAAGCTTTTGATACAGTGCCACACAAAATGTTGATACATAAAATGAGAACAATGCGGATTGGGGTAAATATGTGTAAGTGGGCTAAGAGCTGGCTCAGGGATAGGAAACAAAGGGTGGTTAATAATGGAGCACACTCGGAACGGGTCACGGTTAGCAGTGGGGTACCACAGGGGTCAGTATTGGGCCCTCTTCTTTTTAACATATTTATTAACCCCTTAAGGTGGTTTGCACGTTAATGACCGGGCCAATTTTTACAATTCTGACCACTGTCCCTTTATGAGGTTATAACTCTGGAACGCTTCAACGGATCCCAGTGATTCTGACATTGTTTTCTCGTGACATATTGTACTTCATGGTAGTGGTAAAAATTTATTTTATATTACCTGCGTTTATTTGTGAAAAAAATGGAAATTTGGTGAAAATTTTGAAAATTTCACAATTTTCCAACTTTGAATTTTTATGCCCTTAAATCACAGAGATATGTCACACAAAATAATTAATAAGTAACATTTCCCACATGTCTACTTTACAGCAACACAATTTAGGAACCAAAATTTTTTTTTGTTAGGGAGTTATAAAAGTTAAAATTTGACCAGCAATTTCTAATTTTTACAACACCAATATTTTTTAGGGACCACATCACATTTGAAGTCATTTTGAGGGGGTCTATATGATAGAAAATACCCAAGTGTGACACCATTCTAAAAACTGCACCCCTCAAGGTGCTCAAAACCACATTCAAGAAGTTTATTAACCCTTCAGGTGTTTTACAGGAATTATTGGAATGTTTAAATAAAAATGAACATTTAACTTTTTTTCACAAAAAATTTATTTCAGCTCCAATTTGTTTTATTTTACCAAGAGTAACAGGAGAAAATGGACCACAACAGTTGTTGTAAAATTTGTCCTGAGTACGCTGATACCCAATATGAGGGGGTAAACAACTGTTTGGGCGCATGGCAGAGCTCGGAAGGGAAGGACCGCCATTTGACTTTTCAATGCAAAATTGACTGGAATTGAGATGGGACGCCATGTCGCGATTGGAGAGCCCCTGATGTGCCTAAACATTGAAAACCCCCACAAATGACACCATTTTGGAAAGTAGACCCCCTAAGGAACTTATCTAGATGTGTGGTGAGCACTTTGACCCACCAAGTGCTTCACAGAAGTTTATAATGCAGAGCCGTAAAAATAAAAAATCATATTTTTTCACAAAAATGATCTTTTCGCCCCCAATTTTTTATTTTCCCAAGGGTAAAAGAAGAAATTAGACCACAAAAGTTGTTGTGCAATTTGTCCTAAGTACGCTGATACCCGATATGTGGGGGTAAACGACTGTTTGGGCGCATGGCAGAGCTCGGAAGGGAAGTAGCACTGTTTTACTTTTTCAACGCAGAATTGGCTGGAATTGAGATCGGACGCCATGTCGCGTTTGGAGAGCCCCTGATGTGCCTAAACAATGGAAACCCCCAACAAGTGACACCATTTTGGAAAGTAGAACCCCTAAGGAACTTATCTAGATGTGTTTTGAGAGCTTTGAACCCCCAAGTGTTTCACTACAGTTTATAACGCAGAGCCGCGAAAATAAAAATTCTTTTTTTTTTCACAAAAATGATTTTTTAGCCCCCAGTTTTGTATTTTCACAAGGGTAACAGGATAAATTGGACACCAAAAGTTGCTGTCCAATTTGTGCTGAGTACACTGATACCCCATATGTGGGGGGGGAACCACTGTTTTGGCGCATGGCAGAGCTCGGAAGGGAAGGAGCGCCATTTGGAATGCAGACTTAGATGGATTGGTCTGCAGGAGTCACGTTGCATTTGCAGAGCCCCTAATGTACCCAAACATTAGAAACCCCCCACAATTGACCCCATATTGGAAACTAGACCTCACAAAGAACTTATCTAGATGTGTTGTGAGAACTTTGAACCTCCAAGTGTTTCACTACAGTTTACAACGCAGAGCCGTGAAAATAAAAAATCTTTTTTTTCCCACAAAAATGATTTTTAGCCCCCCAAATTTTTATTTTCCCAAGGGTAACAAGAGAACTTGGACCCCAAAAGTTGTTGTCCAATTTGTCCCGAGTACGCTGATACCCCATATATTGGGGTAAACCCCTATTTGGGCGCACAGGAGAGCTCGGAAGGGAAGTAGCACTGTTTTACTTTTTCAACGCAGAATTGGCTGGAATTGAGATCGGACGCCATGTCGCGTTTGGAGAGCCCCTGATGTACCTAAACAATGGAAACCCCCAATTCTAACTGAAACCCTAATCCAAACACACCCCTAACCCTAATCCTAATAGTAACCCTAACCACACCCCTAACCCTGACACACCCCTAACTCTAATCCAAACCCTAATCCCAACCGTAAATGTAATCCAAACCCTAATATTAGCCCCAACCCTAACCCTAACTTTAGCCCCAACCCTAACCCTAAATTTAGCCCCAACCCTAACCCTGACTTTAGCTCCAACCTTAGCCCCAACCCTAACCCTAGCCCTAACCCTAACCCTAACCCTAGCCCTAGCCCTAGCCCTAACCCTAACCCTAGCCCTAACCCTTAGCCCTAACCCCTTATCCTAGCCCTAACCCTAACCCTAGCCCAACCCTAACCCTAACCCTAGCCCTAACCCTAGCCCTAACCCTAATCCTAGCCCTAACCCTATCTCTAACCCAGCCCTAACCCAAACCCTAGCCTTAACCCTAACCCTAACCCTAGCCCTAACCCTAGCCCTAACCCTAACCCTATCCCTTACGGAAAAATGGAAATAAAAACATTTTTTTTATTTTATTATTTTCCCCTAACTAAGGGGGTGATGAAGGGGGGTTTGATTTACTTTTATAGCGTTTTTTATAGCGGATTTTTATGATTGGCAGCTGTCACACATTAAAAGACGCTTTTTATAGCAAAAACGTTTTTGCGTCTCCACATTTTGAGACCTATAATTTTTCCAAATTTTAGTCCACAGAGTCATGTGAGGTCTTGTTTTTTGCGGGACGAGTTGACGTTTTTATAGGTAACATTTTCTGACACGTGACAGTTTTTGATCGCTTTTTATTCTGATTTTTGTGAGGCAGAATGACTAAAAACCAGCTATTCATGAATTTCTTTTGGGGGAGGCGTTTATGCCGTTCCGCATTTGGTAAAATGGATAAGGCCGGCTTCACACTTGCGAGTTTTACAGACGTAAGAGCGCAGAAACTACGTCCGTAAAACTCGCAAAAAATACGGCACAATTATTCTCTATGCCCCTGCTCCTATCTGCCGTATTTTACTGATCAGTATTATACGGCTTTCTACGGCCGTACAAAATCGCAGCATGCTGCGTTTGTCACCGTACTGCGCAAGAAATACGCCAATGAAAGTCTATGAAAGCGTGAAAAATACGGATTACACACGGACAAGCAGTGTGACTTGCGAGAAATACGCAGCGCTGTTAGAGAGAAAAGCCGGTAATTCAGTGCGGTGTACAGTAAAATCACACTGACAGCTTACAGACCAATAGGTAGAATAAATGTGTACACATAGAATAGGTATATATATATATATATATATATATATATATATGTCAGTGAGACACATATATGTATATATATTAATATTTATTCCAGCGCTATACAGCTTGAAAGCCGGTAATTCAATTACCGGCTTTTTCTTTCTCCTTCCTAAACCCGACATGATTTGAGACATGGTTTACATACAGTAAACCATGTCTTCTCTCCTTTTTTTTTTGCAGATTCCACACTACTAATGTTAGTAGTGTGTATCTGCAAAATTTGGCCGTTCTAGCTCTTAAAATAAAGGGTTAAATGGCGGAAAAAATTGGCGTGGGCTCCCGCGCAATTTTCTCCGCCAGAGTAGTAAAGCCAGTGACTGAGGGCAGATATTAATAGCCTGGAGAGGGTCCACGGTTATTGGCCCCCCTCTGGCTAAAAATATCTTCCCCCAGCCACCCCAGAAAAGGCACATCTGGAAGATGCGCCTATTCTGGCACTTGGCCACTCTCTTCCCATTCCCGTGTAGCGGTGGGATATGGGGTAATGAAGGGTTAATGCCACCTTGCTATTGTAAGGTGACATTAAGCCTAATTAATAATGGAGAGGCGTCAATTATGACACCTATCCATTATTAATCCAATTGTAGTAAAGGGTTAAATAAAACACAAACACATTATTTAAAATTATTTTAATGAAATAAAAACAATGGTTGTTGGAGTATTTTATTCTACGCCCAATCCAGTCACTGAAGACCCTCGTTCTGTGAAAGAAAAAACATAATAAACCAACAATATACTTACCCTCCGCAGATCTGTAACGTCCAACTATGTAAATCCTTCTGAAGGGGTTAAAACATTTTGCAGCAAGGAGTTCCGCTAATGCAGGCTGCTCCTTGCTGCAAAACCCCGGGGAATGAGGCTAAATATAGATCAATGATCTATATTTAGCTTCATTTGCGGTGAGGCGCCCTCTGCTGGATGTTCATAGATCGTGGGAACTTACCTAGAAAGCTCCCAGGCAGTATATATATATATATATTTTTTCTTTTTGGGACACATGGATCACTTCTATAGCGGTATGTTGGTTTTGCAAGCCTGCGAGAAAACCACGCAGTACGGATGCCATACGGAGGATGCCATGCGCAAAAAACGCTGACACACCCTGCCTACGGAGGAGCTACGGACCACTATTTTCGGGACTTTTCAGCGTATTACGGCCGTAATATACGGACCATATTTTCATACGCTGAGTGTGAAGCCGGCCTAAAGCAGTTTTATTCTTCGGGTTAGTACGATTACAGCGATACCTCATTTATATCATTTTTTTATGTTTTGGCGCTTTTATACGATAAAAACTATTTTATAGAAAAAATAATTATTTTGGCATCGCTTTATTCTCAGGACTATAACTTTTTTATTTTTTTTGCTGATGATGCTGTATGGTGGCTCGTTTTTTGCGAGTCAAGATGACGCTTTCAGCGGTACCATGATTATTTATATCCGTCTTTTTGATCGCGTGTTATTCCACTTTTTGTTCGGTGGTATGATAATAAAGCGTTGTTTTTTGCCTCGTTTTTTTTTTCTTACGGTGTTTACTGAAGGGGTTAACTAGTGGGACAGTTTTATAGGTGGGGTCGTTACGGACGCGGCGATACTAAATATGTGTACTTTTATTGTTTTTTTTATATTTAGATAAAGAAATGTATTTATGGGAATAATTTTTTTTTTCTTTATTCAGGAATTATCTTTTTTCTATTTTTTTTTACACATGTGGAAATTTTTTTTGTGTGACTTTTTTACCTTGTCCCAGGGGGTGACATCACAGATCGTTGATCTGACAGTTTGCACAGCAGGCTTACCAAGCAGGCACTAAGCCACCTCCGTCCCTGCAGGACCCGGATGCCGTGGCCATTTTGGATCCGGGCCTTGCTGCAGGGAGGAAGGTAGGAGACCAACGCAGCAATGCGATCACATCGCGTTGCTGCGGGGGTCTCAGGGAAGCCCGCAGGGAGCCCCCTCCCTGCGCGATGCTTCCCTGCACCGCCAGCACACTGCGATCATGTTTGATCGTGGTGTGCCGGGGGTTAATGTGCCGGGAGCGGTCCGTGACCGCTCCTTTCACATAGTGGCGGATGTCAGCTGTGATAGGCAGCTGACACCCGGCCGCGATCGGCCGCGCTCCCCTTGTGAGGGCGGCCGATCGTATATGATGTACTATCCCATCACTGGGAATTAAGTCCCAGGGCACCTTGACGGGATAGTACGTCATATGGGATTAAGGGGTTAATGATCTTGTAGGGGGCATGCAGAATAGAGTTTCAATATTTGAAGATGACAGTAAACTCTGCAGGGTAATCAATCCAGAGAAGGACAATTTTATATTACAGGATAATTTATGTAAACTAGAAGCTTGGGCTGATAAATGGCAAATGAGCTTTAATGGGGATAAATTTAAGGTCATGCACTTGGGCAGAAGAAATAAGATGTATATTTATGTGCTTAACTGTAAAACATTGGGCAAAACTATCACTGAAAAAGACCTGGGTGTATGGGTGGAAGACAATGTTAGGGCTAGGGGAACACACCAAATAATAAGTAAGATAGAATAAGGTGCGTTCGCAGCCCGGGGTCCACCGTGCAGAGATGGAACCTGCTGCCAAGTAATGACGGACTATATGGCGGTACAATGTGAATACACACACGGGCAAACTTCACCCTGTGTGAAGGAAGCGAACCCTGTTAAGTCACAGGGCCGCAGTACCGCACGCCAGAGCGCAAACAAGGAGTCACCGAGCTCAGTCCCAAGACTTGAGATCCGAGTCCGTCTGGACTTCTTGCGCTCGACACCGCTAATGGGGTGTCAGCGTAACCAAAATAATAATTAAAGCTGCACGAGAGTGCCAACTGTACCGTACTGGCAGACACCACAAACCACCCAGACTTGGGCTAAAGAAGCGCTCTAATGGCGCGTGGCAGTAGACGCTGTTTCGTGTGTTAACGTTGTGAGTTCAGCCAGGCGCTAGATTGAGCCATACACCTTACGTGAACAGTCATACACAAGGGATGGGTTTTTTTTTTAAGGAACGACTTGCACTCATCAACACACACACGATTACAATTGTATACTAGCGTATGGCCGTGCGGTCATGCGAACCTTATATAGAAGCAGCATGCACATGACCTTCCCAGAAGGACCAATGGGAGGCTGCTACAGAAGTTGAGCACCTTCAGGACCTTCCTGGAGGACCAATGTGATCTGCTGCAGCATCTGAGCATGTGACCCTCGATCTCAAACGGGAGATCTTGCCCTGGGCATGCTCAGAAGGGGAAAAGCAGGACTTAGGGTACCGTCACACAGTGGCACTTTGATCGCTAGGACGGCACGATCCGTGACGTTCCAGCGATATCGTTACAATATCGGTGTGTCTGACACGCTACTGCGATCAGGGACCCCGCTGAGAATCGTACGTCGTAGCAGATCGTTTGAAACTTTCTTTCATCGCTGGATCTCCCGCTGACATCGCTGAATCGGCGTGTGTGACGCCGATTCAGCGATGTCTTCACTGGTAACCAGGGTAAACATCGGGTTACTAAGCGCAGGGCCGCGCTTAGTAACCCGATGTTTACCCTGGTTACCAGCGTAAACGTAAAAAAACAAACACTACATACTTACCTTCCATGTCTGTCCCCCGGAGCTGTGCTTCTCTGCACTGGCTGTGAGCGCTGGCCAGCCGGAAAGCACAGCGGTGACGTCACCGCTCTGCTTTACGGCTGACCGGCGCTGACAGTGCAGAGGAAAGCACAGCGCCGGAGGAGGACAGACACGGAATGTAAGTATGTAGTGTTTGTTTTTTTTACGTTTACGCTGGTAACCAGGGTAAACATCGGGTTACTAAGCACGGCATTGCGCTTAGTAACCCGATGTTTACTCTGGTTACCAAGGGACTTCGGGATCGTTAGTCGCTGGAGAGCTGTCTGTGTGACAGCTCTCCAGCGACCAAATAACGACGCTGCAGCGATCGACATCGTTGTCGTATCGCTGCAGCGTCGTTTCAGTGTGACGGTACCCTTAGTTCCGAAAGCGTCTGCTCGCGGCTGCCCAGCACTGGCTTCAATGGCAGAAGCTGGAAAAGCAGCAGTAACCCTATGCACAGAGTGAGACTTAGCAAGACGCTGGGACCGACGTCTCCACTGAGCAGACTCCACTGCGGCTGGAGAATTATGGGAGACTGCAGCAGAGATGGTTCGAGATTCCCCCTGTGCAGAGGCGGGAACTCGACACCTAACAGACAAATTCACATTTAGTGGCCAGTGTCAGGCAGCTGCTACAAAGTCAAATAAAATAATGGGATGCATTAAAAGAGGCATGGATGCTCATAAGGAGAACATAATTTTACCTTTATACAAGTCATTAGTGCGATCACAATTAGAATACTGTGTACAGTTCTGGTCTCCGGTGTATAAGAAAGACATAGCTGAACTGGAGCGGGTGCAGAGAAGAGCGACCAAGGTTATTAGAGGACTGGGGGGTCTGCAATACCAAGATAGGTTATTAAACTTGGGGTTATTTAGTTTGGAAAAATGAAGGCTCAGCGGTGATCTTATTACAATGTATAAATATATGAGAGGGCAGTACAAAGACCTTTCTATTGATCTCTTTACTCTTAGACCTGAGATGGGGGCAAGGGGGCATCCTCTACGTCTGGAGTAAAGAAGGTTTAATCATAATTACAGACACCGATTCCTTACTGTATGAGCAGTGAGACTATGGAACTCTCTACCGTATGATGTTGTAATGAGTGATTCACTACTAAAATTTAAGAAGGGACTGGATACATTTCTTGAAAAGTATATTGTTACAGGTTATACATATTAGATTCCATGATAGGGTGTTGATCCAGAGAACTGGTCTGATTGCCATATGTGGAGTCGGGAAGGAATTTTTTTTCCCCAATGCAGAGATTAGTGTTTTCTGCATGTTTTTTTTTGCCTCCTCTGGATCAACATGTTAGGCTATGGGTTGAACTAGATGGACTTACAGTCTTCCTTCAACCTTAAATACTATGTTACTATGTTACTGTATGGGAAGAAAAATAATTCACATCTTGTGCTTTAAAAACACATATAAAAGGCATTTGTCAGATATTGGCAAAAGAGATACAAATCTCTTTTATTTCCACACATTTCAACAATGTACATCTATGTAATGTCACAGGTTTAAAAATTCAAGCTGTACAATGGGTTTTCAATCCAATTCAAGATGGAGGTATGTGGCTAAAACTAGAGATAAGCAAACAATTCAGGGTTTGGTTTGGTTCGGATCAGCGAACATCCCAATGTTCACCAAATGGTTCGACGAATATACACTACCGTTCAAAAGTTTAGGGTCACTTAGAAATTTCCTTATTTTTGAAAGAAAAGCACAGTTTTTTCCAATGAAGCTAACATTAAATGATTCAGAAGTACATTCTATACATTGTTAATGTGGTAAATGACTATTCTAGCTGCAAACGTCTGGTTTGTAATGCAATATCTTCATAGGTGTATAGAGGCCCATCTCCAACAACCATCATTCCAGTGTTCTTATGTTACTTTGTGTTTGTTAACTGTGTAAGAAGGCTAATGGATGGTTAGAATACTCTTAAAAACCCTTGTGGAAGTATGTTAGCACAGCTTAAAACAGTTTGGCTGATTAGAGAACCTATAAATTTGACTTTCCTTTAAGCCAGTTGAGAATTTGGAGCATTACATTTGCTGGTTTCATTAAACTCTCAAAATGGCCAGAAAAAAAGAACTTCCATATGCAACTCGACAGTCTATTCTTCTTCTTAGAACTGAAGGTTATTCCTTGTGAGAAATTGCCAAGACACTGAAGATTTCCTACAATGGTGTGTACTACTCTCTTCAGAGGAGAGCATAAAAAGGCTCTAACCAGAGTAGAAAGAGAAGTGGGAGGCCCCACTGCACAACTGAACAGTAAGACAAATATATTAGAATCTGTAGCTTGAGAAATCGACACATCACAGCTCAACTGACAGCTTCATTAAATAGTACACGCAAAATGTCAATGTCTACATGCTGGCCTTCAGGGCAGAGTGGCAAAGAAAAAGCCATATATGAGACTGGCTAATAAAAGGAAAATATTAATATGGGTAAAAGAACACAGACATTGGACATAGGAAGATTGGAAAAAAGTGTTATGGACAGACAAATTCAAGTTTGAGGTGTTTGGATGACACAGAATAACATTTGTGAGATGCAGAACAACTTAAAGATGCTGGAAGAGTGTCTGATGCCATCTTTCAAGCATGGTGGAGGTAATGTGATGGTCTGGGGTTGCTTTGGTGCTGGTAAAGTGGGAGATTAGTACAAGGTAAAAGTGATTTTGAATAAGGAAGGCTATCACTCCATTTTGCAACGCCATGCCATACCTTGTGGACAGCACCTGATTGGAGCCAATTTCATCCTAAAACAGGACAATGACCAAAGCACAACTCCAAATTATGCAAGAACTATTTAAGGAAGAAGTAGGCAGCTGGTATTCTATTTTGAACGGTAGTGTATGCAAACCCCAATTGCTTCAAATGGAGGCAAAACCAAACGCATAGACAATACTTCGGGGGAGCAAAAAGCTGCCAAAACAGCTAAAATTAGGGGCAAACACCAGGAAATGTGGCGTCAATTGACCCATCAATTGTGCTATAAGTAAATAATTTTTAAAAAATTTACAACGGTTCCCTGTAATTTTGAAAAGCAGCCGGGCAAAACTGACAGCTGCGGACTACAACCCTCAGATGTCAGCGTTAGCAAGGCTGGTTTTCAAGAATAGTGGGGTCCCCATGCTGTTTTTTTAATTATTTAAATAAATAAAATAAATAAAAAAAATGTTGTGGGGTCCCACCTATTTTTGATAGCTAGCCAAGCTAAAGCTGACAGCTGGTGGCTGATATTCTCAGGCTAGTAAGGGGCCATGGATATTGATCCCAACCAGCCTAAAAATAGCATCCTACAGCCACCCAGAAAAGGCACACCTAATAGATGCACCAATTCTAGCGCTTTGCCTTACTTGCTCTGTGACGATGGCAAGTGGAGTTCATATTTGTGGGGTTGGTGTCACCTTTGTATTGTCAGGTGACTTCAAGCCACGGCTTAGTAATGGAGAGACTGGCACTAGCAAAGTAAAAGAAACAGCTGCTATGAACTCAGGTGACTTTACTGTTTATGTTGACAATTTAAAAAGTAATTAAAAAAATGTGTGAGGGTCCCCCGTAATTTTCATAATCCGCAGAGGGAAAGTTGATGTTAATATTCTGGAAAAGAGACAATCTTCATAAAGGTTCTCAGACTATTCATATCAACTTAGAGCTGTACACTTAACCTTTCCTGGTTATTAAATTGAGGGACCCTCCAAAAATGACATAGAATCCATCTATTTTTAATAACCAGCAAAGGCGAGGCAGACAGCTGCTGGCTCAAATAAATAGCCTAGGAAGGGGCCATGGATATTGGCCTCCTCCTGGACTAAAAATATCAGCTTTCAGCTGCCCCAGTTATGGCGCATCTATAAGATGCGCCAAATCTGGCACTTAGCCTCTGTGTTCCCACTTGTTCTGGTGCGGTGGCTTCTGGTGTGATAGTTGGAGGGTAGATGTCACCTTTGTATTGTCAGGTGACATCAAGCCCAGAGGGTTGGTAATGGAGAAGTGTCTATAAGATCCCCATTACTAACCCCATAGTCATATTGTATAAAAAACACACAGAGAATAAAGTCTTTTAACCCCTTAATGACCGCCAATACATCTTTTAACTAAACTAAGATATAAGAGAATAGCATCCCCATTCAGGTGACAATCCAGCAGCTGTCGGCTGTACACTATAGCTGACAACTTGCTCCATTAGCCACGATCAGTGTTTGCACCGTCCAAATCTGTTTAAACCCTTAGATGCTGCTGTCAATAGTGACAACATCATTTAAAATGGTTAACAGAGTGTGGGGGCTTCCTCTTTATCCCAGTTGGTGCCCTCCAATCATGATTTTGTGGTCCTGATATTTGCCATGGCAATTCACGACCAAAGAGCGGCCCTAGAGTCTGACGGCTGTTATAACCTGTTCAGAGGTTAGAGGCATTTAGGCGATAAAAATACACTTTTTCATTTCTGTCATGCCACTTTGCATTAATTCCTGAAAAGCACTTGCAGTGTTAATAAACTACCTGCCAGCAGTTTTCAATATGTCAGGGGGTACTGTTTTTAAAATGGTATCGCTTTTGGGGGTTTCCCAATATAAATTTTGTAAATTTCCTTGAAAAAATGAAAAATTACTGCTACATTTTTAATTCTTCTAAAATGCTAACAAAATAAAAGAACATTTTACAAATGGTGCGGATGTAAAGCTGATATGTGGGAATTGTTATGTATTAATGCTTTGCTGTGGTATGACTATCTGGACTAAAGGGATAATCATTCAAAGTTTGAAAATTGCAAATTTTTTTAACATTTTTCTCAAATTTCTGATATTTTTTTATAAATAAACACAAAATATATCAACCTAAATTTACCATTATTATAAAGTATAATGTGTCACGAAAAAACAATCTCAAAATCATTGGGATTTGTTGAAGTATTCCAGTGTTACTACCACATAAATTGACACTGGTCAGATTTCAAAAATTTGGCTCCGTCACTAATTGAAAGAATCACACAGGCTCCTTTAATAAATCTAATTTAAACCATACTCATGTCATTGCTTAGTCCACAGAAACCAATATCTCTTAGCAGAATTAAAGTAATAAACAATAATATTCCTCTCCTGTCCGCCGAGACGATAATGATCTATTTGTCCCACGACAAGTCTAGCTCTGCTACAACTAGATGGCAGGCTGAATTGTTGCATGATGCAGATATATAGTATGCCATCCAGCAGAAACACTTAAAAGTGTGTGCTAACCCTACTTAGTGTTTCGCTGTGAACTTCTATTATGTCAGCGCGAGCACCGTAGGAAAAGTTGTAACAGAACTCGCGCTGACGTCAATGAGTTGAACTTAGTTCTTTGGATGTGAACTCCCAGGACCTTTCTGATGGCACCTCAAGTGTTTGAACTTTTTCAGACTTGCGGTGATAGGAGTTCACCGTGATATACTGAGCAGAGTTAGCACACGCTGCTCAGTGTCTCTGCTGGATGGCAGGCTGTATAGTCACATAATGCAACAATACATACTTCCATATAGATTTGGCATCTTGGGACAAATGGATTTTTTTCTTTTCGACTGACAGTTAACAAATATTGTAGTTTATTATTTTAATTATGTTACAAATGTTAAAGGGACACTGTCACCTGAATTTGGAGGGAACAATCTTCAGCCATGGAGGCGGGGTTTTGGGGTTTTTGATTCACCCTTTCCTTATCCGCTGGCTGCATGCTGGCTACAATGTTGGATTGAAGTTCATTCTCTGTCCTCCGTAGTACATGCCTGCACAAGGCAAACTTGTTAGGGACTGGCGGAACGCACCAAGTATAGATGATATGAAACTAGGTGCGTTCGCAGTCCGAGGTCCACCATGCAGGTAAAAACCCTGCTGCTAGTAAGACGGACTATATGGCGGTACTAAAAGTATACACGCACGGGTTAACTTCACCCTGCATGAAGGAAGCGATCCTTTGAGTCACAGGACCGCGGTACCGCACATAGAGCGCGAACAAGAAGTCAGCGAACACAACCCCAACACAGGATTGAAGTCCGATTAGACCACTTGCTGGCACAACACCGCAACTGGGTGTGTAAGGAAACTATTAAAATAGCATATAAAGGCAAGAGAGTGCATGCAGTGCCGCACTGACGAACGCCACTAACCACCCAGGCTTGGGTAAGGAAAGCGCAGAGGAAGCGCATGGCGCCGTACAGGCGATCACAGCAACTAGACGCTGTTATGTGTGTAACGTGCTGTTGGATAAGTCGGGCGCTAGACAGCAAACATACACCTTCCGCGAACAGTCATCCAATAGGGAGGGTATTTTAAAGAGCGACTTTCACACACAACACACACACATATTATCAAGACAATACTAGCGCATGGCCGTGCGGTCATGCGCAGTTTATATAGTTGCAGCACAGGAAGCTGCTACTGAAGTTTTGCCCTTTCAGGACCTTCCTGGAGGTCCAATGGAATGTGCTGCAGTACCTGAGCATGTGACCCTCGATCTCCAACGGGAGATCTTGCCCTGGGCATGCTCAGTGTGTGCAAATAAGGACTTAGTCCCAGAGAAGCCCGCTCGCCACAGATCAGTGCAGGGTACAACAGGAGAGCCAGAAAAGGCAACAGTAACCCTTTGCACAGAATCAGTCCCAGCAAAACGCTGGGAGCGACGCCTCCGCTGAGCAGGCCCCACTGCGGCCGGTACAGAATGGGAGACCGCAACAGACAGGGATCGAGATTCCCCCTGTGCAGCAGAGGAAACTCGACTCCTAACATCAACCCCCCCTTAGGGCCCCCCCCCCTGGACCTCGCTATGCTCGAAGGCAGCAATGAGCTGCGGAGCCCGAATGTGCTCAGCAGGCTCCCAGGACCTGTCCTCAGGACCATAACCCTTCCAGTCCACCCAAAACATTTTTTTGCCACGTACCACCTTGCACCCCAAAATAGCATTCACCTCATAATCGTCCGAAGACGAACCCGATGTCCCAGCAGATGACTCGGAAAACCGGGACATGTACACGGGTTTCAGGAGGGACACATGAAAGGTGTCGGTGATACCCAGGCGTGGCGGAAGAGCCAACCGATAAATCACAGGATTAACCTGTTCGAGCACTTTGAAGGGACCCAAGTAGCGAGGAGCAAACTTAGTGGACTCAACTCGCAGCCTGATGTTACGGGCGGAGAGCCACACAAAGTCGCCAGGAGCAAAGGTCGGAGCGGGGCGCCGATGAGCATCGGCGGAGGACCTCATTCTCTCCTTTGAGGCCCGAATGGCATCCTGAGTGCGGTCCCAAATATCCCGTGCCTCCACAGCCCAGTCTGCCACCCTGGAGTCTGCGGAAGACACGGGCATAGGCACAGGTACCCGTGGATGCTGACCATAGTTAAGGAGGAATGGGGTTTGTCAAGTGGAGTCGGCTACGGCGTTGTTCAGCGCAAACTCTGCCCATGATAGCAAGGATGCCCAGTCATCCTGCCTGGCTGAAACAAAATGTCGCAGGTATGTGACCAAGGTCTGGTTGGCCCTCTCTACCAATCCATTCATCTCGGGATGATAAGCGGAAGAGAGATTCAACTCAATACTGAGAAGACAACAAAGCTCTCTCCAGAACCGAGACGCAAACTGGGGACCCCGGTCACTGACAATTTTGTCAGGCATACCATGTAGGCGGAAGATGTGTTTAATGAACAACGCTGCCAAGGCCCGTGCAGAAGGTAACCGTGGTAGCGGCACCAAATGCACCACTTTTGAGAAATGATCGGTGATGACCCAAATGATGGTACAGCCGCGAGATTTGGGTAAACCCACGACAAAGTCCATCCCGACCATCTCCCAGGGCCTATCTGCCACCTGCAAGGGATAGAGCAACCCAGCTAGCCTTTGACGCGGAGATTTATTTTTGGCGCAGGAGACACACGCCAGAATATAATCCCTGACATCCCGGGCCATATGCGGCCACCAGTACGTCCTCGCCAGTAGCTCAGATGTCCTCTTTGTCCCAAAGTGTCCACCCACCCTGGACGAATGAGCCCAAGAGAGAACCTCCGGTCGCAAATTAATGGGCACAAAAGTCTTGCCCGGAGGCACAGACTCCAGCGAAACCGGCGCTACGGTTCTCAGGCTCTCGGAAGGGACAATAAGCCAAGGCTCCTCTTCCTCCTCTTCAGTTGACATAAGGGAGCGAGAGAGAGCGTCAGCACGAATATTCTTCTCCCTGGCGAGAAAATGAAGGGAAAAGTGGAACCGGGAAAAGAACAAGGACCATCTGTCCTGACGAGAATTTAGCCGCTGGGCTGTTTGCAAATAGACCAAATTTTTGTGGTCCGTGTAAACTTGGAAGGGAAAGCGTGCACCTTCCAGAAGATGTCTCCACTCAGAAAAGGCCAATTTCATTGCTAGCAGCTCCCTATCCCCGATGGAGTAGTTTCTCTCCGCTGGCATGAAGGTCTTAGATAAGAGGAAGCATGGATGCTTCCGACCTTGAGCATCCTTTTGATAGAGGACTGCTCCAGCACCAACGGATGAGGCAGCCACCTCCATTAGGAATGGCTTATCCACAACGGGACGATGTAAGATGGGAGCGCTAGCAAAGTGGGACTTAATAGAAGTGAAGGCCTTGGAGACCTCTTCCGACCACAATTTGGGATTCGCTCCCTTCTTGGTGAGGGCTACCATGGGAGCTACCAGAGTTGAGAAGTGGGGAATGAACTGGCGGTAATAGATAATGAACCCCATAAAGCGCTGCACCGCTTTAAGAGAATGGGGCTCTTGCCAGTCCATCACAGCCTGTAGTTTGGCAGGATCCATAGCCAATCCCTGGGCGGAGATGATATAGCCCAGGAAAGGTAAGGACTCCTGCTCAAACATACACTTCTCCAACTTAGCATAAAGAGAGTTTGCCCGTAGGAGGTCGAAGACTCTGCAAACATCTCTCCGGTGGGAGTCAATATCTGGAGAAAATATGAGAATATCATCCAGATAGACTACAACTGAGGTGGAAAGCATATCCCGGAAGATGTCGTTGACAAAGTCTTGGAAAACGGCTGGTGCATTACAGAGCCCGAAGGGCATCACCAGATACTCATAGTGCCCATCTCTGGTGTTAAACGCCGTTTTCCATTCGTCCCTCTCACGGATGCGAATCAGGTTATAAGCACCCCGCAGATCTAATTTAGTAAACACTCTAGCTCCCCGAAGCCTATCGAAGAGCTCGGATATCAAGGGCAAAGGATACTTGTTCTTAACGGTGATAGCGTTAAGACCCCTGTAGTCTATGCATGGACGTAATTCCCCAATCTTCTTCTGCACGAAGAAGAACCCTGCCCCAGCAGGTGACACTGACTTCCTGATGAACCCTCTTGCCAGATTCTCTTGAATGTACTGAGACATGGCCTCTGTCTCCGGTGGAGATAATGGATAAACTCGACCCCGGGGAGGCTCCGCACCTGGCAAGAGATCGATAGGACAGTCATAGGGGCGATGGGGCGGAAAGGTCTCCGCCGCCTTTTTGGAGAACACGTCTGCATAAGACCAATATTGCTTAGGAAGAGAGGAAAGATCTGCGGGTACCTCTGTAGTAGCAACCTGAACGCACTCTCGGTGACACCTACCCCCACATGATTCACCCCATCCCAGAATTCTGCCTGAGGACCACTCAATGTGAGGAGAGTGGTACCGTAACCAAGGTATCCCCAACAGGACCTCATCAATCCCCTCAGGAATGATGAGCAGAGATATAATCTCCTGATGGGATGGTGACATGGACAGAGTAAAAGGGATGGTCTGATGTGTTATCTGTGCGGGGAGTGTCGACCCATTCACCACTCGTACCGTTACTGGTTGAGATAGCATAATCAGGGGTATTGAGTGACGTTGGGCGAAGGCAGAAGACATAAAATTGCCCTCCGCTCCAGAATTCACGCAGAGCTCCACCGAGTGGGAGGATGAGCCAAAAGTTATTGTCTCCTTAAAGGACAATTTGGAGGCAAACGTCGCCGTGTCTAGTGCACCTCCACCTACCACCACTAGATGCTGACGTTTCCTCGACCGCTGGTGACATTTGGTGGCTAGATGTCCTGACTGTTGGCAAATATGGCAAACCTGGAGTGCACGAGCGGTCCGGAACTTCGATTCCGCTCGTGAAACTACCTTAGGTTCATGAGACTCAGGAGCCTGGGCTGGAGATTCCAAAGGTTTGGCGAAGGTGGGAGCCAGCCGAAACCTCTGCCTACACTGGGCTCGCTCTAACCTCCACTCGTGAAAACGGAGGTCAATACGAGTAGATACTGTTATTAATTCTTCC
Source organism: Ranitomeya imitator (assembly GCF_032444005.1). Classification (NCBI taxonomy): domain Eukaryota; kingdom Metazoa; phylum Chordata; class Amphibia; order Anura; family Dendrobatidae; genus Ranitomeya; species Ranitomeya imitator. The sequence continues at coordinate 555,896,525 of NC_091285.1, forward strand.
AGTGTGGCGGGAATCTCCCTAGTGGCCAGGGCGTCCTTAACGTGGTCAGCCAGCCCCCTCCAAAATATGGGAATAAGGGCTTTATCCGACCACTCCAGCTCAGATGCTAGAGTGCGGAAGTGGACGGCAAAATGGCTGACCAAGGACGAGCCCTGAGTCAATGCCAACAGTTGGAGCACCGTATCATGGGTGACACGAGGTCCTAAAAAGACCTGTTTCAGAGTGCTCAGGAATAACAGAGCACTCTGCACCACATGATCGCCACGCTCCCACAGCGGCGTAGCCCACTGCAACGCCCTGTCCGACAATAAAGATATGATAAAGCCAACTTTAGCCCGCTCTGTAGGGAAACGAGAGGCCAGAAGCTCGAGATGTATTGAGCACTGACTCACGAAACCCCTACAGGACTTACTGTCACCAGAAAATTTCTCTGGTAGCGGGAGGCGAGATAGCGTCGGTACAGGGGCGGCAGTGGACAAGGTAGCTGCAGCCACATTTGCAGCCTGAACAGCGACAGCAGTAACATCCACAGCTGAGGTTGAACGCTCAAGAGCCGCCAACCTTCCCTCCAGCTGCTGGATGTATCGCTGTAAACGCTGATCGTCCATCATTACTAGCCAGACCTTGGCGCTAGTATTCTGTTAGGGACTGGCGGAACGCACCAAGTATAGATGATATGAAACTAGGTGCGTTCGCAGTCCGAGGTCCACCATGCAGGTAAAAACCCTGCTGCTAGTAAGACGGACTATATGGCGGTACTAAAAGTATACACGCACGGGTTAACTTCACCCTGCATGAAGGAAGCGATCCTGTTGAGTCACAGGACCGTGGTACCGCACATAGAGCGCGAACAAGAAGTCAGCGAACACAACCCCAACACAGGATTGAAGTCCGATTAGACCACTTGCTGGCACAACACCGCAACTGGGTGTGTAAGGAAACTATTAAAATAGTATATAAAGGCACGAGAGTGCATGCAGTGCCGCACTGACGAACGCCACTAACCACCCAGGCTTGGGTAAGGAAAGCGCACAGGAAGCGCACGGCGCCGTACAGGCTCACAGCAACTAGACGCTGTTATGTGTGTAACGTGCTGTTGGATAAGTCGGGCGCTAGACAGCAAACATACACCTTACGCGAACAGTCATCCAATAGGGAGGGTATTTTAAATAGCGACTTTCACACACAACACACACACATATTATCAAGACAATACTAGCACATGGCCGTGCGGTCATGCGCAGTTTATATAGTTGCAGCACAGGAAGCTGCTACTGAAGTTTTGCCCTTTCAGGACCTTCCTGGAGGACCAATGGAATGTGCTGCAGTACCTGAGCATGTGACCCTCGATCTCCAACGGGAGATCTTGCCCTGGGCATGCTCAGTGTGTGCAAATAAGGACTTGGTCCCAGAGAAGCCCGCTTGCCACAGATCAGTGCAGGGTACAACAGGAGAGCCAGAAAAGGCAACAGTAACCCTTTGCACAGAATCAGTCCCAGCAAGACGCTGGGAGCGACGCCTCCGCCGAGCAGGCCCCACTGCGGCCGGTACAGAATGGGAGACCGCAGCAGACAGGGATCGAGATTCCCCCTGTGCAGCAGAGGAAACTCAACTCCTAACACATATGGTCGATGTTTCAATAGTTAAGGTTGAAAGAAGACACAAATCCATCATGTCCAACCTATAATAAAACAGGTTGATCCAGAGGAAGGCAAAAAAACCATGAGGCACATATGAATTGCCCTATATTAGGGGAAAAATTCCTTCACAACTTCACATATATTAATCAGACTAGTTCCTTGGATCCCATCACAGAATCTATTACCCATAACCAGTAATATTATATGTGATCATGACCTAAAGCACCAAGAAGGCAGCAACAAATCTCGCTAAATTTAATTACAGTATGAGATAAGTGATGTACTTGCATGAACAAGGTTAATAAAGAGTCATAAATGATTACTTATAGAGACTTCTATTGTAGAAAATGGGAAATAGTTATAAACGCCCATAGGGTCTTTGATAGGAAAACCATTTTACTTGCGCATGGTTGGAGACATTAATCTCAACGAATTCAATTAAGGAGAGAGTGGACTTATTGAAAGTTAATGGGATTCTGAACATTGTATTGCACTATCTAGATTTATTTATATTAATAGTATGTACCACTTACACATAGGTAAATCAAAATGCTCTAGTAAGGTGACAATGGGTTTTTGTAATTTTCCAAACCAGGAATTAAATTGGGTTTTAAGTAACATTTACATTATGTACATTTCAAACATGTATTAGAAAGGTTCATAAACACTCTACATGTAATTAAAGATGCACCCCCCAGCAGTGAATGCTAAAAAGAATTCAAGGATTCAATTAAAGCAAATACAGTAATGGTTGGGCATAGCTTCCCTGATGTCACTGTTCCTTAGAAGACTTCTGTCAACAACGTTGTAAGTTTTGCGATAGCATCGGGAGGGCGGTAATGTCACGATGGGGGCAGGCTTTGCAGCGTTGCAAATCTCTCCCTCATGTGCTCACCCACTATCCACTCTCTCCCCATGTACTGACTTCTCCCATCTGTGCTCTCTTCTTTGACCTGTCTACCCCATGTGCTATCCCCCATGTCTGCTGTCTCACTCCTTCATTTGCTGTGTTCTCCCCTCATGTGCTGTCCCGTTTGAGCTGTCTCCCCCCTGTGCTCTGTCTTTCTCACCCCTGTGTGCTTTCTCTCTCCCCATCTGCTGTCTTCTCCTCTCATGTCATCTCTTCTTTGACCTGTGTACCCCATGTGCTCTCCCCCTTGTCTGCTCTCTCTTTCTCCACCACTGTGCTGTCTTCTTACGGCATCCTGTGATAATCTAATGACTTTTGCATCAGGGGACTCATGTGCTTGACACCTACACTTATATGCATTGTTTTAGTCCCAATGATGCTGTTGCTCTTCAAGAGTCTCATTTGCCTGTTGTTGTCTTTGATGTTGTGCCTGTGCTGCTTTCCTTTCATTGTCATTGGCATACTTTTTAGGAGGAGCCATGTTGGCATTGATATTTGCATTTTAAAGGGGTTTTCCCATGAATGAAAGTTCATTTTAATAATTGTCTGTGTCTGACCGTGTACAGAACATACCACAGCTCCTGGGCAGGGGAGGAAGTAAAAGACAATACTGACATTACAGCAGGAGATCGCAGAGGATACATTTTGTGAGGTAAAATATTGTTTAAAAACAGTCAGTGAAATATTTTACCTGACAAAAGAAATCCTCTGTGATCCCCTGCTGTAATGTCAGTATTGTCTTTTGCTTCCTCCCCTGCCCAGGAGATGAGGTATGCTCCGTACATGGTCAGACACTGACGATTTTTAAAATGAACTTTCGTTCGTGGGTAGTGTTGAGCATTCCGATACCGCAAGTATCAGGTATCGGCCGATACTTGCGGTATCGGAATTCCGATGCCGAATTCCGATACTTCCCGCGTATCGGATACCGGAATCGGAAGTTCCCAGAATTCAAACTGAACGCAGCAGCCAATGAGGAATGAATGGAAGTGTGGGCACATCCTGTTAAGCATGGTGGGCATGTAAGTACTGGCAAGGCTGTGATTGGCTGCTGAAATGATGTCACTCTGCACTATAAAAAACGCTGCCGCCATTTTGTGCTCACTCTGCTGTGATTTCAGTTAGGGACAGGACGCTGTGTTCTAACTGAGGGCCAGTTGAGATAGCTAATTGCTTTATTTTGCTTTTCCAAGGTTAATTTAGCAAATGCTGTGTTCACTGTTCAGTTCACCTTGCTCTTGCCTTGCAGCGCTGTTTTAACAGCGTTCTGCAAGGTCTCAGTGTGTGTGTGTGTGTGCAGCTCACTCTGTAGTCTGTGTGCAGCCATATACCAGGTTGTATTCAGCTCAGGGGGGGTTCACACTGCCTCACACAGTTCTATCCATTGTCCTTTTTTGCTCATAGTGCAGCCTGCTGCACATTTTTTCTAAAATTTCCTATTAGTGTCTTTCCACCCGTCTCCAGCCAAATAGTGGAAAAACACTAGATAGGATAACCTAGAGGGGGGGTTTTGGGCCTTGCAGCACTGTTTACGGGTGTCTGCACGGTCTCCGTGTGAGCGCAGCTCGCCCTGTAGTCTGTGTGCAGCCACAGCCGGTTGTATTCAGCTCAGGGTTTGTCACTGCCTCATACTGTAAAATAACTTGTCCTTTTTTCAAATAGTGCAGCCTGTTGAAAAATTTAAAAAAAATTTCCTATTAGTGTCTTTCCACCCGTCTCCAGCAAAATAGTGGAAAAACACTAGATAGGATAACCTAGAGGAGGGTTTTTGGGCCTTGCAGCGCCGTTTACGGCTGTCTGCACGGTCTCCGTGTGAGCGCAGCTCGCCCTGTAGTCTGTGTGCAGCGACAGCCCGTTGTATTCAGCTCAGGGTTTGTCACTGCCTCATACCGTTAAATAACTTTTCCTTTTTTTTCAACTAGTGCAGCCTGTTGAAAATTTTGTAAACAATTTCCTATTAGTGTCTTTCCACCCGTCTCCAGCAAAATAGTGGAAAAACACTAGATAGGATAACCTAGAGGAGCGTTTTTGGGCCTTGCAGCGCCGTTTACGGCTGTCTGCACGGTCTCCGTGTGAGTTAAACTCGCTCTGTAGCCCGATCTGCCCCCCAAAAAAAGTAAAGTTCACCAAACACCACTTAACACTTGTGTAGGCCACATTTTATCAATAATAAAGTCTAGTCCACACTTTACAACATTAGTGTTTCTTACACCTGTTAGGAGGAGCATTTCAGGAATAAGCACACTAAGGCCTTAGTACTTTTCTGCTTATCTTTATCTGTCAACCAAGATGAAGAGGGCAGGGAGTAAGGGTCATGGGCGTGGGCGTGGAGCAGGGAGAGGACGTGGTGATTCTGTGCCTGCTGCGGGCACCGATGACTCACCATCACCCAGTTTCAGCAGGGAACAGTCCTTCATGTGCAGCTTTGTCGGAGAGCGCCGTGCACCGCTGCTGCGTGAAGATCAAATTGAAGCCGTTGTCGGATGGATGGCAGCTAACGCATCGACTTCAATTAGTGCCACATCCTTTCAGGCACAGACCACTGGAGAGCAGCCATCTGTCTCTTCACCATCTGCCAAATTGGCCAGGCAGTCAGAGAGCCCAGGACAGGAGCCGTCTCTACTTCTGTTCTCTGAATCTCTTGGCTTGGAAACAGGGGGCCAGACAAGCAGTATTGGAGAAATGGAAGAAGAGGCAGTGTGCAGTGATGCTCAACAGCTTTGTCTCTCTGACTCTGAAGAGGCGGGTGGGTCAGTGCCTGCGGTGACCACAATGCAGTACGCATCTGATGATGAAACTCAGGTGCCGCTTTCTGGTGTGTACTGTGCTGCCGAGACTACCCAGGAGGAGCAGTTGGTGGCAGAGGGTAGTGGAGATGATGAGGTCCTTGACCCATCGTGGCGTGAGGAACAGGAAGGTGGTGGGAGCAGCTCAGAGGAAGAGATTCCCCTAACGGGCCAAAGAGGGAGAGGGAGGGGGAAGACTGCGGAGCCTGTAGCCTCCACTTTGGCACCAGTTAGGAGCCTGTCTCTTTCAAAAGCCAAAAAGGGCGCTCCCAAGACTTGCAGTGCCTGGTCCTTTTTTGACACAGTTGCAGATGACATTTGTTTTGTCAAATACAAGCTGTGTCATCAGAAAGTAAAAAGAGGTAAAAGTGTCAGCAACCTCAATACCACAAATATGTGGAAACATGTGCGGACCAGGAATACGGTGGAGTTCCAAAAACACACTGAAGACCTAGGCCAACCAACAGCGGTAGCTACCACCTCTTCAGCTCGTGTTGCTTCTTCCTCCAGCTCACGCACAGCTGGTTCGGCTTCCTCCTTGGATCGCCATGGAAGAACCTCTGGCACTGTTGTCCAGAGACCTAGTGTAATTCCACCCACAGCACCATGTTCCCAGTCATCCTCACACTCCCAGCCTAGTCTACAGCCATTGGTAGTACAGGCATGGGAGAAAAGGCGGGCATTCTCGGCAAACCACCCCCGAGCACAGGCTCTGAATGCAGGCATTGCCAAACTTCTGTCCCTGGAAATGCTCTCATTCAGGCTGGTGGAGACTGACAGCTTCCGTGACTTGATGGCATTGGCAGTCCCACAGTACAAGGTGCCCAGCCGCTTTTACTTCAGCAGGCAAGCTGTCCCTGCCCTGCACAAGCATGTGGAGGGACAAATCAAACATGCGCTACTGAACGCCGTCAGTAGCAAGGTCCACCTCACCACCGATGCGTGGACCAGTCAACATGGACAGGGGCAATACCTTTCCGTCACTGCCCATTGGGTTAATGTTGTTGAGCCGGGTACAGACCGTGCGAGTGGCGCAGGACGTGTCCTGCCCACTCCAAGGATTGCAGGAATCCAGTCTGTACGCATTGACTCCTCCTCTTACACCAGTTCCTCAGATTCCTCGCTGCAGGATCCGTCACAGTCCACCTCCACATGGACCCGTGAACGTTTACCTGTTACGACTGACATGAGCACAGCCGTGGCCATACGTCAGCAGGCCGTCTTGAAATTAGTTTCTTTGGGGAATCGAAGCCACACAGCGCAGGAGCTCTGGAATGCCCTAAAGCAGGAGAGCGATGTGTGGTTTGTGCCAGCGAATCTCCAGCCAGGCATGGTAGTGTGTGACAATGGCCGAAATCTGGTGGCAGCTTTAGGCCTTGGCAACCTCACTCACATCCAATGTCTGGCACATGTGCTCAATTTGGTTGTGCAGAGTTTTCTGAGGGACTATCCGGATCTTGATGCACTTCTGCACAAGGCCCGCCTAGAGTGTGCTCACTTGCGGCGTTCCAGCTTGGCAAGATCCCACATTGCTGCTCTGCAGCGTCGGTTTCGCCTTCCTGAACATCGCATCATATGTGACCTACCTACCAGGTGGAATTCCACGTTACATATGTTGGAGCGGTTGTGTGAGCAGCAGCAAGCAGTAATGGAGTACCAGCTGCATCAGGCGCAAAAAAGTCGCAGTCAGCGCCGCTCAGACTTCACAACCACAGAGTGGGCCACTATGAAGGACGTCTGCCAGGTTTTGCATCCTTTCGATTATTCCACGCGGATGGCAAGTGTAGATGATGCACTAGTCAGCATGACTGTCCCCCTTATCTGCTTGCTTCAAGAAACCCTGCAAAGGATAAGGGATGATGTGGAAGAGGTGGAGGATGAGGAGTCACCTTTTCCATCAGGTTCTGGACAGTCAGTGCCACGTGGTTCCTCACAAAGGGGTCGGCAGGGGACCCTTTGTGAGGAGGATGAGGAGGAGTCAATGGACGAGGAAGAGCTACGTCCAGAGGAGGGAGTTCCACCATTGTCCAGTGGTCAGTGTGTACAGCGAGGGTGGGGTGATGAAGAGCGGGCAGAGATCATGTCTCAAGCAGGGGACAGCGTTTCTGGGCCAGTTGGCAGTCTGCAGCACATGGTTGAGTTCATGTTGCAGTGCCTGAGAGACGACCGCCGCATCGACCACATTCTCAACGTGCCTGATTATTGGGTGTACGCCCTCCTCGATCCTCGCTACCGTGACAATGTCCAAAACCTCATCCCGGCGTTGACACGGGAGCATAAAATGCGGGAGTACCACGACACTCTGGTGAATTCCATCATCTTCTCCAGTCCAACTGAGAGGAGTGCTGCTAGTGCTTTACAAAGCAGCTCAGTGCGTCGAGGCAGTGGAGGAGGAGGCTCTGCACAAAGAGGGAGCAGAAGCAGTGCCTCTGCCCAAGGCAAGCCAAGTATGGCACAACTGTGGAAAACTTTTGTGTGCCCGCCCCAAATGTCTGCACCATCACCGGCGGCTCCAGTCAGCAGGAGGCAACGATTCCGCCAGATGGTGACAGACTACATGGCTTGCCCTCTTAGTGTACTCCCAGACGGCTCTTCCCCGTTCAAGTTTTGGGTCTCTAAGCTGGATACATGGCCAGAGCTAAGCCAGTATGCATTGGAGGTGCTGGCTTGCCCTGCGGCTAGTGTCTTATCGGAACGTGTCTTTAGTGCCGCAGGTGGTGTACTAACAGACCGTCGCATGCGACTATCCTCCGATAACATTGACCGGCTTACTTTCCTGAAAATGAACCAGGCCTGGATCTCGCAGGAATTTGCCACTCCTCTGCCTGATTAAGTAATTGGGTGTCATCCAGGTCTCCTGATGTGTTCATCTTTCTACCACCTGAACTGCTGCGGCTCAGAAGTGCAGGCTGCACAGTCTAAACATACGACCCAGTGTTATTGGGTTTCAGTAACGTCAGCTGATCCCCAGCTGTGTAGCCGGCAATGTGTCCTGCGACCGCCACGCTGGCACAACAACCTAAATGTAAGGGAACCTGTCCCCCCCCCCCTCGGCGTTTGTTACTGAAAGAGCCATCTTGTGCAGCAGTAATGTTGCACAAGGAAAAGGTAGCTCTTTTATTTTAGCTCCTTGCACACGCAGAACTTAACACTTATAAAATGTGTTCACTGATACCGTTATACCGTCCCGGAGCTGGGACTTTCCTTCATAATGTGACGCAGCACAGCCGTCATTCCTACCCCCTTGGTGCCATGCGCTGCCATCTCAGCGTTGTTTTAAGCTGTCGCGGAGCCTGCGCTGTTCTGTTATCCCTTGGCCATGGCCAGTTTGCGCTGCCTGTCTTCTGACATAATTTGGTGTCAGGATGGCTGCGCCTGTGCGCCCGCGCTGCCCGAGAACCCGCCTCGCAGTGTCTTCTGATTGAATCACACTGAGAGCCTGGGATCCATGGGCATGCGCAGTGCATATCTTCACCTCGGGCTCTCGCCCATCTCCCTCCGCCTTCTTTAGACTGTGCGCCGTCAGCTGATCCCTAATAGCATGCCACGGCCGTGACGCCGCACAGTCTGAAGAAGAGGGAAGGAGGGGAGTGAGAGTCGAGGATATGCACTGTGCATGTCCATGGATCCAAGGCCCGCAGTGGGATTACAATAGACGACACTGCGAGGTGAGATCTGGAGCAGCGTGGACGCACAGGCACTGATAGCCTGACACCAAATTATGTCAGAAGACAGGCAGCGCTAATTGGGCATGGCCAAGGGATAACAGAACAGCGCAGGCTCCGTGACAGCTTAAAACAACGCTGAGGAGGCAGCGCACGGCACCAAGGGGATAGGAATGACAGCTATGCTGCGTCCCATTACGAAGGAAATTCCCACCTCCGGGACGGTTTTACGGTATAAGGGGACACATTTTTAGTGTTTACTTCTGTGTTTGCAAGGAGCATAATTAAAAGAGCAACCTTTTCCTTTTGCATCCTTAGTGCTGCACAAGATGGCTCTTTCAGCTACAAACGTTTTTTTTTGGGGGGGGGTTAAAGGTTCCCTTTCAACTTGCTCCAATCAGGCTTCGGCCTACACTCTGTTCCTCTGCTCCTCCTGCTGTTCCTGGGCTCTAACACCGCCAGTTGGTGCCTGGAAGTGCTGTCTGCACAGTCAACAGTCGCTCCTCTGTTATTGGGGTTCAGTAACGTCAGCTGATCCCCAGCTGTGTGTGCGGCAATACCTCCAATCTGCTCCTCCTGCTGTCCCTGGGCTCTAACACCGCCAGTTGGTGCCTGGAAGTGCTGTCTGCACAGTCAACAGTTGCTCCTCTGTTATTGGGGTTCAGTAACGTCAGCTGATCCCCAGCTGTGTATCCGGCAACGTGTCATGCGACCGCCACGCTGGCACAGCTAAAATGTAAGGGGACCTGTCCCCCCCCCCTAGGCGTTTGTTACTGAAAGAGCCACCTTGTGCAGCACTAATACTGCACAAGGAAAAGGTCACTCTTGAAATTATGCTCCTTGCAAACGCTGAACTACACACTCATGTAATGTGTCCCCTCACACCGTCCAACCGTCCTGGAGGTGGGACTTTCCTTTGTAATGTGACGCAGCACAGCCGTCATTGCTACCCCCTTGGCACCGTGCGCTGCCTCCTTAGCGTTGTTTGATTCCGTCATGGACCCTGCGCTGTTATGTTATCCCTTGGCCATGCACAGTTTGCGCTGCCCGTCCTCTGACATCATTTGTTGTCGGCCTGGCTGCGCCTGTGCGTCCATGCTGCCCGAAATCCCACCTCGCAGTGTCGTCTAATGTGATCCCACAGTGGGCCTGGTATCCATGGCCATGCGCAGTGCATATACTAGCCTCTCACTCCCCTTCTTCACGCTTCTTCAGACTAGGCAGCGTCAGCTGATCCCTAATAGCATGCCACGGCCGTGACGCCGCAGTCTGAAGAAGCAGGAAGGAGGTGAGTGAGAGGCGATGATATGCACTGCGCATGCCCATGGATCCCTGGCCCGCAGTGGGATTACATTAGATGACACTGCGAGGTTGGATCTCGGGCAGCTGGGACGCACAGGCACTGCCAGCCTGACACCTAAATGATGTCAGAAGACGGGCACCGCTAACTGTGCATGGCCAAGGGATAACATTACAGTGCGGGCTCCGTGACAGAACCAAACAACGTTGAGGAGGTGGCGCACGGCACCAAGGGGGTTGAAATGACGGCTTTGCTGTGTCACATTACAAAGGAAAGTCCCACTTCTGGGACGGTTTGACGGTGTGAGGGGACACATTATATGAGTGTGTACTTCAGCGTTTGCAAGGAGCATAATTTTAGGAGCCACCATTTTCCATGTGCAGTTTTACTGCTGTACAAGATGGCTCTTTCAGCAACAAATGCCTGGGGGGGGGGTTAAAGGTTCCCTTTCAACTTGCTCCACTGCAGGCTTCGGCCTACACTCTGCTCCTCTTTGATTCCCTGGGTTTCAACACTGTCAGTTGCCAACTGGAAGTGTTGTCTACACAGAAAAAACACTAGCTGATGTGTCAGTGGGGTTCAGCACCGCCAGCTGTTCCCCTGCTGTGTAGTCGGCAACGTGTCCAGCACAAGCCACGCTGGCACAACAGAACTAAAGCTGCCACCAGTGCAGGCTTTGGCCTACACTCTGCTCCTCTCCTCCTCCTGCTGACCCTGGGCTCTAACACCGCCAGTTTTTGCCCGGAACTGCTAGCTGCACAGAGAAAAACACCAGCCAATGTGTTAGTGGGGTTCAGCACTGCCAGCTGTTCCCCTGCTGTGTAGCCGGCAACGTGACCTGCAAACGCCACGCAGGCACATGAACTGAAATTAAAGGGAACCAGCCCCCACCCCAAGGTGTTTCTATGTATAACAGCTACCTTGTAATGCTGCATTTGTACAAGGTGGCTGACTTTTTCTCCTTGCCAACGTGGAACTCAACACGTACAAAATGTGTCTCATTGAGACCATTCCACTGTCCCTAAGGTGTGACTTTCCTTTCTAATGGTACGCAGCACCACCCTTGGTAGCGCTGCCCGTCTTCTGACATCATTGGTTGGCTGCCTGTGCCTGTGCGTCCGCCCTGCCCGACACAACTTCCCTCGTTGTCTCATATATTTTGGCTGCGAGGGTGTGATTGATGGGCATGTGCAGTGCATATGTTCGCCTGTCTTAACTCATCTCCTTCCGCCTTCTTCAGACTGTGCGGCCTCATGGCCATGGTAGGCGATAAGGGATCAGCTGAGGCCGCCCAGTCTGAAGCAGCTGTAAGGACATGTGTGAGCGGCAAACATATTTACTGCACAAGGCCACGAATCCCAGCCACGCAGTGTGATTTTTTGAAAACACACTGCGGGTCTGGGATTCATGGCCATTGCTAACCGCACCGGCCAACATGAAATGAGGTGAGAAGACAGGCAGCGCTCACAGCGCATGGCCAAGAGATCACAATAGCGCAGACTCCTGTACAGCAAATAACAACGCTCAGGAGGCTGCGCCCAGCACCAAGGCGTTATTTATGTGCACCTGTGCTGCGTCTCCTTAAAAAGACAAGTCACGCCTCCAATACAGAACTGAACTACTGTTCAATGGGCTAAATTGTGTACGTCTTTCATTCTGCGTGTGCAATGAGCAAAACTTAAAGAGCAACCTTTAACTTGTGGAGCTTTACTGCTGCACAAGGTGTGGCTCTTAAACATTGTAACACCTGAGGGTGGGTTAAAGGTTACCTTTGAAATTGGTTCAAGTAGGCTTTGGCCTACACTCTGCTCCTCCTGCAGACCCTGGGCTCTAACTACGCCAGTTGGGGCCCGGAAGTGCTGGCTGCACAGAGAAAAACACCCACCATTGTGTCAGTGGGGTTCAGCACCGCCAGCTGTTCCCCTGCTGTGTAGCCGGCATCGTGTCCAGCACAAGCCACGCTGGCACTACAGACCAAAAGCTGCCACCAGTGCAGGCTTCGGCCTACACTCTTCTCCTCTCCTCCTCCTGCTGCCCCTGGGCTATAACACCGCCAGTTTTTGCCCGGACGTGCTAGCTGCACAGAGAAAAACACCAGTCAATGTGTCAGTGGGGTTCTGCACCGCCAGCTGTTCCCCTGCTGTGTAGCTGGCAACGTGTCCTGCAAACGCCATGCAGGCACCTGAACTGAAATTAAAGGGAACCTGGCCCCACCCCCCAGGTGTTTCTATGTATAACAGCCACCTAATACAGCAGTAATGCTGCATTTGTACAAGGTGGCTGATTTTTTCTCCTTGCCCACGTTGAATTAAACACGTACAAAATGTGTTTCATTACAGACCATTACAATGTCCCTGAGGTGTGACTTTCCTTTTTAATGACACGCAGCACCCCCCTTGGTAGCGCTGCCCGTCTTCTGACATCATTGGTTGGCTGCCTGTGCCTGTGCGTCCGCCCTGCCCGACACAACCCCCCTCGTTGTCTCATATATTTTGACTGCGAGGGTGTGATTGATGGGCATGTGCAGTGCATATGTTCGCCTGTCTTAACTCATCTCCTTCCGCCTTCTTCAGACTGTGCGGCCTCATGGCCGTGGTAGGCGATAAGGGATCAGCTGAGGCCGCCCAGTCTGAAGCAGGTGTAAGGACATGTGTGAGCGGCAAACATATTTACTGCACAAGGCCACGAATCCCAGCCACGCAGTGTGATTTTTTGAAAACACACTGTGGGTCTGGGATTCATAGCCATTACTAACCGCACCGCCCAACATGAAATGAGGTGAGAAGACAGGCAGCGCTCACAGCGCATGGCCAAGGGATCACAATAGCGCAGACTCCTGTACAGCAAATAACAACGCTCAGGAATCTGCGCCCAGCACCTAGGTGTAAATTTTGACACCTGTGCTGCGTCTCCTTAAAAAGACAAGTCACGCCTCCACTACTGTTTGACAGTATAATGGGATAAATAGTGTACGTGTTTTATTCAGCGTGTGCAAGGAGCAAAATTAATAGAGCAACCTTTTACTTGTGCAGCATTAATGCTGCACAAGGTGTGGCTCTTGTACCTTGCAACACCTGAGGGCGGGTTAAAGGTAACTTTTGAAATTGGTTCAACTAGGCTTCGGCCTACACTCTGCTCCTCTCCTCCTCCTGCTGACCCTGGGCTCTAACACCGCTAGTTTTTGCCCGGAAGTGCTAGCTGCACAGAGAAAAACACCAGCCAATGTGTTAGTGGGGTTCAGCACCGCCAGCTGTTCCCCTGCTGTGTAGCCGGCATCGTGTCCAGCAAAAGCCACGCTGGCACAACAGACCAAAAGCTGCCACCAGTGCAGGCTTCAGCATACACTCTGCTCCTCTCCTCCTCCTGCTGCCCCTGTGCTATAACACCGCCAGTTGTAGCCTGGAAGTGCTAGCTGCACAGAGAAAAACACCAGCCAATGTGTTAGTTGGGTTCAGCACCGCCAGCTGTTCCCCTGCTGTGTAGCCGGCATCGTGTCCAGCACAAGCCACGCTGGCACAACAGACCAAAAGCTGCCACCAGTGCAGGCCTCGGCCTACACTTTGCTCCACTCCTCCTCCTGCTGACCCTGGGCTCTAACACCGCCAGTTTTTGCCCGGACGTGCTAGCTGCACAGTGAAAAACACCAGTCAATGTGTCAGTGGGGTTCAGCACCGCCAGCTGTTCCCCTGCTGTGTAGCTGGCAACGTGTCCTGCAAACGCCATGCAGGCACCTGAACTGAAATTAAAGGGAACCTGGCCCCACCCCCCCAGGTGTTTCTATGTATAACAGCCACCTAATACAGCAGTAATGCTGCATTTGTACAAGGTGGCTGATTTTTTCTCCTTGCCCACGTTGAATTAAACACGTACAAAATGTGTTTCATTACAGACCATTACAATGTCCCTGAGGTGTGACTTTCCTTTTTAATGACACGCAGCACCCCCCTTGGTAGCGCTGCCCGTCTTCTGACATCATTGGTTGGCTGCCTGTGCCTGTGCGTCCGCCCTGCCCGACACAACCCCCCTCGTTGTCTCATATATTTTGGCTGCGAGGGTGTGATTGATGGGCATGTGCAGTGCATATGTTCGCCTGTCTTAACTCATCTCCTTCCGCCTTCTTCAGACTGTGCGGCCTCATGGCCGTGGTAGGCGATAAGGGATCAGCTGAGGCCGCCCAGTGTGAAGCAGGTGTAAGGACATGTGTGAGCGGCAAACATATTTACTGCACAAGGCCACGAATCCCAGCCACGCAGTGTGATTTTTTGAAAACACACTGTGGGTCTGGGATTCATAGCCATTACTAACCGCACCGCCCAACATGAAATGAGGTGAGAAGACAGGCAGCGCTCACAGCGCATGGCCAAGGGATCACAATAGCGCAGACTCCTGTACAGCAAATAACAACGCTCAGGAATCTGTGCCCAGCACCTAGGTGTAAATTTTGACACCTGTGCTGCGTCTCCTTAAAAAGACAAGTCACGCCTCCACTACTGTTTGACAGTATAATGGGATAAATAGTGTACGTGTTTTATTCAGCGTGTGCAAGGAGCAAAATTAATAGAGCAACCTTTTACTTGTGCAGCATTAATGCTGCACAAGGTGTGGCTCTTGTACCTTGCAACACCTGAGGGGGGGTTAAAGGTAACTTTTGAAATTGGTTCAACTAGGCTTCGGCCTACACTCTGCTCCTCTCCTCCTCCTGCTGACCCTGGGCTCTAACACCGCTAGTTTTTGCCCGGAAGTGCTAGCTGCACAGAGAAAAACACCAGCCAATGTGTTAGTGGGGTTCAGCACCGCCAGCTGTTCCCCTGCTGTGTAGCCGGCATCGTGTCCAGCAAAAGCCACGCTGGCACAACAGACCAAAAGCTGCCACCAGTGCAGGCTTCAGCATACACTCTGCTCCTCTCCTCCTCCTGCTGCCCCTGTGCTATAACACCGCCAGTTGTAGCCTGGAAGTGCTAGCTGCACAGAGAAAAACACCAGCCAATGTGTTAGTTGGGTTCAGCACCGCCAGCTGTTCCCCTGCTGTGTAGCCGGCATCGTGTCCAGCACAAGCCACGCTGGCACAACAGACCAAAAGCTGCCACCAGTGCAGGCCTCGGCCTACACTTTGCTCCACTCCTCCTCCTGCTGACCCTGGGCTCTAACACCGCCAGTTTTTGCCCGGACGTGCTAGCTGCACAGTGAAAAACACCAGTCAATGTGTCAGTGGGGTTCAGCACCGCCAGCTGTTCCCCTGCTGTGTAGCTGGCAACGTGTCCTGCAAACGCCATGCAGGCACCTGAACTGAAATTAAAGGGAACCAGCCCCCACCCCCCCAGGTGTTTCTATGTATAACAGCCACCTTGTACAGCAGTAATGCTGCATTTGTACAAGGTGGCTGACTTTTTCTCCTTGCCCACGTTTAATTAAACACGTACTAAATGTGTCTCATTGAGACCATTCCACTGTCCCTGAGGTGTGACTTTTCTTTCTAATGATACGCAGCACCACCCTTGGTAGCGTTGCCCGTCTTTTGACATCATTGGTTAGCTGGCTGCGCCTGTGCGTCTGCCCTGCTCGAAACAACGCCCCTCGGTGTCTTAGTTTTTTGGACAGCGAGGGTGTGATTGATGGGCATGTGCAATGCATATGTTTGCTTGTGTTCACTCATCTCCTTCCGCCTTCTTCAGACTGGGTGGCCTCATGGCCGCGGCATGCGAAAAGGGATCAGATGAGGCCGCCCAGTCTGAAGCAGGTGTAAGGACATATGTGAGCGGCAAACATATTTACTGCACAAGGCCACGAATCCCAGCCACGCAGTGTGAATTTTTGAAAACACACTGTGGGTCTGGGATTCATGTCCATCGCTAACCCCAACAGCCGACATGAAATGAGGTCAGAAGACAGGCAGCGCTCACAGCGCATGGCCAAGGGATAACAAGAGCGCAGACTCCTGTACAGCAAATAACAAAGCTCAGGAAGCTGCGCCCATGCACCAAGGTGTTATTTTGGACACCTGTGCTTCGTCTCCTTAAAAAGACAAGTCACGCCTCCACTACTGTTTGACAGTATAATGGGCTAAATAGTGTACGTGTTTTATTCAGCGTGTGCAAGGAGCAAAATTAATAGAGCAACCTTTTACTTGTGCAGCATTAATGCTGCACAAGGTGTGGCTCTTGTACCTTGCAACACCTGAGGGGGGTTAAAGGTTACCTTTGAAATTGGTTCAACTAGGCTTCGGCCTACACTCTGCTCCTCTCCTCCTCCTGCTGACCCTGGGCTCTAACACCGCTAGTTTTTGCCCGGAAGTGCTAGCTGCACAGAGAAAAACACCAGCCAATGTGTTAGTGGGGTTCAGCACCGCCAGCTGTTCCCCTGCTGTGTAGCCGGCAACGTGACCTGCAAACGCCACGCAGGCACATGAACTGAAATTGAAGGAAGCCTGCCCCCCACCCCCAGGTGTTTCTATGTATAACAGCCACCTTGTACAGCAGTACTGCTGCATTTGTACAAGGTGGCTGACTTTTTCTACTTGCCCATGTGGAACTCAACACGTACAAAATGTGTCTCATTAGAGACCATTACAATGTCCCTGAGGTGTGACTTTCCTTTTTAATGACACGCAGCACCCCCATTGTTAGCGCTGCCCGTCTTCTGACATCATTGGTTGGCTGGCTGTGCCTGTGCGTCCGCCCTGCCCGACACAACGCCCCTCATTGTCTCATATATTTTGACTGCAAGGGTGTGGTTTATGGGCACGAGCAGTGCATATGTTCGCCTCTCGTCACTCATCTCCTTCCGCCTTCTTCAGACTGTGCAGCCTCATGGCCGCGGCCTGCGAGAAGGGATCAGCAGAGGCCGCCCAGTCTGAAGCAGGTGTAAGGACGTGTGTTAGCGGCGAAAATATTTACTGCTCAAGGCCACGAATCCCAGCACCGCAGTGTGATTTTATGAAAAGGCACTGTGGGTCTGGGATTTATGGCCATCGTTAACCGCACCGGCCAACATGAAATGAGGTCATAAGACAGGCAGCGCTAACAGGGCATTGCCAAGGGATAACACAAGAGCGCAGACTCCTGTACAGCAAATAACAACGCTCAGGAAGCTGCGCCAAGCACCAAGGCGTTACTTGGCACACCTGTGCTTCGTCTCCTTAAAAAGACAAGTCACGCCTCCACTACAGTTTGACTGTAGAATGGGCTAAATTGTGTACGTCTTTCATTCAGCGTGTGCAAGTAGACAAATTAATAGAGCAACCTTTGACTTGTGCAGCATTAATGCTGCACAAGGTGTGGCTCTTGTACTTTGTAACACCTGAGGGGGGGTTAAAGGTTTCCTTTGAAATTGGTTCAACTAGGCTTCGGCCTACACTCTGCTCCTCTCCTCCTCCTGCTGCCCCTGGGCTCTAACACCGCTAGTTTTTGCCCGGAAGTGCTAGCTGCACAGAGAAAAACACCCGCCATTGTGTCAGTGGGGTTCAGCAACGCCAGCTGTTCCCCCACTGTGTAGCCGGCAAAGTGTCCTGCAAACGCAACGCAGACACAAAGCTGCCTCCAGTGCAGGCTTCGGCCTACAATCTGCTCCCCCTGCTTACCCTTTGCTCCAACACCGCTAGTTGGGGCTCTAGGAAGACAATCTTTAATAGGCAACGCATCCGGGTTCCAGCACCGCCAGCTGGTTCTCGGCAGTGATTTTGTCACGGGTACTCCCTTGTGCCCAGCCTGGTTCCAGCACCGTCAGCTGTTTCCGGGTACTGTCAAACTCACTGAGACACCTATGTGTTGCCCCGTCGTGTTGCGGTCGAGTTAGCCAACTCCAGGGTGCCTCCAGTTTAGGAGCTTCCTATGTGGGCTGCGTGAATTGGTAGTCAAGGCTGGTTCTGTAGTGCCAGTAGGCCAAGCTCCCCCTGTAGGACTGTTGGGGTTCGGTAACTGCGGCTGCCTCGCGGCCTAGCTGTTCTCCCCTCTCCTGTGGACCTTGTGGTCTACCACCTGGTTCCAGCACCGTCAGCTGGTTCTGGGCCGAGCCTTTGGCTTAGGTGCCTCCTCCTGGGTATCCGAGTTCCGCCAACGCCAGGCGGTCCTTGGTAGTGCTTTTAAGCGCAGGCACCTACAGCTTAGTAACCGGGTTCCAGCACCGTCAGCTGGTCCTCGGTCGTGCCATTGGCTCTTGCACACTGGGGCAACGCATCCGGGTTCCAGCACCGCCAGCTGGTTCTCGGCAGTGTTTTTGTCACGGGTACTCCCTCGTGCCCAGCCTGGTTCCAGCACCGTCAGCTGTTTCCGGGTACTGTCAAACTCACTGAGACACCTATGCGTTGCCCCGTCGTGTTGCGGTCGAGTTAGCCAACTCCAGGGTGCCTCCAGTTTAGGAGCTTCCTATGTGGGCTGCATGAATTGGTAGTCAAGGCTGGTTCTGTAGTGCCAGTAGGCCAAGCTCCCCCTGTAGGACTGTTGGGGTTCGGTAACTGTGGCTGCCTCGCGGCCTAGCTGTTCTCTCCTCTCCTGTAGGCCTTCGGGTCCACCACCTGGTTCCAGCACCGTCAGCTGGTTCTCGGCAGTGTCTTTTGCTCTTGTACCTTCTGCTCCCCATCCTGGTTCCAGTACCGTCAGCTGGTTCCGGGCAGAGCCTTTGGCTTAGGTGCCTCCTTCTGGGTATCCAAGTTCCACCAACGTCAGGTGGTCCTTGGTAGTGCTTTCAGGCACGGGTACCTCCTGCTTAGTAACCGGGTTCCAGTAACGTCAGCTGGTCCTCGGTAGTTCCATTGGCTCTTGGACCTTCGGCTACCCATCCGGGTTCCAGTACCGTCAGCTGGTTCTCGGCAGTGTCTTTTGCTCTTGTACCTTCTACTCCCCATCCTGGTTCCAGTAACGTCAGCTGGTTCCGGGCAGAGCCTTTGGCTTAGGTGCCTCCTTCTGGGTATCCGAGTTCCGCCAACGTCAGGCGGTCCTTGGTAGTGCTTTTTAGCACGGGTACCTCCTGCTTAGTAACCAGGGTTCCAGTAACGTCAGCTGGTCCTCGGTAGTTCCATAGGCTCTTGAACCTTCGGGTAGCCATCCGAGTTCCAGTTCCATCAGCTGGTTCTTGGCATTTTCTCAGCCTTCTTGTACCTTCTGCTACATTTCCAAGTTGAAGACCCTAAAGTCGACGACCCGGAAGACCACCCCGATGACGACGACGACGGCGGAGACGACGACGGCGTAGACGACGACCCTGGAGACGACGACATGGAAGACCGAGAAGCAGAAGAACAAGAGGCTGCAGAACAAAGAGCAGAAGAACATTAAGCATAACACTTAATATCAGAGCAAAAGATATTATCTAAATTATATGCAGAAGAAGACTAAGCAGTGTATGGTGGTGAGTCCGTTCCTCCTCGTGGTGCCCCTGGATAAAGCCTGATGCTGCAGGCGAAACAGAACGCGGACAAATGTAACTTTTGTGACTGGCAGAACGGAAGGTGTAATCTTCAAACTTTTATAGATAACAACTACGGGAATGCCTGTCACAAATGAGAATATGATGAAGAAGTAGAATAGGAAGAATAATAATAGTTGAATAAAATGAATATGTAGAATAGGAAGAATAATAATAATTGAATAAAATGAATATGAAGAATGTAATAAAAAAAAATAGGTAGAAGATGAAGAAGAAGATGAATAAGGTGAAGAAGTTGATGTCAAAGATGCTGATGATGATGAAGATGAAAGTGTGGGAAAAGTAAAAAAAAAAGAAGGGTACGGTGTTCATTTTAGGACATGGTCACAAATCAAAGTCAAACATCAGAAATACTCTGTCTGATACCTCATTCTGATACCTGAGTCTGATACCTGAGTCTGATACTTGACTCTGATACCTGACTCTGATACCTGACTCTGATACCTGACTCTGATACCTGACTCTGATACTTGACTCTGATACCTGACTCTGATACCTGACTCTGATACTTGACTCTGATACTTGACTCTGATACCTGACTCTGATACTTGACTCTGATACCTGACTCTGATACCTGACTCTGATACCTGACTCTGATACCTGACTCTGATACCTGACTCTGATACCTGACTCTGATACTTGACTCTGATACCTGACTCTGATACCTGACTCTGATACCTGACTCTGATACTTGACTCTGATACTTGACTCTGATACTTGACTCTGATACCTGACTCTGATACCTGAGTCTGATACCTGAGTCTGATACCTGAGTCTGATACTTGACTCTGATACATGAAATTAGTAAAATTAGCTAAAATTAGTACCTGGGATCACTTGAGCTTGTGGTGCAATGGTAAGGCCGACGGCTGTAGTGTCTAGACGCAGGATCCGTTTTTTTTCCGCCGGATCGGTTTTATTTTTCTGCCGGATCCGTTTTTTACGCCGGATCTGATTTTTTTTTACGCCGGATCCGGGTGTTTTTTACGCCGGATCCGGGTGTTTTTACGCCGGATCTGTTTTTTTTCGCCAGATCCGTTTTTTTCCCGCCGGATCTGTTTTTCTTCCGCCGGATCCGCGTTCTTCGCCGGATCCGTTTTTTTTTGCTGGATCCGTTTTTTTCCACCGGATCCGTTTTTCTTCCGCCGGATCTGTTTTCTTCACCAGATCCGTTTTTTTACACCGAATCCGTTTTTTTTGCCGGATCCGTTTTTTTCTGCCGGATGTTTTTTTACGCCATATCCATTTTTTTTTACGCCGGATCCGTTTTTTTTTACGCCAGATCCGTTTTTTTTTACACCGGATTTTTTTTCGCCGAATCCGTTTTTTTTTCGCCGGATCCGTTTTTTTTCGCCTGATCCATTTTTTTTACCGGATCCGTTTTTTTTTACGCCTGATCAGTTTATTTTTCCGCCGGATCCGTTTTTTTTTCGCCAAATCCGTTTTTTTTCGCTGGATCCGTTTTTTTCTGCCGGATGTTTTTTTATGCCAGATCCGTTTTTTTTTTACGCCGGATCCGGTTTTTTTACACCGGATTTTTTTTTTTTTCGCCGGATCCATTTTTTTTCGCCTGATCCATTTTTTTAATGCCGAATCCATTTTTTTCGCCTGATCCATTTTTTTCTTCCGGATCCGTTATTTTTTTACGCCTGATCAGTTTATTTTTCCACCTGATCCGTTTTTCTTCCGCCGGATCCGTTTTTTTACGCTGAATCTGTTTTTTTTTTGCCAGATACTTTTTTTCTGCCGGATCTGTTTTTTAACACCACATCCATTTTTTTTATGCCGGATCCGTTTTTTTTTACGCCGAATCCGTTATTTTTCGCGGAATCCGTTTTTTTTTTTGCTGGATCTGTTTTTTATGCCATATCCATTTTTTACTACGGATCCGTTATTTTACGCCGGATCCGTTTTTTTTACACCGGATTTTTTTTTTCGCCGGATCGGTTTTTTTTTTCGCCTGATCCATTTTTTCTTCCGGATTCGTTTTTTTTACGCCTGATCAGTTTATTTTTGCGCCGGATCCGTTTTTTTTACGCCGGATCCGTTTTTCTTCTGCCGGCGGAAAAAAACGGATCCGGCGTAAAAAAAAACGGATCCGGCGTAAAAAACATTTTTTTTTTTTACGCCGGATCCGTTTTCTCCGCCGGTCAGAAGAAAAACGGATCTGGCAAAAAAAAACGGATCTGGCGTAAAAAAACGGATCCGGCGTAAAAAAAACGGATCAGGCGTAAAAAAAAACGGATCCGGAAGAAAAAATGGATCCGGCGAAAAAAACGGATTCGGCGTAAAAAAAAAAACGGATCCGGCGAAAAAAACAAATCCGGCAAAAAAAAACGGATCTGGCGAAAAAAAACGGATCTGGTGTAAAAAAACGGATCCGGCGTAAAAAAATGGATATGGCGTTAAAAAAAACAGATCCGGCAGAAAAATATGGATCCGGCGAAAAAAAATGGATTTGGCGTAAAAAAACCGGATCCGGCGAAAAAAACATCTGGCGGAAGAAAAACGGATCCGTCGTAAAAAAACAACGGATCCGGCAAAAAAAACGGATCCGGCATAAAAAAAAATGGATCCGGCGAAAAAAACGGATCCGGCAGAAAAAACGGATCTGGCATAAAAAAAAACGGATCCGGCAAAAAAAAAACAAAAACGGATCTGTCAGAAAAAAAACGGATCTAGCGAAAAAAAACGGATCTGGTGTAAAAAAAACGGATCCGGTGTAAAAAAAAAAAATGGATCCGGCGTAAAAAAAAAAGGATCCGGCGTAAAAAAAAAAGGATCCGGCGTAAAAAACGGATCAGGCAGAAAAAAACGGAGCCGGCAGACAAAAACGGATCCGGAAAAAGAAACGGATCCTGAGGAAAAAAACGGATCCTGCGTCTAGAGGCTACAGCCGTCGGCATTACCATTGCACCACAAGCTCAAGTGATCCCAGGTACTAATTTTAGCTAATTTTACTAATTTCATGTATCAGAATCAAGTATCAGACTCAGGTATCGGAGTCAAGTATCAGAGTCAAGTATCAGAGTCAAGTATCAGAGTCAAGTATCAGAGTCAAGTATCAGAGTCAGGTATCAAAGTCAAGTATCAGAGTCAGGTATCAAAGTCAAGTATCAGAGTCAAGTATCAGAATAAGGTATCAGACAGAGTATTTCTGATGTTTGACTTTGATTTGTGACCATGTCCTAAAATGAACACCGTAGAAGGGGAAGGGCGTGGAATAGTGAAACATCAATATCTGACAAAATAAAAAAAATATTTACATAGTCAATATCTTTGTCACTCCGAACGTCTTTAAAAAAAAACAACAACATGCTATTCTATTTGATTGGGCTAAACCTCTATGACTTTAATTAATGTCTCCGCCACCTCCCCAAATACATCCTGCATTATTCTTAGTTGTTTTCCTTCATGTAGAATGAACCTACAAGGAAAGAAAGGGTTTATTTTAACCCCTTAAGCCCCGAGGGTGGTTTGCACGTTAATGACCGGGCCAATTTTTACAATTCTGACCACTGTCCCTTTATGAGGTTATAACTCTGGAACGCTTCAACGGATCTTGGCGATTCTGACATTGTTTTCTCGTGACATATTGTACTTCATTTTAGTAGTAACATTTATTCGATATAACTTGCGTTTATTTGTGAAAAAAACGGAAATTTGGCGAAAATTTTGAAAATTTCGCAATTTTCCAACTTTAAATTTTTATGCCCTTAAATCACAGAGATATGTCACGCAAAATACTTAATAAGTAACATTTCCCACATGTCTCCTTTACATCAGCACAATTTTGGAACCAAAATTTTTTTTTGTTAGGGAGTTATAAGGGTTCAAAGTTGACCAGCAATTTCTCATTTTTACAACACCATTTTTTTTTAGGGACCACATCTCATTTGATGTCATTTTGAGGGGTCTATATGATAGAAAATACCCAAGTGTGACACCATTCTAAAAACTGCACCCCTCAAGGTGCTCAAAACCACATTCAAGAAGTTTATTAACCCTTCAGGGGTTTCACAGGAATTTTTGGAATGTTTAAATAAAAATGAATATTTAACTTTTTTTCACACAAAATTTATTTCAGCTCCAATTTGTTTTATTTTACCAAGGGTAACAGGATAAAATGGATGCCAAACATTGTTGTACAATCTGTACTGAGTACGCTGATACCCCATATGTGGGGGTAAACCACTGTTTGGGCGCATGGCAGAGCTCGGAAGGGAAGGAGCGCCATTTGACTTTTAAATGCAAAATTGACAGGAATTGAGATGGGACACCATGTTGCGTTTGGAGAGCCACTGATGTGCCTAAACATTGAAACCCCCCACAAGTGACACCATTTTGGAAAGTAGACACCCTAAGGAACTTATCTAGATGTGTGGTGACCACTTTGACCCACCAATTGCTTCACAGAAGTTTATAATGCAGAGCCGTAAAAATAAAAAATCATATTTTTTCACAAAAATGATCTTTTCGCCCCCAATTTTTTATTTTCCCAAGAGTAAGAGAAGAAATTGAACCTCAAAAATTGTTGGCCAATTTGTCCTGAGTACGCTGATACCCCGTATATGGGTGTAAACCATTGTTTGGGCGTATGGCAGAGCTCGGAAGGGAAGGAGCGCCATTTTACTTTTCAATGCAAAATTGACTGGAATTGAGATGGGATGCCATGTTGCGTTTGGAGAGCCCCTGATGTGCCTAAACATTGAAATCCCCACAAGTGACACCATTTTGGAAAGTAGACCCCTTAAGGAACTTATCTAGAGGTGTGGTGAGCACTTTGACCCAACAAGTGCTTCACAGAAGTTTATAATGCAGAGCCGTAAAAATAAAAAATCATATTTTTTCACAAAAATAATCTTTTCGCCACCAATTTTTTATTTTCCCAAGGGTAAGAGAAGAAATTAGACCACAAAAGTTGTTGTGCAATTTGTCCTGAGTGCGACGATACCCCATATGTGGGGGTAAACCACTGTTTGGGCGCATGGCAGAGCTCGGAAGGAAAGGAGCGCCATTTGACTTTTCAATGCAAAATTGACTGGAATTGAGATGGGACGCCATGTTGCGTTTGGAGAGCCCCTGATGTGCCTAAACATTGGAACCCCTCACAAGTGACACCATTTTGAAAAGTAGACCCCTTAAGGAACTTATCTAGATGTGTGGTGAGCACTTTGACCCAACAAGTGCTTCACAGACGTTTATAATGCAGAGCCGTAAAAATAAAAAATCTTATTTTTTCACAAAAATGATCTTTTCGCCCCCAATTTTTTATTTTCCCAAGGGTAAGAGAAGAAATTAGACCACAAAAGTTGTTGTGCAATTTGTCCTGAGTGCGACGATACCCCATATGTGGGGGTAAACCACTTTTTGGGTGCATAGCAGAGCTCGGAAGGGAAGGAGCGCCATTTGACTTTTCAATGCAAAATTGACTGGAATTAAGATGGGACGCCATGTTGGTTTGGAGAGCCCCTGATGTGCCTAAACATTAAAAACCCCCACAAGTGACACCATTTTGGAAACTAGACCCTCTAAGGAACTTATCTAGATGTGTTTTGAGAGCTTTGAACCCCCAAGTGTTTCACTACAGTTTATAACGCAGAGCCGTTAAAATAAATTTATTTTTTTTTCGCAAAAATTTTTTAGCCCCCAGTTTTGTATTTTCACAAGGGTAACATAATAAATTGGACCCCAAAAGTTGTTGTCCAATTTGTCCTGAGTACGCTGATACCCCATATGTGGGGGGGAACCACTGTTTGGGCGCATGGCAGAGCTCGGAAGGGAAGGAGCGCCATTTGGAATGCAGACTTAGATGGATTGGTCTGCAGGAGTCACGTTGCATTTGCAGAGCCCCTGATGTACCCAAACAGTACAAACCCCCCACAAGTGACCCCATATTAGAAACTAGACCTCCCATGGAACTTATCTAGATGTGTTGTGAGAACTTTGAACCCCTAAGTGTTTCACTACAGTTTATAACGCAGACCCGTGAAAATAAAAATTCTTTTTTTTTTCACAAAAATGATTTTTTAGCCCCCAGCTTTGTATTTTTACAAGGGTAACAGAATAAATTGGACCCCAAAAGTTGTTGTTCAATTTGTCCTGAGTACGCTGATACCCCATATGTGGGGGGGAACCACTGTTTGGGCTCATGGCAGAGCTCGGAAGGGAAGGAGCGCCATTTGGAATGCAGACTTAGATGGATTGGTCTGCAGGCGTCACGTTGCATTTGCAGAGCCCCTGATGTACCCAAACAGTAGAAACCACCCACAAGTGACCCCATATTGGAAACTAGACCTCCCATGGAACTTATCTAGATGTGTTGTGAAAACTTTGAACCCCCAAGTGTTTCACTACAGTTTACAACGCAGAGCCGTGAAAATAAAAATCCTTTTTTTTCCCACAAAAATGATTTTTAGCCCCCCAAATTTTTATTTTCCCAAGGATAACAAGAGAACTTGGACCCAAAAAGTTGTTGTCCAATTTGTCTCGAGTACGCTGATACCCCATATGTTGGGGTAAACCCCTGTTTGGGCGCACGGGAGAGCTCGGAAGTGAAGGAGCACTGTTTTACTTTTTCAATGCAGAATTGGCTGGAATTGAGATCGGATGCCATGTCGCGTTTGGAGAGCCCCTGATGTGTCTAAACAGTGGAAACCCCCCAATTATAAATGAAACCCTAATCCAAACGCACCACTAACCCTAATCCCAACTGTAACCCTAACCACACACCTAACCCAGACACACCCCTAATTCTAATCCCAACCCTAATCCCAACCGTAAATGTAATCCAAACCCTAACCCTAGCCCCAACCCTAGCCCTAACCCTAACCCTAACCCTAACCCTAACCGGAAAATGGAAATAAATACATTTTTTTTAATTTTATTATTTTTCCCTAAGGCTAGGTTCACATTGCGTTAGGGAAATCCGTTTAGCACTAGCGGATTGCGCTAACACAATGTCTTTTTAGGTGTCGTGTTTAGTGGTCGCGTTAACGTCCCCGCTCTGGAAGATCGGGGATCGGACCTCGGGCGCGCCGCGGACGCTGCAAGCAGCGTCTGAGGCGCGCCACAAAAGAATGGCACCTTGCTAGCGCGAGCCGAAAATGGCACGCTCTAGCGATGCGCTACACCTGAAAATCACATTGCTGTCAATGGTTGTGCTAACGGACCCGTTGCACGACGTTAATTGTGACATTTTCGCCGTGCAACGCTGTCCGTTAGCGTTAACCCATTAACGCAATGTGAACCTAGCCTAACTAAGGGGGTGATGAAGGGGGGTTTGATTTACTTTTATAGCGAGTTTTTTAGCGGATTTTTATGATTGGCAGCCGTCACACACTAAAAGACGCTTTTTATAGCAAAAAAGTTTTTGCGTCTCCACATTTTGAGACCTATAATTTTTCCATATTTTGGTCCACAGAGTCATGTGAGGTCTTGTTTTTTGCGGGACGAGTTGACGTTTTTATCGGTTACATTTTCGGACACGTGACAGTTTTTGATCGCTTTTTATTCCGATTTTTTTGTGAGGCAGAATGACCAAAAACCAGCTATTCATGAATTTCTTTTGGGGGAGGCGTTTATACCGTTCCGTGTTTGGTAAAATTGATGAAGCAGTTTTATTCTTCGGGTCAGTACGATTACAGCGACACCTCATTTATATCATTTTTTTTATGTTTTGGCGCTTTTATACGATAAAAGCTATTTTATAGAAAAAATAATTATTTTGGCATCGCTTTATTCAGAGGACTATAACTTTTTTATTTTTTTGGTTATGATGCTATATGGCGGCTCGTTTTTTGCGGGACAAGATGACGTTTTCAGAGGTAACATGGTTATTTATATCCGTCTTTTTGATCGCGTGTTATTCCACTCTTTGTTCAGCGTTATGATAATAAAGCGTTGTTTTTTGGCTCGTTTTTTTTTTTTTTTTCTTACGGTGTTCACTGAAGGGGTTAACTAGTGGGCCAGTTTTATAGGTCGGGTCGTTACGGACGCGGCGATACTAAATATGTGTACTTTTATTGTTTTTTTGTTTTTTTTTATGTAAAGAAATGTATTTATGGGAATAATATTTTTTTTTTTCTGCTTTATTTAGGAATTTTTTTTTTATTTTTTTTTTTACAAGTGTGGAAATTTTTTTTTTTACTTTTTCACTTTGTCCCAGGGGGGGACATCACAGATCACCGATCTGACAGTGTGCACAGCACTCTATCAGATCGGTGATCTGACATACAGCCGGGCAGGATTAGAGCTGCAGCTGCAGCCTGATCCTGACCCGGAAGTGCTCCCTGCAGGACCCGGATGCAGCCCGGCGGCCATTTTGGATCCGGGGACTGCAGGGAGAAGACGCTCGGTACACGGTGAGCACATCACCGTGTACCGATCGTCTCAGGGAAGCCCGCAGGGAGCCCCCTCCCTGCGCGATGCTTCCCTGCACCGCCGGCACACCGCGATCATCTTTGATCGCGGTGTGCCGGGGGTTAATGTGCCGGGAGCGGTCCGTGACCGCTCCTGGCACATAGTGCCGGATGTCAGCTGCGATAGGCAGCTGACACCCGGCCGCGATCGGCCGCGCTCCCCCCGTGAGCGCGGCCGATCGCATATGACGTACTATCCCGTCCATGGGAATTAAGTCCCAGGTCACCTGGACGGGATAGTACGTCATATGGGATTAAGGGGTTAATTCCGATATTTTGGTCCCATTGACTTGCATTGGGATCGGGTATCGGTATCGGCGATATCCGATATTTTTTGAATATCGGCCGATCAGAGGCGTAGCTAGAGCTTTTGCCGCCCGGGGCTGTTCCCGAGTTTGGCGCCCCCCCCCCCCCCCGGCTCAATACACACAAAGGTTACCAAAAACGGTTTTCCTGTTTTGTAGAACTTAAACTGGGCCTAATGGTGTCACCCCCACATGCCACACCTGTGACTTAATACCACCACACCATGACCAGGCCACATAGTGACCGAATAATACTACATACAAGGGACAAATACCACAACACCATTTCCAGACCACATATTACCACCACATAGTGACTGAATACTACAATACTGATCAGTAATAAAAAAAAACCCACAATACTATCACCATAAGTGCCAGTATTCACAGGAGATCTGTATTTAGTATGCAGTGTCTGTGTAGAGGTAATACAGAGATCACTGGTGACATTATACACAGGACCTCTATATAGTATACATACAGTGTATAGTGTCAGTGTATAGGTAACACTGACTCACCAGTGACGTCTCTAGGTGAAGTCCTTCATCTTTCATCCAGCACAGACCGCCATCATTCCTTCCAGCCAGGACTCGTTTCTGCAGGAAATAACACAGTTATCTCGAGCTCCGCTTGCAGAACACATTACTTAATTTTTCACAACTTCTACATTACATCACATGAAGAAAAAAAGGTGATATAGTGTCACTCTGCACAGTAACAGGACCGCCCCCCCATTTAAAACAGTATACTCAAAAAATAAAATAAATACATCACTGCAGTAATAATATCCCTTAATTAGCCCCTATGGTAATAATATTCCCCACCCTGGCCCCGTTTCTCATTCCTGGCTCCAGCCATATGTTCTCGCATCCTGCCCTCATGAGTATCCATTCTACCCCATATGATCTCCACATCCTGCCCCACCAGCCTCCATCGTATCCGTCCTGCCCCATGATCCAATCCTGCCCCGTGTCTCCAATCATGCCCCGTATCTACATTCTGCCCATGCCTCAAGTCCTGCCCCCAGTGTGTCCAGCATATTACCCCCATGTTGTCCAGCAATCTGCCCCAGTGTGTCCAGCATATTACCCCCATGTTGTCCAGCAATCTGCCCCAGTGTGTCCAGCATTCTGCCCCATGGTCTCCAGTATTGCCCCGGTGTGTCCAGCAATCTGCCCCATGGTCTCCAGTATTGCCCCAGTATGTCCAGAAGTCTGCCCAGGGTCTCCAGCATTGCCTCAATGTGTCCTGAAATCTGCCCCATGGTCTCCAGTATTCAGTGTGTCCAGCAATCTGCCCCATAGTCTCCTGTATTGCCCCAGTGTTTCCAGCATTCTGCCCCATGGTCTCCAGTATTTCCCCAGTGTGTCCAGCATTCTGCCCCATGGTCTCCAGTATTGCCCCAGTGTGTCCAGCATTCTGCCACATGGTCTCCTGTATTGCCCCAGTGTGTCCAGCATTCTGCCCCATGGTCTCCAGTATTGCCCCAGTGTGTCCAGCAATCTGCCCCATGGTCTCCTGTATTGCCCCAGTGTGTCCAGCAATCTGCCCCATGGTCTCCTGTATTGCCCCAGTGTGTCCAGCAATCTGCCACATGGTCTCGTGTATTGCCCCAGTGTGTCCAGCATTCTGCCACATGGTCTTCTGTATTGCCCCAGTGTGTCCAGCAATCTGCCCCATGGTCTCCAGTATTGCCCCAGTGTGTCCACCAATCTGCCCCATAGTCTCCTGTATTGCCCCAGTGTGTCCAGCAATCTGCCCCATGGTCTCATGTATTGCCCCAGTGTGTCCAGCAATCTGCCCCATGGTCTCATGTATTGCCCCAGTGTGTCCAGCAATCTGCCCCATGGTCTCCAGTATTGCCCCAGTGTGTCCAGCAATCTGCCCCATGGTCTCCAGTATTGCCCCAGTGTGTCCAGCATTGCCCCCAGACAGTCAGACATAAAGAAAAAAAAAAAAAAAGTAAAATCCTCACCTCTCCCGTTCCTAGCGCAGGTCCGGTGCAGCCAGTCAGCGTCTCTCCGGCTCTGCGACGCTCAGGACAGAGAGGCTGAGCGGCGCGCACAGTAGTGACGTCATCGCGCCCTCTGCTCTGAGACGTCGCAGAGTCAGAGGACGCTGCAGCTGCCGGCGCCGCAGGAACCAGGAGAGGTGAGTATAGAGCGGGGGGCGGGGTCCGGTGGTGGGGGGAGCTGGCCCTGGTCGTGGCGGCGGACGGCGCCGCCCGAAGATTTAAAAGGGCGTCTTTTTTTTTTTTTTTCTTCTCCTGCAGCGCCGGCCGCCCCCCGCATTGTGCCGCCCGGGGCGGACCGCCCCCCCCGCACCCCCCTTCCTACGCCACTGCGGCCGATCCAATCCGATACCGATACTTTCCGATATCGGAAGGTATCGCTCAACACTATTCGTGGGAAAACCTCTTTACTGTGACCGGCTTCCTCTGCCTGTAGACATGCCGCACATCTGCTGCTGAGAAAAGCTGAATGATTCACTGTGCCTGTCTGAATTTGCGATCTCGCAGTAAATCAGATCGCCGCCATCTTTTTGCAGACAGATAGCGACAGTAACATTAAAACTGCGCATACAGCATATACAGTGTTTGTGTGTGTGGTGCGATGGTGTTCCACTGGTGGTACCGCGCAATAGGTTGGTGCCACTAGCAGTTTCCATATTGAGGCACCCATCACTTGGGTGTCCCAATATGGAGGTCGGTGAACTTCCACCGCTTGGAATTCTGGGATCCGGACACATCTGGACGGAACAGGATGTGAAGACATTACAAGGTAAGTATATATTAAGATAATGATAATTTTTATTTCTATATTGACACAAGGGGCCAGTTCCTAGAAGTGACCTTATGTAGGGGTGGATACACCATTGGTAACCGGTGCAGCCATAAGGGGCCAAAGGGGTAGGTGACCCACTCCTACATGCAAAGCAGCAAGCAGCTTCTCTCATAGACACATAAAGGGGTGTGATATAATGAACTGTTGGACTGCACAGGGCCTATGCCCAGATGTGTGTATCCGCCACTGATCTTACGGGTGCCTTTCTAGGTGAATGCATTATCATAGGTATTGAGATCTGATGCAGTAAATTTCATTCAATACTTTTATACACCCCAATGGTTTTTGCTTCATTCTTTGCAGACATGGTTGTATGTCACGTTATTCAGCCTCTACAAATATTAAAAAACCCTGACTTTTGCAGTATATGCCTTACTGACTGAGCATTCCCCTAATCAGAATAAAGCATTTATTACAGCTGGATCCTGCCTGCCCTCAAATTTGTAGGTTTTCAGCCCGAGAAAGGCATATAACATTGGGATTCCATCAAATCAGTACACCTTGTCATGGCTGAGGGGCACCCATGAATTGGCCAATTTAAGTACCTTCATTTTTTGGGGGTGTTTTGCATAGCAATAATGCAGTTCTAATTTCCAATATTCAGTGTTTGCATATTATAACATTTCAAAGTGCAGTTGTATTTTCTTTATTTGGGCTCTAAAGGGCCCTATACACATTAGATAGCAGTCGGTAATATGAACATTTGGTCAACAGCTATCTTATGGACTGCTGCTATCCAAGTTTTCATAAGGATTGACTATTGGAATCCAACAGACTATACTCTTCTCTCCCTCAAACATTCTCCATCATAGGTAAGTAAGTAGGCCTCCATACACTTAAGAATGTCAGATAATCCCACCGATATTGGCAGGTTTAGATTAATTTAGTCTAATTTGTTTGGGAGCCTTTAATACTCATTTTCTGTCTATAGGTTTGTGAAATGTTCTCTGCTGCAGTTCTTTGTACAATGCTATGGCTAACAGGGCAGCTTTGCAGTGAAGAAATTGAAGGAGACACAGCATTAAAATATAACAGTTCACCTTTATTTTCAGAATTGATGGGGGTTCGGAGGTTATATCTCCACCAACCATGACAATGATGTTAGGAGGTACCTAGCTCTGAGAAATTCTTCTGAAGGGGACTGATCTAGCATCATAAACTGTTCAAAAAAAAAATAAAGGGAACACTAAAATCCCACATCCTAGATATCACTGAATGAAATATTCCAGTTGTAAACATTCATTACATAGTGGAATAAAATCTAAAAATTATCAATGTAAATCACAATTAATATCCCACGGAGGTCTGGAGTTGGAATGATGCTCAAACTCAAAGTGGAAAATGAAGTTGCAGGCTGATCCAACTTCAATGGAAATGCCTCAAGACAAGGAAATGATGCTCAGTAGTGTGTGTGGCCTCCACATGCCTGTATGACCTCCCTATAATGCCTGTCCATGCTCATGATGAGGTGGCGGATGGTCTCCTGAGGGATCTCCTCCCAGACCTGGACTAAAGCATCCGCCAACTCCTGGACAGTCTGTGGTGCAACGTGACATTGGTGGATGGTGCGAGACATGATGTCCCAGATCTGTTCAAGTTCAATCGAATTAAGGTCTGGGGAATGGGCGGGCCAGTCCATAGCTTCAATACCTTCCTCTTGCAGGAACTACTGACACACTCCAGCCACATGAGGTCTGGCATTGTCCTGCATTAGGAGGAACCCAGGGCCAATCGCACCAGCATATGGTCTCAAAAGGTGTCTGAGGATCTCATGTCAGTACCTAAAGGCAGTCAGGCTACCTTTGGCGAGCACATGGAGGGCTGTGCGGCCCTCCAAAGAAATGCCACCCCACACCATTACTGATCCACTGCCAAACCGGTCATGCTAAAGGATATTGCAGGCAGCAGAATGCTCTCCACGGCGTCTCCAGACTCTGTCACATCAGTCACATGTGCTCAGTGTGAACCTGCTTTCATCTTTGAAGCGCACAGGACACCAGTGGCGAATTTGCCAATCCTGATGTTATGTGGCAAATGCCAAGCGTCCTGCACATTTGTGGGGCTGTTAGCATGTCGGCACTCAGACCATC
Organism: Ranitomeya imitator; assembly: GCF_032444005.1. Lineage (NCBI taxonomy): Eukaryota > Metazoa > Chordata > Amphibia > Anura > Dendrobatidae > Ranitomeya > Ranitomeya imitator. Next base: position 555,929,904 of record NC_091285.1, read on the forward strand.
CTCATGGAGTCAGTATCTAACCATTTGTGCAGACACATGCACATTTGTGACCAGCTGGAGGTCATTTTGCAAGGCTCTCGCAGTGCTCCTCCTGTTCCTCCTTGCGCAAAGGCTGAGGTAATGGTCCTGCTGCTGGGTTGTTGGCCTTCTACAGACCCCTCCATGTCTCCTGGTGTACTGGCCTGTCTCCTGGTAGCACCTTCAGCCTCCGGACACTACACTGACAGACACAGCAAACCTTCTTGCCATAGCTCGCATTGATGTGCCATCCTGGATGAGCTGCAGTACCTGAGCCACTTGTGTGGGTTGTAGAGTCCGTCTTATGCTACCACAAGTGTGAAAGCACAACCAACATTCAGAAGTGACAAAAACATCAGCCAGAAAGCATTGGTACTGAGATGTGGTCTGTGGCCCCCACCTGCAGAACCACTCTTTTACTGAGTGTGTCTTGATAATTGCCAATAATTTCCATCTGTTGTCTATTCCATTTGCACAACAGCATGTGAAATTGATTGTCAGTGTTGCTTCCTAAGTGGACAGTTTGATTTCACAGAAGTTTGATTAACTTGGAGTTATATTCTGTTGTTTAAGTGTTCCCTTTATTTTTTGAGCAGTGTAGTTTCCCTTCACTGGAATGCACAAGGTCATGTAAACCCAATTCACGTGGTCAGCATTTTTTGCTGCTTCCAAAGACACTTTGAAACATCATAGCAAAACTTCTACCCAAGGAACAACATTATTGTGATCTACAATCTTCAAAAATAGAAGGTTCTGTTTGGTAAACTTGTGCAATTAGCAACATTTACACTGCTCCTAGACCAACTCTGGTATAAGTGATATTTAATAAAACTGACATTTTTATTTGATAAACCTACATGTAACTGTTCCAAGAACTTCAGAAGTCTATTGCTCATGCCTGTCCATTTAGTTCACAAGATGCTTTGTTTGATTTTGTTGAAATTTAAGCAATACATTGGAAACTTCATTACAAAAACTGTATATCTCTAAGAACATAAGTGCAAAATGAAAAAGAATCAGATAAAATTTGAGTATAGTGTAGACTGGCAGGGAAGTGATAATTCGTGACAGTAACTAATGGTTCCATTTGTTGTAGTACAAGTTTTAAGGCTCCACAATTTGCGGTACTTTCTCTCTGCCCATTATTCATTTTACTGCTCTTATCTACCTGATTTGATCAACCATGGGCTCCTGGGTCTTTTCCTAATAAACATCAAAAAAGGCAAACTAGAAGCAATATAGCCATAAAATAGTCAAATTTTATTAGAACATATATAAATACAAAATATTCAAGCTGATAAAAAGTGGGGCAGAAAAATATGCAAAAAGAATAACCACCGTCAGGCAAGACATAACGTGAAATGCCAATTATATCGTACAAGAAAAATAAATAGGTTGAGCAACTCTAATTAGATATAATAATTCATATGCAATATAGAGCAAAAAGGTAAATGGAGTCACAAAAAGACTTCTAATAATTAAATAATAACATATATGGATGTAGCATATATTGCGCATAAATTAGAACATCATACAGGCATGCTAAAAAGTTCTACCGAACAATATCCTCATGAAACATATAGAGTATAATCAAAAAAGTGGAGATCCTCCAAAATAAACCATAATAAGGTAAGTAAAGTGCTGCAAGAAATACTATATACTAGGAAAAAGATCCTTAGCAAAGTAAAACCAGCCTCATTATAAATAATTAAATGGTCCAATAATTTGTTTTGCAACAGAAACCATGTATGCAAGATAATAAATATGGTGCCAGATCCGTGTCTGAAATGAGACTAGATAACTAAAAAAGTGTATACAGCTAGGCAGTAACAAAAGAGGATCGGATGCGGATAGGAAACCTATCTAAATGTAGACTCATATATGTTAAAAAGTGCATAGTGTAGCAGGTGTGAAAATAGCAGCCAGGAGAATTACCTATCGGTGGTAGCAGCAACCCGATGCGCGTTTCGCGTGTAGCTTCGTCCGGGGCTGAATGCATACTGAATGTGTGTTGCCAGATGCTTAAAATTGGTACATCCATTAACGGACACAATCTTTCAGGGGCACACAGGGCAGCTTTGAAGGAGCTCAAAAATCTTAAGGGGGTGCTAATCAAACCTGCTGATAAAGGAGGGAACGTTGTAGTTTGGCCAACACATATGTACGAGAGAGAGGCCTTTAGACAGCTGCGAGATGAAACCTGTTACAAAAAATTAACATACAATCCTACATCTAAATTTCAACAAGAATTGCAAAATATTCTGGATGAGGCATTCTATAATGGCCTCATCTCTAAGGATTTGCAAAGTCATCTTATTCCCCAATATCCAAGAATGGCCTGTATCTATTTTACTCCAAAAATTCATAAAAATCCTGACATTCCACCCGGGCGGCCTATAGTTTCAGGCAATGGCAACTTGTGCGAAACTATCTCTAAATTTTTGGATTTCCATCTCAAGCCACTGGTATATGATCTCCCATCCTATGCTAAAGACACTGGTGATGTCCTGAGAAAAATCGAGGGGATACCATGGGATGAGGATATGTGGCTCGTCTCTATGGATGTTGAGTCGTTGTACACATCTATTCACCATCGAGATGGAATTCAGGCGGTTAGGACATTCTTGACAATGACTGAGCATGACCCTGACTTTGTCGATTTTCTTTTCATTTTGTTAACCTTTGCCCTGGAACATAATTTTTTCATTTTTAAGGAGACCATCTATCTCCAAAAACAAGGCACCGCCATGGGTGCAGCTTTTGCGTCTTCATACGCAAATTTGTTTTTGGGTATGTGGGAGAGGGGGCTGTTTCTCACAAAACCGGTGGCATACATCGAGGGGGTCCTGTTCTGGACCCGCTATATAGATGACATTCTGTTCATCTGGCAGGGTCCAGAGTGGGACCTCCTTGAATTCGTTAAAATCCTTAATGACAATAATTTGAATATTAGGCTAACTGTAAAGTATAGACTAAAACGGTAATCTTTAAGCTTATCACATAATAAGTGGCCGAGAGCATGGTCATAATCCAACAAAAAAACGCTCTCCCAAATGTCAAACCATAAAGGTCATATGCATAGGAGTCTTTAGAAATACCCTGGTTTAGGGAAAGAGGGGAAAAAAAAAAAAAGAGACAAGTGCGGCGCTTCCTCTGAGCGTAATACGTTTTTACCAACAAGTTAAAAACATTTCTTTTAATTGTAGTTATGCTCACCTTCTATCGGTAAGAAATGCACGTTGAGATTCTCAAGGAATCAATTCTTTAGGCAACTCTTCTTCGTATGTTGTATAATCCAATAAGGTGTGCAGCTCACTTTGGAGAACTATGTGTTGATCCTGCTTCAGATCCACATAGGTGGCAATTTCAAAGAGAAAAAAAAAAAAAAAAAAACTCCAAGTAAATGTGGTGCTAAGCACCTACGGATTTTTTGAATTCATCCACTTCAAGTGAAAAATGTTAAAAAATTCATTTATTTTCTCAAAATAAAATATATTTGTAAATTTTTTTAAAAAACAGTACAACGCGTTTTGGCTGCTATTTTTACAGTGCAGCCTTCATCAGGTAGTAAAAAAACAAAAAGAACAAACAATACAATAAGCACTATATTTTAACTCCACCTGGTGCTTTGATCCTGGCCTCCAGTCTATGTTCTAGTATTGGACCTGTTTCCTCCTGGATCGTTCCTGTGGTCTGCTGCTCTGCATAGCTAAGTTCTGCTTTGCTATTTTGTTTGCTGTTTTTTTTCTGTCCAGCTTGTCTATTTGTTTTTCCTTGCTAGCTGGAAGCTCTGGGACGCAGAGGGTGTACCTCCGTGCCGTTAGTTCGGTACGGAGGGTCTTTTTGCCCCCTTTGCGTGGTTGTTTGTAGGGTTTTGTGTTGACCGCAAAGTTACCTTTCCTATCCTCGCTCTGTTTAGTAAGTCGGGCCTCACTTTGCTAAATCTATTTCATCTCTACGTTTGTCTTTTCATCTAACTCACAGTCATTATATGTGGGGGCTGCCTTTTCCTTTGGGGTATTTCTCTGAGGCAAGGTAGGCTTATTTTCTATCTTCAGGCTAGCTAGTTTCTCAGGCTGTGCCGAGTTGCATAGGGAGCGTTAGGCGCAATCCACGGCTGACTCTAGTGTGGTTGGAGAGGATTAGGGATTGTGGTCAGCAGAGTTCCCACGTCTCAGAGCTCGTTCTATGTTTTTTTGGTTATTGTCAGATCACTGTATGTGCTCTGACTTCTATGTCCTTTGTGGTACTGAATTATCTCATCATAATAATCGACACCAAAATATGGTAAAAAAGAATATACAACTTTTATTGATAAATACATATACAACAAAATAACATATACAAACACAAGCATGGGGGACTATGACAACTCCACCATGCGAATAAGAGGGAAAAACCAACCGGTACACAAATGGTAAACCATGCTAGTACCTATACGACCTGGGTATATAGTTCAACAAATACCAAAAAATCAGGATTTCCAGGAATATAAAACAATATGTTTTCCTTTCGATGTCATATTGGTACTGTCTCAAATTCTATCATGTACTCCCAAGTACATCTCGTAAATTCCCAAAAGGTCGACTGTTTAATTTGTCTGTGCCTGAGCATGCCGCTATGCGGAGTTATGTGAAGGAGTCCTTGGAGAAGGGGCATATTCGCCCATCATCGTCGCCATTAGGAGCAGGGTTCTTTTTTGTAGCCAAGAAGGATGGTTCGCTGAGACCTTGTATAGATTACCACCTTCTAAATAAAATCACGGTAAAATTTCAGTACCCCTTGCCGTTGTTATCTGATTTGTTTGCTCGGATTAAGGGGGCCAGTTGGTTCACCAAGATAGATCTTCGTGGTGCGTATAATCTTGTGCGTATTAAGCGAGGCAATGAATGGAAAACTGCATTTAATATGCCCGAGGGCCATTTTGAGTATCTAGTAATGCCATTCGGACTTGCCAATGCTCCATCAGTGTTTCAGTCCTTTATGCATGAGATAGAATTTGAGACAGTGCCAATATGACATCGAAAGGAAAACATATTGTTTTATATTCCTGGAAATCCTGATTTTTTGGTATTTGTTGAACTATATACCCAGGTCGTATAGGTACTAGCATGCTTTACCATTTGTGACCGGTTGGTTTTTCCCTCTTATTCGCATGGTGGAGTTGTCATAGTCCCCCATGCTTGTGTTTGTATATGTTATTTTGTTGTATATGTATTTATCAATAAAAGTTGTATATTCTTTTTTACCATATTTTGGTGTCGATACTCCCTTTTTCGCTAGTGTTATATAACTGTAAAGTATAGTCAAACCACCATTGACTTCTTGGACATTCAAATTTCAGGAATGGTGGGAAAAACCCTGGAAACAGATGTCTTTAGGAAGAAAACAGCCGTTAATAATCTGCTCCATGCCTCATCTTCCCATCCCAAACCCCTCATAAACAGCATCCCCATGGGGCAATTTTTGAGGGCCAGACGAATCTGCTCGAATGATGTGACGTTCCAAGAACAAGCTAATGCACTTGCGACGAGATTTAAAGATCGAGGCTATTCAAACAGAAGCATTAAAAAAGGCTACAAAAAAGCCAGAGATGCGAGTCGTTTGAATTTACTGCAACCCCATAACAACGGAAAAACTGCTGCCGAATCAATGGTGCGTTTTATCTCCACGTATAACGGCAAGTGGTTCAAAATGAGGGAGGCTTTGAAGAAATACTGGCCTATTTTATTGACTGACCGCACCCTTGCTAAGCACTTGCCGCAGAATCCAGCCATTACATACCGTCGATCCCCGAATCTAAAAGATCAACTTGTTCATAGCTACTATCGCGGTCCACAAATAAAGAAAAGTTTCACCTCCAGAGGCCCGAAATGGGGATTTTATCCATGTGGAGAGTGCATCGCTTGCCCCAATATGCTACGTGCAACTGAGTTCAAATCATGTGACGGTAAGAATACTTTCACCATCACCTGTAAGTATTTAGTCAGTCAGCAATAGTGCAAGTTCCACCACTTAAAAAGATGAGAGGCGTCTGTAATTTACATCATAGGTAGACCTCAACTATGGGAGACAAACTGAGAAAAAAAAATCCAGAAAATCACATTGTCTGTTTTTTTAACAATTTATTTGCATATTATGGTGGAAAATAAGTATTTGGTCAGAAACAAAATTTCATCTCAATACTTTGTAATATATCCTTTGTTGGCAATGACAGAGGTCAAACATTTTCTGTAAGTCTTCACAAGGTTGCCACACACTGTTGTTGGTATGTTGGCCCATTCCTCCATGCAGATCTCCTCTAGAGCAGTGATGTTTTTGGCTTTTCGCTTGGCAACACGGACTTTCAACTCCCTCCAAAGGTTTTCTATAGGGTTGAGATCTGGAGACTGGCTAGGCCACTCCAGGACCTTGAAATGCTTCTTACGAAGCCACTCCTTCGTTGCCCTGGCGGTGTGCTTTGGATCATTGTCATGTTGAAAGACCCAGCCACAATAAAGTTTATGTTGATACCCGGGGAGGTAACTGGAGGAAGACACTAGCACAGTTAGAGGCTCAGTGGATCTTTAGGATGGGTTCCATCCAGCCGTCAGGTTTAAACGAAGTTCTCAGTTTCGCCCCTTTTTTGTAAAAACTTTCTGCATCTTTTTAATGCCCTCTTTTTTTCATTGTTTTTAGGTATGCTTTTATTGCTTATTTAGTATTAATTTTTAATTTTTGGTTTTTATTTCTCCAGTTAGTTGACTGACGTTATGAAGTGCTGGTTTAATCACGATTGCTTTATCCATCTCTACGAGGTCTGATGCCGCTATCCGTATCCGATCCTCTTTTGTTACTGCCTAGCTGTATACACTTTTTTAGTTATCTAGTCTCATTTCAGACACGGATCTGGCACCATATTTATTATCTTGCATACATGGTTTCTGTTGCAAAACAAATTATTGGACCATTTAATTATTTATAATGAGGCTGGTTTTACTTTGCTAAGGATCTTTTTCCTAGTATATAGTTTTTCTTGCAGCACTTTACTTACCTTATTATGGTTTATTTTGGAGGATCTCCACTTTTTTGATTACACTCTTTATGTTTCATGAGGATATTGTTCGGTAGAACTTTTTAGCATGCCTGTTTGATGTTCTAATTTATGCGCAATATATGCTACATCCATATATGTTATTTAATTATTAGAAGTCTTTTTGTGACTCCATTTACCTTTTTGCTCTATATTGCACATGAATTATTATATCTAGGGTTGAGCGAAACGGGTCGAACATTTTCAAAAGTCGCCGACTTTTGACAAAGTCGGGTTTCATGAAACCCGATCCGACCCCTGTGCGGGGTCGGCCATGCGGTACGCGACTTTCGCGCCAAAGTCGCGTTTCAATGACGCAAAAAGCGCCATTTCTCAGCCAATGAAGGTAAACGCAGAGTGTGGGCAGCGTGATGACATAGGTCCTGGTCCCCACCATCTTAGAGAAGGGCATTGCAGTGATTGGCTTGCTGTCCGCGGCATCACAGGGGCTATAAAGGGGCGTTCCCGCCGACCGCCATGTTACTGCTGTTGATCTGAGCCTAGGGAGAGGTTGCTGCCGCTTCGTCAGAAGCAGGGATAGCGTTAGGCAGGGTCCATTAACCACCAAACCGCTTGTGCTGTAGCGATTTCCACTGCCCAACACCACCTTCGGTGTGCAGGGACAGTGGAAGCTACATTTTTTTTTTTTCCCTCAGCGCTGTAGCTCATTGGGCTGCCCTAGAAGGCTCCCTGATAGCTGCATTGCTGTGTGTACGCCGCTGTGCAAACCATCTGCTTTTTTCAAAGCACAAATCCTCTTGTTCCTTCCTTTCTGCACAGCTATCTTTTTTGTTTGTACACACTTTTTATTTAATTTGTGCATCAGTCCACTCCTTATTGCTGACTGCTTACCTGGCTGAGATTACTGCAGGGAGATAGTAATTGAAGGACAGTTCCTTTTTTTTTTTTTTTTTTGTGGGAGATTAAGATTGGCATTTCTGCTAGAGTGCCATCCCTGTCTGTGTCATCTCTCACTCAGTGGGCCATAGAAAGCCTATTTATTTTTTTGCTTGATTTGGGTTCTAAAATTTACCTGAAAAAATCACTACATCAATCAGTGGGAGAAAAATATTGGCCTCAGGGCTTGTGTGCCACTCCTTACTCCTGTGTGTGCCATCTCTCAGTGGGCCATAGAAAGCCTATTTATTTTTTTGCTTGATTTGGGTTCCAAAATCTACCTGAAAAAATCAATAAATCAATCAGTGGGAGATTAATATTGGCCTTTGGGCTTGTGTGCCAGTCCTAAGCGTGCCATCTCTCTCTCTCAGATAGTGGGCCATAGAAAGCCTATTTATTATTTTTTTTATTGGGTTTATAAATTTTCCCTGGAAAAAAAAAAAAAAAGTGGGAGATTAATATTGGCGTCTGGGCTTGTGTGCCAGTCCTGAGCGTGCCATCTCTCTCACAAATAGTGGGCCATAGAAAGCCTATTTATTTTTTTGGTTGATTTGGGTTCTAAATTCTACCTGAAAAAATCAATAAATCAATCAGTGGGAGATAAATATTGGCCTCTGGGCTTGTGTGCCACTCCTGACTCCTGTGTGCGTCCTCTCTCACTCAGTGGGCCCTAGAAAGCCTATTTTTTGTTTTATTTGTTTTCTAAATTCTCCCAGAAAAAATCATTTTATTTTATTTGGTTTCTAAATTATTCCTGAAAAAATCATTTTTTTTGTTTTTTTTTTTCTAAAGTCTCCCTGAAAAAAAAAAAAAAAATCAAATCAGTGGGAGATTAATATTGCCCTTTCTGCTTGTGTGCCAGTCTTGACTCCTGGGTGTGCCATCTCTCTCTCTCCAATTGTGGGCCATAGAAAGCCTATTAATTTTTTTGCTTGATTTGGGTTCCAAAATCTACCTGAAAAAATCACTAAATCAATCAGTGGGAGATAAATATTGGCCTCTGGGCTTGTGTGCCACTCCTGACTCCTGTGTGCGTCCTCTCTCACTCAGTGGGCCCTAGAAAGCCTATTTTTTGTTTTATTTGTTTTCTAAATTCTCCCTGAAAAAATCATTTTATTTTATTTGGTTTCTAAATTATTCCTGAAAAAAATCATTTTTTTTGTATTTTTTTTTTCTAAAGTCTCCCTGAAAAAAAAAAAAACAAACAAATCAGTGGGAGATTAATATTGCCCTTTCTGCTTGTGTGCCAGTCTTGACTCCTGGGTGTGCCATCTCTCTCTCTCCAATTGTGGGCCATAGAAAGCCTATTAATTTTTTTGCTTGATTTGGGTTCCAAAATCTACCTGAAAAAATCACTTAATCAATCAGTGGGAGATAAGTATTGGCCTCTGGGCTTGTGTGCCACTCCTGACTCCTGTGTGCGTCCTCTCTCACTCAGTGGGCCCTAGAAAGCCTATTTTTTGTTTTATTTGTTTTCTAAATTCTCCCTGAAAAAATCATTTTATTTTATTTGGTTTCTAAATTATTCCTGAAAAAAATCATTTTTTTTGTATTTTTTTTTCTAAAGTCTCCCTGAAAAAAACAAAAAAAAACAAATCAGTGGGAGATTAATATTGCCCTTTCTGCTTGTGTGCCAGTCTTGACTCCTGGGTGTGCCATCTCTCTCTCTCCAATTGTGGGCCATAGAAAGCCTATTAATTTTTTTGCTTGATTTGGGTTCCAAAATCTACCTGAAAAAATCACTAAATCAATCAGTGGGAGATAAATATTGGCCTCTGGGCTTGTGTGCCACTCCTGACTCCTGTGTGCGTCCTCTCTCACTCACTGGGCCCTAGAAAGGCTATTTTATGTTTTATTTGTTTTCTAAATTCTCCCTGAAAAAATCATTTCATTTTATTTGGTTTATAAATTCTTCCTTAAAAAATCATTTTTTTTTTTTTTCTAAAGTCTCCTTTTTAAAAAAAAAAACACAAATCAGTGGGAGATTAATATTTACATTTGCGCTTCAGTGACAGTCCTGCGTGTGTGGCATCTCTCTCATTTGTTGCCACCAACAACAGAGTGTGTAACATTGTGCCTGATTTTCGTTGTGGTCTCACCCACCTGTAAAGGGGTAGCTAAATCATACTGAAGTTATAGCTCACCGTGTAAGTTGTGTGACAGCAACAAATACCGTTAGTTTGGTAACGTTTTTAAAACAATGAGGAAGTCTGGTGGAAGAGGTCGTGGCCGGGGGCGTTCATTGTCAGCTGGTAATGAGAGTAGTGTTAGTGGTGGAGCATCAGCTGGTCGTGGGAAAAAAAATATTGCACCTAAGTCTGGAGCTGTGGAGCCAGGTTCGTCGTCTGGCTACCCAAGGCCTCGAACGCTCCCTTTTCTGGGAGTAGGAAAACCGCTTTTAAAGCCGGAGCAGCAAGAGCAAGTTTTGGCTTATCTTGCTGACTCAGCCTCTAGCTCTTTTGCCTCCTCTCGTGAAACTGGTAAAAGTAAAAGCAGCGCGTCGTTAGTGGATGTTCACGGTCAGGGACAAGTCGCTTCCTTGTCCTCTTCAGCAAAAACAACAACAGAGAAGAATGCAGCAGGCGACACAACGGGTTACTCCATGGAGCTCTTTACACATACCGTCCCTGGCTTAGAAAGTGAGGCAGTTAACAGTCCATGCCCATTGCAAGCTGAATCTGACATGGAGTGCACTGATGCACAGCCACAGCCAGACTACTATGCTGGTCCTTTGACTCAGACCACAACATTGCCCTCGCAGGGTGCTGATCAAGAATCAGACCCTGATGAGACTATGTTGCACCATCACGAACGCTATACCACCGACCGACAAGGTGACACAGACGAAGTTGCACACGAGCTACAAGAAGAGGTAATAGATGACCCAGTTCTTGACCCCGATTGGCAGCCATTGGGGGAACAGGGTGCAGGCGGCAGCAGTTCTGAAGCGGAGGAGGAGGGGCCGCAGCAGGCATCAACATCGCAACAGGTTCCATCTGCCGGGCCCGTATCTTGCCCAAAACGCGTGGCAAAGTCAAAACCTGTTGGAGGACAGCGTGGCCATCCGGTTAAAGCTCAGTCTGCAATGCCTGAAAAGGTATCCGATGCTAGAAAGAGTGCAGTCTGGCATTTTTTTAAACAACATCCAATTGATCAGCGCAAAGTCATCTGTCAAAAATGTTCAACTACCTTAAGCAGAGGGCAGAATCTGAAAAGTCTCAATACAAGTTGCATGCATAGACATTTAACCACCATGCATTTGCAAGCTTGGACTAACTACCAAACGTCCCTTAAGGTTGTAGCACCCTCGGCCAATGAAGCTAGTCATCAACGCAACATCCCTTCCGGCAGTGTAGGGCCACCATTTTCTGCACCACCTGCAGTATCTGTGCAGGTTTCTTTGCCAGGCCAAAGAAGTCAGGGTCAGGGAATCACCAGTTTCGTAGTAGGAAACACTGCATCTAGGGCACCGGCGGCAACAATACCATCTCCCACCGTCTCTCAGTCTGCCATGTCCACCGGCACCCCCGCTAGTTCCATGATCTCCAGCTCTCCAGTCCAGCTCACCCTACATGAGACTATGGTTAGAAAAAGGAAGTACTTAGCCTCGCATCCACGTACACAGGGTTTGAACGCCCACATAGCTAGACTAATCTCATTAGAGATGATGCCCTACCGGTTAGTTGAAAGCGAAGCTTTCAAAGCCCTGATGGACTACGCTGTACCACGCTACGAGCTACCCAGTCGACACTTTTTTTCCAGAAAAGCCATCCCAGCCCTCCACCAGCATGTTAAAGAGCGCATCGTTCATGCACTCAGGCAATCTGTGAGCACAAAGGTGCACCTGACAACAGATGCATGGACCAGTAGGCATGGCCAGGGACGTTACGTGTCCATCACGGCACACTGGGTAAATGTGGTGGATGCAGGGTCCACAGGGGACAGCAAGTTTGGGACAGTTCTGCCTAGCCCACGGTCTAGGAAACAGTTGGCTGTAGCCATTCGCACCCCCTCCTCCTCCTCCTCGTCCTCCTGCAGAAGCGAGACCTCGTCCACAGACCGCAGTCGCACAACCACTCCATCCGCAGCTGCCACTGTTGCACACCAGGTCTCCCATTATGGGGCAGCTACTGGCAAACGTCAGCAGGCTGTATTGGCTATGAAGTGTTTGGGCGACAACAGACACACCGCTGAAGTTCTGTCCGAGTTCTTGCAGAAAGAAACGCAGTCGTGGCTGGGCACTGTAGATCTTGAGGCAGGCAAGGTAGTGAGTGATAACGGAAGCAATTTCATGGCTGCCATCTCCATTTCCCAACTGAAACACATTCCTTGCCTGGCTCACACCTTAAACCTGGTGGTGCAGTGCTTCCTGAAAAGTTATCCGGGGTTATCCGACCTGCTCCTCAAAGTGCGTGGACTTTGCTCACATATCCGCCGTTCGCCCGTACACTCCAGCCGTATGCAGACCTATCAGCGTTCTTTGAACCTTCCCCAGCATCGCCTAATCATAGACGTTGCAACAAGGTGGAACTCAACACTGCACATGCTTCAGAGACTGTGTGAACAGAGGCGGGCTGTTATGTTTTTGTGGGAGGATACACATACACGGGCAGGCAGTAGGATGGCAGACATGGAGTTGTCAGGTGTGCAGTGGTCGAAGATTCAAGACATGTGTCAAGTCCTTCAGTGTTTTGAGGAATGCACACGGCTGGTTAGTGCAGACAACGCCATAATAAGCATAAGCATCCCCCTAATGCGTCTGCTGATGCAAAGTTTGACGCACATAAAGGATCAGGCGTCTGCAGCTGAGGAAGAGGAAAGCCTTGATGACAGTCAGCCATTGTCTGGCCAGGGCAGTGTACAGGACGAGGTAGCGGGCGAAGAGGAGGAGGAGGACGAGGAGGATGATGGGGATGATTATATTTTTAATGAGGAAGCTTTTCCGGGGCCACTGGAAATTGTTGGCGCGGCAAGGCCGGGTTCTGGTTTTTGGAGGGACACAAGTGACGTGGATTTGCCTGAAACTGCCCCTCAACCAAGCACAACCGCAGATTTGAGAACTGGAACTTTGGCCCACATGGCGGATTATGCCTTACGTATCCTCAAAAGGGACACACGCATAACAAAAATGATGAACGATGACGATTACTGATTGGCCTGCCTCCTTGATCCTCGCTATAAAGGAAAATTGCAAAATATAATGCCACATGACAACTTGGAAATAATATTAGCAACCAAACAATCAACTCTTGTTGACCGTTTGCTTCTGGCATTCCCTGCACACAGCGCCCGTGATCGTTCTCACACGAGCTGCAGGGGCCAGCAGACCAGAGGTGTTAGAGGGGCAGAAATCAGAAGTGGCGTTGGCCAGAGGGGTTTTCTGACCAGGTTGTGGAGTGATTTTGCTATGACCGCAGACAGGACAGGTACTGCAGCATCAATTCAAAGTGACAGGAGACAACATTTGTCCAGTATGGTTACTAACTATTTTTCATCCCTTATCGACGTTCTCCCTCAACCGTCATTCCCATTTGATTACTGGGCATCAAAATTAGACACCTGGCCAGAATTGGCAGAATATGCATTGCAGGAGCTTGCTTGCCCGGCAGCTAGTGTCCTATCAGAAAGAGTATTCAGTGCTGCAGGTTCAATACTAACAGAAAAAAGGACTCGTCTGGCTACCCAAAATGTAGATGATCTAACCTTCATTAAAATGAACCACAACTGGATTTCGAAATCTTTTGCCCCACCTTGCCCGGCTGACACCTCGCTTTCCTATGTAAAGGTCTTGCCTGTGGACTATTCTGAACGACTTTTCCAATCTCGTAATTTGCAGCACCTGATTGTCCAGCATCCGACATGTTAACACCTCCCTAAATGGCCAAAGTCCCCACACGGGGCCGTGGTATCGCCACTTGGCGCCAGCACCCGTGAGAGTACTGTTTGTCTGAAGAGGTGGGTGTGCCCGCTTTTGGTCGACGGCACTGCCACTAGGTCCCTCATAGTACAATAAAGTGTCTGGCGGTGGTGGTGCGCACCCAACGTCAGACACACCGTTGTAATATGAGGGGCCCTGGGCCTGTACCGCCGGCCACAAGACAGTCCCCCCCCAGGTCAAACAGTGCTCTACCACTTGCAAAATTTTCTCTCACAGCTCCACCAATGTTTAGTCTATGCGCTGACATCCTTCAATGCCTGGCACTGTCAATACCATTGTATTGACATTTTTCTTATGTTAGGCCTTCGAAGCCTGTCTGCGGTCACTCCTTCCACTAGGCCTCCACTGACCTGTCTACTGCTGCCCGGGTTCCCCTGGAACCAATTTTAAATTGCCTACAGCCAGCCCAATTTATTATGTTAGGGCTTCGAAGCCTGTCTGCGGTCCCTCCTTCCACTAGGCCTCCACTGACCTGTCTACTGCTGCCCGGGTTCCCCTGGAACCAATTTTAAATTGCCTACAGCCAGCCCAATTTATTATGTTAGGGCTTCGAAGCCTGTCTGCGGTCCCTCCTTCCACTAGGCCTCCACTGACCTGTCTACTGCTGCCCGGGTTCCCCTGGAACCAATTTTACATTGCCTACAGCCAGCCCAATTTATTATGTTAGGGCTTCGAAGCCTGTCTGCGGTCCCTCCTTCCACTAGGCCTCCACTGACCTGTCTACTGCCGCCCGTGTTCCCCTGGAACCAATTGTAAATTGCCTACAGCCAGGCCAATTTATTATGTTAGGGCTTCGAAGCCTGTCTGCGGTCACTCCTTCCACTAGGCCTCCACTGACCTGTCTACTGCTGCCCGTGTTCCCCTGGAACCAATTTTAAATTGCCTACAGCCAGCCCAATTTATTATATTAGGGCTTCGAAGCCTGTCTGCGGTCCCTCCTTCCACTAGGCCTCCACTGACCTGTCTACTGCTGCCCGGGTTCCCCTGGAACCAATTTTAAATTGCCTACAGCCAGCCCAATTTATTATGTTAGGGCTTCGAAGCCTGTCTGCGGTCCCTCCTTCCACTAGGCCTCCACTGACCTGTCTACTGCTGCCCGGGTTCCCCTGGAACCAATTTTAAATTGGCTACAGCCAGACCAATTTATTATGTTAGGGCTTCGAAGCCTGTCTGCGGTCCCTCCTTCCACTAGGCCTCCACTGACCTGTCTACTGCTGCCCGGGTTCCCCTGGAACCAATTTTACATTGCCTACAGCCAGCCCAATTTATTATGTTAGGGCTTCGAAGCCTGTCTGCGGTCCCTCCTTCCACTAGGCCTCCACTGACCTGTCTACTGCCGCCCGTGTTCCCCTGGAACCAATTGTAAATTGCCTACAGCCAGGCCAATTTATTATGTTAGGGCTTCGAAGCCTGTCTGCGGTCCCTCCTTCCACTAGGCCTCCACTGACCTGTCTACAGCTGCCCGTGTTCCCCTGGAACCAATTTTAAATTGCCTACAGCCAGCCCAATTTATTATGTTAGGGCTTCAAAGCCTGTCTGCGGTCCCTCCTTCCACTAGGCCTCCACTGACCTGTCTACTGCTGCCCGTGTTCCCCTGGAACCAATTTTAAATTGCCTACAGCCAGCCCAATTTATTATGTTAGGGCTTCGAAGCCTGTCTGCGGTCCCTCCTTCCACTAGGCCTCCACTGACCTGTCTACTGCTGCCCGGGTTCCCCTGGAACCAATTGTAAATTGCCTACAGCCAGGCCAATTTATTATGTTAGGGCTTCGAAGCCTGTCTGCGGTCCCTCCTTCCACTAGGCCTCCACTGACCTGTCTACTGCCGCCCGTGTTCCCCTGGAACCAATTGCAAATTGCCTACAGCCAGGCCAATTTATTATGTTAGGGCTTCGAAGCCTGTCTGCGGTCCCTCCTTCCACTAGGCCTCCACTGACCTGTCTACTGCTGCCCGGGTTCCCCTGGAACCAATTGTAAATTGCCTACAGCCAGGCCAATTTATTATGTTAGGGCTTCGAAGCCTGTCTGCGGTCCCTCCTTCCACTAGGCCTCCACTGACCTGTCTACTGCTGCCCGTGTACCCCTGGAACCAATTTTAAATTGCCTACAGCCAGCCCAATTTATTATGTTAGGGCTTCGAAGCCTGTCTGCGGTCCCTCCTTCCACTAGGCCTCCACTGACCTGTCTACTGCTGCCCGTGTACCCCTGGAACCAATTGTAAATTGCCTACAGCCAGCCCAATCTATTATGTTAGGGCTTCGAAGCCTGTCTGCGGTCCCTCCTTCCACTAGGCCTCCACTGACCTGTCTACTGCTGCCCGGGTTCCCCTGGAGCCAATTTTAAATTGCCTACAGCCAGCCCAATTTATTATGTTAGGGCTTCGAAGCCTGTCTGCGGTCCCTCCTTCCACTAGGCCTCCACTGACCTGTCTACTGCCGCCCGTGTTCCCCTGGAACCAATTGTAAATTGCCTACAGCCAGGCCAATTTATTATGTTAGGGCTTCGAAGCCTGTCTGCGGTCCCTCCTTCCACTAGGCCTCCACTGACCTGTCTACTGCTGCCCGTGTACCCCTTGAACCAACATCAGAAAATATAAAAATAAGTATTTTGCTTATAAAAAAGAAAATACTGGAGAGATATCAAATGCAGACATTTTAACATTAAAAACAAACACATACAACAAAAATCTGGTACAGTACTAAAAATGGCCACCAGCTACAATAACTTTCTCCTGCAAGTAGTTAACTGAAAGTTTTTTTCAATTTAAAACACAGATATGGCATCCACCGAGTGTTGTCCTGTCGCGTCTTCTTTATATTATTGCCAAGAAGATGCAAAACAATGAAAATAATAAAATCATTATTTACCAAAAAAATAGAGTAAGTCAAAACCACATTGCAAATAAACATTCATTACAAATAAAGAAGCAGGGCGCGTCCGAGGGTGAGTATATACCTAATAAGAATATAATCACCCTCGGACGCGCCCTGCTTCTTTCCGACAGCCTTCCTTCCTAAGAATCAGCCCTTCCGTGGTGTAGAGAGAGGGTGTGTTACACTCCAAGGTGTTCCCCAGGTTGCCTTTCCTGAGCTTCCATCTTCATGCTCTCGTTTAGTAGTTGTCGGAAAGTAGGCTGCATTAGGCCTACAAAATGGGTATGGGGTGGAGAGAGATGGTGTGTTACACTCCAAGGTGTTCCCCAGGTTGCCTTGCCATTGCTTCGGTCTTCCGACTCTCGTTTAGTAGTTGTAGAAAACTACACTGCATTAGGCCTACAAAATGGGTATCGGGTGGAGAGAGATGGTGTGTTACACTCCAAGGTGTTCCCCAGGTTGCCTTGCCATTGCTTCGGTCGTCTGACTCTCGTTTAGTAGTTGTAGAAAACTACACAGCATTAGGCCTACAAAATGGGTATGGGGTGGAGAGAGATGGTGTGTTCCACTCCAAGGTGTTCTCCAGGTTGCCTTTCCTGAGCTTCGATCTTCATGCTCTCGTTTAGTAGTTGTCGGAAAGTAGGCTGCATTAGGCCTACAAAATGGGTATGGGGTGGAGAGAGATGGTGTGTTACACTCCAAGGTGTTCCCCAGGTTGCCTTGCCATTGCTTCGGTCTTCCGACTCTCGTTTAGTAGTTGTAGAAAACTACACAGCATTAGGCCTACAAAATGGGTATCGGGTGGAGAGAGATGGTGTGTTACACTCCAAGGTGTTCTCCAGGTTTTCTCGCCATTGCTTCGATCTTCCGACTCTCGTTTAGTAGTTGTAGAAAACTACACAGCATTAGGCCTACAAAATGGGTATCGGGTGGAGAGAGATGGTGTGTTACACTCCAAGGTGTTCCCCAGGTTGCCTTGCCATTGCTTCGGTCTTCCGACTCTCGTTTAGTAGTTGTAGAAAACTACACAGCATTAGGCCTACAAAATGGGTATGGGGTGGAGAGAGATGGTGTGTTCCACTCCAAGGTGTTCTCCAGGTTGCCTTTCCTGAGCTTCTATCTTCAGGCTCTCGTTAAATTGTGGTTAAATGGAACAACTGCATTTGGCGTACTAGTTGGTTTGGGGCCTACTAACAGTGTCTGCCGCTCCTTGCTGTTCTCCTGGTTTCCTGTCCTGAAATTCCGTTTTCAGGCGCTCGTTAAAGGGACTCTATCACCTAAATTTGGCGGGACTGGTTTTGGGTCATATGGGCGGAGTTTTCGGGTGTTTGATTCACCCTTTCCTTACCCGCTGGCTGCATGCTGGCCAAAATATTGGATTGAAGTTCATTCTCTGTCCTCCGTAGTACACGCCTGCGCAAGGCAAGATTGCCTTGCGCAGGCGTGTACTACAGAGGACAGAGAATGAACTTCAATCCAATATTGCGGCCAGCATGCAGCCAGCGGGTAAGGAAAGGGTAAATCAAACACCCGAAAACTCCGCCCATATGACCCAAAACCAGTCCCGCCAAATTCAGGTGACAGGTTCCCTTTAAGTAGTTGTTAATGTTAGACTGCATTTGGCCTACTAGTTGGGTTGGGGCCTACTATCGGTGTCTGCCACTCCTTGCTGTTCTCCTCCACTGAACAAAGCTGTGCCGCCTGTTTACTACGGTTGCCAATTTTGAACTGCATTTCGACTACTTACTGATTTGGGCCTACTCTCTGTGTCAGCCTCTCATTCCAGTTGTCCTCCACTGCAATGCCCCCTGGTTATTTCTGTGTTACCAATTTTGAACTGCATTTAGCCCACTTTATTATTTGGGCCTATATCTGTGTTTCCTCCTCATCCTGCCCATTGCCCAGCCAGTGATAGATGAGTCTGCTGGTACATTGACCCATAACGCAACATTCCCCGTGCACGCTACACAACAACATTGTGACCCTGCTGAAAGTCAGGTTGCTCTTCCCGCATACCATACCACCTTACACGGGGACAAAGAGGAAGGTGCAGATGAAAGTGCAGGTTCCTTCATCAGGTGGGGGGAGGAATACTAGTTGGCGACGTCACTGGCACAGGGCCTCTCATAGTACGCAAAAGTGTTGCTGCCGGTGGGAGGCGCCCCCGCCGTGCAAACACACCGCTGTACTTTGAGGGGCCCTGTGCCAGTGCCAATGCCAACGAGTGGGCCCCCCTGCTTGCTCAGGATCACAGCACTTGCAAAGTTGAAATACTTACCTCTCCCTGCTCCACTGCCGTGACGTGGTCCAGATTTCCTGGGCCCACTAATTACTTGAACCAGCCCTACCCACCACAACTTTAGCCAAATGACCCCCAATTTCAAATGCCTTCCAATTATTATAAGGTAAATTACGCTTGACAAGCTTCATTAAGAAGAATGGATGGTTTTGACATTAAAATGGGCACTCTAGGTGTTTTCCTGGCCCCCACTCACTGCCGACTATGCTGCCCCATTGACTTGCATTGGGTTTCGTGTTTCGGTCGATCCCGACTTTACGTCATAATCGGCCGATTTCACTCGACCCGACTTTTGAGATAGTCGGGTTTCGCGAAACCCGGCTCGACTCTAAAAAGGTCAAGGTCGCTCAACTCTAATTATATCTAATTAGAGTTTCTCAACCTATTTATTTTTCTTGTACGATATAATTGGCATTTCACGTTATGTCTTGCCTGACGGTGGTTATTCTTTTTGCATATTTTTCTGCCCCACTTTTTATCAGCTTGAATATTTTGTATTTATATATGTTCTAATAAAATTTTACTATTTTATGGCTATATTGCTTCTAGTTTGCCTTTTTTGATGTTTATTCCTATTTGGAGCATTGCCATGTAACTAGGCAGGTATTTCTCCTATTTTTTGATGTACTTTTCCTAATAAAGCTTGTGTACATATCTGCAGGAAGGACACGCAGATAAATCCAACATGGCAATTTCATTACTTGTATTGAGAAATTATGAATATTTTTGGTCATGTATTGTATAGAAATCATTGGCATTGGCTGAAACTATTTGAGTCTAAGCATTATTTTTAGCTTGGCATATAGGGATAAGGGCAATGGCGTCGTGTAAATTAATCACCAGTAAATTCCATAATAAAGTGTACACAGCCAGCTAGAACCAAAAAAGAACAAAGGGAGGTTTTATTTAATATAGGGCAGCATGGTGGCTCAGTGGTTAGCACTGTGACTTTCCAACACTGGGGTCATGGATTCAAATCTCACCAAGGACAACATCTGCAAGGAGTTTGCATGGTCTCCCCGTGTTTGCGTTGGTTTCTTCCGTGTTCTCCGGTTTCCTCCTTCGCTCCAATTTAGAAATCAATTGGGAATTTAGATTGTGAGCCCCAATGGGGACATCGATTATAATGAATGTAAAGTGCTGCAGAATATGATAGCACTATATAAGCATAATAATAATAATAATAATACAGGTGACTGGATGGTTAATTTAAGCATCATAAGAAAGCAGCATTTTTGGTGATCCTTTCTCACAGACTTTCCAGCACAGATAACCCAAGTGAGTGATTCAGTAGGAATAGACTTCTTTGATTTCTTGATTATTGGTATGGTTCTGTCAGCTGTAAACAGGTTTCCACAGTCATGCATGCTGGGCTTTCTGGTACAATCTAAGGAATTCTTGGACTTAACTATAGGTCATCCCAGGTTGCTTTAACAGAGTTAGTGAGTTGAAAAGAGGGACCAAACAAGACATAGCAAAAACCACAGAACCACTAGTCAATGAGCAAGGCTAGGAAAAGTGAGATCAGAATCCAGGAAAGGCAGGAAGAGTACGTAGGCATAGCAAGGTTTAAATAGCCTGAGATCAATAGACAGTCGGCTTTTAGAAAAGCATAGAATTAATTGCAGGGTGAGAATTCAAGTAATTGTCGGGTAAGGCGGTGAGACAGGCAGAAAATTTAGGCAAGTGAAGGGTCAAAAACTCCAAGGTCAATTCAGAGTTTTCATTCAAAAATTCATCCAGCATAATAGTCATTTAATAGTTGGGTCAGGATTCAAGATGAGTGAGTATATTCAATTGGAATTGAATTCTACTACAATTTTACATACAATCGCATTCGCCAAAAGGCAGATTTTGTTTTGTAATTAATGCTGCATAGATTCATGAGAAAAGCAGCCGTTGACCACCTTTTTCTGTGCCGTAGAGCAGGGGTCCCCAACTCCAGTCCTCAAGGCCCACCAACAGGTCATGTTTTCAGGATTTCCTTTGCATTGCACAGGTGATGCAATTATTACCTGGGCAAGACTAAGGAAATCCTGAAAACATGACATGTTGGTGGGCCTTGAGGACTGGAGTTTGGGACCCCTGCCGTAGAGGGTCATCAAAGTGTTAAAAAAAATACTTATACTCATCTTACCGCTCACATTTTGGCGCCTCACCATTACTCATCTGGTCATGACAAAGGATGAATTTGCAGAGAATGACTTCTCTGAAAATCGAATTTTCCAGGAAAATTGGAGCAAACAAGCTCATCTCTAGTTAGGAGACAGATAGTCTGTAACAGTGCACCAGGTAGCATTTATAGAATACACCAACTGAAATGGAAACCTAAATAAGGCACCAGGACCACTGTTTGGGCGATGAACTAACATTTTTTTGGTCTGCTGATTGGTTCATTAGCAAAAGTACACCTACTCTTTACGTTTTGGAAAAATTACTAAATTTTAAGGAATGTTAAAATGTTTTTTTCTTTTTAAGATAGCCATGAATGCTAAAAACTGTACACAGCAGCTATCATTTAGGGCTGCAATTGATAGCTTATTGTACACATGATGTAGTGATCTGAATCATCACAGATGAATGTAGCTGTGTGACACTGTCATGCTTAACATATTTTCTGGATAAGTCGTTTTTCATATGTTAATGTCAGAATTACTTCTCTTTTAAGCAATCCTGAGGACATTTGTCTAGTACAAACACGCTTTTCTTCATTTCTGCCTATTACAAGACCTGACAGGCAGGCTGTTTTTCCTAACAAGAAGCAAATAACACATTCACTAATTGGAGTAACAGATCATTCCTCCTGCAGGCTCTGATGTTCCCTCTGTAGCGGTGTAAAAAACTGTGAATTTTGCATATCGAGTTATTTAAAGGGCCAGTTGTGAAATTGTTTCTAACTAGATGGTGGCCCGATTCTAACGCATCGGGTATTCTAGAATATGCGTGTTCACGTAGTATATTGCACATCCCACATAGTATATTGCCCAGCCACGTAGTATATTGCCCAACCACGTAGTATATTGCCCAACCACGTAGTATATTGCCCAGGTACGTAGTATATTGCCCAGTGATGTAGTATATTGCACAGCCCATGTAGTATATTGCCCAGTCACGTAGTATACCATCATGAAATGTGAAGAACAATACGGCAACACTCACCAGTCCAAGTGTGGTACAAATTCTTTATTGAAGCCTTAAAAAGCCATCTCGTACACGGCACGGGACGGTGGAACAGGAAAGGAGGTGAGCAGGATGTGACAACGGCCGTTTCGCGCCTACGTCAGCGCTTCAACGGGTCTCCGAGGCATTGTAATTCAGATATAGTATACTTGTTATAGGTAGGCACTCTATCAGGAGGAGAATTCATAGATTTCTGTAGTAAAGCTCTTCTTTGCGGACACCTGAAGAAAAGATAATAAGATTTATGCAGAGGTGGAACCTGGACTGAAATGTTCGTGTTCGCAGTAAATTTTGCTTCATGCCACTTTCTAGCCCCCTAAAAATATTTAAATCACAGCATTAACTGATGGAAAAATGTAGAATTGGAACACAGAAACACCCTTTGTGTGGTCAGGGACAGATATGCACTTATTTTTTCACTCAGGTACAGTGTTGTAACTTGAAACTCAAGGGCTCCAATACAAACTCTCCATGAGGGTCTTCGACTATCACAGGTCTTTAGTGCCTGTTTTCTCCAATGGGTTATGTAGGACCTTTTGGACCTCTCAATGATCTAGAGCCGCCTGGGTGCAACTGTAACCCATGCATCTACTATATAATTGTCTAAGGGTCACTTCCGTCTGTCTGTCTGTCTTTCTGTCTGTCTGTCACGGATATTCATCGGTCGCGGCCTCTGTCTGTCCTGGAAATCCAAGTCGCTGATTGGTCGCGGCAAAACAGCCACGACCAATCAGCGACGGGCACAGTCGGAAAGAAAATGGCCGCTCCTTACTCCCCGCAGTCAGTGCCCGGCGCCCGCATACTCCCCTCCACTCACTGCTCACACAAGGTTAATGCTGGCGGTAACGGACCGCATTATGCTGTGGGTAACGCACTCCGTTACCGCCGCTATTAACCCTGTGTGTCCCCAAACTTTTACTATTGATGCTTCCTATGCGGCATCAATAGTAAAAAAATGTAATGTTAAAAATAATAAAAAAACAAAAAACCTGTTATTCTCACCCTCCGTTGTCCGCTGAGCCTCTCGTGCCTGCCGCCATCTTCCGTTGCCAGAGATGCATTGCAAAATTACCCAGAAGACTTAGCGGTCTCGCGAGACCGCTAAGTCATCTGGGTAATTTCGCAATGCATCCTAAGAACGGAAGATGTCGACAGCCGCGCACCTATCGCCGGAGCTCTGCTGGATCCCAGGAGGTGAGTATATAAATATTTTTTATTTTAATTAATTTTTTAACAGGGATATGGTGCCCACACTGCTGTATACTACGTAGGCTTTGTTACATACTGTGTGGCTCTGTGCTGTATACTACATAGGCAGTGTTATATACTCCGTGGGCTGTGCTATATATTACATGGCCACTGTTATATACTGCGTAGGCTGTGCTATTTACTGTATACTACGTAGCTGGGCAATATACTACGTGACTGGGCAATATACTATGTGACTGGGCAATATACTACGTGGCTGGGCAATATACTACGTGACTGGGCAATATACTACGTGACTGGGCAATATAATACGTAGCTGGGCAATATACTACGTGTCTGTGCTGTATACTACATCGCTGTGCAATATACTACGTCGCTGGGCAATATACTACGTGACTGGGCAATATACTACGTGACTGGGCAATATACTACGTGGCTGGGCAATATACTACGTGACTGGGCAATATACTACGTGACTGGGCAATATAGTACGTGACTGGGCAATATACTACGTAGCTGGGCAATATACTACGTGTCTGTGCTGTATACTACATCGCTGTGCAATATACTACGTCGCTGGGCAATATACTACGTGGCTGTGCAATTTACTATGTAGCTGGGCAATATATTACGTGTCTGTGCTGTATACTAAGTCGCTGCGCAATATACTACATCGCTGGGCAATATTCTAAGTGACTGGGCAATATAATAATAATAATAATTTTTATATAGCGCCAACATATTCCGCAGCGCTTTACAGTTTAACAGTTTCAAACACAACAGTCATAGGTAACAATGTTAACAATACAGTAATAAAGCAAAATAAGATGACCCTGCTCGTGAGAGCTTACAATCTACAATGAGGTGGGGGAGATACAAAGTAGAAGTGTGTATTTACAATGATGTATTTACAAAGATGGTCCAGCCATCTTCAGGGAGTGGGGGGTAGATGGAGATAGTGAATGGGCTACACACACACAATATACTACGTGACTGGGCAATATACTACGTTGCTGGGCAATATACTACGTAGCTGGTCAATATACTACGTGGCTGGGCAATATACTACGTGGCTGGTCAATATACTACATGGCTGGGCAATATACTATGTCGCTGGGCAATATACTACGTGGCTGGGCAATATACTACGTGACTGGGTCAATATACTACGTGGCTGGGCAATATACTATGTCGCTGGGCAATATACTACGTAGCTGGTCAATATACTACGTGGCTGGGCAATATACTACGCAGCTGGTCAATATACTACGTGGCTGGGCAATATACTACGTGACTGGGTCAATATACTACGTGGTTGGGCAATATACTATGTCGCTGGGCAATATACTACGTAGCTGGTCAATATACTACATGGCTGGGCAATATACTACGTGACTGGGTCAATATACTACATGGCTGGGCAATATACTACGTCGCTGGGCAATATACTATGTAGCTGGTCAATATACTATGTGGCTGGGCATTATACTACGTCGCTGGGCAACATACTACGTAGCTGGTCAATATACTACGTGGCTGGGCAATATACTACGTGACTGGGCAATACACTACATGGCTGGGCATTATACTACGTGGCTGGGCATTATACTACGTCGCTGGGCAATATACTACGTGACTGGGCAATATACTACGTGGACATGCATATTCTAGAATACCCGATGAGTTAGAACCGGGCCATCATCTAGTAAACTATAATTATGACTAGGGTTGAGCGAAACGGGTCGAACATTTTCAAAAGTCGCCGACTTTTGGCTAAGTCGGGGTTTCATGAAACCCGATCCGACCCCTGTGCGGGGTCGGCCATGCGGTACGCGACTTTCGCGCCAAAGTCGCGTTTCAATGACGCGAAAAGCGCCATTTCTCAGCCAATGAAGGTAAACGCAGAGTGTGGGCAGCGTGATGACATAGGTCCTGGTCCCCACCATCTTAGAGAAGGGCATTGCAGTGATTGGCTTGCTGTCTGCGACGTCACAGGGGCTATAAAGAGGCGTTCCCGCCGACCGCCATCTTACTGCTGCTGATCTGAGCTTAGGGAGAGGTTGCTGCCGCTTTGTCAGAAGCAGGGATAGCGTTAGGCAGGGTCCATTAACCACAAAACCGCTTGTGCTGCAGCGATTTGCACTGTCCAACACCACCCTCGGTGTGCAGGGACAGTGGAATTTTTTTTTTTTTTTTTTTTCCCCTCAGCGCTGTAGCTCATTGGGCTGCCCTAGAAGGCTCCCTGATAGCTGCATTGCTGTGTGTACGCCGCTGTGCAAACCAACTGCTTTTTTCAAAGCACAAATCCTCTTGTTCCTTCCTTTCTGCACAGCTATCTTTTTTGTTTGTCCACACTTTTTATTTCATTTGTGCATCAGTCCACTCCTTATTGCTGCCTGCCATACCTGGCTGAGATTACTGCAGGCAGGGAGATAGTAATTGTAGGACATTCCCTGTTTTTTTTTTTTTTTTTTTTTTGGTGGGAGATTAAGATTGGCAATTTGGCATTTCTGCTAGAGTGCCATCCCTGTGTGTGCCATCTCTCTCACATAGTGGGCCATAGAAAGCCTTTTCATTTTTCTGTATTTTTTTTTGTGGGGTGTATAAATTCTCCCTGATAAAAATACAGTGGGAGATTAATATTGGCCTTTGGGCTTGTGTGTCAGTCCTGAGTGTGCCATCTCTCTCACAAATAGTGGGCCATAGAAAGCCTATTTATTTTTTTTTTTGGTTTTATAAATTCTCCCTGAAAAAAAGGGAGATTAATATTGGCCTCTGGGCTTGTGTGCCAGTCCTGAGCGTGCCATCTGTGCCAGCCCTGAGCGTGCCATCTCTCTCACAAATAGTGGGCCATAGAAAGCCTATTTAATTTTTTTTTTTGTTTTATAAATTTTCCCTGAAAAAAGGGAGATTAATATTGGCCTCTGGGCTTGTGTGCCAGTTGTGAGCGTGCCATCTGTGCCAGTCCTGAGCGTGCCATCTCTCTCACAAATAGTGGGCCATAGAAAGCCTATTTAAATATTTTTTTGGTTTTATAAATTCTCCCAGAAAAAAAGGGAGATTAATATTGGCCTCTGGGCTTGTGTGCCAGTCCTGAGCGTGCCATCTGTGCCAGCCAGCCCTGAGCGTGCCATCTCTCTCACAAATAGTGGGCCATAGAAAGCCTATTTAATTTTTTTTTTTGTTTTATAAATTTTCCCTGAAAAAAGGGAGATTAATATTGGCCTCTGGGCTTGTGTGCCAGTTGTGAGCGTGCCATCTGTGCCAGTCCTGAGCGTGCCATCTCTCTCACAAATAGTGGGCCATAGAAAGCCTATTTAAATATTTTTTTGGTTTTATAAATTCTCCCAGAAAAAAAGGGAGATTAATATTGGCCTCTGGGCTTCTGTGCCAGTCCTGAGCGTGCCATCTGTGCCAGTCCTGAGCGTCCCATCTCTCTCACAAATAGTGGGCCATAGAAAGCCTATTTTATTTTTTTTTTGGGTTTTAGAAATTCTCCCTGAAAAAAGGGAGATTAATATTGGCCTCTGGGCTTGTGTGCCAGTTGTGAGCGTGCCATCTGTGCCAGTCCTGAGCGTGCCATCTCTCTCACAAATAGTGGGCCATAGAAAGCCTATTTAAATATTTTTTTGGTTTTATAAATT
This sequence comes from Ranitomeya imitator, assembly GCF_032444005.1. Classification (NCBI taxonomy): domain Eukaryota; kingdom Metazoa; phylum Chordata; class Amphibia; order Anura; family Dendrobatidae; genus Ranitomeya; species Ranitomeya imitator. The sequence continues at coordinate 555,957,033 of NC_091285.1, forward strand.
CTCCCAGAAAAAAAGGGAGATTAATATTGGCCTCTGGGCTTCTGTGCCAGTCCTGAGCGTGCCATCTGTGCCAGTCCTGAGCGTCCCATCTCTCTCACAAATAGTGGGCCATAGAAAGCCTATTTTATTTTTTTTTTGGGTTTCAGAAATTCTCCCTGGAAAAAAAAAGGGAGATTAATATTGCCCTTTGGGCTTGTGTGCCAGTACTAAGCGTTCCATCTCTCTCTCTCTCTCAGTCAGTGGGCCATAGAACGCATATTTTTGGTTTTATTTGTTTTCTAAATTCTCCCTGAAAAAATCATTTTATTTTATTTGGTTTCTAAATTCTTCCTGATAAAATCATATTTTTTTTATTATTTTTTTTTCTAAAGTCTCCCTGAAAAAAAAAAAAAAAAAACAACCAAAAAAACAGTGGGAGATTAATATTGGCCTTTCTGCTTGTGTGCCAGTCTTGACTCCTGGGTGTGCCATCTCTCTCTCTCTCTCTCTCTCTCTCTCTCTCTCTCTCCAATTGTGGTCCATAGAAAGCCTATATTTTTTTTTCCTTGATTTGGGTTCTAAAATCTACCAGAGAAAATAACTACATCAATCATTGGTAGAAAAATATTGGCCTCTGGGTTTGTGTGCCACTCCTGACTCCTGTGTGCGTCATCTCTCAGTCAGTGGGCCATAGAACGCCTATTTTTGGTTTTATTTGTTTTCTAAATTCTCCCTGAAAAAATTATTTTATTTTATTTGGTTTCTAAATTCTTCCTGATAAAATCATATTTTTTTTATTATTTTTTTTTCTAAAGTCTCCCTGAAAAAAAAAAAAAAAAACAGTGGGAGATTAATATTGGCCTTTCTGCTTGTGTGCCAGTCTTGACTCCTGGGTGCGTCATCTCTCAGTCAGTGGGCCATAGAACGCCTATTTTTGGTTTTATTTGTTTTATAAATTCTCCCTGAAAAAATCATTTTATTTTATTTGGTTTCTAAATTCTTCCTGATAAAATCATATTTTTTTTATTATTTTTTTTTCTAAAGTCTCCCTGAAAAAAAAAAAAAAAAAACAACCAAAAAAAACAGTGGGAGATTAATATTGGCCTTTCTGCTTGTGTGCCAGTCTTGACTCCTGGGTGCGTCATCTCTCAGTCAGTGGGCCATAGAACGCCTATTTTTGGTTTTATTTGTTTTATAAATTCTCCCTGAAAAAATCATTTTATTTTATTTGGTTTCTAAATTCTTCCTGATAAAATCATATTTTTTTTATTATTTTTTTTTCTAAAGTCTCCCTGAAAAAAAAAAAAAAAAAAACAACCAAAAAAAACAGTGGGAGATTAATATTGGCCTTTCTGCTTGTGTGCCAGTCTTGACTCCTGGGTGTGCCATCTCTCTCTCTCTCTCTCTCCAATTGTGGTCCATAGAAAGCCTACATTTTTTTTCCTTGATTTGGGTTCCAAAATCTACCAGAGAAAATAACTCCATCAATCATTGGTAGAAAAATATTGGCCTCTGGGCTTGTGTGCCACTCCTGATTCCTGTGTGCGTCATCTCTCACTCAGTGGCCCATAGAAAGCATATAGTTTGTTACATTTGTTTTCTAAATTCTCCCTGCAAAAATCTATTTTTTTTTTTTTGGGGGGTTTCTAAAGTGTTCCTGAAAAAAATAAAAATAAAAAAAAAATAATAGTGTGACATTAATATTAACATTTGTGCTTCAGTGACAGTCCTGCGTGTGGGGCATCTCTCTAATTTGCAGCCACCAAAAAAAGAGTGTGTAACATTGGGCCTGATTTTCGCTGTGGTCTCACCAACCTGTAAAGGGGTAGCTAAATCATACTGAAGTTATAGCTCACCGTGTAAGTTGTGTGACTGCAACAAATAACGTTAGTTTGGTTACGTTTTTAAAACAATGAGGAAGTCTAGTGGAAGAGGTCGTGGCCGGGGGCGTTCATTGTCAGCTGGTAATGAGGGTAGTGGTAGTGGTGGAGCATCAGGTGGTCGTGGGGGAAAAAATATTGCACCTAAGTCTGGAGCTGTGGAGCCAGGTTCGTCGTCCGGCTACACAAGGCCTCGAACGCTCCCTTTTCTGGGATTAGGAAAACCGCTTTTAAAGCCGGAGCAGCAAGAGCAAGTTTTGGCTTATCTTGCTGACTCAGCCTCTAGCTCTTTTGCCTCATCTCGTGAAACTGGTAAAAGTAAAAGCAGCGCGTCGTTAGTGGATGTTCACGGTCAGGGACAAGTCACTTCCTTGTCCTCTTCAGCAAAAACAACAACAGAGAAGAATGCAGCAGGCGACACAACGGGTTACTCCATGGAGCTCTTTACACATACCGTCCCTGGCTTAGAAAGTGAAGCAGTTAACAGTCCATGCCCATTACAAATTGAATCTGACATGGAGTGCACTGACGCACAGCCACAGCCAGACTACTATGCTGGTCCTTTGACTCAGACCACAACATTGCCCTCGCAGGGTGCTGATCAAGAATCAGACCCTGATGAGACTATGTTGCCCCATCACGAACGCTATACCACCGAACGACACGGTGACACAGACGAAGTTGCGCAGGAGGTACAAGAAGAGTTATTAGATGACCCAGTTCTTGACCCCGATTGGCAGCCATTGGGGGAACAGGGTGCAGGCGGCAGCAGTTCTGAAGCAGAGGAGGAGGAGGGGCCGCAGCAGGCATCAACATCGCCACAGGTTCCATCTGCCGGGCCCGTATCTTGCCCAAAACGCGTGGCAAAGCCAAAACCTGGTGGAGGACAGCGTGGCCATCCGGTTAAAGCTCAGTCTGCAATGCCTGAAAAGGTATCCGATGCTAGAAAGAGTGCAGTCTGGCATTTTTTTAAACAACATCCAATTGATCAGCGCAAAGTCATCTGTCAAAAATGTTCTACTTCCTTAAGCAGAGGTCAGAATCTGAAAAGTCTCAATACTAGTTGCATGCATAGACATTTAACCACCATGCATTTGAAAGCTTGGACTAACTACCAAACGTCCCTTAAGGTTGTTGCACCCTCGGCCAATGAAGCTAGTCATCAACGCAACATCCCTTCCGGCAGTGTAGGACCACCATTTAGCGCACCACCTGCTGTATCTGTGCAGGTATCTTTGCCAGGCCAAAGCAGTCAGGGTCAGGGAATCACCAGTTTCGTAGTAGGAAACACTGCATCTAGGGCACCGGCGGCAACAATACCATCTCCCACCGTCTCTCAGTCTGCCATGTCCACCGGCACCCCCGCTAGTTCCACGATCTCCAGCTCTCCAGTCCAGCTCACCCTACATGAGACTATGGTTAGAAAAAGGAAATACTTAGCCTCGCATCCGCGTACACAGGGTTTGAACGCCCACATAGCTAGACTAATCTCGTTAGAGATGATGCCCTACCGGTTAGTTGAAAGCGAAGCTTTCAAAGACCTGATGGACTACGCTGTACCACGCTACGAGCTACCCAGTCGACACTTTTTTTCCAGAAAAGCCATCCCAGCCCTCCACCAGCATGTTAAAGAGCGCATCGTCCATGCACTCAGGCAATCTGTGAGCACAAAGGTGCACCTGACAACAGATGCATGGACCAGTAGGCATGGCCAGGGACGTTACGTGTCCATCACGGCACACTGGGTAAATGTGGTGGATTCAGGGTCCACAGGGGACAGCAAGTTTGGGACAGTTCTGCCTAGCCCACGGTCTAGTAAACAGTTGTCTGTAGCCGTTCGCACCCCCTCCTCCTCCTCCTCCTCGTCCTCCTGCAGAAGCAAGAGCTCGTCCACAGACCGCAGTCGCACAAACACTCCATCCGCACCTGCCACTGTTGCACACCAGGTCTCCCATTATGGGGCAGCTACTGGCATACGTCAGCAGGCTGTATTGGCTATGAAGTGTTTGGGCGACAATAGACACACCGCGGAAGTTCTGTCCGAGTTCTTGCAGCAAGAAACGCAGTCGTGGCTGGGCACTGTAGATCTTGAGGCAGGCAAGGTAGTGAGTGATAACGGAAGGAATTTCATGGCTGCCATCTCCCTTTCCCAACTGAAACACATTCCTTGCCTGGCTCACACCTTAAACCTGGTGGTGCAGTGCTTCCTGAAAAGTTATCCGGGGTTATCCGACCTGCTCCTCAAAGTGCGTGGACTTTGCGCACATATCCGCCGTTCGCCTGTACACTCCAGCCGTATGCAGACCTATCAGCGTTCTTTGAACCTTCCCCAGCATCGCCTAATCATAGACGTTGCAACAAGGTGGAACTCAACACTGCACATGCTTCAGAGACTGTGCGAACAGAGGCGGGCTGTTATGTTTTTGTGGGAGGATACACATACACGGGCAGGCAGTAGGATGGCAGACATGGAGTTGTCAGGTGTGCAGTGGTCGAAGATTCAAGACATGTGTCAAGTCCTTCAGTGTTTTGAGGAATGCACACGGCTGGTTAGTGCAGACAACGCCATAATAAGCATGAGCATCCCCCTAATGCGTCTGCTGATGCAAAGTTTGACGCACATAAAGGATCAGGCGTCTGCACCAGAGGAAGAGGAAAGCCTTGATGACAGTCAGCGATTGTCTGGTCAGGGCAGTGTACATGACGAGGTACCGGGCGAAGAGGAGGTGGAGGATGAGGAGGATGATGGGGATGAGTATATTTTTAATGAGGAAGCTTTCCCGGGGGCACGGGAAATTGGTGGCGTGGCAAGGCCGGGTTCTGGTTTTTTGAGGGACACAAGTGACGTAGATTTGCCTGCAACTGCCCCTCAACCAAGCACAACCGCAGATTTGACAACGGGAACTTTGGCCCACATGGCGGATTATGCCTTGCGTATCCTCAAAAGGGACACACGCATTACAAAAATGATGAACGATGACGATTACTGGTTGGCCTGCCTCCTTGATCCTCGCTATAAAGGCAAATTGCAAAATATTATGCCACATGAGAACTTGGAACTAATATTAGCAACAAAACAATCAACTCTTGTTGACCGTTTGCTTCTGGCATTCCCTGCACACAGCGCCCGTGATCGTTCTCACACGAGCTCCAGGGGCCAGCAGACCAGAGGTGTTAGAGGGGCAGAAATCAGAAGTGGCGTTGGACAGAGGGGTTTTCTGACCAGGTTGTGGAGTGATTTTTCTATGACCGCAGACAGGACAGGTACTGCAGCATCAATTCAAAGTGACAGGAGACAACATTTGTCCAGTATGGTTACAAACTATTTTTCATCCCTTATCGACGTTCTCCCTCAACCGTCATTCCCATTTGATTACTGGGCATCCAAATTAGACACCTGGCCAGAATTGGCAGAATATGCATTGCAGGAGCTTGCTTGCCCGGCAGCTAGTGTCCTATCAGAAAGAGTATTCAGTGCTGCAGGTTCAATACTAACAGAAAAAAGGACTCGTCTGGCTACCCAAAATGTAGATGATCTAACCTTCATTAAAATGAACCACAACTGGATTTCAAAATCTTTTGCCCCACCCTGCCCGGCTGACACCTAGCTTTCCTATGAAAAGGTCTTGCCTGTGGACTATTCTGAATGACTTTTCCAATCTCGTAATTTTCTTCACCTGATTGTCCAGCATACGACATGTTTCCACCTCACGAAATGGCCAAACTCCCCACACGGGGCCGTGCTATCGCCACTTTGCGCTTGGACCCTTGAGAGTGCTGTTTGTCTGAAGAGGTGGGTGTGGCCGCTTTTGGTCGACGGCACTGCCACTGGGTCCCTCATAGTACAATAAAGTGTCTCTGGCGGTGGTGGTGCGCACCCAACGTCAGACACACCGTTGTAATATGAGGGGCCCTGTGCCTGTACCGCCGGCCACAAGACAGTTCCCCCCCCCAGCTCAAACAGTGCTCTACCACTAGCAAAATTATCTCTCACAGCTTCACCAATGTGTAGTCTAGCCGCTGACATCCTTCAATGCCTGGCACTGACAATACCATTGTTTTGACATTTTTGTTATGTTAGGCCTTCGAAGCCTGTCTGCGGTCCCTTCTTTCTACAACTACTACACTGACCAGGCCACTGCTGGCCGTGTTACCCTGGAACCAATTTAAAAGTGCCTACAGTCAGCCCAATTTTGTTATGTTAGGCCTTCGAAGACTGTCTGCCGTCACTCCTTCCACTAGACTTCCACTGACCATACACTGCTGCCCATGTACCCCTGGAACCAATTTAAAGTGCCTACAGCCAGCCCAATTTTGTTATGTTAGGCCTTCGAAGCCTGTCTGCGGTCACTCCTTCCACTAGACTTCCACTGACCAGACCACTGCTGCCCGTGTACCCCTGGAACCAATTTAAAAGTGCCTACAGCCAGCCCAAGTTTGTTATGTTAGGCCTTGGAAGCCTGTCTGCGGTCACTCCTTCCACTAGACTTCCACTGACCAGACCACTGCTGCCCGTGTACCCCTGGAACCAATTTAAAAGTGCCTACAGCCAGCCCAAGTTTGTTATGTTAGGCCTTGGAAGCCTGTCTGCGGTCACTCCTTCCACTAGACTTCCACTGACCAGACCACTGCTGCCCGTGTACCCCTGGAACCAATTTAAAAGTGCCTACAGCCAGCCCAAGTTTGTTATGTTAGGCCTTGGAAGCCTGTCTGCGGTCACTCCTTCCACTAGACTTCCACTGACCAGACCACTGCTGCCCGTGTACCCCTGGAACCAATTTAAAAGTGCCTACAGCCAGCCCAAGTTTGTTATGTTAGGCCTTGGAAGCCTGTCTGCGGTCACTCCTTCCACTAGACTTCCACTGACCAGACCACTGCTGCCCGTGTACCCCTGGAACCAATTTAAAAGTGCCTACAGCCAGCCCAAGTTTGTTATGTTAGGCCTTGGAAGCCTGTCTGCGGTCACTCCTTCCACTAGACTTCCACTGACCAGACCACTGCTGCCCGTGTACCCCTGGAACCAATTTAAAAGTGCCTACAGCCAGCCCAAGTTTGTTATGTTAGGCCTTCTAAGCCTGTCTGCGGTCCATTCTTTCAACTACTACTACACTGACCAGGTCACTGCTGCCCGTGTACCCCTGGAACCAATTTAAAATTGCCTACAGCCAGCCCAATTTTTTTATTTTAGGCCTTCGATGCCTGTCTGCGGTCCATTCTTTCAACTACTACTACACTGACCAGGTCACTGCTGCCCGTGTACCCCTGGAACCAATTTAAAATTGCCTACAGCCAGCCCAATTTTTTTATTTTAGGCCTTCGATGCCTGTCTGCGGTCCATTCTTTCAACTACTACTACACTGACCAGGTCACTGCTGTCCGTGTACCCCTGGAACCAATTTAAAATTGCCTACAGCCATGTGTTATTATTTTAGGCCTTCGATGCCTGTCTGCGGTCACTCCTTCCACTAGGCCTCCACTGACCACACCACTGCTGCCCGTGTACCCCTGGAACCAATTTAAAATTGCCTACAGCCAGCCCAATTTTTTTATTTTAGGCCTTCGATGCCTGTCTGCGGTCCATTCTTTCAACTACTACTACACTGACCAGGTCACTGCTGTCCGTGTACCCCTGTAACCAATTTAAAATTGCCTACAGCCATGTGTTATTATTTTAGGCATTCGATGCCTGTCTGCGGTCCATTTTTTCAACTACTACTACACTGACCAGGTCACTGCTGCCCGTGTACCCCTGGAACCAATTTAAAATTGCCTACAGCCATGTGTTATTATTTTAGGCCTTCGATGCCTGTCTGCGGTCACTCCTTCCACTAGGCCTCCACTGACCACACCACTGCTGCCCGTGTACCCCTGGAACCAATTTAAAATTGCCTACAGCCAGCCCAATTTTTTTATTTTAGGCCTTCGATGCCTGTCTGCGGTCCATTCTTTCAACTACTACTACACTGACCAGGTCACTGCTGTCCGTGTACCCCTGTAACCAATTTAAAATTGCCTACAGCCATGTGTTATTATTTTAGGCCTTCGATGCCTGTCTGCGGTCCATTCTTTCAACTACTACTACACTGACCAGGTCACTGCTGTCCGTGTACCCCTGTAACCAATTTAAAATTGCCTACAGCCATGTGTTATTATTTTAGGCATTCGATGCCTGTCTGCGGTCCATTTTTTCAACTACTACTACACTGACCAGGTCACTGCTGCCCGTGTACCCCTGGAACCAATTTAAAATTGCCTACAGCCATGTGTTATTATTTTAGGCCTTCGATGCCTGTCTGCGGTCACTCCTTCCACTAGGCCTCCACTGACCACACCACTGCTGCCCGTGTACCCCTGGAACCAATTTAAAATTGCCTACAGCCAGCCCAATTTTTTTATTTTAGGCCTTCGATGCCTGTCTGCGGTCCATTCTTTCAACTACTACTACACTGACCAGGTCACTGCTGTCCGTGTACCCCTGTAACCAATTTAAAATTGCCTACAGCCATGTGTTATTATTTTAGGCCTTCGATGCCTGTCTGCGGTCCATTCTTTCAACTACTACTACACTGACCAGGTCACTGCTGTCCGTGTACCCCTGGAACCAATTTAAAATTGCCTACAGCCATGTGTTATTATTTTAGGCCTTCGATGCCTGTCTGCGGTCACTCCTTCCACTAGGCCTCCACTGACCACACCACTGCTGCCCGTGTACCCCTGGAACCAATTTAAAATTGCCTACAGCCAGCCCAATTTTTTTATTTTAGGCCTTCGATGCCTGTCTGCGGTCCATTCTTTCAACTACTACTACACTGACCAGGTCACTGCTGTCCGTGTACCCCTGGAACCAATTTAAAATTGCCTACAGCCATGTGTTATTATTTTAGGCCTTCGATGCCTGTCTGCGGTCACTCCTTCCACTAGGCCTCCACTGACCACACCACTGCTGCCCGTGTACCCCTGGAACCAATTTAAAATTGCCTACAGCCAGCCCAATTTTTTTATTTTAGGCCTTCGATGCCTGTCTGCGGTCCATTCTTTCAACTACTACTACACTGACCAGGTCACTGCTGTCCGTGTACCCCTGTAACCAATTTAAAATTGCCTACAGCCATGTGTTATTATTTTAGGCATTCGATGCCTGTCTGCGGTCCATTTTTTCAACTACTACTACACTGACCAGGTCACTGCTGCCCGTGTACCCCTGGAACCAATTTAAAATTGCCTACAGCCATGTGTTATTATTTTAGGCCTTCGATGCCTGTCTGCGGTCACTCCTTCCACTAGGCCTCCACTGACCACACCACTGCTGCCCGTGTACCCCTGGAACCAATTTAAAATTGCCTACAGCCAGCCCAATTTTTTTATTTTAGGCCTTCGATGCCTGTCTGCGGTCCATTCTTTCAACTACTACTACACTGACCAGGTCACTGCTGCCCGTGTACCCCTGGAACCAATTTAAAATTGCCTACAGCCATGTGTTATTATTTTAGGCCTTCGATGCCTGTCTGCGGTCACTCCTTCCACTAGGCCTCCACTGACCACACCACTGCTGTCCGTGTACCCCTGGAACCAATTTAAAATTGCCTACAGCCATGTGTTATTATTTTAGGCCTTCGATGCCTGTCTGCGGTCCATTCTTTCAACTACTACTACACTGACCAGGGCACTGCTGGCCGTGTACCCCTGGAACCAACATCAGAAAATATAAAAATAAGTATTTTGCTTATAAAAAAGAAAATACTGGTGAGATATCAAATGCAGACATTTTAACATTAAAAACAAACACACAACTCTAATCTGGTACAGTACTAAAAATGGCCACCAGCTACAATTACTTTCTCCTGCAAGTAGTTAACTGAAAGTTTTTTTAAATTGAAAACACACATATGGCATCCACCGAGTGTTGTCCTGTCGCGTCTTCTTTATATTATTGCCGAGAAGATGCAAAATAATGAAAATAATAAAATCATTAATTACCAAAATAATAGAGAAAGTCAACACCACATTGCAAATAAACATTCATTCCAAATAAAGAAGCAGGGCGCGTCCGAGGGTGAGTATATACCTAATAAGAATATAATCACCCTCGGACGCGCAATGCTTATTTCCAACAGCCTTCCTTCCTAAGAATCAGCCCTTCCGTCGTGTAGAGAGACGTTGTGTTACACTCCAAGGTGTTCCCCAGGTTGCCTTTCCTGAGCTTCGATCTTCCGGCTCTCGTTTAGTAGTTCTTGGAAACTACTCTGCATTAGGCCTTCAAATTGGGTATGGGGTGTAGAGAGATGGTGTGTTCCACTCCAAGGTGTTCCCCAGGTTGCCTTTCCTGAGCTTCGATCTTCCGGCTCTCGTTTAGTAGTTGTTGGAAACTACGCTGCATTAGGCCTTCAAATTGGGTATGGGGTGTAGCGAGAGGGTGTGTTACACTCCAAGGTGTTCCCCAGGTTGCCTTTCCTGAGCTTCGATCTTCCGGCTCTCGTTTAGTAGTTCTTGGAAACTACACTGCATTAGGCCTTCAAATTGGGTATGGGGTGTAGAGAGAGGGTGTGTTACACTCCAAGGTGTTCCCCAGGTTGCCTTTCCTGAGCTTCGATATTCCGGCTCTCGTTTAGTAGTTGTCGGAAACTACGCTGCATTAGGCCTACAAATTGGGTATGGGGTGTAGAGAGAGGGTGTGTTACACTCCAAGGTGTTCCCCAGGTTGCCTTTCCTGAGCTTCGATCTTCATGCTCTCGTTTAGTAGTTGTCGGAAACTACGCTGCATTAGGCCTACAAATTGGGTATGGGGTGTAGAGAGAGGGTTTGTTACACTCCAAGGTGTTCCCCAGGTTGCCTTTCCTGAGCTTCGATCTTCCGGCTCTCGTTTAGTAGTTGTTGGAAACTACGCTGCATTAGGCCTTCAAATTGGGTATGGGGTGTAGCGAGAGGGTGTGTTACACTCCAAGGTGTTCCCCAGGTTGCCTTTCCTGAGCTTCGATCTTCCGGCTCTCGTTTAGTAGTTGTTGGAAACTACGCTGCATTAGGCCTTCAAATTGGGTATGGGGTGTAGCGAGAGGGTGTGTTACACTCCAAGGTGTTCCCCAGGTTGCCTTTCCTGAGCTTCGATCTTCCGGCTCTCGTTTAGTAGTTCTTGGAAACTACACTGCATTAGGCCTTCAAATTGGGTATGGGGTGTAGAGAGAGGGTGTGTTACACTCTAAGGTGTTCCCCAGGTTTCCTTGCCATTGCTTCGGTCTTCCGACTCTCGTTTAGTAGTTGTAGAAAAGTACACTGCATTAGGCCATACAAAATGGGTATGGGGTGGAGAGAGATGGTGTGTTACACTCCAAGGTGTTCCCCAGGTTGCCTTTCCTGAGCTTCTATCTTCAGGCTCTCATTAAATTGTGGTTAAATGGAACAACTGCATTTGGCGTACTAGTTGGTTTGGGGCCTACTATCGGTGTCTGCCACTCCTTGCTGTTCTCCTCCACTGAACAAAGCTGTGCCGCCTGTTTACTACGGTTGCCAATTTTGAACTGCATTTCGACTACTTACTGATTTGGCCCTACTCTCTGTGTCAGCCTCTCATTCCAGTTGTCCTCCACTGCAATGCCCCCTGGTTATTCCTGTGTTACCAATTTTGAACTGCATTTAGCCCACTTTCTTCTTTGGGCCTATATCTGTGTTTCCACTTCATCGTGCCCATTGCCCAGCCAGTGATAGATGAGTCTGCTGGTACATTGACCCATAACGCAACATTCCCCGTGCACGCTACACAACAACATTGTGACCCTGCTGAAAGTCAGGTTGCTCTTCCCGCATACCATACCACCTTACACGGGGACAAAGAGGAAGGTGCAGATGAAAGTGCAGGTTCCTTCATCAGGTGGGGGGAGGAATACTAGTTGGCGACGTCACTGGCACAGGGCCTCTCATAGTACGCAAAAGTGTTGCTGCCGGTGGGAGGCGCCCCCGCCGTGCAAACACACCGCTGTACTTTGAGGGGCCCTGTGCCAGTGCCAATGCCAACGAGTGGGCCCCCCCTGCTTGCTCAGGTTCACAGCACTTGCAAAGTTGAAATACTTACCTCTCCCTGCTCCACTGCCGTGACGTGGTCCAGATTTCCTGGGCCCACTAATTACTTGAACCAGCCCTACCCCCCACAACTTTAGCCAAATGACCCCCAATTTCAAATGCCTTCCAATTATTATAAGGTAAATTACGCTTGACAAGCTTCATTAAGAAGAATGGATGGTTTTGACATTAAAATGGCCACTCTAGGTGTTTTCCTGGCCCCCACTCACTGCCGACTATGCTGCCCCATTGACTTGCATTGGGTTTCGTGTTTCGGTCGATCCCGACTTTACGTCATAATCGGCCGATTTCACTCGACCCGACTTTGGACATAGTCGGGTTTCGCAAAACCCGGCTCGACTCTAAAAAGGTCAAGGTCGCTCAACTCTAATTATGACCCAGGTCAGGGACAAAAATGTTTTACTATCATTAAAGCCCATGTCCTACTCCGTGCTTATATACTGTATTTTTACATCTGATTACACATAGTGAGGTGACCTACAAGAGTTAGGTACCACTCCAATTGCGATACACCTTGTCGCGGTGTACTGTGTGTATGTATCACATTTATGTGCAGCTTCCTTGCTAAGTATTACCTGTAAAAATGACATTTCTCACATATCAAGAAACTGAAAGCCTGATCATGGAAAATGTCTAACAAGCAGAGTTCATCTCACTGGCTTCATGCAATTAAAACTTCCCTCAGAAATAGTGACAACTTGACAAGATCTGGCATTTCTGGATTGACTATGTCCATACCATGCTTAACACAAATTAATCTGACAGGTCTGTTCATTCTCCTATCTATTGGCTTACTTTAGCCGTTTGTCAGTGTGGAATTCTTGTCTTGCCTTACTAATACAATTTTTACAAAAGTTAAATCCAGATGTCTTTTAATGTATAAGTAACTAGATTGCGGCCCGATTCTAACGCATCGGGTATTCTAGAATATGCATGTCCCTGTAATATATGGACAATGATGATTCCAGAATTCGCGGCAGACTGTGCCCGTCGCTGATTGGTCGAGGCAACCTTTATGACATCATCGTCGCCATGGCAACCATTATGACATCATCGTCGCTGTGCCCGTTGCTGATTGATATACTACGTGGCTGGGCAATATACTACGTGACTGGGCAATCAGAGACTGACCAATCAGAGACGCGGGATATCTACGTCCTTTATGACATCATCGTCGCTGTGCCCGTCGCTGATTGGTCGAGGCCTGGCGGCCTCGACCAATCAGAGACGCGGAATTTCTACGTCGATGCTGTGCCTGGCGGCCTCGACCAATCAGAGAGCCGGGATTTCCAGGACAGACAGACAGACAGACAGAAAGACAGACAGACAGACAGACAGACGGAAAAACCCTTAGACAATTATATATATAGATACCTGTGTGTCATCTCCCCTGTATATAGTATATACCTGTGTGTCATCTCCCCGGTATATAGTATGTACCTGTATGTCATCTCCCCTGTATATAGTATGTGTGTCATCTCCTCCTGTATATAGTATATACCTGTGTCATCTCCCCTGTATATAGTATATACCTGTGTCATCTCCCCTTTATATAGTACATACGTGTGTCATCTCCTCCTGTATATAGTATATGCCTGTGGGCATCTCTCCTGTATATAGTATATATCTGTGTGTCATCTCCCCTGTATATAGTGTATATCTGTATGTCATCTCCTCCTGTATTAGACCGCGTTCACACGTTATTTGGTCAGTATTTTTACCTCAGTATTTGTAAGCTAAATTGGCAGCCTGATAAATCTCCAGCCAACAGGAAGCCCTCCCCCTTGCAGTATATATTAGCTCATACATACACATGATAGACAGGTCATGTGACTGACAGCTGCCGTATTTCCTATATGGTACAGTTGTTGCTCTTGTAGTTTGTCTGCTTATTAATCAGATTTTTATTTTTGAAGGATAATACCAGACTTGTGTGTATTTTAGGGCGAGTTTCATGTGTCAAGTTGTGTGTGTTGAGTTGCATGTGGCTACATGCATGTAGCGACATTTGTGAGATGAGTTTTGTGTGGCGACATGCGTGTAGCAACTTTTTGTGTGTCGAGTTGCATGTGACAGGTTAGTGTAGCAAGTTGTGTGCAGCAAGTTTTGCGCATGGTGAGTTTTGCGCGTGGCGAGTTTTATGTGTGGTGCGTTTTGAGTATGTGCAAGTTTTGTGTGAGGCAACTTTTTCATGTGTTGCAACTTTTGTGCATGTGGCAATTTTTCCGCGTGTGCAAGTTTTGCGTGTGGCGAGTTTTCCATGAGGTGAGTTTTGCACGTGTGGCGAGTTTTGCGTAAGCCTAGTTTTGCATGTGGCGAGTTTTCAGTGGCGACTTTTGTGTTTCGACTTTTATGTGGCGAGGTTGGTGTATGTGTGGTGAAATGTGTGCTGAGGGTGGTATAGGTGTTCAAGCACGTAGTAGTGTGTGGCGCATTTTGTGTGTGTGTTCATATTCCCATGTGTGGTGAGTATTCCATGTCGGGGCCCCACCTTAGCAACTGTACGGTATATGCTCTTTGGCGCCATTGCTTTCACTCTTTAAGTCCCTTGTTCACATCCGGCAGCTGTCAATTTGCCTCCAACACTTTTCCTTTTCACTTTTTCCCCATTATGTAGATAGGGGCAAAATAGTTTGGTGAATTGGAATGCGCGGGGTTAAAATTTCGCCTCACAACATAGCCTATGACGCTCTCGGGGTCCAGACGTGTGACTGTGCAAAATTTTGTGGCTGTAGCTGCGACGGTGCAGGTGCCAATCCCGGACATACACACACACATTCAGCTTTATATATTAGACTAGCTGAAGAGCCCGGCATTGCCTGGGCATAGTAAATATCTATGGTTAGTTATAGCACGTCACTTCTCTTATTTTCCCATCACGCCTCTCATTTTCCCAATCACATCTTTAATTTTCCCCCTCACATCTCACATTTTCTCCCTCACACCTCTCATTTTCTCCCTCACTCCTCTGATTCCCGCCTAACACTTGTCATTTCGACCTCACATCTGTCATTTTCCGATCACTACACTATTTTCCCTCACTCCTCTGATTTTGCACTCACATCTTTTCATTTTCACCTCACACCTCTCATTTTCACCTCAGTATATGCATGTTTGTCATCTCCCTTATATATAGTATACACCTCGCCCTCCTGCCGCCATAGCCAAGTTCTGTCACATCCTTGTGTAGGAAGACATGTATGATCAGACCATAGGTGATTCCTGGGGAACAGATAGGGCAATCTGTCACAAAGACAGGGATCGTCGAACGGTGTGCTGCCTACCTGGCGCTCGAGTCCGACACATCGCTGATCGGGTGGACAGATTATTGGGAGGGGCTGGTGAGGACCCAGCGGTCATGGTGCACATTGGCACTAATGACAAAGTTAGAGGTAGGTGGAAGGTCCTTAAAGATGATTTCAGGGAATTAGGCTGCAAGCTGAAAGCAAGGACCTCCAACGTGGTATTTTCCGAAATACTGCCGGTACCACGTGCCAAGCCAGAGAGGCAACGGGAGATTAGAGAGGTTAATAAGTGGCTCAAGAATTGGTGTAGGAAAGAGGGGTTTGGGTTCCTGCAGAACTGGGCCGACTTCTCAGTTGGCTACAGGCTCTACGCTAGGGACGGGCTGCACCTCAATGGGGAGGGTGCAGCTGTGCTGGGGGAGAAAATGGCTATAAGGTTGGAGGATTGTTTAAACTAGGAATTAAGGGGGAGGGTATTCATTTTATAGGAGAGGAAGATAGTGCAGACAGAGACCTGGGCACAAATAAGGAAGTTGGGGGTGGCGGTGGCATGGGGGTTGGGGTCAGAACAGTTAACAATTTAAGAAATAGAAGTACAGAGAGGAACATAAAGTGCATGTATACTAATGCCAGAAGCCTCGCCAACAAAATGGACGAATTAGAACCAGGGATTCAAGCTTCAGGAGGCTAATTTGCATATTCCAGATGCCTTCTGGGAGAAGCGAAGTCTCCCTAAGCTAGAAGATCGTTGGGTACAGCCGGGACCAGCTGCTTCGAAAGCATCACCAAACCAGGGATTCAAGCTTCAGGAGGCTAATTTGCATATTCCAGGTGCCTTCTGGGAGAAGCGAAGTCTCCCTAAGCTAGAAGATCGTTGGGTACAGCCGGGACCAGCTGCTTCGAAAGCATCACCAAACCAGGGATTCAAGCTTCAGGAGGCTAATTTGCATATTCCAGGTGCCTTCTGGGAGAAGCGAAGTCTCCCTAAGCTAGAAGATCGTTGGGTACAGCCGGGACCAGCTGCTTCGAAAGCATCACCAAACCAGGGATTCAAGCTTCAGGAGGCTAATTTGCATATTCCAGGTGCCTTCTGGGAGAAGCGAAGTCTCCCTAAGCTAGAAGATCGTTGGGTACAGCCGGGACCAGCTGCTTCGAAAGCATCACCAAACCAGGGATTCAAGCTTCAGGAGGCTAATTTGCATATTCCAGGTGCCTTCTGGGAGAAGCGAAGTCTCCCTAAGCTAGAAGATCGTTGGGTACAGCCGGGACCAGCTGCTTCGAAAGCATCACCAAACCAGGGATTCAAGCTTCAGGAGGCTAATTTGCATATTCCAGGTGCCTTCTGGGAGAAGCGAAGTCTCCCTAAGCTAGAAGATCGTTGGGTACAGCCGGGACCAGCTGCTTCGAAAGCATCACCAAACCAGGGATTCAAGCTTCAGGAGGCTAATTTGCATATTCCAGGTGCCTTCTGGGAGAAGCGAAGTCTCCCTAAGCTAGAAGATCGTTGGGTACAGCCGGGACCAGCTGCTTCGAAAGCATCACCAAACCGCGCGCCTTACGGCGCGCAAATTTTTGCCTGTAGGACATTATTGCAAGAGAGCTTGGCTGAGTAGATTACACAAGAAGGAAAACACACAGCAAGTCAGCAGGATCTAGGAGCAACATGGCAGATGTGACAACCTACATGGTGAGCTGCAGCATGTGCTACATGTTCACAGATCGACCAGAAGAAGAATCCAATTTCACCTGTCAGAAGTGTAGACTAGTGGCCCTTTTAGAAGAAAAGCTGCGGGGTCTGGAAGAAAGAATAGCAACTTTGAAACTCATCAAAGAGAATGAAGACTTTCTAGACAGAACAAAAGCATCTCTACTGGTCACAGAAGGTGCAAAAAGTGTCAGAGAACCTCCAAAAGCAGATGAGTGGAAGCATGTGACCAAAAGAAGCAAGAAGACCATGGAGAAATCATCAACCACACAACTGAAGAACCGATATCAAATCTTTGTAGAGGATGAAGATGGCACACCTAAGAATGAAGCAATACCAGCAAGCAAAAAAGAAAAGGGCACACAGCAACAAGTGACAGCAAAAAGTACAGCCAAGAAGCAACGAAGAGTGGTGGTGGTGGGAGACTCACTACTGAGAGGCACCGAAGCAGCCATCTGCAGACCGGACATAACTGCAAGAGAAGTATGCTGCCTTCCAGGTGCGATGATCAAGGATGTGACCGATAGGATACCAAAGCTCTTCAGCTCCAAGGACGTCCACCCATTTCTTCTGATACATGTTGGCACCAATGACACGGCAAGGAAGGACCTACCGACAATCTGCAAGGACTTTGAAGAGTTGGGGAAGAAAGTAAAGGAACTGGATGCACAGGTAGTTTTTTCTTCTATCCTTCCAGTAGACGGGCATGGCACCAGGAGATGGAACAGGATCCTTGATGCAAACAACTGGCTAAGACGATGGTGCAGACAACAAGGATTTGGATTCCTGGACCACGGTGTGAATTACTGGTATGATGGACTCCTCGCCAGAGACGGACTACACCTCAACAAACCTGGGAAACACACATTCGCCAGAAGACTCGCTACACTCATCAGGAGGGCGTTAAACTAGAAGAAGAGGGGACGGGAAGAAAAACATTAGACTCGAACAAAGACGACCCAGGAAAACATACTCAGAAGGGAGGTAAGAACATTTCTAAAACAATCCACAGTGAGGAGATTGGAACAAAACAAAATCCTCTAAACTGCATGCTCGCAAACGCCAGAAGCCTGACAAACAAGATGGAAGAACTAGAAGCAGAAATATCTACAGGTAACTTTGACATAGTGGGAATAACCGAGACATGGTTAGATGAAAGCTATGACTGGGCAGTTAACTTACAGGGTTACAGTCTGTTTAGAAAGGATCGTAAAAATCGGAGAGGAGGAGGGGTTTGTCTCTATGTAAAGTCTTGTCTAAAGTCCACTTTAAGTGAGGATATTAGCGAAGGAAATGAGGATGTTGAGTCCATATGGGTCGAAATTCATGGAGGGAAAAATGGTAACAAAATTCTCATTGGGGTCTGTTACAAACCCCCAAATATAACAGAAATCATGGAAAGTCTACTTCTAAAGCAGATAGATGAAGCTGCAACCCATAATGAGGTCCTGGTTATGGGGGACTTTAACTACCCGGATATTAACTGGGAAACAGAAACCTGTGAAACCCATAAAGGCAACAGGTTTCTGCTAATAACCAAGAAAAATTATCTTTCACAATTGGTGCAGAATCCAACCAGAGGAGCAGCACTTTTAGACCTAATACTATCTAATAGACCTGACAGAATAACAAATCTGCAGGTGGTTGGGCATTTAGGAAATAGCGACCACAATATTGTGCAGTTTCACCTGTCTTTCACTAGGGGGACTTGTCAGGGAGTCACAAAAACATTGAACTTTAGGAAGGCAAAGTTTGAACAGCTTAGAGATGCCCTTAATCTGGTAGACTGGGACAATATCCTCAGAAATGAGAATACAGATAATAAATGGGAAATGTTTAAGAACATCCTAAATAGGCAGTGTAAGCGGTTTATACCTTGTGGGAATAAAAGGACTAGAAATAGGAAAAACCCAATGTGGCTAAACAAAGAAGTAAGACAGGCAATTAACAGTAAAAAGAAAGCATTTGCACTACTAAAGCAGGATGGCACCATTGAAGCTCTAAAAAACTATAGGGAGAAAAATACTTTATCTAAAAAACTAATTAAAGCTGCCAAAAAGGAAACAGAGAAGCACATTGCTAAGGAGAGTAAAACTAATCCCAAACTGTTCTTCAACTATATCAATAGTAAAAGAATAAAAACTGAAAATGTAGGCCCCTTAAAAAATAGTGAGGAAAGAATGGTTGTAGATGACGAGGAAAAAGCTAACATATTAAACACCTTCTTCTCCACGGTATTCACGGTGGAAAATGAAATGCTAGGTGAAATCCCAAGAAACAATGAAAACCCTATATTAAGGGTCACCAATCTAACCCAAGAAGAGGTGCGAAACCGGCTAAATAAGATTAAAATAGATAAATCTCCGGGTCCGGATGGCATACACCCACGAGTACTAAGAGAACTAAGTAATGTAATAGATAAACCATTATTTCTTATTTTTAGTGACTCTATAGCGACAGGGTCTGTTCCGCAGGACTGGCGCATAGCAAATGTGGTGCCAATATTCAAAAAGGGCTCTAAAAGTGAACCTGGAAATTATAGGCCAGTAAGTCTAACCTCTATTGTTGGTAAAATATTTGAAGGGTTTCTGAGGGATGTTATTCTGGATTATCTCAATGAGAATAACTGTTTAACTCCATATCAGCATGGGTTTATGAGAAATCGCTCCTGTCAAACCAATCTAATCAGTTTTTATGAAGAGGTAAGCTATAGACTGGACCACGGTGAGTCATTGGACGTGGTATATCTCGATTTTTCCAAAGCGTTTGATACCGTGCCGCACAAGAGGTTGGTACACAAAATGAGAATGCTTGGTCTGGGGGAAAATGTGTGTAAATGGGTTAGTAACTGGCTTAGTGATAGAAAGCAGAGGGTGGTTATAAATGGTATAGTCTCTAACTGGGTCGCTGTGACCAGTGGGGTACCGCAGGGGTCAGTATTGGGACCTGTTCTCTTCAACATATTCATTAATGATCTGGTAGAAGGTTTACACAGTAAAATATCGATATTTGCAGATGATACAAAACTATGTAAAGCAGTTAATACAAGAGAAGATAGTATTCTGCTACAGATGGATCTGGATAAGTTGGAAACTTGGGCTGAAAGGTGGCAGATGAGGTTTAACAATGATAAATGTAAGGTTATACACATGGGAAGAGGGAATCAATATCACCATTACACACTGAACGGGAAACCACTGGGTAAATCTGACAGGGAGAAGGACTTGGGGATCCTAGTTAATGATAAACTTACCTGGAGCAGCCTGTGCCAGGCAGCAGCTGCCAAGGCAAACAGGATCATGGGGTGCATTAAAAGAGGTCTGGATACACATGATGAGAGCATTATACTGCCTCTGTACAAATCCCTAGTTAGACCGCACATGGAGTACTGTGTCCAGTTTTGGGCACCGGTGCTCAGGAAGGATATAATGGAACTAGAGAGAGTACAAAGGAGGGCAACAAAATTAATAAAGGGGATGGGAGAACTACAATACCCAGATAGATTAGCGAAATTAGGATTATTTAGTCTAGAAAAAAGACGACTGAGGGGCGATCTAATAACCATGTATAAGTATATAAGGGGACAATACAAATATCTAGCTGAGGATCTGTTTATACCAAGGAAGGTGACGGGCACAAGGGGGCATTCTTTGCGTCTGGAGGAGAGAAGGTTTTTCCACCAACATAGAAGAGGATTCTTTACTGTTAGGGCAGTGAGAATCTGGAATTGCTTGCCTGAGGAGGTGGTGATGGCGAACTCAGTCGAGGGGTTCAAGAGAGGCCTGGATGTCTTCCTGGAGCAGAACAATATTGTATCATACAATTATTAGGTTCTGTAGAAGGACGTAGATCTGGGTATTTATTATGATGGAATATAGGCTGAACTGGATGGACAAATGTCTTTTTTCGGCCTTACTAACTATGTTACTATGTTACTATGTAGAACTAATGTTGTTGGAACATAATTATGACATGGTGGGGATATCTGAAACGTGGCTGGATGAGAGCCATGACTGGGCTGTTAACTTGCAGGGCTATAGCCTGTTCAGAAATGAATGTACAGATAAGCGAGGGGGAGGGGTGTGTCTATATGTAAAATCGTCCTTAAAACCCATCCTGCGCGATAATATAGGTGAATTTAATGAAAATGTAGAATCCCTGTGGGTGGAGATAAGGGGAGGGGGAAAAAATAATAAATTACTGATAGGGGTTTGTTATAAATCTCCAAAAATAATGGAAGCAATGGAGAATATCCTCGTAAAGCAAATAGATGAAGCTGCGACTCAAGGAGAAGTCATTATTATGGGGGACTTCAACTACCCTGAAATAGATTGGGGAACAGAAACCTGCAGTTCCAGCAAAGGTAATCGTTTTTTGACAACTATGAGAGACAATTACCTTTCACAACTGGTTCAGGACCCAACAAGAAAGGGGGCACTGCTAGACCTAATATTAACCAACAGGCCAGACCGCATATCAAATATAAGGGTTGGGGGTCACTTGGGAAATAGCGATCACAAAATAATAAGTTTTCATGTATCCTTTAAAAAGATGTGTAGTAGAGGGGTTACAAGGACACTAAACTTCAGGAGGGCAAATTTCCAACGGATGAGAGAGGATCTTGGTGCAATTAACTGGGACGATATCCTGAGACACAAAAATGCAGAAAGAAAATGGGAGACGTTTATTAGCATCCTGGATAGGACCTGTGCACAGTATATACCGTATGGGAATAAACATACTAGAAATAGGAGGAAACCAATATGGCTAAATAGAGCTGTAAGGGGCGCAATAAGTGACAAAAAGAAAGCATTTAGAGAATTAAAGGAAGTAGGTAGTGAGGAGGCATTAAATAAATACAGAAAATTAAATAAATTCTGTAAAAAGCAAATCAAGGCAGCAAAGATTGAGACAGAGAGACTCATTGCCAGAGAGAGTAAAAATAATCCTAAAATATTCTTTAACTACATAAATAGTAAGAAACTAAAAAATGATAGTGTTGGCCCCCTTAAAAATAGTCTGGGTGAGATGGTGGATGAGGATGTGGAAAAAGCCAATATGCTAAATGACTTTTTTTCATCAGTATTTACACAAGAAAATCCCATGGCAGACAAAATGTCTAGTGATAAAAATTCCCAATTAAATGTCACCTGCTTAACCCAGCAGGAAGTGCGGCGGCGTCTAAAAATCACTAAAATTGACAAATCTCCGGGCCCGGATGGGATACACCCTCGAGTACTGCAGGAATTAAGTACAGTCATTGATAGACCATTATTTTTAATCTTTAAAGACTCCATAATAACAGGGTCTGTGCCACAGGACTGGCGTATAGCAAATGTGGTGCCAATATTCAAAAAGGGAACAAAAACTGAACTCGGAAATTATAGGCCAGTAAGCTTAACCTCTACTGTGGGTAAAATCCTGGAGGGCATTCTAAGGGACGCTATACTGGAGTATCTGAAGAGGAATAACCTCATGACCCAGTATCAGCACGGGTTTACTAGGGACCGTTCATGTCAGACTAATTTGATCAGTTTCTATGAAGAGGTAAGTTCCGGATTGGACCAAGGGAACCCAGTGGATGTAGTGTATATGGACTTTTCAAAAGCTTTTGATACGGTGCCACACAAAAGGTTGATACATAAAATGAGAATAATGGGGATAGGGGAAAATATGTGCAAGTGGGTTGAGAGCTGGCTCAGGGATAGGAAACAAAGGGTGGTTATTAATGGAGCACACTCTGACTGGGTAGCGGTTAGCAGTGGGGTACCACAGGGGTCAGTATTGGGCCCTCTTCTTTTTAACATATTTATTAATGACCTTGTAGGGGGCATTCAGAGTAGAATTTCAATATTTGCAGATGACACTAAACTCTGCAGGGTAATCAATACAGAGGAGGACAATTTTATATTACAGGATGATTTATGTAAACTAGAAGCTTGGGCTGATAAATGGCAAATGAGCTTTAATGGGGATAAATGTAATGTCATGCACTTGGGTAGAAGTAATAAGATGTATAATTATGTGCTTAATTCTAAAACTCTGGGCAAAACCGTCAATGAAAAAGACCTGGGTGTATGGGTGGATGACAAACTCATATTCAGGGGCCAGTGTCAGGCAGCTGCTACAAAGGCAAATAAAATAATGGGATGCATTAAAAGAGGCATAGATGCTCATGAGGAGAATATAATTTTACCTCTATACAAGTCACTAGTTCGACCACACTTGGAATACTGTGCACAGTTCTGGTCTCCCGTGTTTAAGAAAGACATAGCTGAACTGGAGCGGGTGCAGAGAAGAGCGACCAAGGTTATTAGAGGACTGGGGGGTCTGCAATACCAAGATAGGTTATTACACTTGGGGCTATTTAGTTTGGAAAAACGAAAACTAAGGGGTGATCTTATTTTAATGTATAAATATATGAGGGGACAGTACAAAGACCTTTCTGATGATCTTTTTAATCATAGACCTGAAACAGGGACAAGGGGGCATCCTCTGCGTTTGGAGGAAAAAAGGTTTAAGCATAAAAACAGACGCGGATTCTTTACTGTAAGAGCAGTGAGACTATGGAACTCTCTGCCGTATGATGTTGTAATGAGTGATTCATTACTTAAATTTAAGAGGGGACTGGATACCTTTCTGGAAAAGTATAATGTTACAGGGTATATACACTAGATTCCTTGATAGGGCGTTGATCCAGGGAACTAGTCTGATTGCCGTATGTGGAGTCGGGAAGGAATTTTTTTCCCCAATGTGGAGCTTACTCTTTGCCACATGGGTTTTTTTGCCTTCCTCTGGATCAACATGTTAGGGCATGTTAGGTTAGGCTATGGGTTGAACTAGATGGACATATAGTCTTCCTTCAACCTTAATAACTATGTAACTATGTAACCTGTATGTCATCTCCTGTATATAGTATATACCTGTATGTCATCTCCCCTGTATATAGTATATACCTGCCGTGTGTCATCTCCCCTGTATATAGTATATACCTGTATGTCATCTCCTCCTATTTATAGTATATACCTGTATGTCATCTCCTCCTATATATAGTATATACCTGTATGTCATCTCCTTCTATATATAGTATATACCTGTATGTCATCTCCACCTGTATATAGTATATACCTGTGTGTCATCTCCCCTGTATATAGTATATATCTGTGTGTCATCTCCTCCTGTATATAGTATATACCTGTATGTCATCTTCTATATATAGCATATACCTGTATGTCATCTCCTCCTGTATATAGTATATACCTGTAGGTAATCTGCTCCTGTATATAGTATATACCTGTGTGTCATCTCCTCCTGGATATAGTATATACCTGTATGTCATCTCCTCCTGTATATAGTATGTACCTGTATGTCATCTCCTCCTCTATATAGTATATACCTGTGTGTCATCTCTCCTGTATCTAGTATATATCTGTGTGTCATCTCCCCTTTATATAGTATATACCTGTGTGATCTCCTGTATTAGACCTCGTTAACACGTTATTTGCTCAGTATTTTTACCTCAGTATTTGTAAGATAAATTGGCAGCCTGATAAATCCCCAGCCAACAGGAAGCCCTCCCCCTGGCAGTATATATTAGCTCACACATACACATAATAGACAGGTCATGTCACTGACAGCTGCTGTATTTCCTATATGGTACATTTGTTGCTCTTGTAGTTTGTCTGCTTATTAATCAGATTTTTATTATTGAAGGCTAATACCAGACTTGTGTGTGTTTTAGGGCGAGTTTCGTTTGTCAAGTTGTGTGTGTTGAGTTGCGTGTGGCGACATGCATGTAGCGACTTTTGTGAGATGAGTTTTGTGTGGCAACATGCGTGTAGCAACTTTTTGTGTGTCGAGTTGCATGTGACAGGTTAGTGTAGCAAGTTGTGTGCAGCAAGTTTTGCGCATGACGAGTTTTGCGCGTGGTGAGTTTTATGTCTGGTGCCTTTTGCAACTTTTGCATGTGTTGCAAATTTTGTGCATGTGGCAATTTTTCCGCGTGTGCAAGTTTTGCGTGTGGCGAGTTTTCCATGAGGTGAGTTTTGCACTTGTGGCGAGTTTTGCGTGAGCCTAGTTTTTGCATGTGGCGAGTTTTGCCCGTGGTGAGTTTTGAGCGGCGACTTTTGTGTTTCGACTTTTATGTGGCGAGGTTGGTGTATGTGTGGTGAAATGTGTACTGAGGGTGGTATATGTGTTCAAGCACGTGGTAGTGTGTGGCACCTTAGCAACTGATCTGTATATACTCTTTGGCGCCATCGCTCTCATTCTTTAAGTCCCCCTTGTTCACATCTGGCAGCTGTCAATTTGCCTCCAACACTTTTCCTTTCACTTTTCCCCATTATGTAGATAGGGGCAAAATTGTTTGGTGAATTGGAAAGCGCGGAGTTAAAATTTCACCTCACAACATAGCCTATGACGCTCTCAGGGTCCAGACGTGTGACTGTGCAAAATTTTGTGGCTGTAGCTTTGACGCCTCCAACACTTTTCCTTTCACTTTTTCCCCATTATGTAGATAGGGGCAAAATTGTTTGGTGAATTGGAAAGCGCGGGGTTAAAATTTCACCTCACAACGTAGCCTATGACGCTCTCAGGGTCCAGACGTGTGACTGTGCAAAATTTTGTTGCTGTAGCTGCGACGCTTCCAACACTTTTCCTTTCACTTTTTTCCCCATTATGTAGATAGGGGCAAAATTGTTTGGTGAATTGGAAAGCGCGGGGTTAAAATTTCACCTCACAACGTAGCCTATGACGCTCTCAGGGTCCAGACGTGTGACTGTGCAAAATTTTGTTTCTGTAGCTGAGACGCCTCCAACACTTTTCCTTTCACTTTTCCCCATTATGTAGATAGGGGCAAAATTGTTTGGTGAATTGGAAAGCACGGGGTTAAAATTTCACCTCACAACATAGCCTATGACGCTCTCAGGGTCCAGACGTGTGACTGTGCAAAATTTTGTTGCTGTAGCTGCGACGTTTCCAACACTTTTCCTTTCACTTTTTTCCCCATTATGTAGATAGGGGCAAAATTGTTTGGTGAATTGGAACGCCCGGGGTTAAAATTTCGCCTCACAACATAGCCTATGACGCTCTCGGGGTCCAGACGTGTGACTGTGCAAAATTTTGTGGCTGTAGCTGAGACGGTGCAGATGCCAATCCCGGACATACACACACACACACACACATACACACATTCAGCTTTATATAGTAGATTTATTTTTACATTATAAGCAGGGTTTACCAGTTCCTTTAGAATAGAGGTATACAACCTGCGCCTAGGGTCATTTTGTATGCCCCCCACCTTCTGTATCAGTAATTTCCATGGCAAAGGAAAGAAGATGTAGGGATGGGCATCACGAATAGAGCATTGTATAACCAGATCCAGGTTCCGAGTACATCAAGATACTATCGACCCCTGTTTGGCACTCCAGACAGGCATATGTGACTTTGACAGGTGATTGCCTATACATGAAGCTCTTGCTATTCTATTTTGAGGGAATTGTAAAATGCAGCAAGCTATTACAACATCCCATAGTCTTCAGTTGAGTAGGGTCTTCTCCTCTATAGAGTACTGATTGGGAGAAAAAAGCAGCTCCATTTTCTAGACATGTAGAAGTCCTGGTAGTGGAACCCACTTCTTTTAGACATTTATAGCATATACTTTTAATATGTCGCCATAAACTTCTAAAATGGTAACACCACTTTAAGTTTTACTGTGGTCTTCGTAAGTTCTTCAATATGAAATATTGTCCTTGGACCAGAAGAAGTTGTGCACCCCTGCTTTAGAAGAACTTACTATTTGATTGACAGTTGAGTCTCGTGGGTTTGAAAAGTAGCGTTTTAGCGGTGGTCTTGAGTTCTACTTTGGATTTATTTATGACATAGTTGTGAATCAAAAAGAATATGTTCAGGCCACTGATTAGATGTGAGTCTTTAAAAGTGCTGATTATTCATTGTATATTTTCCTTAATTCTATAGGAGATAAAACAGGAGGACCTCATCCAGTTTTTAGCCATCTCTGAGCTACAGTATGATGTCTCCTACACACACTAAAAAGAGAGAAAAGAGGCAAATGCCCCTAGGGTGACACTGTATGGTAGAATAAGGATGGGGAGATGTTGCTCACCTATTGGAGTTTTGAATGTCACAACTCCAATAAAGGCCTGTGATAAAAACAACCGCTGCAGTCCCGCCAGCAGGTAGAAGAATCCCTTCTTCTGCACACTTCTGGATATAGATTAGATAAGAGACTAGGTATTTGGAGATGACCATGAATCAATATACCTTCCTGTGTGCATCTGTCCATGTCCTCTTCAAATGCCTATCCTCCTAATTAGTCTATATCCTGTGCACAGTATGCAGAGACATGAGGGATTCTTGGTCTCCTATCTTTATGTATCACACTCTTTAGAAGCGTATACCACAATACAGGGCAGTGTAACTATGAATCAAGTTCAATTGTAAAGTAAAAGCAGCAGGATCATCCTCTGCCTCTTTTCCATTGCTCCTCCTTATTTTTCCCTCCTTCCTTCCCATAGACATAAAAAGGTTGTCCATTACTCTGATCCAGCTACAGGATTTGCCATAAATGGCTACGTATAGTGCCCCTAACTATCACCATATATATTTTCTGCCAAGTTTTATGTTGTTTTATGCCATTGTCTTTTACTTCCTGTTCTTTGCAACTAACTCTGTTGTCATAGTCATCACTTCCTATTCATAATCTTCTCCCTTCTTAATAAATGTCATAGATATAATTGTAAAATTTATAAAACCATCTCTTGCGGGGGACATGTCGCCATCGCATTTGAACATATTGGATTCATTATAACTGGCAAACTGAAAAAGAGCTGGCACTATAATCCCTAATGAACTAGGACCTTCTGTGAACAGGTAATTACAGCAAGATATCTGCTGGGGGCCAGATACAAAGTCTGACATCGGTATTTTCAAGAGGCGAAGAAGAGACAAATCTAGCACCTTCAGAAGTAAAGGTTTTCTCTGTTCAAAGCAATATTGGACAATTACAGTCAGACACTCTGCCTTCAGTATCCAGTTATCAATATCCGATTTTTTGTGGGAGGCAAAGATCCGATAGTTATGGAAGATATATTTTCAATATCGTGACGAAGTGGCGAACGCAATACATTTACTTACATCACTGGGTGGTTGCTGCATTAGCTCTAAATTAATATCAGACTGATAATGATGTGTATGCCATGTTTCCTATCTATGGAAAGATAAAATCATGATAGGTGATATGGCATTAATAACTTCCGTATGGGACCTCCAGGGGAGAAGATATCCTGAAAGTTGAGGATCCCATACTTTTCTAATATGAGGTCCCCTTCATTAGAGTCAGAACCATTCCTACATCAGGTATAGTACATTTCCTTTGTTATCCATTTTTTAATTTATGTAATTGTATACTATATTGTTTTGTTGCCATTTTGCAACATCTTTTGTGTATTTTTATAAATGCTGTCTACTTTACGAATTAAATATCTAAAATTGAATAGCTTTGTTCTTCTTGCTCTTTAAACCGCATCACTGAAGCCTCATGGGGCAATACATTATTGGGTGTCCAATACGTTGTATAAATGATTGGTGGTGGCAGGTAGCTTTCAGGTCGTTGCGGAGCTTGGCGGTGACCGTACTCTGATAGATGTATATATATATATATACAGTGGGGCAAAAAAGTATTTAGTCAGTCAGCAATAGTGCAAGTTCCACCACTTAAAAAGATGAGAGGCGTCTGTAATTTACATCATAGGTAGACCTCAACTATGGGAGACAAACTGAGAAAAAAAAATCCAAAAAATCACATTGTCTGTTTTTTTATAATTTTTTTTGCATTTTATGGTGGAAAATAAGTATTTGGTCAGAAACAAACAATCAAGATTTCTGGCTCTCACAGACCTGTAACTTCTTCTTTAAGAGTCTCCTCTTTCCTCCACTCATTACCTGTAGTAATGGCACCTGTTTAAACTTGTTATCAGTATAAAAAGACACCTGTGTACACCCTCAAACAGTCTGACTCCAAATTCCACTATGGTGAAGACCAAAGAGCTGTCAAAGGACACCAGAAACAAAATTGTAGCCCTGCACCAGGCTGGGAAGACTGAATCTGCAATAGCCAACCAGCTTGGAGTGAAGAAATCAACAGTGGGAGCAATAATTAGAAAATGGAAGACATACAAGACCACTGATAATCTCCCTCGATCTGGGGCTCCACGCAAAATCCCACCCCGTGGGGTCAGAATGATCACAAGAACGGTGAGCAAAAATCCCAGAACCACGCAGGGGGACCTAGTGAATGAACTGCAGAGAGCTGGGACCAATGTAACAAGGCCTACCATGAGTAACACACTACGCCACCATGGACTCAGATCCTGCAGTGCCAGACGTGTCCCACTGCTTAAGCCAGTACATGTCCGGTCCCGTCTGAAGTTTGCTAGAGAGCATTTGGATGATCCAGAGGAGTTTTGGGAGAATGTCCTATGGTCTGATGAAACCAAACTGGAACTGTTTGGTAGAAACACAACTTGTCGTGTTTGGAGGAAAAAGAATACTGAGTTGCATCCATCAAACACCATACCTACTGTAAAGCATGGTGGTGGAAACATCATGCTTTGGGGCTGTTTCTCTGCAAAGGGGCCAGGACGACTGATCCGGGTACATGAAAGAATGAATGGGGCCATGTATCGTGAGATTTTGAGTGCAAACCTCCTTCCATCAGCAAGGGCATTGAAGATGAAACGTGGCTGGGTCTTTCAACATGACAATGATCCAAAGCACACCGCCAGGGCAACGAAGGAGTGGCTTCGTAAGAAGCATTTCAAGGTCCTGGAGTGGCCTAGCCAGTCTCCAGATCTCAACCCTATAGAAAACCTTTGGAGGGAGTTGAAAGTCCGTGTTGCCAAGCGAAAAGCCAAAAACATCACTGCTCTAGAGGAGATCTGCAGGGAGGAATGGGCCAACATACCAACAACAGTGTGTGGCAACCTTGTGAAGACTTACAGAAAACGTTTGACCTCTGTCATTGCCAACAAAGGATATATTACAAAGTATTGAGATGAAATTTTGTTTCTGACCAAATACTTATTTTCCACCATAATATGCAAATAAAATGTTAAAAAAACAGACAATGTGATTTTCTGGATTTTTTTTTCTCAGTTTGTCTCCCATAGTTGAGGTCTACCTATGATGTAAATTACAGACGCCTCTCATCTTTTTAAGTGGTGGAACTTGCACTATTGCTGACTGACTAAATACTTTTTTGCCCCACTGTATATATATACATATATGTAGTCCATGCTTTGGACTCTGCCTCTGATTATCTGGCAGCATCATCTGGTATTTCAGTGCAGCGAGCCTGGGATTCTTTGCCCAACAATACATTTCAACTGAATTAGCTGAAATAGGCGCTGGCATCGGCAGACCTCCCTCCTGTATAAGCCCCAACCTGGCCGAACCCTCTGGTTTTACAGAGTGATGTACAGTATTTCCTTAGATGTTTCACTGCCAGTCTTCAGTCTCTGATTAGTGGAGAAGCAGAAAAAAAAGCTGGCTCCACCAATCAGTGCATGTGCTGCAGAAAAGGAGTAGCCCTGCCCATCTCCTTACCTTTCCCTGCCATGCACCAGCCACTCTAGCGCTCTGCCTCTTGAGAACTCTTCCTTAAAAGATGCCGGTTTCATTAACCTCTTCCCGACATTAAACATACCTGTGCGTTCTATTTTGAAGTGCGTAATGGACGCACCCGAATGTCTTGCTTAGGGTCGTTAAACCTATAGAGAACTAGGAGTATACTCTCATGAATACAGATATATATCTAAGAAATAGAGCCCAAATCATGCATTTGCAGTATAAAAGACAATTTTTATTTAGGCAGAGCTCAATTCACAATAAATACCGGCTAAAAGCCAAAATACGAAACACAT
The DNA here is from genome assembly GCF_032444005.1 of Ranitomeya imitator. Taxonomy (NCBI): domain Eukaryota; kingdom Metazoa; phylum Chordata; class Amphibia; order Anura; family Dendrobatidae; genus Ranitomeya; species Ranitomeya imitator. The sequence goes on from NC_091285.1 coordinate 555,987,853, forward strand.
AACGAGAGAGTAGGGGAGAGAACACGAAAAATAAAATACAAAAAACCGCCAGACAAAGTGCCTCCATAATTGTTGGTGCTACAAGCAGGTGTAAGTTTGTAAAGTGGACATCTCACTAATCATTTCACTTGTAGGGAGAGCCCAGACCAATAATAGCCATTCATATTATGGCAGAAGTACCCATGCTTAATAGCCCAGACACCACAATTGCTTACTCATGTGGGGAAGGAGAGACCTCGGCAGGCAGGATATATTGTCCCGACGCGCATTTCGCGTAGTTGGCTTCCTGTATTGTTCAGAGTCGCAGTAGCGCTCTCATTTTTTGGTCTCGTATTTTGGACTGTACACAATTAATGTGTTTCCAGTATGTCAGTTATTGCTAACCTTGCTTAGGGATGTGTAACAAATGGAAAGTTTGTGGTCCGTGTCAACACTGCCAAGTGATGAAGAAACATGAAATGCAGGAGATAATGTAAAAAAAAGTTCTTTTTTATTCCACATGTTTTAAAGTTTAGCCCACTTCTCCAGAAAACAAGAACCATATCTATACGCACTTATTACTGCACTTTTTTTGCAATTTCAGCACAATTTTTTTTCCTGTTTTCTAGTATACTATTCATTTTATCATGTGATATATCATTAAAAAAGTACAACTCATCACACACACAAAAAAGAAACCTTATACGGCTATGTGAACAGAAAAATATAAACGTTATGGCTCTCGGAAGAAGAGGAGGAAAAAACAAAAATGAAAAAATGGAAAATCGCCCAGAGTTGAAGAGGTTGAAGACTACACGTCTTTACTATGCCCTGATATGCAAAATGATAGAAGTAAAATATGATGTCCAAATTTTACTCATAATAAACGTGTGTCGTTCAATCAGACTGAATATACTTGTAACTCAAAACACCTTTTTTCTGTGCCGAGTCTCACTCTTTGCTAGCAGAAATCATCTTGGCCCAGAAATTAGGCTGGGACAGAGGACAAATCAGTGGGTGGTGGCTCTGTCAATGCCAAAATCATTTTTTTCCCTACAATTAAGCATTGTAATATCACAGTGAACCCTGTATAGATGACTCGAGTTGATGGGATAACTGATTGGCTGCAGAGCTGTCGACGTGACATTAATTCTGCAGATAAACAAAAGAGACTAAGGGTGAGGCTGGAGTAACACATTCATATAAAAAATCGCTCCAATGTTGATCCAGAAAAGTAGGGCTAGTGTCATGCAAGTAAAATTATACATATAATAAATAATTATAATAATTTATATATATAATACATATAATAAACTTTCACCCTTTAGTGTCTGTCATGTGGCACTAAAGGGTGTCTAGCCTTATTTAACTTACTAAATAAATAAATAAATAAATAAATAATAAATTAGGTTAGGTCCCCATATTGTTGATAACCAGCCAAGGCCAGGCAGACAGCTGTGGGCCTATAAGATTAAACTGGGAAGGTTCCTGGTTATTGGGCCCTTTCCAGCTTAAAAGCCCCCAGTCACCCCAAAATTGTCTCATCACAGATGCGCCAATTCTGGCACTTCGATCCAACTCTTCCCAATTGTCCTGGTGCGATGGTAATTGGGGTAACAGTTTTATGAGGTTGATGTCAGCTTTGTAATGTCAACTGGCATCAAGCCCCAAGTGTTAGTAAAGGAGAGGTGTCCATCAGACTCCCCATTTCTAACCCAGTAATCTAATATCTACTATATAAAGCTGAATGTGTGTGTGTGTATATGTGTATGTGTGTGTGTATGTCCGGGATTGGCATCTGCACCGTCGCAGCTACAGCCACAAAATTTTGCACAGTCACACGTCTGGACCCCGAGAGCGTCATAGGCTATATTGTGAGGCGAAATTTTAACTCCGCGCGTTCCAATTCACCAAACAATTTTGTCCCTATCTACATAATGGGGAAAAAAGTGAAAGGAAAAGTGTTGGAGGCGTCGCAGCTACAGAAACAAAATTTTGCACAGTCACACGTCTGGACACTGAGAGCATCATAGGCTACGTTGTGAGGTGAAATTTTAACCCCGCGAGTTCCAATTCACCAAACAATTTTGCCCCTATCTACATAATGGGGAAAAAGTGAAAGGAAAAGTGTTGGAGGCGTCGCAGCTACAGCCACAAAATTTTGCACAGTCACATATCTGGACCCCGAGAGCATCATAGGCTACATTGTGAGGTGAAATTTTAACCCCGCGTGTTCCAATTCACCAAACAATTTTGCCCCTATCTACATAATGGGGAAAAAAGTGAAAGGAAAAGTGTTGGAAGCGTCGCAGCTACAGCAAAAAAATTTTGCACAGTCACACGTCTGGACCCTGAGAGCGTCATAGGCTATGTTGTGAGGTGAAATATTAACCCCGCGCTTTCCAATTCACCAAACAATTTTGCCCCTATCTACATAATGGGGAAAAAAGTGAAAGGAAAAGTGTTGGAGGCGTCGCAGCTACAGAAACAAAATTTTGCACAGTCACACGTCTGGACCCTGAGAGCGTCATAGGCTACGTTGTGAGGTGAAATTTTAACCCCGCGCGTTCCAATTCACCAAACAATTTTGCCCCTATCTACATAATGGGAAAAAATGAAAGGAAAAGTGTAGGAGGCAAATTGACAGCTGCCAGATGTGAACAAGGGGGACTTAAAGAATGAGAGCGATGGCGCCAAAGAGTATATACCTTACAGTTGCTAAGGTGGGGCCTCGACATGGGATACTCACCACATACGGGGATATGAACACACACAAAATGCGCCACACACTACCACGTGCTTGAACACATATTACCCTCAGCACACATTTCACCACAAATACACCAACCTCGCCACATAAAAGTCAAAACACAAAAGTCGCCACTCAAAACTCGCCACATGCAAAAACTAGGCTCTTGCAAAACTCGCCACAAGTGCAAAATTCTCCTCATGAAACAGTCGCCACACGCAAAACTTGCACACGCGGAAAAATTGCCACATGCACAAAAGTTGCAACACATGCAAAAGTTGCCTCACACAAAACTTGCACATACTCAAAAGGCACCACACATAATACTCGCAACGCGCAAAACTCACCATGCGCAAAACTTGCTGCACACAACTTGCTACACTAACCTGTCACATGCAACTCGACACACAAAAAGTTGCTACACGCATGTTGCTATACAAAACTCATCTCACAAAAGTCGCTACATGCATGTCGCAACACGCAACTCAACACACACAACTTGACAAACGAAACTCGCCCTAAAACACACACAAGTCTGGTATTATCCTTCAAAAATAAAAATCTGATTAATAAGCAGACAAACTACAACAATTGCACCATATAGGAAATACGGCAGCTGTCAGTCACATGACCTGTCTATTATGTGTATGTGTGAGCTAATATATACTGCCAGGGGGAGGGCTTCCTGTTGGCTGGGGATTTATCAGGCTGCCAATTTAGCTTACAAATACTGAGGTAAAAATACTCAGCAAATAACGTGTGAACGAGGTCTAATACAGGAGGAGATGACACAGAGGTACATACTATATACAGGGGAGATGACACACAGATATATACTATATACAGGAGAGATGGCACACAGGTATATACTATATAGAGGAGGAGATGACATATAGGTACATATATATACAGGAGGAGATGACATACAGGTATATACTATATACAGGAGGAGATGACATACAGGTGTATGCTATATATAGAAGATGACATGCAGGTATATACTATATGCAGGAGGAGATGACACTCAGATATATACTATATACAGGGGAGATGACACACAGGTATATACTATATACAGGAGGAGATGACATACAGGTATATGCTATATATAGACGATGACATGCAGGTATATACTATATGCAGGAGGAGATGACACTCAGATATATACTATATACAGAGGAGATGACACACAGGTATATACTATATACAGGAGGAGATGACATACAGGTATATACTATATATAGAAGGAGATGACATTCAGGTATATACTATATATAGGGGAGATGACACACAGCAGGTATATATTATGTACAGGGGAGATGACATACAGGTATATACTATATACAGGAGATGACATACAGATGTATACTATATATAAGGGAGATGACAAACATGTATATACTGAGGTGATGAGGTGAAAATGAGAGGTGTGAGGTGAAAATGAAAAGGTGTGAGTGCAAAATGAGAGGAGTGAGGAAAAATAGTGGAGTGATCAGAAAATGACAGATGTGAGGTTGAAATGACAAGTGTTAGGGGGGAATGAGAGGAGTGAGGGAGAAAATGAGAGGTGTGAGGGAGAAAATGAGAGATGTGAGGGGGAAAATGAAAGATGTGATTGGGAAAATGAGAGGCGTGATGGGAAAATAAGAGAAGTGAGGTGCTATAACTAACCACAGATATTTACTATGCCCAGGCAACGCCGGGCTCTTCAGCTAGTCTAATATATAAAGCTGAATGTATGTGTGTGTGTGTGTGTATGTGTGTATGTCCGGGATTGGCATCTGCACCGTCGCAGCTACAGCCACAAAATTTTGCACAGTCACACGTCTGGACCCCGAGAGCGTCATAGGCTATGTTGTAAGGCGAAATTTTAACCCCGCGCGTTCCAATTCACCAAACAATTTTGCCCCTATCTACATAATGGGGAAAAAAGTGAAAGGAAAAGTGTTGGAGGCGTCGAAGCTACAGCCACAAAATTTTGCACAGTCACACGTCTGGACCCTGAGAGCGTCATAGGCTATGTTGTAAGGCGAAATTTTAACCCCGCGCGTTCCAATTCACCAAACAATTTTGCCCCTATCTACATAATGGGGAAAAAAGTGAAAGGAAAAGTGTTGGAGGCGTCGCAGCTACAGCCACAAAATTTTGCACAGTCACACGTCTGGACCCCAAGAGCGTCATAGGCTATGTTGTGAGGTGAAATTTTAACCCCGCGCTTTCCAATTCACCAAACAATTTTGCCCCTATCTACATAATGGGAAAAAATGAAAGGAAAAGTGTAGGAGGCAAATTGACAGCTGCCAGATGTGAAGAAGGGGGACTTAAAGAATGAGAGCGATGGCGCCAAAGAGTATATACCGCACAGTTGCTAAGGTGGGGCCCCGACATGGGATACTCACCACACACGGGGATATGAACACACACAAAATGCGCCAAACACTACCACGTGCTTGAACACATATTATCCTCAGTACACATTTCACCACAAATACACCAACCTCGCCATATAAAAGTTGAAACACAAAAGTCGCCACTCAAAACTCGCCACGCGCAGAAATCGCCACATGCAAAAACTAGGCTCTTGCAAAACTCGCCACAAGTGCAAAACTCACCTCATGGAAAACTCGCCACATGCAAAACTTGCACACGCGGAAAAATTGCCACATGCACAAAAGTTGCAACACATGCAAAAGTTGCCTCACACAAAACTTGCACATACTCAAAAGGCACCACACATAAAACTCGCCACGTGCAAAACTCGCCATGCGCAAAACTTGCTGCACACAACTTGCTACACTAACCTGTCACATGCAACTCGACACACAAAAAGTTGCTACACGCATGTTGCCACACAAAACTCATCTCACAAAAGTCGCTACATGCATGTTGCCACAAGCAACTCAACACACACAACTTGACAAACGAAACTTGCCCTAAAACAATACAGGAGAGATGACACACAGGTATATACTATATAAAGGAGGAGATGACATACAGGTACATATATATACAGGAGGAGATGACATACAGGTATATACTATATACAGGAGGAGATGACATACAGGTATATGCTATATATAGAAGATGACATGCAGGTATATACTATATACAGGAGGAGATGACACACAGATATATACTATATACAGGGGAGATGACACACAGGTATATACTATATACAGGAGGAGATGACATACAGGTATATGCTATATATAGAAGATGACATGCAGGTATATACTATATACAGGAGGAGATGACACACAGATATATACTACATACAGGGGAGATGACACACAGGTATATACTATATACAGGAGGAGATGACATACAGGTATATACTATATATAGAAGGAGATGACATTCAGGTATATACTATATACAGGAGATTACATACAGATGTATACTATATATAAGGGAGATGACAAACATGTATATACTGAGGTAATGAGGTGAAAATGAGAGGTGTGAGGTGAAAATGAAAAGGTGTGAGTGCAAAATGAGAGGAGTAAGGAAAAATAGTGGAGTGATCAGAAAATGACAGATGTGAGGTTGAAATGACAAGTGTTAGGGGGGAAAGAGAGGAGTGAGGGAGAAAATGAGAGATGTGAGGGGGAAAATGAGAGGCGTGATGGGAAAATAAGAGAAGTGAGGTGCTACAACTATCCACAGATATTTACTATGCCCAGGCAACGCCGGGCTCTTCAGCTAGTATAAAGCTAAATGTGTGTGTGTGTATGTATATGTCCAGGATTGGCATCTGCACCGTCGCAGCTACAGCCACAAACTTTTGCACAGTCACACGTCTGGACCCCGAGAGCGTCATAGGCTATGTTGTGAGGTGAAATTTTAACCCCGCGCATTACAATTCACCAAACAATTTTGCCCCTATCTACATAATGGGGAAAAAGTGAAAGGAAAAGTGTTGGAGGCAAATTGACAGCCAGGAGGAGATGGCATGCAGGTATATACTATATACAGGGGAGATGATATACAGCTATATATTATATACAGGAGGAGATGACATACAGCAGGTATATACTATATACAGGGGAGATGACATACAGGTATATACTATATACAGGGGAGATGACTTACAGGTATATCTAATATATAAAGCTGAATGTGTGTGTGTGTGTATATGTATGTCCGGGATTGGCATCTGCACCGTCGCAGCTACAGCCACAACATTTTGCACAGTCACACGTCTGGACCCTGAGAGCGTCATAGGCTATGTTGTGAGGCAAAATTTTAACCCTGCGCATTCCAATTCACCAAACAATTTTGCCCCTATCTACATAATGGGGAAAAAGTGAAAGGAAAAGTGTTGGAGGCAAATTGACAGCCAGGAGGAGATGGCATACAGGTATATACTATATTCAGGGGAGATGATATACAGCTATATATTATATACAGGAGGAGATGACATACAGGTATACACTATATAAAAGAGGAGATGACACATAGGTATATAGAGGAGGAGATGACATACAGGAGGTATATACTATATACAGGGGAGATGACACAGGTATATACTATATACAGGAGATGACATACAGGTATATACTATATACAGGAGGAGATGATACATAAGTATATACAATATACAGGAGGAGATGACATACAGCAGGTATATACTATTTACAGGGGAGATGACATACAGGTATATACTATATACAGGAGATGACATACTGGTGTATACTATATATAAGGGAGATGACAAACATGTATTTACTGAGGGGAAAATGAGAGGTGTGAGGTGAAAATGAGTGGTGTGAGGTGAAAATGAAATGGTGTGAGTGCAAAATGAGAGGAGTGAGGGAAAATAGTGGAGTGATCGGAAAATGACAGATGTGAGGTCGAAATGACAAGTGTTAGGGGAGAATTAGAGGAGTGAGGGGGAAAATAAGAGGAGTGAGGGGGAAAATGAGAGGTGTAAGGGAGAAAATGGGAGATGTGAGGGGGAAAATGAGAGGCGTGATGGGAAAATAAGAGAAGTGAGGTGCTATAACTAACCACAGATATTTACTATGCCCAGGCAACGCCGGGCTCTTCAGCTAGTCAAAAATAAAAACACACACAAACAGAAAAAGAGTTTATTTAAAAAAAAACACTCTCCCACACTTTGTTAATCAATATATTAAAAAATAAGAAAAAAAAAACATGAAGATCCGATGTTCCATAGGTTACAGTGCAGAATCAGTAGACGTTGTGAGATCATTATGAATTATGTCGGAGCTGCAGGGATTGTTTTAAAATAATAAATTGATAAATGATGGTGTGTCTCTTGTTTTTATTTCCTTACCTCTGTCTTTTTATGTATTTCAGGTTCCCATTTTTAGACTACTTCTTTTTCGGTGGCCTTTGTCTGATCTTCATGTTTTTTGGTTTTTTTTATGACTACCAAAGTTTATAGAAAAAAGATTTCTCAAAGGGGACAACACTTTTAAAGAAAAACTCTGGGTCAAGGTTACATTAATGAAATCTATTGATAATTATAATGAGTGATGGTCAGGTAAAAAAAACTGAAAATGGCAACATATGAATATAAATATATTTTTTCTTCCTTGGTGGCGCTTAATAAGTGTAATAGAGATAACAACCGCACACTGCTACAAAGTAGAACCCATGCTGTAACTGTTAATACAAAGCACATGAAACCTTTACAATTTACAAATTTTAAAAACACAAAAAAAAATCACTTTTTCATGCTGTATTTGAATTTTTTTTTGTCACTGTGCTTTTTACATGGACTGCACACTGTACATGAGTGAATCTGTACAGGATCATATGCTTGATTCAACCAGCAGATTTGATTTGGTTCAAAGAAAATCAGTCCAATTTGAAAAACCCTCAAAAAATTACTTATGCTTTGAGGTCACTCCAAACACCGATGCAAAAAAAAAATGTGAGCAGGCTTGTGTTCTCACAGAGTGTATCCGACGTGCTCGAAAAATATTCTCAAGTCTCCATGGAAGCATGTCTCGTGATTGTTATACAGCCGCAGCATATCAAGGATTTCCTGTTTGTTAGGCAGTCCCTGCATGCGTTGTGGCTGTCTAACAGTGGCAAGACATGCATGCATGGGGACTTGATCATATTTTTTGAGCATGCCAGAGGCACTCGGTTAGAACACGAGTATGCTCGAATAACAACTTATCCGAGCACGTTCGTTCATCACTAATAGTCACCTGTCCTTATGCTGCCACGTCTTCCTTGTTCTCTACAGTGGTCATTGATTTTCTATTCTCCCATCCATTGTTAAAATATGTAATGACCTTTACGCAATTACATTGGAAGCTAAAGCTGACAGCTGAGGATTGCAGCTCATAGCTGTCAGTTTTGCCTGGCTGGTTATCAAAAATACATGAGAACCCCGTGTCATTTTTTACGTTGGTTTATTTATTTATAACGGAGGTGGTGGCTGATGAATATTTCCATCAGCCACCACCTGCTCTCACTGCTAACAGTTGAACACAACTCTCAAAATTACACCCTGCTAGTGCTTATTTCAGGGCAAGCAGGGGTCAATGATGTGAGCTGTCTTCAGCACCCGGTGACAGAGCACAGCGTGAACGTTACCACTGATTTCCATTTGCTGGTACATGTGATACTGATGCGGCACACGGTGGCCACACATATGCCACAAGTATTAAACACCCATACGCATTGACACATGGACACGAATATTTCCGGTACTGTGTTTTCCACCACCGGAAATATCAGGACGTTTAAGGGTATGTACACACGATCAGGAATGGCTCAGTGTTTGTTCAGGATTTGACGCAGGTGAAATCTGCACCAAATCTGCATCTGAGGTCACTGGATATAATACAGACTGTTAAGTGCAAAATTTCACATAGAGAACCTGACCGTACAGTCATGCTGCCCAATCAATCAGCAGCATGAATCAGACACTGGCTGCATTACTGCTGTGGTGCTTCAAAGAAAAAAAATCTTTGGGCACATGTGTCTTGGATATTTCTGCAGCAGGTTTCCAGTGCATTCTCCCCATCCTATTACAATAGAATGTTGGGTATCTATCTCCCTATACACATGTAGGGAGAGACATGTCATTCTAGAGGAACAGAGGGGTATGGAGCTGAACCTCTGGGAACCTGCCGTGTGCTAGTTATCCAGTCTGTCAAAGGCCTGTTTCACACGTCAGTGTCTCCGGTACGTGAGGTGACAGTTTCCTCACGTACCGGAGACACTGACACACGTAGACACATAAAAATCACTGCTGCTTCCTGGTCTGGCCGCATCTTCTCCTGTATGCAGTCATGTGGGGCCGCTCATTTACAGTAATGAATATGCGGCTCTACCTCCCATAGGGGTGGAGCCGCATATTCATTACTGTAATCGGCGGCCCCATGTGACCACATACAGGAGAAGATGCGGCCAGACCAGGAAGCAGCGACAGCCAACGAGGGAGGCGGGTGAGTATTTTCAGAACAGCAGGGAGGGTGCGCACAGGGGGTGGGAGGGCAGGGGGCACATAGATCTTTATTTTAAACACTATTATTCATATTTTCTCTGCAGCAAACGCTGCTGCAGGGAAGATATGAATCGCGGATTCAGCACGATGCAGGGGACAACGCTAAACTTTAGCGGTGTCTCCAGCACAGTGCGTGTGGTACCCAGTGGGCACACGGGCGGCACACGTGTGCCGCACGTGTGCCACACTGATGTGCCACGTGAGCACACGGACACACGGACACGGATAACTCCAGTACCGATTTTATACGGTACTGGAATTATCTGGACGTGTGAAACCCGCCTAAGTATGTTCTCTCTGAAAAGCTACATGGTTTCAGAGTAAATGCACAGCTTCAATAGCACAGTCAGTGCCTGATTCATGCTGCCTATGGATTAGCACAGATCAGATTCCTGTTAACCGGCTAGAATTCAATTCATTTTTCATACACATCTTATGAATATGTCTTACATGAAATTACATATAAGCATATTCATTTAAAATGTCTATTCCTTAGACCAGAGGTCCCCAACTCCAGTCCTCAAGGCCCACCAACAGGTCATGTTTTCAGGATTTCCTTTGCATTGCACAGGTGATGCAATTATTACCTGGGCAAGACTAAGGAAATCCTGAAAACATGACATGTTGGTGGGCCTTGAGGACTGGAGTTGGGGACCCCTGCCTTAGACAATGCAAACTTAGACTTGACGATTTTAAAAGCCTCCAAATTTATTAGAATGGTTCATGTTGTTTGATAAATCTGTCAAATTTTAAGACTGCCTAATCTAAGTTTACACCACCTATTAGCTGGCTTAATTTGTGTCAGAAATGTGACTCACAATTTTGGCACCTGGTGGCGCATGTTAGGCTACACACAGTTCACAATAAACCATGTCCGTCTTGAGCAGTAGTAGAACTGTCTCTGGCCACATTCACACGTTCAGTATTTGTTCAGTATTTTACATTATTATTTATAGCCAAAACCATGAATGGGTGAAAAAATGCAGGAGTGGTGATGTGTTTCTATTATACTTTTCCCCTGAATGTTCTACTCCTGATTTTGACTTACAGACACTGATGTAAATTATAGAGTTGAGCGACCTTGACCTTTTTAGAGTCGAGCCAGGTTTCGCGAAACCCGACTATCTCAAAAGTCGGGTCGAGTGAAATCGGCCGATTATGGCGAAAAGTCGGGATCGACCGAAACACGAAACCCAATGCAAGTCAATGGGGCAGCATAGTCGGCAGTGAGTGGGGGCCAGGAAAACACCTAGAGTGCCCATTTTAATGTCAAAACCATCCATTCTTCTTAATGAAGCTTGTCAAGCGTAATTTACCTTATAATAATTGGAAGGCATTTGAAATTGGGGGTCATTTGGCTAAAGTTGTGTGGGGTAGGGCTGGTTCAAGTAATTAGTGGGCCCAGGAAATCTGGACCACGTCACGGCAGTGGAGCAGGGAGAGGTAAGTATTTCAACTTTTCAAGTGCTGTGATCCTGAGCAAGCAGGGGGGGCCCACTTGTTGGCATTGGCACTGGCACAGGGCCCCTCAAAGTACAGCGGTGTGTTTGCACGGCGGGGGCGCCTCCCACCGGCAGCAACACTTTTGCGTACTATGAGAGGCCCTGTGCCAGTGACGTCGCCAACTAGTATTCCTCCCCCCACCTGATGAAGGAACCTGCACTTTCATCTGCACCTTCCTCTTTGTCCCCGTGTAAGGTGGTATGGTATGCGGGAAGAGCAACCTGACTTTCAGCAGGGTCACAATGTTGTTGTGTAGCATGCACGGGGAATGTTGCGTTATGGGTCAATGTACCAGCAGACTCATCTATCACTGGCTGGGCAATGGGCACGATGAAGTGGAAACACAGATATAGGCCCAAAGAATAAAGTGGGCTAAATGCAGTTCAAAATTGGTAACACAGGAATAACCAGGGGGCATTGCAGTGGAGGACAACTGGAATGAGAGGCTGACACAGAGAGTAGGGCCAAATCAGTAAGTAGTCGAAATGCAGTTCAAAATTGGCAACCGTAGTAAACAGGCGGCACAGCTTTGTTCAGTGGAGGAGAACAGCAAGGAGTGGCAGACACCGATAGTAGGCCCCAACCCAACTAGTAGGCCAAATGCAGTCTAACATTAACAACTACTTAACGAGAGCCTGAAAATGGAATTTCAGGACAGGAAACCAGGAGAACAGCAAGGAGTGGAAGACACCGATAGTAGGCCCCAAACCAACTAGTACGCCAAATGCAGTTGTTCCATTTAACCACAATTTAATGAGAGACTGAAGATAGAAGCTCAGGAAAGGCAACCTGGGGAACACCTTGGAGTGTAACACACCATCTCTCTCCACCCCATACCCATTTTGTAGGCCTAATGCAGTGTACTTTTCTACAACTACTAAACGAGAGTCGGAAGACCGAAGCAATGGCAAGGAAACCTGGGGAACACCTTGGAGTGTAACACACCATCTCTCTCCACCCCATACCAATTTGTAGGCCTAATGCAGTGTAGTTTCCAAGAACTACTAAACAAGAGCCGGAAGATCGAAGCTCAGGAAAGGCAACCTGGGGAACACCTTGGAGTGTAACACACCCTCTCTCTACACCCCATACCCAATTTGAAGGCCTAATGCAGTGTAGTTTCCAAGAACTACTAAACGAGAGCCGGAAGATCGAAGCTCAGGAAAGGCAACCTGGGGAACACCTTGGAGTGTAACACACCCTCTCTCTACACCCCATACCCAATTTGAAGGCCTAATGCAGCGTAGTTTCCAACAACTACTAAACGAGAGCCGGAAGATCGAAGCTCAGGAAAGGCAACCTGGTGAACACCTTGGAGTGTAACAAACCCTCTCTCTACACCCCATACCCAATTTGTAGGCCTAATGCAGCGTAGTTTCCGACAACTACTAAACGAGAGCATGAAGATCGAAGCTCAGGAAAGGCAACCTGGGGAACACCTTGGAGTGTAACACACCCTCTCTCTACACCCCATACCCAATTTGAAGGCCTAATGCAGTGTAGTTTCCAAGAACTACTAAACGAGAGCCGGAAGATCGAAGCTCAGGAAAGGCAACCTGGGGAACACCTTGGAGTGTAACACACCCTCTCTCTACACCCCATACCCAATTTGAAGGCCTAATGCAGCGTAGTTTCCAACAACTACTAAACGAGAGCCGGAAGATCGAAGCTCAGGAAAGGCAACCTGGGGAACACCTTGAAGTGTAACACAACATCTCTCTACACCACGGAAGGGCTGATTCTTAGGAAGGAAGGCTGTTGGAAATAAGCATTGCGCGTCCAAGGGTGATTATATTCTTATTAGGTATATACTCACCCTCGGACGCGCCCTGCTTCTTTATTTGGAATGAATGTTTATTTGCAATGTGGTGTTGACTTTCTCTATTATTTTGGTAATTAATGATTTTATTATTTTCATTGTTTTGCATCTTCTCGGCAATAATATAAAGAAGACGCGACAGGACAACACTCGGTGGATGCCATATCTGTGTTTTCAATTTAAAAAACCTTTCGGTAAAATACTTGCAGGATAAAGTAATTGTAGCTGGTGGCCATTTTTAGTACTGTACCAGATTTTAGTTGTGTGTTTGTTTTTAATGTTAAAATGTCTGCATTTGATATCTCACCAGTATTTTCTTTTTTATAAGCAAAATACTTTTTATTTTATTTTATGATGTTGGTTCAAGGGGTACACGGGCAGCAGTAGACAGGTCAGTGGAGGCCTAGTGGAAGGAGGGACCGCAGACAGGCTTCGAAGCCCTAACATAATAAATTGGGCTGCCTGTAGGCAGTTTAAAATTGGTTCCAGGGGAACACGGGCAGCAGTAGACAGGTCAGTGGAGGCCTAGTGGAAGGAGGGACCGCAGACAGGCTTCGAAGCCCTAACATAATAAATTGGGCTGCCTGTAGGCAATTTAAAATTGGTTCCAGGGGAACACGGGCAGCAGTAGACAGGTAAGTGGAGGCCTAGTGGAAGGAGTGACGGCAGACAGGCATCAAAGGCCTAACATCATAACATTGGGCTGTTGGCAATTTAAAATTGGTTCCAGGGGTACACGGGCAACAGTGGTCTGGTCAGTGGAAGTCTAGTGGAAGGAGTGACGGCAGACAGGCATCAAAGGCCTAACATAATAACATTTGGCTGTTGGCAATTTAAAATTGGTTCCAGGGGTACACGGGCAACAGTGGTCTGGTCAGTGGAAGTCTAGTGGAAGGAGTGACGGCAGACTGGCTAAGAAGGCCTAACATAACAAAATTGGGCTGGCTGTAGGCAAGTTTAAATTGGTTCCAGGGGAACACGGCCAGCAGTGGCCTGGTCAGTATAGTAGTTGTAGAAAGATCGAAGCTCAGGAAAGGCAACCTGGGGAACACCTTGGAGTGTAACAAACCCTCTCTCTACACCACGGAAGGGCTGATTCTTAGGAAGGAAGGCTGTCGGAAAGAAGCAGGGCGCGTCCGAGGGTGATTATATTCTTATTAGGTATATACTCACCCTCGGACGCGCCCTGCTTCTTTATTTGTAATGAATGTTTATTTGCAATGTGGTTTTGACTTACTCTATTTTTTTGGTAAATAATGATTTTATAATTTTCATTGTTTTGCATCTTCTCGGCAATAATATAAAGAAGACGCGACAGGACAACACTCGGTGGATGCCATATCTGTGTTTTCAATTTAAAAAACCTTTCGGTAAAATACTTGCAGGATAAAGTAATTGTAGCTGGTGGCCATTTTTAGTACTGTACCAGATTTTAGTTGTGTGTTTGTTTTTAATGTTAAAATGTCTGCATTTGATATCTCACCAGTATTTTCTTTTTTATAAGCAAAATACTTTTTTTTTTTATTTTATGATGTTGGTTCAAGGGGTACACGGGCAGCAGTAGACAGGTCAGTGGAGGCCTAGTGGAAGGAGGGACCGCAGACAGGCTTCGAAGCCCTAACATAATAAATTGGGCTGCCTGTAGGCAGTTTAAAATTGGTTCCAGGGGAACACGGGCAGCAGTAGACAGGTCAGTGGAGGCCTAGTGGAAGGAGGGACCGCAGACAGGCTTCGAAGCCCTAACATAATAAATTGGGCTGCCTGTAGGCAATTTAAAATTGGTTCCAGGGGAACACGGGCAGCAGTAGACAGGTAAGTGGAGGCCTAGTGGAAGGAGGGACCGCAGACAGGCTTCGAAGGCCTAACATAATAAAATGGGCTGGCTGTAGGCAATTTAAAATTGGTTCCAGGGGAACACGGGCAGCAGTAGACAGGTAAGTGGAGGCCTAGTGGAAGGAGGGACCGCAGACAGGCTTCGAAGGCCTAACATAATAAATTGGGCTGCCTGTAGGCAATTTAAAATTGGTTCCAGGGGAACACGGGCAGCAGTAGACAGGTAAGTGGAGGCCTAGTGGAAGGAGGGACCGCAGACAGGCTTCGAAGGCCTAACGTAATAAAATGGGCTGGCTGTAGGCAATTTACAATTGGTTCCATGGGAACACGGGCAGCAGTAGACAGGTCAGTGGAGGCCTAGTGGAAGGAGTGACGGCAGACAGGCATCAAAGGCCTAACATCATAACATTGGGCTGTTGGCAATTTAAAATTGGTTCCAGGGGTACACGGGCAACAGTGGTCTGGTCAGTGGAAGTCTAGTGGAAGGAGTGACGGCAGACAGGCATCAAAGGCCTAACATAATAACATTTGGCTGTTGGCAATTTAAAATTGGTTCCAGGGGTACACGGGCAACAGTGGTCTGGTCAGTGGAAGTCTAGTGGAAGGAGTGACGGCAGACTGGCTAAGAAGGCCTAACATAACAAAATTGGGCTAGCTGTAGGCAAGTTTAAATTGGTTCCAGGGGAACACGGCCAGCAGTGGCCTGGTCAGTGTAGTAGTTGTAGAAAGAACGGACCGCAGACAGGCTTCGAAGGCCTAACATAACAAAAATGTCAAAACAATGGTATTGTCAGTGCCAGGCATTGAAGGATGTCAGCGCATAGACTAAACATTGGTGAAGCTGTGAGAGATAATTTTGCTAGTGGTAGAGCACTGTTTGAGCTGGGGGGGGGAACTGTCTTGTGGCCGGCGGTACAGGCCCAGGGCCCTTCATATTACAATGGTGTGTCTGACGTTGGGTGCGCACCACCACCGCCAGAGACACTTTATTGTACTATGAGGGACCCAGTGGCAGTGCCGTCGACCAAAAGCGGGCACACCCACCTCTTCAGACAAACAGCACTCTCACGGGTGCTGGCGCAAAGTGGCGATACCACGGCCCCGTGTGGGGAGTTTGGCCATTTTGTTAGGAGTAAACATGTCGTATGCTGGACAATCAGGTGCAGAAAATTACGAGATTGGAAAAGTCATTCAGAAGAGTCCACAGGCAAGACCTTTTCATAGGAAAGTTAGGTGTCAGCCGGGCAAGGTGGGGCAAAAGATTTCGAAATCCAGTTGTGGTTCATTTTAATGAAGGTTAGATCATCTACCCATTTTGGGTAGCCAGACGAGTCCTTTTTTCTGTTAGTATTGAACCTGCAGCACTGAATACTCTTTCTGATAGGACACTAGCTGCCGGGCAAGCAAGCTCCTGCAATGCATATTCTGCCAATTCTGGCCAGGTGTCTAATTTGGATGCCCAGTAATCAAATGGGAATGACGGTTGAGGGAGAACGTCGATAAGGGATGAAAAATAGTTTGTAACCATACTGGACAAATGTTGTCTCCTGTCACTTTGAATTGATGCTGCAGTACCTGTCCTGTCTGCGGTCATAGCAAAATCACTCCACAACCTGGTCAGAAAACCCCTCTGGCCAACGCCACTTCTGATTTCTGCCCCTCTAACACCTCTGGTCTGCTGGCCCCTGGAGCTCGTGTGAGAACGATCACGGGCGCTGTGTGCAGGGAATGCCAGAAGCAAACGGTCAACAAGAGTTGATTGTTTTGTTGCTAATATTAGTTCCAAGTTCTCATGTGGCATAATATTTTGCAATTTGCCTTTATAGCGAGGATCAAGGAGGCAGGCCAACCAGTAATCGCCATCGTTCATCATTTTTGTAATGCGTGTGTCCCTTTTGAGGATACGCAAGGCATAATCCGCCATGTGGCCCAAAGTTCCAGTTGTCAAATCTGCGGTTGTGCTTGGTTGAGGGGCAGTTGCAGGCAAATCTACGTCATTTGTGTCCCTCAAAAAACCAGAACCCGCCCTTGCCACGCCACCAATTTCCAATGACCCCGGGAAAGCTTCCTCATTAAAAATATACTCATCCCCATCATCCTCCTCATCCTCCACCTCCTCTTCGCCCGCTACCTCGTCCTGTACACTGCTCTGACCAGACAATGGCTGACTGTCATCAAGGCTTTCCTCTTCCTCTGGTGCAGACGCCTGATCCTTTATGTGCGTCAAACTTTGCATCAGCAGACACATTAGGGGGATGCTCATGCTTATTATGGCGTTGTCTGCACTAACCAGCCGTGTGCATTCCTCAAAACACTGAAGGACTTGACACATGTCTTGAATCTTCGACCACTGCACACCTGACAACTCCATGTCTGCCATCCTACTGCCTGCCCGTGTATGTGTATCCTCCCACAAAAACATAACAGCCCGCCTCTGTTCGCACAGTCTCTGAAGCATGTGCAGTGTTGAGTTCCACCTTGTAACAACGTCTATGATTAGGCGATGCTGGGGAAGGTCCAAAGAACGCTGATAGGTCTGCATACGGCTGGAGTGTACAGGCGAACGGCGGATATGTGCGCAAAGTCCACGCACTTTGAGGAGCAGGTCGGATAACCCCGGATAACTTTTCAGGAAGCACTGCACCACCAGGTTTAAGGTGTGAGCCAGGCAAGGAATGTGTTTCAGTTGGGAAAGGGAGATGGCAGCCATGAAATTCCTTCCGTTATCACTCACTACCTTGCCTGCCTCAAGATCTACAGTGCCCAGCCACGACTGCGTTTCTTGCTGCAAGAACTCGGACAGAACTTCCGCGGTGTGTCTGTTGTCGCCCAAACACTTCATAGCCAATACAGCCTGCTGACGTTTGCCAGTAGCTGCCCCATAATGGGAGACCTGGTGTGCAACAGTGGCAGCTGCGGATGGAGTGGTTGTGCGACTGCGGTCTGTGGACGAGCTCTCGCTTCTGCAGGAGGACGAGGAGGAGGAGGAGGGGGTGCAAACGGCTACAGCCAACTGTTTCCTAGACCGTGGGCTAGGCAGAACTGTCCCAAACTTGCTGTCCCCTGTGGACCCTGAATCCACCACATTTACCCAGTGTGCCGTGATGGACACGTAACGTCCCTGGCCATGCCTACTGGTCCATGCATCTGTTGTCAGGTGCACCTTTGTGCTCACAGATTGCCTGAGTGCATGGACGATGCGCTCTTTAACATGCTGGTGGAGGGCTGGGATGGCTTTTCTGGAAAAAAAGTGTCGACTTGGTAGCTCGTAGCGTGGTACAGCG
Source organism: Ranitomeya imitator (assembly GCF_032444005.1). Classification (NCBI taxonomy): domain Eukaryota; kingdom Metazoa; phylum Chordata; class Amphibia; order Anura; family Dendrobatidae; genus Ranitomeya; species Ranitomeya imitator. Next base: position 556,006,512 of record NC_091285.1, read on the forward strand.
TAGTCCATCAGGTCTTTGAAAGCTTCGCTTTCAACTAACCGGTAGGGCATCATCTCTAACGAGATTAGTCTAGCTATGTGGGCGTTCAAACCCTGTGTACGCGGATGCGAGGCTAAGTACTTCCTTTTTCTAACCATAGTCTCATGTAGGGTGAGCTGGACTGGAGAGCTGGAGATCGTGGAACTAGCGGGGGTGCCGGTGGACATGGCAGACTGAGAGACGGTGGGAGATGGTATTGTTGCCGCCGGTGCCCTAGATGCAGTGTTTCCTACTACGAAACTGGAGATTCCCTGACCCTGACTGCTTTGGCCTGGCAAAGAAACCTGCACAGATACTGCAGGTGGTGCAGAAAATGGTGGCCCTACACTGCCGGAAGGGATGTTGCGTTGATGAGTAGCTTCATTGGCCGAGGGTGCTACAACCTTAAGGGACGTTTGGTAGTTAGTCCAAGCTTGCAAATGCATGGTGTTTAAATGTCTATGCATGCAACTTGTATTGAGACTTTTCAGATTCTGCCCTCTGCTTAAGGTAGTTGAACATTTTTGACAGATTACTTTGTGCTGATCAATTGGATGTTGTTTAAAAAAATGCCAGACTGCACTCTTTCTAGCATCGGATACCTTTTCAGGCATTGCAGACTGAGCTTTAACCGGATGGCCACGCTGTCCTCCAACAGGTTTTGACTTTGCCACGCGTTTTGGCCAAGATACGGGCCCGGCAGATGGAACCTGTTGCGATGTTGATGCCTGCTGCGGCCCCTCCTCCTCCGCTTCAGAACTGCTGCCGCCTGCACCCTGTTCCCCCAATGGCTGCCAATCGGGGTCAAGAACTGGGTCATCTATTACCTCTTCTTGTAGCTCGTGTGCAACTTCATCTGTGTCACCGTGTCGGTCGGTGGTATAGCGTTCGTGATGGGGCAACATAGTCTCATCAGGGTCTGATTCTTGATCAGCACCCTGCGAGGGCAATGTTGTGGTCTGAGTCAAAGGACCAGCATAGTAGTCTGGCTGTGGCTGTGCATCAGTGCACTCCATGTCAGATTCAACTTGTAATGGGCATGGACTGTTAACTGCTTCACTTTCTAAGCCAGGGACGGTATGTGTAAAGAGCTCCATGGAGTAACCCGTTGTGTCGCCTGCTGCATTCTTCTCTGTTGTTGTTTTTGCTGAAGAGGACAAGGAAGCGACTTGTCCCTGACCGTGAACATCCACTAACGACGCGCTGCTTTTACTTTTACCAGTTTCACGAGAGGAGGCAAAAGAGCTAGAGGCTGAGTCAGCAAGATAAGCCAAAACTTGCTCTTGATGCTCCGGCTTAAAAAGCGGTTTTCCTACTCCCAGAAAAGGGAGGGTTCGAGGCCTTGTGTAGCCAGACGACGAACCTGGCTCCACAGCTCCAGACTTAGGTGCAATATTTTTTTTCCCACGACCAGCTGATGCTCCACCACTACCACTACCCTCATTACCAGCTGACAATGAACGCCCCCGGCCACGACCTCTTCCACCAGACTTCCTCATTGTTTTAAAAACGTTACCAAACGAACGGTATTTGTTGCTGTCACACAACTTACACGGTGAGCTATAACTTCAGTATGATTTAGCTACCCCTTTACAGGTGGGTGAGACCACAACGAAAATCAGCCACAATGTTACACACTCTGTTGTTGTTGGCAACAAATGAGATGGCACACACGCAGGACTGTCACTGAAGCACAAATGTAAATATTTATCTCCCACTGATTTGTGTTTGTTTTTTTTAAAAGGGAGACTTCAGAAAAAAAAAAAATTAAAAAAAAATTATTTTTTACAGAAGAATTTATAAAACAAATAAAATGAAATGATTGTTTCAGGGAGAATTTAGGAAAAAAAAAAAAAAAAAAGGCTTTGTAGGGCCCACTGAGTGAGAGAGGACGCACACAGGAGTTAGGAGTGGCACACAAGCCCAGAGGCCAATATTAATCTCCCACCGATTGATTTAGTTATTTTTTTTGGTAGATTTTGGAACCCAAATCAAGCAAAAAAATTAATAGGCTTTCTATGGCCCACAATTGGGGAGAGAGAGAGAGATGGCACACCCAGGAGTCAAGACTGGCACACAAGCAGAAGGGGCAATATAAATCTCCCACAGATTTTTTTTTTTTTTTTTTTTTTCAGGGTAACTTGAGAGAAAAAAAAAATACAAAAAAAATGATTTTTTTCAGGAATAATTTAGAAACCAAAGAAAATAAAATGATTGTTTCAGGGAGAATTTAGAAAACAAATAAAACAAAAAATAGGCTTTCTAGGGCCCACTGAGTGACAGATGACGCTCACAGGAGTCAGGAGTGGCACACAAGCCCAGAGGCCAATATTAATCTCCCACTGATTGATTTAGTGATTTTTTTTGGTAGATTTTGGAACCCAAATCAAGCAAAAAAATTAATAGGCTTTCTATGGCCCACTATTTGTGAGAGAGATGGCACGCTCAGGACTGGCACACAAGCCCAGAGGCCAATATTAATCTCCCATTTTTTTTTTTTTCCAGGGAAAATTTATAAACCCAATAAAAAAAATAATAATAAATAGGCTTTCTATGGCCCACTATCTGAGAGAGAGAGATGGCACGCTTAGGACTGGCACACAAGCCCAAAGGCCAATATTAATCTCCCACTGATTGATTGATTGATTGATTTTTTCAGGTAGAATTATGAACCCAAATCAACCAAAAAAATGAATAGGCTTTCTATGGCCCACTATTTGTGAGAGAGATGGCACGCTCAGGACTGGCACACAAGCCCAGAGGCCATTATTAATCTCCCACTTTTTTTTTTTCCAGGGAAAATTTATAAACCCAATAAAATAATAAAAAAATAGGCTTTCTATGGCCCACTATCTGAGAGAGAGAGAGATGGCACGCTTAGGACTGGCACACAAGCCCAAAGGCCAATATTAATCTCCCACTGATTGATTTATTGATTTTTTCAGGTAGAATTTAGAACCCAAATCAAGCAAAAAAATTAATAGGCTTTCTATGGCCCACTGAGTGAGAGATGGCACACACAGGAATAAGGAGTGGCACACAAGCCCTGAGGCCAATATTTTTCTCCCACTGATTGATGTTGTGATTTTTTCTGGTAGATTTTGGAACCCAAATCAAGCAAAAAAATAAATAGGCTTTCTATGGCCCACTGAGTGAGAGATGACACAGACAGAGATGGCACTCTAGCAGAAATGTCAATCTTAATCTCCCACAAAAAAAAAAAAAAAAAAAAAGGAACTGTCCTTCAATTACTATCTCCCTGCAGTAATCTCAGCCAGGTATGGCAGGCAGCAATAAGGAGTGGACTGATGCACAAATTAAATAAAAAGTGTGGACAAACAAACAAGATAGCTGTGCAGAAAGGAAGGAACAAGAGGATTTGTGCTTTGAAAAAAGCAGTTGGTTTGCACAGCGGCGTACACACAGCAATGCAGCTATCAGGGAGCCTTCTAGGGCAGCCCAATGAGCTACAGCGCCGAGGAAAAAAAAAAAAAAAAAGGAGCTTCCACTGTCCCTGCACACCGAAGGTGGTGTTGGGCAGTGGAAATCGCTACAGCACAAGCGGTTTTGTGGTTAATGGACCCTGCCTAACGCTATCCCTGCTTCTGACGAAGCGGCAGCAACCTCTCCCTAAGCTCAGATCAGCAGCAGTAACATGGCGGTCAGCGGGAACTCCCCTTTATAGCCCCTGTGACGCCGCAGACAGCAAGCCAATCACTGCAATGCCCTTCTCTAAGATGGTGGGGACCAGGACCTATGTCATCACGCTGCCCACACTCTGCGTTTACCTTCATTGGCTGAGAAATGGCGCTTTTCGCGTCATTGAAACGCAACTTTGGCGCGAAAGTCGCGTACCGCATGGCCGACCACGCACAGGGGTCGGATCGGGTTTCATGAAACTCGACTTCGCCAAAAGTCGGCGACTTTTGAAAATGTTCGACCCGTTTCACTCAACCCTAGTAAATTACTGACCAAATTCTGAACATGTGATTGTGGCCTAAAACACATCACTTGTCATGTGCAAGTCATGAAAGAAAGTTTTGTGGACTAGATTTAGGGTCCATTTATGAGGTATCCTACACCTTGTCACGGTTGGATGAATTCTACTCTTTTTGATTAAAAAATGTAACTATTTGTCTCATGTCTTTTACGTGTACAGCAATGGTATAATTCATGTATTCATCTTGAATGAAAAAAACAGAAATGTGAAATTTTTGCAAATTTAACCCCTCTGTGACCTTAGACGTAATATCCCGTCGAGGTGCCCTGGGCCTATCTGACCCTGGACGGGATAGTACGTCATAGCGATCGGCAGCGCTCACGGGGGGAGCGCCGCCGATCGCGGCCGGGTGTCAGCTGCTTATCGCAGCTGACATCCGGCACTATGTGCCGGGAGCGGTAACGGACCGCCCCCGGCACATTAACCCCCGGCACACCGCGATCAAAGATGATCGCAATGTGCTGGCGGTATAGGGAAGCTTCCCGCAGGGAGGGGGCTCCCTGCGGGCTTCCCTGAATCCCCCGCAGCAACGCGATGTGATCGCGTTGCTGCGAGGGTCTTACCTCCCTCCCTGCTTGCTCCAGGCCCGGATCCAAGATGGCCGCGGCATCCGGGTCCTGCAGGGAGGGAGGTGGCTTCACAGAGCCTGCTCAGAGCAAGCACTGTGAAGCCTGCAGTGCTGCATGTCAGATCAGTGATCTGACAGAGTGCTGTGCAAACTGTCAGATCACTGATCTGTGATGTCCCCCCCTGGGACAAAGTAAAAAAGTTAAAAATAATTTTTCCAAATGTGTAAAAAAAAAAAAAAAAATATTCCTAAATAATGAAAAAAAAAATATATACAGTGCCTACAAGTAGTATTCAACCCCCTGCAGATTTAGCAGGTTTAATAAGATGCAAATAAGTTAGAGCCTTCAAACTTCAAACAAGAGCAGGATTTATTAACAGATGCATAAATCTTACACACCAAAAAGTTTTGTTGCTCAGTTAAATTTTTATAAATTTTAAACATAAAAGTGTGGGTCAATTATTATTCAACCCCTAGGTTTAATATTTTGTGGAATAACCTTTGTTTGCAATTACAGCTAATAATTGTCTTTTATAAGACCTGATCAGGCCGGCACAGGTCTCTGGAGTTATCTTGGCCCACTCCTCCATGCAGATCTTCTCCAAGTTATCTAGGTTCTTTGGGTGTCTCATGTGGACTTTAATCTTGAGCTCCTTCCACAAGTTTTCAATTGGGTTAAGGTCAGAAGACTGACTAGGCCACTGCAACACCTTGATTTTTTGCCTCTTGAACCAGGCCTTGGTTTTCTTGGCTGTGTGCTTTGGGTCGTTGTCTTGTTGGAAGATGAAATGACGACCCATCTTAAGATCCTTGATGGAGGAGCGGAGGTTCTTGGCCAAAATCTTCAGGTAGGGCGTGCTATTCATCTTCCCATGGATGCGGACCAGATGGCCACGCCCCTTGGCTGAGAAACAGCCCCACAGCATGATGCTGCCACCACCATGCTTGACTGTAGGGATGGTATTCTTGGGGTCGTATGCAGTGCCATCCAGTCTCCAAACGTCACGTGTGTGGTTGGCACCAAAGATCTCGATCTTGGTCTCATCAGACCAGAGAACCTTGAACCAGTCAGTCTCAGAGTCCTCCAAGTGATCATGAGCAAACTGTAGACGAGCCTTGACATGACGCTTTGAAAGTAAAGGTACCTTACGGGCTCGTCTGGAACGGAGACCATTGCGGTGGAGTACGTTACTTATGGTATTGACTGAAACCAATGTCCCCACTGCCATGAGATCTTCCCGGAGCTCCTTACTTGTTGTCCTTGGGTTAGCCTTGACTCTTAGCCTTGACTCTTCGGACAAGCCTGGCCTCGGCACGGGAGGAAACTTTCAAAGGCTGTCCAGGCCGTGGAAGGCTAACAGTAGTTCCATAAGCCTTCCACTTCCGGATGATGCTCCCAACAGTGGAGACAGGTAGGCCCAACTCCTTGGAAAGGGTTTTGTACCCCTTGCCAGCCTTGTGACCCTCCACGATCTTGTCTCTGATAGCCTTGGAATGCTCCTTTGTCTTTCCCATGTTGACCATGTATGAGTGCTGTTCACAAGTTTGGGGAGGGTCTTAAATAGTCAGAAAAGGCTGGAAAAAGAGATAATTAATCCAAACATGTGAAGCTCATTGTTCTTTGTGCCTGAACTACTTCTTAATACTTTAGTGGAACCAAACAGAATTCTGGTGGGTTGAGGGGTTGAATAATAAATGACCCTCTGAAAAGACTTTTCACAATTTAAAAAGAAAATAAACAAAGAAATAACATTCTTTTTTTGCTGCAGTGCATTTTACACTTCCAGGCTGATCTACAGTCCAAATGTCACAATGCCAAGTTAATTCCAAATGTGTAAACCTGCTAAATCTGCAGGGGGTTGAATACTACTTGTAGGCACTGTATATTATTCCCATAAATACATTTCTTCATCTAAATAAAGAAAAACAAAACAATAAAAGTACACATATTTAGTATCGCCGCGTCCGTAACGACCCGACCTATAAAACTGGCCCACTAGTTAACCCCTTCAGTAAACACCGTAATAAAAAAAAAAACGAGGCAAAAAACAACGCTTTATTATCATACCGCCAAACAAAAAGTGGAATAACACGCGATCAAAACGACAGATATAAATAACCATGGTACCGCTGAAAACGTCATCTTGTTCCGCAAAAATCGAACTGCAACACATCATCATCAGCAAAAAAATAAAAAAGTTATAGTCCTGAGAATAAAGCGATGCAAAAATAATTATTTTTTCTGTAAAATAGTTTTTATCGTATAAAAGCGCCAAAACATGAAAAAATGATATAAATGAGGTGTCGTTGTAATCGTACTGAACCGAAGAATAAAACTGCTTTATCAATTTTACCAAACGCGGAACGGTATAAACGCCTCCCCCAAAAGAAGTTCATGAATATCTGGTTTTTGGTCATTCTTCCTCACAAAAATCGGAATAAAAAGCGATCAAAAAATGTCACGAGCCCGGAAATGTTACCAATAAAAACGTCAACTCGTCCCGCAAAAAACAAGACCTCACATGACTCTGTGGACCAAAATATGGAAAAATTATAGCTCTCAAAATGTGGTAACGCAAAAAATATTTTTTGCAATAAAAAGCGTCTTTCAGTGTGTGACGGCTGCCAATCATAAAAACCCGCTAAAAAACTCGCTATTAAAGTAAATCAAACCCCCCTTCATCACCCCCTTAGTTAGGGGAAAATAAAAAAAATGTATTTATTTCCATTTTCCAATTAGGGCTAGGGTTAGGGTTAGGGTTAGGGCTAGGGTTGGGGCTACAGTTAAGGTTGGGGCTAAAGTTAGGGTTCGGGTTTAGATTACATTTGCAGTTGGGAATAGGGTTGGGATTAGGGTTAGGGGTGTGTCAGGGTTAGAGGTGTGGTTAGGGTTACCGTTGGAATTAGGATTAGGGGTGTGTTTGGATTAGGGTTTCAGTTATAATTGGGGGGTTTCCACTGTTTAGGCACATCAGGGGCTATCCAAACACGACATGGCGTCCGATCTCAATTCCAGCCAATTCTGCATTGAAAAAGTAAAACAGTGCTCCTTCCCTTCCGAGCTCTCCCGTGTGCCCAAACAGGGGTTTACCCCAACATATGGGGTATCAGCGTACTCAGGACCAATAGGACAACAACTTTTGGGGTCCAATTTCTCCTGTTACCCTTGGGAAAATACAATACTGGGGGCTAAAAAATAATTTTTGTGGGAAAACAAAAAGATTTTATATTTTCACGGCTCTGCGTTATAAACTGTAGTGAAACACTTGGGGGTTCAAAGTTCTCACAACACATCTAGATAAGTTCATTGAGGGGTCTAGTTTCCAATATGGGGTCACTTGTGGGGGGTTTCTACTGTTTAGGTACATTATGGGCTCTGCAAACGCAATGTGACGCCTGCAGACCAATCCATTTAAGTCTGCATTCCAAATGATGCTCCTTCACTTCCGAGCCATCCTATGCGCCCAAACGGTGGTTCCCCCCCACATATCGGGTATCAGCGTACTCAGGACAAATTGGACAACAACATTTAGGGTCCAATTTCTCCTGCTAACCTTGGAAAAATACAAAACTGGGGGCTAAAATATAATTTTTGTGGAAAAAAAATATTTTTTATTTGCACGGCTCTGCGTTATAAACTGTAGTGAAATACTTGGGGGTTCAAAACTCTCACAACACATCTAGATGAGTTCCTTAGGGGGTCTACTTTCCAAAATGGTGTCACTTGTGGGGGGTTTCTACTGTTTAGGTACATTAGGGGCTCTGCAAACGCAATGTGATGCCTGCAGACCATTCCATCTAAGTCTGCATTCCAAATGGTGCTCCTTCCCTTCCGAGCCCTCCCATGCGCCCAAACGATGGTTCCCCCCCACATATGGGGTATCAGCATACTCAGGACAAATTGGACAACAACTTTTGGGGTCCAATTTCTCCTGTTATCCTAGGGAAAATACAAAACTGGGGGCTAAAAAATAATTTTTGTGGGAAAAATTTTTTTTTTTATTTTTATGGCTCTGCATTATAAACTTCTGTGAAGCCCTTGGTGGGTCAAAGTGCTCACCACACATCCAGATAAGTTCCTTAGGGGGTCTACTTTCAAAAATGATGTCACTTGTGGGGGGTTTCAATGTTTAGGCACATCAGTGGCTCTCCAAACGCAACATGGCGTCCCATCTGAATTCCTGACAATTTTGGCATGAAAAGTCAAACGGTGCTCCTTCCCTTCCGAGCTCTACCATGTGCCCAAACAGTGGTTTACCCCCACATATGGGGTATCAGGGTACTCAGGACAAATTGGACAACTTATGGTGTCCAATTTCTTCTCTTACCCTTCGGAAAATAAAAAATTGGGAGCGAAAAGATAATTTTTGTGAAAAAATATGATTTTTTATTTTTACGGTTCTGCATTATAAACTTCTGTGAAGCACTTGGTGGGTCAAAGTGCTCACCACACCTCTAGATAAGTTCCTTAGGGGGTCTACTTTCCAAAATGGTGTCACTTGTGGGGGGTTTCAATGTTTAGGCACATCAGGGGCTCTCCAAACGCAACATGGCGTCCCATCTCAATTCCTGTCAATTTTGCATTGAAAAGTCAAATTGCCCTCCTTCGCTTCCAAGCTCTGTCATGCGCCCAAACAGTGGTTTACCCCCACATATGGGGTATCGGCGTACTCAGGACAAATTGTACAACAACTTTTGGGGTCCATTTTCTCCTATTACCCTTGGTAAAATAAAACAAATTGGAGCTGAAGTAAATTTTTTGTGAAAAAAAGTTAAATGTTCATTTTTATTTAAATATTCCAAAAATTCCTATGAAACACCTGAAGGGTTAATAAAATTCTTGAATGTGGTTTTGAGCACCTTGAGGGGTGCAGTTTTTAGAATGGTGTCACACTTGGGTATTTTCTATCATATAGACCCCTCAAAATGACTTCAAATGAGATGTGGTCCCTAAAAAAAAAAATGGTGTTGTAAAAATGAGAAATTGCTGGTCAACTTTTAACCCTTATAACTCCCTAACAAAAAAAAAATTGGTTCCAAAATTATGCTGATGTAAAGTAGACATGTGGGAAATGTTACTTATTAAGTATTTTGTGTGACATATCTCTGTGATTTAAGTGCATAAAAATTCAAAGTTTGAAAATTGCGAAATTTTCAAAATTTTCGCCAAATTTCTGTTTTTTTCACAAATAAACGCAGGTACTATCAAAGAAATTTTACCACTATTATGAAGTACAATATGTCACGAGAAAACAGTGTCAGAATCACCAGGATCCGTTGAAGCATTCCAGAGTTATAACTGCATAAAGGGACAGTGGTCAGAATTGTAAAAAGTGCCCTGGTCATTGATGTGCAAACCACCCTTGGGGGTAAAGGGGTTAATAAAAAAAGAAAAACTGAAATATCACATGGGAGAAAAAAAAAGGAAGTAAATCTCCAACGTGAAACTTGGATAAAAAATATGAAATATCACATGGTCATAAGTATTCAGACCCTTTGCTCATACACTCATATTTAAGTCACATGCTGTCCATTTCCTTGTGATTCTCCTTGAGATGGTTCTACTCCTTCATTGGAGGCCAGCTCTGTTTAATTAAACTGATAGGACTTGATTTGGAAAGGCACACACCTGTCTATATAAGACCTCACAGCTCACAGTGCATGTCAGACCAAATGAGAATCATGCGGTCAAAGGAACTGGCCAAAGAGCTCAGAAACAGAATTGTGGCAAGGCACAGATTTGGCATGGGTTACAAAAGAATTTATGCAGTACTCAAGGTTCCTAAGAGCACAGTGGTCTCCATAATACTTAAATGGAAGAAGTTTTGGACCACCACAAGTCTTCCTAGACCTGGCCATCCAGACAAACTGAGCAATTGTGGAGAAGAGATTTGGTGAGAGAGGTAAAGAAGAACCCCAATATCACGGCGGCTGAGCTCCAGAGATGCAGGAGAGAGATGAGAGAAAGTTCCACAAAGTCAACTATCACTGCAGCCCTCCACCAGTCAGGCCTTTATGGCAGAGTGGCCAGACGGAAGCCTCTCCTAAGTGCAAGACATATGAAAGCCTGCATCGAGTTTGCTAAAAACACATGAAGGACTCCCAGACTATGAGAAATAAGATTCTCTGGTCTGATGGATGAAGATAGACCTTTGTGGTGATAATTCTAAGTGGTATGTGTGAAGAAAACCAGGCACTGCTCATCACCTGCCCAATACAATCCCAACAGTGAAACATGGTGGTGGCAGCATCATGCTATGATGTGTTTTTCAGCTGCAGGGACAGGACGACTAGTTATCATTCAAGGAAACATGAAAGCTGCCAAGTATAGAGATATCCTGGATGAAAACCTCTTCCAGAGTGCTCTGGCCTCAGACTTGGCCAAAGGTACGCCTTCCAACAAGACAATGACCCTAAGCACACAGCTAAAATAACAAATGAGTGACTTCAGAACAACTCTGTGACAATTCTTGACTGGCCCAGCCAGAGCCCTGACCTAAACCCAACTGAGCCTCTCTGTAGAGACCTGAAAATGGCTGTCCACCAACGTTCACCATCCATCCTGACAGAACTCAAGAGGATCTGCAAGGAAGAATGGCAGAGGATCCCCAAATCCAGGTGTGAGAAACTTGTTCCATCATTCCCAAGAAGACTCATGGCTGTACTAGCTCAAATGGTGCTTCTACTCAATACTGAGCAAAGGGTCTGATTACTTTTGACCATGTGATATTTCAGTTTTTCTTTTTTAATAAATTTGCAAAAATTACTACATTTCTGTTTTTTTAGTCAAGATGGGGAGCAGAGTGCACATTAATTAGAAAAAAAATGAACTTTTTTGAATTTACCAAATGGCTGCAATGAAACAAAGAGTGAAAAATGTAAAGGGGTCTGAATACTTTCTGTACCCAGTGTATATTATTGATACCTCTCCAGCGGTAAAATATAAAAAAAACCCTCTAGAGCATTGCTTTAATATCTGATGTTGATTTTATCAATGTGTTTATTTCAATGCTGAAAGAAAGACATTTGCTTTAAGTTTTATTGTGAACAGCTATAAACTAAATGTTACATTGTATCTTGATTTATTAGGATTCTATTCCTATGTAAGTCGTAAGAAGCAAATTCTATGTAAGCCGGCTCTTTCAGAGACTACATTTATGATGGTAAATTCAGCTGTAAATTTGGATGATAGACGTCCTTGTGATGTTTGACTCATTTTAGAAATGTATATAATCCCTAAAATAACTAATTTAAGAGAGCATTGCTTGTGCTATATTTTCCATGTTTCAGCTCACCTGCAAAGAACTAATGCATACTTTCAGCATGTTGGCTGAAATGTCTTCTGCCACTTGGAAATTCAAATGTTGATTTATGGCACAGGCTATGGTTGTTGAATACCAATACTTTTATGTGGAAATTACTCGTACGAGGGATCAGCTGTATCTATGGCTTCTCAGTTGCTACAATAAATTATATTTCTATATGAATATACTGCAGATATCTGCACTAATCAGTTCTGAAAGTGCCAATACATTATGCCTTAATGATGATATTAAGTTTCTTAACTGTATTTATTTATTTCTTTAAATACAATACCTGGACTTGGATCTTTTCCGTTTGTGGGCTTTCAATTTTTCGTCTCCTTTTCCCACGAGCCATAAACTTTTTTTTTATTTTTCAACCAACTAAGCCATATGAGGGTTTGATTTTTTTGTGGGACAAGTTGTAGTTTTTAATGACAACATTCAATTTATGTAAATCTACGTTCCCACAAGGATGTTTTGGTAAATTTTTGATGTTGCAGATTTTTAGCAAAATTTCTGCACCTATTATATAACTTAGATTACTTGCATTTTTGTCATTGTGTTTTTCTTACATGTGTTTTTGACTTAACAGTTTTTTTGTCTCTTGTCGGTATATAATGTTTTAACCCCTTTCAGACCTCGGACTGGATAGTATGTCCGAGGTCAGATCCCCTGCTTTGATGCGGGCTCTGGAGGTGAGCCCGCATCAAAGTTGGGACATGTCAGCTGTTTTGAACAGCTGACATGTGCCCACAATAGCGGCGGGTAGTCGACGCTCATAGCAATGCAATAATTCTACTACATAGGAGCGATCTGAGCTTCGCTTCTATGTAGCAGAGGCAATTAAGTTGTGCCATCTTCTAGCCTCCCATGTAGGCTATTGAAACATGGCAAAAGTAAAACAAAATTTAAAAAAAATATATACTTTTGCCCCATTCAAAATAAAACAATAAAAAAAATCAAACATGCACATATTTGGTATCGCCGCATTGAGAATCGCCCGATCTATCAATAAAAAAAAAGAATTAACCTGATCGCTAAACAGCGTAGTGAGAAAAAAATTTGAAATGCCAGAATTATGTTTTTCAAAAGAACGTATCTGCACCAAAATGGTATAATTAAAAACCCTCACCCGAGCCTAGATCACAAAAAATAGAGACGCTACGGGTATCGGAAAATGGAGCATTTTTTTTAGCAAAGTTTGGAATTTTTTTTCACCACTTAGATAAAAAATAACCTAGACATGTTCGGTGTCTATGAACTCGTAATGACGTGGAAAATCGCAATGGCAGGTCAGTTTTAGCATTTAGTGAACCTAGCAAAAAAGCCAAATAAAAAAGCAGTGTGCGATTGCATTTTTTTTGCAATTTCACCTCATTTAGAATTGTTTTTCCTGCTTTCTAGTACATGATATGCTAAAACCAATGATGTTGCTTAAAAGTACAGCTCGTCCCACAAAAAATAAATACTCACATGGCCATATTAATGGAAAAATAAAAAGTTATGCCTCTGGGAAGGAGGGGAGCGAAAAACGAAAATGAAAAAAGAAAATACCCCTGGTTATGAAGGGGTTCAACAAAGCTGCTTTGTTTTTTATACTGCCTGGTACTTGGCTTTCAAAAAACTTTATTGATGCAGTCATGTGCAATTACATGCATTTTTCATGCGTTTCTGCAGCGGAAACCCAGATGCGTTTTTTACCTACGGATTTTCAGCATCTAATTCCAGTCTATGGGAAAAATCCGCACATAAAACTCAGCGTACCTGCAAGAGAAATTGACATGTTGCGGATTTGAATCGCACATGTCATATCAGCTTATGTTGAGTAAAAAAGAAAGCAAAGAAAGAAGAATTAGTAATGTAAAAAACAATAACTTTATTAGCTGCATTAAAGTACTTGTTCACTACTAGGGCAACCAGGGCCGTATTTGCCACTAGGCACTTGAGGGCACCAGGATGCGGGGGGCGGCAGCGGCACCTGAGAAAGGTTTTTTTGTTCGTTTTTTTTAAATACCTTTTTTCCCACGGAAGCAGGACGCTCCGCCCTCATTTGTGGTGCTGGAGGACCGGGTGCCTCTCCTTGGTGGCTGCAGGGATAGAGCGGCCCCGGAAGCAGGATGCTCCACCCTCATCTCAGTGGTGGTGGAGGACCGGGCGCCTCTCGTTGGTGGCTGTATGGATAGAGTAGCTGTGTCAGGGGCGGTGCTCTCTGCTGTTCGGAAGACTGACGTGACGAGAGGAGTGGGTGAAGGAGGAAGAGAACAATGTCGGAGGCGGCACTGTGAGTATCGAGCGCCCTTCTCTGATCTGTGTAGTGACCAGGGGGCAAGTGCTGCTGTGCCCTGTGCCCTCTATTCTACTGTACCTTACATAGTAACATAGTAACATAGTTAGTAAGGCCGAAAAAAGACATTTGTCCATCCAGTTCAGCCTATATTCCATCATAATAAATCCCCAGATCTACGTCCTTCTACAGAACCTAATAATTGTATGATACAATATTGTTCTGCTCCAGGAAGACATCCAGGCCTCTCTTGAACCCCTCGACTGAGTTCGCCATCACCACCTCCTCAGGCAAGCAATTCCAGATTCTCACTGCCCTAACAGTAAAGAATCCTCTTCTATGTTGGTGGAAAAACCTTCTCTCCTCCAGACGCAAAGAATGCCCCCTTGTTCCCATCACCTTCCTTGGTATAAACAGATCCTCAGCGAGATATTTGTATTGTCCCCTTATATACTTATACATGGTTATTAGATCGCCCCTCAGTCGTCTTTTTTCTAGACTAAATAATCCTAATTTCGCTAATCTATCTGGGTATTGTAGATCTCCCATCCCCTTTATTAATTTTGTTGCCCTCCTTTGTACTCTCTCTAGTTCCATTATATCCTTCCTGAGCACCGGTGCCCAAAACTGGACACAGTACTCCATGTGCGGTCTAACTAGGGATTTGTACAGAGGCAGTATAATGCTCTCATCATGTGTATCTAGACCTCTTTTAATGCACCCCATGATCCTGTTTGCCTTGGCAGCTGCTGCCTGGCACTGGCTGCTCCAGGTAAGTGACACTGATAATCAGAATAATAATTCTGTAAAAATAATCTCCTTAGTATTTCTGGTCCCCAGGGCCGGACTGGCCATCAGTCAATTCTGGCAAATGCCAGATGGGCTGGTCCAGTCGTCGGCTGCATTTTCCACTATTCTATTAACAGTATCAGCGTCCTCAGGGTGCAGTTGAGACTGAGCATCAGGGGGGGGAGGAACAAAATGGGCTGATGTGCTTTCAAATAGCAGGGCTGAATTTCACTCCCAGTGTGTTCCTGCTGGTTCCTCTGATAATAAAATCGAACAGGCATTGGCCATTAACATTTTTTTTGTAATAGACTGTGAACTAAAATATATTTTTTTATTAATTATTAAAACCAAAATGTTAGTGAAAAAATTGACATATTTTACAGTTTGCACAATGTCCTAGTAAGTCTATGCCTACTAGTAGTTAAATGGCACTATGGCACTACTTTGTGTGTGGTTATGGTACTCCTGAAAAGAATTGGCAGCCAATGTTCCCTTGAACATTGTGCTACTGTGCCCCTACAATAATGTACCCTGTGCCCAATGTGCTGCTGTGCCCTCTACACTACTGTGCCATGTGCCCCGCTACCCTACTGTACCCTGTGTCCCCTACCCTACTGTACTCTGCTGCTGTGCCCCCTACACTACTGTACCCTGTGCCCCCTACACTACTGTACCCTGTGCCCCATGTTCTGCTGTGCCCCTTAACTACTATACCCTGTGCCCCATATTCTGCTGTGCCCCCTACACTACTGTTCCCTGTGCCACATGTGCTGTTGTGCCCCCTACACTACTGTACCCTGTGCCCCATGTTCTGCTGTGCCCCCTACACTACTGTACCCTGTGCCCCATGTTCTGCTGTGCCCCGTACACTACTGTACCCTGTGCCGCATGTGCTGCTGCACCCCCTACGCTAGTGTACCCTGTGCCCCCTACACTATTGTACCCTGTGCCCCATGTTCTGCTGTGCCCCCTACACTACTGTACCCTGTGCCCCATATTCTGCTGTGCCCCTACACTACTGTACCCTGTGCCGCATGTGCTGCTGCGCCCCCTACACTACTGAACCCTGTACCCCCTACCCTACTGTACCCTGTGCCACATGTGCTGCTGTGTCCCCTACATTACTGTACCTCATTCCCCTTACAATACTGTACCCTGTGTCCCCTACACTGCTGTACCCTGTGCCCCCTACACTACTGTACCCTGTGCCCCATGTGCTGCTGTGCCCCTACACTACTGTAGCCTGTGCCCACTACACTGCTGTACTCTGCACCCCCTACACTACTGTACACTCTGCTGCTGTGCCCCTACAGTACTGTGCTCCATGTGCTGCTGTATCCTCTCCCCATGCACCTCTGTGTCTTCTGCTCCATGCAATACTGTGTCCCATGTATTGTGGTGGCCTGTGCCTCCTTCACTGCTGTGCCCCGTGTGTTGTGGTGCCCTGTGCCCCCTGCACTTCTGTGCCCTGTGTGTGGTGGTGCCCCGTGCCTCCTGTACTGCAGTGCTCCTCTCGCTATTCCATCGCTCCTCTGCTCTGTGTACCCACTTAGAATCATAGAAGGGTAGAGTTGGAAGGGACCTCCATGGTCATCGTGTCCATCCTCCTGCTCAATGATGGAGTCACTAAATCATCCTAGACACATGTCTGTCCAGCCTATGTGTGAAGACTTCCATTGAAAGAAGTCACTTGTCACTGTGAGCCCTGCTACATGTCATCAGCACTGATTCCAAATCATTACTTTCTAACTCAGGAAATACCTAGTTTAATCTGTGGGACATCAAATAATTTATCAATAGAGTCATATGTCATACACATGGGGGTGCGGGTCACTGGTGTCATACATCTGTGTGGACAGTATGTCTTGGACTGTATGTTCGCTGTGACTGTGGTGTGAGATAAGCAGACTCTGGACACCTCTCTTCATTGGCGGATCCTGTTGAGATTGTCCGTCACTGACAGTGCGGTGTCTGTGGACAGCTTGACGTAATTTCAGCAGAAAAGACCAAGTATGGATTGTGTGGTACTTAAACTTCAAAATCCACAATGAATCTGCAGCAAAATCTGCGTTAATTGCATTCAGATTTGTTGCAGGTTTTACTCTATGCATGGCAAACAGTGAATTCCACAGTGAGAAAGCACACCTCAGTTTAGGAAAGTCCTATCCAAGATGGCACCATAATATACTGTGGCCAATATCCACATTTTGTGAACATACTCTAAAATAGGGATAAACAACCTGCAGCACTCCAGCTGTTGCATGTTGGGGCATCTGAGGAGCTGTAGTTTGGCAATGGCTGGAGGGTGGAAGGTTGAATGTTACTTGCCCCTGCCACAATGGTCAGGCAACCCATGCCTCCCAGGTGTCTGTGGCCCTCTAAGCTCCACATACCTGCTGAGTGTAACCTGGCAGCAGTGCCGTATTTGTCACTAGGCACTTGAGGGCACGTGCCTAGGGCACCAGGATGCCGGGGGGGGGGGCACTTGAGCAAGGTATTATTTTTTTATGTGGATGCGGAAAAACTGCCGGATCTGCAGCGAATGGCAAAAATCGCTGGTGTGAAAGTAGCCTAAGTCAGTGCCGTCAGTGTCTGCATTAGTCATACTCACCAATGGGGGAGGCAGCACTAAAACTGCCTAGGGCAGCATAAACTCTAAATACGGCCCTGGTGTAGTGCATTACAGTTGGCTACTGGATAAGAATGTACAGTAGGTGGCCATTGAGTCCAATTGCAACACCTCAAGTACGATGACGCATGGTTCCATGTAACGAAGCGAGTTATTTACAAGAAGAACCATCGGTACTGGTACGTAGAGAATACACTTGAACTGCATCAGCAGACACATCATAACCCAAAAGTCAGTGTTTGGTGTGTGGCTATGAGTCCACGAATACTGGGTCCAATATTTTTCATGAAAATGTAAGTAAATCTGTGTACATGGACACCTGTATATATAACTGATCAAGAGCATGAGTATGGTTCCCTCCAGCATAAAGCAGGGTTCTTTTTTTTCTTGTTCAACCCTGTAGTTACTGATACACTTTTGTTATTTGAAAAAAAAAAAAATAGAAAACATTCAAAACAAACTATATTTCAGAAAACACAGAAGGGTAACATAAAACACACATAAAAATGACAATAGTCTGGTCATAAAATGCTCCAGCGAGCTTCACCGCGCGGCATTTTGTGTCAGTGTATATATAAACATATTGATAACACTGATGTAAAAAGATACGGGACGAAACTTACTAACCTCAGGCCAATTTCATTTGATTTTTTACTAACAGCGAAAATCAGCTCAGGGCAATGAGCGACAAATTTTCCTTGTTGAAACTTTATGGAAGGCATTTGGCTAAATATTTATCACGGAAATCTCGTATCTGAATGACTGCCTA
The DNA here is from genome assembly GCF_032444005.1 of Ranitomeya imitator. Classification (NCBI taxonomy): domain Eukaryota; kingdom Metazoa; phylum Chordata; class Amphibia; order Anura; family Dendrobatidae; genus Ranitomeya; species Ranitomeya imitator. The sequence continues at coordinate 556,024,873 of NC_091285.1, forward strand.
ACGCGCATTGGGCATTATTACAAGCAATTATGGTTTATTCTGGTAAAACAATGCAGAAGATTAAGTAAATAGTTTGCCTAGTGCCAATAGTGATTATTACTCATCGTGTCACCCATCACGGCGCTAAGCTGGCTGAAAATGAATACAATCTACTGCAATAAATTAACATTATGATAGAAAAACCCACTAAAAGTGAAAAGAAAGAACACAATGTGAACTGCCTTCAGGACAGATCAGGACAAATGTAGCAATTTGTTTCTGCTGCTCGTATAGACCAGATCGATTTTCTATAACAGAAACGCAAGTACCTTTACTGTGAAACATGAAGCAATACTCAATTTACTGTGCGGCGTCAGCGTATTGTCTCTCGTTACCCTACACAGATATGTCATAATCACAGGCTGCCGACATTGCCGCCCTCCACTGTTGTGTGCAGAATATCAATACTGGGGAATTTCGCTGTAGACGGCGCAGTCTTCCAGGTAACAATTTTGTTATGTGGATCACGTATCGAGTAAACAAACCCTTAAAGGCAGAACAGATTGCTAAGAAATTGTACCTGAAATTGAATATTGTGTCATAGGGAATGTGCTGATTCCTCCTCCATAGGAACATCCTGTCGAGCTTCATTACAAATTGTTTTATGTCTGATAGCTCGCTCACAGCTTCATAGCTGCTATAGAATCCTTGGTTTCAGGGATGATCAAGCTACCCTTTAAACATTGGAACTGCAAACAGGTTAAGAAGATGCATTTTAGGAGCATTTATAGGGAGTATGGACAAGAGGCAAGATTTAAAATCAGAGGCCGGTGCAATAATTATGATTTTGCTCTGGGTCCGCTTCTTCTTCCTGTACCCTTTGTCATTGATCCAAAGTTATGGATGTATCATATAATAAGCCAGATCTCAACTTAAAGGGAATCTGTCAGCACGTTTGTTCTATGTAATCTGAGGACAGCATTTAGTAATGGTTTAAACACTGAATTCAATGATGTGTCACTTAACAAGCTGTGTGCTGTTGTTTGCTTACAGTGATGGTTTTAGCACTAGGAGATTATCATTGCCAGTCTGATGTGCAAGCAAGTGATATTTTGACTCCACCCCCTCTTGTGATAAGCAGCTTCCTGTCAACAGACAATGTACATACACAGCCCGGTATGGGCAGGATTAGCTTTCTCAGCTTTGCTGCATTCTACATCTAAAAGTTTTGATTGTGTCACAACTGCTGCAGCCAATAACCTAAGTGATTCTACATTGGATTCCGGGTCTCTTTGCCTCTCAGATGAGTTAGAAAACAAGAGCTGACAGATTCCCTTTAAAGGGGTTTTCTAGTTTTCACTTGGCATATTAGGGAATGCTGAGTTAATAGAGGTGGAACATCTGATCATGATAATCATTTCAGGAACAGAAAACAAAAGTGGGAAGATACCACTGGCGCTTGCCACTGTCGACAGGGAGAAAGCTAAAGTTCAGAAGCAGCTGGAGATTAAACAGGTTCTGTGTATATACCTGTAGAAAAATGGGTATGCTAGAAATGAGTAAGGCCGGCTTCACACTCAGCGTATGAAAATACGGTCCGTATATTACGGCCGTAATACGCTGAAATGTCCCGAAAATAGTGGTCCGTAGCTCCTCCGTAGGCAGGGTGTGTCAGCGTTTTTTGCGCATGGCATCCTCCGTATGTAATCCGTATGGCATCCGTACTGCGTGGTTTTCTCGCAGGCTTGCAAAACCAACATACCGCTATAGAAGTGATCCATGTGTCCCAAAAAGAAAAAAATATATATATATATACTGTCTATATATATACAGTATATATATATATATATATATGTCATTAGACACATATATGTATATATATTACTATTTATTCCAGCGCTATACAGCTTGAAAGCCGGTAATTCAATTACCGGCTTTTTCTTTCTCCTTCCTAAAACCCGACATGATTTGAGACATGGTTTACATACAGTAAACCATGTCTTCTCTCCATTTTTTTTGCAGATTCCACACTACTAATGTCAGTAGTGTGTATCTGCAAAATTTGGCCGTTCTAGCTCTTAAAATAAAGGGTTAAATGGCGGAAAAAATTGGCGTGGGCTCCCGCGCAATTTTCTCCGCCAGAGTAGTAAAGCCAGTGACTGAGGGCAGATATTAATAGCCTGGAGAGGGTCCATGGTTATTGGCCCCCCCCTGGCTAAAAATATCTGCCCCCAGCCACCCCAGAAAAGGCACATCTGGAAGATGCGCCTATTCTGGCACTTGGCCACTCTCTTCCCATTCCCGTGTAGCGGTGGGATATGGGGTAATGAAGGGTTAATGCCACCTTGCTATTGTAAGGTGACATTAAGCCTAATTAATAATGGAGAGGCGTCAATTATGACACCTATCCATTATTAATCCAATTGAATGAAAGGGTTAAATAAAACACAAACACATTATTTAAAATTATTTTAATGAAATAAAAACAATGGTTGTTGGAGTATTTTATTCTACGCCCAATCCAATCACTGAAGACCCTCGTTCTGTGAAAGAAAAAACATAATAAACCAACAATATACTTACCCTCCGCAGATCTGTAACGTCCAACGATGTAAATCCTTCTGAAGGGGTTAAAACATTTTGCAGCAAGGAGCTTTGCTAATGCAGGCTGCTCCTCGCTGCAAAACCCCGGGGAATGAGTCTAAATATAGATCAATGAGCTATATTTAGCTTCATTTGCGGTGAGGCGCCCTCTGCTGGCTGTTTATAGATCGTGGGAACTTGCCTAGAAAGCCTGGGAGCTTTCTAGGAAATTTCCCACGATCTATGAAGATCCAGCAGAGGGCGCCTCACCGCAAATGAAGCTAAATATAGCTCATTGATCTATATTTAGACTCATTCCCCGGGGTTTTGCAGCGAGGAGCAGCCTGCATTAGCAAAGCTCCTTGCTGCAAAATGTTTTAACCCCTTCAGAAGGATTTACATCGTTGGACGTTACAGATCTGCGGAGGGTAAGTATATTGTTGGTTTATTATGTTTTTTCTTTCACAGAACGAGGGTCTTCAGTGATTGGATTGGGCGTAGAATAAAATACTCCAACAACCATTGTTTTTATTTCATTAAAATAATTTTAAATAATGTGTTTGTGTTTTATTTAACCCTTTCATTCAATTGGATTAATAATGGATAGGTGTCATAATTGACGCCTCTCCATTATTAATTAGGCTTAATGTCACCTTACAATAGCAAGGTGGCATTAACCCTTCATTACCCCATATCCCACCGCTACACGGGAATGGGAAGAGAGTGGCCAAGTGCCAGAATAGGCGCATCTTCCAGATGTGCCTTTTCTGGGGTGGCTGGGGGCAGATATTTTTAGCCAGGGGGGGGCCAATAACCATGGACCCTCTCCAGGCTATTAATATCTGCCCTCAGTCACTGGCTTTACTACTCTGGCGGAGAAAGTTGCGCGGGAGCCCACGCCAATTTTTTCCGCCATTTAACCCTTTATTTTAAGAGCTAGAACGGCCAAATTTTGCAGATACACACTACTGACATTAGTAGTGTGGAATCTGCAAAAAAAATGGAGAGAAGACATGGTTTACTGTATGTAAACCATGTCTCAAATCATGTCGGGTTTAGGAAGGAGAAAGAAAAAGCCGGTAATTGAATTACCGGCTTTCAAGCTGTATAGCGCTGGAATAAATAGTAATATATATACATATATGTGTCTCACTGACATATATATATATATATATATACCTATTCTATGTGTACACATTTATTCTACCTATTGGACTGTAAGCTGTCAGTGTGATTTTACTGTACACCGCACTGAATTACCGGCTTTTCTCTCTAACAGCGCTGCGTATTTCTCGCAAGTCACACTGCTTGTCCGTGTGAAATCCGTATTTTTCACGCTTCCATAGACTTTCATTGGCGTATTTCTTGCGCAGTACGGTGACAAACGCAGCATGCTGCGATTTTGTATGGCCGTAGAAAGCCGTATAATACTGATCAGTAAAATACGGCAGATAGGAGCAGGGGCATAGAGAATAATTGTGCCGTATTTTTTGCGAGTTTTACGGACGTAGTTTCTGCGCTCTTACGTCCGTAGAACTCGCAAGTGTGAAGCCGGCCTAAGGTGTAATGTCCGCGCTAGCTGAACTAAGGTGAAGAATTCAGCGGAAATGGGTAATGCCAAAAAATGTTAAATATACAAAAAGAATGAAGATAAGGTGTGCTAGTACTCACTTGTTTGCATGGATGGTAGACATATGTTAGGATGATTGCTGGCTTGTGCAGCTGTAGGAAGGACTCTAATAATTGGAAAACATGAATATATACACAGTGTGCTGGAAAATAATATGATTGTATTAATTACGTAGCTGTAGGCTCATGTAATGTACTAGGGGTGATATAGGAACTGGAGAGTACTTACAGGTGCTAGCAGGCAGTATTGCGTGCACTATTGCGTGAGTCTGTACTCAGTAGGCAGTGTGCTGTAGCTGTGTGGATTACCGGCAAATAGAGAGTGCTGCCTGGTGGAAGATGCACTTGAGCGGTGTGATGAAGAGCTTCTGCCGTGCATAAATTAGAATATGTTAATAATGCATTACAGGGTAGCCAAATGCAGTGCCCTAAGGATAATGGAGTGGGGAATAATAATAATAATAATAATTTTTATTTATATAGCGCCAACATATTCCGCAGCGCTTTACAAATTATAGAGGGGACTTGTACAGACAATAGACATTACAGCATAACAGAAATACAGTTCAAAACAGATACCAGGAGGAATGAGGGCCCTGCTCGCAAGCTTACAGACTATGAGGAAAAGGGGAGACACGAGAGGTGGATGGTAACAATTGCTTTAGTTATTCGGACCGGCCATAGTGTAAGGCTCAGGTGTTCATGTAAAGCTGCATGAACCAGTTAACTGCCTAAGTATGTAGCAGTACAGACACAGAGGGCTATTAACTGCATAAAGTGAATGAGAACATGATGCGAGGAACCTGTTTTTTTTTTTTTTTTAATTATAAATAGGCCACACAGGGGAAGCACATGTGACGCCCAGGAGACCGGGATACCCAGCACCGGACCAATGGAGTCTGTCTCTTGAGGGGGATGTCACGGGTGGCTTGACCCGGTGCTGTGGCCTCAGGCAATGCACAGTGTAAGGGGTATCATGAGGGGACAGGCACTTACTTGATCAGCAGCAGGTTCTCCCAGCGGTGACGATCTCGATCCTGGATAGATGGCTATTGTCCAAATGAAAGACTGAGGCACTGAAACGTTTAACCAGTTTACTTTAACATAAAAGGATTTACAACCAGTCCTGTCACCGGAGTCTGTATGGGAACTCTGAGTTACTTTGACCCTGCCGGGGTCTTCGCCTCTTATTGTGCGCAATTTCTGTGTGGCCCTGCTGCTGTATGTGAACTGGCTGCCGGCCCAATCTGTCCCCTCCGGGTCCTGGTTCGACGGGCAACCCGAGTCCTTTTATCGGTTTACCCCCTCTGGGAGTACCGCTGAACTCTGTGTCTGTTGCTGCATCCGACCCTAGTGAAGCTGATATCACCTCACGTTTTTCCGGTTGCTGTATTATATATAATGAATACAGCCACGGATCCGGTATCCGTCTTTGCGCCTGTTCTGGGTAGTGATTAATGCTACCCGGTTCTCACAATGTCCTTTTTCTCTATCCCTCTTCTCCTCAGGCCGGTGATTTAGGCCTGGTAACAGTCACAGGGCTGTTAGAGATTCAACTGTATGACCTCTCACTATCAGCTCCTTGGCCCAACTGCCATTTCTTCTCTCAGACCAGAATGGATCAAGGGGAGTCTCTGGAGCTCCCCCTTCTGGCCGGAGGTGGTAGTGCAGTCTTGCTATTTTAGTATTTGTACTTACTGTCAGTAACTATTTTTGTGGCCAATACCCCTAGGGGTGCCACACACACTTACTTGCAGATGTGCTAGGCAGGACCCAAGGGTAGCGGTAATGCTGCGCCGGAGTGCAGAGCTGTGGCTAACTGCCGATAGGAAGAGGTACTGCCACAGAGAGCGGCTAGATGGGGAGCCTCTGTGGGGAAGCACACTTACTTGCAGAAGTGCTCGGCAGGACCCAAGGGTAGCGATAATGCTGCGCCGGAGTACGGAGGTGTGGCTAGCCGCCGATAGGAAGAGGTGCTGCCGCAGAGAGCGGCTAGGTGGGGAGCCTCTGGGGGCAGAGTGGCACAAGTAACCTGCGCGCTCTGGCCGTGAGCAACGCTGGGATGCGGTGCAATAGGTGGGTGGAGCTAGAATGTGACATCACAAGGTAGCAAGGACAGAGGCTCAGTAGGGGATTGACCAACGCGTTTCGAGAGGTGTCTCCTCTCTTCGTCAGGGCTATCCCTGTTACCGGCTGCCCGCCTTTATATATACCTCTATCCTTAATCCATATGGGCGGCATAGCAATTGGTTGATGGGTGCCTTAATTAGGTCTAAATTCTATGTTCCTGATGGTTAGAGGCTGGTTGTATAGTGGATTATAGATGCTTAATTAAAGGAAAAGGCAGATGAATGATAAAATAAAAAAATATATATATATATGTATATATATTTAATATAGAAAAAATTTTGCACATATGTGTATAATAAAAAATGTGCTGATATAATTTCAATTGGAATTAAAAATTAGAAATTCACACGATGTGTGTGGCAAAGTGTACTAGTGGTTAAAAAGTCAGACAATTTCCTGGGAGTACACTAGTACAAGGCTAAAAAGCATAAAGCTCAATCTCTTGATTCAGGCCATTGGGGGCCATACTATCGAGAGTGAATATCCATTTAGATTCTATTCTGGACATAGCTTTTAGAAAGTCAACCCCCTTAGCCGCTCTCTGCGGCAGCACCTCTGCCTATCGGCGGCTAGCCACAGCTCCGTACTCTGGCGCAGCATTATCGCTACCCTTGGGTCCTGCCGAGCACATCTGCAAGTAAGTGTGCTTCCCCACAGAGGCTCCCCATCTAGCCGCTCTCTGCGGCAGTACCTCTTCCTATCGGCGGCTAGCCACAGCTCCGCACTCCGGCGCAGCATTATCGCTACCCTTGGGTCCTGCCGAGCACATCTGCAAGTAAGTGTGCTTCCCCACAGAGGCTCCCCATCTAGCCCCTCTCTGCAGCAGTACCTCTTCCTATCAGCGGCTAGCCACAGCTCCGCACTCCAGCGCAGCATTACCGCTACCCTTTGGTCCTACCGAGCAAATCTGCAAGTAAGTGTGCTTCCCCACAGAGGCTCCCCATCTAGCCGCTCTCTGCGGCAGTACCTCTTCCTATCGGCGGCTAGCCACAGCTCCGCACTCCGGCGCAGCATTACCGCTACCCTTGGGTCCTGCCGAGCACATCTGCAAGTAAGTGTGCTTCCCCACAGAGGCTCCCCATCTAGCCGCTCTCTGCAGCAGTACCTCTTCCTATCGGCGGCTAGCCACAGCTCCGCACTCCGGCGCAGCATTATCGCTACCCTTGGGTCCTGCCGAGCACATCTGCAAGTAAGTGTGCTTCCCCACAGAGGCTCCCCATCTAGCCCCTCTCTGCGGCAGTACCTCTTCCTATCAGCGGCTAGCCACAGCTCCGCACTCCAGCGCAGCATTACCGCTACCCTTTGGTCCTACCAAGCACATCTGCAAGTAAGTGTGCTTCCCCACTCCATTATCCTTAGGGCACTGCATTTGGCTACCCTGTAATGCATTATTAACATATTCTAATTTATGCACGGCAGAAGCTCTTCATCACACCGCTCAAGTGCATCTTCCACCAGGCAGCACTCTCTATTTGCCGGTAATCCACACAGCTACAGCACACTGCCTACTGAGTGCAGACTCTGTAGTGCACGGAATACTGCCTGCTAGCACCAGTAAGTACTCTCCAGTTCCTATATCACCCCTAGTACATTACATGAGCCTACAGCTACGTAATTAATACAATCATATTATTTTCCAGCACACTGTGTATATATTCATCTTTTCCAATTATTAAAGTCCTTCCTACAGCTGCACAAGCCAGCAATCATCCTAACATATGTCTACCATCCATGCAAACAAGTGAATACTAGCACACCTTATCTTCATCCTTTTTGTATATTTAACATTTTTTGGCATTACCCATTTCCGCTGCATTCTTCACCTTAGTTCAGCTAGCGCGGACATTACACCTTACTCATTTCTAGAAAACAAAATTGATACAGGTCTCTTTTTTTTGGATCACCTGTCTTGCCCTGTATTAAACACAGGAAAATGTACTGATTGTAATGTATATTGTATAAAGATTAATTTCTCCTGTGGTAGTGCTGCAGGGAATAAATGACCCACGACGAGCTACACTTACTTGGTGTCTCTCCTCTCTGGATTATAGAGGGGAAACCTTATTACAGTTTTCTTGGATTGTGTGAGCTGCTACAGATACTTCCATTTTTCATTTGTACCCTTTGCTTGTTTCCTCCACTTCTTCCAAGAGGCCCAATTTTTCATTCTTTGGTCTACATAGCCTTCTAGGGGCAAATATTTTGCAGGACTGAACAGCAGGAGAAAAGTTTCAAATGGGATGAAACGGTGAAAAAAAATGCAATTTCACCATGTCTTTTTTGTTTCTGTTTTTACAGTCGTCATTGTGCTGTAAAAATGACCTGAAAACGTGATTCTACAGGTTATCATAAATATAGCAATACAAAATCTATATATTTTTATTCTATTTATTTATTTTATTAGATTAAAAAAATAACAAACAAAACCAACTGTTTTGTATTGCCTTTTTCTGAAACTCATAACTATTTCATTTGTTTTGTTGATGAAGCTAAGAGTTTGGTTTTGGTAGGTGAACTGTAGTTTTTATTGCAAAATTTTTGGAGTTAGATTTTTTTTTATAGATTTTAATTGCATTTTTAGTGAATTGTGGTGTTTGAAAAATGACAATTTTTGCATTTTGCTTTTATTTACAGTGTTCATGGTATGGGTTAGATTTTATGTTTTAATATTGTTAGGGTTGGCGGATTGCACTAAAATAAAATATAAAATAAAGTGCAATCTCAACCTGGGGTCCACTGTGCAGAGATGAACCTTGCTGCTAGTGTGAACAATGATGGAACTAAACAGCAAGCATTACCTTGAACACACGGAGCTACCACCACTCAATGTGAACGGAACACTGAGTACCAAGCGCAGTTACTTCTTCCAGAGGTACGGCACGAGTATGCGAAATGCTTATATCTTTTTAACGTCACAGGGATAATAGCATGCTGATCGGGCTAGCTCTGCAACTAAATGGTGCTAACCGCACACACGAATGAAGCAGATGCAAAGCCAAGAGAGAGCTCTATGACACTAGGTACAATATCCTGTCACTTCCACCGAGAAGTATAGCATAAAGATTGAGCTTGCTCTGTAACTGAACTGTGACAATCACTCACATGAACAAAGCCAAGCGGCTAGTTACCTCAGTCCTGTCACTACTGAACCTGTGCCTGACCGGCACCCTAAGCATGTAGCAGACTAGAGACTCAGGCGTTGAGCCAAGGGAACAAAACCGCATAAGTGTGAAACCTGCCTGCCAACATGTACAGTCTCTGGGCAAAGACAGACAAACATGCAGACAGAGTGGTAGAGTAGCCACCAATACACACCAAACATAAATGACACTAGCGTGCCCTTGTGTGCCGCCGAGAGCCTTTTATACACTAGGCTCCACCCCAAACACTCATGCCCAGTTGGCTAAAACATCGCCCGTGGGCCAATCCGGGATTGCCACATCATGAGAGCAGCTAAAGTCTGATCACCAATGAGAAGCCGTCACATCATGGACATGATCAGTAAGGTTATCTATGGACTTAGACTCCAGAGCGCAAGGCTGCACCCGCAAATCACTGGTTACCATAGACTTGACTAGAGAATCAGCAGTAACCAAACGTACACCATGAGCCTGAGCAAGACGCTGGGACCGATGTCTGAGCTGAGCAGCAACCGCAGCAGCCGGACCTTATTTGGAGACCACAGAAGCAGACAAGGCTTGGGATCCATGCCGTACAGTGAGAGAATCCCGACACCTAACAAATATTTTTTCTAATTTTCTTTATTTTTGCATTGGTAAAATAATTATTTAACGTGCTGTGTTGATGATTTTATTATATCTATTTTTAACTGCTTTTTACATATTTTGTACATATTTGTTAGACTTGAATTTGAATTTGATCGTTTGATCGCTTGATCCAGCTACCACAATACTGCAATGCTACAGTTTTCAGTAATGCAATATACATGAAATTGAATGATCTCCTATTATGCCAAGCTATATGAGACTACAATATGATAGCCTAAAGCAGGCCCCTTGCTGCTATAGCAGCCTATCACTAGTCTATTGAGTCACGTGAAGCTGATTGGTGCCTAATTAGGGGTGGAAAGTTATCACAATCATTTAAAAGCTGCTGTCAGAAGTTGACGGTGAATCTAAATTGTTAACCAACAGGAATCAGAGCTCCAGTGGCTGCTGTTCGAGGTTGTTGCAGGCTATATAACACAGCCAGCACCTCTATACAGTGTGGGTTCAGCTTCGATCTGTGACTTTTATATAAATCAAATCTAAGACGTCAAGTTATACAATTTTTTTATAATACCTGTACAAAATTCAGGACAATCCTACACCATTTTTTAACATTAAAAAATGTTAACTGGTATTCAGCATCAGAACCTATCATTGATAGATGGTCTATCAATGACTGATGGATGGATCTTTTTGGCATACACTTTGTTATGCTTATTTAACATCTCACATAATATGAAACAAGGTAAAGAAAGAGACATCTATATAGAAAAAGCATAGAAATGGTCATCACATTGAATGTAAACGATCCCAGAGAAGTTATTACAATTAACTTAAAAAGGGCTTAATGGAAAAGTCTACTTCACATATTTTTTCAGTGTTTTCTGGATGTAATTCATTTTGCTGCCTTCTCATCTCAGACTTTAATTAACAAAGCAGATTTGCATGTGCTCCACATGATTAAATAAATACAATTATATTGTTACTCCAAATTATTGCAATCCTGTTTATTCTGAGCAAGTTTCTGCATTTTTACTTTTCTGTTATGCACTGTGACCTAAAATGTTAATTTTCCAATCTGTTTGCATGGCCAATACAAATCTATTAAAACATTTTTCATCTACAATTCCAGTATTTTAGATGATCACATTTAGTCTCGTTCTCCATTTTAATTCATTTCAATGTCTGGTGGCAATGTGGATATTGGCGAACGGTGAAATTGAGGAAAATGCAAAGATTTGTAGTCATTGTTAGTGTTGAGCGATACCGTCCGATACTTGAAAGTATCAGTATCGGATAGTATCGGCCGATACCCGAAAAATATCGGATATCGCCGATACCGATATCCGATACCAATACAAGTCAATGGGACATCAAGTATCGGAAGGTATTCTCATGGTTCCCAGGGTCTGAAGGAGAGGAAACTCTCCTTCAGGCCCTGGGATCCATAGGGATGTGTAAAATAAAGAATTAAAATAAAAAATATTGATATACTTACCTCTCCGGCGGCCCCTGAACTCAGCGCGGGTAACCGGCAGGCTTCGTTGTTCAAAATCAGCGCTTTTAGGACCTGAGAATCACGTCCCGGCTTCTGATTGGTCGCGGGCCGCCCATGTGACCGCCACGCGACCAATCACAAGCCGCGACGTCACCGCAAGCTATTAACGCGCTCATTTTTAAAAATGAGCGCGTTAATGGCTTTCAAAGACGTAGCGGCTTGTGATTGGTCGCGTGGCCGCGACCAATCACAAGCCGCTACGTCTTTGAAAGCCATTAACGCGCTCATTTTTAAAAATGAGCGCGTTAATAGCTTGCGGTGACGTCGCGGCTTGTGATTGGTCGCGTGGCCGCGACCAATCACAAGCCGCTACGTCTTTGAAAGTCATTACCGCGCTCATTTTTAAAAATGAGCGCGTTAATAGCTTGCGGTGACGTCGCGGCTTGTGATTGGTCGCGTGGCGGTCACATGGGCGGCCCGCGACCAATCAGAAGCCGGGACGTGATTCTCAGGTCCTAAAAGCGCTGATTTTGAACAACGAAGCCTGCCGGTTACCCGCGCTGAGTCCAGGGGCCGCCGGAGAGGTAAATATATCAATATTTTTTATTTTAATTCTTTATTTTACACATCTCTATGTATCCGATACTGATACCCGATACCACAAAAGTATCGGATCTCGGTATCGGAATTCCGATACCGCAAGTATCGGCCGATACCCGATACTTGCGGTATCGGAATGCTCAACACTAGTCATTGTACATAAATCAGCTCAACAAATGCAAGTGAACAGCTAAACAAATATTGTATTGGACAATGTAAAACTCATAGTTATTTTTTTTATTTTATTGCAATGAATAATTTAAACTTAAATATAAAGGTAAAGAAATTTAGGACTAACATCTGACTTTAACAAGCAAATTCAACTTATGCCCCAGAAATGACTTACGTTACATAGGGCTATTTTGGAGAACAGCATAATGTATCGTAGCCTGTAGATTTGAGTGTATAGCATGAAGGTTCAAGGCACCATTTCACGGCTTCTATATATAATTGTTAGGCAAAGTGAACCATCCAGCTAGGCACAATAAAGCTCATGATGATGTCAGTGAAAGTCTTTCACAGTACCAAAGGTTTGTTGGCCAATGGGGGGCACACAGAGTCTTATTTAAATATCCTATTTCTTGCCTGACTTTACCAGTCATTGCTTTAGGTCTGCTCCTGGTTATTCTGTATATTGTTTCCACCGTTTAATGTTTTGAAATCTGATCTGAATTTGAATCTGAAATTGAACCCGGACTCTTAGTTTTCTCTTCTTCATCATATATCATATATTTGCCTGCCACTTTGGACTTGAACCCCTGTATCCCTTGACTATGTCTCTGATACACAATTTTGTCATTGTCCCTGCTTCTCTGGTACTGATCAGGCTAGCTGACCAGTGTACTCTACCACCCTCAGTAGTCACCTGCAAGTTCTCCATGGAAGCAACCTAGGGACTCTGCAGTGAAGGCCAAATCTGTAATTGTTATGACCTGGTGGTTAAGAGGCCACACTGATCTGACCTGGTGGCTAAAACGCAACATGGAGCGAGCTCTGAGAAGGTGGTATCTCTACTGACCGCAGTCCCTAATCCTAACAACAACACTAGAAATAGCCGTGGGATGTTCCTGACTCTCCCTAGACACCTCTTCACAGCCTAAGAAATAACTACCCCTAAAGAAGGAAATAGAAAGCTATCTTGCCTCAGAGAAAACCCCCAAAAGGAAAGATAGCCCCCCACAAATATTGACTGTGAATGGAAGGGAAATGACGTACACAGAAATGAAATCAGAATTCAGCAAAGGAGGCCAATACTAAACTAGATAGACAGAAAAAAAAGGATACTGTGCGGTCAGTATAAAAAACTACAAAATCCACACAGAGATTACAAAAATGAACTCCACACCGACTCACGGTGTGGAGGGGCAAATCTGCTTTCCCAGAGCTTCCAGCTAGCCTGAATAAGACACAGTGACAAGCTGGACAAAAAGAGACATATAAGCAAGGCAATAGAGTCCAAAAAAATGGACAAACAAAAACTAGCAAAAACTTATCTTTTGCAGACATGGACTGGCCATATGAGAATTCCAAGGAGAGAACCAAATCCAACCAAGAACATTGACAGCAGGCATGGACTAAAGCCCAGAGCAGGTTTAAATAACAAACCCAGGCAAGGCGATTAGTGGAGGCAGCTGCTACAGCTACCTAAAGGAGCAGCAGTTCCACTCGAAACCACCAGAGGGAGCCCAAGGGCAGAACTCACAACCCCTTTGAGGAGGGGTCACCGAACCCTCATCAGAGCTCCCAGGCCGATCAGGACGAGCCAAATGGAAAGCACAAACCAAATCGGCAGCATGAACATCGGAGGCAAGAACCCAAGAATTATCCTCCTGGCCATAACCCTTCCACTTGACCAGATACTGAAGCTTCCGCCTCAAAAAACGAGAATCCAAAATCTTCTCCACCACATATTCCAATTCCCCCTCTACCAACACCGGAGCAGGAGGATCAACGGAGGGAACCATAGGTACCACATATCTCCGCAACAAGGATCTATGGAACACATTATGAATGGAAAAGGAAGCTGCAAGGGCCAAACGAAAAGACACTGGATTGATAATTTCAGAAATCTTATAAGGCCCAATAAAGCGAGGCTTGAACTTAGGGGAAGAAACCTTCATAGGAACATGACGAGAAGACAACCAGACCAAATCACCAACACGAAGCCGGGAACCAACCAACCGACGACGGTTAGCAAAATGCTGAGCGTTTTCCTGAGACAACGTCAAATTGTCCACCACATGAGTCCAAATTTGCTGCAACCTGTCCACCACGGAATCCACACCAGGACAGTCAGAAGGCTCAAGCTGCCCTGAAGAAAAACGAGGATGAAAACCAAAGTTACAAAAGAAAGGCGAAACCAAGGTAGCAGAACTAGCCCGATTATTAAGGGCAAACTCGGCCAACGGCAAAAAGGTCACCAAATCATCCTGATCAGCAGACACGAAGCATCTCAAATAGGTTTCCAAGGTCTGATTGGTTCGCTCCGTTTGGCCATTTGTCTGAGGATGGAATGCTGAAGAAAAAGACAAATCAATGCCCATTCTAGCACAAAAGGACCACCAAAACCTAGAAATGAACTGGGAACCTCTGTCAGACACAATATTCTCCGGAATACCATGCAAACGAACCACATGCTGAAAAAATAATGGAACCAAATCAGAGGAGGAAGGCTTAGGAGGAAGAACTTAGGCAACGGCACCAAATGGACCATCTTAGAAAACCGGTCACAAACCACCCAGATGACAGACATCTTCTGAGAGACAGGAAGATCAGAATTAAAATCCATGGAAATATGCGTCCAGGGCCTCTCAGGAATAGGCAAAGGCAAAAGCAACCCGCTGGCACGGGAACAGCAAGGCTTAGCCCGAGCACAGGTCCCACAGGACTGCACAAACGAACGCACATCCCGTGACAAGGAAGGCCACCAAAAGGACCTAGCCACCAAATCTCTGGTACCGAAAATCCCAGGGTGACCAGCCAACACTGAACAATGAACCTCAGAAATTACCCTACTAGTCCATCTATCAGGAACAAACAATTTCTCCACAGGACAGCAGTCAGGTTTATCAGCCTGAAACTCCTGAAGTACCCACCGCAAATCAGGGAAGATGGCAGAAAGAATCACCCCCTCCTTGAGGATCCCAGGTGGCTCAAGAACTCCCGGAGAATCAGGCAAAAAACTGCTAGAAAGGGCATCAGCCTTCACATTCTTAGAACCCGGAATATACAAGACCACAAAATCAAAACGTGAGAAAAACAGAGACCACCGAGCCTGTCTAGGATTCAACCGCTTAGCAGACTCGAGGTAAATCAGATTCTTGTGATCAGTCAAGACCACCACGCGATGCTTGGCTCCCTCAAGCCAATGTCGCCACTCCTCAAATGCCCACTTCATAGCCAACAACTCCCGATTGCCGACATCATAATTACGCTCAGCAGGCGAAAACTTTCTGGAGAAGAAAGCACATGGTTTCATCAAAGAGCCATCAGAATTTCTCTGAGACAAAACGGCCCCTGCCTCAATCTCAGAAGCATCAACCTCAACCTGAAAAGGGAGAGAAACATCTGGCTGACGCAACACAGGGGCAGAAGTAAAACGACATTTAAGCTCCTGAAAGGCCTCAACAGCCGCAGAGGACCAATTCACCACATCAGCGCCCTTCCTCGTCAAATCGGTCAGAGGCTTCACCACACTAGAAAAATTAGCATTAAAGCGGCGATAAAAATTGGCAAAACCCAAAAATTTCTGAAGGCTCTTTACAGATGTAGGTTGAGTCCAATCATGAATGGCCTGGACTTTAACAGGGTCCATTTCAATAGCCGAGGGGGAAAAAATAAAACCCAAAAAAGAAACCTTCTGAACTCCAAAGAGGCACTTAGACCCCTTCACAAACAACGCATTAGCACGAAGGACCTGAAATACCATCCTAACCTTCTTTACATGAGACTCCCAATCATTGGAGAAAACCAAAATATCATCCAAATACACAATCATGAATTTATCCAGATAATTCCGGAAGATATCATGCATAAAGGACTGAAATACCGATGGAGCATTAGAGAGCCCGAATGGCATCACAAGATATTCAAAATGGCCTTCGGGCGTATTAAATGCTGTTTTCCATTCATCACCTTGTTTAATACGCACGAGATTATACGCCCCTCGAAGGTCGATTTTAGTAAACCAACTGGCACCCTTAATCCGAGCAAACAAATCAGAAAGTAAAGGTAAAGGGTACTGGAATTTGACAGTGATCTTATTGAGAAGGCGATAATCTATACAGGGTCTCAAGGAGCCATCCTTCTTGGCAAAAAAAAATCCCGCTCCCAACGGTGACGAAGACGGGTGAATATGCCCCTTCTCCAAGGACTCCTTTACATAACTCCGCATAGCGGCATGCTCTGGCACAGACAGATTGAAAAGTCGACCCTTAGGGAACTTACAGCCAGGAATCAAATTAATGGCACAATCGCAGTCCCTATGAGGAGGCAGAGAACTGGACTTGGGCTCATCAAATACATCCTGGAAATCCGACAAAAACTCAGGAACTTCAGAAGAAGGGGACGAGGAAATGGACATCAAAGGAATATCACTATGTATTCCCTGACAACCCCAACCAGTTACAGACATAGATCTCCAATCCAGCACTGGGTTATGTACCTGTAACCATGGAAAACCCAGCACAACAACATCATGCAAATTATGCAACAACAAAAAGCGAATATTTTCCTGATGTGCTGGAGCCATGTACATGGTTAACTGAGTCCAATACTGAGGTTTATTCTTGGCCAATGGCGTAGCATCAATCCCCCTTAAGGGAATAGGACTCTGCAAAGGCTCCAAGGAAAAACCACAGCGCTTGGCAAATTCTAAGTCCATTAAGTTCAGGGCAGCACCAGAATCCACAAATGCCATAACAGAGAAGGACGACAATGAGCAAATCAGGGTAACAGACAAGAGAAATTTAGGCTGTACAGTACTAATGGTAACAGACCCAGGAACCCTCCTAGTACGCTTAGGGCAATCAGAAATAGCATGAGCAGAATCACCACAGTAAAAACACAGGCCATTCTGACGTCTGAATTTCTGTCTTTCTGCTCTAGTCAAAATCCTATCACATTGCATAGAGTCAGGACTTTGCTCAGAGGACACTGCCATATGGTGCACCACCTTGCGCTCACGCAAGCGCCGATCAATCTGAATGGCTAGAGACATAGATTCGCTCAAACCGGTAGGCGTAGGAAAGCCCCCATAACATCTTTAAGGGTTTCAGAAAGACCTTTTCTGAAAACAGCAGCCAGAGCCTCTTCATTCCACTTAGTGAGCACAGACCATTTTCTAAATTTCTGGCATGACATTGGTATTGTTCGATAGCTCAGTCGGATCCTCCCATCTTCAGGCCCCCACCCAAGTACCCCATTAAACCCCAATGAAGACAGGATTCAAAACTTGGATAATAATTGGCCAGAGTGGCCCTTTATTATAAACATACAAACATTAACGGTAAAGTAACGTGGGGAGGTCCTTGAAGCTCCAAACTGGTGGTAAAACATAATATATAGAGTGGACAGAAAAACCAGACCATAATTTACTCCCAGCCGCAACCACCTGGCTCGGGAGCACCAAAATACCCCGAAGGGCTACCATTGTCCACCTAACACCTGGGAATCCGGCCCACCGTTGCCAAGATCCCCCCAAACCACCAGACCCGAAACCAACTTTACACCAACTGAAGAATCCGTATCCCGACGGATCCCCCAGGCCAATTTAGTACCAACTCCAAGGACCCCTCCCACCGCCACAACGAGAGGTACTTGAACACCTCAAGTACCCGAGGCCCCCCTAAACTTGACCGCTATGGCCCTTTCAATACTGCTCTGCAAACCGAGAGCCCACAAATCGATGCCCACCGCATTCAGATGAACACCATCTCCAAGGAGAAATTCATCTCCCCCTTTTTCCAATTCAAAATGACGGATGAACAGACCACCGTTTCTAACGACAAAACTAGTTATAGCCCGATTTACCTTAATTCTGGCTTTGTCGATCCTTTCCACAGATCTGGCGTGTCGCCAGCACCTCCTCGGGACGATGTCTGATCATACAACTAACAAATCCCGGAAAGACACCCACAGCCTCAGCAGATCGTGTTTTATATCCCGGATCAATTCGCGGCAAGGGCGAACCCCCAAATTGTTGCCCCCACATGAAGAACTAAAATGTCAGGAGTTCTGTCCAACCCAATACCCTTATGCACTTCCTGCATAACGCCACTCCAACACAAACCCCTAAAACCCAGCCACCTGACCACGGCCACGTCCCTTGAAAAACCGAGTTGACGTCCGTCCCGCCGAACATCTGCTCGCCTTGCGCCCCAATAGACGAAAGAGTGGTCGATGATCCAAATCAACATGGGGGTTCGACCTAGAAAATACAAACAACTTAAAATCCAAAACAATGACACGACAAAATACAGGTGTACGATAAAAACAAACACAAGGCCTTCATGGTCTAACATAGCTCTTGTAACGCCCAGACTCCCATCTCCCTATCCTCTGAACCACTTCAGGGGCCAAACCCCCCAGAGCGGCTTCAGTCGCGGCCCCAATATGAAATGAGTGCGATGCAAAACGAGAAGCGTCCAAACCCAACTCCGACAAAGCTTTTCGAAAAACGGCAACAAACTGAAATTTGGATAAAAAGGAACCATCCTCGTGACACAACAAAGGACCATCCAAAACCGTATGCAGGCTAGCAAACGCCTGAAAACAACGAACAGGGCACATGTGCGAACCAGTGACCGAGCCCAACTCAACCCGTTTACCTTTTCCCGCCTGGTCAGTCTTAGGCCGACGTATCCAGAAATGTAAACGACTCCCAATAAGCACCACATCCTTGGCCCAGAGCCCCCCTCGCCTAAACGTGGTGGGAGACACCAACTCCCCAACCCTCAAAGCCCCAAAAAACGCAAGGGAAAAGGCTAAACAAAAGAGAGCTATCTCAAAATTAGATAAACAAATGTCCCTCAAACGCATGCCCACCTGCTCTAACACACCAAAGGAGACTGGGCGCCGAAGATCACCTCGCCCCGCCTTTCTACGAAAACCTTTTATCGCCTGCCGTACCAAAAACAACTTCGTCAAATCCTGCAATCCTCGAAGCTGAAAACCGAAAGCCAAAGTCGCCCGAACTCTATCCACCTTTGAAGCCGACCACCCTTCCTCCGCGCCGCATCTTAACCACAACAACAAAGCGCCCAGCTGATCCTCGACCCCGTTAGTAGCCCCACAGGACGCCATCCAAGATTCCCAATCACACCATACCGACCGATATGCCGATCACGTGCTGGGCGCCAAAGACGCGCGAATCAAAGGTCCT
Organism: Ranitomeya imitator; assembly: GCF_032444005.1. Taxonomy (NCBI): domain Eukaryota; kingdom Metazoa; phylum Chordata; class Amphibia; order Anura; family Dendrobatidae; genus Ranitomeya; species Ranitomeya imitator. Next base: position 556,044,401 of record NC_091285.1, read on the forward strand.
GCAGCCTGGATACCACATTCCGAAGCTCCGGCAGGCAGTCCAGACCCGTCTCCTCCGCGTCGGGGGCCAGAGACTGAAACCGTTCCCACTGAAATCGAGACAAAGAGTCAGCCACAGAATTCTCCACTCCGGGTACATGAGACCCCGTAATGTACACATTGATAGACATGCAGAACAACACCAACTGACGGAGAACCCTGATAACCGGAGGGGAAGAGGCCGTCAAACCGTTTATGACACAGACAACCGCCATGTTGTCACAATTAAAACGAACCCTCCGATTGCGCAAATCCTCCTTCCACAAGTAGACGGCAACCAGGATAGGAAAGATTTCCAACAAAGTGACGTTCTTCACCAACCCGGACGTGAACCACTCGTCCGGCCACCTAGTGGCACACCACCTGCCACCAAAAAAGGCGCCGAAACCAACACCGCCTGAAGCATCAGTAAACAAGTCCAAATCAGCGTTGCTGACTACGTCCTCCATCAATAATGAACGGCCATTGTACCGTGCCAAAAAACTGTCCCACACCTCCAAATCAGCCTTATGCTTGCTAGACAGGCAAACAAAATGAAGCGGGGCCTTAACCCCCGCCGTGGCACCGGCCAGCCTCCTTGAAAAAACCCTCCCCATCGGGATGATCATGCAAGCAAAATTCAATTTACTGAGGAAGGACTGAACCTCCCGCAACGGCAACTTCTTTAAGCGACGCGCCCTAGCCACTTCGTTTCTCAATCCAACCACCTTCTCTTCAGGCAACTGAAATTCCCAGTTAACGGAATCAATAATAATGCCCAGGAACGAAAGACTCGTGCAAGGCCCCTCAGTTTTTTCTGGCACCAGCGGGACACCAAAATGTTCCGCTATCCATATCACTGTCCTCAAGACCATGTCACAACTTCCGGACTGACTCGGCCCGATGCACAAAAGTCATCCAAATAGTGAATGACCGAATCCAAACCCGACACCTCCCGAACGACCCACTCGAGAAAAGAACTAAAAGCCTCAAAGTATGCGCAAGACAACGAGCAACCCATCGGCAAACATCTGTCCATGTAAAATCCACCGTTCCAATTACAACCCAACAGCCTCACACTGTCCGGATGGACGGGCAATAAACAAAAAGCCGACTCAATATCAGTCTTAGCTAACAGCGCGCCCCTCCCGCAACTACGCACCCAGCGTGCAGCCTCGTCAAAAGACGTATAAACCACGGAGCAAAGCTCCGGGTCAATCCCGTCGTTCACGGACCTCCCTTTGGGGTAAGACAAATGCTGAATCAACCTGAACTTGTTTGGTTCCTTCTTTGGCACCACACCCAATGGCGAAACTATCAAATCATCTAGCGGCGGAACAGGAAAAGGACCGGACATTCTTCCCAACGAAACCTCCTTATGCAACTTATCCGATACCACCGCCGCGTGCAACTCAGCTGATCTCAAGTTCTTCAAAACCCGAGGGATACCGAAAGTAGGAGCAGGTATACGAAAACCATCCCTGAAACCCAACAACAACAACTCCGCTTTTACCCTATCCGGGAACCTACTTAGAAAGGGGACCATCCCGTCCAGCCTCACTGGCATCTCCCCCTTTTGAATTGTCCTCTGGCTTTCCCTTCTTCTTGAAGCACTTGATGGCTCCATGGGAAGAACCGCTGCAGTGCGAGCACGCGTGCTTAAATTTACAAGTAGCTCCGAATTTACACTGGCCGTCATTAAAATGCCAGCACAAACCGTGCTTCTGACCTCCCGATTGTCCGGACTGACCCCGAAAAACTTCCTTGCAATGCGGAGTGACCGGCGGTTCCGGCCCCGCCTTGAAAGGAATGGCCGAATTTTGTCGGCGCCATAACCCGCAGCCACAAACCAATGTCCTTCTGATCCCAGCGAATCGAAGGACGGACTGCCTTCCTCTGTCTAAACTGCTCGTCATACCGGAGCCAAGCTTGGCCCCCGTATGCCCTGTGTGCCTCGCCTATCGAGTCCATGTAACAAAACAACGCGGAACAGTTTTCAGGAGCCTTCTCACCAACCATGCTTGCCAAAATCGCAAATGCTTGCAACCAATTCACAAACGTCTGAGGAATAAGACGCCATCTGCGCTTCTCCTCATCCTCCTTCTTACTGTCCTCCTTCTTGCTCTTGTCTAAATTAAATTTCTCCAAAGGAAGGAGCGAGAAGATCCCCACGTACTCATCCTTCCAAATCTTCTCCCTCACTTCCTTTTTCAAATGAGCCCCCAGCGGCCCCTCGAAACAAACATAAACCTCACCCCGCGCTTTATCATCTAAGCGAATACCGCCCTCCTTCTCCTTCTCCGTCTGTACTGACACGGAAATGGGCTCCGACGACCTACTTGGCGCCGCTAAGCCCCCTAAAGACCCTCCGAGACCTATCTCCGATGCACCCACCCACGCCGCCAACGGTGACGGCACCGACCTAGCGCCCCCCATACGTGAAAGCAACTCTCGAACGCTACACAATAACTCCCCTACCCCATCACTCCCGCACTCCGGCCGAACCCGCGGACGCTCCCCGACAGCCACGGCCCAACCCCCTTGACTAACCCCAACTAACGGGGAAAACGATAATACTGGCGACAAAACAGACACAGAATTATCCTCACCAAGCTGCAAGGGAGCCGGCGTCCCCCCAGCCGCAGTCATCCCGCTCATCCAGCCGACATCCGCTACCGATCTTCTATGTGGCACGTCCGGAATCAGAGGCCCGGCCTGTGATGATGACCCGTCCGCTCCGGCCCCGTCCTGGCCTGTTGTCGATACTCCAGATGGGGCCCTGCCTGGAGGCACCTGGGGCCCACCGCTGTAGCCGGCGGCAGCCGGCCCTCTGCCGGGACTCCTTCCATATCCAGCTGACCGCGTAGGGGAAGGTCCGGGATCCCTGCAAGGGCACGGCAGCACCGCAAGTCCGGCGGCGCTGCCTGCCGCTGCAACCGCTGGAACTCTCCCACATTGTCCGGCGGCAGCCGGCCCTCTGCCGGGACTCCTTCCATACCCAGCTGACCGCGTAGGGGAAGGTCCGGGATCCCTGGTTGGGCACGGCAGTACTGCAAGTCCGGCGGCGCTGCCTGCCGCTGCAGCTGCAGGAGCTCTCCCACGTTGTCCGGGACGAGCAGGTGAAGCAGGCCGCCGGGCAGCGCCATTACCGCGGCGCCCTGCTGTGACATCAGCGGAAGTGAGGGAAGATCCGGCGCGTGGAGGCCCCGCCCCCCGGAGCGAGGGAGGAGAAGGCCTGTCCACCGCCGCAGGCCCCAGCGCGGCAGATGGATTCCTCCCGGACCGGGCCCAGCTTGGACGCTTGCTGGCAGGTGCTCGGTCCGGAGGGTCCCTGGAGGGGCTCCGACGCCGTCGCTGAGGCTGGGGCACGTCGGGGGAAAAACGCTCCGGAGGCCTAACTCGCCGGGAGCGCCGCTCGCCTGCCGACGCCGCCGGGACATCCCCGCTGCCTCCACCCAGAATGCCGGTCACCTGGGCTTCTAGCCAGTCAGGAGGCTGGTTCGCGGCCGCCGTCCGCAGCCTCTGCAGCACCTGGTCTATGGCTGACATGGTAGGTCCTCACTATTGGCCTCCAGAGCGGGAACTGGCCAACCCCAGCCCCTACCTAGCCCTATAAACCCCCCCTAATGCATACTATCCTCCTCCCCTAAACATGTTCCCACGCCTTCTATCCTCCCTCTCCAAGCCCCTGTCATGACGGCCTGCACGTACGCCGTCTGTGGGGGGGACGGCTCGCTCCGGCCTGCTCTGTATAACTCTGCCGCTTCTTGACCCTGACACAGGGCCAACAGTGTTTTCTCAGCATGCTCTACTGAGTTAGGTTCGTCATACAACAATCCGAGCGCTTGAAAAAATGCATCCACACTCAACAATGCCGGATCCCCTGTTTCAAGAGCAAAAGCCCAGTCTTGAGGATCACCACGCAGTAAGGATATGATGATTTTTACTTGCTGAATGGGATCACCAGAAGAACGGGGTTTCAAAGCAAAAAACAATTTGCAGCTATTTTTAAAGTTCAAAAACTTGGATCTGTCCCCAAAAAACAAATCAGGAGTAGGAATTCTAGGCTCTAGAGCCGGAGTCTGGACAATATAATCTTGGATACTCTGGACTCTTGCAGCAAGTTGATCCACATGAGAAAACAAACTCTGAACCTCCATACCAGAGAATATATCCAGCACCACCCAGATATCAAGAGGAAAAAAAAGACAGAACAGAGCACAGAAAAAAAAATGGTTCAGAACTTTCTTTTCCTTCTTTTGAGATGCATTTAATTCATTTCGGGCCTGCTGTACTGTTATGACCTGGTGGTTAAGAGGCCACACTGATATGACCTGGTGGCTAAAACGCAACATGGAGCGAGCTCTGAGAAGGTGGTATCTCTACTGACCGCAGTCCCTAATCCTAACAACAACACTAGAAATAGCCGTGGGATGTTCCTGACTCTCCCTAGACACCTCTTCACAGCCTAAGAAATAACTGCCCCTAAAGAAGGAAATAGAAAGCTATCTTGCTTCAGAGAAAACCCCCAAAAGGAAAGATAGCCCCCCACAAATATTGACTGTGAATGGAGAGGGAAATGACGTACACAGAAATGAAATCAGAATTCAGCAAAGGAGGCCAATACTAAACTAGATAGACAGAGAGAAAAGGATACTGTGCGGTCAGTATAAAAAACTACAAAATCCATGCAGAGATTACAAAAATGAACTCCACACCGACTCACGGTGTGGAGGGGCAAATCTGCTTTCCCAGAGCTTCCAGCTAGCCTGAATAAGACAGTGACAAGCTGGACAAAATGAGACATATAAGCAAGGCAATAGAGTCCAAAAAAATGGACAAACAAAAACTAGCAAAAACTTATCTTTTGCAGACAAGGACTGGCCATATGAGAATTCCAAGGAGAGAACCAAATCCAACCAAGAACATTGACAGCAGGCATGGACTAAAGCCCAGAGCAGGTTTAAATAACAAACCCAGGCAAGGCGATTAGTGAAGGCAGCTGCTACAGCTACCTAAAGGAGCAGCAGTTCCACTCGAAACCACCAGAGGGAGCCCAAGGGCAGAACTCACAAAAATACCATTAGCAACCACAGGAGGGAGCTCCAGAACGGAATTCACAACAGTAATATAGAAGACAAGTAATGTAAACCTTGGGACTTGCTAAGCTTAGTGACTTGCACCAAGCCTGTGTATGTAAATCAGATGCATGAATTAAAGGTAGCACTACAGTATCCATATATACAAGACCTACAAAAATAACTGCATACAAAGCATAAAATATATATTTTTTAAATGAATAACAGTGCAGTAAGAAGATAGTATGACTACATAAAAAGTGGCCGATTACATCTAAAAAATGTACCAAAGAAGATGAGATGGAAGGACTATATGAGGTAAATCGTTCACATATAAAATATTACAGTAATACTAAGAGGTTAAGGTGATGATGACTACAATAACTGTGATGTTGATTCATACATAAAAAAGGGACTAAGTACAAAATACAAACGGTAATTTAGTGTCACCAGTGACTGCTGAGAGGATGACTGGCAATACACTACGAGGTAAGAGGAAATAAATAATAAGGCTAGGTTCACATTGCGTTAATGGGTTAACGCCAACGGACTGCGTTGCACAGCGAAAATGTCGCAATTAACGCCGTGCAATGGGTCCGTTAGCGCACCCATTGACAGCAATGTGATTTGTGCCTGTAGTGCATTGCTAGCTCATGCCATTTTCGGCACGCGCTAGCGATGTGCCGTTCTTTTGTGATGGACCTCGGACGCTGCTTGCAGTGTCCGAGATGCGTCCGAGGTCCGTCGCTCGCTAGCCCAAATCAGGGATCTGCACTAGCAGGGACAGCGAACGCAGACCCAAAATAAACATTGCGTTAGCGCAATCCGCTACTGCACCCATTGACAGCAATGTGATTTGTGCCTGTAGTGCATTGCTAGCGCATGCCATTTTCGGCACGCGGTAGCGATGTGCCGTTCTTTTGTGATGGACCTCGGACGCTGCTTGCAGTGTCCGAGATGCGTCCGAGGTCCGTCGCTCGCTAGCCCAAATCAGGGATCTGCACTAGCAGGGACAGCGAACGCAGACCCAAAATAAACATTGCGTTAGCGCAATCCGCTAGCGCTATGCGCTTAACGGATTGCCCTAACGCAATGTGAACCTAGCCTAACAGTTAAAACGGTTTACCTATTTAAAGTGCAATGTAGCATAAGGGGTTTCTTCCAGTAGAAAGCCTCCAAGCAAGTACATATATTACAAATGTATCACAAAACTAGCTTAAAATAGTGCACTAAATACATAGCAATTTATGAGACACTCACAGCCCTAGATGTAATATCTTAAATGTCTGGCAAGTGTTTCACTATGGCTACTTCCAAGGAATGACCGACCCTAAGGGGCATATGTAGGGACTTCATACTGTGCCTTAAAAGGCATGTGTAGGGATATAATAATGTGCCCTAAATGGCATGTGTGGGGACAATATTCCGCATGGGGAGCTGTCTGGGGATATTTCACTATGTAAGGGGTTGTGTGAGGACATCATCATGGGTGGGGGGTTCTGTGATGACATACTGTGTGAGAGACATCATACTGTATGGGGATATCATACTGTGTAGGCATTTTTGTGTAGGGGGCTTTGTGAGTATATTGTAATGCATGGGGGCTCTGTTAGGACATCATACTGTTTGGAGGGCTCTGTGGGGACATCGTACTGTGTAGGGGTCTTTGTGGAGGCATATTGTTTAGGGGTTCTGTGGGGATATTATACTGCTTTGGGATTGTCTGTGGTAACATAATACTATGGGGGGACTATCTAGGGGAGACATACTGTGTAGGGGGCTGTTTGAGCATATACTGCATTGATGCTTTCTTGGGACATTGTATTGTGTGGGATCATCATACAGTGTGGGGGGCTTTGTTGGGACATCATACTGTGTGTGGGCACATTATACAGTTTGAGAGAGTGTGTGGAGATATAATACTGTGTGAGGTGTTGTGCAGAGACATAATACTATGTGGGGAGCTGTGGGGGGACATCATAATCAATAGCTCATTGGTTAGCACTATAGCCTTGTAGTGCTGGGGTCCTGGGTTCAAATCCCACAAATACAACATCAGCAAAAAATGCATGTTCTCATCGAGGTTGTGTGGGTTTCCTCCGGGTACTCTGGCTTCCTTCCACAATCCAAAGACATACTAATTGGGAATTTAGATTGTGAGCCCCAATGGTGACAGTGACAAGGAGGTCTTTAAAGCGCAGTGGAATTAATGGAGCTACAAAAGTGAGTAAAATAAATGAATAAATACTATGTGAGGACATCATACTATATGTGGGGAGTATAATTTCAAAGGAGGATATATCCAAAAATAGTTTTGGGGTAGGGAGTGTGGAGAGTGTAGGAACTATGCGGACATCATATTGTGTTGTTAGCTAGTTAATTAAGGTACAAAGGAAGCTGAATAAAAGGAGCAGAATAATTTGCTGCTTAATATAACTTTCTAAAAAGCACTAAATTATATGTTTTTTATTAGCTTCTACAGGGAAGAACACTTTACTTTTAATAACAGTAGTAGTGATTCTCCAGACTTAATTCTGCTCAAGATTTCAGTGATAAAGATTTATTTAAAACTACAATGGTGGAAAAAATTAAGTTTGCTAAGTTGGTTCGGCCCTTCACAACAGTCATGGTCTTTGAAGTGGCCCTTTGGGAAAATAAATTGCCCACTCCTGATATACAGGGTTCTACTTGTATTAAATAATTCCTGCAGAATAACATATAGTATGTATAAATTAGAGGAAGGGTCCCTTTCCTGCATCTCTTACATCTAAGAACTGGGATTGGAGAAAACTCAGATGATGACCATTTAAACTGAGCCTGTCACCAGGTTTCTACCATATAAAGTACGGCCCCTCCTTTAAGACCTCTTTTACTGCATTGTAGTAACAGCAGAACAGCATAGTAAATTTCTCTAACCCACGTGTGCCAGGAAAGGCCAAATAGCGCCAATAACCAGGAAATAAAGCCGGCACATGCGCACAACAGCACTTTGCTCTGTCCTCAGCAGGGCAGATAGAAGTGTGCCTGCGCAGGAGCGTGATGGAGGACTCTGTAGATGACATAGGATGAATCATCCACATGAGGAAAGGAGGAGGATGGCAATTGCTGGGGATAGAGGAGGTGGCAGATCAAGAACAGAGATTGCACTATATAAAGGTTAGTGATGAGCGAATATACTCGTTACTTGAGATTTCCCGAGCATGCTCGGGGGTCCTCTGAGTATTTTTTAGTGCTCGGAGATTTAGTTTTTCTTGCCACAGCTGAATGATTTACATCTGTTAGCCAGCATAAGTACATGTGGGGGTTGCCTGGTTGCTAGAGAATCCCCACATGTATTTATGCTGGCTAACAGATGTAAATCATTCAGCTGCGGCAAGAAAAACTAAATCTCCGAGCACTAAAAAATACTCAGAGGACCCCCGAGCATGCTCGGGAAATCTCGAGTAACGAGTATATTCGCTCATCACTAGTGTTGAGCGATACCGTCCGATACTTGAAAGTATCGGTATCGGATAGTATCGGCCGATACCCGAAAAATATCGGATATCGCCGATACCGATATCCGATACCAATACAAGTCAATGGGACATCAAGTATCGGAAGGTATTCTCGTGGTTCCCAGGGTCTGAAGGAGAGGAAACTCTCCTTCAGGCCCTGGGATCCATAGGGATGTGTAAAATAAAGAATTAAAATAAAAAATATTGATATGCTCACCTCTCCGGCGGCCCCTGGACTTCACACTGCTAACCGGGAGGCTTCTTTGTTTAAAAAGCGCGCCTTTCGGACCTGTGAATGACGTCCCGGCTTCTGATTGGTCGCGTGCCGCCCATGTGACCGGCACGCGACCAATCAGAGGCCGCGACGTCATTCGCAGGTCCTCAATTCCTAGAATTAGCAGTTTTGTGAATGAGAATGACGTCGCGGCTTCTGATTGGCCGCGTGCCGGTCACATGAGCGGCACGCGACCAATCAGAAGCCGGGACGTCATTTACCGGTCCGAAAGGCGCGCTTTTTAAACAAAGAAGCCTCCCGGATAGCAGCGTGAAGTCCAGGGGCCGCCGGAGAGGTGAGCATATCAATATTTTTTATTTTAATTCTTTATTTTCCACATCCCTACTGATTCGATACCGATACCCGATATCACAAAAATATCGGATCTCGGTATCGGAATTCCGATAACGCAAATATCGGCCGATACCCGATACTTGCGGTGTCGGAATGCTCAACACTACTCATCACTAATAAAGGTATAATAATATATTTTTTTTGTGCTTTGTAGGGGGGATTGGTGACTTACATACAGCTTACGAAAGGTGGTAGTACTTTTCATTGGAGAAATCTGGTGACACTACTTATCTCCATAGTAGCAAATTAATGGGCATTAAGACTTAAATTCTTGCAAAAGAAAACAAGTGTTTTAACAATGATGTAGAAAAAATAAAACTATGAATTTGGTGAGGCAAAAAGGTATGCAATCCTTGAGAATTAAAGATGTTAATGTTGGCTAAATTTGGAAAAGAAAACAGAATGTGGGTATCAGCATTTGTTCCAGTAAAGCTTCTATCGCATCCCTGATAATTAAAAGTTATTGAATGAAGTTTATAAAGTAAATCTTTCTCTAAGAATAGGAAGAGAGAGGTCAATGAAAGAAAATGTACATAAAGATTGATCACTGTACTGGCAATAACTAGCTGGGATATCGGTGTTACGTTATGTAAAATATATGTCAAGGACAACCACTGGTTCATCCTTCAAAGAGACATATAATTCATTGCAGTGCCCCGCAATACAAAATCTGACTTTATAATGTCTAATCTACTTCTATTTTGTAGATTGTTGTAGCTCAAAGCTTTTTTTAATGCTACACAAAGCCAACATAGGAAAAACTGAAGCATATTTTCATTAACCACCAATAAAAAGACAGGACAATAAAATACTACAGTAAAGGCAAAGGCTTGTCCATATAATAAAAAAAGCTGTTGTACTAGGAGCTATATTGTTATATCTTATTAACATGTCTTCTACTCTTAATTTGAAGGGCTGAGAACATTGTACTATAAACTAAGAAATCAATTAATTCCTACCTATATAGACAATCCACAGTAACGTTTAAAAAATGCTGTTGGTTCTAATGCTTTAAAAACACAACTAATAGTCAGTGGCGTAACTACAAAGTTATGGGCCCCGGTGCGATCTTTCAAATGGGCCCCCCCACCATGCCAAAATATTTTCCACCCAAATTCACATTTTCCCTATTAATTAATTTCCTATTAATTAATTCCCTACATGCCCCAGCTGCCCCCCCTAGATACGCCATTGCCCTAGATACCCCTCCTTGCCTATTCCACCACTTCCATCATTTCCTCCTCCTCCACCATCCCCATCCTTGTCCATTCCACCACTTCCATCATTTCCTCCGCCACCACCATCCCCATCCTTGCCCATTCCACCACTTCCATTATTTCCTCCTCCACCACCATCCCCGTCCTTGCCCATTCCACCACTTCCATCATTTCCTCCTCCACCACCATCCCCATCCTTGCCCATTCCACCACCATCCCCATCATTGCCCATTCCACCACTTCCATCATTTCCTCCTCCACCACCATCCCCATCCTTGCCCTCTCCTCCCTCTACACACACACATAACACACACACCATTTACTTCTCTGCACATTCCCCTGCAGAGCGCAACACACACACAAACACACCCGACCTCTCTTCATGCTCTGCCGCAGCATCTCATCGCCTTCCTCTGACACAGCCGGCCACTGGCTGATGACGTCATCCAGCGGCGCGTCTGTGTGAGAGGAAGCAGGAAGACAGATCGCTGGGCAGCGGCGCTGCAGGGATTTCTCCCTGCCTGCCGCAGCCACTCTGCAAAAGGCTCCCCTTCCCCTCTGCTCACATTGGGAGTCGGCGCTCTGCAGCTTCTCTGTGCTGGCTGTCAGCTTGACAGTCGGCGCAGAGAACAGCTGACTCCCAGTGCGGGGGGCGGCAGAATGCAGCCGCCGGGGGAGACGCTGCGGACCGCCACATTAGGCGGCCCGACTGTGCCCCCCCTGCGGGCTGCGCCCTGCCCCCCCCTAGATACGCCTTGGACTGTTGCTGTGCGGGAGGGATCTCCTGTAATGCAACATAGTGTCGGCCGGTGCCTCTGACCTGCCAGGCGGGCCCCTGACCTGCCGGGCCCCGTTGCAGTGGTGACCGCTCCGGTAGTTGCGCCACTGCTAATAGTTTATATTTATCAATTAACAAAATGCAAAAAGAAAAAGAGAGTTATAAATCAATCCAATATTTGCTGTGACCACCTTTATCTTCAGAATAGCATCAAAGCACCAATTCATCTACATACACCTGCACACAGTTTTTGAAGGAACTTGTCAGGGAGGGAGGTTGTTCCAAACATCTTGGAGAACTAACCACGGATCTTCTGTAGATTTAGGTTGCGTAATTCTGACAGGCTCGATGATGTTGAGATTAAGGCTCCTTGGTGGGCATTTCATCCTGTGGCACCCCTAGGGGTATTTGCCACAAAAATAGTTACTGACAGTAAGTACAAATACTAAAATAGCAAGACTGCACTACCACCTCCGGCCAGAAGGGGGAGCTCCAGAGACTCCCCTTGATCCATTCTGGTCTGAGAGAAGAAATGGCAGTTGGGCCAAGGAGCTGATAGTGAGAGGTCATACAGTTGAATCTCTAACAGCCCTGTGACTGTTACCAGGCCTAAATCACCGGCCTGAGGAGAAGAGGGATAGAGAAAAAGGACATTGTGAGAACCGGGTAGCATTAATCACTACCCAGAACAGGCGCAAAGACGGATACCGGATCCGTGGCTGTATTCATTATATATAATACAGCAACCGGAAAAACGTGAGGTGATATCAGCTTCACTAGGGTCGGATGCAGCAACAGACACAGAGTTCAGCGGTACTCCCAGAGGGGGTAAACCGATAAAAGGACTCGGGTTGCCCGTCGAACCAGGACCCGGAGGGGACAGATTGGGCCGGCAGCCAGTTCACATACAGCAGCAGGGCCACACAGAAATTGCGCACAATAAGAGGCGAAGACCCCGGCAGGGTCAAAGTAACTCAGAGTTCCCATACAGACTCCGGTGACAGGACTGGTTGTAAATCCTTTTATGTTAAAGTAAACTGGTTAAACGTTTCAGTGCCTCAGTCTTTCATTTGGACAATAGCCATCTATCCAGGATCAGGATCGTCACCGCTGGGAGAACCTGCTGCTGATCAAGTAAGTGCCTGTCCCCTCATGATACCCCTTACACTGTGCATTGCCTGAGGCCACAGCACCGAGTCAAGCCACCCGTGACATCCCCCTCAAGAGACAGACTCCATTGGTCCGGTGCTGGGTATCCTGGTCTCCTGGGCGTCACAATTGGCGTCACGAACAGGATCTAGCCAGCCCGTATACCGGGTATTGTGTGCCGTGATTGGAGCCCAAAACTGTGAAAACTGGGATGAAAAATCTTGAAAATTGACTTTATTAAAGAAAAATCCATTCCCCATTGAAAACTGTTGAAAGTGACTTTTCCCCATTGGTTATAATGGAGTAAAGATGGCCGCCATCCCCTGAGGTAATCACTTCATAACCGTTAGGCACTAGACTGTTAATTGAGCTACGCCATCACCTGAGCCCCAGTCTAACTGAAAAACTTCAGAATCCGCCATTACAGAGCGCGGTGGGTGGGAGCAGCAGGGGGCGTGTCATTGTGGGCGGCACCAAGCTGAGCGCTCTGACATCAGAGCAAGGGGAAAATCGATCCTGCTGCACAGCGGAACGAATCTACACTATCCCGACGGAAGCAGAGGACCGGAAGGGTCCGGATTAACTAAGGGGGCACAGTATGTCGCAGCACGGAGACGCCGCAGCACTCGGCAACGCTAATGCAGCTGAAAGACAGAGTGTCAATATAGAGTCCGGCAGCGCAGCGGTGCAAGGAGTGGCGCCCATCATGCCGGTGCTGATGCCATATACCCCGGGTGGCCCATGGCTTCCAATGTATGAAGGTGAGCCTAATACCCTTGATGATTTCAGAGAAAAGATGCTGGCCCATTTTGACATGTTCCCTGTGGGTGAAGTTCAGCGTGTTAGTCTCCTGATGATGCAGTTAAGTGGCCATGCTAAGCGAGAAGTCACAGCATGGGCAGCTGATCTAAAAGGCACTGTTGAACGCATATTTGCTGGATTAAAAGCTACATTTGAAACCATGGCCAGCAGCAAAGCTAAAATACGATTCTTTAGTTGCAAACAAAAAGCTAATGAGGGCGTGAGAGACTTTGCCTTAAACCTGCAGGAAGCCCTTAAATCACTTACACTGGCTGAACCCATTTTTAACACCGGAGCGGATAAACTGCTAAGAGATCAATTTATTGAGGGACTCTACACCCCTTCTCACCGGGGGCATGTGAGCATGCTTGTTTTTAAGAACCCTGAATTGACATTTGCCCAATTAAAGGAGAGCGCTATACGTCTCCAGCTGGCAGAGGCACCTCGGGATCAGGATCCTGCGCAACCCATGGCAGAGGCACCTCAACAACAGGGAGTGCCAGTGACATCAGCTATGTCTGGGGCCATTGCTAAGCCCCTGGGGCCCAGTACTAATGAGGCTCTTCAACAAAAGCTTGACTCTTTAGCTGATGTTGTTGCTTCAATGGCTAAAACCATGCAGGAGATGAGAGGACACAAGATGGAGTTGGCAAACTGTAGAGAGGATGTTCCATGGATGAGACCCCGGACATACCCGACATGGAGAGGACGACCCCGCGACCGCTACCAACCGGATGGACAGCCCATTTGCCGCCGTTGCCAGCAGCCGGGCCACTTTGCACGAGATTGTGATTTAAACGGGAATCCCCTGGGAATGCGGGCCGCTTCGCAGGAATGAACTTTCAAGGCCCAACACCCTGGCACGACAGGTACATCGGAGGACGACCCATTATCCCTATCGTGCTGGACGGAATTCCCCTCAACGCTTTGCTGGACACAGGTTCCCAGATTTCATCTATACCGTATATCCTTTATAAGAGGTACTGGGCTGATGCAGATATTGATAAAGGGCCCTATGATGTTGAACTAGATATATGGGCCAGTAATGGTAAGTTGGTACCGAAACTAGGATTCAGGGAGATGACCATAAAGATTGGTAAAGTAGAACTGAAGAAACAGGGTATAATTGTTGTTGATGTTGACCGGCGGAACTGTGAACCAACTGTATTGATAGGAATGAATGTGTTAGAGAACTGCTTTTCCGAAGTCATTTCTGTCTTACAGCAAATTGCTGAAACTGCCCAATCCTGCCAGCAGAGAGTTCTCCGGAGGGAAATAAAAGTATTGATGTTAAGGCAACAGGTAGAAGTTGCAGGTGGAGAAATCGGCAGTGTGAGGGTAAGTGATCCAACGTCTATTGTAATCCCACCAAAAACAGAAATGCTGGTATGGTGTAGAGCAGCCATTGGTACTAAGGGACGAGATTATCAAGCCTTAATAGAACCAGTGTACACCGACAGCAGGCCCACTATACTCACAGCACGAGGGATAGTCGAGGTACACCGGGGACGAGTGCCGGTACGACTTTTGAACTGTGGAGAGGAAGAGGTCACTTTGCCAAGGTATGCTACAATGGCAAAGCTATATACTGTTGACAACAATGCCATCACAACCATTGAGCCCTTAGAACCAACCTGTCAGGTGGAAGGCAATGGCTCAGATGGAGAAATGGAGGATTGGTGCCAACAGCTACACGTGGGCATAAATTCAACACCTACCCATCAAAAACAAGGGGTGTATAGGCTAGTGACGGAATATGAACAAGTCTTCAGTAAACACCCATTGGACTTTGGACGGATAGAAGGGGTAGAACACACAATCCCCACAGGTGACCATCCCCCAATAAAAGAAAGATATAGACCCATACCGCCCGCTCACTATCAATGTGCAAAAGATATGCTGAGGGAAATGAAACAGGCCGGGGTAATAAGAGACAGCTGTAGCCCCTGGGCGGCCCCTCTAGTGATTGTCAAAAAAAAGGACGGAACCATGAGAATGTGCGTAGACTACCGGAAGATTAATAACATCACCCATAAAGACGCCTACCCCTTGCCTAGGATAGAAGAGTCCTTAACTGCTTTGAAATCTGCTAATTATTTTTCCACCTTAGACTTAACAAGCGGGTATTGGCAAGTCCCTGTGGCTGAGAGAGATAAGGAAAAGACGGCATTCACCACACCAATGGGTCTATGTGAATTTAATCGCATGCCGTTCGGACTCTGCAACGCATCCGGTACCTTCCAGCGGCTGATGGAATGCTGCCTCGGACACAAGAACTTCGAGACCGTCCTCCTGTACCTAGATGATGTGATCGTCTACTCAAAGACTTACGAACAACACTTAATAGACCTGGCAGAAGTGTTCGAAGCCTTATCCAGGTATGGCATGAAAGTCAAGCCATCCAAATGTCACCTTCTCAAGCCAAAGGTACAGTACCTGGGACACATCGTGAGTTCGGAGGGAGTAGCACCAGATCCCGAGAAAATAAGCGCCATAAGGGATTGGCCAAGACCTACCAGCGCAAAAGAAGTGAGACAATTCCTGGGATTGGTGGGTTACTATCGCAGATTTATAAAAGGATTTACCAAGTTGGCAGCACCCTTGCAAGACACCTTGGTAGGGCAGACGAAGAAACCTTCAAACCGAAACCCTCCTTTTCAGTGGAACGACGAAAGGGAAGACTCCTTTGAACAACTAAAGAAGGCACTAACCGGAGAAGAGGTTCTGGCATACCCAGATTACCATCAACCTTTCATCCTCTACACCGATGCCAGTAATGTGGGACTAGGAGCGGTGCTGTCACAAAAGCAAGAAGGTCGGGAGAAAGTCATCGCCTTTGCAAGTAGAAAGCTCCGGCCTACTGAAAGAAATTCAGAAAATTACAGCTCCTTCAAATTGGAACTACTGGCAGTAGTTTGGGCTGTGACTGAACGTTTCAAACACTATCTGGCCGCTGCAGAATTTATTGTCTATACTGACAACAATCCGTTGACCCACCTGGACACAGCCAAATTAGGTGCGTTAGAACAGCGATGGATAGCCCGGTTATCTAATTACAACTTCATAATCAAGTATCGAGCAGGTCGCAAGAATGGAAATGCCGATGCCCTATCCCGGATGCCACACTTGAGAGATGTAGAAGAGGAAACGGGGGAGCTTGAAGAAATTGAACTACCAGCCTTCCATCGTCCCAAGGCAAAACATCATCAGTCAAGTACCTATCAGAAACAACAAGAGGTGAATTTTAATCCGTTAGCACACCATAGATGGGCTGACACCCAAGACAGCAATCCGGCTGTGAAGTTGGTGAAGGAACTGTTGACTGAGCAAAGTGCATATCCCTATGAGGATGCCCCAGAAGAGACGCATCAACTCTGGAAAGAGAGAGGCAAAATGTTCCTGTATCAAGGGAAGCTCTGTAGAAGATACACCAATCCGAAAACACATGAATTGGTTTGGCAGATTATTGTGCCTAAACAAGATGTGAAGATGGTCCTCGAAGCTTACCATAATGGTGCTGGTCACTTCGGTTGGAAAAAGTTAGAAGTACTTCTAAGAGAAAGATTTTATTGGGTCGGGATGAGAAAATCAATCGAACAGTGGTGCAGAAATTGTGGCCCGTGTAACCTCAGAAGAAACGATCAAAAGAACCAAAGAGCACCACTGCAGCCCATAATCACCAAACAACCACTTGAACTTGTAGCCATGGACCACGTGAAGTTGACACCAAGCCGGTCCGGCTATGTCTATGCCTTGACCATCGTGGACCATTATTCACGTTTCTTGGTAGTAGTACCCGTAAAAGATCTGACAGCAAAAACAGCAGCCAAAGCGTTCCAAACGTACTTTTGTAGACCCCATGGATATCCGGAACAGGTTCTCACCGACCAAGGTACAGCCTTTGAATCAGAGATCTTCAGAGAATTCTGTAATATGTATGGTTGCAAAAAGATCCGGACGACGGCCTATCATCCACAAACAAACGGCTTATGCGAGAAGATGAACCATATTGTAATAGACCTACTAAAGACTTTACCTGAGACAGAAAGGAATCAATGGCCAGAGAAATTGCCTGACTTGGTGGATCTGTATAATCATGTCCCGGTGAGCTCCACCAACTGCACCCCAGCTTACCTTATGCGTGCAAGACCCGGCCAATTACCAATCGATCTAGAAATGGGAATTCTGAAACCAGACGCAGAAGTTCAAGACTCCAATTGGGATATCATACGGCAAAAGCAGTATCGCCAAGTGCAAGAGAGTGTGGAAAGAAGCCTTCAGCAAACTAGAGAAAGACAAGAGCGAACTTTCAACCAGAATGCTCTAGCGACCCCATTAAGACCGGGTGACCAAGTGCTCAAGAGAAATCGTCGAACCAATAAACTGGACAATCAGTGGGAAGCCGTACCCTACACAGTTTTACCAACAAGAATGGATAATCCTAAAATGTGTCTCATTAGCAAAAACGGAGGCTTAACATCTGTACTAGTGTCAAGAGACAATCTTAAATTATGTCCGGAAGCATTGAAAGAGCCAGACGTTGTCCAGCCAGAACCAGAAGTTATTCAACCCATACAGGTTCAACCAGTAAAGGAAAAAGAAGAGGAAGTGTATCACACCTGTATAGGAGACTTTCCCAAAACCCTACTAACATACCATGGTGCAGTAGTGGTTCCCATGGTGGCCTTTTACCCAACACCGAACCCAATACCAGAAGTCCCAAGACAGGAAGAGGCTGACCCCGTACTACAGGAGGTTCCAGGCCAGGAAGAACAGATTCCTGGTCAGAGTAATCCCATTCACGGTGGACTTGCCAACTCCATAGTCGTGGAATTATCTTTAGCAGAGCGGGCAGATACTACATCCGCAGTAGACAGTAGTACACCACATGAAGAGACACCGCTATTACGTAGATCACAGCGTAGTACCCAGGGTCAATTACCGGCCAGGTATGCAGATTACCAACTATAAAGCTCATAATGTGAATTGTATATATGTTATGCCGTATATAGTTAAACAGAAAATGTAGTATAGTCATTGCTATCAGTCTGCAACGTTTAAGCCCAGTGTCTACAGAGACTTGTCTGTATGAACTTATTGCATATTCTTGAACTTTTTATCAGCCCGGAGGCACTAAATCAAAGCTCCGGAAAGACTGCTTTTTGAACTTTGCTTTTTGCTCTTTTTGAACTTTCTTTAGACTTTATATTGATAACTCCGTTGGAAAAATGGAACTAAATTCCTGGACACTAAGTACAGTGCCGTTCCTAATACCTTCAAGGATAGAACTGTATTAATGGACGCTATTTGAAGTGACTTTTTACAGAACTCTATTTTTGTTTCCTTGAGTGGTTTTTGTAACTTTTCATTTTTAAGACTCTGTACATATTAATTGTTATTTCAAAATGTTATTGTCCCACAGTCCCGGAGTACTGTTCTTAACTTAGGGGGAATGTGGCACCCCTAGGGGTATTTGCCACAAAAATAGTTACTGACAGTAAGTACAAATACTAAAATAGCAAGACTGCACTACCACCTCCGGCCAGAAGGGGGAGCTCCAGAGACTCCCCTTGATCCATTCTGGTCTGAGAGAAGAAATGGCAGTTGGGCCAAGGAGCTGATAGTGAGAGGTCATACAGTTGAATCTCTAACAGCCCTGTGACTGTTACCAGGCCTAAATCACCGGCCTGAGGAGAAGAGGGATAGAGAAAAAGGACATTGTGAGAACCGGGTAGCATTAATCACTACCCAGAACAGGCGCAAAGACGGATACCGGATCCGTGGCTGTATTCATTATATATAATACAGCAACCGGAAAAACGTGAGGTGATATCAGCTTCACTAGGGTCGGATGCAGCAACAGACACAAAGTTCAGCGGTACTCCCAGAGGGGGTAAACCGATAAAAGGACTCGGGTTGCCCGTCGAACCAGGACCCGGAGGGGACAGATTGGGCCGGCAGCCAGTTCACATACAGCAGCAGGGCCACACAGAAATTGCGCACAATAAGAGGCGAAGACCCCGGCAGGGTCAAAGTAACTCAGAGTTCCCATACAGACTCCGGTGACAGGACTGGTTGTAAATCCTTTTATGTTAAAGTAAACTGGTTAAACGTTTCAGTGCCTCAGTCTTTCATTTGGACAATAGCCATCTATCCAGGATCAGGATCGTCACCGCTGGGAGAACCTGCTGCTGATCAAGTAAGTGCCTGTCCCCTCATGATACCCCTTACACTGTGCATTGCCTGAGGCCACAGCACCGAGTCAAGCCACCCGTGACATCCCCCTCAAGAGACAGACTCCATTGGTCCGGTGCTGGGTATCCCGGTCTCCTGGGCGTCACAATCCCTTCCAAGATTAATTTTTATTCATTACAATTAAGATAGTTCTCAATAACATTGTTTGGGGTCATTGTTGTGATGCCTAATAAATTTAGAGCCAATCAGATGCCTCCCTTATAATATTGCATGATGGATACTGTATGTAACTACCGTATATACTCGAGTATAAGCCGAGATTTTCAGCCCAAATTTTTGGAGCCGCCTATTCATTTCTCTAATCAGCGGTGCCGGTGACCGCTGATAGAGGAAGAAGCTGTGGCACCGAAGACAGCTGTCCGGGAGAAGGAGCCGGACGCCGGGAGCAGGTAAGTATCGCATATTTACCTGTCCACGTTCCAGCCGCCGGGCGCCACTCCATCTTCCCGGCGTCTATCTGACTGTGCAGGTCAGAGGGCGCGATGACGCATATAGTGTGCGTGGCGCCCTCTGCCTGATCAGTCAGTGCGGAGAGACGCCGGGACCGGACGCCGGGAGCTGCAAGCAAGAGAGGTGAGTATGGCTTTTTTTTTTTTTTTTTTTATTGCAGCAGCAGCAATGGCACAGATATATGTGGAGCATCTATGGGGAAATATGAACGGTGCAGAGTACTATATAGCAGAGCTATGGGGCAATATGAACGGTGCAGAGCACTATGCGGCACAGCTATGGGGAAATATGAACGGTGCAGAGCATTAAATGGCACAGCTATGGGGCAATATGAACGGTGCAGAGCACTATATGGCAGCTATGGGGAAATATGAACGGTGCAGAGCACTATATGGCAGAGCTATGGGGCAATATGAACGGTGCAGAGCACTATATGGCAGAGCTATGGGGAAATATGAACGGTGCAGAGCACTATATGGCAGAGCTATGGGGAAATATGAACGGTGCAGAGCACTATATGGCAGAGCTATGGGGAAATATGAACGGTGCAGAGCACTATATGGCAGAGCTATGGGGAAATATGAACGGTGCAGAGCACTATATGGCAGAGTTATGGGGAAATATGAACGATGCAGAGCACTATATGGCACAGCTATGGGGAAATATGAACGGTGCAGAGCACTATATGGCACAGCTATGGGTAAATATGAACGGTGCAGTGCACTATATGGCACAGCTATGGGGAAATATGAACGGTGCAGAGCACTATATGGCACAGCTATGGGGCAATAATGAACGGTGCAGAGCACTATATGGCACAGCTATGGGGCAAGAATGATCTATTTTTATTTTTGAAATTCACCGGTAAATGCTGCATTTCCACCCTAGGCTTATACTCGAGTCAATAAGTTTTCCCAGTTTTTTGTGGCAAAATTAGGGGGGTCGGTGTTGTGAATTCTGTAGTCGAGCTCCCTCCTGTGGTCGTGAATGGTACTTCGGCGAGTTCTGTCTATGGGCTCCCTCTGGTGGCTATGAGTGAAGCTGCGGCTTCTGAGGTTCCTTACACAGGTGACGTGGTTTATCCTTTGGTTGGCTGCTCTATTTAACTCCTCTCAGATCGTTACTCCATGCCAGCTGTCAATGTTTTTGCATTTGTTCAGTTCGCTCCTGGATCTCTCTGGTGACCTGCCTTCTCCTGCAGAAGCTAAGTTCCTGATAGTCATTATTTGTTCACTGTTTTCTTGTCCAGTTGGTTATTATGATTTTGTCTTGCTAGCTGGAAGCTCTGGGATGCAGAGTGGTCCCTCCGCACCGTGAGTCGGTGCGGAGGTCTTTTTTGCACACTCTGCGTGGTCTTTTGTAGGTTTTTGTGCTGATCGCAAAGTTACCTTTTCTATCCTCTGTCTATTTAGTAAGTCTGGCCTCCCTTTGCTGAAACTTGTTTTCATTTCTGCGTTTGTGACTTTCATCTTTTCTCACAGTCAATATATGTGGGGGACTTCCTTTACCTTTGGGGAATTTCTCTGAGGCAAGGTAGGCTTAATTTTCTATCTCTAGGGCTAGATACTTCTTAGGCTGTGACGAGGCGCCTAGGTCTGGTCAGGAGCGCTCCACGGCTATTTCTAGTGTGTGTGATAGGATTAGGGCTTGCGGTCAGCAGAGTTCCCACATCCCAGAGCTCGTCCTGTATGAGGTTTAACTATCAGGTCATTCCAGGTGCTCCTAACCACCAGGTCATAACAGGTCGGCTTATACTCGGGTCGGCTTATACTCGAGTATATACGGTACTTGTATTTCTCACTATTGAGGACACTATTAATCCGATCAGGGAAGATGTCTGATAAGTGTTAAATTTATTCTGTAGCAAGAATTTGACCTCTAAACGTACAACTAATGTCAATAAGAACCATCTTTAGCATAAAATAGAACAAGGAATCCTGGAAGCGAGGATATGGCCCTCGCAGTGCCCTGATATCAGCATCATGCAGGCTGTCTGGGATTACATGAAGAGACCGAAGGATTTCCTCAAACTTACATCCACAGAAGATCCAAGATGTTTGGAACAACATACATTTTGTTAATTGTTAAAAAAATAAACTATTAAATCTTCTGTTTTTTAAATTATCTTATTTTGCAGCATTTTTGCATAAATATATAATTGGTCAACTTTTCACGATATAAAATAAAATAATAATAGGAAATACAGCACGGTGGCTCAGTGGTTAGCACTGTAGCCTTGCAGCACTGGAGTCCTGGGTTCTAATCCCTCCTTGGACAATATCTGCAAGGAGTTTGTATGTTCTCCCCGTGTTTGTGTGGGTTTCCTCCTGGTTCTCCGGTTTCCTCCCACATTCCAAAGACATACTGATAGGGAATTTAGATTGTGAGCCCCATCGGGGACAGCGATGATAATGTGTGCAAAAAACTGTAAAGCGCTGCGGAATATGTTAGCGCTATATAAAAATAAAAAGAAGAAAAAAGATACATTACAGTAGTGAAAATCTCACAAGACCTTAACCCCTTAGTGACGGAGCCACATTTTTGAAATCTGACCAGTGTCACTTTATGTGGTAATAACTCTGCAACGCTTCAACAAATCCCAGTGATTTTGAGAATGTTTTTTCATGACACATTATACTTTATGATAATGGTAACTTTAGGTCAATAGGTTTTGTGTTTATTTACA
The DNA here is from genome assembly GCF_032444005.1 of Ranitomeya imitator. Classification (NCBI taxonomy): domain Eukaryota; kingdom Metazoa; phylum Chordata; class Amphibia; order Anura; family Dendrobatidae; genus Ranitomeya; species Ranitomeya imitator. Next base: position 556,066,957 of record NC_091285.1, read on the forward strand.
AAAAATATCAAAAATTTGAGAAAAATGTTTATAAATTAGCAATTTTCAAAATTTGAATGATTATCCCTTTAATCCAGATGGTTATACCACAGCAAACCATTAATAAATAACATTTCCCTAATGTCGGCTTTACATCAGCACCATTTGTAAAATTTTCTTTTATTTTGTTAGCATTTTAGGAGGTTTAAAAATGTAGCAGTAATTTTTCATTTTTTTCAAGGAAATTTACAAACTTTATTTTTTTAGGGACTTATCCATGTTTGAAGAGACTTTAGGGGTCTCATATATTGGGAAACCCACAAACGTGATACCATTTTAATAAACAGCACCCCCTGACATATGGAAAACTGCTGTCAGGTAGTTTATTAACCCTTCAGGTGCTTTACAGGAATTAATGCAAAGTGGTATGACAGAAATGAAAATGTGGATTTTTAGCACCTAAATGTCGGTAACTTCTGAACAGATTACTATAGCTGTCAGACTCTTAAGGTACCTTCACACTAAGCGAGGTCGCTAGCGAGATCGCTGCTGAGTCACAAGTTTTGTGACGCAACAGCGACCTCAGTAGCAATCTCGCTATGTTTGACACGTAGCAGCGACCAGGCCCCTGCTGTGAGATCGCTGGTCGTGTCGGAATGGCCTGGACCTTTTTTTGATCGTTGAGGTCCCGCTGGGTAGCACACATCGCTGTGTTTGACACCTTACCAACGACCTCGTTGACGACTCAGACACCGACACATAGGTATGCATTTGCATTGCCTTTTCCGCAACCCTCCGCTCCGATTGGTGGTCGCTACTGCGTTCTGATTGGCGGTCATGCCTTCAACAGAAGGCGACATAGTAGCGCTTCCATCCTTTGTTCCTGACCGCATGGTGGTTTGCAGATCATTGTAGAGTTCTCCGACCTGCGACTCCTCTTCGATTTATCTATTCTTCAACGGTTCTTCTGACACCTTTTGTGCACGGTAGGTATCGTTTGGGGTCTCAAATGCGTTCCCATCGAAGGGCTATTGTGTCGCCTCTTAAGGCAAGGCCGCCAATCAGAATGCAGTAGCGACCACCAATCGGAACTGAATGGGTGCGGAAAAGGCAACGCAGATGCATGCCTGTGTGACTACAACGTCACACAGGTCGTCCCTCATCGAGGTCTGAATCGTCATAATAGCTGCCATGTGACAGGGTCACAACGACCAAGGACATAGTTGTACAGGTCGCTACAGGTCGCCGCATCGCTGCTGCGTCGTTGGGAAGATCTCACAGTTTGACATCGCACCAGCGACCACATAGCGACGCAGCAACGATCCCTGACAGGTCGTATCGTTGTCGGGATCGCTTTAGCGTCACTAAGTGAGACGGGGCCTTAAGGCCATTATTTGGTCGTGAATTGCCATGGCAAACATCAGGACCACACAATCATGATCTGAGGGCGCCAATTTGGATAAAGAAGAAGCCCCCCACACTCTGTTAACCATTTTTATGATGTAATCACTATTGACAGCAGCATCTAAGGGGTTAAATAGATTTGGATGGTGCAAACACTGATCGTGGCTCATATAGCAAGTTGTCAGCTATAGTGCACAGCTGACAGCTACTGGATTGTCTCCTGTATGTGGAGGCTATTCTCTTATATCTCAGGTCAGTTAAAAGATGTATTGGCGGTCATTATGTTATTATTGCTGCACTACAAAATATAAGAAAACATGTATGTTACACAGTACTATGTAAAATGGGTATTCATCCTCAATACTACCGGGCATTACTGACCCAGTATCCCACATTATTCCTACCCTTTTGTTAATTGACCCTCATGGCAATCCCACTTACGCCCAATTACATAAATGTGTAAAGTAATAAACACAGACGAAGACATTATTATATTACAAATGGATTTGGATACGTTGAAAGTTTGTAGAGAAAATGGCAAATTAGATTCAACACCGATAAAAGGTTATGTACTTGGAAAGGGAAAGAAAATAAGTGTCACCATTGCATATTAAATAGGGAAACACTGTATAATACTAACATGGAAAAAGACTTGGTCATATAAAGAGAAAACTGAAGTGTAGAAACCAATGCCAGGCAGCAGCTGCCAAAGCAAATAAGATCATGGGATGCATATAAATAGGCATAAATGCGGATGATGACAACACAATTTCACTTCTATACAAGTTTCTATTGAGACCACACATGGAATATTCTGTGGGATTTTGAGTCCTAGTGTTCAAGTAGCAGAGCCCGACAAGGCTCATAAATGGAAAATGTGGACTACTGTGCCAAGACAGATTAATAACATTAGTGTTATTTGTTTTAGTAAACTATCTGTACATCAATCCATACAGAGATCTTATGATCTACTTATACCCAAGATTTTATAGGGGTGTTATGATAATTTCCATTCCATTAATCTATCTGCAACATTGATTATGTATACATGGGAGAATGACAGGATTTGTATGGAGCTGGCTCTCCATACACGGTGAGAATTGGCTGTATTATACATCTGACACTCACCTGTGAATGCTGCATTTCTCGCAAGCTCAGATTGAAGCGGGTTAACCCCTTTAGATGCTGCAGTGAAGAGTGACAATAGCATCTAAACAGAATTACTGCTAAGCAGAGATTGCTAAAATTTATTTTTCTCACTTATATAGTACCAATAATTCCGCAGCACTTTACAGACATGATCAGCACTGTCCCCACTGGGGCTCACAATCTAAATTCCCAATCAGTATGTCTTTGAAGTGTGGGAGAAAACCGGAGAACCCAGAGGAAATCCACAAAAACACGGGGAGAACAAACAAACTCCTTACAGGTGTTGTCCTTGGTGGGGTTTATACCCAGGACCCCAGCGCTGCAAAGTTGCAGTGCTATCCACTGAGAGACTGAGTGTTGCAATGCTGATCTATTGCAGTGTATTGTTCCTGCCATCAAGCAATTGTAGGTTGACATTTAATAGTAATACTAAAAAAAATTATGGAATGTAAGAAACAATTAATTTTTTTAAAATATCAAAATATAAAATTTTAAATAACTCCTTTCTCTACTCACATTAAAAATAAAAACATTTTAGAAAAAGAAATAAAAATAATATGGCTATTTTTTTTTTTTTTCATAGTAGTAAAACAAAAGCTGTAACAATTTTGTATCACCTTAACTCTTCTAATTTGGAGAAGGAGGGTAAGTCCATGTTCACACATTCACTATTTGGTCAGTATATTACGTTAGTATTTGTAAACCATAATCAGAAGTGGGTGAAAAAAAGTGGTGACCTGTTTCCATTATACTTTTTCATGCTCTTCTCCTAGCTTTGGCTTACAAAAACTCATGTGAAATACTGACCAAATACTGAACGTGCGCCTTAAAAACAAAACCCAAAAAAACAATATGCTATTTTTTCTTCAATTCAAATTCAAAATTTTGTTTTAAATTTCCAATACATAAATTTAGAATTAAAAAAAGCCATTATTAATAAATAAAAGGTTCTAAGGTTGTCCAGGTACAGACTAAGGAACATCGTGAGGAGTATAATCCTTATTATAACGATGAGCTTGGTTGCAATGTCGCTTTTATGCGTAAATATATTACCTCGTAACCTAATGATCTAGCAGGATAGGACAGGTTTGGGAAATTTTGACGGTAGATTTTGTAGCGCTCTGTTTAGATTCAACTCTTTGTATTTCCATACTGTTTCCTACACTTGTGTCCCATTATGAAAAAGCTATGAATATATGAAAAGCCTCATAACATTTTGTATCATGACCAAATGTTCCCATTTTATTGTACACTGCGCGCCCATATGTGAAGCGCCAATCTCTCACTAGCGTCCATTAAGAGTGTTGTTTAAAGCAAACGCTTTCATCTGCATTTCCCTGTTTGCTACTGAGTTCCTTTTTACTCCTGTTTCATGCGCCCGCTTGTGATTGTAGCCGGATTTTAATTTCTCATTAGAGAAAGAAGAATACTTTGGCCCCTTGCTGTTTAATTAGGAATAAAGAAGTTTCATTAACATTAGTCATGTCACACAGAGATGATTCACCATGTGTCCAAAGCCAAACTGGATCTGAGAAATAATTAGTCCTAAATGCCTAGTAACTGTGGAAAAAAAGCAATAAATCAGCTGCCGAGCTAATGCAATTATGTTTCAGTGCAGAATATATTCCGGATAAATCATCTGACAACAGTTGGAAAAGCTATCAATTAAGGATTATTATTCTCTGGTACCATAAAAAATGATATTAAGACACTGGGAAGCCGGGCATAATTCTGCTGCATATTAAATAAGGGATCAGCACCTCAAGAAAATTACCACTTTAACTCAATTCCTTGGGAGAGCGTGTGGCAATGAAAACAGGTTTCTGGGCCAGGAGTTCTAGGTGCCACCTTGCAGTAAACAATTTTCATTTACGATGTTGAAAGATTCCACAATTTAGAAATTGTGCCTCGTCCTTATTACATTTTTTGCCATGTAGTTGAGGTATGAATTATATTAAAAAAATTTCAAATTGATTGTTTTCAAAACACTTATTAATACCGCTTTGTTATTTAGGCAACGATAATAAATAAATGAAATAAAACATAACCCGATGTTTACTTGTACCAAAAGATGCTCTTTTTTGAATACCTTTGGTCAATAAAAAGCCATGAATCTGTTACATTGTACATATACATATACTTTGCTATCCAGATGAATCTTTCTGATGAATAACTTATAGGGTCTTTGGCCAAGAACTGTTCATGTCTCTGCCAACTTTTGCTCTCTCTGAGGATATGCAAAAGTGATGTTGTTTTTGACAAGTGATTATGAATTATGTAAAAGAAAAAAAGACAAACACATGGCTTTACCTCAATTTGCTACATTTGGTGAAGCTCATTAAAACGTTAATATAAGGCTATGGGCCAAAAGTCAAAGCTCAACTGCTAGATATCAATATATACATTTTCTGATTAAGTTTTTGTCAGTTTTATCACTGCATTACATTCATAAACCTTGATATAATGCCCTCATCTGTTTATTAATATGACAAGTAATTGGAACATTTTTATGTTTTAGGGCCCATTTACATTGGCCAATAATCTATGAGATTCTAACGACCCATCGTTCATGATAACTGAGTAAGGTGAATGGGTTGAGAAACTAAACGAAGTGTCCAAAGTAAAAATATAATACAATGAGAGGATCGCTATTCATTTAATTCACAATTGTCTTTCTGCATAAACTCTTGTCTGACATTTGTTAATCGTGAGTAACAATCACATTGCTCATCGTTTAAACAATTATTTGCTCACGTAAATGAACCCATAGAGAATGGTTATCACATGAGGCATAGCTAGTGTTCAGCATCGAGGGAGCCTGTGTGACAAACGACATCTGAGTGGGCTTCTAAGCAATGGCCACATTTACAACTACAATGTTGTACCCTAATCATAGAGAGCATAACAGACCCTCAGCAGATGACCATTCTGTTACAGAATAAAATACTATATAATAACCTAGACCGAAGACTGATATGACAAGCATCATACAGTAACCATACAATGGTAGATGTCAGTTCTAAGAATTGGCCCAATATTTATGGACGTAACTGTTTATCACCCATGGTAATTCTGCTTCATGTCACCTGGCTTATCCATGGTGTTTTTTTTTTGTTTTGTTTTTCTATACGATGTTGTGCATAAATATGTGATTCTTCAGAATTTGTTTTAGTCTTTGCCTGATGAAGAGACGTATGTAGTCTCGAAAGCTTGCAATTTGTTACCATCTTTTCAGTTGGCCATTAAAAGGTATCAACCACTGAGGACTCTCAATTCTAAATATTTTTCAGTTCTGGACAACACATTAATGGGAATCTCTCAGTAGGATCCACTCTCCTAAGCCGTCTATATTGGCTTGTAGATCATAGGAAGCAGAATAAAATGTTACCATGATATCTGCGATCCAATGCATTGTTCCAATGCTATGGGCAGGACAGTGATAAAACACATAGTAAAAATTCAATCTGAAATCCTGTACATATTGTTATAATGTCCTCTGAGCCATCCCATGTATAATTAATGCTCTTCGAGTTTCTGCACATTAACTTATAATGCTACCTGAGTCATCAACTTATATAGTAATAATGACCCTTGAGTTTCCCCATAAAAAAGTAACAATGAGACATAAAGTATTCACCTAAACCAAGAACCTGGTGTCACAGTAAGCTGCAGTCGCTGATGCAGCCCAGCTCAGACGCCCCCACGCTGACCGACCACGATGGCATGGGGCGCGCCTCCCCCGGGATTGCAATACGGACCCTTTATACCTCAGAGGGGGACCCGGGCAAACCCGAACTAGGGGAGGGCAGAGACGGGTTCTGTGGCAACTGAGCATGTGGACAAGGAAAGAGACACGTAGGATTTGATTACACCACACAACTTCAGGTATAGAGAAAGTAAAGTTTACTAAGATAAAGTCACACAGTACATAAACCAAACATGAATATGCCAGGCTCCCGATTCCACACCTCCCAGAAGGGTACCACCCAGTGGACCCCAAGGCATTAACGGATCACCGAGACACACATAGGTGGGACATCAGGACACAGGCAGGACATCAGGGTAAATGAGGTCATCAGGACATCAAGGTACATCAGGTGATCAGGACATCAGGGTACATTAGGTGATCAGGATATCAGGGTACACAAGCTCATCAGGACGCAGGCAGGACATCAGGGTACAGACAAGACATCAGGACATTCGGACACAGGGTCACCAGCAGACATCAGACAGGAGTCGCTCGGTTCCGGACATCCGACATGACCTACAGGTACCACTACAGTCATCTGGCACCAAGCTCCAGGCAGCGGTCATCAGGTTCCAGACTGCGGTCATCAGGCTCCAGGCATCGGACCTAGGAAGGAGCTCAAGCGGGATGGTGCTAAAACCGCAGGATTGCTGGGCACACCAGGAGCTAGCACCACATGGTAGCCACAGCACAGAGTAGTAGATGCTCAGCAGAAACACCGGTTACAAAAGACTCAAAGTCACTGGGTGCGAGGCTCCAGACACAGAGGGATTCCAGGAACATAACACAGCAGACACAGTTCAAAAAGGGTCAGGTACAGGACAGGTACAGGATCAAGGATTCAGGCCTGGATATATACCGCCTCCAGGACAGGTGCCAGAACAGGACATAATAGGAATCAAGGCAAGGACTTTGGTACTAAAACATAGACAGGAGAGGTGCAGGAACACAAAACACACATAACAAAGTTCAGGAGCTTTGTGAGTAGCTCAGGACCCCACCCATAGAGTAAGGGAACTTTATATGGGAGCTGCCCCTCAGCAATTGGCTGGGGACAGCATTTCAAGTACACACACTAACCCTGATAAAAGCAGGGGAGGTGTGGCCGCGCACGCCCTTAGCATAAACAGAAACCATTACAGCACAATCAGTGCAGGAACTGAGGCTCAGGACACCTGGCTGTGACTGCATGCCCTGACACACATGGAAAGTCATGCACCAGCTGCAAATGACCTCACAAACCACGGACAGCTTCCACAGCGGCAATCAGGGACCGCACATGCGGATGGCCATGCAGTAGAGCAAAGACCTAACCACCCATCTACAGCTACGCAGCAGAGTATGGAACTAAGCAGGCTCCATACAGGTAACAGCCAATATCCCAGCTCAATTAGGGGAAAAGGAGCAAAGGGTTAAAGCAAAGACATGAATTGTCACGCTGAAAAGCAGATACAGACGGCGTGACACCTGGTGAGATCACCAACGCAGTCAATGTCCTGGTGTCACCTGTGCCAGGACCCTGACGTCCTGTGCGTGGCACTGCTGCTATGTAGGTTGCAAGGCTAAAACAACCTGCAGCCTACAGAATGGAGTGGGCCCCAACGTGTGAGTGAGCTACATGTGACTGCCCTGAGCTAACCCCTTGGCTATGCTACTAGTTATTACTTTTTAAAATACTAAGCAGAGATGCGCAAACCCTCTGATATCTGACTTTGGTAGATGGTGCTTTCCTTGCATTTTCTTCCACAATTTTTCAATATATTACTGGCATCTGGTACTCAATAGACCTCAGATCTGACATCCTGATGCAAGTCGCCCAAGGCCTATTTAGCATCTCAGGCAGTGTGTGTTGTGACACATATGAAATCTGGCCATTTTTTGTTGGCAAAGTTAAATACTAACATGCAACATTTTAAATCTTATTGAAAAGATAATTTGAGATTTTACTCAAAAAATGAAAAAAGAGCCAACAAAAATAATAAAAATATAAGTATCTTTGACTTTAAGCTAATTCATTAAACAATTTGCGCCTATTTTTATGAAAATAGTGTAACATTTGCCAGCATACAGAGATAGACAAGTCAAAAATATTATTTAAAAAATGCAATTGATGAATTGGGGCCAAAGTTGAGAATTTCTTTACCACCTTTACCAAGCACAATGGACCAGCATAACGATATTAATGGATAACAACAGGTGGACATGTCTTTCATCATGTTTACATCAATTTCATAATGCATGGAGTTATTATTACAATATAACTTATTCAGATCTTCTGGGTTTTGAGACTAATAGCTCAGTTATGAAATAATCTTACCATACATGCTCATGATCAAACTAGAAATTAAAGTTGTGGACTCCTGTGACTCCAGCAATTTTATCCAGAAACACAGAGAGGTTAGCAAATCGAAGCAATATAGACTGTGTGCTTCCATATCTTGGCAATACTATTTGCTGAGACATACCATCTACTATAAAAAGAAGAGACAGGATAAAGTAGGAAGTGAATGATGGCTCCTGACTCAATCTGTCATGTTTGGTTGACATCGCCAGTTTTCCATATCCTTTGAAAAGGATTATGTATGAGTGGCTGCGAAAATCAGAGCATGCACACCCATTCCAGTCTATGGGTGCATGTAAAACATTGGACTGCACTTGGATGCATTCTGAGGATGGAGAAATTTAGTTCTCCGTCTTCTTCGCACCTTCGTAAACTGACACTTGGCTCGTACTCTAACAGAGAATAAGCGGAGTGTCGTTAACATTATTGGGGGAAATTCTCTCACATGCGAAAATCATTGCTCATGTGAGCGAGCATTTAAAGCCTCTAGACTTGAGTAGAAGCTTCAGTGAAACAGATTATGAAAAAGAGCCATGATGGGAGAACTATATGTAAAAACAAGTATTCTCATTAAGCGTGGAACTAGTGTTGGATGGTCTAAGGCTTTGGTTTAATATTCTGGCAAATAAAATTAGATAGATCAAGACCAGTTTCAGTTTATCTATTAAAACTGCTTCTGGACTGAATATTTTGCATCCTTATTTTTGCATCCCCGACTACCCAAGAACATGGTGATCTCATCACCATATCTTGCCATGCTGTATTAATATTTAATGAGAGATGGAAAAGGGCTTCTCCTGAATAAATGTTTTCTTCCAGCGCTTACTTGACTAATGGTGGATATTGCTTCTCTCACAAAACTGCAATCAGTTAAAAAAATAATGTAAATATTTAATAGGTCAGACATGTCACTTGGGGGTATAATAATGTATTTTTGATTCCAGTGGGACAGGGGTTATCTCTGGAATAGGTCAGACAAGATTACCGGAGCTTGGTCCTGTGAATGAAGAGCTCACTTAAAAGGCAGACACAGCTGTGAATCTTCCCCTTGTTAGCACTAAGTGCTCTTACCTCTGCCATGGACAGATTCAGGCTGACATTTCCTTATTTGTATTCCACATTTACAACTCATTTACTATTTACTGCTTTCTCCTGACATCAAATGTCACTATTAAATAATATATACATAGGGGATGTGTGACTATGTAATTAAATCAATAGTTAGGAAGTTTCCATGTAATCCTACAGTTCAAGAGCAACAAAAATTTTAGTGCATCTCTAGAAACATTCACATTTTATCCTTATAATTTGGACAATTTTATATAAAAAACGGGTTGATTTAGATTTTGCAGTAGTCCAGGCGGGAGTGGATCAGGGCAACAGTGAGGGTTTTTGTTGTTTCCATAGTGAGAAAAGGGCGGATTCTAGAGATGTTCTTTAGGTGTAAGCGGCATGAGCGGGCAAGAGATTGTACAGGGTGGAGCGCGGTAATTTGCTTTTTTGCACTGCATGCTGTGGCGGCACTGTCGGTCGAAGAGAGGGGAGAGTGGGTGTGGCTTACAGTGGCTGATGGGAGATTTGTATTCCTCTGCCTTTCAGTTGCCATCATGCAGTGGACACGTGAGGAGAGGTCATTTTGTGTTGAAGCGTATTTTTCAAATGCCCACTCGATCATTGCAGTGCAGCGTGCTTTTCGTTTACAATTCGCTGTTCCTCCACGCGGACGTGTTCCTGGACGGCAATCAATTGTAAATTGGGTGAATGCATTCAGATCAGCAGGGAATGTGTCATGTGTACGAAGGGGACCTGAGAGAAGGATTACAACACCACAAAACATCGAGAGAGTTAGAGCAGCAGTACTGCATCTCCGAAACGCTCTGCTCGGAAGCAATCATTTGCTCTTGGCATTTCAAGACGTTCTCTCCACCGGATTCTTTATGATGAACTGAATTTTCACCCATATAAAATGTGCGTGGTCCAACATTTGTCAACATGGGACTATTTGACATGGCGGACCTCTTGTGAAGACATGTTAGCAACGATACCCCGTGACGCAATTGTGTTTTTTTCTGATGAGGCACATTTTCACCTCATTTTCACTGTGTGGTGCGCCATATCACGAGTAGGCATCATTGGTCCTTACTTTTTTCAGGATAATGGTCGTGCCATAACTGTGAACTCCGAACGGTACTTGTCTATGATACAGGATTATTTTCAGCCGGCTCTCGAGGCAATGGAACTAGAGGATACATGGTTCCAACAGGATGGTGCCACTGCACACACAGCGAGGGTTACCATGAATTGTTTGAGGCAAATGTTTCCTGGACGGCTTATCTCTTTGAGGGGAGATGTGAACTGGCCAGCACGCTCACCAGATTTAGCCCCATGCGATTTTTTCCTTTGGGGTTACCTGAAGTCTAAGGTGTATATCAACCGTCCCAACACCTTGGAAGACCTAAGGAACAATATTGAAGCTGAAATTGGCAGAATACCAGTGGACATGCTTGTTAGAGTTCATGAAAACTTCAGAAAACGTATGCAGCAGTGTGTGGATAGCGAAGGTCGACATTTGCCAGATACACTATTTAAAACCATGTAATTTAAAAATTCCATTACTGTTCAGTATAATTAAAATATAAAATAAATTTTTCTAATGATCATAATTTTTTTATTTCATTCCCAAATCAGCAAATTACCGCGCTCCACCCTGTATATGAAATGTGAAGGAAAGATCAGAGTCAAATGTAACACCTAGACAGCACGCCTGCTGCCGGGGTGTTATTATGGTGCCACACACGGAGGGGGAAACATCAGGTTTAGAAAAGTTAGTAGATGGTGGGAGCAGAAGAAGTTCTGTTTTGGAGAGGTTGAGTTTCAGATAGAGAGCAATAAACATAAGGATGAATGACCTCGGGGAGATCAAAACATCCAACACTGCGGAGACACCTTCACGTGTTTCTCAACGCAGTGATCCAGAACACTGCTCCCATCCCTTATGGGAAATATGCAAATGCATGTAGAAAAGCCGCAGAGACACCATCACGTGTTTCTCAATGCAAGCAATAAATAGCCAGGTCTTTCACCGGGAAGGAACAACCACGGGAAGGGCAGCATCCAAAAAGGAAAACCACCTATGCCAAAACGTGGTATCCATCCACAGACAGCTGTTTCGGGGTATTTGCCCCTCATCAGTGTGAAGTAGGAAACTGGCTATTAGGAGCAGTGCCTAGTAAAAGGACTATAAACATAAGAATGAATGACCTCGGGGAGATCAAAACATCCAACACCGCGGAGACACCATCACGTGTTTCTCAACGCAGTGATCCAGAACACTGCTCCCATCTCTTATGTTAAATATGCAAATGCAGATAGAGAGGAGACATGATGCCGGAGACTGTGGACAGACAGTCACTGGTGTTTTACAGTACAGTACAGAGGGAGTAAGGTCAGGGGATGACGTGTATAGTTGTGTGTCGTCAGCATAAAGATGGTACTGAAAGCCAAATCTGCTGATGATCTGTCCAATTGGGGCCATGTAGAGAGAGAAGAGAAGGGGGCCAAGGACTGAGCCCGAAGGAACCCCGACAGCGAGAGGAAGAGGAGACGAAATGGAGCCAGAGAACAGAACACTGAAGGATTGGTCAGAGAGATATGAAGAGAGCCAGGAGTGAGCAGTGTCCTTAATGCCTAGTGACTGGAGCCTAGAGAGTAGGAGAGGGTGGTCAACAGTATCAAAAGCTGCAGAAAGATTGAAAAGAATGAGCAGAGAGTGGTCGCCGTTACATTTTGAAGTCAGAAGGTCGTTGGTCACTTTGATGAGTGCAGTTTCTGTCAAGTGCAGGGGGCGGAAGCCGGACTGTGAAGGGTCTAGGAGGGAGTGAATGGAGAGGTAACGAGTAAGGTGGGAGTAGACTAGGTGCTCCAAGAGTTTAGAGATGAAGGGGAGGTTGGAGACTGGTCTGTAGTTATTTGTGCAGGATGGGTCGAGGGCGGGTTTCTTTAGTAATGGAGTAATGATAGAGTGTTTGAAGGAGGACAGGAAAATGCCTGAGGAGAGTGAGAGATCAAAGATTGTAGTTAGGTGAGTAGTGGTGACTGGAGAGAGAGACTGGAGGAGATGAGAGGGAATGGGGTCAGTAGTGCATGTAGTCGGTTGAGAAGGAGAGAGGAGCCTGGAGACTTCTTCTTCTGTGATGGGATCAAATGTGGAGAGTGAGCCAGGGGAGATGCAGGGATGGATGGGAGTCACTGAACTTGGTGATTGGGAGCAGATTTCCTGACGGATATTGTCTATTTTCTCTATAAGGTGGGAGGCCCGGTCATCAGCACAAATGTCTGTGATAGGGGCTTGTGCTTTTGGCCTGAGGAGGGAGTGAAAGGTGTCAAAAAGTTTCTTGGGGTTGTTGGATAGTTAGAAGATCAGGGTGGTGAAGTAGCTCTGCTTGGCAAGGTGAAGGGCAGAGTTATAGGTTTTTAACATAAATTTGAAGTGTATAAAGTCTTCTGGTGTGCGAGTTTTCCTCCATAAGCGTTCAGCACTCCTAGAGCATCGCTGGAGAAATCGGGTTTGTGATGTGAGCCAGGGCTGTTTTACTCTGTGTTTGGAGGTTCTGATGGTGAGGTGAGCTACTTGGTCCAAGGTGCTTCTAAGAGTGTCATTGTAGTGATGTACCGCCAGATCAGGAAAGGAAAAAGAGGAGACTGGGGAAAGTGATGAGTGTAAGGAGTCTGAAAGTGTATGAAGATTAATAGCTTGTAGATTTCTAACTGAATGGTAGATAGGAGGGTGCTTGGGTGAGCAAGGATTTGTGAGCATGAAGGAGAGAATGTTGTGGTCAGAGAGGGGAAGTGGTGAGTTATTTAGGTAGGAGATTGAACACAGCCGGACAAAGGCCAGGTCAAGGGTGTTACCGTCCTTGTGTCTCAGGTTGAGAGCTGTGAGAGGTCGAGCGAAGTGGTTAGTGATAGAAGCTGGGATGCAGATTTAGAAGTGGGGCTGTTTATGGGGATGTTGAAGTCTTCCAGGAAGAGGGTTGGGAGTTCTGAGGACATGAAGTGCAGCAGCCAGGCAGAGAAATGGTCAAGGAAGTGGGTGGGTGAGCCTGGGGGCCGGTATATGACTGCTATTCTGAGGGAGAGGGGACGTTAGAGCCTGATGATGTGGACCTCAAAAGAAGGGAATGAGAGTGATGGAGCTGGGGGGGATGTCCTGGAAGGTGCATTGTGGGGAGAGGAGTATGCCGACTCCACCACCAGGTCTGTTTGTGGGTCTCGGGGAATGGGAGAATTGTAGGCCACCATGGGAAATAGCAGCAGAGGAGACAGTGGCAGACTCCTGGATCCAGGTTTCAGTGAGTGCTAACAGATTTAGAGAATTGTTCAGAAAGTAATTGTGCAGGAAAGGAAGTAAGCTTGTTACATACAGACCGTGGATTCCAAAGGGCACAATTAAAAGAAGGAGATGAGGGAGTGTAAGTAATATTAATAAAGTTAGTATGGTTTTGATGTGAGGTAGGGTAGCAGTTGAGGTTGTGGGATGGTGGACCAGGGTTGGGGGAGATGTCTCCCAAAATCAGTAGGAGTAGGAAGATAAAAAGCAAGAAGTTTTTGGAATTGTAAGAAGTTTTTTGTGCAGAGTGTTTGGGCAAGACGGGCTGAGGTTTTTCAGGAAGGTGAGAAGTGCATGGGAGCTGTACATGGGAGAGGGAAGGAGAGAGGAGCTGATATATATGAGTGGTGATGGAGGGGGGATTGGGCGGTGGATGTGGTTTGCAAGGGAACATAGGAGGATAGCAATAAAGCACATGGATAGAAGGGAGAGCAGAGTATGGGTTACCTGACTCATGCCCTGACTAACTGCCATGGAATAACTGCCCTTTAACTTGATGCTTGTCTGATGCAATGCTTTGCTGAATGCGTGCGACCCCGCACATGCGTGCACCCCTAAGAATTAGTCTGAATTTATAGGCCTCCAGTGCAGGGAGAGGACAGTGGGATTATGGGAGCTGGTTAGTTATAAATTAGGGACAGCTGCTCAACACATCCTGGTGTGGATAGATGATCAAAGATGCAGTCCTGATTACATCTCTATACTAAACACCTCTCCTGTGATAAACATCTACAGAGGCCCCCCTCCTGGAGCTAGAACAGTGAGTACTGAAAATCATGTAACTGATGATGAATTCTAGCAAAGGAGTTGAATGACATGAAATTACCATTGAGGGCGCTTGCTGACACACAGAAAATCATTGCAATATACAAAGACATTCAGGATCCAGGGAGAGCTGGGGATATTCAGTGCATACCATTGAGGGTGCTTGCTGACACACAGAAAAACATTGCAATATACAAAGACATTCAGGATCCAGAGAGAACTGGGGATATTCTGTGCATACCATTCAGGGTGCTTGCTGACACACAGAAAATCATTGCAATATACATAGACATTCAGGAACCAGGGAGAGCTGGGGATATTCAGTGCATACCATTCAGGGTGCTTGCTGACACACAGAAAATCATTGCAATATACAAAGACATTCATGATGCAGGGAGAGCGGGAGATATCCAGTGCATACCATTCATATCTCTCCCTGCTGAATCCCTGTTATAAGTCATCTGTTGCATTGCATCTATTTCTCACTGCTGTATGTCCATCCTTAGGTCCCTGTAGGTGTTATCTGGTGAAAGGTGCTATAGCATATATATGGAGTCAGGCCCAATGTTAGGTCTGGCCATCTTGGATTATCTGTTCACCCTCTGGTGTGTTGATCAGCTGCTAATTTATCCAAAACCAGCTCCCACAATCCTTCTAACCTGATCCTCTAGCCATCCTATAAATTTAGAAGCATCCTAAGGGGTGCATGTGTGTGGGGTGTATGCACCTGGTGTCCCCTTCAGCAAAGTATCCCCATAGCTAAGTATCATGAAGCTGCAGTTAATTCAATAGCAGTTAGTCAGGGCAGAAGTTAGGTAAAGGTACCTTCACACTCAGCGACGCTGCAGCGATACCGACAACGATGTCGATCGCTGCAGCGTCGCTGTTTGGTCGCTGGAGAGCTGTCACACAGACAGCTCTCCAGCGACCAACGATCCCGAGGTCCCCGGGTAACCAGGGTAAACATCGGGTTACTAAGCGCAGGGCCGCGCTTAGCAACCCGATGTTTACCCTGGTTACCAGCGTAAAAGTAAAAAAAAAAAAACACTACATACTTACCTACCGCTGTCTGTCCCCAGCGCTCTGCTTCTCTGCACTCCTCCTGCACTGGCTGTGAACACAGCGGCCGGAAAGCAGAGCGGTGACGTCACTGCTCTCCTTTCCGGCTGACCGACGCTCACAGCCAGTGCAGGAGGAGTGCAGAGAAGCAGAGCGCCGGGGACAGACAGCGGTAGGTAAGTATGTAGTGTTTTTTTTTTTTACTTTTACACTGGTAACCAGGGTAAACATCGGGTTACTAAGCGCGGCCCTGCGCTTAGTAATCCGATGTTTACCCTGGTTACCAGTGAAGACATCGCTGGATCGGTGTCACACACGCCGATCCAGCGATGTCTGCAGGGAGTCCAGCGACGAAATAAAGTTCTGGACTTTCCTCAGCGACCAACGATCTCCCAGCAGGGGCCTGATCGTTGGTCGCTGTCACACAGAACGATTTCCTTAACGATATCGTTGCTACGTCACAAAAAGCAACGATATCGTTAACGATATCGTTATGTGTGAAGGTACCTTAAGTCACACTTTGAACTCTTTTTTTATCATGTGCGTTATCTCTATCTCACTGTGTGCTTTTGTCATCTGCATTCACCGCCCCATCCCCTGTTCATTACCACTCATCTACATCAGCTCCTCTCTACTTGTCTCTCCCATGTACAGCTCCCATGCTCTTATTACCTTCCTGAAAAATCTCTGTCCATCAGGCCCAACAATATCACACAATAATCCAAGTCACAAATCCAACAATTACTTCCTCTTTCTTTTTGAACTGCTACCTATTTCAGAGGATATCTCTCCCAAACCCGGTTCACCAACAATTCATAAAAACGGGTGCACAAAATTTGGTGAATTGGCTCAAATTGGAAGCTATTTATTTGTTGGCTATTTTTTTACACCTTTTTGAGTGAAAAGTCAAAAGGTCATTTCAGTAAGCTTTAAATGTCAAACATTAGTCTTGTGCAAACAAAAATGGACAGATTTTGTATGTGGCACAAGACACACTACCTGAGGCAGAAATAAGGCCTTGGGCTACATGTGTCAGGTTGTCTGAACATCTGAAGCCTATTCAGTGTAAGAAGCCTGGTACACAGTGAAGATTGCAAAAGAAGATGCAAGAAAGGGCACAATCTGCCAAATTCAGATTTCAAAATATTTGTACATCTCTAAGTTTCATAAAAACTAGTAGCATAGTTACAGGAGTTTCTCACTCACATGGTAGAGTCCACTCCATTCTGCAGGCTGCAGGTTGATTTTGGCTTGTAAAATAGATAACGGCAGAGCCATGCACAGGACCTCAAGATTCCGACGTAGGTGATGCCTGGACACTGATGGTGGTGGACTCAATTTATTTTTTTATTTTCTGTCACACTGTTACTTTTTTGTAGAGCAACTCAAAGATCATTATTACTATATAAGGGAGTTACTCAGATAATATTATAACTTATTATGCAGGAATTCGGGGCATTATTATTATACGTGAAGGGACTCAGATGACATTATAATTATATGTGCAAGAATTCAGAAGGGATTATTATTATGAGCATTATCTATCACTATCATGCCCATAGCTTTTTAGATCTCATTTATATATAATAAAAACATAAAATTCTTAGTAATAAGACATCAGATCACTGATATCAAGGTATATATGACCTACACACTCATATAGATGGCTTAGGATGGTAGATCCTACTGATAATGCCCTTTAACGTATTTTGCTGAACTTGTGTCTTCCAGTGTATGGCTGTTGTATGGTGTTTGTCATATCGGTCTAGGTCTTTTTATAGTGTTTTTTTCAGTAACAGAATGCTTATCTGCTCAGGGTCCATTATACCCTCTGTGATTAGGGTGCACTATTGTAGTTGTAAATGTGTTCATTAGCTTGGTTAGGAGCCCACTCAGATGTATTTTACCTACCATTTCCCTCTGTGCGAACTTCTACCTATACCACTAGTGACAAACTGCTATGGATCCATACTGTATTTTCAATTGTAATAACTTTTGACTAGGAAACAGTTTTGCATTTTCAATTTAATGCTGTATTCCAGAGGCAATATTATGTGATACTTTTAATATGAGCCTTCATAGACTCTGTGTGCTCCTGTATAGAGTCTATGCTTATGGCTTTGCTACATGTATGAGCTTTAAATTACTGGATGTGCAGTTCGTATAGGTAAAGAAGGATACAAAAGTCACATAACGTTTTGCAGGGCCTGGTAACATCAAATCAACCTCCATTTTTCAGCTGCTATAAATGTAAAGCAATGAGTGCTGCTACACAATGATTGTCTTATCTGAGCCAAAGTGTGTTCTTCTCACATTTTGATTGTGGTTGCAATCACTTAGAAGATGTCTTCTCTTAAACTGGAGGGAACACTCATTCCAAAGAAATATATTGTGAAGCTGAGTGGATTTAACTACTTCGGCCCATTTTTTACTGCCGACATACTGAAGTGTATGCTGGATATTGGTTTCCAGCAGTAAACAGGTTAACGTCTGGCCTGCATCTTTTTGACAGATCAATAAGCTCTGACACTTGAAGCCTCTCTAGCTGTAGAAGAGATGAGTTGCTGTCAGGGTAAGGCCCATGGGTAAAAAGAAAGCTTTAGATGCCAATTACCGAATAACTATTTATTCCATTCTCAAGATGAAGACAGCACATCAGAAATCTTAATGACTGTCATGAAGATTACAAATGAGAAGATAATAGGTGTTAGCAGCTGGAAAAGTCTTAGTCTACACTGGAGTAGAAGCAATTTATCACTGAAGATTCTATTAATATTATAATAATAATGAAGCCATTGAAATGTAATATAATAATAAAAAGTTAACTTGGAAGTTAAAGGTACTGTGAACAATGAAATATCAGTTCTCCTACATAAATGCTGTAATTTGGCCTCATTCAGACATTTTTAATGTGTTTGTTGTATCCGTGTTTTTCACTGATAGAACACATACCAATTATATAATTAAAGGACTGCATGACAGTCTCTTCAAGATGGCTGCACAAGTAGGATTCCACTCCACAGATATAATAGACAAAGAACTTGGCACTCCAATGTAGATTCAAGAGTGATGGAAACTTTATTTTGTGGCAGCAATCAGTTGTATGTACAAAATGTGATGTTTTGGCCCATTTTGGCCTTCTTCAGAATAGAAAATATACAAAAGGGAAAATATTTTTCAATAAAAAACTACATTCAAGATCTAGAAAAGAAAACAAAAAAAATCAAAGGTATGCAAAAGTACAGACAAAAAACAATATATTGTATAAAATTAACCAATAAATCATATACCAGTATATATATATATACAGTGGGGCAAAAAAGTATTTAGTCAGTCAGCAATAGTGCAAGTTCCACCACTTAAAAAGATGAGAGGCGTCTGTAATTTACATCATAGGTAGACCTCAACTATGGGAGACAAACTGAGAAAAAAAAATCCAGAAAATCACATTGTCTGTTTTTTTAACATTTTTTTTGCATATTATGGTGGAAAATAAGTATTTGGTCAGAAACAAACAATCAAGATTTCTGGCTCTCACAGACCTGTAACTTCTTCTTTAAGAGTCTCCTCTTTCCTCCACTCATTACCTGTAGTAATGGCACCTGTTTAAACTTGTTATCAGTATAAAAAGACATCTGTGCACACCCTCAAACAGTCCGACTCCAAACTCCACTATGGTGAAGACCAAAGAGCTGTCAAAGGACACCAGAAACAAAATTGTAGCCCTGCACCCGGCTGGGAAGACTGAATCTGCAATAGCCAACCAGCTTGGAGTGAAGAAATCAACAGTGGGAGCAATAATTAGAAAATGGAAGACATACAAGACCACTGATAATCTCCCTCGATCTGGGGCTCCACGCAAAATCCCACCCCGTGGGGTCAGAATGATCACAAGAACGGTGAGCAAAAATCCCAGTACCACACGGGGGGACCTAGTGAATGAACTGCAGAGAGCTGGGACCAATGTAACAAGGCCTACCATAAGTAACACACTACGCCACCATGGACTCAGATCCTGCAGTGCCAGACGTGTCCCACTGCTTAAGCCAGTACATGTCCGGGCCCGTCTGAAGTTTGCTAGAGAGCATTTGGATGATCCAGAGGAGTTTTGGGAGAATGTCCTATGGTCTGATGAAACCAAACTGGAACTGTTTGGTAGAAACACAACTTGTCGTGTTTGGAGGAAAAAGAATACTGAGTTGCATCCATCAAACACCATACCTACTGTAAAGCATGGTGGTGGAAACATCATGCTTTGGGGCTGTTTCTCTGCAAAGGGGCCAGGACGACTGATCCGGGTACATGAAAGAATGAATGGGGCCATGTATCGTGAGATTTTGAGTGCAAACCTCCTTCCATCAGCAAGGGCATTGAAGATGAAACGTGGCTGGGTCTTTCAACATGACAATGATCAAAAGCACACCGCCAGGGCAACGAAGGATTGGCTTTGTAAGAAGCATTTCAAGGTCCTGGAGTGGCCTAGCCAGTCTCCAGATCTCAACCCTATAGAAAACCTTTGGAGGGAGTTGAAAGTCCGTGTTGCCAAGCGAAAAGCCAAAAACATCACTGCTCTAGAGGAGATCTGCATGGAGGAATGGGCCAACATACCAACAACAGTGTGTGGCAACCTTGTGAAGACTTACAGAAAATGTTTGACCTCTGTCATTGCCAACAAAGGATATATTACAAAGTATTGAGATGAAATTTTGTTTCTGACCAAATACTTATTTTCCACCATAATATGCCAAAAAATGTAAAAAAAACAGACAATGTGATTTTCTGGATTTTTTTTTCTCAGTTTGTCTCCCATAGTTGAGGTCTACCTATGTTGTAAATTACAGACGCCTCTCATCTTTTTAAGTGGTGGAACTTGCACTATTGCTGACTGACTAAATACTTTTTTGCCCCACTGTATATATATATATATATATATATATATATATATATACTGTGTTCCAAATTATTATGCAAATTGGATTTAATTGTCATAAAGATTTAATTGTTTTGTTTTTCAAATAAGCTCATGGATGGTATTGTGTCTCAGGGCTCAAATGGAAAATTACTTAAAAATGATGTTCCACATTATTAAGCAGGCCACAGTTTTCAAGTAACATGGGAAAGAAAAAGGATCTCTCTGCTCCCGAAAAGCATCAAATAGAGCAATGCCTTGGTCAAGGGATGAAAACATTAGATATTTCCCAAAAACTTAAGCGTGATCATTGTACTGTTAAGAGATTTGTGGCTGAGCACAGATGTGTTTGTGCTGATAAAGGCATAATGAGGAAGGTTTCTGCCAGGCAAGTTCATCGGATTTAAGAGAGCAGCTGCTAAAAAGCCATTACAAACCACCAAACAGATATTTGAAGCTGCTGGTGTCTCTGGAGTCTCTCGAACCTCAAGGTGTAGGATCCTTCAAAGCTCATCAAGAGAATGCCAAGAGTGTGCAAAACAGTCATCAAAGCAAAAGGTGGCTACTTTGAAGAACCTAGAATATAAGACATATTTTCAATTGTTTCACACTTTTTTGTTAAGTATATAATTCCACATGTGTTAATTGATAGTTTTGATGCCTTCAGTGTGAATGTACAATTTTCATAATCAAGAAAATACAGAAAAATCTTTAAATGAGAGGGTGTGTCCAAACTTTTGGTCTGTACTATATATATATATATATATACATATATATATATATATATATATATATATATATATATATGTATATATATATATATATATAAATATATATATACTAAACTCATGCAGGAAATCAATATAGATATTGGACATTGTCCTACATTTTTTATTTAGATGACATTTGATCTAGACTTTGTACTTCTTCATATATTATTTTTTGTTTATACTTAAACTTATTCTAATGAAGGCGAAAATAGGATGAAACGTAGCATGTTGTGTACACAACTTATTGCTGTCACAAAATAATGTTTCAATCACTATTGCCTCTTAATTGTAGTGCCTAGTTCTGTGCATATTAGTTATTACACATGTTAATCATTGTCTATGAGCATATTCACATTTTCATTTTTTTGAGGATCGATTTTCTGAAAAAACCTAAAGCATGCCTGCTTGTTATCTAATTTGTGGATCTAACTTGTCTAATCCAGTGAATGGGCTCTCAAAAAAATTGTATTAGGATGCTATCTGTGAATCATTCAACTACTGTCTGATTTTCACTGTTTAACCCCTTTACCCCCAAGGGTGGTTTGCACGTTAATGACCGGGCCAATTTTTACAATTCTGACCACTGTCCCTTTATGAGGTTATAACTCTGGATCTTCAACGGATCCAAGTGATTCTGACATTGTTTTCTCGTGACATATTGTACTTCATGACAATGGTAAAATTTCTTTGATATTACCTGCGTTTATTTGTGAAAAAAATGGAAATATGGCGAAAATTTTGAAAATTTAGCAATTTTCCAACTTTGAATTTTTATGCAATTAAATCACAGAGATATGTCACACAAAATACTTAATAAGTAACATTTCCCACATGTCTACTTTACATCAGCACAATTTTGGAACCAAAATTTTTTTTTGTTAGGGAGTTATAAGGGTTAAAAGTTGACCAGCAATTTCTCATTTCTACAACACTATTTTATTTTAGGGACCACATCTCATTTGAAGTCATTTTGAGGGGTCTATATGATAGAAAATACCCAAGTGTGACACCATTCTAAAAACTACACCCCTCAAGGTGCTCAAAACCATATTCAAGAAGTTTATTAACCCTTCTGGTGCTTCACAGGAATTTTTTGAATGTTTAAATAAAAATGAACATTTAACTTTTTTTCACAAAAAATTTAATTCAGCTCCAATTTGTTTAATTTTACCAAGGGTAACAGGAGAAAATAGACCCCAAACATTGTTGTACAATTTGTCCTGAGCACGACAATACCCCACATGTGGGGGTAAACCACTGTTTGGGCGCATGGCAGAGCTTGGAAGCGAAGGAGCGCCATTTGACTTTTCAATGCAAACTTGACTGGAATTGAGATGGGACGCCATGTTTGGTTTGGAGAGCCCCTGATGTGCCTAAACATTGAAAACCCCCACAAGTGACACCATTTTGGAAAGTAGACCCCTTAAGGAACTTATCTAGATGTGTGGTGAGCACTTTGACCCACCAAGTGCTTCACAGAAGTTTATAATGTAGAACCGTAAAAATAAAAAATCATATTTTTTCACAAAAATTAACTTTCCGCCCCCAATTTTTTATTTTCCCAAGGGTAAGAGAAGAAATTGGACCCCAAAAGTTGTTATACAATTTGTCCTGAGTACGCTGATACCCCATATGTGGGGGTAAACCACTGTTTGGGCGGATGGGAGAGCTCGGAAGGGAAGGAGCGCCGTTTGACTTTTCAATGCAAAATTGACAGGAATTGAGATGGGACGCCATGTTGCGTTTGGAGAGCCCCTGATGTGCCTAAACATTGAAACCCCCCACAAGTGACACCATTTTGGAAAGTAGACCCCTTAAGGAACTTATCTAGATGTGTGGTGAGCACTTTGACCCACCAAGTGCTTCACAGAAGTTTATAATGTAGAACCGTAAAAATAAAAAATCATATTTTTTCACAAAAATTAATTTTCCGCCCCCAATTTTTTATTTTCCCAAGGGTAAGAGAAGAAATTGGACCCCAATAGTTGTTGTACAATTTATCCTGAGTACGCTGATACCCCATATGTGGTGGTAAACCACTGTTTGGGCGGATGGGAGAGCTCGGAAGGGAAGGAGCGCCGTTTGACTTTTCAATGCAAAATTGACAGGAATTGAGATGGGACGCCATGTTGCGTTTGGAGAGTCACTGATATGCCTAAACAGTAGAAACCCCCCACAAGTGACACCATTTTGGAAAGTAGACCCCCTAAGGAACTTATCTACATGTGTGGTGAGCACTTTGACCCACCAAGGGCTTCACAGAAGTTTATAATGGAGAACAGTAAAAATAAAACAAAAATTTTTTCCCACAAAAATTATTTTTTAGCCCCCAGTTTTGTATTTTCCCGAGGGTAACAGGAGAAATTGGACCCCAAAATTTGTTGTCCAATTTGTCCTGAGTACGCTGATACCCCATATGTTGGGGGGAACCACCGTTTGGGCGCATGGGAGGGCTCGGAAGGGAAGGAGTGCCATTTGGAATGCAGACTTAGATGGAATGGTCTGCAGGCGTCACATTGCGTTTGCAGAACCCCTAATGTACCTAAACAGTAGAAATCCCCCACAAGTTACATAGTTACATAGTTATTAAGGTTGAAGGAAGACTATATGTCCATCTAGTTCAACCCATAGCCTAACCTAACATGTTGATCCAGAGGAAGGCAAAAAAAAAACAAGTGACCCCATATTGGAAACTAGACCCCCATGGAACTTATCTAGATGTGTTGTGAGAACTTTGAACCCCCAAGTGTTTCACTACAGTTTATAATGCAGAGCCGTGAAAATAAAAAATCTTTTTTTTTCCCACAAAAATTATTTTTTAGCCCCCAGTTTTGTATTTTCCCTAGGGTAACAGGAGAAATTGGACCCCAAAAGTTGTTGTCCTATTTGTCCTGAGTACGCTGATACCCCATATGTTGGGGTAAACCCCTGTTTGGGCACACGGGAGAGCTCGGAAGGGAAGGAGCACTGTTTTACTTTTTCAACGCCGAATTGGCTGGAATTGAGATCGGACGCCATGTCGCGTTTGGAGAGCCCCTGATGTGCCTAAACAGTGGAAACCCCCAATTATAACTGAAACCGTAATCCAAACACACCCCTAACCCTAATCCCAACAGTAACCCTAACCACACCTCTAACCCTGACACACACCTAACCCTAATCCCAACCCTATTCCCAACTGTAAATGTAATCTAAACCCTAACCGTAACTTTAGCCCCAACCCTAACTGTAGCCTTAACCCTAGCCCCAACCCTAACTTTAGCCCCAACCCAAACTGTAGCCCTAACCCTAGCCCTAACCATAGCCCTAACCCTAACTTTAGCCCCAACCCTAACTGTAGCCTTAACCCTAGCCCTAACCATAGCCCTAACCCTAGCCCTAACCCTAGCCCTAGCCCTAACCCTAGCCCTAACCCAAGCCCTAACCCTAGCCCTAGCCCAAACCCTAACCCTAGCCCTAACCCTAGCCCTAGCCCTAACCCTAATGGAAAAATGGAAATAAATACATTTTTTTAATTTTTCCCTAACTAAGGGGGTGATGAAGGGAGGTTTGATTTACTTTTATAGGGGGTTTTTTAGCAGATTTTTATGATTGGCAGCCGTCACACACTGAAAGACGCTTTTGATTGCAAAAAATATTTTTTGCATTACCACATTTTGAGAGCTATAATTATTCCATATTTTGGTTCACAGAGTCATGTGAGGTCTTGTTTTTTGCGGGACGAGTTGACGTTTTTATTGGTAACATTTTCGGGCACGTTACATTTTTTGATCGCTTTTTATTCCGATTTTTGCGAGGCAGAATGACCAAAAACCAGCTATTCATGAATTTCTTTTGGGGGAGGCGTTTATACCGTTCCGCGTTTGGTAAAATTGATAAAGCAGTTTTATTCTTCGGGTCAGTATGATTACAGCGACACCTCATTTATATCATTTTTTTATGTTTTGGCGCTTTTATACGATAAAAACTATTTTATAGAAAAAATAATTATTTTTGCATCGCTTTATTCTCAGGACTATAACTTTTTTTTTTTTGCTGATGATGCTGTATGGTGGCTCGTTTTTTGCGGGACAAGATGACGCTTTCAGCGGTATCATGGTTATTTATATCTGTCTTTTTGATCGCGTGTTATTCCACTTTTTGTTCGGCGGTATGATAATAAAGCGTTGTTTTTTGCCTCGTTTTTTTTTTTTTTCTTACGGTGTTTACTGAAGGGGTTAACTAGTGGGCCAGTTTTATATGTCGGGTCGTTACGGAAGCAGCGATACTAAATATGTGTACTGTTATTGTTTTTTTTTTATTTAGATAAAGAAATGTATTTAGGGGAATAATATTTTTTTTTTTTTTTCATTATTTAGGAATATTTTTTTTTATTTTTTTTTACACATTTTGAAAATTTTTTTTAAAATTTTTTACATTGTCCCAGGGGGGGACATCACAGATCAGTGATCTGACAGTGTGCACAGCACTCTGTCAGATCACTGATCTGACATGCAGCGCTGCAGCCTTCACAGTGCCTGCTCTAAGCAGGCTCTGTGAAGCCACCTCCCTCCCTGCAGGACCCGGATCCGTGGCCATCTTGGATCCGGGGCTGGAGGAAGCAGGGAGGGAGGTGAGACCCTCGCAGCAACGCGATCACATCGCGTTGCTGCGGGGGGCTCAGGGAAGCCCGCAGGGAGCCCCCTCCCTGCGGGAAGCTTCCCTATACCGCCAGCACATCGCGATCATCTTTGATCGCGGTGTGCCAGGGGTTAATGTGCCGGGGGCGGTCCGTGACCGCTCCTGGCACATAGTGCCGGATGTCAGCTGCGATAAACAGCTGACACCCGGCCGCGATCGGCGGCGCTCCCCCCGTGAGCGCCGCCGATCGCGCTGGACGTACTATCCCGTCCGTGGTCATGGGGGCCCACCCCACCTCGACGGGATAGTACGTCCCATGTCAGAAAGGGGTTAATAGTTACAAGAAACTTGTAAACTTTTTTTGCATGCAATCAATCAATCAATCAATCAATGACACATTAACGGCAAAGAAGGACACAAGGACAAAAAATTAAAATCAGATCCATCGGAAACCAATCTATTTTTATCTCATGTGCACAAATAAAAATAAATAGATATCTGAATAAGACCTTACGAAAACATGTGGGTAATGGGCATAGGCATTCCCTTTTAATATTCATTCTTTTGCACATGTTGCCTACACACTGTATCCTTTAATAATCATTTTTTGTGTGAGTAGGATAATTTTGCATACAAACCACCTCCATGATTAAAAAACTATCAAGTGCTACAATTAAAAAAGTTAACTATCAATATTACAGTTTTCATTGCTTTGATTGATGGTATATTGTTAGGTAAACCTAGTCCTGCACCTGCTGTAGGGAAAATTCTATCTACAGACATGTGGGCTATTCAAATGAATAGCCAGCAATGTGATGCATGCATGAACCAGTGTCAGACAGAGCAAGAACAGATTTCTGCGATGACTAATGGAGATTGTCACAAAAAAAGAGATTTCCCCTCTTTACATGGTCTGTGAATACTATTTATGCTGGGTACACATGAATTGGCCAATTTATGCGCTAAGCTTTCTCAATGTTTCCTATTTTCTAGAGCAGTAATGTAATTCATATTTCATGTTTTCATGCTTTAGCGCTACAAAGTACAACTTTGTTTATTGGTTATATATGGAGATAGTTTGGACTTGTACACACCTGGTCTGTTTGGAAGTGACAGTCGGTCTGTTTGGAAGTGACAGTCGGTCTTTTGTTTTCTGGATATAATACCATCACCTGCATCGTCTCCGGACTTGTCTCCCATTGAGCACATCTGGGATGCCGTTGATTGGCAATTGCAAAGGGACATGCGGATTTTGCTGTGTGTAGAACATTCCTTAGACAACCATTAATAATCTCATTGACAGTATGGCAAGGCGTCTATGGAAATTTAGTTCTGAGCATGGCGCTCATATTTGATGCTGAATAAATTGAGATGTTTTGAAAATTTAGTTTCCATTTTTCATCATTTGCATATCATTACCATGTCTATCGATCCTGTGATTTCCATCATCCCATGGCATTTCATTCTTGGTGTTGCAATTTTAATGTTGAGAAGAGTATATGAATTTAGGACAAACTCTATTTTACACGGCGATAACATAAGTGTTATTCTTCTTGCATTTTCTATTTAAGAGCATGTTTAGTTCTATCTTATCACTTATTACGATGTCAGGTGGTGTGTATAACAAGCATTTAAAAAATCCTATTTTTACATATAACGGAAGCAGATAATAGGTTTCAGTAACCCTTGACTGCAGAGCTGTGGTGTTTATAATGTTGGATCGATTGGATCCTCCAGTGAATTTGCTCCTCATTATGGAGGCAGCAGGTAGAGCATTATGTATTTTATATCAAGTCACTACTTAGCCCTTCACTCTTGTAACCACATATTACTGTGCTAGGCCTATCCAGCAGTCATTATAATGAATGCATGATTGGAAATAAAATAACCCAAGATATATACCCTACAGCAATTTCATGCAACGGTTTAGATAATTGCTTTCACCTGCTTGATCCTTTTTTATTAAAGCAAACCACATCGAAGCAGAAGTGATTCTCGATCTTTCTGAGTACATTCTTACATTTCTAGAAAATAAAAAAAAAGGCTATAAATGAAATGAGTGAATTTAAAGGAATTTGGGAAAGGAATACAACCCCTTTTCTGAGTCCCTGAAAAGAGGTAAGCAATGTAGGTGACCATCTAGGGTGTCATATACTGTATATGTGGGGGTAATTTATTGATAAATTCATAAATTGATAATAATAATAATGATAAAAATAATAATAATGCTCTACTAATAAATTAGTTTGTATTCTAGCATTCTAATCTCAACACTTATAAGATGCTACAAGTACCAGAAAACGATGAGCGCTTTCCTTTAGTGGAATAATGCCAGGACTTAGAAGAGTTATCATAAGTGTTGCAGTAAGGTGATTCTCGTTGCTGGCAACCTATTGTTATTATTATTATTTTATTATTATTATACATTTTTATAGCGCCATTTATTCCATGGTGCCTTACATGTGAAAAGGGGGCAAATATAGACACATACATTAAACATGAGCAAAAAACAAGGCACTAACAGGTACAGAAGGAGGGAGGACCCTGCCAGAGGGCTCACAGTCTGCAGGGGATGGGTGAGGATACACTAGGAGAGGGTAGAGCTGGTTGTGCGGCGGTTCAGTAGGTTGAGGATCACTGTAGGCTTGTCGGAAGAGGTAGGTCTTCAGGTTCTTTTTAAAGATTTCTATGGTAGGCGAGAGTCTGATGTGTTGGGGTAGAGAGCTCCAGAGTATGGGGGAAGCACGGGAGAAGTCTTGGATGCGGTTGTGGGAAGAAGAGATGAGAGGGGAGTAGAGAAGGAGATCTTGAGAGGATCGAAGGTTGCGTGTAGGTAATATATCTAATTTGAATCCTCTCCTAGGCTCAAGTCTGCAGTTATGTGGTTATATAGGATCCTGCTATGATTAAAACTGCTATAGAAAATAGGAAAAATTCTTAATTTACACATGTAGACACCTGGCTTTTGTTTGGAAGTGACGGTCCGTTTTTTGTTATTTGTATGCATATGGAACACCCGCCAGGGCTGTGGGGTACTCGATACCAGGTACGCTACTTAAAGGGATGTATCACGGTGGCGGCGACCTGGTCCGTGGCCCTGGGTGCCCATGTTAAAGGGACGGTCTTTAAAGGGGTTAGGTAAAACATTTCGGTCTTACATCTGTGACATGAAAAAGTGGTGGACACCATGACCGCACATGCCACTGAGGCACGTCGCACTTAACCCTATATGTGTACAGGTCTGACAACCCTTGCCCCACTTTTCATGTCACAGAATGTTTAATGATCTAGTGATCTCCAGCCAAGATTATTGGTCCACCTGATCTAATAACCTTACTTTGTCCTGTAACTGATAAAGGTCTGATGTAAGACTGAAACGTTTTACTTACTACTGTTGTGGACAACATTAAATTATCTGAACCCTTAAGTTGAGTGCCGAGTTTCTTAATATATGTTAATAGTGTGGGAACATACTCTGGCACCTACAAAAGCTGTGCACACGCCTATCTATTCAACCGTTTAAAGGGGTTAGTTGAATAATAAAAGTTTGTGACGCCACCTGTGGTATTCGGTCAGGGGTGACTGATGCTTATTAAAGGGATCCACTGGGGTGATGTTATGGCAGCAGGGATAATATGGCTTCCCACAGGTGAAGCTGGGTCCCCAGGGCTCCCAGTGTAATAGATGAAGATGATGATAATGTAGGTGGTGTAGTAAGAAATGGAGGACACAGGGTTGCAGTCTTTTTACCTCTTTACTTGGTTCAAGGCAGCCACAGTCCAGGGTACCGGATAACAGATGCAGATGTGATCCGGCTGGCTTGGAATCAAATTGGGAATCCCTCTAACTAGGCAGGGTTGGAAGCCTTCCTTCTAGCACTGTAGTGTTGTAGTCCCTTGCTGCCTTAGGCCTCACACAAGTTCCTCACATTTTCTCTCTGTCCCCCTTTAGGTAGGACACTACCCATACAACAGGTAGCTTGAGCCTATTTACAGGATCTCTATCACGACCTGGGCTCTATTTGCTACTGTGTCCTTGGGTGTTAATGGTGGACAGGTAACTTGCAATCAGCTGTCTGCCAGTTTCTGCCATGGGGCATGAAGTTACCCCCAGTACCTCAGTCTTCTGGCTACTGGTATCTGCGCTCAGCATCGAGGAAGCCCAGTCGCAGCTTCTCTTTCCAGCTCTTCACTCTCCTGTGCTTCTTTTCCCTCTCAGTTTCCTACAAACTGCTCTGCTTTCTTTTTCCTTCACAGGAGCCACAGGATCACTCGTCTCCACGGTCCCCGCTTTCCTTCCTCTCTTCTCGCTCTCCTCTCACCAAGTCGAGTGTAGAGATCCCCTTTTGGCCTGGAGTGAAAACAGTGTTGTATGTGCTGAATACCTGTCAAAGGGATCCTTCCTTGCTTCCAAGCGTGACATCACTCTCCCTGTGAGGAAAGCAATGCCACTGTAACAACCAGGAACCTGGGGTTTTACACATATGATCTCTGACTTAGCAGTCCACCTCTTAGCTTCTCACGGTTTTAATCATAGCAGGATCCTATCTACCCACATAAATGCAGGCTTCAACCTAGGAGAGGATTCACATTAGATAACTTCCTAGCAATGAGAATCGCCTTATTGTGGCTGCTGGGTACCCATGAATTGGACAATTTATGTGTGAAGCATTCACAATTTTTCCTATTTTCTAGAGCTGTATCACAATTCATATTTCAGGTTTTCATGCTTTAGCGCTACAGAGTGCAACTTTATTTGTGGGTTATATATGGAGATGGATACTCTTAGTTTGCACCTGTACACACCTTGTTTATGTGTGAAAGTGGCAGTAAGACATTTGATATTTTTATTCATAAGCTCTCTGACTGAGCACTCCACTTATTGGAGGTTGCAGATCAAAATAGCACAAGCAACATGCGGCCTGGTGTTGTGCTTAAATTTTTTTTCGAGATATGGCCGTACTACTGATTCCACAAAGAAATCAATGTAATGCCTGATAGTGTCCCTGGAATGAAGATTAGAGGAGATTTTCTACCTTATATCATTATATCCCACTCCATAATCGCAAAAGTAGAACCAGTGTTGTGAAGGGCTCTTCATGTGGTCTCCAAATGGAGCCCAGAGGCTGAAATTGAGCAATGTTGACTGGAATGGACATGTATCCTCTGCAGCAATGAGTTTCACCTTTGTCTTGAATGCAATCATGGCTGGGGATTGGTCTGGAGACTACATGGGCAATGTTATGAAGAGGCCTTTCTAAAGGAATGTCACACTGGTCCTACTTCTGTAGTCTTCATTCCAAGTGCACTAACAGCTTCTCGCTAGATTAACTTGTTAGTGGATGCTGAATGAATCAAGATGTTTTTATCATTTTGTTCCCGTTTTTTCAATATTCACCTACCGTATATACTCGATTATAAGCCGAGATTTTCAGCCCATTTTTTTGGGCTGAAAGTCCCCCTCTCGGCTTATACTCGAGTCATACCCGGGGGTCGGCAGGGGAGGGGGAGCGGGGGCTGTCTAGTTATACTTACCTATTTCCGGCGCGGTCGCTGCAGTCCCTGCTTCTTCCAGCGCTGCATCTTTTTCCTGTATTGAGCAGTCACATGGTACCGCTCATTACAGAAATGAATATGCGGCTCCACCTCCCATAGAGGTGGAGCCGCATATTCATGACTGAAAATGAGCGGTAACTGTGACCGCTCAATACAGCAAGAAGATGCAGCGCCGGGAGAAGCAGGGACTGCAGGGACCGTGCCGGGAGGAGGTAAGTATACGGGGAGGGGAGTGCTGAGCGATATTTACCTGCTCCTCGCTCCGGTGCTGCTCCGTCTCTAGCGTCCTCTGGCAGTGACGCTCAGGTTAGAGGGCGCGGTGACGTAGTCAGTGCGCGCCCTCTGCTGAGCATCAGTGCTGGAGACGGAGCCGCATGAGGAGCAGGTAAATATTGAAAACGCCGGCGTCCTGAGTGAAGAGAGGTGAGTATGTGATTTTTTTTTATTGCAGCAGCAGCAGCATTCTATATGGCACAGCTTGATAAGGAGCATCTATGGGGCCATAATGAACGGTGCAGAGCATTCTATATGGGGCACAGCTTTATAAGGAGCATCTATGGGGCCATAATCAACGGTGCAGAGCTTTCTATATGGCACTGCTTTATAAGGAGCATGTATGGGGCCATAATGAACGGTGCAGAGCATTATATATGGCACAGCTTTATATGGAGCATCTATGGGGCCATACTGAACGGTGCAGAGCATTCTACATGGCACAGCTTTATATGGAGCATCTATGGGGCCATGAATGGTGCAGAGCATTATATATGGGGCACAGCTTTATATGGAACATCTATGGGGCCATAATGAATGGTGCAGAGCATTACCGTATTTTTCAGACTATAAGACGCACCGAACTATAAGGCGCACCCAGGTTTTAGAGGTGGAAAATAGGGAAAAAAATATTTGAAGCAAAAAAATGTGGTAAAATATTTAATAACATACTATTATATATAATAACACAACATATAATAGTATGTTATTATGTTGGAAGCTGCGGGACCAGTGTGGTGTCTGTACAGTACTATATGAAGATGCTGGAGGGTGAGTATGAGAATGGGGGCAGAGGGCTTATATTTAAAGCACCACTCCAGCACTGCAAAATAACACTGGAGTGCTGCTTTAAAATCCAATGGGAGAACTATAACTCCCAGCATGTCCTGCAGATCCTATGACATGCTGGGAGTTATAGCTCACTAAAGAAGTGGCAGAGTGCTTTATTGTGTTTTGCAAAGACTAACCTCTTAATTGTGACAGCCAGCCACACTGTGGTGAAGTAAAAGAATCCCATGACTGCACACAGAGCCCTCCCTCTTGTTGCCTTTCCACAGCACAGGTAATGGAAGCCAGCAGATTCTAGTGTTGGAGTCTGAAGGACCTGTGATGATGTCAAGAAGAGGGAGGGCTCTGTGCTGCCATGTGATGCTCCAGCCCGCCCACTTCTGACATCATCACAGGTCCTCCTTGTGCACACTGCACAGCACTCAGCTCCAGCCCAGGAAGGTACAGCGATCTCCTCTCCCCCGGACCCTGCTGCTGCTGCCGCCTCCTGCCCCAGACACACGGATCTCCTCAGCTGCTGCCGGAATCAGCGCTGGGGAAGCAGTGTGTGTCCCTGCTTAAGTGCAGTATTCATTTGCCTCTCCAGGCTCACAGCTCAGCTGATAGGTGGGCGGGGAGTAGCTAATGAATATTCACTGCACTTAATCATCGGGACACATGGTTTCCCCAGCACTGATTCCAGGCAGCGGGGACATCCTGAAGTGGGATAACAGTGCGATCCCACTCACTGCTGCCCCCCTCCCCACATGCTACATCCGTACCATAAGACGCACCCACACTTTCCTCCCAAATTTGGAGGAAAAAAAGTGCTTCTTATGGTCAGAAAAATATGGTATATGTGGCACAGCTTTATATGGAGCATCTATGGGGCAATAATGAACGGCATGGAGCATCTTTTTTTATTTTTGAAATTCACCGGTAGCTGCTGCATTTCCTACCCTAGGCTTATACTCGAGTCAATAAGTTTTTCCAGTTTTTTGTGGCAAAATTAGGGGGGTCAGTTTATACTCGGGTCAGCTTATACTCGAGTATATACGGTATTTGTTTTTATTATACTCGCTTAAATAGAGCCATCATATTCTGCAATACTTTGCAAACATTACCATTAACATGTCTGATCTTGTGATTTCCATCCATCTATCTATCTTCATATCTATATCTATCTATCTCTCTATAGATCTAGATATTCACAAATTGGAGGCAGCACACCATTCAGAGTGAAAAAAACTTCTGTTTAATGGCTTAATATGGTTTTCAATGAATGAAATCAAAATGTTGTCACTAAAATAGGGATTTTTGTGTACTCACCGTAAAATCCTTTCCTCCGAGCCATTCATTGGGGGACACAGACTGTGGGTGTATGCTGCTGCCACTAGGAGGCTGACACTAAGTGATACAAAGAAAGTTAGCTCCTCCCCTGCAGTATATACCCTCCTGCTGGCTCTCAGCTAACCAGTTCGGTGCAAAAGCAGTAGGAGATCAATAACAATATATGAGCGTATAGCATGTCATATTATATATGAGAGTATAGCATGTCAGATTATAAAAAACAATCATAAGCTAATAACAGGGTGGGATCTGTGTCCCCCAATAAATGGTTCGGAGAAAAGGATTTTACGGTGAGTACACAAAAATCCCTATTTCTCCTTCACCTCATTGGGGGACACAGACCGTGGGACGTCCCAAAGCAGTCCCTGGGTGGGGACAACAATAGATCAGTCCCTGTGTAACCACTACTTACAAGTGCGCCACCGCGGCCTGCAGAGTCCGCCTGCCCAGACCCACATCTGTGGAAGTGTTGGAATTATAGTGCTTCAAGAATGCATGCGGACTGGATGAATCCGCAAGCTTGCAGGCGTGCCTTGTCGATGCCTGGTGCTTAGAACCCTTGATAGATAGGGAGATAGGCTGACATCTAGCACGGAAGGACTCCTGGATGGTGGAATGAATTCACCATGTTATCATGGTCGATGAAACGGCTAAACCCTTCCTGAAAATGTCAGGAAGCCTTCCTCTACCATCAGGAAGCCCAAATAAAGCGTCCAACCTTCAGAAGGATGCCTGTTATGGACCTGGTGGTTAGGAGCACCCGGCACGACCTGATAGTTAAACTGACACAGGACAAGCTCTGGGATGTGGGAGCTCTGCTGACCGCAACCCCTAATCCTATCACACACTAGAAATAGCCGTGGAGCGTTCCTGACTCTCCCTAGATGCCTCTGCACAGCCTAAGAGCTAGCTAGCCCTAGAGATAGAAAATAAAGCCTACCTTGCCTCAGAGAAATTCCCCAAAGGAAAAGGCAGCCCCCCACATATATTGACTGTGAGTAAAGATGAAAGTCACAAACACAGAAATGAAACAGGTTTCAGCAAAGGGAGGCCAGACTTACTAAACATACAGAGGATAGGAAAGGTATCTTTGCGGTCAGCACAAAAAACTACAAAAGACCACGCAGAGTGTGCAAAAAGACCTCCGCACCGACTAACGGTGCGGAGATGCCACTCTGCATCCCAGAGCTTCCAGCTAGTAAGGCAAAATCATGATATCCAGCTGGACAAGGCAACAATGAACAAATAATAACTGGCAGGAACTTAGCTTCTGCTGGAGTAGACAGGTCACCAGAAAGATCCAAGAGCGAACTGAACAAATGCAGGAACATTGACAGCTGGCATGGAGTAACGATCTGAGTGGAGTTAAATAGAGCAGCCAACCAAAGGATAAACCACGTCAACTGTGGAAGGAACCTCAGAAGCAGCAGCTCCACTCACAGCCACCAGAGGGAGTCCATGGACAGAACTCGCCGAAGTGCCATTCACGACCACAGGAGGGAGTTCGACAACAGAATTCACAACAGTACCCCCCCCTTGAGGAGGGGTCACCGAACCCTCACCAGAGCCCCCAGGCCGATCAGGATGAGCCAAATGAAAGGCACGAACTAGATCGGCAGCATGAACATCAGAGGCAAAAACCCAGGAATTATCTTCCTGACCATAACCCTTCCACTTGACCAGGTACTGGAGTTTCCATCTCGAAACACGAGAATCCAAAATCTTCTCCACCACATACTCCAACTCCCCCTCGACCAACACCGGGGCAGGAGGATCAACGGAGGGAACCATAGGCGCCACGTATCTCCGCAACAACGACCTATGGAATGCAATATGGATGGCAAAAGAAGCTGGAAGGTCCAAACTAAATGACACAGGATTAAGAACTTCAGAAATCTTATGTGGCCCAATGAAACGAGGCTTAAACTTAGGAGAGGAAACCTTCATAGGAACATGACGAGATGACAACCAAACCAAATCCCCAACACAAAGTCAGGGACCAACACAGCGCCGGCGGTTAGCGAAACGTTGAGCCTTCTCCTGGGACAATGTCAAATTGTCCACCACATGAGTCCAAATCTGCTGCAACCTGTCCACCACAGAATCCACACAAGGACAGTCCGAAGGCTCAACCTGCCCTGAAGAGAAATGAGGATGGAAACCAGAATTACAGAAAAAAGGAGAAACCAAAGTAGCCGAGCTGGCCCGATTATTAAGGGCAAACTCAGCCAAAGGCAAGAAGGACACCCAATCATCCTGTTCAGCAGAAACAAAGCATCTCAGATATGTTTCCAAAGTCTGATTAGTTCGCTCGGTTTGGCCATTAGTCTGAGGATGGAAAGCCGAAGAAAAAGACAAATCAATGCCCATCTTAGCACAAAAGGACCGCCAAAACCTCGAAACAAACTGGGAACCTCTGTCCGAGACGATGTTTTCCACAATGCCATGCAAACGAACCACATGCTGGAAAAACAATGGCACCAAATCAGAGGAGGAAGGCAATTTAGACAAGGGTACCAAATGGACCATCTTAAAGAAGCGATCACAAACCACCCAAATGACCGACATCCTTTGAGAAACAGGGAGATCAGAAATAAAATCCATGGAAATATGCGTCCAGGGCCTCTTCAGGATCGGCAAGGGCAAAAGCAACCCACTGGCACGAGAACAGCAGGGCTTAGCCCGAGCACAAGTCCCACAGGACTGCACAAAAGAACGCACATCCCATGACAAAGAAGGCCACCAAAAGGATCTAGCCACCAAATGTCTGGTACCAAAGATTCCAGGATGAAACGCCAACACCGAACAATGAACCTCAGAGATAACTCTACTAGTCCATCTATCAGGGACAAACAGTTTCTCCGTTGGACAACGGTCAGGTCTATCAGCCTGTAACTTCTGCAGCACACGCCGCAAATCAGGGGAGATAGCAGACAAAATTACCCCCTCTTTAAGAATACCCGCCGGCTCCAGAACACCCGGAGAGTCAGGCACAAAACTCCTTGACAGGGCATCAGCCTTCACATTCTTAGATCCCGGAAGGTATGAAACCACAAAATCAAAACGGGAGAAAAAGAGCGACCATCAAGCCTGTCTAGGATTCAACCGTTTGGCAGACTCGAGATAAGTCAAATTCTTGTGATCCGTCAAGACCACCACGCGATGTTTAGATCCTTCAAGCCAATGTCGCCACTCCTCGAATGCCCACTTCATGGCCAACAACTCTCGATTGCCAACATCATAATTGCGCTCAGCAGGCGAGAATTTTCTAGAAAAGAAGGCACATGGTTTCATCACCGAGCCATCAGAACTTCTTTGCGACAAAAAAGCCCCTGCTCCAATCTCAGAAGCATCAACCTCGACCTGAAACGGGAGCGAAACATCTGGCTGGCACAACACAGGGGCAGAAGAAAAACGACGCTTCAACTCCTGAAAAGCCTCTACAGCCGCAGAGGACCAATTGACCACATCAGCACCTTTCTTGGTCAAATCAGTCAACGGTTTAGCAATACTAGAAAAATTAGCGATGAAGCGACGGTAAAAATTAGCAAAGCTCAGGAACTTCTGCAGGCTCTTCACAGATGTCGGCCGAGTCCAATCATAAATGGCCTGAACTTTAACAGGGTCCATCTCGATAGTAGAAGGGGAAAAAATGAAACCCAAAAATGAAACCTTCTGATCTCCAAAGAGACACTTTGACCCCTTCACAAACAAGGAATTCGCACGAAGGACCTGGAACACCATTCTGACCTGCTTCACATGAGACTCCCAATCATTTGAAAAGACCAAAATGTCATCCAAATATACAATCATGAATCTATCCAGGTACTCTCGGAAGATGTCATGCATAAAGGACTGAAACACAGATGGAGCATTAGAAAGCCCGAATGGCATAACCAGGTACTCAAAATGGCCCTCGGGCATATTAAATGCTGTTTTCCTTTCATCGCCCTGTTTAATTCGCACAAGATTTTACGCCCCTCGAAGATCTATCTTGGTGAACCAACTAGCCCCCTTAATCCGAGCAAACAAATCAGACAGCAGTGGCAAAGGATACTGAAATTTGACTGTGATCTTATTGAGAAGGCGGTAATCAATACAAGGTCTCAAAGAGCCATCCTTCTTGGCCACAAAAAAGAACCCTGCTCCCAATAGTGACGACGACGGGCGAATATGACCCTTCTCCAAGGATTCCTTTATATAACTCCGCATAGCGGCGTGCTCTGGCACAGATAAATTAAACAGTCGGCCCTTAGGAAACTTACTACCAGGAATCAAATTAATAGCACAATCGCAATCCCTATGAGGAGGTAGAGCACCGGATTTGGGCTCTTCAAATACATCCCGGTAATCTGATAAAAACTCAGGGACCTCAGAAGGAGTGGAAGGCGAAATTGACAACAATGGAACATCACCATGTACCCCCTGACAACCCCAGCCGGACACAGACATAGATCTCCAATCCAACACTGGATTATGGACCTGTAGCTATGGCAACCCCAAAACGACCACATCATGCAGATTATGCAACACCAAAAAGCGAATATCCTCCTGATGTGCAGGAGCCATGCACATGGTCAATTAAGTCCAGTACTGAGGCTTATTCTTGGCCAAAGGCGTAGCATCAATTCCTCTCAATGGAATAGGATACTGTAAGACTCCAAGAAAAAACCACAGCGCCTGGCAAACTCCAAGTCCATCAAATTCAGGGCAGCGCCTGAATCCACAAATGCCATAACAGAATAGGACGACAGAGAGCAAATCAGAGTAACGGACAAAAGAAATTTAGACTGTACCGAACCAATGGTGGCAGACCTAGCGAACCGCTTAGTGCGCTTAGGACAATCGGAGATAGCATGAGTGGATTCACCACAGTAAAAACACAGCCCATTCCGACGTCTGTGTTCTTGCCGTTCAGCTCTGGACAAAGTCCTATCACACTGCATAGGCTCAGGCCTATGCTCAGAGAATACCGCCAAATGGTGCACAACTTTGCGCTCACGCAAGCGCCGATCGATCTGAATGGCCAAGGACATAGACTCATTCAGACCAGCAGGCGTGGGAAATCCCATCATGACATCCCTAAGAGCTTCAGAAAGACCCTTTCTGAAAATTGCCGCCAGGGCACACTCATTCCACTGAGTAAGCACAGACCACTTTCTAAACTTCTGACAGTACACCTCCGCTTCATCCTGACCCTGACACAAAGCCAGCAAGATTTTCTCTGCCTGATCCACTGAATTTGGTTCATCATAAAGTAATCCAAGTGCCAAAAAAAACGCATCAACATCACGCAATGCAGGATCTCCTGGCGCAAGGGAAAATGCCCAGTCTTGAGGGTCACCACACAACAAAGAAATAATGATTTTTACTTGTTGAACGGGGTCACCAGAGAAGCGGGGTTTCAAAGCTAGAAACAGTTTACAATTATTTTTGAAATTCAAGAACTTAGATCTATCCCCAGAAAATAAATCAGGAATAGGAATTCTAGGCTCTAACATCGGATTCTGAACCACAAAATCTTGAATGTTTTGTACCCTTGCAGTGAGATGATCCACACAAGAGGACAGACCTTGAATGTCCATATCTACACCTGTGTCCTGAACCACCCAAAGGTTTAGGGGAAAAGAAAGACAAAACACAGTGCAAAGAAAAAAAATGGTCTCAGAACTTCTCTTATCCCTCTATTGAGATGCATTAATACTTTGGGCTAGCTGCACTGTTATGGACCTGGTGGTTAGGAGCACCCGGCACGACCTGATAATTAAACTGACACAGAACAAGCTCTGGGATGTGGGAACTCTGCTGACCGCAACCCCTAATCCTATCACAACAACTAGAAATAGCCGTGGAGCGTTCCTGACTCTCCCTAGATGCCTCTTCACAGCCTAAGAGCTAGCTAGCCCTAGAGATAGAAAATAAAGCCTACATTGCCTCAGAGAAATTCCCCAAAGGAACAGGCAGCCCCCCACATATATTGACTGTGAGTAAAGATGAAAGTCACAAACGCAGAAATGAAACAGGTTTCAGCAAAGGGAGGCCAGACTTACTAAACAGACAGAGGATAGGAAAGGTATCTTTGCGGTCAGCACAAAAAACTACAAAAGACCACGCAGAGTGTGCAAAAAGACCTCCGCACCGACTAACGGTGCGGAGATGCCACTCTGCATCCCAGAGCTTCCAGCTAGTAAGGCAAAATCATGATATCCAGCTGGACAAGGCAGCAATGAACAAATAATAACTGGCAGGAACTTAGCTTCTGCTGGAGTAGACAGGTCACCAGAAAGATCCAAGAGCGAACTGAACAAATGCAGGAACATTGACAGCTGGCATGGAGTAACGATCTGAGTGGAGTTAAATAGGGCAGCCAACCAAAGGATAAATCACGTCACCTGTGGAAGGAACCTCAGAAGCAGCAGCTCCACTCACAGCCACCAGAGGGAGTCCATGGACAGAACGCACCGAAG
This sequence comes from Ranitomeya imitator, assembly GCF_032444005.1. Lineage (NCBI taxonomy): Eukaryota > Metazoa > Chordata > Amphibia > Anura > Dendrobatidae > Ranitomeya > Ranitomeya imitator. The sequence continues at coordinate 556,107,503 of NC_091285.1, forward strand.
TACCATTCACGACCACAGGAGGGAGTTCGACAACAGAATTCACAACAGATGCTGTCCTCAAGACGTACCTATTCAGAGCACTCATTTCGTCCAGAATATGGGGGAACTCATTCCATTTTGTGGACTGGTGCCAAAAGAGATGAGGGAAGAACTAAGCCCTCATAACAGTGGTAATACAGTACCACCTTGGTAACAAGGGATGGGGCAACCTTGCCTCGAAGGTAATAAGGGAAAAAAGTCTGAAAGAGCAGAGCAGCTAGCTCCGAAGACTCATCAGAGTGAGAATATTGCAGAGGAAAAAGGGGCGACTTTCCCTGATAGTAAAGTCTGCCCAGATGAAAAGGAGCCTACTGTAACGCTCCTAGGAATAACAAGGTCCCAATGAGCTAACGGTATGCGATAGAGAAGGACTACGTGTGAAAACTCCCTGTGAGAAAGTCCCTACTTGCAGTTTTGCTGCGATAAGGCGAGAAGATACTAGCTCCGCAAAAAAAAACGGACGTGGTCAATGCGGATCTCTGAGGATCACTGGGGCCCCTTTCTGCTTCCGAAAGGCTTTCGGAAGTAGTGGAAGGGGAGTTATGGAAACTGGTACCGTGGCAGAACCAGAGCATGGAGTGCGATGGCTCTTGGATCTCGAGGCCGAACCACGAACTCGAGTACATTGGCCTTCAGTCTGGATGTCATCCCACCTACAACTGGAGAGCTCCAGTAAGGGCAGATCTGATGGAAGACTTCGGGGTGAAGTTCCCACTGACTTGAGGCAGAACCCTGACGGCTGAATTTGTTTGCCGTTCAGAGTTCTACTCCTGGGATATCTGCTACCGAGATCACCGAATAATAGACTTTGGCCCATCAGAGAAAGTGAGGTACCTCGGTCATGGCGCCTGACCGTGGGTACCTGCTAGATGACTGACGTATGGCACCGCCGTGGCATTATCCAATTGAATTCGGATAGGGTAACCCGCCAGAAGGCAGTGGACCTGCTGTAGGACTACCGTTCGGATCTCCAGAACAATGATAGGGAGAAAAAGACTGGCATTGGTAGTTACTAATAACCATTGAACCGGGAGAAAGGCCCTGGATGAAGAAGGAGCTCAGAGACTATTGTCTGAAAGTCTGTTTGACTTGCTGAAAACGAGCGGAGCGAAGGAAACCGCTTCCATTGTCGTCACCATTTTTCCTCAGAACTCTCCTAGCAAATCGAATGAAGTGATGGGGGGAGTAATCAATTCCTCAGAACTCTCCTTGCGCGAGCTCCCTGTTGAAGGGTCATGACCTTGTCTCGAGGAAGAATTACCATCTTTCTAGAAGTGTGCAGGATCATCCTCAAAAAGGATATCTGCTGGGCTGGAAATGAGGAGAACTTGTCTAAGTGTAGCTGCCAGCCCAGGTGAGAAGGTATCGCAAGTGATAGAGATGACTCAGCGTAGTCCTGGAAGGGCGGCTAGACAGTTGAGCACACAAGGCAGGACGAGCACGCCTCTAGAGTGCAAGAGAAACATGACATCTGCCATGACCCGTGCGAACACTCTGGGTGCGGAAGCAAGGCCGAAGGACAAGGTTGTGACTTGAAAATGCTGTTGACGAATGGAAAGGCGAAGGAATTTTTGCAGAGGGTAAGCACCCCGAATATCGATGGATGCCGGAAACTGCACCTTTTTCTGTTGAAGTAATGGCTGAGCGGAGGGACTCCATCCAAAGAAGGAGGACCATGTCAAAGGTTGTTAGAAGTTTGAGGTCCAGGGTCGATCTTACTTTTTGTTCCCCTGTTTGGAACCAAGATCCCTTAGATCTAGACTGTGCTGGACAATCCTTATACAATCCTTTGTCAGACTCCCGCTCAAAGGATTTGATTGGCCAGTTGTTACTGGTGTGAATCAAGGTAGTTAAGGTCTCCAGCCAGGAGACCATTGCTCTAGCAATCCATGCGGTCGCTAGGGAGGATAGAGCACCGAACCCGAAGACGGAACGAACCAGATTTGCTATCTGACAGTCCGTGGTATTTTTAATTGATGACCCATCGGGTAGATATACCACAGGAGATTCTGCCCGGTTAATCTGCCCCATGGCAGAATGTGCGGCTGCATCCAGCAAGTCATAGTCTCTTGCCATCGCCGCTCTCTTTTCACTGTGCAGAGATAAAAATTAGGAACCCTCGATCCATCAACCTCTTAACAGGGAAGTGGAGAGGAATTGTCCGCCTTCTTGCATCTTACGCTAAATAGTGGTGATGCAGAGGGGGGTGCTCATACGCCAAAAAGGGTGTATGTCCACAGAGTCCAGGTCTCCGGGTGGACAGGGCTGGTTGTCTGGCGTTAGGCCTGGATGCAGAAGAGGAAACATGGAGGCGACACTCCGTGTGCTCGTCTGTTGATGGTGTGAGGAGATCAGTGCCCTTTAAAGGACCCGTCGCCCTTAAAAAAACAGGCCAGGCATGGCATCCCACGTAGAGGCTTCTGTCCAGAGAATCGCTTATCTGAATTGAATGGCAAATCCTCTCGAGGGAGTTTAGTCTCTGAAGCTCTGGCAAGTTCAGGCAATATCCAATCCATATTCAGAGCCTTGTTGTCATCAAATCAATGGTGAGGGAGCAGGAAACGAAAAACTTCCGTTTTCTAGATGCCTGTATGTTTCTAGACGCCTGCACTTGTCTAGAATACTTGCGGCCCCTGCTAGCCGACGGCTCCCATGTAGGAATGGGACCATGTATATTGGTCCTGCGAGCACTCCAAACACAGAGGGTAAACAGAGGGATTCAATTTCTTGGTCAGAGAACCATGGATTGTGGTCAGTGAAGAAGTCCACTGAGGGGAACTAGAGGATAAAACAGGGGTCAGCGGCGGAGGGCTCCTCGGATTGATCAAGCGCCTTTAAGACCAGGGAATACTGGTCATACGCCTTTAAGACCAGGAAATACTGGTCATGCGCCTTTAAAACCAGAGAATACTGGTCATGCGCCTTTAAGACCAGTGAATACTGGTCATGCGCCTTTAAGACCAGAGAATACTGGTCATGCGCCTTTAAGACCAGGGAACACTGGTCATGCGCCTTTAAGACCAGGGAATACTGGTCATGTGCCTTTAAGACCAGTGTTATGATCTGGTGGCCTAGGAGCAGCATGAGACGTACTCTGGAGAAGGTGGTACCTGTACTGACCGCAGACCCTGAACTTAGCAGTGCAACTAGAAATAGCCGTGGGATGTACCTAACACTCCCTAGACACCTCGACACAGCCTAAGGAGTAACTTCCCCTAAAGATAGAAATGGAAAACTATCTTGCCTCAGAGAAAATCCCCAAAGGATAGACAGCCCCCCACAAATATTGACTGTGAGAGGAGAGCGAAATGACAAACGCAGACTGAAATCAGGATTAGCAAAGGAGGCCTTACTAGCTAAAAAGAAAGAATAGGACAGATAACTATGCGGTCAGTATTAAAACACTAGAAAATATCCACCACAGAAAATACAAAACTCCACATCTGACTAAAGACATAGAGGGTATATCTGCATCTCCAGAGATACCGCTTGGGTGCAAAAAATCCTTTCACAGACAAGCTGGACAAGACAAAACATGAAAATGCACTGAACTATAAGGCCCACAGCATGTGGACAGCAGAAAGAAAGCCAGGACTTATCTTTGTTGAAAAGCACAGCAAACAGGAGAGACCAGAAAGGGATGTGAGTCCTCCAAAAACAATGGACAGCTCACACTGACTAAAGGATCAAGCAGGGCTAAATAGCTGAGTCCAAATTGCAAAAAGTGAACACACCTGATAAATGCTGCGATCCCAAGACAGCAGCACTACCACTCATAACCACCGGAGGGAGCCCAAGAGCAGAATTCACAACAGTACCCCACCCTTGAGGAGGGGTCACCGAACCCTCACCAGAGCCCCCAGGCCGATCAGGACACGCCAAATGAAAGGCACGAACCAAATCGTCAGCATGAACATCGGAGGCAACAACCCAAGAATTATCCTCCTGGCCATAACCCTTCCATTTGATCAGAAACTGAAGCTTCCGCCTCGAAAAACGAGAATCCAAAATCTTCTCAACCACATACTCCAACTCCCCATCAATCAACACCGGGGCCGGAGGATCAACAGAGGGAACAACGGGCACCACATACTTCCGCAACAAAGATCTATGGAAAACATTATGAATGGAAAAAGAGGCTGGAAGGGCCAAACGAAAAGACACTGGATTGATAATCTCAGAAATCCTATAAGGACCAATAAACCGAGGCTTGAACTTAGGGGACGAAACCTTCATAGGAACATGACAGGAAGACAACCAGACCAAATCCCCAACCCGAAGCCGGGAACCAACACACCGACGACGGTTAGCAAAACGCTGAGCCCAAATCTGGTGCAGCCTGTCAACCACAGAATCCACACCAGGACAATCAGAAGGCTCAACCTGCCCTGAAGAAAAACGAGGATGAAAACCAAAATTACAAAAAAAAGGCGAAACCAAGGTAGCAGAACTAGCCCGATCATTAAGGGCAAACTCGGCCAATGGCAAGAAAGCCACCCAATCATCCTGATCAGCAGACACAAAGCATCTCAAATAAGTTTCCAAAGTCTGATTAGTTCGCTCGGTTTGGCCATTTGTCTGAGGATGAAATGCGGAAGAAAAAGACAAATCAATGCCCAGCCTAGCTCAAAAGGCCCGCCAAAACCTAGAAACAAACTGGGAACCTTTATCGGACACAATATTCTCCGGAATGCCATGCAAAGGAACCACATGCTGAAAAAACAACGGTACCAAATCAGAAGAGGAAGGCAATTTAGGCAAAGGTACCAAATGGACCATCTTAGAAAACCGGTCACAAACCACCCAGATAACAGACACCCTCTGGGAAACCGGAAGCTCTGAAATAAAATCCATAGAAATATGCGTCCAAGGTCTCTCAGGGACCGGCAAAGGCAGAAGCAACCCACTAGCGCGGGAACAGCAAGGCTTAGCCCGCGCACAAATCCCACAGGACTGCACAAAAGAATGCACATCCCGCGACAAAGAAGGCCACCAAAAGGACCTACTAACCAAATCTCTGGTACCAAAAATCCCAGGATGGCCAGCCAACACAGAACAATGAACCTCAGAAATCACTTTACTAGTCCATCTATCAGGAACAAACAGTTTCCCCACTGGACAGCGGTCAGGTTTATCAGCCTGAAATTCCTGAAGAACCCGTCGTAAATCAGGGGAGATGGCAGAAAGAATCACCCCTTCCTTCAGAATGCCGACCGGCTCAAGAACCCCAGGGTAATCAGGAAAAAAACTCCTAGAGAGGGCATCAGCCTTAACATTCTTAGTACCAGGAATGTACGAGACCACAAAATCAAAACGGGAGAAAAACAGGGACCATCGAGCCTGTCTAGGATTCAGCTGTTTGGCAGACTCGAGGTAAATCAGATTCTTATGATCGGTCAGGACCACAATATGGTGCTTGGCCCCCTCAAGCCAATGTCGCCACTCCTCAAATGCCCACTTCATAGCCAACAACTTCCGATTGCCGACATCATAATTGCGTTCCGCAGGCGAAAACTTCCGAGAAAAGAAGGCACACGGTTTCATCAAGGAACCATCAGAATTCCTCTGAGACAAAACGGCCCCTGCCCCAATCTCAGACGCGTCAACCTCAACCTGAAATGGAAGAGAAACATCCAGCTGACGCAACACAGGGGCAGAAGTAAATCGGCGTTTAATCTCCTGAAAGGCAGAAACAGCAGCGGAGGACCAATTCGTCACATCAGCGCCTTTCTTCGTCAAATCGGTCAGAGGTTTAACCACACTGGAGAAGTTGGCAATGAAACGACGATAAAAATTAGCAAAGCCCAAGAATTTCTGAAGGCTCTTCACAGATGTGGGCTGAATCCAACCATGAATGGCCTTAACCTTAACCGGATCCATTTCTATAGATGAGGGAGAAAAAATGAAGCCCAAAAAAGAAACCTTCTGCTCTCCAAAGAGGCACTTCGACCCCTTCACAAATAAAGCATTATTACGGAGGATCTGAAATAGCATCCTGACCTGTTTCACATGAGACTCCCAATCATCGGAAAAAATCAAAATATCATCCAAATATACAACCATGAATTTATCAAGATAACTCCGAAAGATATCATGCATGAAGGATTAGAACACAGATGGGGCATTAGAGAGTCCAAATGGCATCACAAGGTATTCAAAATGGCTTTCGGGCGTATTAAATGCAGTTTTCCATTCGTCACCCTGCTTAATACGAATAAGGTTATATGCCCCTCGAAGGTCAATCTTAGTAAACCAACTAGCCCCCTTAATCCTAGCAAACAAATCAGTAAGCAAAGGCAAAGGGTATTGAAATTTGACTGTGATCATATTCAAGAGGCGATAATCAATACAGGGTCTCAAAGAGCCATCCTTTTTGGCAACAAAAAAAAACCTGCTCCCAATGGTGAAGAAGATGGCCAAATATGCCCCTTCTCCAAAGACTCCTTAATAAAGCTCCGCATAGTGGCATGTTCTGGCACAGACAGGTTGAAAAGTCGGCCCTTAGGGAACTTACAACCTGGAATCAAGTCAATAGCACAATCACAGTCCATATGCGGTGGAAGGGAACTGGATTTGGGCTCATCGAATACATCCTGGAAATCTGACAAAAACTCAGGAATTTCAGAAGAGGGGGAAGAGGAAATTGACATCAAAGGAACGTGACCATGAACCCCCTGACAACCCCAACTAGTCACAGACATACATCTCCAATCTAACACCGGATTATGTACCTGTAACCATGGAAAACCCAGCATAATATCATCATGAAAATTATGCAACACGAGAAAACGACAATCTTCCTGATGGGCTGGCGCCATGCGCATGGTCATCTGTGTCCAAACCTGAGGTTTATTTATAGCCAACGGTGTAGCATCAATGCCCCTTAAAGGAATAGGGTTCTGCAAAGGCTGCAAGGGGAAACCACAATGTCTGACAATTTCTAAGTCCATTAAGTTCAGAGCAGCGCCTGAATCCACAAATGCCATGACAGAAAATGATGATAATGAGCAGATCAAGGTCACAGATAACAGAAATTTAGGTTGTACAGTACTGATGGTAACAGAACTAGCGATTCTCTTTGTACGCTTAGGGCAATCAGAAATAACATGAGCAGAATCGCCGCAGTAAAAACACAACCTATTCTGACGCCTGAATCTTTGACGTTCAGCTCTAGACAAAATCCTATCACACTGCATAGGCTCAGGGCTCCGCTCAGAGGACAACGCCACAGTGTGCACAACTCTGCGCTCGCGCAAGCGCCGATCAATCTGAATAGCCAGAGACATAGAATCACTCAGACCAGCTGGCATGGGGAACTCCACCATAACATCTTTAACGGATTCAGAAAGACCCTTTCTGAAAATTGCCGCCAAGGCATCCTCATTCCATTTAGTCAGTACAGACCATTTTCTAAATTTCTGGCAATATGATTCTGCCACTTCTTGACCCTGACATAGGGCCAACAAGATCTTCTTCACAGAATTAGGTTCATCATCCAATAACCCCAATGCTTGAAAGAAAGAATCAACACTAAGCAAAGCAGGATTGCCAGTTTCCAGGGAAAATGCCCAATCCTGTGGGTCACCACGCAGCAGGGATATGATGATTTTAACCTGCTGAATGGGATCACCAGAGGACCGGGGTCTCAATGCAAAAAACAGTTTACAGTTATTTTTGAAACTAAAAAATTTGGATCTGTCACCAAAGAATAAATCAGGAGTGGGAATATTAGGTTGTAAGGCAGGAGTCTGAACAATATAATCTGAAATACCCTGTAGCCTAGCAGCAAGCTGATCCACACGAGAAACTAACTCCTGAACATTCATGTTATTACTAGGTTCCGCAGCCACCCAGAGATTAAGAGGGAGGAAAAGACAAAACAGGCTAAGGAAAAAAAATGGCTCAAAACCTTTCCTCCCTTCTTCTGAGATGCAATTAACTCATTGTTGGCCAGTTGTACTGTTATGATCTGGTGGCCTAGGAGCAGCATGAGACGTACTCTGGAGAAGGTGGTACCTGTACTGACCGCAGGCCCTGAACTTAGCAGCGCAACTAGAAATAGCCATGGGATGTACCTAACACTCCCTAGACACCTCGACACAGCCTAAGGACTAACTTCCCCTAAAGATAGAAACGGGAAAAATATCTTGCCTCAGAGAAAATCCCCAAAGGATAGACAGCCCCCCACAAATATTGACTGTGAGAGGAGAGGGAAATGACAAATGCAGACTGAAATTACGATTAGCAAAGGAGGCCTTACTAGCTAAAAAGAAAGAATAGGACAGGGAACTATGCGGTCAGTATTAAAACACTAGAAAATATCCACCACAGAAAATACAAAACTCCACATCTGACTAAAGACATAGAGGGTATATCTGCATCTCCAGAGATACCGCTTGGCTGCAAAAAATCCTTTCACAGACAAGCTGGACAAGACAAAACATGAAAATGCACTGAACTATAAGGCCCACAGCATGTGGACAGCAGAAACAAAGCCAGGACTTATCTTTGTTGAAGAGCACAGCAAACAGGAGAGACCAGAAAGGGATGTGAATCCTCCAAAAACAATGGACAACTGGCACTGACTAAAGGATCATGCAGGACTAAATAGCTGAGTCCAAATTGCAAAAAGTGAACACACCTGATAAATGCTGCGATCCCAAGACAGCAGCACTACCACTCACAACCACCGGAGGGAGCCCAAGAGCAGAATTCACAACAGACCAGGGAATACTGGTCATGCGCCTTTAAGACCAAGGAACACTGGTCATGCGCCTTTAAGACCAGAGAATACTGGTCATGCGCCTTTAAGACCAGGGAATACTGGTCATACACCTTTAAGACTAGGGAATACTGGTCATGCGCCTTTAAGACCAGAGAATACTGGTCATGCGCCTTTAAGACCAGAGAATACTGGTCATGCGCCTTTAAGACCAGGGAATACTGGTCATGCACCTTTAAGACCAGGGAATACTGGTCATGCACCTTTAAGAACAGGGAATACTGGTCATGCGCCTTTAAGACCAGGGAATACTGGTCACGTGCCTTTAAGACCAGAGAATTCTGGACATGCGCTTTAAAAGATCAAGGAATACATGTCATATGCCTTTAAGACTGGGATTACTGGCCATATGCCTTTAAGACCAGGGAATACTGGTCATGTGCTTTTAAGGCCAGGAAATACTGGTCATGTGCCTTTAAGACCAGGGACTACTAATCGTGTGCCTTTAAGACCAGGTACTTCCTTACCCGGGTACTGATGTAGAGTCGATGTGCCCCTTTAATGCAAAAAAACTGTCACCCCAGTGTGAGCTGGCCGGGTGGACCAAGATGGCCACCGGGAGTTGCAGAGTTGATAAAATCTCGCAGAGAGCGAGAAGCGCCAATTTGGGGGCGGAGCCACAGACACGATGTTGAATAGGCCTAAGCCGGGGCCTAAATTTCTGTAGCCGGCGGACGTCACCAGTGGGTCGTTCCAGGCAAGACTTCCAGGATGCGGCCTACAAATCGGCCGAAGCCAGGGGCTAAATTTTTTCAGCCATCCAGAGCGTTACCTCAGAGAGGTGGGCCACAGGGAAGTGGCTGAGGCTGCCTGTCAGCATGTGAATATCCCACTGAAGATGGATCCACTCACCATTGATGCGCGTCCCGGCACGGAGCCGCCGCGGATGGGGGTTTCAGCGCTGTTCTGTGCAGCGTGGACGGTGCAGGGATAAGCTTCAATCCATCATCTGTTTGTTAGGGAGGTGGAGAGGAACTGTCCGCCTCCTTATGCCATCCGCTTTCACAGTGGTGGGACAGTGGGGGCTGCTCGGACGCCATAGAGAGGGGCCGTCTCTACAGCCACGGAGTTCAGTCCGGGTGGACAGGGCCAGTTTTCCGGCATTAGGCCTGTCTCCAGGAGAGGATACATGGGGGCGACACTCCATGTGGTCGCCTGCTGCTGGTGTGGGGAGATCGGGACCATGAAAGGAACCGTCGCCCCTGAAGTGAGCTCAGGCATGGCTTCCCACGTTGCAGGAGAGGGTACGGGGAGGTATACTCGCCGTGCTCACGTGTTGATGGTTCGAGGGAGATCAGAACCTTGAAAGGAACCGTCGCCCCCTTCACTCCGTTAATTAAAAAATAAAAATTTACAGAAAATTAAACAATAAAATAAAAACGTTGGGGTCTGAAACAGACCCGTGTGCCTCCTACAGACACTAAGCAAGAACTGGTTAGCTGAGAGCCAGCAGGAGGGTGTATACTGCAGGGGAGGAGCTAACTTTCTTTGTATCACTTAGTGTCAGCCTCCTAGTGGCAGCAGCATACACCCACGCTCTGTGTCCCCAATGAGGCGAAGGAGAAAAATAGCCTTTTTCATTCTAAGGCTGATTTCACACTTGCGTAGGGCAGAGCTACGGAGGGCTGCTTACTTCCTTCATTTAGCCCTGCCCACTGCCGCACCTCTTCCATTCAGCTCCGCCTACATCTGCATGCGTCCTGCATACCCTATCTTTAACATTGGGAGGCCATGCGGATTAATGGGGATGCGTCCGCATGCATCGTTTTGACGCTGCGCCGACCGCAACAAAATGCAACGTGTTGTTGTGAAACCAGCAAGTGTGAAACCAGCCTAAATGATGTGTCTATCTATCATCTATCTATCTACAATATTTTGAAAACTATAGAAGCATGGGACCATAAGATGCACACCAAATTTTGGGGAGGAAAAAAGGAAAACATTTTTTAATAAAATGGTGGTGCATATTATAATCTGATTTTATGGTAGCTTAGTGGGGGGTAGCGGTGGGGATGCTGGCGACACCGGCTGGAGTGGAGCATTGCTGTGGGCCCTGGGCTGGGGGAGGGCGTGTCCCAGTGGTGCAAGGCTGCGGGGCCTGGACTTTAGAACATGTCTGTGTTGATCAGAGTCCCCACACCCCCTATTGACTTCTTTGTGGTCGTCTTTGAGAAAATGGCCACCGGTAGCTGCACATGCACAGATTGATATCTCGGGAGCCAAGACCTCAAACTGCGCATGTGCCATCTCTGATGGCCATTTTCCCAAAGCCCACCACTGGTAAATCAATGAGAGGTGCGGGAACTCTGCTCACTGCTAAAATGTTTTGAAAGCTCAAGGCCTGCATCATCGCCCCACTGCTGTCACCTCTGGCCTCCTGCAACAGCAAACCTGGCTCCTGTGAACTCGGTCCACCACAGCTGCCCCCCCAGTAAGTTACATTCAGATAATAAGACACACCCAAAATTTCCTCCCAAATTTTTAGGAAAAAAAGCACTTCTTATAATACAAAAAATATAGTATATATCTACAATATATTTTTCAAAGCCATGTATATCATCTATTTTTTTTTACTTACCTCTATCATCTATTAAGACAGAATAACTGTGAAGCGGCTGCCCTAACTCTACTGTTTGGAGCTGGTGCTGACACATGTACCTAGTTTTCAAAACTGATAATATACAGTACATATACTACAATATTTTTTGGAATCGTAAAACACAACAGTTCTGTCGTTGTAATCAGATAATCAGAATGAGGATGAATAGTGCTTTATGTTACTGTTTGTTTACTGTAAATGACATCTATAACCCTGTATGTAACCCCTTATCACATGTACAGCACCATGGAATTAATAGTGCTATACAGCTGTCATTTTCCGATCACTCCACTATTTTCCCTCACTCCTCTCATTTTGATCTCACACCTTTTCATTTTCACCTCACACCTCTCATTTTCCCCTCAGTATATACACGTTCGTCATCTCCCTTATATATATAGTATACACCTGTATGCCATCTCCTGTATATAGTATATACTTGTATGTCATCTCCTCTTGTATATAGTATATACCTGTATGTCATCTTCCCTGTATATAGTATATATCTGCTGTATGTCATCTCCTTCTGTATATCGTATATACCTACAGTACAGACCAACAGTTTGGACACACCTTCTCATTTAAAGATTTTTCTGTATTTTCATGACTATGAAAATAGTAAATTCACACTGAAGGCATCAAAACTATGAATTAACAAATGTGGAATTATATCCTTAACAAAAGAAGTGTGAAACAACGGAAAATATGTCTTATATTCTAGGCTCTTCAAAGTAGCCAACTTTTGCTTTGATGACTGCTTTGCGCACTCTTGGCATTCTCTTGATGAGCTTCAAGAGGTAGTCACCGGAAATGGATTTCACTTCACAGGTGAGCCCTGTCATGTTTAATAAGTGGGATTTCTTGCCTTATAAATGGTGTTGGGACCATCAGTTGTGTTGTGCAGAAGTCTGATGGATATACAGCTGATAGTCCTACTGAATAGACTGTTAGAATTTGTATTATTGGCAAGAAAAAAGCAGCTAAGTAAAGAAAAACGAGTGGCCATCATTGCTTTAAGAAATGAAGGTCAGTCAGTCCGAAAAATTGGGAAAACTTTGAAGTGTCCCCAAGTGCAGTTGCAAAAATCATCAAGCTCTACCACGAAACTGGCTTATATTAGGACCGCCCCAGGAAAGGAAGACCAAGAGTCACCAATGCTTCTGACGATAAGTTTATCCGAGTCACCAGCCTCAGAAATCGCAGGTTAACAGCAGCTCAGATTAGAGACCAGGTCAATGCCACACAGAGTTCTAGCAGCAGACACATCTCTACAACAACTGTTAAGAGGAGACTTTGTGCAGCAGGCCTTCATGGTAAAATAGCTGCTAGGAAACCACTGCTAAGGACAGGCAACAAGCAGAAGAGACTTGTTTGGGCTAAAGAACACAGGGAATGGACACTTGATCAGTGGAAATCTGTGCTTTGGTCTGCTGAGTCCAAATTTGAGATCTTTTGTTCCAACCACCATGTCTTTGTGCAACGCAGAAAAGGTGAATGGATGGACTCTACATGCCTAGTTCCCACCATGAAGCATGGAGGAGGAGGTGTGATAGTGTGGGGGTGCTTTGCTGGTTACACTCTTGGGGATTTATTAAAAATTGAAGGCATACTGAACCAGCATGGCTACCACAGCATCTTGCAGCGGCATTCTATTCCATCCGGTTTGCGTTTAGTTTGACCATCATTGATTTTTCAAGAGGACAATGACCCCAAACACACCTCCAGGCTGTGTAAGGGCTATTTGACCAAGAAGGAGAGTGATGGGGTGCTACGCCAGACCTGAACCCAATCGAGATGGCTTGGGGTGAGCTGGACCGCAGAGTGAAAGTAAAAGGCCAACAAGTGCTAAGCATCTCTAGGAACTCCTTCAAGATTGTTGGAAGACCATTCCCGGTGACTACCTCTTGAAGCTCATCAAGAGAATGCCAAGAGTGTGCAAAGCAGTCATCAAAGCAAAAGGTGGCTACTTTGAAGAACCTAGAATATAGGACACATTTTCATTTGTTTCACACTTTTTTGTTAAGTGTATATTTCCACATGTGTTAATTCATAGTTTTGATGCCTTCAGTGTGAATTTACAATTTTCATAATCATAAAAATACAGAGAAATCTTTAAATGAGACGGCGTGTCCAAACTTTTGGTCTGTACTCTATGTGTCATCTACTCCTGTATATGGTATATACCTGTATGTCATCTCTTCTGTATATAGTATATACCTGTATGTCATCTCCTCCTATATACAGTATATACCTGCACCTCATCTCCCCTGTTTATAGTATATACCTGCTGTAAGTCATCTCCTCTTGTATATACCTATGTGTCATCTCCTCCTTTATATAGTATATACCTGTGTGTCATCTCCTCCTGTATAAAGTAAATGCCTGTATGTCATCACCTCCTATATATAGTATATACCTGTATGTCATCTCCCCTGTATATAGTATATACCTGCTGTATGTCATTTCCTCCTGTATATAACTATGTGTCATCTCCTCTTTTATATAGTATATACCTGTGTGTCATCTCCTCCTGTATATAGTATATGCATATTTTGTGCATGTGGCAATTTTTCCGCGTGTGCAAGTTTTGCGTGTGGTGAGTTTTCCATGAGGTGAGTTTTGCACGTGTGGCGAGTTTTGCGTGAGCCTAGTTTTGCATATGGCGAGTTTTGCATGTGGCGAATTTTGCGCGTGGGGACTAGGGTTGAGCGACTTTTACTTTTTTAGGGTCGAGTCGGGTTTTGCGAAACCCGACTATTTCAAAAGTCGAGTCGAGTGAAATCGGCCGATTATGGCAAAAAGTCGGGGATCGACCGAAACACGAAACCCAATGCAAAGTCAATGCAAAGTCAATGGGAAATCCTCTCTCTCTCTCTCTCTCCTCCGTCCCTGAACAGAAAATCTAGTTTTACACATTTCAAATTGCTACAGCGCACAAGCGAGAAGATGGCGAGAGGCGTCCACGCTCCTAACACCTATGTCATCACTCTGCCCACGCTCCATCCTTGGCTGAAAAAATGGCGCCAAACGCGTCATACGAAATGCGACTTTGGCGCGAAGATCGCCGACCGCATGGTCGATCCCACACTAGGATCGGGTCGGGTTTCATGAAACCCGACTTTGCCAAAAGTCGGCGACTTTTGAATTTGTCCGATCCGTTTCGCTCAAGCCTAGTGGCGACTAGGCTCCCCGCATCTTCCCGCTTGTGCGCTGTAGCGATTTGCAATGTGTAACACCAGCTTTTCTGTTCAGGGATGGAGGGGAGAGAGAGAGAGAGACAGAGAGAGAGAGAGACAGAGAGAGAAAAAAAAGAGATAGATTTCCCATTGACTTTGCATTGGGTTTTGTGCTTCGGTCGATCCCCGACTTTTCGCCATAATCGGCCGATTTCACTCGACTCGACTTTTGAGATAGTCGGGTTTCGCGAAACCCGACTCGACCCTAAAAAAGTAAAAGTCGCTCAACCCTAGTGGCGACTTTTGTGTTTCAACTTTTATGTAGCGAGGTTGGTGTATGTGTGGTGAAATGTGTGCTGAGGGTGGTATATGTGTTCAAGCACGTGGTAGTGTGTGGCGCATTTTTTGTGTGTGTGTTCATATCCCCGTGTGTGGTGAGTATCCCATGTCGGGGCCCCACCTTAGCAACTGTACGGTATATACTGTTTGGCGCCATCGCTCTCACTCTTTAAGTCCCCCTTGTTCACATCTGGCAGCTGTCAATTTGCCTCCAACACTTTTCCTTTCACTTTTTCCCCATTATGTAGATAGAGGCAAAATTGTTTGGTGAATTGGAACGCGCGGGGTTAAAATTTCGCCTCACAACATAGCCTACGACACTCTCGGGGTCCAGACGTGTGACTGTGCAAAATTTTGTGGCTGTAGCCGCGACGGTGCAGATGCTAATCCCGGACATACACACACACACAAACAAACACACACACATACACACACACACACACATACACACACACACATAAATTCAGCTTTATATATTAGATAAAATGTAAACAAAAATGCTCTATTTGACATCTAGTGATAAATAGTGGGAGTTTTTTAATCAGTTCAAATGTTGAGCTATGGTAATTTTTCATATATCAGTTCTTATTGCTATTTGATTGGAACATTTGATATAATAAATCACTGTTATGAAATTACTGTTTTTAGTTCCATACATTATTCTGGAACAACCTTCTGTTAATGCTTTTATTATTGTAACTGGAGCTTAGAAAACACTTCTCATTATAAGTGCTTTTAAACTATTTTGTGTTCAGTGCAGATACAATATTATTTTTTTGTTTTCATATACTTTTCATTGTATTTTGAGCATGCTGTTGCTTTGCTATACTTTATGTGCCATATCTATATATAATTTAGTAAATCATATGTACTCACTCCAGAAATCCATTTTCAAACCTTTCTAGTTACTTCCAGCCTCCTTCCCAACTAGATATAATAAACGCTGCTGAGATATAATTTTGTTTGTATTGATTTTTTACTATATCTAAAATCACAGTATCATAGATTTGTTTGCACTGACCTTTTGTCTTCCGAAAACCTGTTTAGTAGCTGCAAATTTATGTCCTTCCTTACACATTTAATGAGACTTTTGCCTGAAATAGTTGGTCATTTTCAGACTTCCAAGAAAAGGAAGAGAAGAAATCTGCCATGGGTTTTTAGTCAGTAACTCTGGTGAAGCATATATCATAATGTAAATGTAAATTTTTACAGTGTATACTGTAACATTAAAAGTAATAAACATTTATTCATTTATTCACTTGTTTTAGAAACCATAAAAATATGGTAATTTAACATTTGAAATTCAAGGAATGCATTAAAATGTCTGCTATAATGATGTATCTTGAACCAATTGGGCACTGATACAGAATCACTAAAAGGACCATATAGCTATCGTTAATCACGACGAACCATACCCCTAACCATAAAATGTCTTCTATCTTTCTTCCTCACTTTTCATCTGCACAGTATTCACCTTGCAAAATATTAAGCAAATGTGTTTAGTGATACTTGGTTATTACTGGAGTATAACGGTGCTCGGATGTACTCGTTAATCGGCGAGTATTGGGCAGTGCTCTATATGAAACTCAAATCCTCGTCCCCCATTATTGGCACCTGTTGCACAGCCAATAAGCATGCGGGAGTAAATGTCACTGTAATGCCATAGCCATCTTAGTTGTGGCATTACAGTGATTGTTTGGCCTTATGACATCATCAGAGGTTATAAAATGACAGGCGCCACCCGGCTCAGCACACTGACGCCATTGTAGAGCTCTGTGACAGAACATATTGGAGGGAGAGATGTTATGGCTGGCAATCAGGCAACACAGCGTGCAGTAATCAGCGCACATACAGAGATCTGGCAATAACCCAAAACAATAGGACGAGCTCTGAGACGTGGAATCTCTGTAGACTGCAGTACCTGATCTATCCTCACACAACTGGAAGCAGCAGTGGATTGCGCCTATCAACTACCTATGCAACTCGGCACTGCCTGAGGAGCTGACTAGCCTGAAGATAGAAATACAAGCCTGACTTACCTCAGAGAAATACCCCAAAGGAATAGGCAGCCCCCACATATAATGACTGTTAGCAAGATGAAAAGACAAACGTAGGAATGAAATAGATTCAGCAAAGTGAGGCCCGATATTCTAGACAGAGCGAGGATAGCAAAGAGAACTATGCAGTCTACAAAAAACCCTAAAACGAAAACCACGCAAAGGGGCAAAAAGACCCACCGTGCCGAACTAACAGCACGGCGGTGCACCCCTTTGCTTCTCAGAGCTTCCAGCAAAAGATAATAACAAGCTGGACAGAAAAAACAGAAAACAAACTAGAAGCACTTATCTAGCAGAGCAGCAGGCCCAAGGAAAGATGCAGTAGCTCAGATCCAACACTGGAACATTGACAAGGAGCAAGGAAGACAGACTCAGGTGGAGCTAAATAGCAAGGCAGCCAACGAGCTCACCAAAACACCTGAGGGAGGAAGCCCAGAGACTGCAATACCACTTGTGACCACAGAAGTGAACTCAGCCACAGAATTCACAACAGTACCCCCCCCTTGAGGAGGGGTCACCGAACCCTCACCAGAACCCCCAGGCCGACCAGGATGAGCCACATGAAAGGCACGAACAAGATCTGGGGCATGGACATCAGAGGCAAAAACCCAGGAATTATCTTCCTGAGCATAACCCTTCCATTTGACCAGATACTGGAGTTTCCGTCTAGAGACACGAGAATCCAAAATCTTCTCCACAATATACTCCAATTCCCCCTCCACCAAAACAGGGGCAGGAGGCTCCACAGATGGAACCATAGGTGCCACGTATCTCCTCAACAACGACCTATGGAATACATTATGTATGGAAAAGGAGTCTGGGAGGGTCAGACGAAAAGACACCGGATTGAGAATCTCAGAAATCCTATACGGACCAATAAAACGAGGTTTAAATTTAGGAGAGGAAACCTTCATAGGTATATGACGAGAAGATAACCAAACCAGATCCCCAACACGAAGTCGGGGTCCCACACGGCGTCTGCGATTAGCGAAAAGCTGAGCCTTCTCCTGGGACAAGGTCAAATTGTCCACTACCTGAGTCCAGATCTGCTGCAACCTGTCCACCACATAATCCACACCAGGACAGTCCGAAGACTCAACCTGTCCTGAAGAGAAACGAGGATGGAACCCAGAATTGCAGAAAAATGGAGAGACCAAGGTAGCCGAGCTGGCCCGATTATTAAGGGCGAACTCAGCCAACGGCAAAAATGACACCCAATCATCCTGGTCAGCGGAAACAAAACATCTCAGATATGTTTCCAAGGTCTGATTGGTTCGTTCGGTCTGGCCATTAGTCTGAGGATGGAAGGCCGAGGAAAAAGATAGGTCAATGCCCATCCTACCACAAAAGGCTCGCCAGAACCTCGAGACAAACTGGGAACCTCTGTCAGAAACAATATTCTCAGGAATGCCATGTAAACGAACCACATGCTGGAAGAACAAAGGCACCAAATCAGAGGAGGAAGGCAATTTAACCAAGGGCACCAGATGGACCATTTTAGAAAAGCGATCACAGACCACCCAAATGACAGACATCTTTTGAGAAACGGGAAGGTCAGAAATGAAATCCATCGAAATATGTGTCCAAGGCCTCTTCGGGACCGGCAAGGGCAAAAGCAACCCACTGGCACGTGAACAGCAGGGCTTAGCCTTAGCACAAATTCCACAGGACTGCACAAAAGCACGCACATCCCGTGACAGAGATGGCCACCAGAAGGATCTAGCAACCAACTCACTGGTACCAAAGATTCATGGATGACCGGCCAGCACCGAACAATGAAGTTCAGAGATAACTTTACTAGTCCACCTATCAGGGACGAACAGTTTCTCGGCCGGACAACGATCAGGTTTATTAGCCTGAAATTTCTGCAACACTCTCCGCAAATCAGGGGAGATGGCAGACACAATGACTCCTTCCTTGAGGATACTCGCCGGCTCAGATAACCCCGGAGAGTCAGGCACAAAACTCCTAGACAGAGCATCCGCCTTCACATTTTTAGAGCCCGGAAGGTATGAAATCACAAAATCAAAACGAGCAAAAAATAACGACCAACGGGCCTGTCTAGGATTCAAGCGCTTGGCAGACTCAAGATAAGTAAGGTTCTTATGATCAGTCAAAACCACCACGCGATGCTTAGCACCCTCAAGCCAATGACGCCACTCCTCGAATGCCCACTTCATGGCCAGCAACTCTCGGTTGCCCACATCATAATTACGCTCAGCAGCAGAAAATTTCCTGGAAAAGAAAGCACATGGTTTGAACACTGAGCAACCAGAACCTCTCTGTGACAAAACCGCCCCTGCACCAATCTCAGAAGCATCAACCTCGACCTGGAACGGAAGAGAAAGATCAGGTTGACACAACACAGGGGCACAGCAAAAACGACGCTTCAACTCCTGAAAAGCTTCCACGGCAGCAGAAGACCAATTAACCAAATCAGCTCCCTTCTTGGTCAAATCGGTCAATGGTCTGGCAATGCTAGAAAAATTACAGATGAAGCGACGATAAAAATTAGCAAAGCCCAGGAATTTCTGCAAACTTTTTAGAGATGTCGGCTGAGTCCAATCCTGGATGGCCTGAACCTTAACCGGATCCATCTCGATAGTAGAAGGGGAAAAGATGAACCCCAAAAATGAAACTTTCTGCACACCGAAGAGACACTTTGATCCCTTCACGAACAAGGAATTAGCACGCAGTACCTGGAAAACCATTCTGACTTGCTTCACATGAGACTCCCAATCATCTGAGAAGATCAAAATGTCATCCAAGTAAACAATCAAGAATTTATCCAGATACTCACGGAAAATGTCATGCATAAAAGACTGAAAAACAGATGGAGCATTGGCAAGTCCGAACGGCATCACCAGATACTCAAAATGACCCTCGGGCGTATTAAATGCCGTTTTCCATTCATCTCCCTGCCTGATTCTCACCAGATTATACGCACCACGAAGATCAATCTTAGTAAACCAACTAGCCCCCTTAATCCGAGCAAACAAGTCAGAAATCAATGGCAAGGGATACTGAAACTTAACAGTGATCTTATTAAGAAGGCGGTAATCAATACACGGTCTTAGCGAACCATCCTTCTTGGCTACAAAAAAGAACCCTGCTCCCAATGGTGACGACGATGGGCGAATATGTCCCTTCTCCAGGGACTCCTTCACATAACTGCGCATAGCGGTGTGTTCAGGTACGGACAAATTAAATAAACGACCCTTAGGGAATTTACTACCAGGAATCAAATCGATAGCACAATCACAATTCCTATGCGGAGGAAGGGCATCAGACTTGGACTCTTCAAATACATCCTGAAAGTCCGACAAGAACTCTGGGATGTCAGAAGGAATGGATGACGAAATAGACAAAAATGGAACATCACCATGTACTCCCTGACAACCCCAGCTGGTTACCGACATAGAGTTCCAATCCAATACTGGATTATGGGTTTGTAGCCATGGCAACCCCAACACGACCACATCATGCAAATTATGCAGTACCAAAAAGCGAATAACTTCCTGATGTGCAGGAGCCATGCACATGGTCAGCTGGGCCCAGTACTGAGGCTTATTCTTGGCCAGAGGTGTAGCATCAATTCCTCTCAACGGAATAGGACACCGCAAAGGCTCCAAGAAAAATCCACAACGTTTAGCATAATCCAAATCCATCAGATTCAGGGCAGCGCCTGAATCCACAAACGCCATGACAGAATATGATGACAAAGAGCACATTAAGGTAATGGACAAAAGGAATTTTGACTGTACAGTACCAATAACGGCAGAGCTATCGAACCACCTAGTGCGTTTAGGACAATTAGAAATAGCATGAGTAGAATCACCACAATAGAAACACAGTCTGTTCAGACGTCTGTGTTCGTGCCGTTCTACTTTAGTCATAGTCCTGTCGCACTGCATAGGCTCAGGCTTACTCTCAGACAATACCGCCAGATGGTGCACAGATTTACGCTCGCGCAAGCGACGACCGATCTGAATGGCCAAGGACATAGACTCATTCAAACCAGCAGGCATAGGAAATCCCACCATTACATCCTTAAGAGCTTCAGAGAGACCCTTTCTGAACAAAGCCGCTAGTGCAGATTCATTCCACAGAGTGAGTACTGACCATTTTCTAAATTTCTGACAATATACTTCTACATCATCCTGACCCTGGCATAAAGCCAGCAGATTTTTCTCAGCTTGATCCACTGAATTAGGCTCATCGTAAAGCAATCCCAGCGCCTGGAAAAATGCATCAACATTACTCAATGCAGAATCTCCTGGTGCAAGAGAAAACGCCCAGTCCTGTGGGTCGCCGCGCAAAAAAGAAATAATAATCAAAACCTGTTGAATAGGATTACCAGAAGAATGAGGTTTCAAGGCCAAAAATAGCTTACAATTATTTCTGAAGCTCAGGAACTTAGTTCTGTCACCAAAAAACAAATCAGGAATCGGAATTCTTGGTTCTAGCATCGATTTCTGATCAATAGTATCTTGAATCTTTTGTACATTTACAACGAGATTATCCATTGAGGAGCACAGAGCCTGAATATCCATGTCCACAGCTGTGTCCTGAAGCACTCTAATGTCTAGGGGAAAAAAAAGACTGAAGACAGAGCTAAGAAAAAAAAATGATGTCAGGATTTCTTTTTTCCCTCTATTGGAAATCATTGAAAGGTCTCCTTGTACTGTTATGGCTGGCAATCAGGCAACACAGCGTGCAGTAATCAGCGCACATACAGAGATCTGGCAATAACCCAAAACAATAGGACGAGCTCTGAGACGTGGAATCTCTGTAGACTGCAGTACCTGATCTATCCTCACACAACTGGAAGCAGCAGTGGATTGCGCCTATCAACTACCTATGCAACTCGGCACTGCCTGAGGAGCTGACTAGCCTGAAGATAGAAATACAAGCCTGACTTACCTCAGAGAAATACCCCAAAGGAATAGGCAGCCCCCACATATAATGACTGTTAGCAAGATGAAAAGACAAACGTAGGAATGAAATAGATTCAGCAAAGTGAGGCCCGATATTCTAGACAGAGCGAGGATAGCAAAGAGAACTATGCAGTCTACAAAAAACCCTAAAACGAAAACCACGCAAAGGGGCAAAAAGACCCACCGTGCCGAACTAACAGCACGGCGGTGCACCCCTTTGCTTCTCAGAGCTTCCAGCAAAAGATAATAACAAGCTGGACAGAAAAAACAGAAAACAAACTAGAAGCACTTATCTAGCAGAGCAGCAGGCCCAAGGAAAGATGCAGTAGCTCAGATCCAACACTGGAACATTGACAAGGAGCAAGGAAGACAGACTCAGGTGGAGCTAAATAGCAAGGCAGCCAACGAGCTCACCAAAACACCTGAGGGAGGAAGCCCAGAGACTGCAATACCACTTGTGACCACAGAAGTGAACTCAGCCACAGAATTCACAACAGAGAGAGTGCTTATCTAGGCCTATTAGTGCACAGTATGATGAATCAGAGGCCTGTAGTATAGATACTGGTGCTGAAGTTGAACCATCATACTAAAAGCCCTACTAAGGGCTAATCGTTTGCTTTGCTGTTTTTTTCATGCAAAATTTGCATTTAGCCTAGGGAGAGAGAGAGTTGCAGAAGCAGGTAGAGTGACTGAATACAGTTTGAAGACAGGGATTAGGGCTGTGCAGTCTGTTGGCAAATAAATAGCTGCAGATTTTTGGGGGGGATGTAGGCGACAGAACAAATGGAGAACATTTTGATCCATCGCGTATTACGTGCTTTGATGTCCTTTTTTGTGTTATATAACACTCCCAAAAATCATTTAAACATTTTCCTGGGTTAAATTTTTCACTCAAACAGTATTCTGTAGTGTGGAGTAGGGTTGAGCGAAACGGATCGTTCATTTTCAAAAGTCGCCGACTTTTGGCACAGTCGGGTTTCACGAAACCCGACCCCTGTGTGGGGTCGGCCATGCAGTACGCGACTTTCGCGCCAAAGTCGCGTTTCAATGACGCTAAAAGCGCCATTTCTCAGCCAATGAAGGTGGACGCAGAGTGTGGGCAGCGTGATGACATAGGTCCTGGTCCCCACCATCTTAGAGAAGGGCATTGCAGTGATTGGCTTGCTGTCTGCGGCGTCACAGGGGCTATAAAGAGGCATTCCCGCCGACCGCCATCTTACTGCTGCTGATCTGAGCATAGGGAGAGGTTGCTGCCGCTTCGTCAGAAGCAGGGATAGCGTTAGGCAGGGTCCATTAACCATCAAACCGCTTGAGCTGTAGCGATTTCCACTGTCCAACACCACCTTTTCTTTGCAGGGACAGTGGAAGCTACATTTTTTTTTCCTCAGCGCTGTAGCTCATTGGGCTGCACTAGAAGGCTCCCTGATAGCTGCATTGCTGTGTGTACGCCGCTGTGCAAACCAACTGCTTTTTTCAAAGCACAAATCCTGTTGTTCCTTCCTTTCTGCACAGCTATCTTTTTTGTTTGTCCACACATTTGATTTAATTTGTGCAGCAGTCCACTCCTTCTTATTGCTGCCTGCCATACCTGGCTGAGATTACTGCAGGGAGATAGTAATTGTAGGACAGTCCCTTTTTTTTTTTTTTTTAATTCTCCCTAAAAAAATAAGTTGTGGGAGATTAAGATTGGCATTACTGCTAGAGTGCCAGTCCTGTGTGTGCCATCTCTCTTAAATAGTGGGCCATAGAAAGCCTAGTGTTTTTTTTTTTTAAATTTGGTATCTAAATTCTCCCTTAAAAAAAAAAACAGTGGGAGATTAATATTGGCCTTTCTGCTTGTCTGCCAGTCCTGAGTGTGCCATCTCTCTTAAATAGTGGGCCATAGAAAGCCTAGTGTTTTTTTTTTTAAATTTGGCATCTAAATTCTCCCTGAAAAAAAAAAAAACAGTGGGAGATTAATATTGGCCTTTCTGCTTGTCTTCCAGTCCTGAGTGTGCCATCTCTCTTAAATAGTGGGCCATAGAAAGCCTAGTGTTTTTTTTTAAATTTGGTATCTAACTTCTCCCTGAAAAAATTAAAAAACAGTGGGAGATAAATATTGGCCTTTCTGCTTGTGTGCCAGTCCTGAGTGTGCCATCTCTCTTAAATAGTGGGCCATAGAAAGCCTAGTGGTTTTTTTTAAATTTGGTATCTAAATTCTCCCTGAAAAAAAAAACCATGGGAGATTAATATTGGCCTTTCTGCTTGTGTGCCAGTCCTGAGTGTGCCATCTCTCTTAAATAGTGGGCCATAGAAAGCCTAGTGTTTTTTTTTTAATTTGGTAACTAAATTCTCCCTGAAAAAAAAACAGTGGGAGATTAATATTGGCCTTTGTGCTTGAGTGACTTTCCTGCGTGTGTGGCATCTCTCTCATTTGGTGCCACATAGTGGTGCCACAGAAAACAGAGTGTGTAACATCGTGCCTGATTTTCCTTGCCGTCTCACCCACCTATAAAGGGATATCTAAATCATACAGAAGTTAGAGTTCACCATGTAAGTTGTTTGACAGTAACAAATACCATTAGGTGACGTTTTTAAAACAATGAAGAAGTCTGGTGGAAGAGGTCGTGGCCGTGGGCGTTCATTGCCAGCTGGTAATGATGGTAGTGGTAGTGGAGCATCGGGTGGCCGTGGGAAAAACAATATAGCACCTAAGTCTCGAGCTGTGGAGCCAGGTTCGTTGTCTGGATACACAAGGCCTCGAACGCTCCCTTTTCTGGGAGTAGGAAAACCGCTTTTAAAGCCGGAGCAGCAAGAGCAAGTTTTGGCTTACCTTGCTGACTCAGCCTCTAGCTCTTTTGCCTCCTCTTCTGAAACTGGTAAATGTAAAAGCATCGTTAGTGGATGCTCACGGTCAGGGACAAGTCGCTTCCTTGTCCTCTTCAGCAAAAACAGCAACAGAGAAGGATGCAGCAGGCGACACAACGGGTTACTCCATGGAGCTCTTTACCCTGGCTTAGAAAGTGAAACAGTTAACAGGCCATGCCCATTACAAGTTGAATCTGACATGGAGTGCACTGATGCACAGCCACAGCCAGACTACTATGCTGGTCCTTTGACTCAGACCACAACATTGCCCTCGCAGGGTACTGATCCAGAATCAGACCCTAATGAGACTATGGGGCCCCGTCACGAACGCTATACCACCGACTTACACGGTGACACAGACAAAGTTGCACCCGAGCTAGAAGAAGAGGTTATCGATGACCCAGTTGTTGACCCCGATTGGCAGCCATTGGGGGAACAGGGTGCAGGTGGCAGTAGTTCTGAAGCGGAGGAGGAGGGGCCGCAGCAGGCATCAACATCGCAACAGGTTCCATCTGCCGGGCCCGTATCTGGCCCAAAATGCGTGGCAAAGCCAAAACCTGTTGGAGGACAGCGTGGCCATCCGGTTAAAGCTCAGTCTGCAATGCCTGAAAAGGGATCCGATGCTAGAAAGAGTGCAGTCTGGCATTTTTTTAAACAACATCCAATTGATCAGTGCAAAGTCATCTGTCAAAAATGTTCAACTACCTTAAGCAGAGGTCAAAATCTGAAAAGTCTAAATACAAGTTGCATGCATAGACATTTAACCACCATGCATTTGCAAGCCTGGACTAACTACCAAACGTCCCTTAAGGTTGTAGCACCCTCAGCCAATGAAGCTAGTCAGCAACGCTACATCCCTTCCATCAGTGTAAGGCCACCATTTTCCACACCACCTGCAGTATCTGTGCAGGTTTCTTTGCCAGGCCAAAGCAGTCAGGGTCAGGGAATCACCAGTTTCGTAGTAGGAAACACTGCATCTTGGGCACCTGCGGCAACAATACCATCTCCAACCGTCTCTCAGTCTGCCATGTCCACCGGCACCCCCGCTAGTTCCACGATCTCCAGCTCTCCAGTCCAGCTCACCCTACATGAGACTCTGGTTAGAAAAAGGAAGTATTTAGCCTCGCATCCGCGTACACAGGGTTTGAACGCCCACATAGCTAGACTAATCTCGTTAGAGATGATGCCCTACCGGTTAGTTGAAAGCAAAGCTTTCAAAGCCCTGATGGACTACGCTGTACCACGCTACGAGCTACCCAGTCGACACTTCTTTTCGATAAAAGCCATCCCAGCCCTCCACCAGCATGTTAAAGAGCGCATCGTCCATGCACTCAGGCAATCTGTGAGTACAAAGGTGCACCTGACAACAGATGCATGGACCAGTAGGCATGGCCAGGGACGTTACATGTCCATCACGGCACACTGGGTGAATGTGGTGGATGCAGGGGGTCCACAGGGGACAGCAATTTTGGGACAGTTCTGCCTAGCCCACGGTCTAGGAAACAGTTGGCTGTAGCCGTTCGCACCCCCTCCTCCTCCTCCTCGTCCTCCTGCAGAAGCGAGAGCTCGTCCACAGACCGCAGTCGCCCAACCACTCCATCCGCAGCTGCCACTGTTGCACATCAGTTGTCCCATTATGGGGCAGCTACTGGCAAGCGTCAGCAGGCTGTATTGGCTATGAAGTGTTAGGGCGACAACAGACACACCGCGGAAGTTCTGTCCGAGTTCTTGCAGAAAGAAACGCAGTCGTGGCTGGGCACTGTAGATCTTGAGGCAGGCAAGGTAGTGAGTGATAACGGAAGGAAATTCATGGCTGCCATCTCCCTTTCCCAACTGAAACGCATTCCTTGCCTGGCTCTCACCTTAAACCTGGTGGTGCAGTGCTTCCTGAAAAGTTATCCGGGGTTATCCGACCTGCTCCTCAAAGTGCGCGGACTTTGCTCGCATATCCGCCGTTCGCCCGTACACTCCAGCCGTATGCAGACCTATCAGCGGTCTTTGAACCTTCCCCAGCATCGCCTAATCATAGACGTTGCAACAAGGTGGAACTCAACACTGCACATGCTTCAGAGACTGTGCGAACAGAGGCGTGCTATTATGTATTTGTGGGATACACATACACGGGCAGGCAGTAGGATGGCAGACATGGAGTTGTCAGGTGTGCAGTGGTCGAAGATACAAGACATGTGTCAAGTCTTTCAGTGTTTTGAGGAATGCACACGGCTGGTTAGTGCAGACAACGCCATAATAAGCATGAGCATCCCCCTAATGCGTCTGCTGATGCAAAGTTTGACGCACATAAAGGAGCAGGCGTCTGCAGCAGAGGAAGAGGAAAGCCTTGATGACAGTCAGCCATTGTCTGGTCAGGACAGTGTACAGGACGAGGTAGCGGGCGAACAGGAGGAGGAGGACGAGGAGGATGATGGGGATGAGTATTTTTTTAATGAGGAAGCTTTTCCGGGGCCACTGGAAATTGGTGACGTGGCAAGGCCGGGTTCTGGTTTTTTGAGGGACACAAGTGACGTAGATTTGCCTGAAACAGCCCCTCAACCCAGCACAACCGCAGATTTGACAACTGGAACTTTGGCCCACATGGCGGATTATGCCTTACGTATCCTCAAAAGGGACACACGCATTACTAAAATGATGAACGATGACGAATACTGGTTGGCCTGCCTCCTTGATCCTCGCTATAAAGGCAAATTGCAAAATATTATGCCACATGAGAACTTGGAACTAACATTAGCAACCAAACAAACAACTCTTGTTGACCGTTTGCTTGAGGCATTCCCAGCAAACAGCGCCCGTGATCGTTCTCAAACGAGTTGCAGGGGGCAGCAGACCAGAGGTGTTAGAGGTGCAGAAATCAGAAGTGGTGTGTATAACAGAGGGGTTTTCTGACCAGGTTGTGGAGTGATTTTGCTATGACCGCAGACAGGACAGGTACTGCAGCATCAATTCAAAGTGACAGGAGACAACATTTGTCCAGTATGGTTACTAACTATTTTTCATCCCTTATCGATGTTCTCCCTCAACCGTCATTCCCATTTGATTACTGGGCATCCAAATTAGACACCTGGCCAGAATTGGCAGAATATGCATTGCAGGAGCTTGCTTGCCCGGCAGCTAGTGTCCTATCAGAAAGAGTATTCAGTGCTGCAGGTTCAATATTAACCAAAAAAAGGACTCGTCTTTCTACCCAAAATGTTGATGATCTAACCTTCATTAAAATGAACCACAACTGGATTTCGAATTCTTTTGCCCCCACCTTGCCCGGCTGACACCTAGCTTTCCTATGAAAAGGTCTTGCTTGTGGACTACTCTGACTGACTTTTCCAATCGCGTAATTTTCAGCAGCTGATTGTCCAGCATACGACATGTTTACACCTCCCAAAATAGCCAAACTCCCCCCTCGCCACTTGGCGCAAGCACCCGTGAGAGTGTCGTTTGTCTGAAGAGGTGGGTGTGCCCGCTTTTGGTTGACGGCACTGCCACTGGGTCCCTCATAGTACAATAAAGTGTCTCTGTCGGTGGTGGTGCGCACCCAACGTCAGACACACTGTTGTAACATGAGGGGCCCTGGGCCTGTACTGCCGGCCACAAGAGAGTTCCCCCCCAGCTCAAACATTGCTCTACCACTTGCACAATTATCTCTCACAGTTCCACCAATGTTTAGTCTATGCGCTGACATCATTCAATGCCTGGCACTGACAATACCATTGTGTTGACATGTATGATGGTACTTAACATAGTCAGGGGCAGTGTCCTACATTTACACCAGTAAATAATTAGCGCCAAATTACTAGGTCTAAAACTCAGTAGAGGAGCCCACCCCTGTACCTAAGTATTCCACCCTTTTGTGTTTTGGTTTTGTTGTAATGCGAGACATTAACATCTATTTATTTTTTTGGAGAACTAACTGGCAGACACTCATTACAATCGGCCTCCGCTGACAACACCAATGCTGCCTGCGTATCCCTGCAAGAGAATTGCAAGTGCCTACAGCCAAATTTTGTTATGTTAGGCCTACTACGCCTGTCTGCGGTCCCTCCTTCCACTAGTCCTCCAGTGTCCTGTCTACTGCTGCCCGTGTACCCCTGGAACCAATGTAAAAGTGCCTACAGCCAAATTTTGTTATCTTAGGCCTACTACGCCTGTCTGCGGTCCCTCCTTCCACTAGTCCTCCAGTGTCCTGTCTACTGCTGCCCGTGTACCCCTGGAACCAATTTAAAAGTGCCTACAGCCAAATTTTGTTATGTTAGGCCTACTACGCCTGTCTGCGGTCCCTCCTTCCACTAGTCCTCCAGTGACCTGTCCACTGCTGCCCGTGTACCCCTGGAACCTATTTTAAATTGCATAGAGCATCCTTTTTTTAATAGTAGGCATACAAACTCTGTCTGTGGTCCATAATTGAAATTGTCCTCCACTGAACAGACCAATGCTGCCTGTGTACCCCTGTAACCTTTTTTAAACTGCATTGAGCCAAATGTTGTGTTTAAGGCCTACTACCTGTGTCTGTCTGCGCCACTCAATACAGCTGTCCTCCTTTTAAAAAAGCTGAGCGTCAATAGTCTGGTTTTCAGCCTATAGGAATTTGAAAACTGCATTGGGGCTACTACTACTACTTCGGTAGGGCCTACTAACGGTGTCTGCCGCTCCAAGGTGTTCCCCAGGTTTCCTCTCCATAGCTTAGAGCTTCTTGCTCTCGTTTAGTAGTTGTTGAAAACAACACTGCATTCGGCCTACAAGTTGGGTCTGGGGTGTAGAGACGGTGTCTTCCGCTCCAAGGTGTTCCCCAGGTTGCCTCTCCATTGCTTCAATCTTAAAGCTCTTGTTTAGTAGTTGTTGAAAACAACACTGCATTCGGCCTACAAGTTGGGTCTGAGGTGTAGAGACGGTGTCTTCCGCTCCAAGGTGTTCCCCAGGTTGCCTCTCCATTGCTTCAATCTTAAAGCTCTCGTTTAGTAGTTGTAGAAAACAACACTGCATTTGGCCTACAAGTTGGGTCTGGGGTGTAGAGACGGTGTCTTCCGCTCCAAGGTGTTCCCCAGGTTGCCTCTCCATTGCTTCAATATTAAAGCTCTTGTTTAGTAGTTGTTGAAAACAACACTGCATTAGGCCTACTAGTTGGGTATGGGGTGTAGAGACGGTGTGTTCCACTCCAAGGTGTTCCCCAGGTTTGCTCTCCAGTCTCCTTTGCTTCGATCTTTTGGCTCTCGTTTAGTAGTTGTTGAAAACAACACTGCATTAGGCCTACAAGTTGGGTCTCGGGTGTAGAAACGGTGTGTTCCACTCCAAGGTGTTCCCCAGGTTGCCTCTCCATTGCTTCGATCTTCTGGCTCTTCTTAAGTAGTTGTTGAAAACAACACTGCATTCGGCCTACAAGTTGGGTCTGGGTTGTAGAGACGGTGTCTTCCGCTCCAAGGTGTTCCCCAGGTTGCCTCTCCATTGCTTCAATCTTAAAGCTCTTGTTTAGTAGTTGTTGAAAACAACACTGCATTCGGCCTACAAGTTGGGTCTGAGGTGTAGAGACGGTGTCTTCCGCTCCAAGGTGTTCCCCAGGTTGCCTCTCCATTGCTTCAATCTTAAAGCTCTCGTTTAGTAGTTGTTGAAAACAACACTGCATTTGGCCTACAAGTTGGGTCTGGGGTGTAGAGACGGTGTCTTCCGCTCCAAGGTGTTCCCCAGGTTGCCTCTCCATTGCTTCAATATTAAAGCTCTTGTTTAGTAGTTGTTGAAAACAACACTGCATTAGGCCTACTAGTTGGGTATGGGGTGTAGAGACGGTGTGTTCCAATCCAAGGTGTTCCCCAGGTTTCCTCTCCAGTCTCCTTTGCTTCGATCTTCTGGCTCTCGTTTAGTAGTTGTTGAAAACAACACTGCATTAGGCCTACAAGTTGGGTCTCGGGTGTAGAAACGGTGTGTTCCACTCCAAGGTGTTCCCCAGGTTGCCTCTCCATTGCTTCGATCTTCTGGCTCTTCTTAAGTAGTTGTTGAAAACAACACTGCATTCGGCCTACAAGTTGGGTCTGGGTTGTAGAGACGGTGTCTTCCGCTCCAAGGTGTTCTCCAGGTTGCCTCTCCATTGCTTCAATCTTCTGGCTCTTGTTTAGTAGTTGTTGAAAACAACACTGCATTCGGCCTACAAGTTGGGTCTGGGGTGTAGAGACGGTGTGTTCCACTCCAAGGTGTTCCCCAGGTTGCCTCTCCATTGCTTCAATCTTAAAGCTCTCGTTTAGTAGTTGTTGAAAACAACACTGCATTCGGCCTACAAGTTGGGTCTGGGGTGTAGAGACGGTGTGTTCCACTCCAAGGTGTTCCACAGGTTGCCTCTCCATTGCTTCGATCTTCTGGCTCTTCTTAAGTAGTTGTTGAAAACAACACTGCATTCAGCCTATAAGTTGGGTCTGGGTTGTAGAGACGGTGTCTTCCGCTCCAAGGTGTTCTCCAGGTTTCCTCTCCATTGCTTCAATCTTAAAGCTCTCTTTTAGTAGTTGTTGAAAACAACACTGCATTCAGCCTATAAGTTGGGTCTGGGTTGTAGAGACGGTGTCTTCCGCTCCAAGGTGTTCTCCAGGTTGCCTCTCCATTGCTTCAATCTTCTGGCTCTCGTTTAGTAGTTGTTGAAAACAACACTGCATTCGGCCTACAAGTTGGGTCTGGGGTGTAGAGACGGTGTGTTCCACTCCAAGGTGTTCCCCAGGTTGCCTCTCCATTTCTTCGATCTTCTGGCTCTCGTTTAGTAGTTGTTGAAAACAACACTGCATTAGGCCTACTAGTTGGGTTGGGGCCTTCTATCTGTGTCTGCCGCTCCTTGCTGTTCTCCTACAGTGAACAAAGCTGTGCCGCCGGTTTACTACTGTTGCCAATTTGGAACTGCATTTAGAATACTTACTGATTTGGGCCTATTCTCTGTGTCAGCCTCTCAATCCAGTTGTCCTCCACTGAACAAAACAATGCCCCCTGGTTAGTCCTGTTACCAATTTTGAACTGCATTTAACCCACTTTATTCTTTGGGCCCATATCTGTTTCCCCCTCATCCTGCCCATTACCCAGCCAGTGATAGATGAGTCTGCTGGTACATTGACCCATAATGCAACATTCCCCGTGCACGCTACACTGCAATATTGTGACCCTGCTGAAAGTCCTTCATCAGGTGGGGGGAGGAATACTCGTTGGCGACGTCACTGGCACAGGGTCCCTCATAGTACTCAAAAGTGTTGCTGCCGGTGGGAGGCGCCCCCGCCGTGCAAACACACCGCTGTACTTTGAGGGGCCCTGTGCCAGTGCCAATGCCAACGAGTGGGCCCCCCCTGCTTGCTCAGGATCACAGCACTTGCAAAGTTGAATTACTTACCTCTCCCTGCTCCACTGACGTGACGTGGTCCAGATTTACTGGGCCCACTAATTACTTGAACCAGCCCTACCCCCCACAACTTTAGCCAAATGACCCCCAATTTCAAATGCCTTACAATTATTATAAGCTAAATTAAGATTGACAAGCTTCAGAAACAAGAATGGATGTTTTTGCCATTAAAATGGGCTCTGTACATGTTTTCCTGGCCTCTACTCACTGCCGACTATGCTCCCCCATTGACTTGCATTGGGTTTCGTGTTTCGGTCGATCCCCGACTTTTCGCGATAATCGGCCGATTCCACTCGACTCGACTTTTGAGATAGTCAGGTTTCACGAAACCCGACTCGACTCTAAAAAGGTCAAGGTCGCTCAACCCTAGTGTGGAGTACATTTCTGTGATCTTTAACCCCTTAATCCCATTGGACGTACCATCCCGTCAAGGTGACCTGGGACTTAATTCCCAATGACGGGATAGTACGTCACAGACCGCCCCTAGCACATTAACCCCCAGCACACTGCGATCAAACATGATCGCAGTGTTCCGGCTGTATAGGTAATTATCGTGCAGGGAGGGGGCTCCCTGTGGGCTTCCCTGAGACCCTCGGAGCAACGCGATGTGATCGCGTTGCTCCGAGGGTCTCTTACCTCCTCCTCCCTGCAGGCCCAGGTCCAAAATGGTCGCGGGGCTGCATCCGGATCCTGCAGGGAGGTGGCTTTCCAGCGCCTGCTCAGAGCAAGCCTCCCTGCTGTGCCTGTGTGATCACTGATCTGACACAGTGCACAGCAAAGTGTCAGATCATCGATCTGTCAATATAATGTGATGCTCCTCCCCAGGGCAAAGTAAAAAAGAAAAAAAATTTTTTAAATGTGTAAAAAGAAAATAAATTCCCAAATAAATTTAAAAAATATATATTGTTTCAATAAATACATTCCATTATCGAAATTAAAAAAAAACAATAAAAGTACACATATTTAGTATCGCCATGGCCGTAACGACCCGACCTACAAAACTGTCCCACTGGTTAACCCCTTCAGTGAACACCGTAAAAAAAAAAAATAAAAATGAGGCAGAAAACAGCCCTTTATTATCATACCGCTGAACAAAAAGTGGAATAGCACGTGATCAAAATGACAGATATAAATAACCATGGTACCGCTGAAAACGTCATCTTGTCCCGCAAAAAACAAGCCACCATGCAGCATCATCAGTGAAAAAATAAAAATGTCTTGCTTTTGGCCTCCTCTTACTGACTTCTCCAATTCTGCCATTTGCAACTGCTGAATGTCCACCATAGGCCATTTTTTTACCTCCCTAAATGGGCTGACTCCCCCCAACAGGGCTGTGGTTACCACCTGGTGCAAGAACCTGTGTGAGTGCCGTTTGCTTGGACAGGTGGGTGCGCACACTCTTGGGCGACGGCACTGGCACAGGGTCCCTCATAGTACAATGAAGTGTCTCTGACGGTGGTGGTGCACAACCAACGTCAGACACACTGTCATAATATGAGGGGCCCTGTGCCAGTACCGCCGCCCACGAGAGAGTGTTCCCCCCCAGCTCGAACAGTGCTCTACCACTTGCAATACTTACCTCTCCCTGCTCCACCACTGTGTAGTCTATGCTGTTAAATCCTTCAATGGCACTGCCAATACAAATTTGTTGAAATGATAGATGATAGTTAAAATATACAGGGGCCCTGGCCTCCATTTTGACCAGGTAATACTTTGCGCCTACTACCACTGTCTGCTACTCAGCAGAGGAGCCCACCCCAGTACCTAGCTATGCCGCCTGTTTAGTCCTGTTTCCAATTTAGAACTGCTTTTAGCCTACTTTTGTATTTTGGGCCTACTACCTGTGCCTGCGCCACCCATTACAATTGTCCTCCACTGAACAAAGCAATGCCGCCTGTTTAGTCCTGTTACCAATTTTGAACTGCTTTTAGCCTACTTTTTTATTTTGGGCCTACTATCTGTGTCTACGCCACTTGTTACAATTGTCCTCCACTGATCAAAGCAATGCCGCCTGTTTAGTCCTGTTACCAATTTTGAACTGCTTTTAGCCTACTTTTTTATTTTGGGCCTACTACCTGTGTCTGCGCCACTCATTACAATTGTCCTCCACTGAACAAAGAAATATCACCTGTTTAGTCCTTTTACCAATTTTGAAATGCTTTTAGAATACTTTTTTATTTTGGGCCTATATCTGTGTTTCCTCCTCATCCTGCCCATTGCCCAGGCACTGCTAGATGAGTCTGCTGGTACATTGACCCAGATCACTACATTCCCCCTGCACTCTACACAGCCAGAATCTGACCCTGCTGAAAGTCAGGTTCCCCTTCCCGCATACTATACCACTTTACACGGGGACAAAGAGGAAGGTGCAGATGAAAGTGCAGGTTACTTCATCAGGTGTGGGGCATACTCGTTGGCACTGGCACAGGGCCCCTCATAGTACGCAAAAGTGTTTCTGGCAGTGGGAAGCACCACCCGCCGTCAAACACACTGCCATACTATGAGTGGCCCTGTGCCAGTGCCAACTAGTGCAAAGTTGAAATACTTACCTCTCCCTGCTCCACTGCCGTGATGTATTCCGCGTTTCCTGGGCCCATGAAAATCTTGAGCCAGCCCTACCCCCCCACAACTTTAGCCAAATGACCCCCTGTTTTAAATGCCAACTATTATTATAAAGTAAATTAAGTAAATTAAGATTGACAAGCTTAAGAAATAAGAATTGATGTTTTTGGCATTAAAATGGGCACTGTAGGTGTTTTCCTGTCCTCCACTCACTGCGACTTTGATTCCCCATTGACTTGCATTGGGTTTCGTGTTTCGGTCGGCCCCCTGACTTTTCACAATAATCGGCCGATTTCACCCGACTCGATCCTAAAAAAGTAAAAGTCGCTCAACCCTATTCCTCACCTGTCCGCCGAGAAGATAATAATCCATAATGTCCCACAATGATCCTGATGACTTTGAGAGCAGTCACTGTTGTGACTGCTCTCAAAGATAGCCAACTATACACTGAAACAGGAGGTAATAGCTCCTGCAGTGTATAGCACTGAGCTACCATGAGAGAGGTCACATGAGTTCATCAGCTGATAAGCCCTGATGTTCTCACGGCATCACCACTGCATGAGAAAATTAACCTGAGTTCATAATGAACTCGTGTGACCTCTCTCATGGCTGCTCAGTGCTTTACACTAAGGAAGCAATTACGTCCTGTCAATGTATTGCCGGCAGCCGAAGAGAGCAGTCACATCTCTCGATCTTACTGTTCTACATGTCAGATCACCGTGGGACACTCGAAATTACATGGACTACAGCGGACAGGTGAGTATACGAGGGGCGATCCAAAAGTAATGATAATCAATACTAAACACAATGAATATAGTCAAAAAATAAATTTATTTTTCTACATAGTCTCCTAACAAGTCTATACATTTAGTCCATCTCTTTTCTAAACTTAGAATTCCCTTCGAAAAAAATTCTTGATCTTGACTCTCAAAAAAATCCCCAACAGCGGTTATCACGTCGCTATTGTCGTCAAATTTCTTGCCCCGGAGGTGTTCCTTGAGCCGAGGAAAGAGAAAGAAGTCACTGGGGGCTAGATCTGGTGAATAGGGGGGGTATTCCACCAGTTCAAAGCCCGCTTCTTGAATGGTAGCCATGGCAATAGCAGCTTTGTGAGCCGGCGCGTTATCTTGGTGAAACAACACTCCAGCCCGCAGTTTGCCGCGCCTTTTCTCCTTGATAGCCTCCCGCAATCTTCTTATTTGTTCTGCGTAGTAGGAGCCTGTAATAGTGGCTCCCTTCTCCAAATAGTCCACCATAATAATTCCTTCAGCGTCCCAAAAAACGGACGCCATAACCTTCCCTGCTGAGCTTGACACTTTGAATTTCTTCGGCGTCGGTTCGTCGGCTCGTTTCCATGTCATCGATTGTTGTTTAGTTTCGGGATCAAAGTGGTGGATCCAGGTCTCGTCCATGGTCAAAAAACGTGACAAAAATTTTTCCTTGTCTGCTTGGAACTTTTCGAGATTTGCTATTGAAATGTCAACTCGTTTCTTTTTTTGTTCGTCGGTTAACATTTTTGGCACCCAACGCGCGGAGACCTTTCTCATATGCAATTCTTTTGCAAGAATTCTTTGAATACTGCCATATGAGATCCCTGTGACCTCAGCTACATGCCTGATAGTCACTCTTCGATCTGCCAATACAACTTCTTCAACTTTTTTCACGTTTTCTTCATTGAGGGACGTGGATGGGCGTCCTTCACGATGTTCATTTTCCGTCGATGTTCTTCCCAGCTTAAATTCCTTGGCCCAGCGTGCAACTGTGGAATATGGAGGAGAAGAGTCCCCCAATGTTTCCACCAAGTCGCTCTGTATGTCTTTGGTAGTCATTTTTTTCAAGCAGAGGTATTTGATGACAGCTCTGAGCTCGTTTTTTTCCATTTTGATGTTCACTCCTCGGCAGTTCATATTCAAATGAATGCAGCTCCCGGGAATCGTGGTCTATTTAAGTAATTTTTTTTCCTGGACTAGTGGGTACCTAAGAGAGAAGAAAACATTTTATTTTAATTTCTGTGTGCAATAGAAATAACCGATTATCATTACTTTTGGATCGCCCCTCGTATGATGGTTTTTTTTTTCTAGGAGACGTGGGCATCTGGGATTGGGTGTTAAGGTGAGTATATGTAATTTTTTATTTTACACTTTTTATAGGAGATGAGAGCATCATGGATTTGGTATTAGGTGAGTATAGTGTTTTTCTCATTTTTATTTGAATATGTACTTAATTAATTTACATGTTTTTTTTTAACTTTGAGCACAGGAGCCAGCTGACGAGAGACTACTTTTCCCATCAGCGGCTCCTGCTATCACTGTTATAAGTGACAGCAGACATAGCCTGATGGGAGGCGTAGTCTCTCATCAGTTGATGCCTGCTGAACTGTGGTAAGCTTTTCACCACGGGTCACCGCTGCGGGTCACAGTATCTCTGCAGTTAAGTAAATAAGGCAGCACACTGCAGCGCTAGAACATACAAACTTGATAAACAAAATTTGAACTGCATTACTGCACTAGAAATATGAAAAATGAGAGATTTTTGCGCATAAAAATGGCCAATTTTATGTGTACCTGGTAGCCCTGTTACGGCATCTCTCTTATACCAGGTCCTAAATTAATTAGGACCTGGTATAAGAGAGATGCCGTAACGGGGCTCCCAGGTACACATAAAATTGGCCATTTTTATGCGCTAAAAGCTCTCATTTTTCATATTTCTAGTGCAGTAATGCAGTTCAAATTTCGTTTTTCAAGTTTGTATGTTCTAGCGCTGCAGTGTGCTGCCTTATTTACTTAACTATATACGAGTTGGCGACTCTAGGTTCAGCACCTGTTCACACTGTGTCTATGTTTGGATGTGCCGGTCAGGTTTTTGAAAAGTATCTCTGCAGTGTCACACTGACATCTGACAGCGTAACCCTGCAGCGCTCTGATGGCGGTACTTTTTTTTTTTCACTTTGAGCAAAAAAAGGAACATACCCCAGATGGGAACTTGGTAGGTTCTTATCCATGTGGTCACTGCAAGGCCTGTAGAAATCTAACCAGAAGTAAGAACTTCAGTAATGCACGGGGGACAAAATAGTATGACATCAGACATTTTCTAAACTGCTCCTCTAAGTAAGTGATCTACTATGCACAATATCAATGTAACAAGATATATATTGGCATGACTACCCATGAATTAAGAATTTGAATAAGGTAGCATGTGAGAGACATCAATAAGGCGAAAACTAGAGCCGATGAAGAACACCTTAAAATTCTCCCCAAACATTTTAAACATTTCAGTCAGTCTAAACTTCAGTCAACTTCCCATTAAGGCCATCAAAAAGGTATCCTTGGGCTCCAGATTGGGGGAGATTTATTTAAAATCTTATCACAGGTGGAGAGCCGATGGATCTATAGACTGGGCACCATCACACTTTATGGCTTGAACGTAAACTTTGGTTTCAGATCATCTTTATAAGTGGGAAATCTTTCAGAAGGGGTGAGATTATTTTAGGTTATGTTGTTTGTACGTTTCACTCACTGTTACTGGCCAGTGCACATTTGTAATATATTTATAATGGACTCATTATTGTATTTAAGTCTGTAAAGTATTTTTCTTGCCTAACTATTATTTTTTTATTTTTAATATTCTACATTTAGGGTCTTGTGTATTTGCTCTTTACCTTTGGTGCATCTCGGACCTCCTGGGAATGTTCATATAGTCATGAAGCAAGAACAAGTCGTACCACTGTGAAACATACCCTCAGATTGAACTTAGGGAAGTTTTAATCACCTATTTTGTAATATTTTCTTTTGATCACTATTGCCACTGCACTTCTAACACTTTTCATTTTCAGTTTTTTTATTTTACTATTTTTATTAATTTAATTATTTTATTTTATTCACTTGTATGGGCTATGTTCTCTTATATTAATTATTAGTACATAATGTTTATTCTTCTACTCAATTTAAATCTTTTACTATTCTGAAGGATTTTATGGTATAAATACATATATGTTACATATACACTGGAAATAGTTGTTTACATATGCACTAGTCACTTTAATAATATACTCTTTTAGTCTGTTGGTTCTTTTTTATTATTATTGTAGACATTTTTAGTATCACACCATCACTAATTTTACTCTGTATTTTTTTACACCTTAATATACAACATTTTATATTTCAAATTACTTTTTATATATTTATATAAATCACACAACTTTGCTTACTTTATCCATAATTAATTTATTTTCACCAGTCATTGGTTTTCGTATTTGCACATTTTATATATTTTCTCATATTTACACATTATTATTATATTGCACAATTTGTTTTTATTTTATATTTATTTAATGCAATTGTATGGCCATTTTGGTCTTGTGGCATTAACTTTTTCCACATGTTCTTCCTCTGACTTTTCTTCACTGCTGACATACTTACCTTTATCTTACCTCCTTGATGGATAGTCTGAGTGTGCTCATGCATAGCACCTGTCTCCCTGGCCCATCAGGGTTGCATCCATTCCACTGTCTGCAGAGAGACCACCTATAGGGATTACGTGCATTAAGCGCCACTATACTGAGACACATTATCCAATAGGAGACGGTGCCTACATACACCCCTCACATTCACCACTATCATTCTTGCATTCCACTATATAAACCTGGCTATCCTCAACCCTATACACACCCACTGATGAAGAAAGGTCGAAACATGCGTTGGGGTGACAGGAACACTCTGGGGCTGGTCTCCATGTAGGTTCAGCATTATGGATTCAATTTTTGAATGATTTGTGTCTAGTTCCATTTTGTGATCATGATTGACTGCCTTCTGCATGCTTTCTATAATATCCATTAATGCGGCACAGGCTTTTAACTGTTACATGTATTTGTCTGTGTTTGCCTAGCATTGTTTTTCTATTTATGCACAACACCATGCTCACTAATATTTTGTAGGATACAATGTATGACTTATTATATTAATAAAGCAGTATACCTCTTGGCACAATATACTCCCTTTTTGAGCTTTTTTCATGTCCTTGTTCTATCATGCTGTTTCACTATTTGATTTTGTTAGTTGCCCTTACTATTTAGTGGAGGAACTCTATTGACAATTTAGTGTTCTCTTATCTTGTGAAGATCTGCTCTTCCCATGCTTTCTTAGCACATTAAGCTAAATCAGAGAAGAGATGATCACCCATGGTCATCTATAAAGCAGCAAAAATACACATACAGTTTGATCATTCATTTTGTACCTCTCTTCATGTGAATGTTACGCTCATAGTTGAAGCCAGTACTTTAGGTGACCGCTTGGATTAGTTCCCCAGGTAAATAGGCTTTCACATAGCAAAAGCAAAATATTTCATCTTCATTGGTTTCAGTAGAGGAAGCCATTATGAAAAAATACCTGGGATTCAAAATATTTTGAACCACACCTGGCAAAATTTGTTGTGTTATGTTGCTATACTGCACACAACCAGTGAACAGGTATGGTGCATGGCATGCTCTACTGGCATGCTCTACTGTGTGTGTTCTTTTTGCTGTGTGTGTTCTTTTTGGTAGACGAAAGCCATAATTTTAATTTTGGACAAGAAGGCTCCTATGTAATTCTACAATAATTTTTTTTTTACAATTGACTGGAAATAGGCTATAACAAGAAGCAGGAACAGATCATGTGGTTTTCACCATAGAGGTCTTAAAGTTTGTCCTTTTTTTACAATATTAACCTTTTTCTGCTAATAGTGACATTGAAAATTCCATTTGTGGAAATGCTGCTCCTGGACGGTCTACATGTAATATTTGCCTGCATGAGAAAAGTCCAATACAAACAGCACAACATATCACAACAGTCTTACCCTGGCAGGAAATAGGCTGTTACAGCTTAAAGACATATTTTCATGTGGATATGAGAAAAATAGTTACAAAATAAACACTCTCCATGTTTGCAGGTGCTATGTTCCATTGTGTTAGCCAAACAGATGTTAGGTCATGGGACACATTTTGGCATTCAGCTATTTTTTCATTACGGATTTTCATGTCACTTTTTTAGATGAAGTTAAGCATTACACCACAGCATTTCCAAGAACTAGGCTGTGTTTCATTTACAAGCTGTTAATATCTCTGTCTTTGCTTTGGTTTGGCAGCGTTCAAATAATAATGTGAAATAAATGGTGACCTTTCAAATACAAGGACAAGGCAGGATATAGAGACTGGAAAGAAATAACTTGCATTATTTCTGGCATAAGCAAAAATACCCCACCCTTAAGGTTACCTATCTATCAAGTCTGATCATATGTCTGTCTGTTCATTAAATCTATCTATCTATCTATCTATCTATCTATCTATCTATCTATCAAAATTGTTTTCAAAAAAGGGTAAATGAAAGTTAAATTTTAATTCACATTCTTTCATCCTGTTTCTTTGTATTACCTTCCGCCCTTTCTTTTTATCATTATTTAGTGGCACACACTATATGTGAATATCTGTGACCAAACATTGGAGGTTTCAATAATATCACATATGCATATGTACCTAAGAAAATGTTCACCCTTGATAACCTTTAAAGTGATCCCCACAAAGTAGAATTATAAGAAAAGACTGAATAGTACACTGCAATATTGGTGTAAGTATTTAGTATTTGCTCAGAGCTGTCAGACGAGTTGGGAGGTCCTTTTTAAGACTGTATGTGTGCATGTTATCACATAGTGTAATGTATAATACTGAACTGCATTTATTTTTCCATTTCTTTTATATTATTCCTTTGAGTCATTTTATGTTGTGAATATTATCAGGATTCATTTTAGGATTCACTTATGTCTAACACATTATTTTTTCTCCTAATAGGATAATAGCATCCAAGAAAAATTCCCCTTATTTTCCTAATATTCTCAATTTTGTTCAAATGTGAAAATAGTTACATAAGTATGATGAAATTGTCTCTTTTAATTTACTGTAAGAAAATCAATTGGAAATCCAGTGCATTTCAAGCCTTGCTCTTCACTAATAGGTACATTAATTTCACATATGTGCAATACAATCATTCATCCTTCTACAAGTCATTCTACGTAGTCATTCAGTCATGAGGGCCATTCATACAAATGGTCACTTGCATTGTAACATATCCCGTGCAGAATTCTCACCCATTGTGGTCTTGGTTGTTCTTCTAATATTCATATTCACCAGTGACAGTTCCTCTAGTTTATCATTACCATTACTGTCATCTAGTCAATGAGTTTTGGCCATATTTAAAATATTGATAAATGGCCTAATAGTGCATGGCTTTACTTTTATTTTAATACTGAGAATCTTACCAGGTCTTACAGTTATCACCTTCATAGAAGTTAATCACCCTGAGGGTTCAACTGTCCCTCATTTGTCTATTTCATATATAATGGTGCCATGTAGGTATCGTATTTTTCGGACTATAAGACGCACCAGACTATAAGACGCACCCAGGTTTTAGAGGTGGAAAATAGGGAAAAAAATATTTGAAGCAAAAAAAGGTGGTAAAATATTTAATAACATTTAATAACTCAAATTATCAAAATTTCCTTATCTTTGACTCCAGAATTTTTTTTACTACATCTCTTCCTAGAGACAATTTCTAACAATAAACTCTCTCTTCTTAGAAACGTATTAGTGTCAGCTAGAATAGTGATTCCGACACTGTGAAAATTGGACACATCTCCCTTTATCACCCAAAAGTAAAGCAGATATACAGACTGGAGTTAACAAGCTGAGAAAACAGGAGACAGACGTGGTTTAAATAGAATTGGTCCCTTGGGGATTTTTCAAAGACTCCTCTTTTCTTGTCCTGTGGGAATAAACAAAAATCTGTCATAATTGCTTCTCGTGACTATTTCTCTATTCTCTCACACCAATGTAACCATAAAATCCAGGTGATAATGTGCTTAAACTTCTCATTTGAACAAGCTTTATTTGCTTAATTATTCTTATTTTCATGAGTTAATTCTCCTTCAGACAGTGTACTCAGGACTCGGTATTGACAGCATTTTAAATCTCTATCATATCCTTCTTCCTTCCCCAACCCATCCTTCCTACACCGTCCCATACTTATTCCTCCCCACTACAATTGTTATTCAACTACTATGTAATCAGTTACTGAACTGTACCACGGATGTAGTATTAAATTACATTTTCTCTGTTCTGTTTTTTCATTTTATGCTTTTTTTAAGTTAACTGTGACTAACTAAATGTTTTATGAAGATGTAATGACATGTTGTTGACTAAATATGGATTGTCCCATGGAATGACTACATCACATGTAGATTACGATTTTCAAGATTAGCATGTTACATTTTACGTGTCTATTGCATGTTTCACAATTTTTCCTTTTGGTAGATCGCAACTACCGAAAAAGACATTTAAAGCAGTGAAAGATGTTACAACACTAAAGTACATTTACATTAGTAGTTTGACTTATTGTATATAAATATAACAATAAATTGGGACATTTTCAAAACTTTGAATTTCCTTCAATTTGGGCGACTGTAAAGTGTATTGCAAAAAAATGCAGCAATCCA
This sequence comes from Ranitomeya imitator, assembly GCF_032444005.1. Lineage (NCBI taxonomy): Eukaryota > Metazoa > Chordata > Amphibia > Anura > Dendrobatidae > Ranitomeya > Ranitomeya imitator. Next base: position 556,150,727 of record NC_091285.1, read on the forward strand.
GAAAAATAAATCAGAAATATATAAAAATGTAACATTATCCTAATACACGTATTTTGAAGAGTTTTTAAAGCCGATTACCCATAATCTTTCTGTATCTCCTGTTTTCTGCAAGTCTCTGCCAAGTGTAGAAAATGAAGTGTTACATAAGAACTAGGCTACAATAAGGAATGATGCTTTAAATATTAAAATATGACTGTAGCACTTTATTATTTTGAAATGTAAATACTAGGTTGTGTTGCACATGAATAGCTGCACAGCTTCCATGGAAATGTATTATTTTAATGATGTTTGATGCTGAGGGTTCAGATATAAAAGAAATCCATCATTACAAAAAATGCTGTTTTTATTCTAAGAATATATTTTAAAGAAAATTATTATTATTTTTTTAAAACCTTAGGTGATACAAAGCAAAGTCTGAACAGACCTGTATTGCAGCGTGCATGTGATGCTGCATGCAATGACTTCCTAGGCCCCAATTCATCTACTACATAATTGTCTAAGGGTCACTTCCGTCTTTCTGTCTGTCTGTCTTTCTGTCTGTCACAGATATTCATTGGTCGTGGCCTCTGTCTGTCATGGAAATGCAAGTCGATGATTGGTCGTGGCAAAACACCCATGACCATTGCCACGACCAATCAGTGACAGCCATAGCCTGGCAGCGAAATGGCCGCTGATTTACTGCCCTGCAGTCAGCGCTGAGCGCTCACACAGGGTTAATGCCAGTGTTAACGGACCGCGGTGTAACGCACTCCGTTAACACAGCTATTAACCTTATGTGACCAACTTTTTACTATTGATGCTGCGTATGCAGCATCAGTAGTAAACAGATCTGTTACAGATAATAATAATAAAAAAAAACAAAAGGTTATTCTCACCCTCCGATGTGGCGCCCTGTCCTCGGTAGTGCAAGCGGCAGGTTCCTGTGCCAAGGATGCTATGCGAGAAGGACCTGTTGTGATGTCACGGTCATGTGACCGTGACGTCATCACAGGTTCTGCGCTCATACTAACCCTGGGACTGGAAGCTGCCGCGTGCACCGCACACAGGCGCCAGGACTTCAAGGGGCCTTCGGAGGGTGAGTATATGTTTATTTTTTATTTTAGGTCTTTTTTAACCACACATATAGTGCCCAAATTGCTATATATTACGTGGGCTGTGTTACATACTGCGTGGGCTCTGTTATATACTACATCTCTGCTATATACTATGTAGCTGGGCAATATACAACGTAACTGTGCAATATACAACGTGGCTTTACAATATACTATGTGCTCTATGTTATATACTATGCAGCTGTGCAATGTACTATGTGGCTGTGTCGGTTCTGTTATATACCACGTCGACTGTGCAATATACTACGTGGCTCTGTTACATACTACGTGGCTCTGCTATATACTACGTCGCTGACCAATATACTACATAGCTGTGCAATACACTACGTGACTGTATTATATACTACGTGGCTGTGCAATATACTACGTGCCTGTGCAATAGACTACATGGCTCGACAATATACTACGTGGCTATGTTATATACTACGTGGCTCTGCTATATACTACGTGGCTGACCAATATACTACATTCCTGTGCAATACACTACGTGGCTATGTTATATACTAAGTGGCTATGTTAGATACTACGTCGGTTGTGTTATGTACTACTTCACTGTGCAATATAGCACGTAGCCTGTGCTGTATACTACTTACATATTCTAGAATACCCGATACGTTAGAATCGGGCCACCATCTAGTCATTTAAATTTTTGTAAGTGAATTTTGTTTTATGTCTTGTAGTGTTCCCTGTCATTCTTAGTGAAAAATTCTAAAATGGATTGATGGATTTGCTAAATCAAAGATGGCCTTTTTCTTATTTTTTTTTATCTTTGTGTGCTTTTTATAGAAAAAGTTGCATGGTCTGTAAAAATAAAACTTAGTAAAAAAGGTATGTCAGGTTTTATCCTGCAGTACGGTACTACAGTAGAATACAATTTTAGAAAGATGTTGTAACATTTTGATGATGAATAATTTGAAACCAAGCAAAGTTAAAAGGATTGTCCTTTACTAATAAAACCCCTCCTTGATCTAATTGTTTGGCCCTGATAAAATAAAAAAGCTTATACTCACTACCCGTTTGGTGCCGTTCCATCGCTGCCGTCACTGTCCCCTTCTTTCGGACGTTTTGAGCATGAAAAGTAAGTGAGGGTTGCGGCTGATTTCTGACTTTCTCTTCATGTTGAAAACATCCAAAGGTGGGGAAAGTGATTCCATTGCTGCTGATTAGGCACCAGGTTCACATGTCACAACTACTGATGAGCAAATTTGTTCAGAAAACGATCACCAAACATAAATTCGGCACGAATATGGCACATTCGGATTCATGATCCGAAACCCAAGCAAAATGTTATAAAATTGTTAAAATTTTGTAGCATTCGGTAAAACGTGCGGGAAAATATTTGCGTTGCCATAAAAGTATTTTCAGCACTTTTGCAATGATAATGGTGATGTATCATGAGCGCTTTGCATGTTTTTCATGAGGGGAACATTGTGGCTAGCCAATCAGGGTGAAGGAAACATCCATGATATCCTGACACTATGGCTTATGTTATTGTATATAAACAGGAGAAAAAGGGAGCGTACAATATAAATAATTTTATAAACACCTCCCAAAGTGGTGGTCCCACTACGTCAGGATACTCTAATAAGAGAATGACGACTAGACAACTTGCCAAAACCATCAAGACTGGGGGGTTTGCCCAGGTAAGCACGCAGGGGGGCATATAGATACTTAATTTATCTGCACATGTTCTCTCCAGGGACCAGATTGAGGTTCTCAGTAGGGGCCTGACTTTTTCTCCTACTAATTCGTTTGATTACTTCTCCGCAGTAAAAGATCTTCATTTGTTTTCCCGTAAATTAATCCTCAAGAAGCTTCATACAAGCAGAACCTTCATTACTGACATGAGTGATATTGAGAGGAATACTCTCCGAGACTTGGAGGATTTGCTTGAGGAACAAGATACTTCCGATCCAAGTAAGTTCCCCCCTTTCACCCGTCCCAAGTCTGCCAGGTTCCCCCCCTTGTCCTTATCTCCCGCGGTGGAGATCTTCACTAAATTGGTGAGTGAGGATCTCAAAAAACTGTCTTCACGCCGCAAGCATGATAACCTCACCGCTAGACAGCGTTCGGCTATTAAACAACTTCAATCATGGAAAGATGTGATATTTAAACCAGCGGACAAGGGGGGGAACGTGGTGATCTAGCCGTGCGTGAAGTATGAACGGGAAGCCTTTCGGCAACTTAAGGATCCTCATACGTACCTCAAGCTCTCCTCCAACCCTACGGTACCTTTTTTGCGGGATTTACAAAATATTCTTATTGAGGCCTTGGAGGGTAATATTATTACCAAACAAGTATTCGACGGATTAATGGTCAGGTCCCCTAGAGTCCCGAATCTGTATCTGCTGCCTAAGGTCCACAAGGATGCCCTTGACCCTCCGGGGCGTCTGATAGTGTCTGGTATCCATGGTATATGCAATCCTATATGCCAATTTGTTGAATATTATTTAAAACCTTTGGTAGAGACCTTACCGTCTTATGTTAAGGACACTTCGGACGTCCAGTCGAGGGTTGACGGCATCCTTGTGGACTGTGACACAATCCTTGTTACAGCTGACGTCGAGAGTCTATATACATGCATTGACCACTCCCATGGATTAGATGCTGTTCGCCGCTTCCTGAGTGCCTCCGACCTGGATGGCCCTCTGTGTGAGCTAATCCTCGAGCTGGTGGAATATATCTTGACACACAATTTTTTTATTTTTAAAGACAATTTCTATCTACGGAAACGCGGCACAGCCATGGGCGCGGCGTGTGCGCCCTCGTACGCCAACCTCTTCCTGGGCGCCTGGGAGAGAGAGATTTTTGGCGACGGGGGCCCACCGTCCGCTGCCCATGTGCTGTGCTGGCATCGTTATATCGATGACATTTTGTTTCTTTGGGGTGGGTCTGTCCACCAGCTCGAGGATTTTATGAGGGGCCTTAATGATAACACACTGAATATACGTTTGACTTACGTTTTCAGCACTGTTACGGTTGACTTCCTGGACGTCCGTCTGGAAATTGATTCTGATCGGCGCATCCAGACCGACGTTTTCAGGAAGCCGACTTCGGTTAATTCTCTGCTGCACGCCACCTCTGCTCACCATCCAGCCACTGTGAGGGCCGTCCTGGTCGGACAGTTTCTCAGGATGCGACGTATCTGCTCCTCTGAGACTAAATTTGAACAACAGGTGAGTGACCTTAAACAGAGATTTAGGGCAGGTTATGACCGTGCCAGGATTACTCCACGTAGTGATCTATTGCATGGTGATTCTCGACGTCGCAACGAGGATAAGGGTGGACTAATTAGATACATTTCCACCTATAATCACGAGTGGGAGAACATGCGTTCAATCTTTTCCAAACATTGGCCTGTATTACACACCGAGCCTTCCCTGCGTGCTGCCTTGGGTGATTTTCCTTTGATGACTCCTAAGAGGTGTAGGAGCCTTAATGATATATTGGTAACGAGCCATTACGTTCCAACCCAGACAAATGTTTTTGGTACAGGGGGTCCCCGTCTTGGATGTGTCCCGTGTGGGCGTTGTCTTGCCTGCACCAATGTCCTCCACTCATCCACCTTTTTTTTATCATTCCTGTCCTTTCTAAATGTTGTGTAACTCTCTACGTTTGTTACCCAGTCATGGCTTTCTGCTTTCCTTGCATGTCCCAGCCCTCACTAAATCATCATTTACCCCTACTGCCTCCCTCTTTCTGTCTACTCTATCTATCCCCTTGTTAGCACAACTATCCTCGCTCCCCTAAATCCTAGTTTAAAAGCTCCTCCATCTGCCTTACCATTTTTTTCCAAGCACAGCTGCAACCTCCCCATTGAAGTGCAGCCCGTCCATACCGTAGAGTCTGTAGCCGACAGAGCAATTGGCCCAGTTTTCCTATCTAGTGATGATCGTGGCACTAGCATTATTTCTGAAAATACCACCTTGGAGGTCATGGCCTTCAGTTTCTCTTCTAGTTCCTTGTAATCATTCTCAAGGACCTTCCACCTTCCTCTAGCTTTGTCATTGAGACCGATGTGCACCACGATCGCAGGGTTTTCCCCAGCCCCACCCAGCCATCTGCCTATCCAATCCAGTCTGGAACTTGTAGTCCACTCAGCACAGCACAGGTGTTGCTGTTAGAAAGTTCTGGAACAAACAGTTACCTCACAGACGCCTGATTACATGCACCAATCACAGCCTCCCCTTTTTTTTTCTTTAAACAAGCATTAACCCATCCCCAGACAGACAACACTGTTAATTCCCCAACAATTACAACAGTTACATAGTTATCACAACTATGATATTGTGTTTAACTATGGACTTATCATAGGCCTTCAACTTAACAGCCCGTTCTCCACTCAGCTTGTCATACAGGTCTCAACCACACTCAAACAATTCTTTCTTCTGTGACTAACGTGATATATCACGCCATATTTCACCTTGGAATTTAATGTCGCTGAAATTCAGCTGTTCATAGAGGTGGGGCAGCGTTTATAATCTATTTTTTTTATTGCTAATACTGTGCTCCAACCACACTATCTGAGCAGCATACCTGGAAAAAGCGAGGCCATGGTGGAAAGGGAATTAGGCTTGGTGTTCAAGGTGTAAGTGGGGGTAAGTGGCACCCAAATTACCCTTACTTTCCTCTGTGTCCCAACTCTCCAACCGCACAACTTACTGTATGGAACCACAGATGGGTGAATCTGAAGAGCATTTCTTACAGATAACTTTTGACTGATCATTCAGATCTTGGTTTAAAAATTGCCACACTACACTCTTCCTACTATGGAATACCTTTTCAGGCATTGCATGCTGTGCTACTTTCATCGGATGGCCACACTGTCCGAAAACTGTTTTTGTTTTTGACAAACGTTTTTGGCCTGATACGGGCCTGTCAGATGACAGCTGTTGCGATGTAGATGGCTGCTGCGGATCATCCTCCTCTGCTTCTGAGCTACTGGCAGTGGCACCCTCTTCCCCTAATGGCTGCCAATCTGGGTCAACAACTGGGTCATTTATCACCTCCTCTTCAATGTCATGTGCACCTTCCTCTGTGTCACTGTGTAAGGTGCTATAGCGTTCGGGAAGGGGCACCATAGTCTCAGCAGGGTCAGATTCTGGCTCAGTACACTGCGAGGGCAATGTAGTGATCTGAGTCAATAGAACAGCATAATAATCTAGCTGTGGTTGTGCATCAGTGCACTCCATGTCCGATTCATCTTGTAATGGGCAGTTAACAATTTCCCTTTCTAACCCAGGCACGGTATGTGCAAAGAGCTCCATGGAGTAACCTGTAGTGTTGCCTGACGCATCCTTCACTTTTGGTTTGGGTGAAGGACACAAGGAAACGTCTTGTTCCTGACCGGGAGCATCCACTGACGACTCGCTGCTTTTAGATTTGGAACTTTCTGAAGAGGAGGCGAAAGAGCTAGAGGCTGAGTCAGCAAGGAAAGCCAAAACTTTTTCCTGCTGCTCTGGCTTTAAAAGCTGTTTTCCTACTCCCAGATAAGGGAGCCTTCGAGGCCTTGTGTAGCCAGATGATGACACTGGCTCAACACCTCCAGCCTTAGGTGCTATTGTGCTTTTGCCACTACCACCAGATAAACCACCACCACCATCAGTACCAGCTGACAACCACCGCCCATGGGCTCTTCCAGCAGACTTCCTCATTTTTTGGAAAATCTAACCAAAATAACAACCGTTATATATGGTACTGTAAAACAAGGTAGAAGGTGTATATAAACTTGTTGAGAACTTAAATGTCCCATTTTTGGGGGGAGACTGAACCAAAACTCAGGCCAAGTGTATATAACAATGCAATCTAAGTGGCAGAAAGTGGCTGGCTGACATACAACAAACTAACAGGACTGAAGTATATCCACTTTGTTAGAATTTAAATCTCCCTTTTTTTGGGGGGAGACTGAACCAAAACTCAGGCCCAGTGTATAAAACATCACAATGTAAGTGGCAGAAAGTGGCTGGCTGATATACGACAAACTAACAGGACTGAAGTATATCCAGTTTGTGAGAATTAGAATCTCCCTTTTTTTTGGGAGACTGAACCAAAACTCAGGCCCAGTGTATATAACAATGCAATCTAAAATCTAAGTGGCAGAAAGTGGCTGGCTGACATACGACAAACTAACAGAACTGAAGTATATCCACTTTGTGAGAATTTGAATCTCACATTTTTTGGGGGAGACTGAACCAAACCTCAGGCCCTGTGCATAAAACAAAACAATGTAAGTGTCAGAAAATGGCTGGCTGATATACGACAAACTAACAGGTCTGACGTATATCCACTTTGTGAGAATTAGAATCTACATTTTTTTTGGGAGACTGAACGAAATCTCAGGCCCTGTGCATAAAACAACACAATGTAAGTGTCAGAAAGTGGCTGGCTGATATACGACAAACTAACAGGACTGAAGTATATCCACTTTGTGAGAATTTGAATCTCACTTTTTTGGGGGGAGACTGAACCAAAACTCAGGCCCAGTGTATAAAACAACACAAAGTAAGTGGCAGAAAATGGCTGGAAGATATATGAAAAAATACAAGGACTGTAGTACAATTTCAATCTCCCTACAATGATCTCAGGAAAAGTATGGCAGCAATAGAAAGGACTGCTGCACACAAAAGTGTGGACATATAAACAAGATAACTGTGCAGAAAGGAGCAACAGGATTTTTGCTTTTAAAAAAGCAGTTGGTTTGCATAGCAGTATGCAAACAGCAATGCAGCTGTCAGGGAGCCTTATAAGGCAGCCTAATAAGCTACAGAGATGATGCACAAAAATATAGCCTCCACTGTCCCTGCAAAAAAATGGTGGTGTTGGACAGTGGAAATCGCTACAGCACAAGCAGTTTGGGGGTTAATCTTCCCTAAAAAAAAGAAAGGAATGTCCAGCTTCACCGAGTCCGTAAAAAAGAGTTTTCTTTATTCACAAACTTTAAACATGGAGGATACAGACTTCAGCACAACCATATGGGTAAGAATCTCAACCCATATGGTTGTGCTGAAGTCTGTATCCTCCATGTTGTTTGTGAATAAAGAAAACTCTTTTTTACGGACTCGGTGAAGCTGGACATTCCTTTCTTTTTGTGGACCTTGTACGCCTGGACACAGCGGGTCCGTGCTCCCGAGGTTTGGTTGTTGAATCATGGGTGAGCTGGTTTATGTTCCTTCTTACAAAGTTAATCTTCCCTCCCTAACTATGTCCCTTCTTCTAATGAAGCTGCAGCACCCTCTCCCTATGCTAAGATCGGCAGAAGTAAGATGTTGGCCGGCGTGCACGCCCCTTTATAGCCCCTGTGACGCTGCAGAAAGCAAGCCAATCACTGTCATTCCCTTCTATAAGATGGTGGGGACCGAGACCTACTGTATGTCATCACGCTACCCACACTCTGCGTCCTCCTTCATTGGCTGAAAAATGGAGCTGAAAGTGTCATACGAAACATGACTTTTGCGCGCAGATCGCCGACCTCCTGGCCGATTCCACACTAGGATCGGGTCATGTTTCATGAAACCCGACTTTGCAGAAAGTCGGCGATTTTTTAATTTGTCAAATCTGTTTCGCTCAACCCTAGTAAACACAACTTATCTTTACTTTCACATACTCTATTTAAGTTAAGCTCAGCTCCCAAAAGTGCTTCTTCTTTGTTTGGGCAACCTGATGCTAGAGGGATTTAAGGACTTTTCTCACCAAGGATTCGACTTGCTGATGTACTGCCATCATAATCTGATTCTTAAGCTGTCTTGAAGCTAAACTTATCTGCCCATTTGTTACCCTTTACCTCCAGGGAGTCACATACTGTATGTGCTTTCACCGCAATTTTGCCTACCTGTACTGATAAGGATAGTGCAGTCCTGAATTGCTTCACCAGCTCTGCATGTTTAATGAGTTTATCAGCTAATATAAGGAAAGCTCTGCTTCTCCAGATGTGTAAGTATTAGCTCTTTTGCCCTTCTGCCAGTCTACTTTCTTCAAGTGGGAACCTTCAGATCTGCCTCCTGCACTGGTATGTGAAGAGGAAGTGGTTCAGCTTGAATCAACCTCTTGTGACACTCCAGCGTAGAATTGCCTATCCACTTGATATCTGGAACCATCAACAAAAAGCTCAAAATCTGCAAAATCTGCATTAATGAACAGGTTTATTGTGAACAAGCTAAAAACCTGCTATATCCTGGCACATCAGATCTATGCAGCCATGTTTGTGTCATGTGAAAATATACCATCACTGATTTCCCCTTTTCTGAATCCACAAGACAGGGTAGTTGCATTCAGAACATTACATCTTTTGAGGGTGACATACTCAAGAATCCTAAGGGCACATTCAAGTCTGAGGTCTCTGGTCATAGAAACATGTTTCGCCTGAACCTGTGTAAATATTGCATGGATGTTAGGTGGGGAGTGAATTGTTAAGAGAAAAGTTAGTATGATCGCACATACTTTTCGAAAGGTACCTGAACATCTGCTACAGCTTGGACACACCTAGAATATCCTTTAATAACTGGATCTAATTGGACACAGTAGCAAGCTATTGGTCTTTGTTTATCACCATGATATTGTATAAGGACTAGAGTAGCAAGGCCTGCTTGCTCTGTACAGAAAAGGAAAAAATGGTTGGTCATTGTTTGGAATTCTTAGGGCAAGGGCTGACCCAATAAGCAATTTGAGAGAATGTAAGGAATAACTTCTTGAGTGAAATCAAAGGGGAGGCTGACCTTATCCAAAACCCATAGGACACTAAGCCAAAAAGGTGCTTAGCTGTTGATATGACCTGGATAACAGAAGATTTTTAACTGCTTTGTGTCATCTTCTCAGTCAGATGTCGAGGACTATCAAAAATATAGTGGTCTAAGAATGTCACATTTTATCTACAGTACTGCAACTTGTCAAGTGAGGCTTTACAGCCCTTCTTGCTAAGAAGCACAGCAAGGAAATGGTGACTTTCTTGCAAGATGTTTGGCTTGGATAGCAGAGCAAAAGCTCATCCACATCCTGCAATAGCATAACCTGTGGATAAGTAGTTTGCACTGCTCCAGGCTTCATTCCGTTGGTGTAGAATAAATGATAGATGAATACATTCCTCCCTGAGTGAGGATCATGCAGCAGTACTGTTTACCTTCATGTGTGAAGGCAAACAGATACTGACAATCTGGATGTAGGGGGACAGAGAAAAATTAATTTGTCAAATCAATTACAGAAAAAAATGTGGAGCTTGCTGTGACTAGCGATAGTGAGGCCCTACATCAGTTTATCCCTTTAATCACAAGGTGTCTGTCACGTGATGAATTTCTATATCTTCAAACAATTTGACATCATGTCCTCACAGCTTTTATAATTCCTGTAAGTTTGCATACATGTTTATCTGAGAGAGGACCAGTGAGTGTAATACCTTCAGGAAAGTATTGTATGGTAACTCGGATAGTACTTAGCACATCTGCCATTAGCAAATTCATTGGAGCATTTTCACTAGCAATAAGGTTCCCAAGCACATCTTGGCTATACAGACAATTTCAGTTCCATGCACTTAGTCAGAGGAACTTACCGTAAGTCATCATCTCGAACCCCACACAATCCACAATATCACATGCCGCACAACTATCTCTCGAGTCTGAGCTTTGCAGATCACAAGGTTTACTAGTCCATTTATCCAGTCCCTAATCATAGGAAGTTGAAAGTTTATCACAGCTCACAGTTTAGCAGTAGAGATGGAGAGATAAAGCCATAAAACAGTGAATAAACCTTACAGTGTGTAACAGCGTGCCATTATAGAATAGTCCCTATCCCTTTACCTATATATTTTGAGGTTTGATTGACATTACTAAGGCTGTTTTTGTATTAAACAGCTTGAAATGGGTCGGATACAGTAATAGGGGACATGAGAGTGTTATACACCTTTTTTCAGGGCAATTGAAATACTTATGAATCTTTTTGAATTGATTTGTTGCTAATTTAATTTTTTAAAAAGTTCCTCAAAGTTTCCAAATTTGAATTTCAAGAAATTTGCTCTTCATTTGTACGGTTTTAACCAGTAACTTCATCTGCAGTCAAGGCATTTTTGTATTTTAGAGCTCTTGAATCATTGACGTATACATTGCTACATGCTGTAATGAATCTGAATAGCAGTCTTTTATTTATAGCACTTGGATAGATGTGAGCGAATACATCTGACATGTTGAAAAGTGCAAGCTTTCAACTCATTCCTTGTAACTGTGCCCAGAATCAATAGTACACACACCAAGCAACAGACAAGCATTTTGATTCCAATGTGTAACTTGGAGCTGTCTCCCTGACATCCTAACAACATAAATTAGACTCTTTGTAATAGCGAATAATTGAAAAATAAATATGAATCGCATTATATTTATAGGCTAACAGATAATTATCAGCAAAGATAATCAATACAACTGTATTAAAGGAAGTTTGTTAGCAGATCTCTTCCTATAAAACCAAAAAGGCTTGGTAGTACAGCCTCTGTTACATACCTTTCTTAATACTGGCAATGGTGTTGTTGCCATGAACCAAATTTTATCTTTTTAGCCACATGCTATGTCTGTACCATGCCCATTGCTGAGAACCTATTCTGCTTGTACTTCTAGAGACATACAAGGCATTTCAGAGGCAAGCGTGACAACATCCAGCAACAGTGGCACCTTAAAGGATCATTCCTAAAAAATCAAGTTATCTTCTTCATCTTCTATCCTGACTCTTAAGGTACCGTCACATTTAGCGACGCTGCAGAGAAATAGACAACAATGCCGATCGCTGCAGCGTCGCTGTTTAGGTCGTTGTGTGGTCGCTGGAGAGCTGTCACACAGACAGCTCTCCAGCGACCAACGGTGCCGAAGTCCCCGGGTAACCAGGGTAAACATCGGGTTAGCGCAGGGTGCGCTTAGTAACCCGATGTTTACCCTGGTTACCATTGTAAAAGTAAAAAAAAAAAACAAACAGTACATACTTACATTCCGGTGTCTGTCACGTCCCCCGGCGTCAGCTTCCCTGCACTGTGTCAGCGCCGGCCGGCTGTAAAGCAGAGCCCAGCGGTGACATCACCGCTGTGCCCTGCTTTACGGCCGGCCGGCGCTGACAGTCAGTGCAGGGAAGCTGATGCCGGGGGACGTGACAGACACCGGAATGTGAGTATGTACTGTTTGTTTTTTTTATCTCTTACAATGGTAACCAGGGTAAATATCGGGTTACTAAGTGCGGCCCTGCGCTTAGTAACCCGATATTTACCCTGGATACCAGTGAACACATCGCTGGATCGGCGTCACACACGCTGATCCAGCGATGACAGCGGGTGATCAGCGACCAAAAAAAAGGTCCTGATCATTCCCCAGCGGCCAACGATCTCCCAGCAGGGGCCTGATCATTGGTCGCTGTCACGCATAACGATTTCATTAACGATATCGTTGCTACGTCACAAAAAGCAACGATATCGTTAACGAAATCGTTATGTGTGAAGGTACCTTTAGTCCCTGTCCTAAATAGAGTTGATTTGCACACTTGGCTTCTAATCAATTCCTTTGGTTATGGAACTGCTAAAGGCAGCACCTATTTCTGTCAGTGCTATAGACAATGAATGGAGAAGGGTTGAACATGTGCAAAAAGCTCCATTCTGTTTCAAAGCTCCAATCTTGGGATAGCTGGGAATAACAGCAGTTTGATCCCAGCAATAAGCATGTTATACTCTATGATGTGAATAGAGGATTATTAGTTTTTTGAGAGGAATAACTTTTAAATCAAGACAGAGGAGGATGCTATGAAAAAGGAAAAAAAGAGTCAACTCACCCATCTTTGAAGTTCAGCGCTCTGAGACCGGCAGTGTTGCAAGAGTCATGCAGGAAGATAGAAGAAATCCAGCAACCAGAATTTCATTAAAATAGCGTTTATTTAATTAGTATAAATTTAAAAATATATATCAAAAGAAACAAAAGCAGAAGAGGTGATTAGTGCCGACTTACCTTACAACAGATTTCATTGAAAAAGGCTCACATGCCAAAACGTTGGAGTTACATGTATGTTTTTCCATATGTCGGCTTTGAATTAAAACAATTTTACACTTTATTCAACTTGATATGAAGTATATCTTTGAAGAACACATGATTAAGCATCACAAATCCCAGAAGGATTTATAAAAACACACACAGAAAAATATAAAAACAAATAAGCAATGCATATAAAAATTATTCATTATAATAGATCAAGTCATTTTTGATATTCATTCCAAAAGCAGACCTCGTATTTAGTTCATAAATCCACTAGGATTCACGGTTTAACAATTTTGCCTAGAACACAATGGTGATACCTCTTCTTGCATTATCACAGGGATAGAGCAGGTTAACTAGTCATATAGAGGAGGAGATCACTGAAGAAAATTGTTAAACCATGAATCCTGGTGAATTTATGAGCTAAATATGAGGTCCCATAATGGAATCAATATCAAATATGACTTGATCTATCATTATGAATGATTTCTATATGCATTGCTTATTTGTTCTTATATTCATCTGTGTGTGTTTGTATAAACCCTTTGGGGATTGATGATGCTTAATATTGTGTTCTGTCAGGATATGACGTAAAACACCAAAGAACATTTTATCTCATATCAGTCTATAAGAAAACACAGCTGACCGCACCACCGCTCAGAGGAACGAATCACTCCTGCTCACCTGCGATGGGAGTGTGACCGCTGGATCTTGGGTGCTTCAGCCAAAACACATCTTAAAGTCCATCCAATAGAAGAAAACAGAAAATGCAGCACTCACCGATCCATCACGAGAGGTAACTTTATTGTCTTACATAAAACTCTTCACGGCAGGGGGTGCAGATATACAGAGTGCGGCAAGCCTGACGACAGCCGTTTCGCGCCCACCTGGCGCTTCCACGGGTCCACGAGCGCCTCTCGTGATGGATCGGTGAGTAACATCTTATCTCACCATGCAATGATTAAGGAATTATTTCCGAAACACGTTTGCGTGTAGCATCCCCTCTCCCTAATGGTGGACACCTCTTCTGTTTTTGTCACTTTTGATATCTATTTTTAAATTTATACTAATTAAACAAAAAATACTGTATTTATATGAAGTTCTGGATGCTGGCTTGCTTCTATACTGTATTCCTAAAGGAGGATGCCATGTCTTTCTATATGAAGTGCATATAACTCCCACCTGGTATGCTACTCATGCTGTTCATCTACTCTGCTTTTCCTGCATGTCTTTCTATATGAAGTGCATATAACTCCCACCTGGTATGTTTGCTTATCCATTATTTTCTATCCATATGTACTTCACTCCTCTTGCTTCTTCCTTGCATACCTGAGTGGCCAATCTACCCCACCCCCTCTTTATGACCTGGCTTAAAGGGACACTGTCACCTGGATTTGGAGGGAACAATCTTCAGCCATAGAGGTGGGGTTCTGGGGTTTTTGATTCACCCTTTCCTTACCCGCTGGCTGCATGCTGGCTGCAATATTGGATTGAAGTTCATTCTCTGTCCTCCGTAGTAAACGCCTGCGCAAGGCAAGATTGCACCTTGTGCAGGCATGTACTACGGAGGACAGAGAATGAACTTCAATCCATTATTGCAGCCAGCATGCAGCCAGCGGGTAAGGAAAGGGTGAATCAAAAACCCCAAAACCCCGCCTCCATGGCTGAAGATTGTTCCCTCCAAATCCAGGTGACAGTGTCCCTTTAACTGCGAACATGTGCTCGGGACACACACGCCCACATCCCCCCTCTCAGCTGTGAGCCCTTAGGTGCACATAAATTCAAAGCCATGAGTCTGACCAGACGTGTCTGACCATCTTAGAAATTGCATCTTTTAAATTGCAGATTTTTAATTGCTATGAATTAGACTAGAATTCGACTGGAATTGACTGGAAGGTAAAGGAATAGAAAACCACTATAATGTTTCAGTTTCTTTTAACATTCACCCCCATACTACTTTATTTCTTTCTATCTCCTGTAATCCCTCCACCCAGTAAGGAACTAGTCATTTCTTCCTCCATCCTCCCCAGCCACCTCACCTCCTCCACAGAACTATTCCTCCACATACAATCCTTTCTCTCCAGGCACATACGGCCACATCATGACCTATCCAGCTCACACCTTCTAACGCTCAGTCTGCTGCTCCTCATTGCTTGCGACATATCCCCAAATCCTGGCCCTCCTCATCACATCCCCACACTCATTTCTAATCCCCTGCCACGATCCTCTACACATCCTCGCAACCAAAGTAACCTCATACCCATTCATCCAGCCCCCTCTCCCCCAATTTCCCTATCTGGAGCACTATGGAACGCACGCTCTGTCTGCAATTATCTGTCATTTATCCACGACCTCTTTATCAATAACAAACTCTCCTTCCTCGGCATCACTGAAACCTGGCTCACCCCCTCTGACTCAGCCTCTCGAGCCGCGCTTTCCTATGGTGGATTCCACCTCTCTCACACCCCTCGCCCCAGCGGCAAGCATGGCGGAGGAATTGGTTTTTTCCTGTCAGATAACTGCTCCTTCACCCCAATCCCACTTCCGCCCTCTGTTACCCTCCCTTCCTTTGAGGTGCATTCCGTGCGCATCTACTCCCCCTCCAACCTCCAACTGGCTGTTATCTACCATCCCCTAGGGCCAGCCACCACCTTCTTTGACCACTTCACCACCTGGCTACTCCATTTCCTCGCCTCTGACATCCCTACTATCATCATGGGCGACTTCAACATCCCCATTGACACTTCCCTCTCAGCTGCCACTAAACTTCTATCCTTCACTTCCTCCTTTGGCCTTGCTCAATGGTCTTCTACAGCCACCCACAAAGATGGTCACACACTGGACCTCATCTTCACCCGCCTCTGCTCCCTATCTAACCTCTCAAACTCACCTCTTCCTCTTTCTGACCACAACCTACTCACATTCTCTTCCCTCTTCACTCCTTGTCTACAATCCCCACCCCACAAACTTTCACACCCTTGCAGAAATCTTAAACACCTTGATCTTCACTCACTCTCTGAATCCCTCCTCCCTCTCACAGACATAAGCTCCCTACACAATGCGGATGACGCTGCTGCTCTATATAACACCACAATAGCTGTAGCCTTGGAATCTCTTGCCCCTCTCACACATACCAAAGCTCACAAAATCAACAGACAGCCCTGGCACACCCATCTGACCAAAGAACTGAGGCGAGATTCCAGGGCTGCTGAGCGCAGATGTAAAAGATCCCACTCCAACGAGCACTTCATCGCATTCAAACAGTCCCTCACTACTTTCAAGACCATACTCACCTCAGCAAAACAAACCTACTTCTCATCTCTCATATCTTCCCTGTCTCACAACCGCAAACAGTTATTCAACACCTTCAATTCTCTCCTCTGCCCTCCAGCACCTCCTCCCTCCCCACTCATCTCAGCTGAAGACTTTGCCTCATTTTTCAAGCAGAAGATTGAGAACATCAGAGACAGATTTAGTAAACAACCCCCAGAATCCTCCCTCCCAACTACCCAGCCCTCCACCTCCAAAACCAACTTCTCCACCATTACAGAAGACGGACTATCCACTCTACTCTCAAGATCACATCTCACCACCTGTGCACTTGACCCACTCCCATCCCACTTCATCCCAAACCTCACCACAGTCTTCATCCCAACCCTAACCCATCTCTTCAACCTATCACTAACAACTGGTGTTTTCCCCTGAAGCTTTAAACATGCCTCAATCACACCTATCCTCAAAAAGCCCTCTCTTGACCCATCCTCTGTATCTAGCTATCACCCTATATCACTTCTCCCCTTTGCCTCAAAACTTCTGGAACAACATGTCCATCTTGAACTGTCCTCCCATCTATCTTCCTGCTCCTTGTTCGACCGCTTTCAATCAGTCTTCCGGTCACACCACTCCACTGAAACTGCCCTAACTAAGGTCACCAATGGTCTATTAACCGCCAAGAGCAAGCGACACTACTCTATCCTCCTCCTCCTGGACCTGTCCTCTGCCTTTGACACAGTGGATCATTCCCTGCTGCTGCAGACCCTCTCATCCCTTGGCATCACAGACTTGGCCCTATCCTGGATCTCGTCATACCTAACTGACCGGACATTGAGCGTCTCCCACTCACACACCACCTCCTCACCTCGCCCCCTATCTGTCGGAGTCCCGCAAGGTTCAGTTCTAGGACCCCTGCTCTTCTCCATTTACACCTTTGGCCTGGGACAGCTCATAGAATCTCACGGCTTTCAGTATCATCTCTATGCTGACGACACACAGATCTACATCTCTGGACCAGATATCACCACCCTACTAACCAGAATCCCTCAATGTCTATCCGCTATTTCATCCTTTTTCTCCACTAGATTTCTAAAACTTAACATGGACAAAACAGAATTCATCATCTTTCCCCCATCTCACACGACCTCCCCAACGAACCTATCCATTACAGTAAGCGAGAAAACAGCCGCACTCTCTTGGGTTATAGCTTGCAAAGTGGTGTATTTATTCACATGTGTTTGACATTCAAATATATGTACACATACAGCAGGATAAGAAAAAAAGTGACGTTTCGACCCAATTCCGGGTCTTTCTCAAACTGCAAGTAAACATAAAATACAATTAGTGTTTATGTACATAGAGCATAATGCGTGAAATTAATATTTACAACTATATATACAACTGTAATCACTAATAAAAATTCCATGAGTCCCTTTAAGGTGAAGGATCTTTTTGAAGGTACAATAGATGCACTGCAAGTCCTTTCCCTGGTTTGCAGATTGTGATCCCTCGCGGGCAGGGTCCTCTCTCCTCCTGTACCAGTTGTGACTTGTATTGTTCAAGATTATTGTACTTGTTTTATTATGTATGCCCCTCCACACATGTAAAGCGCCATAGAATAAATGGCGCTATAATAATAGATAATAATAATAATAATAATAATGCCATGGTAAATATTTAAATGAACAGAGAAAGAGCTTTTCTAGCTGTGGGCTGCCCACTGGACTCTGTTATCCTAATTAACATAAATATGAAAGTTAATTTTCTCCAAAACATGAAAAGTATGTTTGTTCATGTTTGTAAGTTTGCTACCTGGCACTTTTATTAATTTGTAAGGAGAAATCTGTTGAGAGACTCCATGTTTGCAGAAAAGTGTTTAGCAGTAAAATGGAAGAGATTAAATATCCTGCATATGTGTGTGAAATTCACCAAATAAACACTGATAAATTGGGACATTGTAAACAGGAAATGATATCTGAGATCAAAAGCTAACATATTAAAGAGAAGAGGTCATTGAAAACAAACACAATTACTAAGTCTTTGTAAATCCGTAGTTTCCTTAGTCATAGTGATAATTGAGACTGTAAAGACAAATTTCCTCATTAAGCTAAATTAAATTCTAATGATTAAATGTGAGCTGCCAGGAGATGAAGTCATTCTGTACTTTGAGAAAAATGCACCGCATATACAGTGGGTGTAGAAAGTATTCAGACCTCTTTAAAGGGATTCTGTCACCTGAATTTGGAGGGAACAATTTTCAGCCATAGGGGCGGGGTTTTCGGGTGTTTGATTCACCCTTTCCTTACCCGCTGGCTGCATGCTGGCTGCAATATTGGATTGAAGTTCATTCTCTGTCCTCTGTAGTACATGCCTGCGCAAGGCAAATTTATTAAAAAAGAAAAATTAAAATATCACATGATCATAAGTATTCAGACCCTTTGCTCAGACGATCATATTTAAGTTACATGCTATCCTTTTCCTTGTGACACTGCCTGAGATTGTTCTACTCCTTCATTGGAGTCCAGCTGTGTTTTATTAAACTGATAGGACTTGATTTGGAAAGGCACACACCTGTCTATATAAGACCTCACAGCTCACAGTGCATGTCAGACCAAATGAGAATCATGAGGTCAAAGCAACTGGCCAAGGAGCTCAGAGACAGAATTCTGGCAAGTCACAGATCTGGTCAAGGTTACAAAAGAATTTCTGCAGTACTCAAGGCTCCTAAGAGCACAGTGGCCTCCATAATCCTTAAATGGAAGAAGTTTGGGACCACCAGAATTTTCCTAGACCTCGCCATCCAGCCAAACTGAGCAATCGTGGGAGACGAGCCTTGGTGAGAGAGGTAAAGTAGAACCCCATGATCATTGTGGTTGAGCTCCAGAGATGCAGCAGGGAGATGGGAAAAGTTCCACAAAGTCAACTATGACTGCAGCCCTACACCAGTCAGGTCTTTATGGCAGAGTGGCCTGACAGAAGCCTCTCATCAGTGCAAGATATATGAAAGTCCTCATAGAGTTTTCTAAAACACAGATGAAGGACTCCCAGACTATGAATAAATACGATTCTCTGGTCTGATAAGACGAAGATAGAGCTTTTTGGTGACAATTCTAAGCGTGTAAGTATGTGTGGAGAAAACAAGGCTCTGCTCATCACCTGCCCAATACAATCCCAACAATGAAACATGGTGGTGGCCGCATCATGCTATGGGGGTGTTTTTCAGCTGCAGGGACAGGATGACTGGTTGCCATTGAAGGAAACATGAATGCTGACAAGTACAGATATATCCTGTATGAGCGTCTGAGCAAAGGGTCTGAATACTTATGACCATGTAATATTTCAGTTTTTCTTTTTGAATACATTTGCAAAAATTTCTACATTTCTGTTTTTTTTCAGTCAAGATGGGGTGCAGAGTGTACATTAATGAGAAAAAAATGAACTTTTTTGAATTTATTAAATGGCTGCAATGAAACAAAGAATAAAAAATTTAAAGGGGTCTGAATACTTTTCGTATCTTCTGTATAAGTGAAGCAAATTTTATATACATATTATAGAAGTGCAAAAGTTTAAGGAGGTGTGGAGAATATACTGCAAAGTAAGAATGCTTTGAAAATAAAAGTGTTAATAGTTATTTTTCTATCAATTAACAAAATGCAATGGGAATAAAAAAAACAGAAATCTAAATATCAAATTAATATTTTGTGTGACCTTCCTTCAAAACAGCATCGAAGCACTTATTCTTCACTTTTACACAGTTTTTAACAAAAATCGACTGAGAGGTTTTTAAAAGAGAGAACTAACCACAGATATTCTGTTGATGCAGGCTTGTAAAAATCTTTTTGTCTCTGCTCATATAATCCCAAACAAACTGCATGATGCTGAGATCAGGGCTCTGTGGGGGGCAAATAATCACTTCCAAGACTCCTTGTTCTTCTTTATATTAAAGATCGTTCCTAATGACATTGCATGTTTTAGGTCTTTGTCCTGCTGCAGAATTATTTTGGAGCCAATCCAACTTCTCCCTGGTAGCGGACTGAAAGTCAAAATGCATAGCCAGTGTCAGTCTCTGTATAGTCAGAGTGGTGACTGAACCTGCGCTAGTGCCACCCCTATGATTTAACCCCTTCATGACCCAGACTATTTTGACCTTAAAGACCTTGCCGTTTTTTGCAATTCTGACCAGTGTCCCTTTATGAGGTAATAACTCAGGAACGCTTCACCGGATCCTAGCGGTTCTGAGATTGTTTTTTCGTGACATATTGGGCTTCATGTTAGTGGTAAATTTAGGTCAATAAATTCTGCGTTTATTTGTGATAAAAACGGAAATTTGGCGAAAATTTTGAAAATTTTGCAATTTTCACATTTTGAATTTTTATTCTGTTAAACCAGAGACATATGTGACACAAAATAGTTAATAAATAACATTTCCCACATGTTTACTTTACATAAGCACAATTTTGGAAACAAAATTTTTTTTTGTTAGGAAGTTATAAGGGTTAAAATTTGACCAGCGATTTGTCATTTTTACAACGAAATTTACAAAACCATTTTTTTTAGGGACCACCTCACATTTGAAGTCAGTTTGAGGGGTCTATATGGCTGAAAATACCCAAAAGTGACACCATTCCAAAAACTGCACCCCTCAAGGTACTCAAAACCACATTCAAAAAGTTTATTAACCCTTCAGGTGCTTCACAGAAGCAACATGGAAGGAAAAAATGAACATTTAACTTTTTAGTCACAAAAATTATCTTTTAGCAACAATTTTTTTATTTTCCCAATGGTAAAAGGAGAAACTGAACCACGAAAGTTGTTGTGCAATTTGTCCTGAGTACGCTGATACCTCATATGTGGGGGTAAACCACTGTTTGGGCGCACGGCAGGGCTTGGAAGGGAAGGAGCGCCATTTGACTTTTTGAATCAAAAATTGGCTCCACTCTTTAGCGGACACCATGTCACGTTTGGAGAGCCCCCGTGTGCCTAAAAATTGGAGCTCCCCCACAAGTGACCCCATTTTGGAAACTAGACGCCCCAAGGAACTTATTTAGATGCCTAGTGAGCACTTTGAACTCCCAGGTGCTTCACAAATTGATCCGTAAAAATGAAAAAGTACTTTTTTTTCACAAAAAAATTCTTTTAGCCTCAATTTTTTCATTTTCACATGGGTAACAGGATAAAATGGATCCTAAAATGTGTTGGGCAATTTCTCCTGAGTACGCCGATACCTCATATGTGGGGGTAAACCACTGTTTGGGCACATGGTAAGGCTCGGAAGGGAAGGAGCGCCATTTGACTTTTTGAATGGAAAATTAGCTCCAATTGTTAGCGGACACCATGTCGCGTTTGGAGAGCCCCTGTGTGCCTATGCATTGGAGCTCCCCCACAAGTGACCCCATTTTGGAAACTAGACCCCCCAAGGAACTTATCTAGATGCATATTGAGCACTTTAAACCCCCAGGTGCTTTACAGAAGTTTATAACGCAGAGCCATGAAAATAAAAAATAATTTTTCTTTCCTCAAAAATGATTTTTTTAGCCTGGAATTTCCTATTTTGCCAAGGATAATAGGAGAAATTGGACCACAAATATTGTTGTCCAGTTTGTCCTGAGTACGCTGATACCCCATATGTGGGGGTAAACCACTGTTTGGGCGCACGGCAGGGCTCGGAAGGGATGGCACGCCATTTGGCTTTTTAAATGGAAAATTAGCTCCAATCATTAGCGGACACCATGTCACGTTTGGAGAGCCCCTGTGTGCCTAAACATTGGAGATACCCCAGAAATGACCCCATTTTGGAAACTAGACCCCCAAAGGAACTAATCTAGATGTGTGGTGAGGACTTTGAACCCCCAAGTGCTTCACAGAAGTTTATAACGCAGAGCCATGAAAAAAAAAAATTATTTTCTCAAAAATGATCTTTTAGCCTGCAATTTTTTATTTTACAAAGGGTAACAGGAGAAATTTGACCCCAAAAGTTGTTGTCCAGTTTCTCCTGAGTACAATGATACCCCATATGTGGGGTTAAACCACTGTTTGGGCACATGCCGGGGCTCGGAAGTGAAGTAGTGACATTTTGAAATGCAGACTTTGATGGAATGCTCTGTGGGCGTCACGTTGCGTTTGCAGAGCCCCTGATGTGGCTTAACAGTAGAAACCCCCCACAAGTGACCCCATTTTGGAAACTAGACCCCGAAAGGAACTTATCTAGATGTGTGGTGAGCACTTTGAACCCCCAAGTGCTTCATAGAAGTTTATAATGCAGAGCCGTGAAAATAATAAATACGTTTTCTTTCCTCAAAAATAATTATTTAGCCCAGAATTTTTTATTTTCCCAAGGGTAACAGGAGAAATTGGATCCCAAAAGTTGTTGTCCAGTTTCTCCTGAGTACGCTGATACCCCATATGTGGGGGTAAACCACTGTTTGGGCACATGCCGAGGCTTGGAAGTGAAGTAGTGACGCTTTGAAATGCAGACTTTGATGGAATGCTCTGTGGGCGTCACGTTGCGTTTGCAGAGCCCCTGATGTGGCTTAACAGTAGAAACCCCCCACAAGTGACCCCATTTTGGAAACTAGACCCCGAAAGGAACTTATCTAGATGTGTGGTGAGCACTTTGAACCCCCAAGTGCTTCATAGAAGTTTATAATGCAGAGCCGTGAAAATAATAAATACGTTTTCTTTCCTCAAAAATAATTATTTAGCCCAGAATTTTTTAATTTTCCCAAGGGTAACAGGAGAAATTTGACCCCAATATTTGTTGTCCAGTTTCTCCTGAGTACGGTGATATCCCATATGTGGGGGTAAACTACTGTTTGGGCACATGCCGGGGCTCGGAATTGAAGTAGTGACGTTTTGAAATGCAGACTTTGATGGAATGCTCTGCGGGCGTCACGTTGAGTTTGCAGAGCCCCTGATGTGCCTAAACAGTAGAAACCCCCCACAAGTGACCCCATTTTGGAAACTAGACCCCGAAAGGAACTTATCTAGATGTGTGGTGAGCACTTTGAACCCCCAAGTGCTTCATAGAAGTTTATAATGCAGAGCCGTGAAAATAATAAATACGTTTTCTTTCCTCAAAAATAATTATTTAGCCCAGAATTTTTTATTTTCCCAAGGGTTACAGGAGAAATTGGACCCCAAAAGATGTTGTCCAGTTTCTCCTGAGTACGCTGATACCCCATGTGTGGGGGTAAACCACTGTTTGGGCACACGTCGGGGCTCAGAAGGGAAGTAGTGACTTTTGAAATGCAGACTTTGATGGAATGGTCTGCGGGCGTCACATTGCGTTTGCAGAGCCCCTGGTGTGCCTAAACAGTAGAAACCAGGGAGAAGACGGACGGGACCCCGGCTGGATCGGTAAGTATGATGGGGTGGGGGGGGACCACGGGGGGGGGGATCGGAGCACGGGGGGGGGGGAATCGGAGCACGGCAGGCGTGGAACGGAGCAAGGGGGGCGTGGAACGGAGCACGGGGGGGCTGGAACGGAGCATGGGGGGGTGGAACGGAGCACGGGGGGGTGGATCTGAATGCAGGGGGGGTGATTGGAGCACGGGGGGGTGATTGGAGCACGGGGGGAGCGGACAAGAGCACGGGGGGGAGCGGAGCACTGGATGGAGGGGAGCCGGAGCAGTGTACCGGCCAGATCGGGGGGCTGGGGGGGCGATCGGTGGGGTGGGGTGGGGGCACACTAGTATTTCCAGCCATGGCCGATGATATTGCAGCATCGGCCATGGCTGGATTGTAATATTTCACCCGTTATAATGGGTGAAATATTACAAATCGCTCTGATTGGCAGTTTCACTTTCAACAGCCAATCAGAGCGATCGTAGCCACGAGGGGGTGAAGCCACCCCCCCTGGGCTAAACTACCACTCCCCCTGTCCCTGCAGATCGGGTGAAATGGGAGTTAACCCTTTCACCCGATCTGCAGGGACGCGATCTTTCTGTGACACAGCATATGCGTCACAGGTCGGATTGGCACCGACTTTCATGACGCATACGCTGTGTCACAGGTCGGGAAGGGGTTAAACTCGAATTCTGTCAAGAGGTATAAAGTTAATTTTCTCCCCATAGCGTTCAGCTATGTGCAGTCGCCGGGCAGGTTAATAACGCTATTAACTTGTAGATTAACTTCATATCTGCAGATTATTAGCATTTTTTCTAGTGACAGCATCCGCTTTAAATAAAAAAAAATCCCCTAAAGGTGGACAATAGGGATATGAGCGAGCACTAAAATGCAATTCCTAGTGCTCCAATTCTAGTTTCGCGTAACAAGTAGAATGGGAGTGAATGGGAAGACCCTACAATGAATGGAAAAAGTGTTGAATGGAAGCAAAACAGCCTGGGGATGACACCTGGAAGCATCTCTGACTCCCAGATCGCTGCTGTGAAGAATGCATTTTTACTCCATGGGAGATTTACAGGAAAAAATGTTAAGAAACATTCTTTACTGTATAATGACTTGTATATAAGACAAAATGTAAAAACAATTAAAAAAATAATAATTTAAGTAAACTAAAATCTCATAAAGGCTGTACACTAAGTACAAAGGCTGCCAATAATTACAAGCAGGGCGATCCATAGACCCTTGAAAGGTCTACCAACTATAGTACCTCATTCAAATATTGTGAACAGAGTGTAGTTGTGGTACTTCCACACTCATAAAACCTCTGCAGACATTGCATAGCTTGCCAAAAATTACAAGAAAGTTCATCCATACACCCTTCAAGGCACCAACTGTAGTATCTCATTCAAATATTGTGAGCAAAGTGTAGTTGTGGTACTTCTACATTCATATTCATAATTATACGGAGGGTCATCCATACACCCATGAAGGCACCAACTGGAGTGCCTCATAAAAAAAATAAGAAAATGTGGTTGTGGAACCTCCAAACTCATAAAGGTTTTGCACACAGTGCAAAGTAAAGAAAAAATTATAAGGTGTCATGTGATGACACAGCTTGTTGACCTGCAAAAACAGTGAAGAACAAACTGTAAAGATTAAGTACTCAAACAATGAGTACTTAAAGAGTTGCTGGCTGAAGAACAGATATTGGTATAAAAAGGGACCTTTACCCTTCTGGAGAGAGACTCTACAGAAAACATCCAAGGCACCATGGCCCAATCAAAAGGAATATAAATTTGACATTCTACAGGATGCAGCTTAAGGGACAACAGGCTTAGCTGGATGAGTACAGATCTGCCTCATTGACCATCACTAAATCCATGGAGACGTTTGGAGAAGTCAAATTGGGGACCTCTGGTCACCTAGCCCCACGGAGACATTTGTTGAAGTCAAATTTGGTCCCTCCAGTCACCTGGCCCCATGGAGATGTTTGGAAAAGTCAGGTTAGGCCAATAAGGTCACCTGGCCACGTATCTCAATGGACTGCCAGCTTTATAAGTTTGTTGCTGCTTCCTCTCTGTGGGTGCCTGCCAAAATAGGGTTGCCAATGGTAGGGGTAGTAGGCCCTGGAGTCCCCAAAGACATAGCTGCTTTAGTCTCAGCGAGTGTTTCTTGTGCTCCAGCAATAGACCTAGTCACACCTGCCCTTCGGCATCTGTGTTCACCATCATTAGTACTTCTTCCCCATCCTTCACAGAACGTCTTATGCATTTTCTGATTGCTAGGTCTCTGGAAACCAAGTTTCCTTTTTAATTAAAATAAAATGTTATTAATGAAACATAAAATTTGGTCAACCATAGCATGCCAAGCGGTTTTTAAAAATGTTAAACCACCATAATTTGCACAAAGCAGGTTAAACTGTATGGATGACAATAGTTAATTTTTGGAACCCAAAAATTTGGCCAACTGTAGCAGGCCAAGCGGTTTTTAAAAATTTTAAACCACTGTAATTTTATGCAGAGCATGGCAAACTTTCTGGATGACTAAGTAAATTCAGAAAAAAATATAAACTTTTTTTGCTGTTTTATTTACCACTGTAAAGTAACAGTATCCACATTAAACTATATAATCAGTACCCTAAAGACATTATTAATATATGATAAACTTGAGACAGAAAGACACAAAGAAAAGTCAACAAATAAATTCTTTAACAAATGGAGAACTTTCATTGGGTATAGCTATACACAACTAGAAATTTCACATTTGACGAAGACATTTCATCACACCTCATGGTATAACATGGAAGAAATCAAAGGTACAATTGGTATACTAAAAATATAATGCTCAGGCACAAGCATATATTTACCCATACATAGACCCATATGGGACATTTTGAATAAGCATGCCTAACAATATATTTTTTTATTATTATTACCATATATACTCGAGTATAAGCTGCCTGAGTATAAGCCGAGGTACCTAATTTTACCTAAAAAACCGGGAAAACTTATTGACTCGAGTATAAGCCGAGGGGAGGGAGATGCGGCAACTACTGGGTCCGCAAGTCTCCCCTCTCTCCACGAGTCTCCCCTCTCCCCATCGGTCTGTGAGTCTACCACTTGGGGGGTTTCTTCCACACTTCTACACAGCAGCTGCGGTGGCAAGTCTCCCCTCCCCCCGTCGGTCCACGAGTCTCCCATGGAGGTGTTTCTTACCACAGCAGTGGCAGAGCAGCACCATCCTGTCATGCATGGAGTCCCAGAGGTAGCAGTGTGCCGGTAACCCATGGAGCAAGTGGTAGCGGTGGAGCAGCGCCATCCTGTCATGTATGGAGTCCCGGAGGTAGCGGCATGCCGGTAACATATGGAACAACAGTCATGGAGGCAAGCGGTAGCTGTACGGCAAGTGGAGGTTGCAGACCTCGACTATAATCCAAGAAGTATTGTTTCTCCTTGCGGAGATCGACATGCTAAGCATGCCGAGATGAGGAGCCTTAAAGCTGCAATGCTGCTTCCAATAGGTGGCACTAGAGTTCTAGCTCTCTTCCTCTCTGAAGAGACAATTTGCATATTTATCGACTATAAGACGCACCAGACCATAATAAGTAGCCAAGCTTTAGAGGTGAAAAATAGGCGAAAAAAAAACTGGAGCAAAAATGTGGTAAAATTTCAACAATGTAAATGCAGACAGAGCTCAACAGCAGCAATAACATTATTATTACAGACTTTAAACTTTAAGTTTGGAAACTCCTCTAATCATAAGAGAACCCCAAAACCTCCTCCTCACTACTGTCCACATTTAAGAATCTCAGTTCCTCAGAATAACTGGATCACTGTCTTCCCTCTGTTCGTAGAGGATATCATCTTCAGAACCATCTAAGACATTGCTGAAGACAAATTCTTTGCAGGAGCTTGCAATGGTTTCATCTTTAAATGACTGCCATGCGGTTTTCACCCACTCACAAACTTGGGTGATAGTGGGCCTCTTCATTCAGCCAGTTAGTGCCAGATTAGGATTTCCAGCAGCCATCCATTTGTTCCACTCTTCTCTCATGAAAACTTTAAATGGCTTGTTGATGGAAATCCAAAGGTTGTAACTGGCTGGTAGGACACCCCAGTAATTATGGCCAGATGGGTTTTCTCTTCTTTACAACTCTATTTTATAGCTTCAGTGATATGTGCCTTAAACTGGTAAAGCAGTAATAGAGCCTTTTTTCAGAAGCCCTCCAGGTCGTTTAGTCCACACTTTTCTAACCATTTCTTCATGCCATTTTCGTCCATCCATCCTTTGTCATGAACATGAACAATAACTCCTCTTGGGATTGCCTCTTTTGTCATGTTCTTTTTTCTTGAAAATCAGCATTGGTGACAGTTTGGTCCCATTCGCACAGCAGGATAACACAAACTTTTAATGGGGTTTTTACGGTTATGGCTTTGCCACCTTTTTATATCATCTTGTTTGATGGAACATCAATGGTTAATGGTACTTCATACATGTTCCCAATCTGGCTTATTTAAATTCAATTTTTCTTGCTGGCATCCAGTACAAATTTGTGAAAAGACACAATCTTGGCTTCATATTCTAGACATTTTTTGTGCTATCATGGTTTTCATGCGCATAGCAAGGTCACATCTCTTCATAAATCTGTGACACCATGAAAGTGATCCAGTGAAGTCCTCAATTCTTTTCTCTGCAGCAAGATGTTTGGCTTCATATATGATCCTTTTTGTAGATACTGAGAAGCCATTGTTATATGTGATCCACTCTTTCATATCCACTTCTAACTGTGGCCATTTTTTAAAAGGAGTGTGTAGACCTTTTGAAATCCACTGGATTTGGTTTGGTGTGTGTATTTCCATTAAGGTTAGGGTTGGGGCTAGGGTTAGGGTTGGATTTAGAGTTAGGGTTAGGGTTGGGGCTAGGGTTAGGATTGGGTCTAGGATTAGGGTTGGGGCTAGGGTTGGGGTTGGGATGGGGTTAGGGTTGTGGTATTAGAAATAGGGTTGTGGTTAGAGTTATGGTTAGGGTTTGGATTAGGCTTAGGGTGTGATGGGGTTAGGGTTGGGGTTAGTGCTGTGTTAGGGTTAAAGTTAGAATTGGGTGGTCTCCACTGTTTAGGTACATCAAGGGGTCTCCAAACACGACATTGTACCCATCATTGATTCCAGACAATTTTGCATTCAAAAAGTCAAACGGTGCTCTCTCCCTTCTGAGATCTGCCTTGCGCCCAAACAGTGGCTTTCCCTCATATACAGAGTATATAGAAATTGCACAACAAATTTTGTGGTCCATTTTCTCCTGATACCCTTGTGAAAATAAAAAAAGTTTTGCTCCAAATAAAAAATGTTGTTAAATAAATTAAATGTTCATTTTTTTCTTCCACATTGCTTAAGTTCTCATGAAGCACCAGAAGGGTTAATAAACTCCTTGAATGTGGTTTTGGGCACATTGAGGGATGCAGTTTTTAGAATGGTGTCACTTTTGGGTATTTTCTGTTATATTGACCCCCCAAACTCACTTCAAATGTGAGGTGGTCCCTAAAAAAATGGTTTTGTAAATTTTGTTGGAAAAATGAGAAATCGCTGGTCAACTTTTAACACTTATAATGTCCTAACAAAAAAATATGTTTCAAAAATTGTGCTGATGTAAAGTAGACATGTGAGAAATGTTATTTATTAACTATTTATTTTGTCTGATTTAAAGGCACAAAAATGAAAAGATTGAACATTTCTAAATTTTCAATTTTTTTCCAAATTTCGTTTTTTTCATAAAAAAAACGCAAGTCATATCGAATAAATTTTACCACTAACATGAAGTACAATATGTCACGAAAAACAATTCTCAGAATCAGTGGGTTCCGTTGAAGCATTACAGAGCT
The DNA here is from genome assembly GCF_032444005.1 of Ranitomeya imitator. Lineage (NCBI taxonomy): Eukaryota > Metazoa > Chordata > Amphibia > Anura > Dendrobatidae > Ranitomeya > Ranitomeya imitator. The sequence continues at coordinate 556,180,315 of NC_091285.1, forward strand.
ATATCCTCATAAACTGATAGTGGTCAGAATTGTAAAAATTGGTCTGGTCATTAAGAACAAAATTGGATCTGTCACTAAGGGGTTAAAGTAAAGAGCTAAAAGTTAAAATAGTAATACGGAATAGTGAACCTATATAAAATGTTTCTATTTTTTCTAAAGCTGTGAAATAATATCTTATGCAAATGTGAGCATAATTCACTAACTTTGTGATTTTACTTAACCAATATGATAAATGGCTCTTGGACTTTTTAATGGGCTTAGCAAATAGGTTGATTTATTTAATCATGTCATCTGCAGTATGGCGCTGGCCAAGAAAGCAGAAAAAGTGGCTAACTTGTTGCTAAGGAAAGACATGAGGGGGACATAAATAAAGAAGACAGCAAGCTCAGTATTACCAGCTAGGGTGAGTTTAAATCTCGGACCTACCAGCTTCCAAAAGACACATATAACTCATTTGCTTGTTAACATCTCATTGAACAATGTATAAAAACACAACTATTGCTGTGAATAACGGTTTCACTTATGCTGCAAATAGTGTCAGATAGCAAATAATGTGAGTATTTTTGAGAAAGCCTGGCCTGCCTTCACCCCTACTAGTGCATACCTAGATACAAGTGTAATATGGGCACATTTCTGTAGCCTGCATTCCGTATGCAAACTTCAGTTCAACCATTGATCGGATTATTCAAACATCATTAGAACATGGAGTTGAAATATACAGTAAGGAAATGTGAAAATATGTTTTTTATAACTGAACTTCTGGGGATCTATTCTAAAAACAAAACTCTTTAAAAAATTTAAGCTGGCCTTGTGATCTGCTGATTGCTGTGGAGACAAAGTACACACTGCTGGGAAATTACTATTACAGGCTGAAAATTTGGGATAAAAGATAAAAGATCAACCAGGAATTAAAAGTCAGTGAAGTGATCTGAGCTTCTCTTCGTAAATGGCTTTCTTCCCTGATTTATAGACATTTCTCTTTGGTGTCAATATGCTATTGCCATGTGAAAAAACTTTGGGCTAAGTTCTCAAAATGAGTGTTCTGTGCTCTTTTGATTTTGCGGATTTAAAAAAAAAATCTGATTTTTTTATACATTCGCTTTTATCGCATTTTTCAGCTGTTTTTTTATTTCATTTTTTTAAGCTCCTCTCCTCTTCTCATCCGACTACATGCACCACCAACCCCATTCCCTCACACCTCCTCTGGTCTCTCTCTCCAGTCGTCACAACTCACCTAACTACAATCTTTAATCTCTCCCTCTCCTCTGGCATTTCCCCCTCCTCCTTCAAACACTCTATCATTACTACATTACTAAAAAAAACCACCCTCGACCCATCCTACACAAAACAACTTCAGACCGGTCTCCAATCTCCCCTTCATCTCAAAACTCTTGGAGCGCCTGATCTACTCCCGCCTTACCCGTTACCTCTACACTCATTCCCTCCTAAACCCTTCACAGTCCGGTTTCCGCCCCCTACATTCGACAGAAACTGCACTCATCAAGGTAACCAATGACCTTCTGACAGCAAAATGTAACGGTGACCACTCTCTGCTCATTCTTCTTGACCTTTCTGCAGCTTTCAACAATGTTGACCACCCTCTCCTACTCTCCAGGCTCCAATGACTAGGCATTAAGGACACTGCTCTCTCCTGGTTCTCCTCCTACCTTTCTGACTGCTCCTTCAGTGTTCTGTTCTCTGGCTCCACTTCCTCTCCTCTTCCTCTCACTGTCGGGGTACCTCAGGGCTCAGTCCTTGGCCCCCTTCTCTTCTCACTCTACACAGCCCCAATTGGACAGACCATCAGCAGATTTGGCTTTCAGTACCATATTTATGCTGATGACACACAACTATACACGTCATCCCCTGACCTTACCCCGGCTGTACTACAGAACGCCACTGACTGTCTGTCTGCAGTCTCCAACATCATGTCCGCTCTCTGTCTGAAACTCAACCTCTCCAAAACTGAACTTCTTCTGCTCCCGCCTTCTACTAACCTCCCTAAATCTGACATTTCTCTCTCCGTGGGTGGCACCATAATAATACCCTGGCAGCAGGCACGCTGTCTGGGTGTTATGTTTGACTCCGATTTCTCCTTCACCTCCCACATACAATCTCTTGCCCGCTCGTGCCAGGGTTGTCCATCTGGCTAATTGTTACTGAGATGCATCTGCTCTTCGCCAGTCATTACACTGGCTGCCCATTCATTACAGGATACAATTCAAAGTACTTGTTCTCACCCACAAAGCTCTCCACAGTGCGGCACCCCCTTACATCTCCTCCCTCATTTCGGTCTATCGGCCTAGCCGACCGCTGCGCTCTGCAAATTACTTTTGACTAACCTCTGCACTAATCCGTACCTCCCACTCCCAACTCCAAGACTTCTCCCGTGCTGCGCCAATCCTCTGGAATGCTGTACCCCAAGATATTAGGACCATCTACAACTTGCATGGTTTTAGGCGCTTGCTCAAAACACATTTGTTCAGAGCGGCCTACCACGTTAACTAATCAAAGTCATTTTATGTTTGTATCTGTAGCCCATTCACTATTTCCATTTACCCGCCACCCCCTGAAGATGGCTGGACCATCATTGTAAATACATCATTGTAAATACACACCTGTGCTTTGTATCTCCCCACCTCATTGTAGATTGTAAGCTCTCACAAGCAGGGTCATCTTACTTCGCTTTATTATTGTATTGTTAATAGTGTTGAGCGATACCTTCCGATATCGGAAAGTATCGGTATCGGATTGGATCGGCCGATATTCAAAAAATATCGGATATCGCCGATACCGATACCCGATCCCAATGCAAGTCAATGGGACCAAAATATCGGAATTAAAATAAACCCTTTCTTTCCTTGTAGGTTCATTCTACATCAAGGAAAACAACTAAGAATAATGTAGGATGTATTGTGGGAGGTGGCGGAGACATTAAAGGCAATGAGGTTTAGCCCAATCAAATAGAATAGCATGTTTTTTTTTTTTTAAAGACGTTCGGAGTGAAAAAGATATTGAGTATGTAAATTTTTTTTTATTTTGTCAGATATTGATGTTTCACTATTCCACGCCCTTCCCCTTCTTTTTTTTTCTTTTTTTTTTTTACTTTTCCCACACTTTCATCTTCATCATCATCAGCATCTTTGACATCAACTTCTTCTTCACCTTATTCATCTTCTTCTTCATCTTCTACCTATTTTTTTTTTTATTACATTCTTCATATTCATTTTATTCAACTATTATTATTCTTCCTATTCTACATATTCTTTTTATTCCACTGTTATTATTCTTCCTATTCTACTTCTTCATCATATTCTCATTTGTGACAGGCATTCCCGTAGTTGTTATCTATAAAAGTTGGAAGATTACACCTTCCGTTCTGCCAGTCACAAAAGTTACATTTGTCCGCTTTCAGTTTGGCCTGCAGCATCAGGCTTTATCCAGGGGCACCACGAGGAGGAACGGACTCACCCCCATACACTGCTTAGTCTTCTTCTGCATATAATTTAGATAATATCTTTTGCTCTGATACTAAGTCTTATGCTTAATGTTCTTCTGCTCTTTGTTCTGCAGCCTCTTGTTCTTCTGCTTCTCGGTCTTCCATGTCGTCGTCTCCAGGGTCGTCGTCTCCAGTGTCGTCATCTCCGCCGTCGTCGTCTCAGCCGTCGTCGTCTCCGCCGTCGTCGTCTCCGCCGTCGTCATCGGGGTGGTCTTCCGGGTCGTCGTCGTCGTCATCGGGGTGGTCTTCCGGGTCGTCGTCATCGGGGTGGTCTTCCGGGTCGTCGACTTTAGGGTCTTAAACTTGGAAATGTAGCAGAAGGTACAAGAAGGCTGAGAAAATGCCAAGAACCAGCTGATGGAACTGGAACTAGGATGGCTACCCGAAGGTTCAAGAGCCTATGGAACTACCGAGGACCAGCTGACGTTACTGGAACCCGGTTACTAAGCAGGAGGTACCCGTGCTAAAAAGCACTACCAAGGACCGCCTGGCGTTGGCGGAACTCGGATACCCAGAAGGAGGCACCTAAGCCAAAGGCTCTGCCCGGAACCAGCTGACGTTACTGGAACCAGGATGGGGAGCAGAAGGTACAAGAGCAAAAGACACTGCCGAGAACCAGCTGACGGTGCTGGAACCAGGTGGTGGACCCGAAGGCCCACAGGAGAGGAGAGAACAGCTAGGCCGCGAGGCAGCCACAGTTACCGAACCCCAACAGTCCTACAGGAGGAGCTGGGCCTACTGGCACTACAGAACCAGCCTTGACTACCAGTTCACGCAGCCCACATAGGAAGCTCCTAAACTGGAGGCACCCTGGAGTTGGCTAACCCGACCGCACCACGACGGGGCAAGCATAGGCGTCTCAGTGAGCTTGACACAACCCGGAAACAGCTGACGGTGCTGAAACCAGGCTTGGCACGAGGGAGTACCTGTGACAAAAACACTGCCGAGAACCAGCTGGCGGTGCTGGAACCCATATGCGTTGCCCCAGTGTGCAAGAGCCAATGGCACGACCGAGGACCAGCTGACGGTGCTGGAACCTGGTTACTAAGCTGTAGGTGCCCGCGCTTAAAAGCACTACCAAGGACCGCCTGACGTTGGCGGAACTCGGATACCCAGGAGGAGGCACCTAAGCCAAAGGCTCGGCCCGGAACCAGCTGACGGTGCTGGAACCAGGTGGTGGACCCCAAGGCCCACAGGAGAGGAGAGAACAGCTAGGCCGCGAGGCAGCCGCAGTTACCGAACCCCAACAGTCCTACAGGGGGAGCTGGGCCTACTGGCACTACAGAACCAGCCTTGACTACCAGTTCACGCAGCCCACATAGGAAGCTCCTAAACTGGAGGCACCCTGGAGTTGGCTAACCCGACCGCACCACGACGGGGCAAGCATAGGCGTCTCAGTGAGCTTGACACAACCCGGAAACAGCTGATGGTGCTGAAACCAGGCTTGGCACGAGGGAGTACCTGTGACAAGAACACTGCCGAGAACCAGCTGGCGTTGCTGGAACCCAGATGCGTTGCCCCAGTGTGCAAGAGCCAATGGCACGACCGAGGACAGCTGGCGGTGCTGGAACCCGGTTACTAAGCTGTAGGTGCCCGCGCTTAAAAGCACTACCAAGGACCGCATGACGTTGGCGGAACTCGGATACCCAGGAGGAGGCACCTAAGCCAAAGGCTCGGCCCGGAACCAGCTGACGGTGCTGGAACCAAGTGGTGGACCCCAAGGCCCACAGGAGAGGAGAGAACAGCTAGGCCGCGAGGCAGCCGCAGTTACCGAACCCCAACAGTCCTACAGGGGGAGCTGGGCCTACTGGCACTACAGAACCAGCCTTGACTACCAGTTCACGCAGCCCACATAGGAAGCTCCTAAACTGGAGGCACCCTGGAGTTGGCTAACCCGACCGCACCACGACGGGGCAAGCATAGGCGTCTCAGTGAGCTTGACACAACCCGGAAACAGCTGACTGTGCTGAAACCAGGCTTGGCACGAGGGAGTACCTGTGTCAAAAACACTGCCGAGAACCAGCTGGCGGTGCTGGAACCCAGATGCGTTGACCCAGTGTGCAAGAGCCAATGGCACGACCGAGCACCAGCTGGCGGTGCTGGAACCCGGTTACTAAGCTGTAGGAGCCCGCGCTTAAAAGCACTACCAAGGACCGCCTGACGTTGGCGGAACTCGGATACCCAGGAGGAGGCACCTAAGCCAAAGGCTCGGCCCGGAACCAGCTGACGGTGCTGGAACCAAGTGGTGGACCCCAAGGCCCACAGGAGAGGAGAGAACAGCTAGGCCGCGAGGCAGCCGCAGTTACCGAACCCCAACAGTCCTACAGGGGGAGCTGGGCCTACTGGCACTACAGAACCAGCCTTGACTACCAGTTCACGCAGCCCACATAGGAAGCTCCTAAACTGGAGGCACCCTGGAGTTGGCTAACCCGACCGCACCACGACGGGGCAAGCATAGGCGTCTCAGTGAGCTTGACACAACCCGGAAACAGCTGACGGTGCTGAAACCAGGCTTGGCACGAGGGAGTACCTGTGACAAGAACACTGCCGAGAACCAGCTGGCGTTGCTGGAACCCAGATGCGTTGTGTTGTGAATTCTGTGGCTGAGTTCACTTCTGTGGTCACAAGTGATATTGCAGTCTCTGGGCTTCCTCCCTCAGGTGTTTTGGTGAGCTCGTTGGCTGCCTTGCTATTTAGCTCCACCTGAGTCTGTCTTCCTTGCTCCTTGTCAATGTTCCAGTGTTGGATCTGAGCTACTGCATCTTTCCTTGGGCCTGCTGCTCTGCTAGATAAGTGCTTCTAGTTTGTTTTCTGTTTTTTCTGTCCAGCTTGCTATTAACTTTTGCTGGAAGCTCTGAGAAGCAAAGGGGTGCACCGCCGTGCTGTTAGTTCGGCACGGTGGGTCTTTTTGCCCCTTTGCGTGGTTTTCGTTTTAGGGTTTTTTGTAGACTGCATAGTTCTCTTTGCTATCCTCGCTCTGTCTAGAATATCGGGCCTCACTTTGCTGAATCTATTTCATTCCTACGTTTGTCTTTTCATCTTGCTAACAGTCATTATATGTGGGGGGCTGCCTATTCCTTTGGGGTATTTCTCTGAGGTAAGTCAGGCTTGTATTTCTATCTTCAGGCTAGTCAGCTCCTCAGGCAGTGCCGAGTTGCATAGGTAGTGATAGGCGCAATCCACTGCTGCTTATAGTTGTGTGAGGATAGATCAGGTACTGCAGTCTACAGAGATTCCACGTCTCAGAGCTCGTCCTATTGTTTTTGGTTTTTGCCAGATCTCTGTATGTGCGCTGATTACTGCACGCTGTGTTGCCTGATTGCCAGCCATAACAGTACAAGGAGCCCACCAATGATTCCCAATAGAGGGAAAAAAGAAATCCTGACATCATTTTTTTTTCTTAGCTCTGTCTTCAGTCTTTTTTTTCCCCTAGACATTAGAGTGCTTCAGGACACAGCTGTGGACATGGATATTCAGGCTCTGTGCTCCTCAATGGATAATCTCGTTGTAAATGTACAAAAGATTCAAGATACTATTGATCAGAAATCGATGCTAGAACCAAGAATTCCGATTCCTGATTTGTTTTTTGGTGACAGAACTAAGTTCCTGAGCTTCAGAAATAATTGTAAGCTATTTTTGGCCTTGAAACCTCATTCTTCTGGTAATCCTATTCAACAGGTTTTGATTATTATTTCTTTTTTGCGCGGCGACCCACAGGACTGGGCGTTTTCTCTTGCACCAGGAGATTCTGCATTGAGTAATGTTGATGCATTTTTCCAGGCGCTGGGATTGCTTTACGATGAGCCTAATTCAGTGGATCAGGCTGAGAAAAATCTGCTGGCTTTATGCCAGGGTCAGGATGATGTAGAAGTATATTGTCAGAAATTTAGGAAGTGGTCAGTACTCACTCTGTGGAATGAATCTGCACTAGCGGCTTTGTTCAGAAAGGGTCTCTCTGAAGCTCTTAAGGATGTAATGGTGGGATTTCCTATGCCTGCTGGTTTGAATGAGTCTATGTCCTTGGCCATTCAGATCGGTCGTCGCTTGCGCGAGCGTAAATCTGTGCACCATCTGGCGGTATTGTCTGAGAGTAAACCTGAGCCTATGCAGTGCGACAGGACTATGACTAAAGTAGAACGGCAAGAACACAGACGTCTGAACAGACTGTGTTTCTATTGTGGTGATTCTACTCATGCTATTTCTAATTGTCCTAAACGCACTAGGCGGTTCGATAGCTCTGCCGTTATTGGTACTGTACAGTCCAAATTCCTTTTGTCCATTACCTTAATGTGCTCTTTGTCATCGTATTCTGTCATGGCGTTTGTGGATTCAGGCGCTGCCCTGAATCTGATGGATTTGGATTATGCTAAACGTTGTGGATTTTCCTTGGAGCCTTTGCGGTGTCCTATTCCGTTGAGAGGAATTGATGCTACACCTTTGGCCAAGAATAAGCCTCAGTACTGGGCCCAGCTGACCATGTGCATGGCTCCTGCACATCAGGAAGTTATTCGCTTTCTGGTACTGCATAATTTGCATGATGTGGTCGTGTTGGGGTTGCCATGGCTACAAACCCATAATCCAGTATTGGATTGGAACTCTATGTCGGTAACCAGCTGGGGTTGTCAGGGAGTACATGGTGATGTTCCATTTTTGTCTATTTCGTCATCCATTCCTTCTGACATCCCAGAGTTCTTGTCGGACTTTGAGGATGTATTTGAAGAGTCCAAGTCTGATGCCCTACCTCCGCATAGGAATTGTGATTGTGCTATCGATTTGATTCCTGGTAGTAAATTCCCTAAGGGTCGTTTATTTAATTTGTCCGTACCTGAACACACCGCTATGCGCAGTTATGTGAAGGAGTCCCTGGAGAAGGGACATATTCGCCCATCGTCGTCACCTTTGGGAGCAGGGTTCTTTTTTGTAGCCAAGAAGGATGGTTCGCTAAGACCGTGTATTGATTACCGCCTTCTTAATAAGATCACTGTTAAGTTTCAGTATCCCTTGCCATTGATTTCTGACTTGTTTGCTCGGATTAAGGGGGCTAGTTGGTTTACTAAGATTGATCTTCGTGGTGCGTATAATCTGGTGAGAATCAGGCAGGGAGATGAATGGAAAACGGCATTTAATACGCCCGAGGGTCATTTTGAGTATCTGGTGATGCCGTTCGGACTTGCCAATGCTCCATCTGTTTTTCAGTCTTTTATGCATGACATTTTCCGTGAGTATCTGGATAAATTCTTGATTGTTTACTTGGATGACATTTTGATCTTCTCAGATGATTGGGAGTCTCATGTGAAGCAAGTCAGAATGGTTTTCCAGGTACTGCGTGCTAATTCCTTGTTCGTGAAGGGATCAAAGTGTCTCTTCGGTGTGCAGAAAGTTTCATTTTTGGGGTTCATCTTTTCCCCTTCTACTATCGAGATGGATCCGGTTAAGGTTCAGGCCATCCAGGATTGGACTCAGCCGACATCTCTAAAAAGTCTGCAGAAATTCCTGGGCTTTGCTAATTTTTATCGTCGCTTCATCTGTAATTTTTCTAGCATTGCCAGACCATTGACCGATTTGACCAAGAAGGGTGCTGATTTGGTTAATTGGTCTTCTGCTGCCGTGGAAGCTTTTCAGGAGTTGAAGCGTCGTTTTTGCTGTGCCCCTGTGTTGTGTCAACCTGATGTTTCTCTTCCGTTCCAGGTCGAGGTTGATGCTTCTGAGATTGGTGCAGGGGCGGTTTTGTCACAGAGAGGTTCTGGTTGCTCAGTGTTCAAACCATGTGCTTTCTTTTCCAGGAAATTTTCTGCTGCTGAGCATAATTATGATGTGGGCAACCGAGAGTTGCTGGCCATGAAGTGGGCATTCGAGGAGTGGCGTCATTGGCTTGAGGGTGCTAAGCATCGCGTGGTGGTTTTGACTGATCATAAGAACCTTACTTATCTTGAGTCTGCCAAGCGCTTGAATCCTAGACAGGCCCGTTGGTCGTTATTTTTTGCTCGTTTTGATTTTGTGATTTCATACCTTCCGGGCTCTAAAAATGTGAAGGCGGATGCTCTGTCTAGGAGTTTTGTGCCCGACTCTCCGGGGTTATCTGAGCCGGCGAGTATCCTCAAGGAAGGAGTCATTGTGTCTGCCATCTCCCCTGATTTGCGGAGAGTGTTGCAGAAATTTCAGGCTAATAAACCTGATCGTTGTCCGGCCGAGAAACTGTTCGTCCCTGATAGGTGGACTAGTAAAGTTATCTCTGAACTTCATTGTTCGGTGCTGGCCGGTCATCCAGGAATCTTTGGTACCAGGGAGTTGGTTGCTAGATCCTTCTGGTGGCCATCTCTGTCACGGGATGTGCGTGCTTTTGTGCAGTCCTGTGGAATTTGTGCTAGGGCTAAGCCCTGCTGTTCACGTGCCAGTGGGTTGCTTTTGCCCTTGCCGGTCCCGAAGAGGCCTTGGACACATATTTCGATGGATTTCATTTCTGACCTTCCCGTTTCTCAAAAAATGTCGGTCATTTGGGTGGTCTGTGATCGCTTTTCTAAAATGGTCCATCTGGTGCCCTTGGTTAAATTGCCTTCCTCCTCTGATTTGGTGCCTTTGTTCTTCCAGCATGTGGTTCGTTTACATGGCATTCCTGAGAATATTGTTTCTGACAGAGGTTCCCAGTTTGTCTCGAGGTTCTGGCGAGCCTTTTGTGGTAGGATGGGCATTGACCTATCTTTCTCCTCGGCTTTCCATCCTCAGACTAATGGCCAGACCGAACGAACCAATCAGACCTTGGAAACATATCTGAGATGTTTTGTTTCCGCTGACCAGGATGATTGGGTGTCATTTTTGCCGTTGGCTGAGTTCGCCCTTAATAATCGGGCCAGCTCGGCTACCTTGGTCTCTCCATTTTTCTGTAATTCTGGGTTCCATCCTCGTTTCTCTTCAGGACAGGTTGAGTCTTCGGACTGTCCTGGTGTGGATTCTGTGGTGGACAGGTTGCAGCAGATCTGGACTCAGGTAGTGGACAATTTGACCTTGTCCCAGGAGAAGGCTCAGCTTTTCGCTAATCGCAGACGCCGTGTGGGACCCCGACTTCGTGTTGGGGATCTGGTTTGGTTATCTTCTCGTCATATTCCTATGAAGGTTTCCTCTCCTAAATTTAAACCTCGTTTTATTGGTCCGTATAGGATTTCTGAGATTCTCAATCCGGTGTCTTTTCGTCTGACCCTCCCAGACTCCTTTTCCATACATAATGTATTCCATAGGTCGTTGTTGAGGAGATACGTGGCACCTATGGTTCCATCTGTGGAGCCTCCTGCCCCTGTTTTGGTGGAGGGGGAATTGGAGTATATTGTGGAGAAGATTTTGGATTCTCGTGTCTCTAGACGGAAACTCCAGTATCTGGTCAAATGGAAGGGTTATGCTCAGGAAGATAATTCCTGGGTTTTTGCCTCTGATGTCCATGCCCCAGATCTTGTTCGTGCCTTTCATGTGGCTCATCCTGGTCGGCCTGGGGGTTCTGGTGAGGGTTCGGTGACCCCTCCTCAAGGGGGGGGTACTGTTGTGAATTCTGTGGCTGAGTTCACTTCTGTGGTCACAAGTGGTATTGCAGTCTCTGGGCTTCCTCCCTCAGGTGTTTTGGTGAGCTCGTTGGCTGCCTTGCTATTTAGCTCCACCTGAGTCTGTCTTCCTTGCTCCTTGTCAATGTTCCAGTGTTGGATCTGAGCTACTGCATCTTTCCTTGGGCCTGCTGCTCTGCTAGATAAGTGCTTCTAGTTTGTTTTCTGTTTTTTCTGTCCAGCTTGCTATTAACTTTTGCTGGAAGCTCTGAGAAGCAAAGGGGTGCACCGCCGTGCTGTTAGTTCGGCACGGTGGGTCTTTTTGCCCCTTTGCGTGGTTTTCGTTTTAGGGTTTTTTGTAGACTGCATAGTTCTCTTTGCTATCCTCGCTCTGTCTAGAATATCGGGCCTCACTTTGCTGAATCTATTTCATTCCTACGTTTGTCTTTTCATCTTGCTAACAGTCATTATATGTGGGGGGCTGGCTATTCCTTTGGGGTATTTCTCTGAGGTAAGTCAGGCTTGTATTTCTATCTTCAGGCTAGTCAGCTCCTCAGGCAGTGCCGAGTTGCATAGGTAGTGATAGGCGCAATCCACTGCTGCTTATAGTTGTGTGAGGATAGATCAGGTACTGCAGTCTACAGAGATTCCACGTCTCAGAGCTCGTCCTATTGTTTTTGGTTTTTGCCAGATCTCTGTATGTGCGCTGATTACTGCACGCTGTGTTGCCTGATTGCCAGCCATAACAGCGTTGCCCCAGTGTGCAAGAGCCAATGGCACGACCGAGGACAGCTGGCGGTGCTGGAACCCGGTTACTAAGCTGTAGGTGCCCGCGCTTAAAAGCACTACCAAGGACCGCCTGACGTTGGCGGAACTCGGATACCCAGGAGGAGGCACCTAAGCCAAAGGCTCGGCCCGGAACCAGCTGACGGTGCTGGAACCAGGTGGTGGACCCCAAGGCCCACAGGAGAGGAGAGAACAGCTAGGCCGCGAGGCAGCCGCAGTTACCGAACCCCAACAGTCCTACAGGGGGAGCTGGGCCTACTGGCACTACAGAACCAGCCTTGACTACCAGTTCACGCAGCCCACATAGGAAGCTCCTAAACTGGAGGCACCCTGGAGTTGGCTAACCCGACCGCACCACGACGGGGCAAGCATAGGCGTCTCAGTGAGCTTGACACAACCCGGAAACAGCTGACTGTGCTGAAACCAGGCTTGGCACGAGGGAGTACCTGTGTCAAAAACACTGCCGAGAACCAGCTGGCGTTGCTGGAACCCAGATGCGTTGCCCCAGTGTGCAAGAGCCAATGGCACGACCGAGGACCAGCTGGCGGTGCTGGAACCCGGTTACTAAGCTGTAGGTGCCCGCGCTTAAAAGCACTACCAAGGACCGCCTGACGTTGGCGGAACTCGGATACCCAGGAGGAGGCACCTAAGCCAAAGGCTCGGCCCGGAACCAGCTGACGGTGCTGGAACCAGGTGGTGGACCCCAAGGCCCACAGGAGAGGAGAGAACAGCTAGGCCGCGAGGCAGCCGCAGTTACCGAACCCCAACAGTCCTACAGTGGGAGCTGGGCCTACTGGCACTACAGAACCAGCCTTGACTACCAGTTCACGCAGCCCACATAGGAAGCTCCTAAACTGGAGGCACCCTGGAGTTGGCTAACCCGACCGCACCATGACGGGGCAAGCATAGGCGTCTCAGTGAGCTTGACACAACCCGGAAACAGCTGACGGTGCTGAAACCAGGCTTGGCACGAGGGAGTACCTGTGTCAAAAACACTGCCGAGAACCAGCTGGCGTTGCTGGAACCCAGATGCGTTGCCCCAGTGTGCAAGAGCCAATGGCACGACCGAGGACCAGCTGGCGGTGCTGGAACCCGGTTACTAAGCTGTAGGTGCCCGCGCTTAAAAGCACTACCAAGGACCGCCTGACGTTGGCGGAACTCGGATACCCAGGAGGAGGCACCTAAGCCAAAGGCTCGGCCCGGAACCAGCTGACGGTGCTGGAACCAGGTGGTGGACCCCAAGGCCCACAGGAGAGGAGAGAACAGCTAGGCCGCGAGGCAGCCGCAGTTACCGAACCCCAACAGTCCTACAGGGGGAGCTGGGCCTACTGGCACTACAGAACCAGCCTTGACTACCAGTTCACGCAGCCCACATAGGAAGCTCCTAAACTGGAGGCACCCTGGAGTTGGCTAACCCGACCGCACCACGACGGGGCAAGCATAGGCGTCTCAGTGAGCTTGACACAACCCGGAAACAGCTGACGGTGCTGAAACCAGGCTTGGCACGAGGGAGTACCTGTGTCAAAACACTGCCGAGAACCAGCTGGCGTTGCTGGAACCCAGATGTGTTGCCCCAGTGTGCAAGAGCCAATGGCACGACCGAGGACCAGCTGGTGGTGCTGGAACCCGGTTACTAAGCTGTAGGTGCCCGCGCTTAAAAGCACTACCAAGGACCGCCTGACGTTGGCAGAACCCGGATACCCAGGAGGAGGCACCTAAGCCAAAGGCTCGGCCCGGAACCAGCTGACGGTGCTGGAACCAGGTGGTGGACCCCAAGGCCCACAGGAGAGGAGAGAACAGCTAGGCCGCGAGGCAGCCGCAGTTACCGAACCCCAACAGTCCTACAGGGGGAGCTGGGCCTACTGGCACTACAGAACCAGCCTTGACTACCAGTTCACGCAGCCCACATAGGAAGCTCCTAAACTGGAGGCACCCTGGAGTTGGCTAACCCGACCGCACCACGACGGGGCAAGCATAGGCGTCTCAGTGAGCTTGACACAACCCGGAAACAGCTGACGGTGCTGAAACCAGGCTTGGCACGAGGGAGTACCTGTGACAAGAACACTGCCGAGAACCAGCTGTCGGTGCTGGAACCCAGATGCGTTGCCTATTAAAGATTGTCTTCCTAGAGCCCCAACTAGCGGTGTTGGAGCTAAGGGTAAGCAGGGGGAGCAGAGTGTAGGCCGAAGCCTGCACTGGAGGCAGCTTTGTGTCTGCGTTGCGTTTGCAGGACACTTTGCCGGCTCCACAGTGGGGGAACAGCTGGCGTTGCTGAACCCCACTAACACAATGGCGTGTGTTTTTCTCTGTGCAGCTAGCACTTGCGGTCAAAAACTAGCGATGTTAGAGCCCGTGTTGAAGCAGGAGGAGGAGGAGAGGAGCAGAGTGTAGGCCGAAGCCTATTTGAACCAATTTCAAAGGAAACATTTAACCCCCCTCAGGTGTTACAAAGTACAAGAGACACACCTTGTGCAGTATTAATGCTGCACAAGTGAAAGGTTGCTCTATTAATTTGTCTACTTGCACACGCTGAATGAAAGACGTACACAATTTAGCCCATTCTACAGTCAAACTGTAGTGGATGCGTGACTTGGCTTTTTAAGGAGACGCAGCACAGGTGTCCCAAATAACGCCTTGGTGCTTGGCGCAGCTTCCTGAGCGTTGTTATTTGCTGTACAGGAGTCTGCGCTCTTGTGTTATCCCTTGGCAATGCCCTGTTAGAGCTGCCCGTCTTATGACCTCATTTCATGTTGGCCGGTGCGGTTAACGATGGCCATAAATCCCAGACCCACAGTGCCTTTTCATAAAGTCACACTGCGGTGCTGTGATTCGTGGCCTTGAGCAGTAAATATTTTGGCCGCTCACACACGTCCTTACACCTGCTTCAGACTGGGCGGCCTCTGCTGATCCCTTCTCGCATGCCGCGGCCATGAGGCTGCACAGTCTGAAGAAGGCGGAAGGAGATGAGTTAAGACAGGTGAAGATATGCACTGCTCGTGCCCATCAATCACACCCTCGCAGTCAAAATAAGACAACGAGGAACATTGTTTCAGGCAGGGCGGACGCACAGGCGCAACAAGCCAACTAATGATGTCAGAAGACGGGAAGCGCTACCAAGGGGGGTGCTGCGTATCATTAGAAAGGAAAGTCACACCTAAGGGACAGTGGAATGGTCTCAATGAGATCACATTTTGTACGTTTTGAGTTCCACGTGGGCAAGGACAAAAAGTCAGCCACCTTGTACAAATGCAGCAGTACTGCTGTACAAGGTGGCTGTTATACATAGAAACACCTGGGGGTGGGGGGCAGGCTCCCTTCAATTTCAGTTCATGTGCCTGCGTGGCGTTTGCAGGACACGTTGCCAGCTACACAGCAGGGGAACAGCTGGCGGTGCTGAACCCCACGAACACATTGGCTGGTGTTTTTCTCTGTGCAGCTAGCATGTCCGGGCAGAAACTGGCGTTGTTTGAGCCCAGGGTCAGCAGGAGGAGGAGAGGAGCAAAGTGTAGGCCGAAGCCTGCACTGGTGGCAGCTTTTGGTCGGTTGTGCCAGCGTGGCTTGTGCTGGACACGTTGCCGACTACACAGCAGGGGAACAGCTGGCGGTGCTGAACCCCACTAACACATTGGCTGGTGTTTTTCTCTGTGCAGCTAGCATGTCCGGGCAGAAAAAGGCGTTGTTTGAGCCCAGGGTCAGCAGGAGGAGGAGAGGAGCAAAGTGTAGGCCGAAGCCTGCACTGGTGGCAGCTTTTGTTCTGTTGTGCCAGCGTGGCTTGTGCTGGACACGTTGCCGACTACACAGCAGGGGAACAGCTGGCGTTGCTGAACCCCACTAACACATTGACTGGTGTTTTTCTCTGTGCAGCTAGCAGTTCCGGGCAAAAACTAGCGGTGTTTGAGCCCAGGGTCAGCAGGAGGAGGAGAGGAGCAGAGTGTAGGCCGAAGCCTAGTTGAACCAATTTAAAAGGTTACCTTTAACCCCCCCCTCAGGTGTTGCAAGGTACAAGAGCCACACCTTGAACAGCATTAATGATGCACAAGTCAAAGGTTGCTCTATTTAATTTTGCTCCTTGCACACGCTGAATTAAACACGAACACTATTTAGCCCATTATACTGTCAAACAGTAGTGGAGGCGTGACTACTAGTCTTTTTAAGGAGACGCAGCACAGGTGTACAAATTTACACCTAGGTGCTGGGCGCAGATTCCTTACCGTTGTTATTTGCAGTACAGGAAACTGCGCTCTTGTGTTATCCCTTGTCAATACCCTGTTAGTGCAGGCCGTCTCATGACCTCATTTCATGTTGGCCGGTGCGGTTAACGATGGCCATAAATCCCAGACCCACAGTGGCTTTTCCTAAAGTCACACTGCGGTGCTGGGATTCGTGGCCTTGTGCAGTAAATATGTTCGCCGCTCACACATGTCCTTACACCTGCTTCAGACTGGGCGGCCTCAGCTGATCCCTTATCGCATGCCGCGGCCATGAGGCCGCACAGTCAGAAGAAGGCGGAAGGAGGGGAGTGAAGACAGGGGAACATATGCACTGCTCGTGCCCATCAATCACACCCTCGCAGTCAAAATATATGAGACAACGGGGGGCGTTGTGTCGGGCAGGGGGGACGCACAGGCACAGCCAGCCAACCAATGATGTCAGGAGACGGGCAGCGCTAACAATGGGGGTGCTGCGTGTCATTAAAAAGGAAAGTCACACCTCAGGGACATTGTAATGGTCTGTAATGAGACACATTTTGTACTTGTTGAGTTCCACGTGTGCAAGGAGAAAAAGTCAGCCACCTTGTACAAATGCAGCAGTACTGCTGTACAAGGTGGCTGTTTTACATAGAAACACCTGGGGGTGGGGGGCAGGCTCCCTTCAATTTCAGTTCATGTGCCTGCGTGGCGTTTGCAGGTCACGTTGCAAGCTACACAGCAGGGGAACAGCTGGCGTTGCTGAACCCCACTGACACATTGACTGGTGTTTTTCTCTGTGCAGCTCGCATGTCCGGGCAAAAACTGGCGGTGTTAGAGCCCAGGGTCAGCAGGAGGAGGAGAGGAGCAATGTGTAGGTCGAAGCCTGCACTGGTGGCAGCTTTCGGTCAGTTGTGCCAGCGTGGCTTGTGCTGGACACGATGCCGGCTACACAGCGGGGGAACAGCTGGCGGTGCTGAACCCCACTAACACATTGGCTGGTGTTTTTCTCTGTGCAGCTAGCAGTTCCGGGCAAAAACTAGCGGTGTTTGAGCCCAGGGTCAGCAGGAGAGGAGCAGAGTGTACTTATACTGTCAAACAGTTGTGGAGGCGTGACTTGTCTTTTTAAGGAGACGCAGCACAGGTGTCAAAATTTGCACCTAGGTACTGGGCGCAGATTCCTGAGCGTTGTTATTTGCTGTACAGGAGTCTGCGCTATTGTGATCCCTTGGCCATGCGCTGTGAGCGCTTCCTGTCTTCTGACCTCATTTCATGTCGGCCGTTGCGGTTAGCGATGGACATGAATCCCAGACCCACAGTGTGTTTTCAAAAAATCACACTGCGTGGCTGGGATTCGTGGCCTTGTGCAGTAAATAGGTTTGCCGCTCACACATGTCCTTACACCTGCTCCAGACTGGGCGGCCTCAGCTGATCCCTTATCGCCTACCACGGCCAGGAGGCCGCACAGTCTGAAGAAGGCGGAAGGAGATGAGTTAAGACAGGCGAACATATGCACTGCTCGTGCCCATAAACCACACCCTCGCTGACAAAATAAATATGACAACGAGGGGCGTTGTTTCTAGCAGGGCGGATGCACAGGCGCAGCCAGCTAACCATGATGACAAAAGATGGGAAACGCTACCAAGGGGGGTGCTGCGTATCATTAGAAAGGAAAGTCACACCTCAGGGACAGTGGAATGGTCTCAATGAGACACATTTTGTACGTGTTGAGTTCCACGTGGGCAAGGAGAAAAAGTCAGCCACCTTGTACAAATGCAGCAGTACTGCTGTACTAGGTGGCTGTTATACATAGAAACATCTGGGGGGGTGGGGGCCAGGTTCCCTTTAATTTCAGTTCATGTGCCTGCGTGGCGTTTGCAGGTCACATTGCCGGCTACACAGCAGGGGAACAGCTGGCGTTGCTGAACCCCACTAACACATTGGCTGGTGTTTTTCTCTGTGCAGCTAGCACTTCCGGGCAAAAACTAGCGGTGTTTGAGCCCAGGGTCAGCAGGAGGAGGAGAGGAGCAATGTGTAGGTCGAAGCCTGCACTGGTGGCAGCTTTCGGTCAGTTGTGCCAGCGTGGCTTGTGCTGGACACGATGCCGGCTACACAGCGGGGGAACAGCTGGCGGTGCTGAACCCCACTAACACATTGGCTGGTGTTTTTCTCTGTGCAGCTAGCAGTTCCGGGCAAAAACTAGCGGTGTTTGAGCCCAGGGTCAGCAGGAGAGGAGCAGAGTGTACTTATACTGTCAAACAGTTGTGGAGGCGTGACTTGTCTTTTTAAGGAGACGCAGCACAGGTGTCAAAATTTGCACCTAGGTACTGGGCGCAGATTCCTGAGCGTTGTTATTTGCTGTACAGGAGTCTGCGCTATTGTGATCCCTTGGCCATGCGCTGTGAGCGCTTCCTGTCTTCTGACCTCATTTCATGTCGGCCGTTGCGGTTAGCGATGGACATGAATCCCAGACCCACAGTGTGTTTTCAAAAAATCACACTGCGTGGCTGGGATTCGTGGCCTTGTGCAGTAAATAGGTTTGCCGCTCACACATGTCCTTACACCTGCTCCAGACTGGGCGGCCTCAGCTGATCCCTTATCGCCTACCACGGCCAGGAGGCCGCACAGTCTGAAGAAGGCGGAAGGAGATGAGTTAAGACAGGCGAACATATGCACTGCTCGTGCCCATAAACCACACCCTCGCTGACAAAATAAATATGACAACGAGGGGCGTTGTTTCTAGCAGGGCGGATGCACAGGCGCAGCCAGCTAACCATGATGACAAAAGATGGGAAACGCTACCAAGGGGGGTGCTGCGTATCATTAGAAAGGAAAGTCACACCTCAGGGACAGTGGAATGGTCTCAATGAGACACATTTTGTACGTGTTGAGTTCCACGTGGGCAAGGAGAAAAAGTCAGCCACCTTGTACAAATGCAGCAGTACTGCTGTACTAGGTGGCTGTTATACATAGAAACATCTGGGGGGGTGGGGGCCAGGTTCCCTTTAATTTCAGTTCATGTGCCTGCGTGGCGTTTGCAGGTCACATTGCCGGCTACACAGCAGGGGAACAGCTGGCGTTGCTGAACCCCACTAACACATTGGCTGGTGTTTTTCTCTGTGCAGCTAGCACTTCCGGGCAAAAACTAGCGGTGTTTGAGCCCAGGGTCAGCAGGAGGAGGAGAGGAGCAGAGTGTAGGCCGAAGCCTGCACTGGTGGCAGCTTTTGTTCTGTTGTGCCAGCGTGGCTTGTGCTGGACACGTTGCCGACTACACAGCAGGGGAACAGCTGGCGGTGCTGAACCCCACTGACACATCACCTAGTGTTTTTTCTGTGTAGACAACACTTCCAGGTGGCAACTGACAGTGTTGAAACCCAGGGAATCAAAGAGGAGCAGAGTGTAGGCCGAAGCCTGCAGTGGAGCAAGTTGAGAGCCATCTTGTACAGCAGTAATACTGCACATGGAAAATGGTGGCTCCGAAAATTATGCTCCTTGCAAACGCTGAAGTACACACTCATATAATGTGTCCCCTCACACCGTCAAACCATCCTGGAAGTGGGACTTACCTTTGTAATGTGACACAGCACAGCCGTCATTCCAACCCCCTTGGTGCCGGGCGCCACCTCCTCAACGTTGTTTGGTTCTGTCACGGAGCCCGCGCTGTAATGTTATCCCTTGGCCATGCACAGTTAGCGGTGCCCGTCTTCTGACATCATGTAGGTGTCAGGCTGGCAGTGCCTGTGCGTCCAAGCTGCCCGAGATCCAACCTTGCAGTGTCATCTAATGTAGTCCCACTGCGGGCCAGGGATCCATGGGCATGCGCAGTGCATATCATCGCCTCTCACTCACCTCCTTCCTGCTTCTTCAGACTGTGCGGCGTCACGGCCGTGGCATGCTATTAGGGATCAGCTGACGCCGCCTAGTCTGAAGAAGCGTGAAGAAGGGAAGTGAGAGGCTAGTATATGCACTGCGCATGGCCATGGATACCAGGCCCACTGTGGGATCACATTAGACGACACTGCGAGGTGTGATTTCGGGCAGCGTGGACGCACAGGCGCAGCCAGGACGACAACAAATGATGTCAGAGGACGGGCAGCGCAAACTGTGCATGGCCAAGGGATAACATAACAGCGCAGGGTCCATGACGGAATCAAACAACGCTAAGGAGGCAGCGCACGGTGCCAAGGGGGTAGCAATGACGGCTGTGCTGCGTCACATTACAAAGGAAAGTCCCACCTCCGGGACGGTTGGACGGTGTGAGGGGACACATTACATGACTGTGTAGTTCAGCGTTTGCAAGGAGCATAATTTCAAGAGCGACCTTTCCCTTGTGCAGTATTAGTGCTGCACATGGTGGCTCTTTCAGTAACAAACGCCTAGGGGGGGGGGGGGACAGGTCCCTTTACATTTTAGTTGTGCCAGCGTGGCGGTCGCATGACACGTTGCCGGATACACAGCTGGGGATCAGCTGACGTTACTGAACCCCAATAACAGAGGAGCGACTGTTGACTGTGCACACAGCACTTCCAGGCACCAACTGGCGGTGTTAGAGCCCAGGGACAGCAGGAGGAGCAGATTGGAGGTATTGCCGCACACACAGCTGGGGATCAGCTGACGTTACTGAACCCCAATAACAGAGGAGCGACTGTTGACTGTGCACACAGCACTTCCAGGCACCAACTGGCGGTGTTAGAGCCCAGGGACAGCAGGAGGAGCAGATTGGAGGTATTGCCGCACACACAGCTGGGGATCAGCTGACGTTACTGAACCCCAATAACAGAGGAGCGACTGTTGACTGTGCACACAGCACTTCCAGGCACCAACTGGCGGTGTTAGAGCCCAGGGACAGCAGGAGGAGCAGATTGGAGGTATTGCCGCACACACAGCTGGGGATCAGCTGACGTTACTGAACCCCAATAACAGAGGAGCGACTGTTGACTGTGCACACAGCACTTCCAGGCACCAACTGGCGGTGTTAGAGCCCAGGTACAGCAGGAGGAGCAGATTGGAGGTATTGCCGCACACACAGCTGGGGATCAGCTGACGTTACTGAACCCCAATAACAGAGGAGCGACTGTTGA
This sequence comes from Ranitomeya imitator, assembly GCF_032444005.1. NCBI lineage: Eukaryota > Metazoa > Chordata > Amphibia > Anura > Dendrobatidae > Ranitomeya > Ranitomeya imitator. The sequence goes on from NC_091285.1 coordinate 556,201,394, forward strand.
CTGTGCACACAGCACTTCCAGGCACCAACTGGCGGTGTTAGAGCCCAGGGTCAGCAGGAGGAGCAGATTGGAGGTATTGCCGCACACACAGCTGGGGATCAGCTGACGTTACTGAACCCCAATAACAGAGGAGCGACTGTTGACTGTGCACACAGCACTTCCAGGCACCAACTGGCGGTGTTAGAGCCCAGGGACAGCAGGAGGAGCAGAGGAACAGAGTGTAGGCCGAAGCCTGATTGGAGCAAGTTGAAAGGGAACCTTTAACCCCCCCCCAAGACGTTTGTAGCTGAAAGAGCCATCTTGTGCAGCACTAAGGATGCAAAAGGAAAAAGTTGCTCTTTTAATTATGCTCCTTGCAAACACCGAAGTAAACACTAAAAATGTGTCCCTTTATACCGTTAAACCGTTCCGGAGGTGCGAATTTCCTTCGTAATGGGACACAGCACAGCTGTCATTCCTATCCCCTTGATGCCGTGCGCTGCCTCCTCAGCGTTGTTTTAAGCTGTCACGGAGCCTGCGCTGTTCTGTTAGCCCTTGGCCATGCCCAATTAGCGCTGCCTGTCTTCTGACATAATTTGGTGTCAGGCTGTCAGTGCCTGTGCGTCCACGCTGCTCCAGATCCCACCTCGCAGTCTCGTCTAACGTAATCCCACTGCGGGCCTTGGAACCATGGGCATGCACAGTGCATAACCTCGACTCTCACTCCCCTCCTTCCCTCTTCTTCAGACTGTGCGGTGTCACGGCCGTGGCATGCTAGGGATCAGCTGACGGCGCACAGTCTAAAGAAGGCGGAGGGAAATGAGCGAGAGCCCGAGGGGAAGATATGCACTGCGCATGCCCATGGATCCCAGGCCCGCAGTGTGACTCAATCAGAAGACACTGCGAGGCGGGATCTCGGGCAGCGCGGCCGCACAGGCGCAGCCAGCCTGACACCAAATTATGTCAGAAGACAGGCAGCGCAAATAGGGCATGCCCAAGGGATAACAGAACAGCGCAGGCTCCGTGACAGCTTAAAACAACGCTGAGGAGGCAGCGCATGGCACCAAGGGGGTAGGAATGACGGCTGTGCTGCGTCACATTACGAAGGAAAGTCCCAGCTCCGGGACGGTATAACGGTATCAGTGAACACATTTTATAAGTGTTAAGTTCTGCGTGTGCAAAGAGGTAAAAAAAAAGAGCTACCTTTTCCTTGTGCAGCATTACTGCTGCACAAGATAGCTCTTTCAGTAACAAACGACGGGGGGGGGGGGGGACAGGTTCCCTTACATTTAGGTTGTTGTGCCAGCGTGGCGGTCGCAGGACACATTGCCGGCTACACAGCTGGGGTTCAGCTGACGTTACTGAAACCCAATAACACTGGGTCGTATGTTTTTACTGTGCAGCCTGCACTTCTGAGCCGCAACTGGCGGTGTTGGAGCCCAGGAATAGCAGTTCAGGTGGTAGAAAGATGAACACAGCAGGAGACCTGGATGACACCCAATTACTTAATCAGGCAGAGGAGTGGCAAATTCCTGCGAGATCCAGGCCTGGTTCATTTTCAGGAAAGTAAGCCGGTCAACGTTATCGGAGGATAGTCGCATGCGACGGTCTGTTAGTACACCACCTGCGGCACTAAAGACACGTTCCGATAAGACACTAGCCGCAGGGCAAGCCAGCACCTCCAATGCATACTGGCTTAGCTCTGGCCATGTATCCAGCTTAGAGACCCAAAACTTGAACGGGGAAGAGCCGTCTGGGAGTACAGTAAGAGGGCAAGCCATGTAGTCTGTCACCATCTGACGGAACCGTTGCCTCCTGCTGACTGGAGCCGCCGGTGATGGTGTAGACATTTGGGGCGGGCACACAAAAGTGTGCCAGAGTTGTGCCATACTGGGCTTGCCTTGGGCAGAGGCACTGCTTCTGCTCCCTCTTTGGGCAGAGCCTCCCCCACTGCGTTGACGCACTGAGCTGCTTTGTAAAGCACTAGCAGCACTCCTCTCAGTTGGACAGGAGAAGATGATGGAATTCACCAGTGTGTCGTGGTACTCCCGCAATTTACGCTCCCGGGTCAACGCAGGGATGAGGTTTTGGACGTTGTCCCGGTAGCGAGGATCGAGGAGGGTGAACACCCAATAATCAGGCATGTTGAGAATGTGGTCGATGCGGCGGTCGTTTCTCAGGCACTGCAGCATGAAATCCACCATGTGCTGCAGAGTGCCAACTGGCCCAGAAACGCTGTCCCCTGCTTGAGACATGATCTCTGCCCGCTCGTCATCACCCCACCCTCGCTGTACACACTGACCACTGGACAATTGTGTCGCTCCCTCCTCTGGACGGAGCTCTTCCTCCTCCATTGACTCCTCATCATCCTCCTCACAAATTGGCCCCTGCGTACCCCTTTGTGAGGAACCACGTGGCGCTGACTCTCCAGAAGCTGATGGAAAAGGTGACTCCTCATCCTCCACCTCTTCCACCACATCATCCCTTAACCCTTGCAAAGTTTGCTGAAGCAGGCAGATAAGGGGGACAGTCATGCTGACTAGTGCATCATCTGCACTTGCCATCCGCGTGGAATAATCAAAAGGACGCAAAACCTGGCAGACGTCCTTCATAGTGGCCCACTCTGTGGTTGTGAAGTCTGATCGGCGCTGACTGCGACTTCTTTGCGCCTGATGCAGCTGGTACTCCATAACTGCTTGCTGCTGCTCACACAACCGCTCCAACATATGTAACGTGGAATTCCACCGGGTAGGTAGGTCACATATGATGCGGTGTTCCGGAAGGCGGAATCGGCGCTGCAGAGCAGCAATGCGGGATCTGGCCAAGCTGGAACGCCGCAAGTGAGCACACTCTAGGCGGACCTTGTGCAGCAGGGCATCAAGATCCGGATAGTCCCTCAGAAAACTCTGCACAACCAAATTGAGCACATGTGCCAGACATGGGATGTGAGTGAGGTTGCCAAGGGCCAAAGCTGCCACCAGATTTCGGCCATTGTCACACACAACCATGCCTGGCTGGAGATTCGCTGGCAGTAACCACACATCGCTCTCCTGCTTGATGGCATTCCAGAGCTCCTGCGCTGTGTGGCTTCGATGCCCCAATGAAACTAGTTTCAAGACGGCCTGCTGACGTTTGGCCACGGCTGTGCTCATGTCGGTCATAGGTAAACGTTCACGGGTCCATGTGGAGGTGGACTGTGACGGATCCTGCAGAGAGGAATCAGAGGAACTGGTGTAAGAGGAGGAGTCGATGCGTACAGACTGGATTCCTGCAATCCTTGGAGTGGGCAGGACACGTCCTGCGCCACTCGCACGATCTGTACCTGGCTCAACAACATTAACCCAATGGGCAGTGAGGGAAACATATCGCCCCTGTCCATGCTGACTGGTCCATGCATCGGTGGTGAGGTGGACCTTGCTACTGACGGCGTTCAGTAGCGCATGTTTTATGTTTGCCTCAACATGCCTGTGCAGGGCAGGGACAGCCTGCCTGCTGAAGTAAAAGCGGCTGGGCACCTTGTACTGTGGGACTGCAAATGCCATCAAGTCACGGAAGCTGTCAGTCTCCACCAGCCTGAACGAGAGCATTTCCAGGGACAACAGTTTGGCAATGCCTGCATTCAGAGCCTGTGCTCGGGGGTGGTTGGCCGAGAATGCCCGCCTTTTCTCCCATGCCTGGACTACCGATGGCTGTAGAGTAGACTGGGAGTGTGAGGATGACTGGGAAGGTGGTGCTGTGGGTGGAATTACACTAGGTCTCTGGACAACAGTGGAGGAAGAGGCAACACGAGATGAAGAGGTGGTAGCTGCCGCTGTTGGTTGGCCTACGTCTTCACTGTGTTTCTGTAACTCCACCGCGTGCCTGTTCCGCACATGTTTCCACATATTTGTGGTATTGAGGTTGCTGACACTTTTACCTCTTTTTACTTTCTGATGACACAGCTTGCATTTGACAAAACAAATGTCATCTGCAACTGTGTCAAAAAAGGACCAGGCACTGCAAGTCTTGGGAGCGCCCTTTTTGGCTTTGGAAAGAGACAGGCTCCTAACGGGTGCCAAAGTGGAGGCTACAGGCTCCGCAGTCTTCCCCCTCCCTCTCCCTCTTTGGCCCGTAAGGGGAAGCTCTTCCTCAGAGCTGCTCCCACCACCTTCCTGTTCCTCACGCCATGATGGGTCAAGGACCTCATCATCTCCACTACCCTCTGCCACCAACTGCTCCTCCTGGGTAGTCTCGGCAGCACAGTACGCATCAGAAAGCGGCACCTGAGTCTCATCATCAGATGCGTACTGCGCTGTGGTCACCGGAGGCACTGGCCCACCTGCCTCTTCAGAGTCAGAGAGATAAAGCTTTTGGGCATCACTGCACACTGCCTCTTCTTCCATTTCTCCAATGCTGCTTGGCTGGCCCCCTGTTTCCAAGCCAAGAGATTCAGAGAACAGAAGTAGAGACGGCTCCTGTCCTGGGCTCTCTGACTGCCTGGCCAATTTGGCAGGTGGTGAAGAGACAGATGGCTGCTCTCCAGTGCTCTGTGCCTGAGAGGATGTGGCACTAACTGAAGTCGATGCCGAGGCGTTAGCTGCCATCCACCCGACAACGGCTTCAATTTGGTCTTCACGTAGCAGCGGTGCACGGCGCTCTCCGACAAAGCTGCGCATGAAGGACTGTTCCCTGCTGAAACTGAGTGACGACGAGTCACCGGCGCCCGCAGCAGGCACAGAATCACCACGTCCTCTCCCTGCTCCTCTCCCTGCTCCGCGCCCACGCCCACGTGCCTTACTCCCTGCCCTCTTCATCTTGGTTGACAGATAAAGATAAGCAGAAAAGTACTAAGGCCTTAGTGTGCTTATTCCTGAAATGCTCCTCCTAACAGGTGTAAGAAACACTAATGTTGTAAATTGTGGACTAAACTTTATTATTTTTCAAATGTGGCCTACACAAGTGTTAAGTTGTGTTTGGTGAACTTAACTTTTTTTTTGGTGCAGATCGGGCTACAGAGCTAGTTTAAATCACACGGAGACCGTGCAGACAGCCGTAAACGGCGCTGCAAGGCCAAAAAACCCTCCTCTCGGTTATCCTATATAGTGTTTTTCCACTATTTAGCTGGATACGAGTGGAAAGACACTAATAGGAATTTTTTTTTTCAAATTTTAAACTGGCTGCACTATTTGAAAAAAAGGAAATTGTTTTTCAAGGTATGAGGCAGTAACGCACCCTGAGCTGAATCCAACCGGCTATGGCTGCACACAGGCTACAGGGCGAGCTGCGCTCACACAGAGACCGTGCAGACAGCCGTAAACGGCGCTGCAAGGCCAAAAAACCCTCCTCTAGGTTATCCTATATAGTGTTTTTCCACTATTTAGCTGGATACGAGTGGAAAGACACTAATAGGAATTTTTGTTTTTCAAATTTTAAACAGGCTGCACTATTTGAAAAAAAGTAAAATTTTTCTCAAGGTATGAGCCAGTAACGAACCCTGAGCTGAATCCAACCGGCTATGGCTGCACACAGACTACAGGGCGAGCTGGGCTCACACGGAGACCGTGCAGACAGCCGTAAACGGCGCTGCAAGGCCCAAAAACCCCCCTCTAGGTTATCCTATGTAGTGTTTTTCCACAATAGAGCTGGAGACTGGTGGAAAAACACTAATAGGAAATTTGAGAAAAAATGTGCAGCAGGCTGCACTAAGAGCAAAAAAGGACAACTGTGTGAGGCAGTGTGAACCCCCCCTGAGCTGAATACAACCGGGTATATGGCTGCACACAGACTACAGAGTGAGCTGCACACACACACACACAGAGACCTTGCAGAACGCTGTTAAAACAGCGCTGCAAGGCAAGAGCAAGGTGAACAGTGAAGAACACACAGCGTTTTGCTAAATTAGCCTTTGGAAAGGAAAATAAAGCAATTAGCTAGCTCGACTGGCCCTCAGTTAGTACACAGCGTCCTGTCCCTAACTGAAATCACAGCAGAGTGAGCGCAAAATGGCGGCAGCGTTTTTTATAGTGCAGAGTGACATCATTTCAGCAGCCAATCCAAGCCTTGCCAGTACTTACATGCCCACCATGCTAAACAGGATGTGCCCACACTTCCAATCATTCCTCATTGGCTGCTGCGTTCAGTTTGAATTCTGGGAACTTCCGATTCCGGTATCCGATACGCGGGAAGTATCGGAATTCGGTATCGGAATTCCGATACCGCAAATATCGGCCGATACCCGATACTTGCGGTATCGGAATGCTCAACACTAATTGTTAACGTTGTTACCTATGACTGTTGTGTTTCAAACTGTTAAACTGTAAAGCGCTGTGGAATATGTTGGCGCTATATAAATAAAGATTATTATTATTATTTTGGTATATCATGTTCCAAAATAAAGCTACTTAGTTTTGAATACTACCTGTTCCTTAATTTTAATAAAATTTGATTGATAAATTAATGTGAGGATTATATGTATTTCTACTGTGGCAAAGCACTAAAAAAGCAAATGCATTTTTTACCTGTTAGTTTTCCTCATTACATTCAAGTCTATGGGGAAAAATTGCAAATAAAACATATTTGCCTCAAGAGAAATTGACCTGTTGTGGAATAAAAAAAATCACTGCAATCAGTTTACACCAGGTAAAAATAAATTGCACAGTGGGTATGAGATTTCTATAAATCCCATTCACTTTGCTGGAACTGTAATACAATCTGTTGTTTAAGCAGCTAAATAACGCAATGTCAAAAATTCACCAAATACTCATTGTGTGAACATTTATATTTTTTCAATTAAACCCAATTTCTAAGCAAAATTTGTAAGCAAAAGTAGAACTGTATCTATGGCTACTTTACAATTATTATTTAAACATGATAGTTTCAGTCTGCATGAAACATTGAAATAATTTCCTAAAACATAATTCTTTTTGGAAGCACATGCAAGATGAGAGGTTTGGCTTTCTTGTTTGTTCGGTTAGATGTTGACATAACAACATATTTTTGCACTATTCCAAAATAAAAAGTAAAATAATCAAATTTAATTAATCTAAACAAATAACATGATCTTGTTTGCTTAAAGGACAGAATAGTCTTCAGGACAAAAACTGCTCATGTTTCCTAAATTACAGCTGTGCTTACATATAAATAAATCATGTGCCAGAATCTTTCCATGTAACAAAAGCTTATTAATACTAGGTGTTGGTGATTACTATTTTTAGCAAATTTCATTGTACATGCAATACGTTATTATTCCACATGCTTTATAGTCTGAGTTTGCAATCAGGCTTGGGTGATTTAGGAAAAAAATGTCCTAAAAATTGTCTTAACTAGGGTTGAGCGAAACGGGTCGAACATTTTCAAAAGTCGCCGACTTTTGGCGAAGTCGAGTTTCATGAAACCCGATCCGACCCCTGTGCGTGGTCGGCCATGCGGTACGCGACTTTCGCGCCAAAGTCGCGTTTCAATGACGCAAAAAGCGCCATTTCTCAGCCAATGAAGGTAAACGCAGAGTGTGGGCAGCGTGATGACATAGGTCCTGGTCCCCACCATCTTAGAGAAGGGCATTGCAGTGATTGGCTTGCTGTCTGCGGCGTCACAGGGGCTATAAAGGGGAGTTCCCGCCGACCGCCATGTTACTGCTGCTGATCTGAGCTTAGGGAGAGGTTGCTGCCGCTTCGTCAGAAGCAGGGATAGCGTTAGGCAGGGTCCATTAACCACAAAACCGCTTGTGCTGTAGCGATTTCCACTGCCCAACACCACCTTCGGTGTGCAGGGACAGTGGAAGCTCCTTTTTTTTTTTTTTTCCTCAGCGCTGTAGCTCATTGGGCTGCCCTAGAAGGCTCCCTGATAGCTGCATTGCTGTGTGTACGCCGCTGTGCAAACCAACTGCTTTTTTCAAAGCACAAATCATCTTGTTCCTTCCTTTCTGCACAGCTATCTTGTTTGTTTGTCCACACTTTTTATTTATTTTGTGCATCAGTCCACTCCTTATTGCTGCCTGCCATACCTGGCTGAGATTACTGCAGGGAGATAGTAATTGAAGGACAGTTCCTTTTTTTTTTTTTTTTTGTGGGAGATTAAGATTGACATTTCTGCTAGAGTGCCATCTCTGTCTGTGTCATCTCTCACTCAGTGGGCCATAGAAAGCCTATTTATTTTTTTGCTTGATTTGGGTTCCAAAATCTACCAGAAAAAATCACAACATCAATCAGTGGGAGAAAAATATTGGCCTCAGGGCTTGTGTGCCACTCCTTACTCCTGTGTGTGCCATCTCTCACTCAGTGGGCCATAGAAAGCCTATTAATTTTTTTGCTTGATTTGGGTTCTAAATTCTACCTGAAAAAATCAATAAATCAATCAGTGGGAGATTAATATTGGCCTTTGGGCTTGTGTGCCAGTCCTAAGCGTGCCATCTCTCTCTCTCTCTCAGATAGTGGGCCATAGAAAGCCTATTTTTTTATTATTTTATTGGGTTTATAAATTTTCCCTGGAAAAAAAAAAAGTGGGAGATTAATATTGGCCTCTGGGCTTGTGTGCCAGTCCTGAGCGTGCCATCTCTCTCACAAATAGTGGGCCATAGAAAGCCTATTTATTTTTTTGGTTGATTTGGGTTCATAATTCTACCTGAAAAAATCAATCAATCAATCAGTGGGAGATTAGTATTGGCCTTTGGGCTTGTGTGCCAGTCCTAAGCGTGCCATCTCTCTCTCTCAGATAGTGGGCCATAGAAAGCCTATTTATTATTATTTTTTTTATTGGGTTTATAAATTTTCCCTGGAAAAAAAAAAAAAGTGGGAGATTAATATTGGCCTCTGGGCTTGTGTGCCAGTCCTGAGCGTGCCATCTCTCTCACAAATAGTGGGCCATAGAAAGCCTATTTATTTTTTGGGTTGATTTGGGTTCCTAATTCTACCTGAAAAAATCAATCAATCAATCAGTGGGAGAAAAATATTGGCCTCAGGGCTTGTGTGCCACTCCTTACTCCTGTGTGTGCCATCTCTCACTCAGTGGGCCATAGAAAGCCTATTAATTTTTTTGCTTGATTTGGGTTCTAAATTCTACCTGAAAAAATCATTAAATCAATCAGTGGGAGATTAATATTGGGCTTTGGGCTTGTGTGCCAGTCCTAAGCGTGCCATCTCTCTCTCTCAGATAGTGGGCCATAGAAAGCCTATTTATTATTATTTTTTTTATTGGGTTTATAAATTTTCCCTGGAAAAAAAAAAATGGGAGATTAATATTGGCCTCTGGGCTTGTGTGCCAGTCCTGAGCGTGCCATCTCTCTCACAAATAGTGGGCCATAGAAAGCCTATTAATTTTTTTGCTTGATTTGGGTTCCAAAATCTACCAAAAAAAATCACTAAATCAATCAGTGGGAGATTAATATTGGCCTCTGGGCTTGTGTGCCACTCCTGACTCCTGTGTGCGTCATCTGTCACTCAGTGGGCCCTAGAAAGCCTATTTTTTGTTTTATTTGTTTTCTAAATTCTCCCTGAAACAATCATTTTATTTTCTTTGGTTTCTAAATTATTCCTGAAAAAAATCATTTTTTTTGTATTTTTTTTTCTCTCAAGTCTCCCTGAAAAAAAAAAAAAAAAAAAATCTGTGGGAGATTCATATTGCCCCTTCTGCTTGTGTGCCAGTCTTGACTCCTGGGTGTGCCATCTCTCTCTCTCTCCCCAATTGTGGGCCATAGAAAGCCTATTAATTTTTTTGCTTGATTTGGGTTCCAAAATCTACCAAAAAAAATCACTAAATCAATCAGTGGGAGATTAATATTGGCCTCTGGGCTTGTGTGCCACTCCTGACTCCTGTGTGCGTCATCTGTCACTCAGTGGGCCCTAGAAAGCCTATTTTTTGTTTTATTTGTTTTCTAAATTCTCCCTGAAACAATCATTTTATTTTCTTTGGTTTCTAAATTATTCCTGAAAAAAATCATTTTTTTTGTATTTTTTTTTCTCTCAAGTCTCCCTGAAAAAAAAAAAAAAAATCTGTGGGAGATTCATATTGCCCCTTCTGCTTGTGTGCCAGTCTTGACTCCTGGGTGTGCCATCTCTCTCTCTCTCCCCAATTGTGGGCCATAGAAAGCCTATTAATTTTTTTGCTTGATTTGGGTTCCAAAATCTACCAAAAAAAATAACTAAATCAATCGGTGGGAGATTAATATTGGCCCCTGGGCTTGTGTGCCACTCCTGACTCCTGTGTGCGTCCTCTCTCACTCAGTGGGCCCTACAAAGCCTTTTTTTTTTTTTTTTCCTAAATTCTCCCTGAAACAATCATTTCATTTTATTTGTTTTATAAATTCTTCTGTAAAAAATAATTTTTTTTTAATTTTTTTTTTTTCTGAAGTCTCCCTTTTAAAAAAAACAAACACAAATCAGTGGGAGATAAATATTTACATTTGCGCTTCAGTGACAGTCCTGCGTGTGTGCCATCTCATTTGTTGCCAACAACAACAGAGTGTGTAACATTGTGGCTGATTTTCGTTGTGGTCTCACCCACCTGTAAAGGGGTAGCTAAATCATACTGAAGTTATAGCTCACCGTGTAAGTTGTGTGACAGCAACAAATACCGTTCGTTTGGTAACGTTTTTAAAACAATGAGGAAGTCTGGTGGAAGAGGTCGTGGCCGGGGGCGTTCATTGTCAGCTGGTAATGAGGGTAGTGGTAGTGGTGGAGCATCAGCTGGTCGTGGGAAAAAAAATATTGCACCTAAGTCTGGAGCTGTGGAGCCAGGTTCGTCGTCTGGCTACACAAGGCCTCGAACGCTCCCTTTTCTGGGAGTAGGAAAACCGCATTTAAAGCCGGAGCAGCAAGAGCAAGTTTTGGCTTATCTTGCTGACTCAGCCTCTAGCTCTTTTGCCTCCTCTCGTGAAACTGGTAAATGTAAAAGCAGCGCGTCGTTAGTGGATGTTCACGGTCAGGGACAAGTCGCTTCCTTGTCCTCTTCAGCAAAAACAACAACAGAGAAGAATGCAGCAGGCGACACAACGGGTTACTCCATGGAGCTCTTTACACATACCGTCCCTGGCTTAGAAAGTGAAGCAGTTAACAGTCCATGCCCATTACAAGTTGAATCTGACATGGAGTGCACTGATGCACAGCCACAGCCAGACTACTATCCTGGTCCTTTGACTCAGACCACAACATTGCCATCGCAGGGTGCTGATCAAGAATCAGACCCTGATGAGACTATGTTGCCCCATCACGAACGCTATACCACCGACCGACACGGTAACACAGACGAAGTTGCACACGAGCTACAAGAAGAGGTAATAGATGACCCAGTTCTTGACCCCGATTGGCAGCCATTGGGGGAACAGGGTGCAGGCGGCAGCAGTTCTGAAGCGGAGGAGGAGGGGCCGCAGCAGGCATCAACATCGCAACAGGTTCCATCTGCCGGGCCCGTATCTTGCCCAAAACGCGTGGCAAAGCTAAAACCTGTTGGAGGACAGCGTGGCCATCCGGTTAAAGCTCAGTCTGCAATGCCTGAAAAGGTATCCGATGCTAGAAAGAGTGCAGTCTGGCATTTTTTTAAACAACATCCAATTGATCAGCGCAAAGTCATCTGTCAAAAATGTTCAACTACCTTAAGCAGAGGACAGAATCTGAAAAGTCTCAATACAAGTTGCATGCATAGACATTTAACCACCATGCATTTGCAAGCCTGGACTAACTACCAAACGTCCCTTAAGGTTGTAGCACCCTCGGCCAATGAAGCTAGTCAGCAACGCAACATCCCTTCCGGCAGTGTAGGGCCACCATTTTCCGCACCACCTGCAGTATCTGTGCAGGTTTCTTTGCCAGGCCAAAGCCGTCAGGGTCAGGGAATCACCAGTTTCGTAGTAGGAAACACTGCATCTAGGGCACCGGTGGCAACAATACCATCTCCCACCGTCTCTCAGTCTGCCATGTCCACCGGCACCCCCGCTAGTTCCACGATCTCCAGCTCTCCAGTCCAGCTCACCCTACATGAGACTATGGTTAGAAAAAGGAAGTACTTAGCCTAGCATCCGCGTACACAGGGTTTGAACGCACACATAGCTAGACTAATCTCGTTAGAGATGATGCCCTACCGGTTAGTTGAAAGCGAAGCTTTCAAAGCCCTGATGGACTACGCTGTACCACGCTACGAGCTACCCAGTCGACACTTTTTTTCCAGAAAAGCCATCCCAGCCCTCCACCAGCATGTTAAAGAGCGCATCGTCCATGCACTCAGGCAATCTGTGAGCACAAAGGTGCACCTGACAACAGATGCATGGACCAGTAGGCATGGCCAGGGACGTTACGTGTCCATCACGGCACACTGGGTAAATGTGGTGGATGCAGGGTCCACAGGGGACAGCAAGTTTGGGACAGTTCTGCCTAGCCCACGGTCTAGGAAACAATTGGCTGTAGCCGTTCGCACCCCCTCCTCCTCCTCTTCGTCCTCCTGCAGAAGCGAGAGCTCGTCCACAGACCGCAGTCGCACAACCACTCCATCCGCAGCTGCCACTGTTGCACACCAGGTCTCCCATTATGGGGCAGCTACTGGCAAACGTCAGCAGGCTGTATTGGCTATGAAGTGTTTGGGCGACAACAGACACACCGCGGAAGTTCTGTCCGAGTTCTTGCAGAAAGAAACGCAGTCGTGGCTGGGCACTGTAGATCTTGAGGCAGGCAAGGTAGTGAGTGATAACGGAAGGAATTTCATGGCTGCCATCTCCCTTTCCCAACTGAAACACATTCCTTGCCTGGCTCACACCTTAAACCTGGTGGTGCAGTGCTTCCTGAAAAGTTATCCGGGGTTATCCGACCTGCTCCTCAAAGTGCGTGGACTTTGCTCACATATCCGCCGTTCGCCCGTACACTCCAGCCGTATGCAGACCTATCAGCGTTCTTTGAACCTTCCCCAGCATCGCCTAATCATAGACGTTGCAACAAGGTGGAACTCAACACTGCACATGCTTCAGAGACTGTGTGAACAGAGGCGGGCTGTTATGTTTTTGTGGGAGGATACACATACACGGGCAGGCAGTAGGATGGCAGACATGGAGTTGTCAGGTGTGCAGTGGTCGAAGATTCAAGACATGTGTCAAGTCCTTCAGTGTTTTGAGGAATGCACACGGCTGGTTAGTGCAGACAACGCCATAATAAGCATGAGCATCCCCCTAATGCGTCTGCTGATGCAAAGTTTGACGCACATAAAGGATCAGGCGTCTGCAGCTGAGGAAGAGGAAAGCCTTGATGACAGTCAGCCATTGTCTGGCCAGGGCAGTGTACAGGACGAGGTAGCGGGCAAAGAGGAGGAGGAGGACGAGGAGGATGATGGGGATGATTATATTTTTAATGAGGAAGCTTTTCCGGGGCCACTGGAAATTGGTGGCGCGGCAAGGCCGGGTTCTGGTTTTTTGAGGGACACAAGTGACGTGGATTTGCCTGAAACTGCCCCTCAACCAAGCACAACCGCAGATTTGAGAACTGGAACTTTGGCCCACATGGCGGATTATGCCTTACGTATCCTCAAAAGGGACACACGCATAACTAAAATGATGAATGATGACGATTACTGGTTGGCCTGCCTCCTTGATCCTCGCTATAAAGGCAAATTGCAAAATATAATGCCACATGAGAACTTGGAACTAATATTAGCAACCAAACAATCAACTCTTGTTGACCGTTTGCTTCTGGCATTCCCTGCACACAGCGCCCGTGATCGTTCTCACACGAGCTGCAGGGGCCAGCAGACCAGAGGAGTTAGAGGGGCAGAAATCAGAAGTGGCGTTGGCCAGAGGGGTTTTCTGACCAGGTTGTGGAGTGATTTTGCTATGACCGCAGACAGGACAGGTACTGCAGCATCAATTCAAAGTGACAGGAGACAACATTTGTCCAGTATGGTTACAAACTATTTTTCATCCCTTATCGATGTTCTCCCTCAACCGTCATTCCCATTTGATTACTGGGCATCAAAATTAGACACCTGGCCAGAATTGGCAGAATATGCATTGCAGGAGCTTGCTTGCCCGGCAGCTAGTGTCCTATCAGAAAGAGTATTCAGTGCTGCAGGTTCAATACTAACAGAAAAAAGGACTCGTCTGGCTACCCAAAATGTAGATGATCTAACCTTCATTAAAATGAACCACAACTGGATTTCGAAATCTTTTGCCCCACCTTGCCCGGCTGACACCTAGCTTTCCTATGAAAAGGTCTTGCCTGTGGACTATTCTGAATGCCTTTTCCAATCTCGTAATTTTCAGCACCTGATTGTCCAGCATACGACATGTTTACACCTCACTAAATGGCCAAACTCCCCACACGGGGCCGTGGTATCGACACTTGGCGACAGCACCCGTGAGAGTGCAGTTTGTCTGAAGAGGTGGGTGAGCCCGCTTTTGGTCGACGGCACTGCCACTGGGCCCCTCCTAGTACAATAAAGTGTCTCTGGCGGTGGTGGTGCGCACCCAACGTCAGACACACCGTTGTAATATGAGGGGCCCTGGGCCTGTACCGCCGGCCACAAGACAGTTTCCCCCCACCCCAGCTCAAACAGTGCTCTACCACTTGCAAAATTATCTCACAGCTCCACCAATGTTTAGTCTATGCGCTGACATCCTTCAATGCCTGCCACTGACAATACCATTGTATTGACATTTTTGTTATGTTAGGCCTTCGATACCTGTCTGTGGTCACTCCTTCCACTAGGCCTCCACTGACCACACCACTGCTGCCCGTGTACCCCTGGAACCAATTTAAAATTGCCTACAGCCATGTGTTATTATTTTAGGCCTTCGATGCCTGTCTGCGGTCACTCCTTCCACTAGGCCTCTACTGACCACACCACTGCTGCCAGTGTACCCCTGGAACCAATTTAAAATTGCCTACAGCCATGTGTTATTATTTTAGGCCTTCGATGCCTGTCTGCGGTCACTCCTTCCACTAGGCCTCCACTGACCACACCACTGCTGCCCGTGTACCCCTGGAACCAATTTAAAATTGCCTACAGCCATGTGTTATTATTTTAGGCCTTCGATGCCTGTCTGCGGTCACTCCTTCCACTAGGCCTCCACTGACCACACCACTGCTGCCCGTGTACCCCTGGAACCAATTTAAAATTGCCTACAGCCAGCCCAATTTTTTTATTTTAGGCCTTCGATGCCTGTCTGCGGTCCATTCTTTCAACTACTACTACACTGACCAGGTCACTGCTGCCCGTGTACCCCTGTAACCAATTTAAAATTGCCTACAGCCATGTGTTATTATTTTAGGCCTTCGATGCCTGTCTGCGGTCACTCCTTCCACTAGGCCTCCACTGACCACACCACTGCTGCCCGTGTACCCCTGGAACCAATTTAAAATTGCCTACAGCCATGTGTTATTATTTTAGGCCTTCGATGCCTGTCTGCGGTCACTCCTTCCACTAGGCCTCCACTGACCACACCACTGCTGCCCGTGTACCCCTGGAACCAATTTAAAATTGCCTACAGCCAGCCCAATTTTTTTATTTTAGGCCTTCGATGCCTGTCTGCGGTCCATTCTTTCAACTACTACTACACTGACCAGGTCACTGCTGCCCGTGTACCCCTGTAACCAATTTAAAATTGCCTACAGCCATGTGTTATTATTTTAGGCCTTCGATGCCTGTCTGCGGTCACTCCTTCCACTAGGCCTCCACTGACCACACCACTGCTGCCCGTGTACCCCTGGAACCAATTTAACCCTGCTGTTCTGTTCGGTCTGGGGAGACCTATTTTGAACTTTGGTATTTTTTGGGGTGTTCAAGATGCGGTTCTGAAACTTGTGGTTGATTGACTTAAATGAGGATGGGTCGGTCGGCCACGGGTTTCAGAGTCGCATCTTGAATATTTTAAAGAATATTGAAGTTCAAAGTCGGTCATTTTTGACCAACCGAACAGCAGGGTTAAAATTGCCTACAGCCATGTGTTATTATTTTAGGCCTTCGATGCCTGTCTGCGGTCACTCCTTCCACTAGGCCTCCACTGACCACACCACTGCTGCCCGTGTACCCCTGGAACCAATTTAAAATTGCCTACAGCCAGCCCAATTTTTTTATTTTAGGCCTTCGATGCCTGTCTGCGGTCCATTCTTTCAACTACTACTACACTGACCAGGGCACTGCTGCCCGTGTACCCCTGGAACCAACATCAGAAAATATAAAAATAAGTATTTTGCTTACAAAAAAGAAAATACTGGAGAGATATCAAATGCAGACATTTTAACATTAAAAACAAACACACAACTAAAATCTGGTACAGTACTAAAAATGGCCACCAGCTACAATTACTTTCTCCTGCAAGTAGTTAACTGAAAGGTTTTTTAAATTGAAAACACAGATATGGCATCCACCGAGCGTTGTCCTGTCGCGTCTTCTTTATATTATTGCCGAGAAGATGCAAAACAATGAAAATAATAAAATCATTAATTACCAAAATAATAGAGAAAGTCAACACCACATTGCAAATAAACATTCATTCCAAATAAAGAAGCAGGGCGCGTCCGAGGGTGAGTATATACCTAATAAGAATATAATCACCCTCGGACGCGCAATGCTTATTTCCAACAGCCTTCCTTCCTAAGAATCAGCCCTTCCGTGGTGTAGAGAGACGTTGTGTTACACTCCAAGGTGTTCCCCAGGTTGCCTTTCCTGAGCTTCGATCTTCCGGCTCTCGTTTAGTAGTTGTTGGAAACTACGCTGCATTAGGCCTTCAAATTGGGTATGGGGTGTAGAGAGATGGTGTGTTCCACTCCAAGGTGTTCCCCAGGTTGCCTTTCCTGAGCTTCGATCTTCCGGCTCTCGTTTAGTAGTTCTTGGAAACTACACTGCATTAGGCCTTCAAATTGGGTATGGGGTGTAGAGAGAGGGTGTGTTACACTCCAAGGTGTTCCCCAGGTTGCCTTTCCTGAGCTTCGATCTTCATGCTCTCGTTTAGTAGTTGTCGGAAACTACGCTGCATTAGGCCTACAAATTGGGTATGGGGTGTAGAGAGAGGGTTTGTTACACTCCAAGGTGTTCCCCAGGTTGCCTTTCCTGAGCTTCGATCTTCCGACTCTCGTTTAGTAGTTGTTGGAAACTACGCTGCATTAGGCCTTCAAATTGGGTATGGGGTGTAGAGAGAGGGTGTGTTATACTCCAAGGTGTTCCCCAGGTTGCCTTTCCTGAGCTTCGATATTCCGGCTCTCGTTTAGTAGTTGTTGGAAACTACACTGCATTAGGCCTACAAATTTGGTATGGGGGAAACATTGGCGCATCTGCGGTCCCTCCTTCCTCTAGGCCTCCACTGACCTGTCTACTGCTGCCCGTGTTCCCCTGGAACCAATTTTAAATTGCCTACAGGCAGCCCAATTTATTATGTTAGGGCTTCGAAGCCTGTCTGCGGTCCCTCCTTCCACTAGGCCTCCACTGACCTGTCTACTGCTGCCCGTGTACCCCTTGAACCAACATCATAAAATAAAAAAAAAAGTATTTTGCTTATAAAAAAGAAAATACTGGTGAGATATCAAATGCAGACATTTTAACATTAAAAACAAACACACAACTAAAATCTGGTACAGTACTAAAAATGGCCACCAGCTACAATTACTTTCTCCTGCAAGTAGTTAACTGAAAGGTTTTTTAAATTGAAAACACACATATGGCATCCACCGAGTGTTGTCCTGTCGCGTCTTCTTTATATTATTGCCGAGAAGATGCAAAACAATGAAAATAATAAAATCATTAATTACCAAAATAATAGAGAAAGTCAACACCACATTGCAAATAAACATTCATTCCAAATAAAGAAGCAGGGCGCGTCCGAGGGTGAGTATATACCTAATAAGAATATAATCACCCTCGGACGCGCAATGCTTATTTCGAACAGCCTTCCTTCCTAAGAATCAGCCCTTCCGTGGTGTAGAGAGACGTTGTGTTACACTCCAAGGTGTTCCCCAGGTTGCCTTTCCTGAGCTTCGATCTTCCGGCTCTCGTTTAGTAGTTGTTGGAAACTACGCTGCATTAGGCCTTCAAATTGGGTATGGGGTGTAGAGAGATGGTGTGTTCCACTCCAAGGTGTTCCCCATGTTGCCTTTCCTGAGCTTCGATCTTCCGGCTCTCGTTTAGTAGTTCTTGGAAACTACACTGCATTAGGCCTTCAAATTGGGTATGGGGTGTAGAGAGAGGGTGTGTTACACTCCAAGGTGTTCCCCAGGTTGCCTTTCCTGAGCTTCGATCTTCATGCTCTCGTTTAGTAGTTGTCGGAAACTACGCTGCATTAGGCCTACAAATTGGGTATGGGGTGTAGAGAGAGGGTTTGTTACACTCCAAGGTGTTCCCCAGGTTGCCTTTCCTGAGCTTCGATCTTCCGGCTCTCGTTTAGTAGTTGTTGGAAACTACGCTGCATTAGGCCTTCAAATTGGGTATGGGGTGTAGCGAGAGGGTGTGTTACACTCCAAGGTGTTCCCCAGGTTGCCTTTCCTGAGCTTCGATCTTCCGGCTCTCGTTTAGTAGTTCTTGGAAACTACACTGCATTAGGCCTTCAAATTGGGTATGGGGTGTAGAGAGAGGGTGTGTTACACTCCAAGGTGTTCCCCAGGTTGCCTTTCCTGAGCTTCGATCTTCCGGCTCTCGTTTAGTAGTTCTTGGAAACTACACTGCATTAGGCCTACAAATTGGGTATGGGGTGGAGAGAGATGGTGTGTTACCCTCCAAGGTGGTCCCCAGGTTTCCTTGCCATTGCTTCGGTCTTCCGACTCTCGTTTAGTAGTTGTAGAAAAGTACACTGCATTAGGCCTACAAAATGGGTATGGGGTGGAGAGAGATGGTGTGTTACACTCCAAGGTGTTCCCCAGGTTGCCTTTCCTGAGCTTCTATCTTCAGGCTCTCATTAAATTGTGGTTAAATGGAACAACTGCATTTGGCGTACTAGTTGGTTTGGGGCCTACTATCGGTGTCTGCCACTCCTTGCTGTTCTCCTGGTTTCCTGTCCTGAAATTCCATTTTCAGGCTCTCGTTAAGTAGTTGTTAATGTTAGACTGCATTTGGCCTACTAGTTGGGTTGGGGCCTACTATCGGTGTCTGCCACTCCTTGCTGTTCTCCTCCACTGAACAAAGCTGTGCCGCCTGTTTACTACGGTTGCCAATTTTGAACTGCATTTCGACTACTTACTGATTTGGCCCTACTCTCTGTGTCAGCCTCTCATTCCAGTTGTCCTCCACTGCAATGCCCCCTGGTTATTCCTGTGTTACCAATTTTGAACTGCATTTAGCCCACTTTATTCTTTGGGCCTATATCTGTGTTTCCACTTCATCGTGCCCATTGCCCAGCCAGTGATAGATGAGTCTGCTGGTACATTGACCCATAACGCAACATTCCCCGTGCATGCTACACAACAACATTGTGACCCTGCTGAAAGTCAGGTTGCTCTTCCCGCATACCATACCACCTTACACGGGGACAAAGAGGAAGGTGCAGATGAAAGTGCAGGTTCCTTCATCAGGTGGGGGGAGGAATACTAGTTGGCGACGTCACTGGCACAGGGCCTCTCATAGTACGCAAAAGTGTTGCTGCCGGTGGGAGGCGCCCCCGCCGTGCAAACACACCGCTGTACTTTGAGGGGCCCTGTGCCAGTGCCAATGCCAACAAGTGGGCCCCCCCTGCTTGCTCAGGATCACAGCACTTGCAAAGTTGAAATACTTACCTCTCCCTGCTCCACTGCCGTGACGTGGTCCAGATTTCCTGGGCCCACTAATTACTTGAACCAGCCCTACCCCACACAACTTTAGCCAAATGACCCCCAATTTCAAATGCCTTCCAATTATTATAAGGTAAATTACGCTTGACAAGCTTCATTAAGAAGAATGGATGGTTTTGACATTAAAATGGGCACTCTAGGTGTTTTCCTGGCCCCCACTCACTGCCGACTATGCTGCCCCATTGACTTGCATTGGCTTTCGTGTTTCGGTCGATCCCGACTTTACGTCATAATCGGCCGATTTCACTCGACCCGACTTTTGAGATAGTCGGGTTTTGCGAAACCCGGCTCGACTCTAAAAAGGTCAAGGTCGCTCAACTCTAGTCTTAACCCCTTAGTGACAGAGCCAATTTGGTACTTAATGACTGAGCCAATTTTTACAATTCTGACCACTGTCCCTTTATGAGGTTATAACTCTAAAACGCTTTAACGGATCCTGCTGATTCTGAGATTGTTTTTTTCATGACATATTGTACTTCATGATAGTGGTAAAATTTCTTCGATATTACTTGCAATTATTTATAAAAAAAAAATGGAAATATGGCGAAAATTTTTTAAAATTTAGCAATTTTCAAACTTTGAATTTTTATGCCCTGAAATCAGAGAGATATGTCACACAAAATAGTCAATATATAACAATTCACACATGTCTTCTTTACATTAGCACAATTTTGGAAACAATTTTTTTTGTTAGGAAGTTATAAGGGTTAAAAGTTGACCAGCGATTTCTCATTTTTACAACAAAATTTACAAAACCATTTTTTTAGGGACTATCTCACATTTAAAGTCACTTTGAGGGGTGTACATGCCAGAAAATACCCAAACTTGACACCATTCTAAAAACTATACCCCTCAAGGTGCTCAAAACCACATTCAATAAGTTTATGAACCCTTTATGTGCTTCACAGGAACTGAAACAATGTGGAAGGAAAAAATGAACATTTAACTTTTTTTGCAAACATTTTATTCACAACCAATTTTTTTTTCACAAGTGTAAAAAGAGAAAATGAACCACAAAATGTGTTGTGCAATTTCTCCTGAATATGCAGATACCCCATATGTAGGGGTGAACCACTGATTAGGCACACGGCAGAGCTTGGAAGAGAAGGAGCGCCTTTTGACTTTTTCAATGCAGAATTGGCTGGAATTGAGATCGGACGCCATGTCGTGTTTGGGGTGCCCCTGATGGGCCTAAACAGTGGAAACCTCCCACAAGTGACCCCATTTTGGAAACTATACCCATTATGGAACTTATGTAGATGTGCGGCGAGCACTTTAAACTACCTAGTGCTTCACAGAAATTGATAACGTAGAGCCGTGAAAATAAACCTTTTTTTTTCCTCAAAAAAATATTTTTTAGCTGGCAAATTTTTATTTTCTCAAGGGTAACATGAGAAATTGGACCACAAAATTTATTCAGCAATTTATCCTGAGTACGCTAATACCCCATATGTGGGGGGGACCACTGTTTGGGTGCATGGCAGAGCTCGGTAGGGAAGGAGAGCCGTTTTGGAATGCAGACTTTGATAGAATGGTCTGCAGGCGTTATGTTGCGTTTGCAGAGCCCCTGATGTATCTAAACAGTTGAAACCCCCCAATTCTAACTCCAACCCTAACCCCAACACACCCCTAACCCTAATCCCAACCCGATCCATAATCCTAATCACAGCCCTAACCCAAATCACCCCTAACCCTAATCCCAACCCTAACCATAACCCTAATCAAAACCCTAAACCCAACACACCCCTAATCGTAATCTCAACCCTAACCTCAAACCTAACCCTAATCCCAATACACCTCAAATCCCAACTCTAACCTTAACCCTAATCCCAAACCTAACCGTAATTCCAAATGTAACCCAAATGCCAACCCTAACCCTAATGCCAACCCTAAACCTAATCCAAACCCTAATCCCAACCCTAACCCCAACTTTAGCCCCAACCCTAACCCTATCCCCAACCCTAACCCTAACTTTAGCAGTAACCCTAACCCTATCACTAACCCTAACCCTAACTTTAGCCCTAACCCTAACCCTAACTCTAGCCCTAACCCTAACTTTAGCCCCAACTTTAACCCTAGCCCCAACCCTAACTTTAGCCCCAACCCTAACCCTAGCCCTAACGCTAACTTTAGCCCCAACCCTAGCCCTAACTGTAGCCCCAACCCTAGCCCTAACTTTAGCCCCAACCCTAACCCTAACTATAGCCCTAACCCTAATTGGAAAATGGATATACATACATTTTTTTTTATTTTATTATTTTTTCCTAACTAAGTGGGTGATAAAGGGGGGTTATTTCCATTTTTTTTTAATTTTGATCACTGTGATAGGATCTCACAGTGACCAAAATAAAACAAGAGGAAGAATCTTCCTCTGCCGGCCGACAGATCACGGCGTGCGCACTGCGCATGCGCCCGCCATTTTCTTCCCAGAGGAAGATGCTGGCGGCCAGGAGAAGAAGCAGGAGGACCCAGAGACATTGGTAAGTATAACAGGGTCCCTCATCCCCCTATTTCTCCATCCTCTGATGTGCGATCTCAACAGAGTACAGAGAATAACACGCCGCATTTTTTTTTTTTGCCGTCGCCGATTGTTTACCGGTGATCACAAAACAGGAGTTGGTAAGAACCGATCATGTTCTTTGGGGTCTCGGCTACCCCCGGCAGCCGAGACTGCCATTTTTTTGCAGGAAGAAGATGGCGGCACCTATGGGGAACCACGAGTAGCACCGGGGGAGATGGGTGAGTATCTGGGGCGATCGGGAACCCCATTTCTCTGTCCTCTGTCCCATTTCTCTGTCCTCTGATATGCGATCACATCGGAGGATAGAGAAATTAAATGGCAAATCGCTTTTAATTTGCAACCGCCGGTAAACAGTTAATTACCGGCGATCGCAACTTGGGGTCGGTATAAACCAACCCGAATCATGGTCTCTGGGATCTCGGCTACCCCCGGCAAACGAGACCCCAGAGAAAATCCGATTCTGGGGGCGCTATACACTTTTTCCACAGTGCCATTAATTAACGGCGCTGTGGTTTAAGTACCCTTTACTGCCGCCATTAAATGGCGTATCGACAGTCGCTAAGGGGTTAAGGGTTGTTGTTAATAGCCACCTTAATACATTGACCCTGAATTATCAAAGCAATATTGCAAGATCTCTGGTGTAAATTGCTTTGAAAAGTTGCAACATTTTGATGCAACTGTGAGTTATGCAAAAATGTTGTGACTTTTGGCATTTTCACACCCGTTTCTCTCAGTTCTGACAAAATGAGCAGAGTTGGAATAAGAGGGTGTTGCAGTGTGATGCCACAACTCCTCTAATTCATGACGAGCTGTGATATGCCTATGCCAGAAATCTTACCCCAGACAGGAGTAAGATTTCTGGCATGGTGCACAGATTTGCACGCTACTCGTCAGCCACTCTAGATTATGAATAAAGAACATTTCACTCCACCACACCCACTGATGAAGACCGCCTATAAAATTGTCAGTCTTGATCAATCAGAGCACTGTACAGTGCGAGGATTCACTGCTTTCTGAGCCAAGACAGTAGGGTATGTCTGAGTTATAGATACAGCCAGCCAGTGGACGTGGCCTCACTTCCATACAATTACATACTATTATTCGTGTGCTTTTATTTAAAGTACTTTTTTCTAAGTTCTCGCAGTTATACCATGGCAGTTAGACAGGGCAGGAGACAGGTAAGAAAATCTAAATCTATTCCCTGTTCATTTGGCGCAGAACAAATACTCACCATATGTATTTGTATATTCTATATCCTGGCTGCCGCATTCACTCACATTCACCGCCCTTGCATTAACTCTTTTCACTCCATCCATATCGGCCCCTCTGTCCTTCCCTCTCCTATGTATAGCACTCATGCTCTGTTCACATTGCTTAACAGCGCAGATCCATTTAGTCCCACCGTCCAACACAAGAGACGCTCTCACAAATCACTTAACCATCTGCTTACTCTTTCTATCCTCCTTCTCCTAGTCGCTGGAGACATCTCTCCCAACTCCGGCCCCCATGTTATAGCCAGTCAAACCTCCCAACTGCTACACTCAGAAACCCCTCTAACCTTATTAATATTCCATGCATGCCTTCTGTCTTTTTCAATTGTGCCCTTTGGAATTCTCGCTCTGTGTGTAATAAACTATCCTTCATCCATGACTTCTTCCTTTCTAATTCTCTTAATCTCCTGGCTCTTACTGAAACCTGGATCCAGCAAGCAGACACCACCGCTGCTTCTGCTCTTTCATATGGTGGACTACACTTTTCTCATACCCCAAGATCGGATAACAGAGCAGGTGGAGGCGTTGGTCTGCTCTTTTCACCCAAATGTACCTTCCAAGTTATCCCCCAAGTGCCCTCACTTGTCTTCCCTTCCTTTGAGGTCCATGCTGTCAGACTCTATATCCCCTTCTCCATGTGAGTGGCGGTGGTGTATCGTCCTCCCGGCCCCTCTCATCAGTTCCTGGATCACTTTGCCACCTGGTTCCACACTTTCTCTCCTGTGACATCCCCACCCTCATCATGGGTGATTTCAACTTCCCCATTGCTTCTCCCCTCTCCCCATCTGCTTCTCCCTTTTATCTCTAATCTCCTCTTTCGGCCTCTCGCAGCATACTAACTCTCCAACGCATGAAGATGGAAACTCCCTCGACTTAGTCTTCTCCCGGCTTTGCTCAGTGGATGATTTCACAAACTCCTCTCTCCCGCTCTCTGACCACAACCTTCTTTCATTCTCTATCAAGAACTTCCATCCCGCTCAGGTCACCCCCACTTTCCACACTTATAGAAACATACAGGCCATTAACACCCAGAGACTTATGAAGAACTTGCAGTCCTCATTGGCCCCAATCTCCTCCATCTCATGTCCTGACTCTGCTCTGAAGCATTACAATGAAACCCTGCAAAGTGCTCTGGATGAAGCTGCACCGCCTATACATAAAACAACTCAGCACAGATGGCAACAACCGTGGCACACACTGCAAACACGTTTCCTCCAGCGGTGCCCCAGGTTCGCCGAACGTCTGTGGGGAAAATCTAATCTACCCGAAGACTTCATCCATTATAAGTTCATGCTAAAAACATACAACTCTGCCCTTCACCTCTCCAAACAAACCTATTTCAACACCCTCATCACCTCACTGTCCAATAACCCTAAACGTCTCTTTGACACTTTCCAGTCTCTACTCAACCCAAGAGTGCAGGCCCCAACCACGGATCCCAGCGCTGACAATCTGGCCAATTACTTCAAAGAAAAAATTGACCACAGTAATCAGGCTCCTTGCATCTTCTCACCCAACCACTTGCACCAGTGACCCCATTCCGTCACATCTCCTCCAGTCCCTTTCCCTGGCTGTCACCTCTTACCTAACAAAAATATTCAACCTTTCTCTCACTTCCGGTATTTTTCCATCCTCATTTAAGCATGCCATCATACATCCATTACTTAAAAAACCATCTCTCGATCAAAACTGTGCCACTAATTATAGACCTGTCTCTAATCTTCCCTTCATCTCTAAACTCCTCGAACGCCTGGTCCACTCCCCTCTTACCCGCTATCTCTCAGATAACTCTCTTCTCGACCCTCTTCAATCGGGTTTCCGCTCTTTACACTCTACTGAAACTGCCCTCACTAAAGTCTCTAATAACCTACTGTTAGAATCAGGCTGCACTCAGATGTCGTCCGAGTGCAGTCTGTAACGCTGAAGGCGACGAGAACAAAGAGTGGACCCACTGGACCGTGGCACCGAACCTCCCCTGAGCGAGCACTCCAGAGTGGAACCAACCCCTATACAGGGACTGTTAGAAGGCAAGCACAGGGAAAACTAGTACCACGGAGGCCAGGACCAGGGATCGGCTCCAGGAAAAGGAAACAGGGAGAAAAAATGGGGAAAAACAGAAAGGGAAGAAGGTGACGGAGGAAAACCTGGGTGAGAAGTAAAGGAGGTGAGGAACGGACTGAGGAAAGGGAAAACACAGGAACTGCGGAACACAGGAGCAGGAACTGAAAGAGAAAACAGGAGAACAAGAGGTTAAACAACACAGGGCTGGAAAGGTACAAGACTGGGAATGCACAGGACTGGTAAAGCACAGAAAACTATGCGGCCTAACTAAAGCAGGAAAACACAATAATCAGGCGCCTCCACAAAGGGAGGAGGGCCAGAAATACCTGAGGCCAGACTTTGATTGGCAGGAAGTACTTCCGGGTCAAGTCATGGAGGGATAGAAGAGCAGAAGGAGCGCGCGCGGTCAGAGCCTACTGCGCCTGCGCAACCCACAGGAGCGCGCAGCTGAGTGCAGGGAGGACGCGCGCCGGGATGCAAGCACCGAGCCCCAGAGTGAGGAGGACGCAGCAAGGACAACAGCTGACCTGGACTCGGCGGCAGCAGGAGGAGTGCCAGGAACAGGAGCCGAGGTAACAGTACCCCCTCCCTTACACCCCCTCCTACTACTCTTAGACAAAAACTTCTTAAGAATGCGAGGAGCATTAATGTTCTCCCTAGGTTCCCAAGACCTCTGCTCAGGACCAAAACCCTTCCAATCAACCAAAAAGAATATCTTGCCCCCGACTCTTTTGGATGCTAAGATATCCTCCACCTCAAAAACGTTATCTTCAGAGATTGGAGGAGGAGAAGGACTCGGAACGGAATGAAAACAATTAAGAATGACCGGTTTTAGGAGAGAGACGTGGAAGACATTAGGAATACGGAGTGAGACAGGTAACCTGAGCTTGTAAGCAACATTGTTAATGCGCCGGAGGACTTCAAAAGGACTGATATAACGAGGTCCAAGCTTGTAAGAAGGAATCTTCAATCTAATATATATTGAAGACAGCCAAACCTTTTCGCCAGGAAGAAAAGATGGAGTCTCCAGACGCCTCTTGTCAGCATGTCTCTTCATGCGTTCACCTGACCTCTTCAGGGCTTCCTTAGCCTCCAGCCAGATTTTGGAGAAATCCACAGTCACGGATTCAGCTGCTGGAACCCCGGCGGAGGCAGAGATGGGCAATGGAACCCTGGGATGCATGCCATAGACCACAAAGAAAGGAGACTTGCCTGAAGACTCGCCAGGGTGGTTATTGTAGGCAAACTCAGCCCATGGAAGAAGACTTGATCAATTATCGTGATGTGCATTAGAGAAATGGCGAAGATAGGTCGCCAACACCTGATTGACACGTTCCACTTGCCCGTTGGTTTGAGGGTGATACGCGGAAGAGAAATCCAATTTGACCTCCAGGAGACCGCAGAGAGCCCTCCAAAATGGAGAAGTAAACTGCACACCTCGATCTGACACCATGTGTGATGGGAAACCATGAAGTCGGAAAACATGCTGGACAAAAACTTTTGCCAGTTCATGAGCTGAAGGTAGTTGCTGTAACGGAACAAAGTGTGCCATCTTGGAGAAGCCGTCTACTACTACCAGGATGGTAGTGAAACCGGAAGAGCAGGGTAGATCCGTGATGAAATCCAAGGCAATGTGTTGCCAAGGAGTAGAAGGAACAGGTAACGGAAGCAAAAATCCAGAAGGTAATCTTCTGGGAACTTTAACCTTGGCGCAAGAGGAGCAAGAAGCAGAGAAGTCAATCACATCTTGGCGGAGAGAGGGCCACCAGTAAAACCGAGAGATGAGCTCCAAAGTCTTTTTAACCCTGACATGACCAGAGATTTTGGAGGAGTGGCCCCATCACAACACTTGAGTTCTCTTGGTCTCAGGAACAAAGGTCTTGCCAGGCGGTGGAGTAATCAACCTCACGGGAGCCACATAGATGACCTTGAGAGGATCAATGATGTGAGAGAGATCCTCCTCCACATCTTGAGGTTGAAAAGACCGGGATAAGGCATCTGCTTTGACATTCTTCAGACCAGGACGAAAATGCAATTCAAAATCAAAGCGAGCGAAGAACAAGGACCACCTGGCCTGTCGGGGATTGAGCCTCCGGGCAGACTGGATGTAGGCCAGATTCTTGTGGTCAGTGAAGATGATAAACGGATGAACAGCTCCCTCCAGTAAATGGCGCCACTACTCAAGGGCCATCTTGATGGTTAGCAACTCTCTATCCCCAATAGAATAGTTGCACTCCGCAGGAGAGAAGGCTTTAGAAAAGAATCCGCAGGAAACCAATCGACCGGAAGAAGACTTTTGGGATAACACTGTGCCAGCTCCAGTGGAAGAGGCGTCCACTTCCAGGATGAACGGCTTATTAGCCTCAGGCCGATGCAATACTGGTGCGGTAGAGAAAGCCTGTTTAAGACTAGAGAAAGCCTCTTCGGCCTCTGAAGACCAAACAATAGAACTGGATCCCTTCCGAGTGAGGTTGGAGATAGGCTTGATGATGGACGAGAAATGCGGAATAAATTGTCGGTAGTAGTTAGCAAAACCGAGGAAGCGTTGGATAGCTTTCACCCCAACCGGACGAGGCCACTGTAGGATAGCGGACAACTTCTCTGGATCCATCTCCAATCCATTCTCAGAGACAATATACCCCAAAAAGGGCAAAGAAGATCGTTCGAAGAGACACTTTTCCATCTTAGCATAAAGGCGATTCTCCCGGAGGCGCTGCAGGACCAGACGAACGCTTCTTCTGTGGGAAGACAGATCCGGTGAGAAGATGAGGATATCATCAAGGTAGACCACAACGCAGGAGTAAAGCAGATCCCGAAAGATGTCGTTTACAAATTCTTGAAAGACTGCGGGAGCATTACACAAACCAAAGGGCATGACAAGATACTCGTAATGTCCATCCTGGGTGTTGAAGGCAGTCTTCCACTCATCCCCTGGGCGAATACGAACGAGATTGTAGGCTCCACGTAGGTCCAACTTCGAGAAGATCCGTGCCCCTCTCAAGCGATCAAAGAGCTCTGGAATTAACGGCAAAGGGTATTTATTTTTTACTGTGATGTCATTCAAACCTCGATAGTCAATGCAGGGACGTAAAGAGCCGTCCTTCTTTTTCACAAAGAAAAAGCCGGCACCAGCAGGCGAGGAGGATTTCCTTATAAAACCCTTAGCGAGATTTTCTTGGATGTACTCAGACATGGCAGATGTCTCAGCAGGGGATAAAGGATAGATCCGACCTCTGGGCGGAGTGGTTCCGGGACGTAACTCGACAGGACAATCATAGGGCCGATTAGGCGGAAGAGTCTCGGCTTCTTTCTTGTCGAAAATGTCAGAAAAGGACCAATAGGCAGGAGGCAAGCCCACGGGGCCAGACGAGGATTGAGAGACCGTAACTGGTCGGACAGAAGCCAAACACCTCTCTTGACACGGATGTCCCTACCGAAGAATCTCACCAGAACGCCAATCCAGGACGGGTTCGTGAGTCCGAAGCCAAGGAAGACCGAGCAAAAGGGGATGAGACAAATTGGGCAAAACGTAGAGAGCAATCTTCTCTTGGTGTAGAGCTCCCACTTGCAGAGTTACCTCCTCGGTAACCATAGAGATGATCTCCTGCAGAGGCTTGCCATCAACGGAAGCAATCATTCGTGGACATCTCAGGGCGACCACCGGAATCTGGTATTTCTTCACCTCCTTAAGCCGGATAAAGTTACCTGCCGCACCCGAATCCAAATATGCTAGTTCCGAGCCACGTCTCTGACCCTGAATTATAAGAACAGAAAGAGTAAGAGGTGGAGAGGGTTCAAACACACTTAGGGAGGCCTCTCTTACCTGTCCTAAGTGGAGGCGTTTCCCGGCCTCTCAGGACATGAACGCAGGAAATGAGATGCTCCACCACAGTACAAGCAAAGACCTTGTGCCAGCCTCTCTCTTCTGCGTTGGTCCGCCATCTTGACCCGATCAACCTGCATGGGTTCAGGAGCAGCACTACCGGAAGAAAGCGAAGGCCGAAGAGTGAGAGGACACTGAACAGATAAAGAGGAAGGGCGCATAGGCCTCCTCTCCCTAGCAGCCTCTCTAGAGCGCTCTTGGAAGCGCAAATCAATGCGTGCAGCAAGTGAAATGAGCTCCTCCAAGGAAGTAGGAGTATCCCGTCCTGCGAGCTCATCTTTAATCTTTCCCGACAAACCACGCCAAAAGGTACCTACCAACGCCTCGTTGTTCCACCCTAGTTCAGAAGATAGGGTACGAAAGCGTATGGCATACTGCCCCACAGAGAGGGTACCCTGATGAAGATTAAAAAGAGCCTCAGTCGTGGAAGCGAGCCTTCCGGGCTCATCAGAAACCCTTCTGAAAGTGTCCAAAAAGGTGACTATACTGGTCACAATAGGGTCGTCTCGTTCCCAGAGGGGATTCACCCAGGAAAGGGCCTCACCCTCCAAATGAGACACGATAAAGGCGACCTTAGCCCGGTCGGCAGGGTACTGTTGGGGCAACCACTCGAAGTGTAAACGACACTGGTTGAGGAAACCAGTTTGGGATCGCCACTGTAGCAAGGTGGTTTACCCAAACGAGGAGTAGGCGCTGTGGCAGTATCAGGAGGTCGGGAAGAACTTTGCGAAGAAGCCGATTGCAAGGAATGTAAGCAATCATCCATGGACGCCATATAAGACAGGATGTGCGCCTGGGTATCACTTTGCTGTACCAGCTCTTGCTGGAGGCTGGCCAACTGAGTAGCATTCCCAGGATCCGCGGCTTGTAAAGCAGACAAGCGGGAGTCCATTGTCTTCATAAAAGACATGATGCGAGTCTGGTTTTCACGCAAGAAAACTAACTCCTTCTGGGCAGAGGCCCCAGCGGGGTCCATGGCCTGATTATACTGTTAGAATCAGGCTGCACTCAGATGTCGTCCGAGTGCAGTCTGTAACGCCGAAGGCGACGAGAACAAAGAGTGGACCCACTGGACCGTGGCACCGAACCTCCCCTGAGCGAGCACTCCAGAGTGGAACCAACCCCTATACAGGGACTGTTAGAAGGCAAGCACAGGGAAAACTAGTACCACGGAGGCCAGGACCAGGGATCGGCTCCAGGAAAAGGAAACAGGGAGAAAAAATGGGGAAAAACAGAAAGGGAAGAAGGTGACGGAGGAAAACCTGGGTGAGAAGTAAAGGAGGTGAGGAACGGACTGAGGAAAGGGAAAACACAGGAACTGCGGAACACAGGAGCAGGAACTGAAAGAGAAAACAGGAGAACAAGAGGTTAAACAACACAGGGCTGGAAAGGTACAAAACTGGGAATGCACAGGACTGGTAAAGCACAGAAAACTATGCGGCCTAACTAAAGCAGGAAAACACAATAATCAGGCGCCTCCACAAAGGGAGGAGGGCCAGAAATACCTGAGGCCAGACTTTGATTGGCAGGAAGTACTTCCGGGTCAGGTCATGGAGGGATAGAAGAGCAGAAGGAGCGCGCGCAGTCAGAGCCTACTGCGCCTGCGCAACCCACAGGAGCGCGCAGCTGAGTGCAGGGAGGACGCGCGCCGGGATGCAAGCACCGAGCCCCGGAGTGAGGAGGACCCAGCAAAGACATCAGATGACCTGGACTCGGCGGCAGCAGGAGGAGTGCCAGGAACAGGAGCCGAGGTAACACCTACTAACAGCTAAATCTAATGGTCACTACTCCATGCTAATTCTCTTGGATCTCTCCGCAGCATTCGACACTCTGGATCATCAGCTCCTCCTCACTATGCTCCGGTCCATCAGCCTCAAAGACACCGTTCTCTCCTGGTTCTCCTCCTGGTTCTCCTCCTATCTCTCAGACCGATCCTTCACTGTATCTTTTGCTGGTTCCTCCTCCTCTCACCTTCCCCTTACTATTGGGGTTCCTCATGGATCAGTCCTAGGCCCCCTATTTTTCTCTTTGTATACTGCCCCTATTGGACAAACAATCAGTAGATTTGGTTTCCAGTACCATTTCTATGCTGATGACACCCAATTATACACTTCTTCTCCTGTTATCACGCCGACCTTTTTAGTAAACACCAGTGATTGTCTGACCGCTGTCTCTAACATCATGTCCTCCCTCTATCTGAAATTGAACCTGTCAAAAACTGAACTCCTCGTGTTTTCTCCCTCTATTAACCTACCTTTGCATGACAATGCCATCTCCGTGTGCAGGTTCATCATTACTCCAAAGCAACATGCCCGCTGCCTTGGGGTCATACTTGATTCCGAGCTTTCATTCACCCCCCGCATCCGATCACTGGCTCACTCTTCTTATCTGCATCTCAAAAACATTTTTAGAATTCACCCTTTTCTTACTTTCGACTCTGCAAAAACTCTTACTGTTTCACTTATTCATTCTCATCTGGACTATTGTAACTCTCTACTAATTGGCCTCCCTCTTACAAAACTTTCCCCGCTCCAATCTGTCCTGAATGCTGCAGCCAGGATCATATTCCTCACCAACCGTTACACCGATGCCTCTACCTTGTGCCAGTCATTACACTGGTTACCCATCCACTCAAGAATCCAGTACAAAACCACTACCCTCAACCACAAAGCACTCCATGGCTTAGCACCACCCTACATCTCCTCCTTGGTCTCAGTCTACCACCTTACCCGTGCCCTCCGATACGCTAATGACCTCAGGTTAGCATCCTCAATAATCAGAACCTCCCATTCCCGTCTCCAAGACTTTACACGTGCTGCGCCGATTCTTTGGAATGCACTACCTAGGTTAATACGATTAATCCCCAATCCCCACAGTTTTAAGCGTGCCCTAAAAACTCATTTGTTCATATTGGCCTACCACATCAACGCATTAACCTAACTATCCCTGTGTGGCCCATTAAAAAAAAAAAACATAATCAGGTTCCTCGCAACATGTTCTCATACACTTTATGCAGTTATTAGCCCTTTGTGTCTGTACTGCTACATACTTTGGCAGTTAAGTGGTTCATGCAGCTTTACATGAACACCTGAGCCTTAAGGCCCCTTCACATTAAGCGACGCTGCAGCGATACCGACAATGATCCGGATCGCTGCAGCGTCGCTGTTTGGTCGCTGGAGAGCTGTCACACAGACCGCTCTCCAGCGACCAACGATGCCGGTAACCAGGGTAAACATCGGGTAACTAAGCGCAGGGCCGCGCTTAGTAACCCGATGTTTACCCTGGTTACCATGCTAAAAGTAAAAAAAAACAAACACTACATACTTACCTACCGCTGTCTGTCCTCCAGCGCTGCGCTCTGCTTCTCTGCTCTCCTCCTGTACTGTCTGTGAGCCGGAAAGCAGAGCGGTGACGTCACCGCTCTGCTTTCCGGCTCACAGACAGTACAGGAGGAGTGCAGAGCACAGCGCTGGAGGACAGACAGCGGTAGGTAAGTATCTAGTGTTTGTTTTTTTTTACTTTTAGCATGGTAACCAGGGTAAACATCGGGTTACTAAGCGCGGCCCTGCGCTTAGTTACCCGATGTTTACCCTGGTTACCAGTGAAGACATCGCTGGATCGGTGTCACACACGCCGATCCAGCGATGTCAGCAGGAGTCCAGCGACGAAATAAAGTTCTGGACTTTATTCAGCGACCAACGATCTCCCAGCAGGGGTCTGATCGTTGGTCGCTGTCACACATAACGATTTCATTAACGATATCGTTGCTACGTCACAAATAGCAACGATATCGTTAACAATATCGTTATGTGTGAAGGTACCTTTACACTATGGCTGGTCCGAATAACTAAAGCAATTGTTACCATCCACCTCTCGTGTCTCCCCTTTTCCTCATAGTTTGTAAGCTTGCGAGCAGGGCCCTCACTCCTATTGGTATCTATTTTGAACTGTGATTTCTGTTATGCTGTAATGTCTATTGTCTGTACAAGTCCCCTCTATAATTTGTAAAGCGCTGCGGAATATGTTGGCGCTATATAAATGAAATTATTATTATTATTATTATTACAATGTATGGAGTGACGTTGTGCCCTCTAGTTGGTCACGCCCAATGAACGGCCTCGTCACTAAATGGGGCTTGGTCTTGCTAATATTTCAAGTGTGTGGAGCAAGGCCATGCCCACCAAATGGCTTTTTTCCTGGGAGTATGTATAACTCATACATACCTTCTGGTCCTGACTCAGCAATCAGCTAATCCCTGCAGTGCACAGTGCATGTGTTGGGGGAGTCATAAGTTTACAGTCACACAGATTGACTGCAAACTTATCAATTTGGACCAGACAACCCCTTTATTGTCTAACTATCTATTTCTAAAAACTAATTACTTTTGTAATTTACATGAATTATAAAATGTTCTACCAACCCCTCTCTATTGTTACTTTCTGTTTTTACACTTCTGATGTTATTTCATTCAAGTGAATGACCACAGCCCCAACCTCTCAATGACATTCTGTTTAAAGTTTTACAAGAATTATGATAAACTTACCTGGAGCAGCCAGTGCCAGGCAGCAGCTGCCAAGGCAAACAGGATCATGGGGTGCATTAAAAGAGGTCTGGATACACATGATGAGAGCATTATACTGCCTCTGTACAAATCCCTAGTTAGACCGCACATGGAGTACTGTGTCCAGTTTTGGGCACCGGTGCTCAGGAAGGATATAATGGAACTAGAGAGAGTACAAAGGAGGGCAACAAAATTAATAAAGGGGATGGGAGAACTACAATACCCAGATAGATTAGCGAAATTAGGATTATTTAGTCTAGAAAAAAGACGACTGAGGGGCGATCTAATAACCATGTATAAGTATATAAGGGGACAATACAAATATCTCGCTGAGGATCTGTTTATACCAAGGAAGGTGACGGGCACAAGGGGGCATTCTTTGCGTCTGGAGGAGAGAAGGTTTTTCCACCAACATAGAAGAGGATTCTTTACTGTTAGGGCAGTGAGAATCTGGAATTGCTTGCCTGAGGAGGTGGTGATGGCGAACTCAGTCGAGGGGTTCAAGAGAGGCCTGGATGTCTTCCTGGAGCAGAACAATATTGTATCATACAATTATTAGGTTCTGTAGAAGGACGTAGATCTGGGTATTTATTATGATGGAATATAGGCTGAACTGGATGGACAAATGTCTTTTTTCGGCCTTACTAACTATGTTACTATGTTACTATGTTACTAAGAAGCTGTCATTGAGAGGCTAGGGCTGTGGTCATTCACTTGATTATTACTTTGCCCTGAAATGAAACATCATCAGGGGAGTGGAGCTGTTGTACTGAGCATGCGCTGGTTGTCAATTTTGAAGCATGTTCCGTATATTCTCCTATGCTAGCTCCCTTTCTATACACACTGGCAATGAACTCTTTTTCTAGCTTGTCACTTCTCTGAGGAAGAGAACTACCAGTGTTCATTCAATGGGACAGAGGAAAGTGTACAGGGAAAGCATTCTGAGCATGTGTCAGAATTGACAAGCCAAACATGCCCAGTAGAATCAGGGCTGCCACCAGAAATTTCAGGGCCCCATACTGGCAACATTTTCGGACCACCTTGAGACTCCACCCAGGCTCCACCCCAGCTCCACCTCCACCCCTCAAGCCTTTCACAGTCCCACTGTCCACTCTTGTAAAAGCTCCACTTCTGCACCACGTCATCACCAATCACACATTAACAGTTCCCATTTAGCACCATATCACATACATAGTCATCAGCTTTTGTTTTGGTCAAAATATTTTGTAAGCTTGCCACCACCACAAGGTAGATTCTTTTAGCAGGGCCCCACTGTAGTCCAACCTATTAAACATTTCTTAAAATATCCTATAATCTTGTTAGGTACTGTATATATTTTTCTTTTTCTTTAAGGGAATGCGTCACATACATTTTTTTTTAAAAGACCAATAATGCAACATACACGGGTTAAATACCATTGCACCATAGCTGGACCACATATTACCACCACACAGTGACTGAATAATCACACATACAGGGACAAATACCACCACACCATGACCAGACCCCATATTACATCACATAGCGACTGAATAATACATCATACAAGGAACAAATACTGTCTCACCATGACTAGACCACATATTAACACCAAATAGTCACCGAATAATACCACATACAGAGACAAATACCGCCACACCATGACCAGATCGCATATTACCATCACATAGTCACCGAATATATACACATACAACGAACAAATACTGTCACACCATGACCAGACTACAGATTACCACCATATAGTGACCTAATAATACCACATACAGGGAAAAATACCACCACACCATGACCAGATTGCATATTACTATCACATAGTGAGTGAATAATGCCACATAGGGACAAATAGTGCCGCACCATGACCAGATCAGATAATTCCATCACATAGTGACTGAATAATATAACATACAAGGAAAAAACACCGCCATACCATGACCAGATCACATATAAGCAATAAGTGCCTTGATACACAGTAGCTTTATATATAGTATGCAATGTTTAGTCTCAGTGTACAGGTAATGCAGTGATCACCAGTGACATTATACACAGGGGCTCTGTATATATTGCATAGTATTTAGTGTCAGTGTACATGTAACACACTGATTCATCAGTGACATTATACACAGGAGCTCTGTATGTAGTGTCAGTGTATAGCGTAAGTGTACAGGTAACACACTGACTCACCAGTGACATCTCTAGTTGAAGATATTCATCTTCACTTTCCATCTTTTTCCAGTGCAGTCTGCCATCACATCTTCCAGCCAGGACTCGTCTCTGCAGAAAATAACCAAGTTATCTAGAGCAAATTCCTCAACTTCTACACTATGCCAGATGAAGAAAAAAGCTGCAATGTTGCCTGTTATGACCTGGTGGTCAGGACAACAATGGACCTGGTGGTTAAGAGCACACGGAAAGACCTGATAGTTACTGATAATATAGGATGAGCTCTGGGATGTGGGAACTCTGCTGACCGCAATCCCTAATCCTATCAACCACACTAGAAATAGCCGTGGATTGCTCCTAACGCTCCCTATGCAACTCGGCACAGCCTAAGGAACTAGCTAGCCCTGAAGATAGAAAAATAAAGCCTACCTTGCCTCAGAGAAATTCCCCAATGGAAAAGGCAGCCCCCCACATATAATGACTGTGAGTAAAGATGAAAATACAAACACAGAGATGAAATAGATTAAGCAAAGTGAGGCCCGACTTACTGAACAGACTGAGGATAGGAAAGGTAGCTTTGCGGTCAGCACAAAAACCTACAAAAAGACCACGCAGAGGGCGCAAAAAGACCCTCCGCACCGACTCACGGTGCGGAGGCGCTCCCTCTGCGTCCCAGAGCTTCCAGCAAGCAAAACAACAATCAAAATAGCAAGCTGGACAGAAAAATAGCAAACCAGAGAAAAACAAGCAGTCACTTAGCTTCTGCTGGGAAGACAGGTCACAAGAACGATCCAGGAGTGAACTAGACTAATACTGGAACATTGACAGGTGGCATGGAGCAAAGATCTAAGTGGAGTTAAATAGAGCAGCCAGCTAACGAATTAACCTCGTCACCTGTGGAAGGAAACTCAGAAACACCCACAGCCACCAGAGAAAGTCCATGGAGAGGACCAGCCGAAGTACCATTCATGACCACAGGAGGGAGCCCGACAACAGAATTCACAACAGTTGCCCTGCACGGTAACAAGACATCCCCCAAACTAAATACAGAGTTCGCCAAAATAAAATATATCTCTGCAGTAATAAAATCTCTTAATTAACACGTACAGTAATAATGTCCCTCATCATGGCCCCCATGTGTCTTATTCCTGGCCCCTTGTGTCTCCATCCTGCCCCATATGTCCTCCCATCGTGGCCACATGTGTCCTCCCATCCTGGTCCTATATCTCCTTCCATCCTGGCCCCATATGTCCTCCCATCCTGCCCCCCATATGACTCCATCCTAACCCCCCCATATGTCCTCCCATCCTGGTCCCACATGTCTCCATCCTGACCCCCATTTTGTCCTCCCATCGTTCCCCCATATCTCTCCATCTTGCCCCTCCACAGGTCTCCATTCTGCACCTATATGTCCTCACATCCTGGCCCCATATGTCTCCATTCTGGCCCACCTCATATTTCCCCACCCTGCCCCTATATACCTCCATCCTGCCCCTATATATGTCCTCTCATCCTGGCCCCACATGACTCTATCTTGCCCTCCACATGTCTCAATCCTGCCCCCATATGTCCTACTCTCCTGCCCCCATAAGACTCCATCCTGCTCACATATATGTTCTTTCATCCTGCTCCCATATGTCTCCATCCTACCTACATAGGATGAGGATGAGACATGAGTTTCTGTGGAAGACCATTGAACATGGCCGAAGGAAGAAGTGACAGATAGAAGGTTAGAGACAGCTGAGTGGGAAGTGTCACTAGGAATAATATATAGAACTATTGAAATCTGGTTTATACACTACCTTTGACATGACTGCTGCTGCATAAAGTTCAGGGCAAGCTACCACTTTCTTTGATCACTTTGCTACCTGGCTACTTCATTTCCTTTCCACTGACATACCCACTATCATCATGTGTGAATGTATCCAGGTAGCAAAGTGATCAAAGAAGGTGGTAGATGGCCCTGTGGGTGGTAAATGACTGCCAGTTGAAGGATGGAGGGGGAAGTAGATGTGCACACAGTGCACCTCGAAAGGAAGGACAGTAACGGAGGTTGACAAGGATATTTGGGTGAAGGAATTATCTGACAGGAGAAAATCAACTCCTCCGCCATGCTTGCTGCTGGAGTGGGGAATGTGGGAAAGATGGAATATACCATAAGAAAGTGCAGCTGGAGAAGCTGTGTCAGAGGGGGCGATCCAGATTTTGGTGAGGGCAAGGAAGGAAAGTTTGTTAGCAATGAAACGATTTTTGCAGACAGTTGTTGCAGACAGAGTAAGTGTCCCACTTTAGGGTGGAAAAAGTAACTGCTTGGAGTGTCTGCAACACCAGACCCCTGATGCTGCTATGTTTGTGGTTCCACACTGCATGCTAGGAGACACAAATGAAATATCATTTTAACTGAAAAAAATAGGAAGTCAATGTAGAGAGGGAATGATAAGATTTTTTTATTCATGTACATTACAAAAGATTTTAGAAATAAATAGTTGCACAATAAAGGGATCCTGACATGCTGCCCGATCCAGGAGCAGCATGTTTCAGACTCTGACTGTATAATTTCAGCTGTGTATATTTGACTCTTAAACACTGCAGCGTTTCAGAACAAATCCTGGCAGCTTCTTTCTACCCACTTCCAGTGACTCACAGGTCATTCATCTCAAACTCGATCCTTCATGGATATATCCACTCATCTCTAGTACTGACAGATCCTTCTGACATCTGTGGAAATTGACTTTGATGTATTAATTTTGCTGACAATTGATGGGGTACACACGTCCATCCATCCATTTTACATAAACAGTGCAAAGATGTTATGTTAAATGCAAATGTTCACATTCATGGGTTGGTGCTACTTTTATTTTTCAGGAGCTCCCCTGCACCCCAGCATCCCAACATGCACTCCTCATGGTGCCACAGGAAGCACTTTGCCTTTTGCAGCATCAGAAGTGCAGTGGATCAAGAGATAACATCACGCTCTGGTAATTCA
The DNA here is from genome assembly GCF_032444005.1 of Ranitomeya imitator. NCBI lineage: Eukaryota > Metazoa > Chordata > Amphibia > Anura > Dendrobatidae > Ranitomeya > Ranitomeya imitator. Next base: position 556,240,516 of record NC_091285.1, read on the forward strand.
TATCAGCCTCTGTGCAGTGCTTACAACCTCACTATGAAAAAGCTTATGGACATTATTATGGGGGCCACTAAGAGGAGTACTGTTATTGTACCACACAGCAGGTGCAGTAATAGACACACAGTATGGGGAGCGAGGGGGGAAGATTGCAGACACAGTATGGTGACTGGGGGGGATGGATGATGGCTGTTGTGAATTCTGTGATCAAGCTCCCTCCTGTGGTCACGAGTAGTACTGCGGCTTCTGAGTTTCCTTCCTCAGGTGATGAGGTTAAGTCGTTAGGTGCTGCTCTATTTAACTCCACCTAGTGCTTTGATCCTGGCCTCCAGTCAATGTTCTAGTATTGTTCTTGCTTCCTCCTGGATCGTTCCTGTGACCTGTCTGCTCAGCATAAGCTAAGTTCTGCTTGTGTTACTTTTTGCTATATTTTCTGTCCAGCTTGCTTTTTTGGTTTTGCTTGCTTGCTGGAAGCTCTGAGACGCAGAGGGAGCACCTCCGTACCGTTAGTCGGTGCGGAAGGTCTTTTTGCCCCTCTGCGTGGTTGTTTGTAGGTTTTTGTGTTGACTGCATAGCTATCTTTCCTATCCTCGGTCTATTTAGTAAGTCGGGCCTCACTTTGCTAAATCTATTTCATCTCTGTGTTTGTATTTTCATCTTTACTCACAGTCATTATATGTGGGGGGCAGCCTTTTCCTTTGGGGAATTTCTCTGAGGCAAGGTAGGCTTATTTTTCTATCTTCAGGTCTAGCTAGTTTCTCAGGCTGTGCCGAGTTGCATAGGGAGCGTTAGGCGCAATCCACGGCTACCTCTAGTGTGGTTTGATAGGTTTAGGGATTGCGGTCAGCAGAGTTTCCACGTCTCAGAGCTCGTCCTATGTTTTGTGGTTTTTGTCAGGTCACTTGTGTGCTCTGAACTTCAAGGTCCATTGTGGTTCTGAATTACCTATTCATAACAGTACTGGAGGCCCAAAGTACTATGCTTCTCAATAGAGGGAAAAAAGAAGTTCTGAGACCATTTTTTTTTCTTTGCACTGTGTTTTGCCTTTTTTTTCCCCTAGACATTTGGGTGGTTCAGGACACAGGTGTGGTGATGGACATTAAAGGTCTGTCTTCATGTGTGGATCTTCTCACTGCAAGAGTACAAAATATTCAAGACTTTGTGGCTCAGAATTCTATGTTAGAACCAAGAATTCCTATTCCTGATTTGTTTTCTGGAGATAGAGCTAAATTTCTGAGTTTCAAAAATAATTGCAAACTGTTTCTGGCGTTGAAACCTCGCTCCTCTGGTGACCCAATTCAACAAGTTAAGATCATTATTTCTTTATTACGTGGCGACCCTCAAGACTGGGCATTTTCCCTTGCGCCAGGAGATCCTGCATTATGTAATATTGATGCGTTTTTTCTGGTGCTCGGATTACTGTACGATGAACCTAATTCAGTGTATCAGGCAGAGAAAAATTTGCTGGCTCTGTGTCAGGGTCAGGATGAGATAGAGATTTATTGTCAGAAGTTTAGAAAGTGGTCTGTGCTCACTCAATGGAATGAATGTGCTTTGGCAGCAATCTTCAGAAAGGGTCTCTCTGAAGCCCTTAAGGATGTCATGGTGGGATTTCCTATGCCTGCTGGTCTGAATGAGTCTATGTCTTTGGCCATACAGATCGGTCGACGCTTGCGTGAGCGTAAATCTGTGCACCATTTGGCGGGATTATCTGAGCATAAACCTGAGCCTATGCAGTGCGATAGGACTTTGACCAGAGCTGAAAGGCAAGAACACAGACGTCAGAATGGGCTGTGTTTCTACTGTGGTGATTCCACTCATGCTATTTCCGATTGTCCTAAGCGCACTAAGCGGTTCGCTAAGTCTGCCACCATTGGTACGGTACAGTCGAAATTTCTTTTGTCCGTTACTTTGATCTGCTCTTTGTCTTCCTATTCTGTCATGGCATTTGTGGATTCAGGCGCTGCCCTGAATTTGATGGACTTGGAGTTTGCTAGGCGCTGTGGGTTTGTCTTGGAGCCCTTGCAGTGTCTTATTCCATTGAGAGGAATTGATGCTACGCCTTTGGCCAAGAATAAGCCTCAGTATTGGACCCAGCTGACCATGTGCATGGCTCCGGCGCACCAAGAGGATATTCGCTTTCTGGTGTTGCAAAATCTGCATGATGTGGTCGTGTTGGGGTTGCCATGGCTACAAGTCCATAACCCAGTATTAGATTGGAAATCAATGTCTGTGTCCAGCTGGGGTTGTCAGGGGGTACATGGTGATGTTCCATTTCTGTCTATCTCATCATCCACCCCTTCTGAGGTCCCAGAGTTCTTGTCTGATTACCAGGATGTATTCGATGAGCCCAAGTCCAATGCCCTACCTCCGCATAGGGATTGTGATTGTGCTATCGAGTTGATTCCTGGTAGTAAGTTTCCTAAGGGTCGACTGTTTAATTTATCTGTACCTGAGCACGCCGCTATGCGGAGTTACGTAAAAGAATCCTTGGAGAAGGGTCATGTTCGGCCGTCGTCATCGCCATTGGGAGCAGGGTTCTTTTTTGTGGCCAAGAAGGATGGTTCGCTAAGACCTTGTATTGATTACCGCCTTCTAAATAAAATCACGGTCAAATTTCAGTACCCCTTGCCGCTGCTATCTGATTTGTTTGCTCGGATTAAGGGGGCTAGTTGGTTCACCAAGATAGATCTTCGTGGTGCATATAATCTTGTGCGTATTAAATGGGGCGATGAATGGAAAACTGCATTTAATACGCCCAAATGCCATTTTGAGTACCTAGTTATGCCATTCGGACTTGCCAATGCTCCATCAGTATTTCAGTCCTTTATGCATGACATCTTCCGAGAGTACCTGGATAAATTCCTGATTGTATACTTGGATGATATTTTGGCCTTCCCGGATGATTGGGAGTCTCATGTGAAGCAGGTCAGAATGGTGTTCCAGGTCCTGCGTGCTAATTCTTTGTTTGTGAAGGGATCAAAGTGTCTCTTTGGTGTTCAGAAGGTTTCATTTTTGGGGTTCATTTTTTCCCCTTCTACCATCGAGATGGACCCTGTTAAGGTCCAGGCCATTTATGATTGGACTCAGCCGACATCTCTGAAGAGTCTGCAAAAGTTCCTTGGCTTTGCTAATTTTTATCGTCGCTTCATCTGTAATTTTTTTAGTATTGCTAAACCATTGACCGATTTGACCAAGAAGGGTGCTGATGTGGTCAATTGGTCTTCTGCTGCTGTGGAAGCTTTTCAAGAGTTAAAGCGTCGTTTTTCTTCTGCCCCTGTGTTGTGTCAACCAGATGTTTCGCTTCCGTTCCAGGTTGAGGTTGATGCTTCTGAAATTGGAGCGGGGCTGTTTTGTCGCAAAGAGGTGCTGATTGCTCGGTGATGAAGCCATGCGCCTTCTTTTCCAGGAAGTTTTCGCCTGCTGTGCAAAATTATGATGTTGGCAATCGAGAGTTGCTGGCCATGAAGTGGGCATTCGAGGAGTGGCGTCATTGGCTTGAAGGAGCTAATCATCGCGTGGTGGTCTTGACTGATCACAAGAACTTGACTTATCTCGAGTCTGCCAAACGGTTGAATCCTAGACAGGCTCGTTGGTCGCTGTTTTTCTCCCGTTTTGACTTTGTGGTTTCGTACCTTCCGGGCTCTAAAAATGTGAAGGCGGATGCCCTGTCTAGGAGTTTTGTGCCCGACTCTCCGGGTTTGCCTGAGCCGGCGGGTATTCTCAAAGAGGGAGTAATTGTGTCTGCCATCTCCCCTGATTTGCGGCGGGTGCTGCAAAAATTTCAGGCTAATAAACCTGATCGTTGCCCAGCAGAGAAACTGTTTGTTCCTGATAGGTGGACGAATAAAGTTATCTCTGAGGTTCATTGCTCGGTGTTGGCTGGTCATCCTGGAATCTTTGGTACCAGAGATTTGGTGGCTAGATCCTTTTGGTGGCCGTCTCTGTCGCGGGATGTGCGTTCTTTTGTGCAGTCCTGTGGGATTTGTGCTCGGGCTAAGCCTTGCTGTTCTCGTGCCAGTGGGTTGCTTTTGCCCTTGCCGATCCCGAAGAGGCCTTGGACACATATCTCTATGGATTTTATTTCGGATCTCCCCGTCTCTCAAAAAATGTCGGTCATTTGGGTAGTTTGTGATCGCTTCTCTAAGATGATCCATTTGGTACCCTTGTCTAAATTGCCTTCCTCCTCTGATTTGGTGCCATTGTTCTTCCAGCATGTGGTTCGTTTACATGGCATTCCAGAGAACATCGTTTCTGACAGAGGTTCCCAGTTTGTTTCAAGGTTTTGGCGAGCCTTTTGTGCTAGGATGGGCATTGATTTGTCTTTTTTCTCGGCTTTCCATCCTCAGACAAATGTCCAGACTGAACGAACCAATCAGACCTTGGAAACATATCTGAGATGTTTTGTTTCTGCTGATCAGGATGATTGGGTGTCCTTTTTGCCGTTGGCTGAGTTCGCTCTTAATAATCGGGCCAGCTCGGCTACCTTGGTTTCACCATTTTTCTGCAATTCTGGGTTCCATCCTCGCTTCTCTTCAGGGCAGGTTGAGTCTTCGGACTGTCCTGGGGTGGACACTGTGGTGGACAGGTTGCAGCGGATTTGGACTCATGTAGTGGACAATTTGACCTTGTCCCAGGAGAAGGCTCAATGTTTCGTTAATCACAGATGCTGTGTGGGTCCCCGACTTCGTGTTGGGGATTTGGTTTGGTTGTCATCTCGTTATATTCCTATGAAGGTTTCCTCTCCTAAGTTTAAGCCTCGTTTCATTGGTCCGTATAGGATTTCTGAGGTTCTTAATCCTGTGTCTTTTCGTTTGACCCTTCCAGATTCTTTTTCCATCCATAAGGTATTCCATAGGTCATTGTTGCGGAGATACGTGGCGCCTGTGGTTCCATCTGTTGATCCTCCTGCCCCGGTTTTGGTGGAGGGGGAGTTGGAGTATATAGTGGAGAAGATTTTGGATTCTCGTGTTTCGAGACGGAAACTCCAGTATCTGGTTAAGTGGAAGGGTTATGGTCAGGAAGATAATTCCTGGGTCTTTGCCTCTGATGTCCATGCGGCCTATCTTGTTCGTGCCTTCCATATGGCTCATCCTGGTCGGCCTGGGGGCTCTGGTGAGGGTTCGGTGACCCCTCCTCAAGGGGGGGGTACTGTTGTGAATTCTGTGATCAAGCTCCCTCCTGTGGTCACGAGTGGTACTGCGGCTTCTGAGTTTCCTTACTCAGGTGATGAGGTTAAGTCGTTAGGTGCTGCTCTATTTAACCCCTTCCCGACCTGTGACACAGCGTATGCGTCATGAAAGTCGGTGCCAATCCGACCTGTGATGCATATGCTGTGTCACAGAAAGATCGCGTCCCTGCAGGCCGGGTGAAAGGGTTAACTCCAATTTCACCCGGCCTGCAGGGACAGGGGGAGTGGTAGTTTAGCCCAGGGGGTGTGGCTTCACCCCCCCCCCCCGTGGCTACGATCGCTCTGATTGGCTGTTGAAAGTGAAACTGCCAATCAGAGCGATTTGTAATATTTCACCTAAAAAACTGGTGAAATATTACAATCCAGCCATGGCCGATGCTGCAATATCATCGGCCATGGCTGGAAACACTGATGTGCCCCCACCCCACCCCACCGATCGCCCCCCCAGCCCCCCGATCTGTGCTTCGCTCCCCTCCGTCCTGTGCTCCGCTCCCCCGTCCTCCTGTCCGCTCCCCCCGTGCTCCAATCACACCCCCCGTGCTCCAATCAAACCCCCCCGCACTCCGATCACCCCCCCCGCACAGTGATCCCCCCGTGCTCCGATTCCCCCCCCGTGCTCCGATCCACCCCCTGCACAGCGATCCCCCACCCCGTGCTCCAATCCACCCCCCCGTGTTCCGATCCACCCCCCCATGCTGCGATCCACCCCCCCATGCTCCGACGCTCCCCCCGTGCCCTGATCTCCCCCCTCTTATACTTACCTCCCGGGATCCGTCCGTCTTCTTTCCTGGGCGCCGCCATCTTCCAAAATGGCGGGCGCATGTGCAGTGCGCCCGCCGAATCTGCCGGCCGGCAGATTCGTTCCAAAGTGAGTTTTGATCACTGAGATATAACCTATCTCAGTGATCAAAATAAAAAAAAATAGTAAATGACCCCCCCCCCTTTGTCACCCCCATAGGTAGGGACAATAAAAAAATAAAGAATTTTTTTTTTTTTTACACTTAGGTTAGAATAGGGTTAGGGTTAGGGGTAGGGTTAGGGGTAGGGTTAGGGTTAGGGGTAGGGTTAGGGGTAGGGGTAGGGTTAGGGGTAGGGTTAGGGTTAGGGGTAGGGCTAGGGTTAGGGTTAGGGGTAGGGTTAGGGGTAGGGTTAGGGGTAGGGCTAGGGTTAGGGTTTCGGTATGTGCACACGTATTCTGTTCCTCTGCGGATTTTTCCGCTGCGGATTTGATAAATCCGCAGTGCTAAACCGCTGTGGATTTATCGCAGATTTACCGCGGTTTTTCTGCGCATTTCACTGCGGTTTTACAACTGCGATTTTCTATTGGAGCAGTTGTAAAACCGCTGCGGAATCCGCAGAAAGAAGTGACATGCTGTGGAATGTAAACCGCTGCGTTTCCGTGCAGTTTTTCCGCAGCATGTGTACAGCGATTTTTGTTTCCCTTAGGTTTACATTGAACTGTAAACTCATGGGAAACTGCTGCGGATCTGCAGCGTTTTCCGCAGCGTGTGCACATACCTTTAGAATTAGGCTATGTGCACACGGTGCGGATTTTGCTGCGGATCTGCAGCGGATTGGCCACTGCGGATTCGCAGCAGTGTTCCATCAGGTTTGCAGTTCCATGTAAACATATGGAAAACCAAATCCGCTGTGCCCATGGTGTGGAAAATACCACGCGGAAATGCTGCGTTGTATTTTCCGCAGCATGTCAATTCTTTGTGCGGATTCCGCAGCGTTTTACACCTGTTCCTCAATAGGAATCCACAGGTGAAATCCGCACAAAAAACACTGGAAATCCACGGTAAATCCGCAGGTAAAACGCAGTGCCCTTTACCCGCGGATTTTTCAAAAATGATGCTGAAAAATCTCACACGAATCCGCAACGTGCGCACATAGCCTTAGGGTTAGGGTTGGAATTAGGGTTGTGGTTAGGGGTGTGATTAGGGTTATGGCTACAGTTGGGATTAGGGTTAGAGGTGTGTTGGGGTTAGTGTTGGAGTTAGAATTGAGGGGTTTTCACTGTTTAGGCACATCAGGGGTCTCCAAACGCAACATGGCGCCATCATTGATTTCAGCCAATCTTGTATTCATAAAGTCAAATGGTGCTCCCTCAATTCCGAGCCCCGACGTGCGCCCAAACAGTGGTTTACCCCCACATATGGGGTACCAGCATACTCAGGACAAACTGCGCAACAATTACTGGGGTCCAATTTCTCCTGTTACCCTTGTGAAAATAAAAAAATGCTTGCTAAAACATAATTTTTGAGGAAAGAAAAATTATTTTTTATTTTCACGGCTCTGCGTTGTAAACGTCTGTGAAACACTTGGGAGTTCAAAGTGCTCACCACATATCTAGATAAGTTCCTTGCGGGGTCTAGTTTCTAAAATGGGGTCACTTGTGGGGGGTTTCTACTGTTTAGGCACACCAGGGGCTCTGCAAACGCAACGTGACGTCCGCAGACCATTCCATCAAAGTCTGCATTTCAAAAGTCACTACTTCCCTTCTGAGCCCCGACGTGTGCCCAAACAGTGGTTTACCCCCACACATGGGGTATAAGCATACTCAGGACAAACTGGATAACAACTTTTGTGGTCCAAATTCTCCTGTAACCCTTGGGAAAATAAAAAATTCTGGGCTAAAAAATTATTTTTGAGGAAAGAAAACGTATTTATTATTTTCACGGCTCGGTGTTATAAACTTCTGTAAAGCACTTGGGGGTTGAAAGTGCTCACCACATATCTAGATAAGTTCCTTTGGGGGTCTAGTTTCCAAAATGGGGTCATTTGTGGGGGGTTTCTACTGTTTAGGCACACCAGGGGCTCTGCAAACGCAACGTGACGCCCGCAGACCATTCCATCAAAGTCTGCATTTCAAAAGTCACTACTTCCCTTCTGAGCCCCGACGTGTGCCCAAACAGTGGTTTACCCCCACACATGGGGTATAAGCGTACTCAGGACAAACTGGACAACAACTTTTGTGGTCCAATTTCTCCTGTAACCCTTGGGAAAATAAAAAATTCTGGGCTAAATAATTATTTTTGAGGAAAGAAAACGTATTTATTATTTTCACTGCTCTGTGTTATGAACTTCTGTGAAGCACTTGGGGGTTCAAACTGCTCACCTCACATCTAGATAAGTTCCTTTCGGGGTCTAGTTTCCAAAATGGGGTCACTTGTGGGGGGTTTCTACTGTTTAGCCACATCAGGGGCTCTGCAAACGCAACGTGACGCCCGCAGAGCATTCCATCAAAGTCTGCATTTCAAAACATCACTACTACACTTCCGAGCCCCGACGTGTGCCCAAACAGTGGTTTACCCCCACACATGGGGTATCAGCGTACTCAGGAGAAACTGGACAACAACTTTTGAGTCCAATTTCTCCTGTAACCCTTGGGAAAATAAAAAATTCTGGGCTAAATTATTATTTTTGAGGAAAGAAAACGTATTTATTATTTTCACGGCTCTGTATTATAAACTTCTGTGAAGCACTTGGGGGTTCAAAGTGCTCACCACATATCTAGATAAGTTCCTTGGGGGGTCTAGTTTCTAAAATGGGGTCACTTGTGGGGGGTTTCTACTGTTTAGGCACACCAGGGGCTCTGCAAACGCAACGTGACGCCCGCAGACCATTCCATCAAAGTCTGCATTTCAAAAGTCACTACTTCCCTTCTGAGCCCCGACGTGTGCCCAAAAAGTGGTTTACCCCCACATATGGGGTATCAGCGTACTCAGGAGAAACTGGACAACAACTTTTGGGGTCAAAATTCTCCTGTTACCCTTGGGAAAATAAAAAATAGCGGGCTAAAAAATCATTTTTGAGAAAAGAATTTTTTTTTTAAATTTTCATGGCTCTGCGTTATAAACTTCTGTGAAGCACTTGAGGGTTCAAAGTGCTAACCACACATCTAGATTAGTTCCTTTGGGGGTCTAGTTTCCAAAATGGGGTCATTTGTGGGGGATCTCCAATGTTTAGGCACACAGGGGCTCTCCAAACGCGACATGGTGTCCGCTAATGATTGGAGCTAATTTTCCATTTCAAAAGCCAAATGGCGTGCCTTCCATTCTGAGCCCTGCCATGCGCCCAAACAGTGGTTTACCCCCACATATGGGGTATCTGCGTACTCAGGACAAACTGGACAACAGCATTTGTGGTCCAATTTCTCCTATTACCATTGGCAAAATAGGAAATTCCAGGCTAAAAAATCATTTTTGAGAAAAGAAAAATTATTTTTTATTTTCATGGCTCTGCATTATAAACTTCTGTGAAGCACCTGGGGGTTTAAAGTGCTCAGTATGCATCTAGATAAGTTCCTTGGGGGGTCTAGTTTCCAAAATGGGGTCACTTGTGGGGGAGCTCCAATGCATAGGCACACAGGGGCTCTCCAAACGCGACATGGTGTCCGCTAACAATTGGAGCTAATTTTCCATTCAAAAAGTCAAAAGGCGCGCCTTCCCTTCCGAGCCCTGCCGTGTGCCCAAACAGTGGTTTACCCCCACATATGAGGTATCGGCGTAATCGGGAGAAATTGCTCAACAAATTTTAGGATCCATTTTATCCTATTGCCCATGTGAAAATGAAAAAATTGAGGCGAAAATAAATTTTTTGTGAAAAAAAAGTACTTTTTCATTTTTACGGATCAATTTGTGAAGCACCTGAGGGTTTAAAGTGCTCACTAGGCATCTAGATAAGTTCCTTGGGGGGTCCAGTTTCCAAAATGGGGTCACTTGTGGGGGAGCTCCAATGTTTAGGCACACAGGGTCTCTCCAAATGCGACATGGTGTCCGCTAACGATGGAGATAATTTTTCATTCAAAAAGTCAAATGGCGCTCCTTCCCTTTCGAGCCTTACCATGTGCCCAAACAGTGGTTTACCTCCACATGTGAGGTATCAATGTACTCAGGAGAAATTGCCCAACAAATTTTAGGATCCATTTGATCCTGTTGTCCATGTGAAAATGAAAAAATTGAGGGTAAAAGAATTTTTTTGTGAAAAAAAAGTACTTTTTCATTTTTACGGATCAATTTGTGAAGCACCTGGGGGATTAAAGGGCTCACTATGCATGTAGATAAGTTCCTTGGGGCGTCTAGTTTCCAAAATGGGGTCACTTGTGGGGGAGCTCCAATTTTTAGGCACACGGGGGCTCTCCAAACGTGACATGGTGTCCGCTAAAGAGTGCAGCCAATTTTTCATTCAAAAAGTCAAATGGCGCTCCTTCCCTTCCAAGCCCTGCCGTGCGCCCAAACAGTGGTTTACCCCCACATATGAGGTATCAGCGTACTCAGGACAAATTGTACAACAACTTTCTTGGTTCAGTTTCTCCTTTTACCATTGGGAAAATAAAAAAATTGTTGCTGAAAAATCATTTTTGTGACTAAAAAGTTAAATGTTCATTTTTTCCTTCCATTTTGCTTCTGATGCTGTGAAGCACCTGAAGGGTTAATAAACTTCTTGAATGTGGTTTTGTGCACCTTGAGGGGTGCAGTTTTTAGAATGGTGTCACTTTTGGGTATTTTCAGCCATATAGACCCGTCAAACTGACTTCAAATGTGAGGTGGTCCCTAAAAAAAATGGTTTTGTAAATTTCGTTGTAAAAATGAGAAATCGCTGGTCAAATTTTAACCCTTATAACTTCCTAGCAAAAAAAAATTTTGTTTCCAAAATTGTGCTGATGTAAAGTAGACATGTGGGAAATGTTATTTATTAACTATTTTGTGTCACATAACTCTCTGGTTTAACAGAATAAAAATTCAAAATGTGAAAATTGCGAAATTTTCAAAATTTTCGCCAAATTTCCGTTTTTATCACAAATAAACACAGAATTTATTGACCTAAATTTACCACTAACATGAAGCCCAATATGTCACGAAAAAATAATCTCAGAACCGCTAGGATCCATTGAAGCGTTCCTGAGTTATTACCTCATAAAGGGACACTCGTCAGAATTGCAAAAAACGGCAAGGTCTTTAAGGTCAAAATAGGCTGGGTCATGAAGGGGTTAACTCCACTCAGTGCTTTGATCCTGGCCTCCAGTCAATGTTCTAGTATTGGTCTTGCTTCCTCCTGGATCGTTCCTGTGGCCTGTCTGCTCAGCATAAGCTAAGTTCTGCTTGTGTTACTTTTTGCTATATTTTCTGTCCAGCTTGCTTTTTTGGTTTTGCTTGCTTGCTGGAAGCTCTGAGACGCAGAGGGAGCACCTCCGTACCGTTAGTCGGTGCGGAGGGTCTTTTTGCCCCTCTGCGTGGTTGTTTGTAGGTTTTTGTGTTGACCGCATAGCTATCTTTCCTATCCTCGGTCTATTCAGTAAGTCGGGCCTCACTTTGCTAAATCTATTTCATCTCTGTGTTTGTATTTTCATCTTAACTCACAGTCATTATATGTGGGGTGCTGCCTTTTCCTTTGGGGAATTTCTCTGAGGCAAGGTAGGCTTATTTTTCTATCTTCAGGTCTAGCTAGTTTCTCAGGCTGTGCCGAGTTGCATAGGGAGCGTTAGGCGCAATCCACGGCTACCTCTAGTGTGGTTTGATAGGTTTAGGGATTGCGGTCAGCAGAGTTCCCACGTCTCAGAGCTCGTCCTATGTTTTGTGGTTTTTGTCAGGTCACTTGTGTGCTCTGAACTTCAAGGTCCATTGTGGTTCTGAATTACCTATTCATAACAGATGGCACAGTATGAGGAGCGGGCAGGAATGTATGTGGACACAGAATTGTGAGGATGGGGGCAGACACAGTATGGGGAGTGGGGGATAGATGTACTGTAGATACAGTATGAGGAGCAAGCGAGGAATGTATGCATACACAAAATGGGGAGGATGGGTGCAGATATAGTATGGGGAGCAAAGGAGTGGAATGATGCAGACACAGTATGGTGAGTTGGGGGATGGGTCTGGACACTGTACAAGTGGTGAGAGGCGAATGTAAGTGAACACAGTATAAAGCACAAGGGGAAGAATGTATGCAGACACAGAATGGGGAGCAGGGGGATGTGAGAGGAGACAGCATGAGGAGGGAGGGGGAAAATGTGTGAGGAGACTATAGAGTGGAATAGTGTGAGAAGACAGTATAGGGAAGAATACTGTGAATGGGCACAGAATAGAGACTCTGTAAACTAGGAGAGTAGGTAGCATTGTGAAACAGTGTAAGGGCACAACCAGGGGGAGACAGTATGCCAATGAAGGGTAGTGTGATGAGGGGGCACAATATTGAGACTGGGCCTTAAAGAGTGGACACAGCGTGAGAGGACAGTGTGAAGAAGGGCCAGTATGGAAAGGAGACGACTATGTGGAGGGAATGTACCATAAGAGGGAGAGTGTGGGTCATATTTTGTGCAGGCAATATAGTCAGGGGCAATTATTTCTTCAGTGGCTCAGCATAGGGCAGATATGTTTATTCAGGAGCATTATAATGACACTGGTATTTTTAAGGGCATTGTATCGAGATGTGATGTGCAAGACTGGAGAAGCTGAAAGTCTGGAGAGATGAGCTGTGGCTATGAGATGTCATCATGGAGTCTGGACAAGTTGAATTAAAGAAAGAGAATGATTCCAATCAGAGACAAAGTGGTCTATATGATACCTCGATGTAAATTTTTTTGTGATACTGACTAATTCTCAACAGTACTGTGGTTCCTGTATGATTTGAAGTCTGATGATGACTGATAGCAACAACTCCCAGTATCTCCTTACCACTGTTAAGCACATACTGGAAGTTGAAGGTTCATGTGATACAAATGTATAGGGGTATGGCTGTTTTCTCCATTGTGAAAAAATGAATGCTAAACACTCCTCGGGGCTGTCCCATTGGATCGTACACTTGAACTTTATTGTATCTGAGCTTTTTAGCTGTGATCTATTTGCACATGCAATTTGCTGGTATATTGTTGCTGCGGCTAGCTAATGAACTTATGGGACTCATATAATTGTTGAGTTAGACTATTTACATATGCACTTTGCTAGTGCATTGCATTTTTGGCTAGCTCATGAACGTATGGGTCTTATATGAGTGGTGAGTTAGGCTTTTAGGCATATATAATTTCTATATTATATTTTTCTTCTCTTATAATCTGTCAAAACCTCTGGTTTGTGCATTACCATTGATTGCTCATGTTTTCCGTTTCACAGGGTGATATTGTATCTTCTTCATGTTCACCTATTTCATTGCGTGTGATTTTTGTATAAAATACATTTTGGGATTAATAACATTATGCTAATTGATTATACATACACATATCTGAAGTCAGAACTCCAATTTCTTAGTTTTTCAAAGTCACATAAAGGGATTGCAGCCTTTCATCTCAAACCTGAACAAGCCATTTACTTATAAATGAAGCACTGTAGAGCATGCCAATCCTAACAATGTGTAATATACTCATTGTCAGGATTCAGCTCTTCTTGCTGGTTCCAGCAGTTATCACATGATCACTTTACTCATGTGTTTTTCACTCTTATGGTCACATGACAATGAGCTTTTCTTCCTGCTTTTCAGTTTTTCACGGAACATTGAGAGAATTAGGAGGAGGAGCAAGTTGGCACATGACTGTAAGTGTGCAGATTGTATATGAATGATTGGTCACACGACGACTACTCAAACTGTTTGGAGAGTGCCAAACTGAATTCTTCCTCTGGATGCCAGATAACCTAGATACACATGCGGCTACACCTCTGCTGCCCAGGTGCGGTGACCAATATCCTTGGTAACAAACAATAACCAAAACAAGTAAAGATTTTGAGCGAACAGGACCAAATATTAAATAATATGTAAATTTCAAAATTGTTTGTTTTTACGAGCAGTTTACACATTTGCCAAGCTTGGAAGATGAGAGTAACTGTTTAAGAGAAGCTCTCACTTTCTTCTTAACTAGCCCGCACAACATTAGTTTTTTTCTAAAAGCAAAGATAGAGATGGCGAAAAATGGAAGACAATATCCAAGCCTAGCTTCACACCTTCATCGTTGTACAAATGACTGTCTATCTGCAATAGTTTTTGTGACTAAATTTCTCATTAACAGAAGTGATGGAAAATATCTCAAACTGTTTGCAGGTAACTAGAGAGCAGAAAAGAGAGAGGACAGGTCTATGCAACAGCAGTCATTTCACAAGTAGTGTATAAACTGGATTGCAATAGTACAATATATTATTCAGGAAACAGCCTTTATAGGATGTATTGTCAACAGCAGAATACATAGAGTTGAGGAGAAATGCACTTGTTACTCAATGCCAAGAAAGAAAATGAATTTTCCTTTTATTAATGGGTAATAATTAATGGGTAATAATTTAAATTTCATAAATATTTCAATATATTGTGTAGGTCACATGTCTTATGAAGCCTAATGGAATTCAGTTGGCCAAGTGATATGCAAATATAAAAGAATAGCTGAATGTCCAGAATACATTATAATGTCAGAGTCCTCATCGCTATTAAGGCATCGGACCACCCATTAGTGTCTAGGCCAGACAACTAAGCCATAATTATTTTGAACATCCTAATCAGTCGCAAACCATTTAAATGCTTTTAGCCATAAATCAGTCTGGAGCAAAACACGATACAAAACCACTAATTGTCCAGTGATTCATTTACCCTCTAGGTATTTTCTCTGTAAAGACATTACAGGTTTGACTAGAAACATTATTTATGTATTCTCTGTATCTAGATACTGATTGTGTTACTGCACCTATTATAACAACATAAATTAACAGCTCCAACATAAATAGAACAAGTTAAAAGGGGCTCCAGCAACAAAATATTAAGGTATTGCAAAATGTCTGGTCATTGTGCAACCAACCACTGGTAACCTAGCTAATCACAATGATGGAGATCATTTGTCCCTTGTTTGTGGTCAAGAAATAGCTGCAAATGTTCATTCACAGAGGCACATCTAGAGGAAGCATTCGGGACATCTGCCCTGGACACAACCAGCCGCACTGCACTATGTGTCCTTGGAGAATATCCTTATTAAATTTTCAAACTTGACAGAGATGAGAAAATAAGTCGAAACACATAAATTCTCCAACTTTTTATGTATGTACAGTGCCTTGAGAAAGTATTCGGCTCCCTGGAACCTTTCAACCTTTTCCCACATATCATGCTTCAAACATAAAGATAGCAAATGTAACTTTTTGGTGAAGAATCAACAACAAGTGGAACGCAATTGTGAAGTTGAACGAAATTTATTGGTTATTTTAAATTTTTTTGAAATTTAAAAACTGAAAAGTGGGGCGAGCAATGTTATTCGGCCCCTTTAACTTAATACTTTGTTGCGCAACCTTTTGCTGTGATTACAGCTGCAAGTCGCTTGGGGTATGTCTCTATCAGTTTTGTACATAGAGAGACTGAAATTCTTATCCATTCTTCCTTGGCAAACAGCTCGAGCTCAGTGAGCTTTGATGGAGATCGTTTGTGAACAGCAGTTTTCAACTCTTTCCACAGATTCTCGATTGGATTGAGGTCTGGACTTTGACTTGGCCATTCTAAAACCTGGACACGTTTATTTGTGAACCATTCCATTGTAGATTTTGCTTTCTGTTTGGGATCATTGTCTTGTTGGAAGACAAATCTCCATCCCAGTCTCAGGTCTTTTGCAGACTCCAACAGGTTTTCTTCAAGAATGGTCCTGTATTTGGCTCCATCCATCTTCCCATCAATTTTAATCATCTTCCCTGTCCCTGCTGAAGAAAACCAGGCCCAAACCATGATGCTGCCACCACCATGTTTGACAGTGGGGATGGTGTGTTCAGGTGTGGCGTGATGAGCTGTGCTGCCTTTACGTCAAACATATCATTTGGCATTGTTGCCAAAAAGTTCGATTTTGGTTTCATCTGACCAGAGCACCTTCTTCCACATGTTCGGTGTGTCTCCCAGGTGGCTTGTTGCAAATTTTTAACATCGCTTTTTATGGATATCTTTGAGAAATGGCTTTCTTCTGGCCACCCTTCCATAAAGGCCAGGTTTGTGCAGTGTACGACCGATTGTTGTCCTATGGACAGACTGTCCAACCTCAGCTGTATATCTCTGCAGTTCATCCAGAGTGATCATGGGCCTCTTGGCTGCATCTCTGATCAGTCTTCTCCTTGTTTGAGATGAAAGTTTAGAGGGACAGCCGGGTCTTGGTAGATTTCCAGTGGTATGATACTACTTCCATTTAAATATGATCGCTTACATAGTGCTCCTTGGGATGTTTAAAGTTTTGGAATCAATTTTACATCCAAATCCGGCTTTAAACTTCTCCACAACAGTATCACGGAACTGACTGTTGTGTTCCTTGGTCTTCATGATTCTCTCTGTGCTTCAAACGGAACCCTGAGACTATCACAGAGCAGGTGCCTTTATGCGGAGACTTGATTACACACAGGTGGATAATATTTATCATCATTAGGCATTCAGGACAACATTGGATCATTCAGAGATCCACAATGAACTTCTGGAGTGAGTTTGCTGCCCTGAAAGTAAAGGGGCCGAATAATATTAAACGCCCCACTATTCAGTTTTTAAATTTACACAAAAATATAAAATAACCAATCCATTTTTTGTTCAACTTCACAATTGTGTTCCACTTGTTGTTGATTCTTCACCAAAAATTTACATTTGGTATCTTTATGTTTGAAGCATGATATGTGGGAAAATGTTGAAAAGTTCCAGGGAGCCGAATACTTTTGCAAGGCACTGTATTGTTTGTCGTTTTTCTGCTGCCAGTGCTCATGTCAAACTCTGGTCACAGGAAACAAGAAAAGTGCTGCTTTGTTGTGTGTCTAGTTGCGTATCCGTCCACAGTTTACAGGTGGAACAACATATGCTGCATGCAACTTTTCTGAGCCTGATCTAGGACCCACCCATAGAATCAGTTTTGCCATCAGTTTCACGTTGACTTTTCTCTATCACACTGATGAGAAAACACGCTGGATGGTCTGATAATTTGAAATGTTCCATATGATCAATATAGATTATACTGTATGTAGTGCCCCATGCAAGCAAATAAAAATGGCTATTTGCTGTATTCCAGATATTCTAAAGCACTAAGATTAAAGTCATTACTTGGTTGAATACATAGCAGAACCTAGTTAATTTTCTGCAAATTACCAGTCTCATTCGGCAATATTACTTACCCACAAATTAAGTTAGGAATCGTTAGATAACTGTAACAACAAGTCCTGATACTGAACCATCATTTTAACAGTCATTCTAAGGGCCAATTCTGTGCTTTGCTATTTGTATCAGATACATTCTACATTTAGCCTAGGGACAGTTGTAGGGACAGAGAGAATGCCAGAATACAGCCTCTAGACAAGGCTTAGGGCTTTCATATACAAATAGCGAAAAAAAATGAAGGAGCAAAAGATAAATATCTCAAAATATCAAATTTTATTAGAAAAATAATGTACAATAATAAAGATAAAAAATTATTAAGGACAGAAGACAAAAGGACTAGAAAACATACCTATATCCCTAGGAGACAGACCAACATATCAATAATTACTATTGCTGATATTAACTATCCATCATACATGTCTGGTACAAAGTCCCTGATGTTTGTATATTAATATAAATTGCAGCATAGGTGTACAAATATCAAAAAGACACCCCACCTGCAATTAAATGCATATCAACAATAACAGGTGGATCACCATTCCCAAATAATTAGTACATGTCACTAAAAATTGCTCTAAGTATAAGACACAGTACATATAAAACAGTCAGGGTAACAGGATAAAATGCTGAATGGTAAATCAAAATAACATATGCTTCATGCCCGCATATCTTGGAGCCTAACCTGGAAATATGCACTATTGCAGCAAAGATTACATTTCAAAAACCTGACCGGCACATCCAAACATAGACTAAGTGTGAACAGGTGCTGAATCTAGAGTCACCAACTCGTATATAGTTAAGTAAACAAGGCAGCACACTGCAGCGCTAAAACATGTAAACTTGAAAACACAATATTTGAACTGCATTACTGCACTAGAAATATGAAAAATGAGAGCTTTTAGCGCATAAAAATGGCCAATTTTATGTGTACCTGGTAGCCCCTTTACGGCATCTCTCTTATACCAGGTCCTAAACTTGCCTTACCTCGCTGAGAATAAACGTTTCCATCTGAATGGGTACATGTGAAAACCTCTTCCTAGACTAAAATTCTCTCTCTCTGTGGAGGGGTATTGGACCTGCTGTAATTAAAACACCTGAAGTTAGGGGGCGGAGTGCACGATCAGAAGGCTAAAGAATACATTTCAAAAACCTGACCGGCACATCCAAACATAGACTAAGTGTGAACAGGTGCTGAACCTAGAGTCGCCAACTCGTATATAGTTAAGTAAACAAGGCAGCACACTGCAGCCCTAAAACATGTAAACTTGAAAACACGAAATTTGAACTGCATTACTGCACTAGAAATATGAAAAATGAGAGCTTTTAGCGCATAAAAATGGCCAATTTTATGTGTACCTGGTAGCCCCTTTACGGCATCTCTCTTATACCAGGTCCTAAACTTGCCTTACCTCGCTGAGAATAAACATTTCCATCTGAATGGGTACATGTGAAAACCTCTTCCTAGACTAAAATTCTCTCTGTGGACGGGTATTGGACCTGCTGTAATTAAAACACCTGAAGTTAGGGGGCGGAGTGCACGATCAGAAGGCTAAAGAATACATTTCAAAAACCTCACCGGCACATCCAAACATAGACTAAGTGTGAACAGGTGCTGAACCTAGAGTCGCCAACTCGTATATAGTTAAGTAAAGAAGGCAGCACACTGCAGCGCTAAAACACGTAAACTAGAAAACACGAAATTTGAACTGCATTACTGCACTAGAAATATGAAAAATGAGAGCTTTTAGTGCATAAAAATGGCCAATTTTATGTGTACCTGGTAGCCCCTTTACGGCATCTTTCTTATACCAGATCCTAAACTTGCCTTACCTCGCTGAGAATAAACGTTTCCATCTGAATGGGTACATGTGAAAACCTCTTCCTAGACTAATATTGGGGGCTACCAGGTACACATAAAATTGGCCATTTTTATGCGCTAAAAGCTCTCATTTTTCATATTTCTAGTGCAGTAATGCAGTTCAAATTTCGTGTTTTCAAGTTTACATGTTTTAGCGCTGCAGTGTGCTGCCTTGTTTACTTAACTATATACGAGTTGGCGACTCTAGGTTCAGCACCTGTTCACACTTAGTCTATGTTTCGATGTGCCGGTCAGGTTTTTGAAATGTATTCTTTAGCCTTCTGATCGTGCACTCCGCCCCCTAACTTCAGGTGTTTTAATTACAGCAGGTCCAATACCCCTCCACAGAGAGAGAGAATTTTAGTCTAGGAAGAGGTTTTCACATGTATCCATTCAGATGGAAACGTTTATTCTCAGCGAGGTAAGGCAAGTTTAGGACCTGGTATAAGAGAGATGCCGTAAAGGGGCTACCAGGTACACATAAAATTGGCCATTTTTATGCGCTAAGAGCTCTCATTTTTCATATTTCTAGTGCAGTAATGCAGTTCAAATTTTGTGTTTTCAAGTTTACATGTTTTAGCGCTGCAGTGTGCTGTCTTGTTTACTTAACTAATTCAGCAAAGAGTCATAGACTCTAATTACTTGTGGTCATGGTAAAACGGGTATATGGTCTCCTGGGAGGCACCTCGCGTTTCACCGCCTCTGCAGCATTAAATAGCGGTGAGCTAAATTATGGTCATTCCTTGAAGCTGTGTTCAGTCGCAGGTCCTCTGTGATGTGACACCATAGTCGCAATAGCACTCAACGCGCACGTCACCTGGTCACATGACCGGCCACGTAACCATGGCGATGCATTGCGATGCTAGAGCACCCCACCACCAGGGCACCACAGCGCATGCGCGGCATGCGCACTCACAATCAGCCAGAAGACACACATGTACAGTGGGGCAAAAAAGTATTTAGTCAGTCAGCAATAGTGCAAGTTGCACCACTTAAAAAGATGAGAGGCGTCTGTAATTTACATCATAGGTAGACCTCAACTATGGGAGACAAACTGAGAAAAAAAAATCCAGAAAATCACATTGTCTGTTTTTTTAACAATTTATTTGCATATTATGGTGGAAAATAAGTATTTGGTCAGAAACAAAATTTCATCTCAATACTTTGTAATATATCCTTTGTTGGCAATGACAGAGGTCAAACGTTTTCTGTAAGTCTTCACAAGGTTTCCACACACTGTTGTTGGTATGTTGGCCCATTCCTCCATGCAGATCTCCTCTAGAGCAGTGATGTTTTTGGCTTTTCGCTTGGCAACACAGACTTTCAACTCCCTCCAAAAGTTTTCTAAAGGGTTGAGATCTGGAGACTGGCTAGGCCACTCCTGGACCTTGAATTGCTTCTTACGAAGCCACTCCTTCGTTGCCCTGGCGGTGTGCTTTGGATCATTGTCATGTTGAAAGACCCAGCCACATTTCATCTTCAATGCCCTTGCTGATGGAAGGAGGTTTGCACTCAAAATCTCACGATACATGGCCCCATTCATTCTTTCATGTACCCGGATCAGTCGTCCTGGCCCCTTTGCAGAGAAACAGCCCCAAAGCATGATGTTTCCACCACCATGCTTTACAGTAGGTATGGTGATTGATGGATGCAACTCAGTATTCTTTTTCCTCCAACCACGACAAGTTGTGTTTCTACCAAACAGTTCCAGTTTGGTTTCATCAGACCATAGGACATTCTCCCAAAACTCCTCTGGATCATCCAAATGCTCTCTAGCAAACTTCAGACGGGCCCGGACATGTACTGGCTTAAGCAGTGGGACACGTCTGGCACTGCAGGATCTGAGTCCATGGTGGCGTAGTGTGTTACTTATGGTAGGCCTTGTTACATTGGTCCCAGCTCTCTGCAGTTCATTCACTAGGTCCCCCCGCGTGGTTCTGGGATTTTTGCTCACCGTTCTTGTGATCATTCTGACCCCACGGGGTGGGATTTTGCGTGGAGCCCCAGATCGAGGGATATTATCAGTGGTCTTGTATGTCTTCCATTTTCTAATTATTGCTCCCACTGTTGATTTCTTCACTCCAAGCTGGTTGGCTATTGCAGATTCAGTCTTCTCAGCCTGGTGCAGGGCTACAATTTTGTTTCTGGTGTCCTTTGACAGCTCTTTGGTCTTCACCATAGTGGAGTTTGGAGTCAGACTGTTTGAGGGTGTGCACAGGTGTCTTTTTATACTGATAACAAGTTTAAACAGGTGCCATTACTACAGGTAATGAGTGGAGGAAAGAGGAGACTCTTAAAGAAGAAGTTACAGGTCTGTGAGAGCCAGAAATCTTGATTGTTTGTTTCTGACCAAATACTTATTTTCCACCATAATATGCAAATAAATTGTTAAAAAAACAGACAACGTGATTTTCTGGATTTTTTTTTCTCAGTTTGTCTCCCATAGTTGAGGTCTACCTATGATGTAAATTACAGACGCCTCTCATCTTTTTAAGTGGTGGAACTTGCACTATTGCTGACTGACTAAATACTTTTTTGCCCCACTGTATATACTACAGAGATTTGTACCTATAACACAGGTAATGATAACTCTTATAGAGATCCTCAAGCAGCAATCAGTAGGCTTCTATGGGTCCCTATCATAACCAACCATGGCCCAAAGTGTATAAATAGGAAATAAAGTGTGAAGTGCCATAATATGAATAAAGATAAGCACAGTATAATACGATGTAATGGCTGTAAATGCTAACATTAAACTATATGGACAATAATATATAATATTAAGATATATCAATAACATGTGCTGTAAAATATAGTTCATATTAATAAAAAAATGCAAATTGTGTCTAATAATAAGGTGACTATTATATATCAATTATACATTGATAATAAAGTGTGCAATCAATATTTGATAAGGTGCCAAAATATACATTGCTCAAAAAAATAAAGGGAACTCTTAAACAACAGAATATAACTCCAAGTAAATCATACTTCTGTGAAATCAAACTGTCCACTTAGGAAACAACACTGTTTGACAATCAATTTCACATGCTGTTGTGAAAATGGAATAGACAACAGATGGAAATTATTGGCAATTATCAAGACACACTCAATAAAGGAGTGGTTCTGCAGGTGAGGACCACAGACCACATCTCAGTACTAATGCTTTCTGGCTGATGTTTTGGTCACTTATGAATGTTGGTTGTGCTTTCACACTCGTGGTAGCATGAGGCGGACTCTACAAGCCACACAAGTGGCTCAGGTAGTACAGTTCATCCAGAATGGCACATCATTGCGAGCTGTGGCAAGAAGGTTTGTGGTGTCTGTCGGCGTAGTGTCCAGAGGCTGGAAGCGCTACCAGGAGACAGGCCAGTACACCCGGAGATGTGGAGGGGGCCGTAGGAGGGCAACAACCCAGCAGCAGGACCGCTTCCTCAGCCTTTGTGCAAGGAGGAACAGGAGGAGCACTGCCAGAGCCCTGCAAAATGACCTCCTGCAGGCCACAAATGTGTATGTGTCTGCACAAATGGTTAGAAACCGACTGCATGAGGATGGTCTGAGTACCCGACATCCACAGATGGAGGTTATGCTCACAGCCCAATACTGTGCAGGACGATTGGCATTTGTCACAGAAAACCAGGATTGGCAAAGTCGCCACTGGCGCCCTGTGCTCTTCACAGATGAAAGCAGGTTCACACTGAGCACATGTGACAGACGTGACAGAGTCTGGAGATGCCGTGGAGAGCGATCTGCTGCCTGCAACATACTTCAGCATGACTTGTTTGGCAGTGGATCAGTAATGGTGTGGGGCGGCATTTCTTTGGAGGGCGGCACAGCCCTCCATGTGCTCGCCAGAGGTAGCCTGACTGCCATTAGGTACCAAGATGAGATCCTCAGACCCCTTGTGAGACCATATGCTTGTGCGGTTGGACCTGGGTTCCTCCTAATGCAGGACAAAGCCAGAGCTCATGTGGCTGAAGTGTGTCAGCGGTTCCAGCAAGATGAAGGCATTGAAGCTATGGACTGGTCCGCCCGTTCCCCAGACCTGAATTTGATTGAACACATCTGGGGCATCATGTCTCACACCATCCACCATCGTGACGTTGCACCACAGACTGTCCAGGAGTTGGCGGATGCTTAAGTCCAGGTCTGGGAGGAGAGCCCTCAGTAGACCATCCAGCGCCTCATCAGGAGCATGCCCAGGCGTTGTAGGGAGGTCATACAGGCACATGGAGGCAACACGTACAACTGAACATCATTTACTTGTCTTGAGGCATTTCCATTGAAGTTAAATCAGCCTGTAATTTGATTTTCCACTTTTATTTTGAGCATCATTCCAAATCCAGACCTCCATGGGATATTCATTTTGATTTACATTGATCATTTTTATGTTTTATTGTTCTCAACACATTCCACTATGCAATGAATAAAGATTTGCAACTGAAATTTTTCATTCAATGATATCTAGGATGTGGTCAGTGATATCTAGGATGTGGTATTTTAGTGTTCCCTTTATTTTTTTTGAGCAGTGTATATTGCACCACAACAAAAAAATAAATAAAGTTAAATGAAATCATAATTATATTGTGATAACGATGTCCATAAGGCAATGTAATTTTTACTCTTGCTATCCTATATTATCTTTTCAAGCAGCAAGGATTAACATCAAGATATCATATCTCCTGTCAACAACCGTGGCATTGAAGCTTATATTCGCACTAAAAGATCAAGAACCTCCGGTAAGTATATAGCAAAACATCCACAATAAAATAACAATTAAAGAACAAAAATGACCCAATAAGAAAGGAAAACAAGCATAAAAACACCACACGCTAAAATAAAAGAAAAAATCATAACATTTGCGCTATTCTAAAAAGGATTTGAAACTCACATGCTCATTAAGGCCCTTAGGGGAAATGGTATCCAGAACCACCATCCACTTAGTTTCTTTTTTCCAAAGCCCTCTTTTATAATTACCTCCCCTAGTGCCCAACTGTACTCTATCAATCCCCCTCACCTTTAGCCAATTAGGATTACTATCATGATAGATCCTAAAATGCTTGGGAATTGTTTTCAAAGTCTCAATGCTTGAACCAACAATGCATTTTTTATATCCCGAATACGTACTCTCATTTGGCGAGTAGTCATCCTGATATAAATGAGATTACAAGGACAACATGCATAATAAATGATGTTATCAGTTTTGAAATTGATAGCGAGAGTAATGGAAAAGGTCTTGCTACCACTAATATTGCTAAAAGTGGAAGTCCTTTCCACAAATTTGCATGCTAAGCAGTCACCACATTTAAATGATCCCCATCTTGGGTCATCTCTACTGGTAAAGAATGATTTTAACAAATCTTTCAAATTTTTAGATCTCCTCCATGTCACTGATGGATGACTGGTGATATGTTGTTTTAAGTCATCATCCACCAGTAGAACGGACCAATGTTTCCTCAAACTAGTCATGATCTCTTGCCACTCAGAATTAAACAATGTAATGAGTCTGATTGGTTGTTTTTCTGTTGAGATCTTATGCTTAGAATTGGACAAGAATTATTTTCTTGGTGTAAATTTGCCTTCCTATATCCTCCTCTTATCATCTGATGATTGTATCCTCTCTGTCGATGACTTTCTCTGAGGATACTTGCTTATTGTTTAAATAATCCTTTCTTCCATTGGCATCAAAGACCTTTCCCTGTCCTGGATTGCCTCATACCTTTCCGACCATTTAGCATTTCCCACTCCCACACTACCTCCTCATCCCGCCCTCTCTCTGTTGGAGTCCCTCAAGGCTCTGTCCTAGGGCCCCTACTTTTTTCCATCTATACCCTTGGTCTAGGACAACTCATAAAGTCCCTTGGCTTCTAGTACCACCTGTATGCAGACGACACGCAGATCTACCTCTCTGGCCCAGATGTCACCTCTCTGCTGTCCAGAATCCCGGAGTGTCTATCAGCTATATTCTCCTTCTTCACCTCTCACTTCCTAAAACTCAATGTAGACAAAACCGAACTCATCATCTTTCCCCCATCTCACGTATCCCCCTACCTGATCTATCTATTATGGTAAACAGCATCACACTCTCTACCGCACCTGAAATCTGCTGCCTCGGGGTAACTCTTGACTCTGCCCTGTCCTTGAAACTGCCCACCCAAACTCTTGCCACCTCCTGTAGCCTCCAACTCAAAAATATTGCCAGAATACGTCCCTTCCTCAGCTCACAATCTACTAAAACTCTTGTGCATGCCCTCATTATCTCCCATCTCGATTACTGCAACACGCTCCTTTGTGACCTCCCCGCTAACTTTCTTGCACCTCTCCAGTCTGTCATCAACTCTGCTGCCTGGCTAATCCACCTCTCTCCTTGCTACTCCCCTGCTTCTCCCCTCTGCAAATCCCTCCACTGGCTTCCAATTCCCCAACGAATCCAGTTCAAACTACTAACACTGATCTACAAAGCCATCCACAACTTGTCCCCCCCTATATCTCTGAACTAATCTCCCAATATCTTCCCTCACGTAATCTTCAATCCTCCCAAGACCTCCTACTCTAGTCTACATGTATTCATTCCTCACACAACCACCTCCAAGATTTCTCTCGAATATCCCCATCCTCTGGAATTCCACGCCTCAAAACATCCGATTATCCACTACCCTCGGATCCTTGAGACGGAACCTTGAAACCCATCTCTTCAGGAAAGCCTACAGCCTGCAATAACCATTTTGCCGTCTCACCACCACCCGAGCTGCCGCCTCACCACCACTCGAGCTGACGCATCACCACCACCAGAGCTGCCGCCTCTCCACCACCAGAGCTGCCGCCTCACCATCACCAGGGCTGCCGCACCCTGATCTTCTGTCTCTTCCCCATTATTCCATAAAATGTAAGTCCGCAAGGACAGGGTCCTCTCACGTCTGTACCAGTCTGTCATTTTAAATTTGTTTACACTAAACGATATCTATAACTCTTTACGTAACCCCTTTCTCATGTACAGCACCATGGAATTAATGGTGCTATATAAATAAATAATAATAATAAAAATGATCAAGGTAAATCAAAATGAAAATCCCATTGAGGTCTGGATTTGGAATGATACTCAAAATCAAAGTGGAAAATCAAATTACAGGCTGATCCAACTTCAGTGGAAATGCTTCAAGACAAGGAAATGATGTTCAGTTGTACGTGTTGCCTCCATGTGCCTGTATTACCTTCCTACAACATCTGGTGCTCCTGATGAGGCGGCAGATGGTCTCCTGAGGGATCTCCTCCCAGACCTCCACTGTACTGTATATATATATACAGTACAGACCGAAAGTTTGGACACATGAAAATTGTACATTCACACTGAGGGCATCAAAACTATTAATTAATACATGTGGAATTATATACTTAACAAAAAGTGTGAAACAACTGAAATTATGTCTTATATTCTAGGTTATTCAAAGGAGCCACCTTTTGCTTTGATGACTGCTTTGCACACTGTTGGCATTCTCTTGATGAGCTTCAAGAGGTAGTCACCGGGAATGGCCTTCCAACAATCTTGAAGGAGTTCCCAGAGGTGCTTAGCACTTGTTGGCCCTTTTGCCTTCACTCTCCGGTCGAGCTTACCCCAAACCATCTCGATTGGGTTCAGGTCTGGTGACGGTCATCTGACGTAGCACCCCATCACTCTCCTTCTAGGTCAAATAGCCCTTACACAACCTGGAGTTGTGCTTGGGGTCATTGTCCTGTTGAAAAATAAATGATGGTCCATCTAAACGCAAACCGAATGGAATATCATGCCACTGTAAGATGCTGTGGTAGCTGTTGTGAATTCTGTTGTTGGGCTCCCTCCTGTGGTCATGAATGGTACTTCGGCTGGTTCTGTCCATGGACTTCCTCTGGTGGGTTTTTCTGAGTTTCCTTCCACAGGTGACGAGGTTAATTCGTTAGCTGGCTGCTCTATTTAGCTCCACTTGGATCTTTGCTCCATGCCACCTGTCAATGTTCCAGTATTGGTCTAGTTCACTCCTGGATCGTTCTTGTGACCTGTCTTCCCAGCAGAAGTTAAGTTCCTGCTTGTTTTTCTTTGGTTTGCTATTTTTCTGTCCAGCTTGCTATTTTTATTGTTGTCTTGCTTGCTGGAAGCTCTGGGACGCAGAGGGAGCGCCTCCGCACCGTGAGTCGGTGCGGAGGGTCTTTTTGCGCCCTCTGCGTGGTCTTTTTGTAGGTTTTTGTGCTGACCGCAAAGCAACCTTTCCTATCCTCAGTCTGTTCAGTTAGTCGGGCCTCACTTTGCTAAATCTATTTCATCTCTGTGTTTGTATTTTCATCTTTACTCACAGTCATTATATGTGGGGGGCTGCCTTTTCCTTTGGGGAATTTCTCTGAGGCAAGGTAGGCTTTATTTTTCTATCTTCAGGGCTAGCTAATTCCTTAGGCTGTGCCGAGTTGCATAGGGAGCGTTAGGAGCAATCCATGGCTATTTCTAATGTGCGTGATAGGATTAGGGATTGCGGTCAGCAGAGTTCCCACGTCCCAGAGCTCGTCCTTATTATCAGTAACTATCAGGTCATTCCGTGTGCTCTTAACCACCAGGTCCATTATTGTCCTGACCACCAGGTCATAACAGGTAGCCATGCTTGTTCAGTATGCCTTCAATTTTGAATAAATCCCCAACTGTGTCACCAGCAAAGCATCCCCACATCATCACACCTCCTCCATGCTTCACGGTGGGAACCAGGCATGTAGAGTCCATCCGTTTACCTTTTCTGCGTCGCACAAAGACAAGGTGGTTGGAACCAAAGATATCAAATTTGGACTCATCAGACCAAAGCACAGATTTCCACTTGTCTAATGTCCATTCATTGTGTTCTTTTGCCCAAACAAGTCTCTTCTGCTTGTTGCCTGTCCTTAGCAGTGGTTTCCTAGCAGCTATTTTACCATGAAGGCCTGCTGCACAAAGTCTCCTCTTAACAGCTGTTGTAGAGATGTGTCTGCTGCTAGAACTCTGTGTGGCATTGACCTGGTCTCTAATCTGAGCTGCTTTTAACCTGCGATTTCTGAGGCTGGTGAATCGAATAAACTTATCCTCAGAAGCAGAGGTGACTCTTGGTCTTCCTTTCCTGGGGCGGTCCTCATGTGAGCCAGTTTCTTTGTAGCACTTGATGGTTTTTGTCACTGCACTTGGGGACACTTTCAAAGTTTTCCCAATTTTTCTTATTGACTGACCTTCATTTCTTAAAGTAATGATGGCCACTCGTTTTTCTTTACTTAGCTGCTTTTCTTGCCATAATACAAATTCTAACAGTCTATTCAGTAGGACTATCAGCTGTGTATCCACCAGACTTCTGCACAACACAACTGATGGTCCCAACACCATTTATAAGGCAAGAAATCCCACTTATTAAACCTGACAGGGGACACCTGGGAAGTGAAAACGATTCCCGGTGACTATCTCTTGAAGCTGATCAAGAGAATGCCAAGAGTGTGCAAAGCAGTCATCAAAGCAAAAGGTGGCTACTTTTAAGAACCTAAAATGTAAGACATAATTTCAGTTGTTTCACACTTTTTTGTTATGTATATAATTCCACATGCGTTAATTCATAGTTTTGATGTCTTTAGTGTGAATGTACAATTTTCATAGTCATGAAAATACAGAAAAATCTTTAAATGAGAAGGTGTGTCCAAACTTTTGGTCTGTAATGTATATACTGAGTGGTGGCTGGATTCTAACGCATCAGGTATTCTAGAATATGTATGTATGTATGTATATAGCAGCCACATAGTATATTGTTATGATTAGGCAATTCAGTACCACAGTGAACATAGAGGTCAGAGCACATACAGTGATCTGACAATAATCCAAAAACATAGAACGAGCTCTGAGACGTGGGAACTCTGTTGACCGCAATCCCTAATCCTATCCAACAACACTAGAGGCAGCCGTGGATTGCGCCTAACGCTACCTATGCAACTCGGCACAGCCTGAGAAACTAGCTAGCCTGAAGATAGAAAATAAGCCTACCTTGCCTCAGAGAAATACCCCAAAGGAAAAGGCAGCCCCCCACATATAATGACTGTGAGTAAGATGAAAAAACAAACGTAGAGATGAAATAGATTTAGCAAAGTGAGGCCCGACTTTCTGAACAGAGCGAGGATAGGAAAGGTAACTTTGCGGTCAACACAAAACCCTAAAAACCACGCAAAGGGGGCAAAAAGACCCTCCGTACCGAACTAACGGCACGGAGGTACACCCTCTGCGTCCCAGGGCTTCCAGCAAACAAATAGATAAGCTGGACAGAAGAAAAGCAAACAAAATAGCAAAGGAAAACTTAGCTATGCAGAGCAGCAGGCCACAGGAACGATCCAGGAGGAAAAAAAGTACAATACTGGAACATTGACAGGAAGCCAGGATCAAAGCACTAGGTGGAGTTAAGTAGAGCAGCACCTAACGACCTCACCACATCACCTGAGGGAGGAAACTCAGAAGCCGCAGTACCACTTCCCTCCACCAACGGAAGCTCCCAGAGAGAATCAGCCGAAGTACCACTTGTGACCACAGGAGGGAGCTCTGCCACAGAATTCACAACAGTACCCCCCCCTTGAGGAGGGGTCACCGAACCCTCACCAGAGCCCCCAGGCCGACCAGGATGAGCCACATGAAAGGCACGAACAAGATCGGGAGCATGGACATCAGAGGCAAAGACCCAGGAATTTATCTTCCTGAGCATAACCCTTCCACTTAACCAGATACTGGAGTTTCCGTCTTGAAACACGAGAATCCAAAATCTTCTCCACAATATACTCCAACTCCCCCTCCACCAAAACCGGGGCAGGAGGGTCAACAGAAGGAACCATAGGTGCCACGTATCTCCGCAACAATGACCTATGGAATGCGTTATGTATGGAAAAAGAATCTGGAAGGGTCAGACGAAAAGACACAGGATTAAGAACCTCAGAAATCCTATATGGACCAATGAAACGAGGTTTAAACTTAGTAGAGGAAACCTTCATAGGAATATGACGAGAAGATAACCAAACCAGATCCCCAACAGGAAGTCGGGGACCCACACAGTGTCTGCGATTAGCAAAACGTTGAGCCTTCTCCTGGGACAAGGTCAAATTGTCCACTACCTGAGTCCAAATCTGCTGCAACCTGTCCACCACAGTATCCACACCAGGACAGTCCGAAGACTCAACCTGTCCTGACGAGAAACGAGGATGGAACCCAGAGTTGCAGAAAAATGGCGAAACCAAGGTAGCCGAGCTAGCCCGATTATTAAGGGCGAACTCAGCCAAAGGCAAAAAGGACACCCAGTCATCCTGATCAGCAGAAACAAAACATCTCAGATATGTTTCCAAGGTCTGATTGGTTCGTTCGGTCTGGCCATTAGTCTGAGGATGGAAAGCCGAGGAAAAAGACAAGTCAATGCCCATCCTACCACAAAAAGCTCGCCAAAACCTCGAAACAAACTGGGAACCTCTGTCAGAAACGATATTTTCTGGAATGCCATGTAAACGAACCACATGCTGGAAGAACAATGGCACCAAATCAGAGGAGGAAGGCAATTTAGACAAGGGTACCAAATGGACCATCTTAGAAAAGCGATCACAGACCACCAAAAGACTGACATCTTTTGAGAAACGGGAAGATCTGAAATAAAATCCATAGAGATATGTGTCCAAGGCCTCTTCGGGCCTGCAAGGGCAAAAGCAACCCACTGGCACGAGAACAGCAGGGCTTAGCCCAAGCACAAATCCCACAGGACTGCACAAAAGTACGCACATCCCGCGACAGATATGGCCACCAAAAGGATCTAGCCACTAACTCTCTGGTACCAAAGATTCCAGGATGACCAGCCAAGACCGAACAATGAACCTCAGAGATAACTTTATTCGTCCACCTATCAGGGACAAACAGTTTCTCCGCTGGACAACGATCAGGTTTATTAGCCTGAAATTTTTGCAGCACTCGCCGCAAATCAGGGGAGATGGCAGACACAATTACTCCCTCTTTGAGGATACCCGCCGGCTCAGATACACCCGGAGAGTCGGGCACAAAACTCCTAGACAGAGCATCCGCCTTCACATTTTTAGAGCCCAGAAGGTATGAAATCACAAAGTCAAAACGGGCAAAAAACAACGACCAACGAGCTTGTCTAGGATTCAACCGCTTGGCGGACTCGAGATAAGTCAAGTTCTTATAATCAGTCAAGACCACCACGCGATGCTTAGCTCCTTCAAGCCAATGACGCCACTCCTCGAATGCCCACTTCATGGCCAGCAACTCTCGGTTGCCCACATCATAATTTCGCTCAGCAGGCGAAAACTTCCTGGAAAAGAAGGCGCACGGTTTCATCACTGAGCAATCAGAACCTCTCTGCGACAAAACAGCCCCTGCTCCAATCTCAGAAGCATCAACCTCGACCTGGAACGGAAGAGAAACATCTGGTTGACACAACACAGGGGCAGAAGAAAAACGATGCTTCAACTCTTGAAAAGCTTCCACAGCAGCAGAAGGCCAATTGACCACATCAGCACCCTTCTTGGTCAAATCGGTCAATGGTTTAGCAATACTAGAAAAATTGCAGATGAAACAACGATAAAAATTAGCAAAGCCCAGGAACTTTTGCAGACTTTTCAGAGATGTCGGCTGAGTCCAATCATGGATGGCTTGGACCTTAACAGGATCCATCTCGATAGTAGGAGGGAAAAAGATGAACCCCAAAAATGAAACCTTCTGCACACCAAAGAGACACTTTGATCCCTTCACAAACAAAGAATTAGCACGCAGGACCTGAAAAACCGTTCTGACCTGCTTCACATGAGACTCCCAATCATCCGAGAAGATCAAAATGTCATCCAAGTACACAATCAGGAATTTATCCAGGTACTCTCGGAAGATGTCATGCATAAAGGACTGAAACACTGATGGAGCATTGGCAAGTCCGAATGGCATTACTAGATACTCAAAATGACCCTCGGGCATATTAAATGCAGTTTTCCATTCATCGCCTCGCTTAATTCGCACAAGATTATACGCACCACGAAGATCTATCTTGGTGAACCAACTAGCCCCCTTAATCCGAGCAAACAAATCAGATAACAACGGCAAGGGGTACTGAAATTTAACCGTGATCTTATTTAGAAGGCGGTAATCTATACAAGGTCTCAGCGAACCATCCTTCTTGGCTACAAAAAAGAACCCTGCTCCTAATGGCGACGATGACGGGCGAATATGCCCCTTCTCCAGGGACTCCTTCACATAACTGCACATAGCGGCATGCTCAGGCACAGATAAATTAAACAATCGGCCTTTTGGGAACTTACTACCAGGAATCAAATTGATAGCACAATCACAATCCCTATGCGGAGGTAGGGCATCGGACTTGGGCTCATCAAATACATCCCGGTAATCAGACAAGAACTCTGGAACCTCAGAAGGGGTGGATGACGAAATTGACAGAAATGGAACATCACCATGTACCCCCTGACAACCCCAGTTGGACACCGACATGGATTTCCAATCTAATACTGGATTATGGACTTGTAGCCATGGCAACCCCAACACGACCACATCATGCAGATTATGCAACACCAGAAAGCGAATATCCATCTGGTGCGCAGGAGCCATGCACATGGTCAGCTGGGTCCAGTACTGAGGCTTATTCTTGGCCAAAGGCGTAGCATCAATTCCTCTCAATGGAATAGGACACTGCAAGGGCTCCAAGAAAAACCCACAATGCTTAGCATACTCCAAGTCCATCAAATTCAGGGCAGCGCCTGAATCCACAAATGCCATGACAGAATACGATGACAAAGAGCAGATCAAGGTAACGGACAGAAGAAATTTTGACTGTACTGTACCAATGGTGGCAGACCTAGCGAACCGCTTTGTGCGCTTAGGACAATCAGAGATAGCATGAGTGGAATCACCACAGTAGAAACACAGCCCATTCAGACGTCTGTGTTCTTGCCGTTCAACTCTGGTCAAAGTCCTATCGCACTGCATAGGCTCAGGTTTAAGCTCAGGTAATACCGCCAAATGGTGCACAGATTTACGCTCACGCAAGCGTCGACCAATCTGAATGGCCAAAGACATAGACTCATTCAAACCAGCAGGCATAGGAAATCCCACCATGACATCCTTAAGGGCTTCAGAGAGACCCTTTCTGAACATAGCTGCCAGCGCAGATTCATTCCATTGAGTGAGCATGGACCACTTTCTAAATTTCTGACAATATAACTCTATCTCATCCTGACCCTGACAAAGAGCCAGCAAATTTTTTTCTGCCTGATCCACAGAATTAGGCTCATCGTACAGCAATCCGAGCGCCAGGAAAAACGCATCGATATTACTTAATGCAGGATCTCCTGGCGCAAGAGAAAATGCCCAGTCCTGAGGGTCGCCACGCAAAAAAGAAATAATGATCAAAACCTGTTGAACTGGATCACCAGAGGAGCGAGGTTTCAAGGCCAGAAATAGTTTACAATTATTTTTGAAACTCAGAAACTTAGTTCTATCACCAAAAAACAAATCAGGAATAGGAATTCTTGGTTCTAACATAGATTTCTGATCAATAGTGTCTTGAATCTTTTGTACTCTTGCCGAGAGCTGATCCACACATGAAGACAGACTTCTAATGTCCATTGCTACACCTGTGTCCTGAACCACCCAAATGTCTAGGGGAAAAAAAAGGCAAAACACAGTGCAGAGAAAAAAAAAATGGTCTCAGAACTTCTTTTTTCCCTCTATTGAGAATCATTAGTACTTGGACTTCCTGTACTGTTATGATTAGGCAATTCAGTACCACAGTGAACATTGAGGTCAGAGCACATACAGTGATCTGACAATAATCCAAAAACATAGAACGAGCTCTGAGACGTGGGAACTCTGTTGACCGCAATCCCTAATCCTATCCAACAACACTAGAGGCAGCCGTGGATTGCGCCTAACGCTATCTATGCAACTCGGCACAGCCTGAGAAACTAGCTAGCCTGAAGATAGAAAATAAGCCTACCTTGCCTCAGAGAAATACCCCAAAGGAAAAGGCAGCCCCCCACATATAATGACTGTGAGTAAGATGAAAAAACAAACGTAGAGATGAAATAGATTTAGCAAAGTGAGGCCCGACTTTCTGAACAGAGCGAGGATAGGAAAGGTAACTTTGCGGTCAACACAAAACCCTAAAAACCACGCAAAGGGGGCAAAAAGACCCTCCGTACCGAACTAACGGCACGGAGGTACACCCTCTGCGTCCCAGAGCTTCCAGCAAACAAATAGATAATCTGGACAGAAGAAAAGCAAACAAAATAGCAAAGGAAAACTTAGCTATGCAGAGCAGCAGGCCACAGGAACGATCCAGGAGGAAAACAAGTCCAATACTGGAACATTGACAGGAAGCCAGGATCAAAGCACTAGGTGGAGTTAAGTAGAGCAGCACCTAACGACCTCACCACATCACCTGAGGGAGGAAACTCAGAAGCCGCAGTACCACTTCCCTCCACCAACGGAAGCTTACAGAGAGAATCAGCCGAAGTACCACTTGTGACCACAGGAGGGAGCTCTGCCACAGAATTCACAACATTATATAGCACAGGCCACGTAGTATATAGGAGTACTACGCGTCCTGTGCTATACACTATGTGGCTGCTATATACATACATATTGTAGAATACGCGATGCGTTAATACAGGCCGCGCAGTAAATAACACTGCCCACGTAGTATATAACACAGCCCACACAGTATATAGCAGCCATGCAGTATATAGCAGCCACGCAATATATAACACAGCCCACGTAGTATATTACACTGGCCACGTAATATATAACACAGCCCACGTAATATGTAGCACAGCCCACATAGTATCTAACACTTGCCACGTAGTGTATAGCACGCAGTATAGAACACAGTCCACGTAGTATATAGCAATGTGGGCACATATCCCTGTTAAAAAAAATAATTAAAATAAAAAATAGTTGTATACTTACCCGCCGGGATCCAGCAAAGCTGTGCCGATGCGCGCGTGCCTGCCGCCATCTTTCGTTCCCAGGATGCATTGCGAAATTACCCAGATGACTTAGCGGTCTCGCGAGACCGCTAAGTTTTCTGGGTAATTTTGCAATGCATCTCTGGGAATGGAAGCTGGTGGCAGGCGCGCGTGCATCGTCGGACGACGGAAGGTGAGAATAGCAGGTTTTTTCTTTTTTTATTATTTTTAACATTAGATATTTTTACTATTGATGCTGCATAGGCAGCATCAATAGTAAAAAGTTGGGGACACACAGAGTTAATAGCAGCGTTAAAGGAGTGCGTTACACTCTGCATAATGCGGTCCGTTAACGCTGGCATTAACCCTGTGTGAGCAGTGACTGGACGGGAGTTTGGAGCGGGCGCTGTGCACTGACTGGACGGAAGTAGGGAGGGACTAATTCTCTGCCTGACTGTGCCCGTCACTGATTGGTCGCGGCAGCCAGGACAGGCAGCTGGCGAGACCAATCAGCGACATGGGTTTTCCGTTATAGACAGAAGGACAGACAGAAAGACGGAAGTGACCCTTACACAATTATATAGTAGATATACCATTTAATTATTTCATAATTTTTGAGAAAGTGTGAATGCAATATTCAAAATTATGTTAGTCAAAATTTAAGGCAGGTTTGGTAACCAACACTTGCCAAACTCTGCGCACGTTAACAATGCAACCTATCATTAATCAACACCTAAGCAAGGTGTTTACATTATGATCTTTTTTTTTAACTTTTAAATATACTGCAGCCAAGTGCAAACATCTCACCTACTGAGACAAGTTTGCACATTTTAATTAACACACATGATATTTCGCCTTTAGAATTCATTAATTTTTTCCACAGTTATAACATACAGTTACATATTGTATGTGTTGGTCACTTCTGAATTAAGATGTTGAAATAGTGCTGAAATTATTTTTTCGCAGTGGCCGATGTGACAAGACGCTGGCGCAGCTGCTGGGATCAACATAGCTGGGACTGGCCACAGCGTGCCAGGAGTGGTGCGAACGTGCATTTATTTTCACAGCTTGAATTTTCTTGCTCCCATTATGGATCTCCATCCATAACTGCATGCTTGTTTTCTACCTTTAAACGTGACCTTTTTTTATGTTACTGTGTAGTAACCCAGATGAGGAGGAACGCCGATGTAGCAGTAGTCCTAAGCTCCCCTTGAATATGTCTCCACGGGCTTCAGCCATCCCACGATGAGTGAGCCCGCTGCAGAAAGGAGTTCCTCACCACAGGCGCTAAGTACACATTGGAGTTTTACAATACTTATAGCACACTGTTAATGATGATGCGCACTATATTTTCAAATTTTCCCCACAAAGTGAAGTTGCGTGCCATATTTGCATTGCAGAGTGTCATTGATTCCTGCACAGCACCAAACAATCCAAGACTGGTTTTTAACTTCTTGGAGAGATGGTAGTTGTCCCAAGTAGCCAATACCATGTCCCACAACAGGGCCCACAACCCAACAGTGCCCAAATAAACCCTCCCTTGACCCCCTAATCAAGCCTAATCCACTTTACAGGGGCCAAATAATCCACCAAATCAAACACAACAAATCAGTCATGCTATAACTTCACCAACATCACCACTTTCTTACCAAAATTTGTAAATATAAATATATTCAGGATTACTATCCTTTCTTATTATTTTACTGTAATAATCTTTGTAAGTAATAATTTGGCATATGTTTTCAATATGCCTGTTTTTTACAAAATTACTCTTATTTGGAAGAAAGTTCTTTGTTAAATTTA
Source organism: Ranitomeya imitator (assembly GCF_032444005.1). Lineage (NCBI taxonomy): Eukaryota > Metazoa > Chordata > Amphibia > Anura > Dendrobatidae > Ranitomeya > Ranitomeya imitator. Next base: position 556,277,412 of record NC_091285.1, read on the forward strand.
TGTGCTTTCTATTATACAAAATATGCCATAAGCTACAGAAATTGAGAGTCTACTTATTAACATAAACAGGCATCATATGGATTGGCATTAACATGTTAATACACAAAAAAGGAAACACAGGATATTATAACTCAGACACTGCATAGTCTTGCCAAGGAATAGATCCCTCTTGTGATGCAAAATAATGTGTGAATATGTCCCGAATTTTAAGACCAGAGGGCTGACGACGTTGATTCTCAATATGTGTTGTTTGTCTGGCATTATTACTATTTTCTCCATATTCATCATTTGGTGGACATTAATGAATCCTAGTGCAATTGTGAAGGAAGACACAGGCCTTAATCACAGTATTCACTATAGCCTCACTTAACTGGAGGACCGACATCATGACCCTCCATTTTGCACAGAAGATCCCAATGGCAAACTCCACCTATTGCTTTGCACGTGATAGGTGATTATAAAAAACTAGATGGTGGCCCGAATCTAATGCATCGGGTATTCTAGAATATGCATGTCCACGTAGTATATTGCACAACCCACGTAGTATATTGCCCAGTGACATAATATATTGCCCAGCCACATAGTATATTGCCCAGTCACATAGTATATTGCCCAGCCGCGTAGTATATTACCCAGTCGCGTAGTATATTGCCAAGTCACATAGTATATTGCCAAGTCACGTAGTATATTGCCCAGTCATGTATGTATATTGCCCAGCCACGTAGTATATTGCCCAGCCACGTAGTATATTGCCCAGTCACGTACTATATTGCCCAGCTACGTAGTATATTGCCCAGTGATGTAGTATATTGCCCAGCTACATAGTATATTGCCCAGCCACGTAGTATATTGTACAGCAACGTAATATATTGCCCAGTCGCGTAGTATATTGCCCAGTCACGTAGTATATTGCCCAATCACGTAGTGTATTGCCCAGTCACATAGAATATTGCCCAGTCACGTAGTATATTGCCCAGCCACGTAGTATACTGCCCAGTCACGTAGTATATTGCCCTGCCACGTAGTATATTGCCCAGCCACATATGTAACAGGTTAAAAAAGACTTAAAATAAAAAATAAACATATACTCACCTCCCGAGAGCCCCTGGCGCTTGTGTGTGGCGCACACGGCAGCTTCCGGTCCCAGGGTTGGTATGAGCGGAGGACCTGTGATGACGTCGCGGTCACATGGCCATGACATCATGGCAGGTCCTTCTCGCATAGCTTCTTTGGCACCGTAAGCTGCCGCTTGCACTGCCGAGGACAGGATGCACGTCGGAGGGTGAGAATAATGTTTTTTTTTATTATTGTTATTTGCAACATTAGATATTTTTACTATTGATGCTGCATACGCAGCATCAATAGTAAAAACTTGGTCACACAGCGTTAATAGCGGCGTTAACAGAGTGAGTTACCCGCGGCATAACGCGGTCTGTTACCGCTGGCATTAACCCTGTGTGAGCAGTGACTGGAGGGCAGTATGGAGCAGGCTCCGGGCACTAACTGCAGGGGAGTAAGGAGGGCCTAATCGGACTGTGGCCGTCGCTGGTTGGTCGTGGCAGCCATGACAGGCAGCTGGCGAGACCAATTAGCGACTTGCATTTCCATGACAGACAGAGGCCGCAACCAATGAATATCTGAGCCAGACAGAAAGACAGATGGAAGCGACCCTTAGACAATTATATAGTAGATTTGCCGCCTTTTGTCCAGGCCTCTCCATGTATATGAATGAAAAAAAATAAAGTATGATGGCACCAGGATGAGTGGTTATTGATGGTAATTGATATAGGCAAACAAGCTGCAAAAAATCAATGTTTCATGCGGCAGGCAGACAAACCGTGGATTAGAATCGCATAGTGGTGCACAACCAAGCAGCAAGTCATATAGCCGTCGTCCGGTTCCCTCCTCGCACCCTCTCTTTTGTACTGCAGCCCTACAGGCATGTCCGCATCCCATTGTATGGATAAATAAAGGACTTTTCTACTTTCATCGCTGGGTGAGTGCCAACTTTTTTCTTTTTTCTCTCTGGACGCCCTCTCCATGAATATGGCCTCGTTATATTGTGGCTTACGAACACGAATGTTCTTGCCGTCCAGGAATCCAATGCAGTTGGTGTTAGGTGTTGAGTTCCCTCCGCTGCACAGGGGGAATCTTGAGCCACCTCCGCGCGGTGTCCCATTCTTCTCCAGCCGCAGTGGAACCTGCTCAGCGGAGATGTCGGTCCCAGCGTCTGGCTCAGGCAGATGCTATGCGCTTGGTTACTGCTGGTCATCCAGGCTCAGCCTTTGTAACCAGCACTGTTCTGTGGTGAGCAGGCGCTCCTGGGACTAAGTCCTGCTTTTCCTCTACTGAGCATGCCCAAGGGATGACCTCTCATTGGAGGTCGGGGGTCACATGCTCAGGTCCTAAAGCAGTTCCTATTGGACCACTAGGAAGGTCCTGGAGAGCTTTCTCTATAAAAGGTTCGCAGGGCCGCACTGCCATGCACTAGTATCAACTTATGTTCATGAGTGTATTGTTGTGAATTCTGTTGTTAAGCTCCCTCCTGTGGTCATGAATGGTGCTTTGGCTGGTTCTGTCCATGGGCTTCCTCTGGTGGTTGTGAGTGGGGCTGCGGCTTCTGAGGTTCCTTCCACAGGTGATGAGGTTAATTCATTAGCTGGCTGCGCTATTTAACTCCACCTAGATCATTGCTCCATGCCACCTGTCAATGTTCCAGTATTGGTCTAGTTCGCTCCTGGATCGTTCTTGTGACATGTCTTCCCAGCAGAAGCTAAGTTCCTGCTTGTTTTTCTCTGTTTGCTATTTTTTCTGTCCAGCTTGCTATTTTGATTTTTGTATTGCTTGCTGGAAGCTCTGGGACGCAGAGGGAGGGTCTTTTTGCGCCCTCTGCGTGGTCTTTTTGTAGGTTTTTGTGCTGACCACAAAGTTACCTTTCCTATCCTCTGTCTGTTCAGTAAGTCGGGCCTCACTTTGCTAAATCTATTTCATCTCTGTGTTTGTAATTTTCATCTTAACTCACAGTTGTTATATGTGGGGGGCTGCCTGTTCCATTGGGGAATTTCTCTGAGGCAAGGTAGGCTTTATTTTTCTACCTTTAGGGCTAGCTAGTTCCTTAGGCTGTGACGAGGCGCCTAGGGAGCGTCAGGAGCGCTCCACGGCTATTTCTAGTGTGTGTGATAGGATTAGTGATTGCGGTCAGCAGAGTTCCCACGTCTCAGAGCTTGTCCTGTATTATTAGTAACTATCAGGTCATTCCGTGTGCTCTTAACCACGAGGTCCACTATTGTCCTCACCATCAGGTCATGGTCCATTATTGTCCTCACCACCAGGTCATAACAGTACAGGTGGCCTACAGTATTAATGCATCTCAATAGAGGGATAAGAGAAGTTCTGAGACCATTTTTTTTTCTTTGCAGTGTGTTTTGTCTCTCTTTTCCCCTTTACCTCTGGGTGGTTCAGGATACAGGTGTAGATATGGACATTCAAGGTCTGTCCTCTTGTATGGATAATCTCACTGCAAGGGTACAAAACATTCAAGATTTTGTGGTTCAGCATCCGATGTTAGAGCCTAGGATTCCAATTCCTGATTTGTTTTTTGGGGATAGATCTAAGTTTCTGAATTTCAAAAATAATTGTAAATTGTTTCTTGCTTTGAAACCTCGCTCCTCAGGTGACCCTGTTCAACAAGTGAAAATCATTATTTCTTTGTTACGTGGCGACCCTCGAGACTGGGCATTTTCCCTTGCGCCAGGAGATCCGGCATTGCGTGATGTTGATGCGTTTTTTCTGGCGCTTGGATTGCTTTATGATGAACCAAATTCAGTGGATCAGGCAGAGAAAATCTTGCTGGCTCTGTGTCAGCATCAGGATGAGGTAGAGATATATTGTCAGAAGTTTAGGAAGTGGTCTGTACTCACTCAGTGGAATGAATGTGCCCTGGCAGCAATTTTCAGAAAGGGTCTCTCTGAAGCCCTTAAGGATGTCATGGTGGGATTTCCCATGCCTGCCGGTCTGAATGAGTCTATGTCTTTGGCCATTCAGATCGATCGACGCTTGCGTGAGCGTAAAGCTGTGCACCATTTGGCAGTATTATCTGAGCATAGACCTGAGCCTATGCAATGTGATAGGACTTTGACCAGAGCTGAACGGCAAGAACACAGACGTCGGAATGGGCTGTGTTTTTACTGTGGTGATTCCACTCATGCTATCTCCGTATGTCCTAAGCACACTAAGCGTTTCGCTAGGTCTGCCACCATTGGTACGGTACAGTCGAAATTTCTTTTGTCCGTTACTCTGATTTGCTCTTTGTCATCCTATTCTGTTATGGCATTTGTGGATTCAGGCGCTGCCCTGAATTTGATGGACTTGGAGTTTGCTAGGCGCTGTGGTTTTTTCTTGGAGCCCTTGCAGTATCCTATTCCATTGAGAGGAATTGATGCTACGCCTTTGGCAAAGAATAAACCCCAGTACTGGACCCAATTGACCATGTGCATGGCTCCTGCACATCAGGAGGATATTCGCTTTTTGGTGTTGCATAATCTGCATGATGTGGTCGTTTTGGGGTTCCCATGGCTACAGGTCCATAATCCAGTATTGGATTGGAAATCTATGTCTGTGTCCAGCTGGGGTTGTCAGGGGGTACATGGTGATGTTCCATTTTTGTCTATTTCGGCATCCACCCCTTCTGAAGTCCCAGAGTTTTTGTCGGATTACCGGGATGTATTTGATGAGCCCAAATCCAGTGCCCTACCTCCTCATAGGGATTGCGATTGTGCTATCAATTTGATTCCTGGTAGTAAGTTTCCTAAGGGCCGACTGTTCAATTTATCTGTGCCAGAACACGCCGCTATGCGGAGTTATATAAAGGAATCCTTGGAGAAGGGTCATATTTGCCCGTTGTCGTCACCATTGGGAGCAGGGTTCTTTTTTGTGGCCAAGATGGATGGTTCTTTGAGACCTTGTATTGATTTCCGCCTTCTTAATAAGATCACAGTCAAATTTCAGTACCCTTTGCCGCTGCTGTCTGATTTATTTGCTCGGATTAAGGGGGCTAGTTGGATCACCAAGATAGATCTTCGTGGTGCATATAATCTTGTGCGTATTAAACAGGGCGATGAATGGAAAACAGCATTTAATACGCCAGAGGGCCATTTTGAGTACCTGGTTATGCCATTCGGGCTTTACAATGCTCCATCAGTATTTCAGTCCTTTATGCATGACATCTTCTGAGAGTACCTGGATAAATTCCTGATTGTATATTTGGATGATATTTTGGTCTTCTCGGATGATTGGGAATCTCACGTGAAGCAGGTCAGAATGGTGTTCCAGGTCCTTCGTGCTAATTCTTTGTTTGTGAAGGGGTCTAAGTGTCTCTTTGGAGTTCAGAAGGTTTCATTTTTGGGTTTCATTTTTTCCCCTTTTACTATCGAGATGGACCCTGTTAAAGTCCAGGCCATTTATGATTGGACTCAGCCGACATCTGTGAAGAGTCTGCAAAAGTTCCTGGGCTTTGCTAATTTTTATCGTCGCTTCATCAGTAATTCTTCTAGTGTTGCTAAACCGTTGACTGATTTGACCAAGAAGGGTGCTGATGTGGTCAATTGGTCTTCTGCGGCTGTGGAAGCTTTTCAGGAGTTGAAGCGTCATTTTTCTTCTGCCCCTGTGTTGTGCCAGCCAGATGTTTGCTCCCGCTTCAGGTCAAGGTTGATGCTTCTGAGATTGGAGCAGGAGCCAAGTTCTGATGGCTCGGTGATGAAACCATGTGCCTTCTTTTCTAGAAAGTTTTCGCCTGCTGAGCGCAATTATGATGTTGGCAATCGAGAGTTGTTGGCCATGAAGTGGGCATTCGAGGAGTGGCGTCATTGGCTTGAAGGAGCCAAGCATCGCGTGGTGGTCTTGACGGATCACAAGAATTTGACTTATCTCGAGTCTGCCAAACGGTTGAATCCTAGACAGGCTCGTTGGTCGCTATTTTTCTCCCGTATTGATTTTGTGGTTTCGTACCTTCCGGGCTCTAAGAATGTGAAGGCTGATGCCCTGTCAAGGAGTTTTGTGCCCGACTCTCCGGGTGTTCCTGAGCCGGCGGGTATTCTCAAAGAGGGGGTAATATTGTCTGCCATCTCCCCTGATTTGCGGCGGGTGCTGCAAAAAATTCAGGCTGATAGACCTGACCGTTGCCCAGCGGAGAAACTGTTTGTCCCTGATAAATGGACTAGTAGAGTTATCTCTGAGGTTCATTGTTCGGTGTTGGCTGGTCATCCTGGAATCTTTGGTACTAGAGATTTGGTGGCTAGATCCTTTTGGTGGCCGTCTTTGTCGCGGGATGTGCGTTCTTTTGTGCAGTCCTGTGGGACTTGTGCTCGGGCTAAGCCTTGCTGTTCTCGTGCCAGTGGGTTGCTTTTGCCCTTGCCGGTCCCGAAGAGGCCCTGGACGCATATTTCTATGGATTTTATTTCGGATCTCCCTGTCTCTCAAAAGATGTCGGTCATTTGGGTGGTTTGTGATCGCTTCTCTAAGATGGTCCATTTGGTACCCTTGTCTAAATTGCCTTCCTCCTCTGATTTGGTGCCATTGTTTTTCCAGCATGTGGTTCGTTTGCATGGCATTCCGGAGAACATCGTCTCGGACAGAGGTTCCCAATTTGTTTCGAGGTTTTGGCGATCCTTTTGTGCTAGGATGGGCATTGATTTGTCTTTTTCCTCGGCTTTCCATCCTCAGACAAATGGCCAAACCGAACGTACTAATCAGACTTTGGAAACATATCTGCGATGCTTTGTTTCTGCGGATCAGGATGATTGGGTGTCCTTTTTGCCTTTGGCTGAGTTCGCCCTTTATAATCGGGCCAGCTCGGCTACTTTGGTTTCGCCATTTTTCTGTAATTCTGGTTTCCATCCTCGTTTCTCTTCAGGGCAGGTTGAGTCTTCGGACTGTACTGGTGTAGATACTGTGATGGATAGGTTGCAGCAGATTTGGACTCATGTGGTGGACAATTTGACATTCTCCCAGGAGAAGGCTCAACGTTTCGCTAACCGCCGGCGCTGTGTGGGTCCCCGACTTCGTGTTGGGGATTTGGTTTGGTTATCGTCTAGTTATGTTCCTATGAAGGTTTCCTCTCCTAAGTTTAAGCCTCATTTCATTGGTCCGTATAAGATTTCTGAGGTTCTCAATCCTGTGTCATTTCGTTTGACCCTTCCAGCTTCTTTTGCCATCCATAATGTATTCCATAGGTCGTTGTTGCGGAGATACGTGGCGCCTGTGGTTCCATCCGTTGATCCTCCTGCCCCGGTGTTGGTTGAGGAGGAGTTGGAGTATGTGGTGGAGAAGATTTTGGATTCTCGTATTTCGAGACGGAAACTCCAGTACCTGGTCAAGTGGAAGGGTTATGGTCAGGAAGATAATTCCTGGGTCTTTGCCTCTGATGTTAGTAACATAGTAACATAGTAAGGCCGAAAAAAGACATTTGTCCATCCAGTTCAGCCTATATTCCATCATAATAAATCCCCAGATCTACGTCCTTCTACAGAACCTAATAATTGTATGATACAATATTGTTCTGCTCCAGGAAGACATCCAGGCCTCTCTTGAACCCCTCGACTGAGTTCGCCATCACCACCTCCTCAGGCAAGCAATTCCAGATTCTCACTGCCCTAACAGTAAAGAATCCTCTTCTATGTTGGTGAAAAAACCTTCTCTCCTCCAGACGCAAAGAATGCCCCCTTGTGCCCGTCACCTTCCTTGGTATAAACAGATCCTCAGCGAGATATTTGTATTGTCCCCTTATATACTTATACATGGTTATTAGATCGCCCCTCAGTCGTCTTTTTTCTAGACTAAATAATCCTAATTTCGCTAATCTATCTGGGTATTGTAGTTCTCCCATCCGCTTTATTAATTTTGTTGCCCTCCTTTGTACTCTCTCTAGTTCCATTATATCCTTCCTGAGCACCGGTGCCCAAAACTGGACACAGTACTCCATGTGCGGTCTAACTAGGGATTTGTACAGAGGCAGTATAATGCTCTCATCATGTGTATCCAGACCTCTTTTAATGCACCCCATGATCCTGTTTGCCTTGGCAGCTGCTGCCTGGCACTGGCTGCTCCAGGTAAGTTTATCATTAACTAGGATCCCCAAGTCCTTCTCCCTGTCAGATTTACCCAGTGGTTTCCCATTCAGTGTGTAATGGTGATATTGATTCCTTCTTCCCATGTGTATAACCTTACATTTATCATTGTTAAACCTCATCTGCCACCTTTCAGCCCAAGTTTCCAACTTATCCAGATCCATCTGTAGCAGAATACTATCTTCTCTTGTATTAACTGCTTTACATAGTTTTGTATCATCTGCAAATATCGATATTTTACTGTGTAAACCTTCTACCAGATCATTAATGAATATGTTGAAGAGAACAGGTCCCAATACTGACCCCTGCGGTACCCCACTGGTCACAGCGACCCAGTTAGAGACTATACCATTTATAACCACCCTCTGCTTTCTATCACTAAGCCAGTTACTAACCCATTTACACACATTTTCCCCCAGACCAAGCATTCTCATTTTGTGTACCAACCTCTTGTGCGGCACGGTATCAAACGCTTTGGAAAAATCGAGATATACCACGTCCAATGACTCACCGTGGTCCAGCCTATAGCTTACCTCTTCATAAAAACTGATTAGATTGGTTTGACAGGAGCGATTTCTCATAAACCCATGCTGATATCGAGTTAAACAGTTATTCTCATTGAGATAATCCAGAATAACATCCCTCAGAAACCCTTCAAATATTTTACCAACAATAGAGGTTAGACTTACTGGCCTATAATTTCCAGGTTCACTTTTAGAGCCCTTTTGGAATATTGGCACCACATTTGCTATGCGCCAGTCCTGCGGAACAGACCCTGTCGCTATAGAGTCCGTAAAAATAAGAAATAATGGTTTATCTATTACATTACTTAGTTCTCTTAGTACTCGTGGGTGTATGCCATCCGGACCCGGAGATTTATCTATTTTGATCTTATTTAACCGGTTTCGCACCTCTTCTTGGGTTAGATTGGTGACCCTTAATATAGGGTTTTCATTGTTTCTTGGGATTTCACCTAGCATTTCATTTTCCACCGTGAATACCGTGGAGAAGAAGGTGTTTAATATATTAGCTTTTTCCTCGTCATCTACAACCATTCTTTCCTCACTATTTTTTAAGGGGCCTACATTTTCAGTTTTTATTCTTTTACTATTGATATAGTTGAAGAACAGTTTGGGATTAGTTTTACTCTCCTTAGCAATGTGCTTCTCTTTCCTTTTTGGCAGCTTTAATTAGTTTTTTAGATAAAGTATTTTTCTCCCTATAGTTTTTTAGAGCTTCAATGGTGCCATCCTGCTTTAGTAGTGCAAATGCTTTCTTTTTACTGTTAATTGCCTGTCTTACTTCTTTGTTTAGCCACATTGGGTTTTTCCTATTTCTAGTCCTTTTATTTCCACAAGGTATAAACCGCTTACAGTGCCTATTTAGGATGTTCTTAAACATTTTCCATTTATTATCTGTATTCTTATTTCTGAGGATATTGTCCCAGTCTACCAGATTAAGGGCATCTCTAAGCTGGTCAAACTTTGCCTTCCTAAAGTTCAGTGTTTTTGTGACTCCCTGACAAGTCCCCCTAGTGAAAGACAGGTGAAACTGCACAATATTGTGGTCGCTATTTCCTAGATGCCCAACCACCTGCAGATTTGTTATTCTGTCAGGTCTATTAGATAGTATTAGGTCTAAAAGTGCTGCTCCTCTGGTTGGATTCTGCACCAATTGTGAAAGATAATTTTTCTTGGTTATTAGCAGAAACCTGTTGCCTTTATGGGTTTCACAGGTTTCTGTTTCCCAGTTAATATCCGGGTAGTTAAAGTCCCCCATAACCAGGACCTCATTATGGGTTGCAGCTTCATCTATCTGCTTTAGAAGTAGACTTTCCATGATTTCTGTTATATTTGGGGGTTTGTAACAGACCCCAATGAGAATTTTGTTACCATTTTTCCCTCCATGAATTTCGACCCATATGGACTCGACATCCTCATTTCCTTCGCTAATATCCTCCCTTAAAGTGGACTTTAGACAAGACTTTACATAGAGACAAACCCCTCCTCCTCTCCGATTTTTACGATCCTTTCTAAACAGACTGTAACCCTGTAAGTTAACTGCCCAGTCATAGCTTTCATCTAACCATGTCTCGGTTATTCCCACTATGTCAAAGTTACCTGTAGATATTTCTGCTTCTAGTTCTTCCATCTTGTTTGTCAGGCTTCTGGCGTTTGCAAGCATGCAGTTTAGAGGATTTTGTTTTGTTCCAATCTCCTTGCTGTGGATTTTTTTAGAAATGTTCTTACCTCCCTTCTGAGTATGTTTTCCTGGGTCTTCTTTGGTCGAGTCTAATGTTTTTCTTCCCGTCCCCTCTTCTTCTAGTTTAACGCCCTCCTGATGAGTGTAGCGAGTCTTCTGTCGAATGTGTGTTTCCCAGGTTTGTTGAGGTGTAGTCCGTCTCTGGCGAGGAGTCCATCGTACCAGTAATTCACACCGTGGTCCAGGAATCCGACCATGTTCATGCTGCCGATCTGGTTTGTGCCTTTCATTTGGCTCGTCCTGGTCGGCCTGGGGGCTCTGGTGAGGGTTCGGTGACCCCTCCTCAAGGGGGGGTACTGTTGTGAATTCTGTTGTTAAGCTCCCTCCTGTGGTCATGAATGGTACTTCGGCTGGTTCTATCCATGGGCTTCCTCTGGTGGGTCTTTGCCTCTGAGGTTCCTTCCACAGGTGACGAGGTTAATTCGTTAGCTGGCTGCTCTATTTAACTCCACCTAGATCATTGCTCCATGCCACCTGTCAATGTTCCAGTATTGGTCTAGTTCGCTCCTGGATCGTTCTTGTGACCTGTCTTCCCAGCAGAAGCTAAGTTCCTGCTTGTTTTTCTCTGTTTGCTATTTTTTCTGTCCAGCTTGCTATTTTGATTTTTGTATTGCTTGCTGGAAGCTCTGGGATGCAGAGGGAGCGCCTCCGCACCGTGAGTCGGGGCGGAGGGTCTTTTTGCGCCCTCTGCGTTGTCTTTTTGTAGTTTTTTGTGCTGACCGCAAAGTTACCTTTCCTATCCTCGGTCTGTTCAGTAAGTCGGGCCTCACTTTGCTAAATCTATTTAATCTCTGTGTTTGTATTTTCATCTTTACTCACAGTCATTATATGTGGGGGGCTGTCTTTTCCTTTGGGGAATTTCTCTGAGGCAAGGTAGGCTTTATTTTTCTATCTTTAGGGCTTGCTAGTTCATTAGGCTGTGACGAGGCGCCTAGGGAGCGTCAGGAGCGCTCCACGGCTATTTCTAGTGTGTGTGATAGGATTAGGGATTGCGGTCAGCAGAGTTCCCACGTCTCAGAGCTTGTCCTGTATTATTAGTAACTATCAGGTCATTCCGTGTGCTCTTAACCACCAGTTCCACTATTGTCCTCACCACCAGGTCATAACAGTGTATGAGCTTAGCTACTTTTTGGTCCGTGTCAGCATGTGCTCTGAATCAACTGTAAGCCCTTAGAATTCTGGCACCTCCGGAGAGGAGTTTTTGTGAATTTAGGGCTGGCACATAGCCACTAGAATTCCGCCGCCTCCAGAGAAGAGTTTGTTTGTGTAAATTTAGGGCTGGCGCATAGCCACTAGATTTCCGGCACCTCCGGAGAGGAGTTGTTTGAGTGCTGTTGCTGACTGTATGACCACTGTATGCTACCTGCTCCGTTAGTGAGCTTTGATCCTCTGTGAGGTTAATAGAGCACAGCGTCAGCTTTAATCCCGGCGACTCAGTGAAGCAACAGAGTTCGCTTCTATACAGACCGGGTGACAGAACCCATGTCTATTCAGGCGTAGTACCACCATATAGTGCCACCATTTACTAGAAGCAGGTTCCACTCCTGCACGATGGACCAAGGGCTGCGAACGCACCTATACTACCTCTATATTTACTCGGTGCGTTCCGCCAGCCCTAACAGTTGGGAAACTGGCAGGTTTTTTTTAAAGCCAAAGGCTTTCCTCAGCCAGTCTTCTTGTTTGGGCTCTAGTATAACTGAATTCTGAAGGCGGGCCCAGATCTCTGTACAAGTTGAATGTACCATGCCTGAGATGGTAGAGTTTATTACCTCTAGCTCGGAGAGCAGAAGTATTTACGACCGGCATTCTTGCAGTGGAAAGTGACAGGCTAGAACTGGATTCTAACTTTCCAGAAATGCATGAAAGTTCTTTGTTTTGTTTTTGTAAGATATTATGCAAACTGTTGACGTTACGAACACGAAAATATATATTCTTAATCTCACTCGGTGGACCTACCCATCCCTCAAAACACGGGCTTCTAACTCCATCTGGTAAAGAAGTAGGGATTTCTCTGTAAATATGTATCACAGATAGGACATATTTGATCTCATTAGAATGCTCATGTTAATCCGAGATGAATGATGGGTTTGTTATGACTATGACATGTTTTGTAGCGGAGTTATCGAAATTAGATATAGATTAGGATAAAATGAGTTAACTGAAGAGGTAGGAGGGACGAGGTGATCCAACCCCTTTCTGGGATGTTACAGGCTTAGCTATAACTGTCTGCCCACATCCCCAGCTCTTTCTTCTTGTCTTTTTTTCCTGGAAGAGCTGAGCACGTCCCATGAACTGGGACGTATGGAAAACTGCACTAGCCTGGGTGCCTGCCATGCTTTGAACATGTGAGTGTTATCTTTTCTCATTTAATCCCTGTCTATTTTATATTTACCCTTGTACATATTTGCAATTGTCTCATTTGTAACCTCTTTGTAGAATATTTTGATAAAGCACTGCCTAAATTTTGTGGGGTATATTATTTCATGCCAGTTTTTTCTCCATGCTCTAAAAACCGTACCCTAAGTCTCCTGAAGGGAAATACGCTACTGTTGTTTTTGGGTTAGCTTCGGACCCGTTTAATCGAAGCTGGTGGCAGTGATACCGTGTGCAGACTTTTGGGTTATGTTGTAGCGACTGCGCGTTGATAATTATTGTTCCTGCCTGAGTGGGAGTAGTGTATCATGTCACTGCAGCGTGCCCAATAGCCAGTACATAGCAGGCAGCCTGTCTGGCGACTAATTACCCAGGGTGCAGTACCTAATCTGACCTGAGAGTAAGGGGGGCGCCAGAGAGCTGCAAGTGTTAAGTGGAACTGTAAGCGGGATATACATAAATCCCTGCAGTTCGTGGTATATTGAAAAGCAGGGGGATACCTAAAATAAGTCCCTGCTGTAAACTAAGAGGTCAATAGCCTTGTGTGTGTTTTTTCATCACATTGTTAGCAGGGGAGGGATAACTAAGATAAGCCCCCCTGCACATGTGATAGCCGTCTGTTGGCCTAAAGTCACCCCAACCCATGACGTAGGGGTGATGGTCACGGTGTGAATCGTGACAAATTGGTGGCAGCGGTCAGGGGATTCCCCACACTCTAACAAGCATCTCTATTCTTCCAACAGGTATGTTTATCCACCCAGCTCTCCAGCCTGCTCTCCTGCTTTGTCTGTCTATGAAGTGCACATAGTACATCACCCAGCTTTGCACATAGATTTCCCTCTGCTCCTAGCTTCCACACGGTAAGTTTATACACCCAGCTCTCCAGCCTGCTCTCCTGCTTTGTCTGTCTATGAAGTGCACATAGTACATCACCCAGCTTTGCACATAGATTTCCCTCTGCTCCTAGCTTCCACACGGTATGTTTATCCACCCAGCTCTCCAGCCTGCTCTCCTGCTTTGTCTGTCTATGAAGTGCACATAGTACATCACCCAGCTTTGCACATAGATCTCCCTCTGCTCCTAGCTTCCACACGGTATGTTTATCCACTCAGCTGTCCAGCCTGCTCTCCTGCTTTGTCTGTCTATGAAGTGCACATAGTACATCACCCAGCTTTGCACATAGATTTCCCTCTGCTCTTAGCTTCCACACGGTATGTTTATCCACCCAGCTCTCCAGCCTGCTCTCCTGCTTTGTCTGTCTATGAATTGCACATAGTACATCACCCAGCTTTGCACATAGATTACCCTCTGCTCCTAGCTTCCACACGGTATGCTTTTCAGCTAACCCCAGCTCTACCCTAGTGTTATTTATGACCTTGTTTACTCAGGCCCCATTGTATGCATGTGGTCCATTCTTAATTCTCTGACCAAGATGAGCAGAGACCACTCCTCTCTGCTTCACACCTGAACGCACTTAGTTTTCCATATATTGCATAGCAAAAGTCTGCAATGACTTTAGTCTGCTGTGTGATCCCTTAGAAGTGTGTCCTTAAAAGTGTGGATTACAGTAGAATTAAAACCTGAATTGAACCTGAAGGTAACTGGCCAGTCACTAAAAACAATGTCTCTGTTTGTTTTCACTTTCACCCCTATAATCCTTCACTTTCTGCTAACTCCCCTGATCTCTACACCAAGTAAGGAACTGTTCATCTCCTCTTCAATCCTCCCCATCCACCTCACCTCCTCCACAGAACTGTTCCTTACCATACAATCTTCTGTCTCCAAGCACAGACAGCCCCTTCATGCCCTCTCCTGCTCCCACCTGCTAACACTTTCTCTGCTCCTTCTCACTGCTGGTGATATCTCTCCAAATCCTGGTCCTCCTCACCATATTCCCACAATCATTTCTACCTCCCATCCACGCTCTATCACAAACTTCCGTAACCTCTCTAACCTTATACCCATTTGCCCAGCCCCCACCTCCCCAGTCCCACTAACAGGAGCTCTGTGGAACGCTCGCTCTGTCTGCAACAAGCTTTCCTACATCCATGATCTTTTTGTTACTACCAAACTTTCCTTCCTTGCCATCACCGAAACCTGGTTCACCCCTTCTGACACAGCCTCTACTGCTGCACTCTCTTACGGTGGCTTCCACCTTTCCCACACACCCCGCCCCAGCAGCAAATATGGCGGAGGAGTTGGTTTTCTCCTGTCAGATAACTGCTCCTTCACCCCAATCCCACTGCCACCCTTTGTTACCCTCCCTTTCTTTGAGGTGCACTCTGTGCGCATCTACTCCCCCTCCAACTTCCAACTGGCTGTCATTTACCGCCCCCCAGGGCCAGCCACCACCTTCTTTGACCACTTCACCACCTGGCTACTTCATTTCCTTTCTGCGGACATCCCCACTATCATCATGGGCGACTTCAACATACCCATTGACACTTCCCTCTCAGCTGCCACTAAACTTCTAACTCTCACTTCCTCCTTCGGCCTCACTGAATGGTCTTCTGCAGCCACTCACAAAGACGGTCACACACTGGACCTCATCTTCACCCGCCTCTGCTCTCTATCTAACCTCTCTAACTCACCTCTTCCACTCTCTGACCACAACCTTCTCACATTCTCATCTCTCTCCACTCCATGTCTACAATCCCTACCCCACAAACTTTCACACCCTCGCAGAAATCTTAAACATCTTGACCTACATTCATTCTCTGAATCCCTCCTCCCTCTCACAGACATAAGTTCCCTACACAATGCAGATGATGCTGCCGCTCTATATAACACCACAATAGCTGTAGCTTTGGAATCTGCTGCCCCACTTACACATACCAAAGCTCGCAAAATCAACAGACAGCCCTGGCACACCAGCCTGACCAAAGAGCTGAGGTGAGCTTCCAGGGCTGCTGAACGCAGATGGAAAAGATCCCACTCTAACGAGCACTTCATCGCATTCAAACAGTCCCTCACTACTTTCAAGACCACACTCACCACCGCTAAACAAACCTACTTCTCATCTCTCATATCCTCTCTGTCTCACAACCCTAAACACTTATTCAACACCTTCAATTCTCTCCTCCGTCCCCCAGCATCTCCTCCCTCCCCACTTATCTCCGCTGAAGATTTTGCCTCATTTTTCAAGCAGAAGATTGATAGCATTAGAGACAGTTTTGGTCAACAACCCCCAGAGCCCTTCCTCCCGACTTCCCAGCCCTCCACCTCCAAAACCAACTTCTCCACCATTACAGAAGATCAACTCTCCACTCTACTCTCAAGATGGCATCTCACCACCTGTGCACTTGACCCGCTCCCATCCCACCTCATCCCAAACCTCACCACAGTCTTCATCCCAACCCTAACCCATCTCTTCAACCTATCACTAACAACTGGTGTTTTCCCCTCAAGCTTTAAACATGCCTCCATCACACCTATCCTCAAAAAGCCTTCTCTTGACCCATCCTCTATATCTAGCTATCACCCTCTATCACTTCTCCCCTATGCCTCCAAACTACTGGAACAACATGTTTACCTTGAACTGTCCTCCCATCTCTCTTCTTGCTCCCTCTTCGACCGCCTACAATCTGGCTTCCGGTCACACCATTCCACTGAAACTGCCCTAACTAAAGTCACCAATGACCTCTTAACCGCCAAGAGCAAGTGACACTACTCTGTCCTCCTCCTCCTCGACCTGTCGGCTGCCTTTGACACAGTGGACCATTCCCTATTATTATAGACCCTCTCATCCCTTGGCATCACAGACTTGGCCCTATCCTGGATCTCATCATACCTAACAGACCGGACATTCAGCGTCTCCCACTCACACACCACCTCCTCACCTCGCCCTCTATCTGTCGGAGTCCCACAAGGTTCAGTCCTTGGGCCCCTGCTCTTCTCCATTTACACCTTTGGCCTGGGACAGGTCATAGAATCTCATGGCTTACAGTATCACCTGTATGCTGATGACACACAGATCTACATCTCTGGACCAGATATCACCTCCCAACTAACCAGAATCCCTCAATGTCTGTCCACTATTTCATCCTTCTTCTCCGCTAGATTTCTGAAACTTAACATGGACAAAACAGAATTCATCATCTTTCCCCCATCTCACGCGACCCCCCCAATGAACCTATCCATTACAGTAAATGGCTGCCCACTCTCCCCAGACCCACAAGCTCGCTGCCTCGGGGTAATCCTTGATGCTGATCTCTTCTTCAAACCATATATCCAAGCCCTTACCACTTCCTGCCGACTTCAACTCAAAAATATTTCACGAATCCGTTCATTCCTCAACCATGAATCTGCAAAAACCCTAGTCCATGCCCTCATCATCTCTCGCCTTGACTACTGCAACCTCCTGCTCTGTGGCCTCCCCTCTAACACTCTCGCACCCCTCCAATCTATTCTAAACGCTGCTGCCCGACTAATCCACCTGTCCCCCCGCTATTCTCCGGCCTCTCCCCTCTGTCAATCCCTTCACTGGCTCCCCATTGCCCAGAGACTCCAGTGCAAAACCTTAACCATGACGTACAAAGCCATCCACAACCTGTCTCCTCCATACATCTGTGACCTCGTCTCCCGGTATTTACCTACACGCAACCTCCGATCCTCACAAGATCTCCTACTCTACTCCCCTCTTATCTCCTCTTCCCACAATCGTATACAAGATTTCTCTCGCATATCACCCCTACTCTGGAACCCTCTACCACAACACATCAGACTCTCGCCTACCATCGAAGCCTTCAAAAAGAACCTGAAGACCCACCTTTTCCGACAAGCCTACAACCTGCAGTAACCACCGATCGACCAAACCGCTGCATGACCAGCTCTATCCTCGCCTACTGTATCCTCACCCATCCCTTATAGATTGTGAGCCTTCGCGGGCAGGGTCCCCACTCCTCCTGTACCAGTTATGACTTGTATTGTTTAAGAATTTTGTACTTGTTTTTATTATGTATACCCCTCCTCACATGTAAAGCGCCATGGAATAAATGGTGCTATAACAATAAATAATAATAATAATAATAATAATAATAGTTTCCAATAAGAAACTTCAAATTAAGTACCGCATAGGAGACACCGGTGGATAGGAACCTAGAATATGACTACAACATATAAGTGACAATATATAGTTTCATTTTGAAAGCAAGCTTAGAGGCTACACATTGTCCAATTAGATTACTAATAAATATAGTGCATGAGTTTTTGAATTACATTATCAGTGTAGGTCAACATAACTCTAATCAAAAATATGTATGTAGCATTAAAATAATGGAAAATTGTGTGCTATGTTATAGCTACTGTTTGTAATTTGCATAGCTAAAATTTAGCAAAACAAACAAAACAACACTTGGACAACAATAGATATATCACTTTTACATGCTGTGGAAAATTCAAGTTTGATTCACATCAGGGATTGCTAATGTCCAAATGTTGGCAAATATATGAAACCAAGATGGTATAAACATTAGCACAAGATTTTCTTACAACATATGGATGGAAAGTGTTTGAAAACGAACATTACATTTAATATACAGTAAATATAGTTGCAATACATACCATAAAGTAAGTAAAAGAAGCTCCTGTGGCTAAATACATTTCCATATTTTTGTGTCCTTGAATGTTATCCCAGTTCGCACTGCCTCCAAAAGTACATCAAAAGTATAAATGCTCATCTGACAGTAGTCATAAAACTTGTAAGGATGGCTGCGTAGTGCACCATGGAATTGTCCATAGACCATGCACTATGGAGAAGGTGAAAATGTCCTTCAGTGGCTCTTCATCTAAAAAGCGGATGTACCCACGTTCATCTCTGTCTCTCAAATCCACAATAACTGGGTAAGGCTCCATAAAACGTTGAGACAAGACCCAATGTAAAAGAACCCGCTCTGCTGTCTTTAAGGTAAGCCTCTCAGATATGTTTTTAACAAACAAGGAAAGCAAAAACACCAGCAAGGGATCTATTGGAAAAATTTGTGGTGAAATTTTCCTGTGCGCCCAATGTATGGCCTTGTTGATTAGCTTTTCAGACCATTGAGACCTCTATGGTTACAATTCTGAAGCATCGCCGACCCCTGATCATGTGACGGAAGCGGTAGTTAAATGCCGCTGTCTGCGTTTGACAGCGGCATTTAACTAGTTAATAGGAGCGGGCAGATCGCGGTTCTGCTCACGCCTATTATGGGCACATGTCAGCTGTTCAAAACAGCTGACATGTCCCGGCTTTGATGCGGGCTCACCGCCGGAGCCCGCATCAAAGCGGGGGATCTGACCTCGGACGTACTATTTCGTCCGAGGTCAGAAAGGGGTTAATAAAAGAATAGGCAGAAGAAAAACTTATTTACACAGAAATATTGTAAAGTTCGCTTTGAGTTTGCCAAAAGACATGCGTCAGACTCCACAAATGTATAGAGGAAGGTGTTGTGGTCAGATGAGATGAAAATTTAACTTTTTGGCCATCAAGGTAAATGCTATATCTGGTTCCAATCCAACCTACCAAATCACCCCAAAAACAGCATCCCCACAGTGAAACATGGTGGTGGCAGCATCATGCTGCAGGGATTTTTGGGGGCAGCAGGAACAAGGAAAATGGTCTGAGTCAAGGGGAAGGATGGTGCGAACTACAGGGATATTCTTGAGCAAAACTTGTTTCGGTCTGTCAGTGATTTTATTGTCATTGATGGAGGTTCACCTTCCAAAAACACAATGACCCACAGCAACACTTGAGCGGTTTAAGGGAAAATGTGTAAATGTTTTGGAGTGGCCTAGTCTAAGTCCAGACCTTAATCCAAATGAGAATACGTAGTCAGATTTGAAGATTGCTGTTCACCAGAGGAAACCATCTAACTTGGAGGAGATGAAGAAGTTTTTCCTTGAGGAATGTGCAAAAATCCTAGTGACAAGATGTGGAAAGCTCACAGAGGCTTATATAAAGCTACTTGCAGCTGTAATTGCTGCAAAAAGGAGCCTGTAGAAAGCGCTGACTTTAGGGGAGAATAGTTATGCAATCTGAAGTTTTTAGTTATTTTGTTCTACAGTATTTGTTTTTTGCTCTGAAAAGAAAACCAAATGTTCACAGTTGCACACATGTTCTTTTCAAGAACACATGCAAACCCTAAAAAAAATAGATTCAGAAATTTGGATGAATATTGTAAGGTTATATGTTACTATACAAAATTTAAACAAATATCAAAATCCAGTGTAGAATCTTTGTAAATTTTTCACTTGAAAAACATAGAATTATGGGCTGACCAATTGCCTCTTAGAACCATATACGCTACAGGCACTACTTTCCATGTGTAGCACAATCTGTGCTAGTAATTTTCAGAAATGGCAAAAAAGATGTATCCAACTCAGTCAATTCCTTGCTACCTTAGAATCCATAGAAAAGATGAATCTGCCCTAGAAATAGCTAGTCAGCATGAGTAATCTATATAAATAACCAAGGTTTGTTTGCTTTAAAAGAAATGATTGCCGGCAACACCCCAATAACCAACCCACTCATCCATCCACCTACACATAGTCTATTACATACTGTACATGTATTGTATACAAAACAGATGATGGTGGATAAATAGACAGCAGGAACCTGAGACGTGGATATAATATGTTTACAGAACTGGGTTTACTTAGGAAGAAGCCATGCACCGAGTTTCTTACCCCATGAAGGTGTGGAGGTGGCTTCTGGGCTGTTGTTACCGCTCTACGTGATTTTCTAAACCTGTGAAATAAAGCAGGACTCCAAATTTTCATAACTTTTGCTCTACATGTGTTATTCAGCAGAAGATTTCCTTCCATGCCATGATTATATGAAAACATTCCCATGAAAGGCTTCCCTGTTACTTGCCAGCATATTAATAGAAAATGTAAGTCACACAGTATGAATATTAATTAAAGACTTAAGACGGAATAAGTGTGACATAAGTAATGTGCAGTGCATACAAGGCCATGTGTTGGAGCAAGCACTGTCTTTCACAAGGGAGAAAAATACATTTCTATGTTCTTTTTTCCTTTATATAACATCACTGTAAATTATATGCAACTAAACTTTATGCAAAATAAATCTGATCATTTTCAAATGCTTATATAGTGGAAATTATGTGCGAATTGGAAATGTAATTACTTTTCATCAATGTTACCCTATACAATAAGCGCTAGAATAAAATATCTAACATAATGTCATAGCAACAGGATTTGCAAAGAAAAAACAAAAGCCCTGATTTATAAAGTCCAGGGTTTTTCTATGCGGCCTTGATGAAGAGGTGAAGTGCGCCTCATTTGTGAGCCTCTTAATGAATCAGGAGTGGCCAATGAGTGACATGCTGGAGTAAGGTTTGTGGAGTCCCTGCTGGAGTAAGCTTTGTGGCGTAGAAACCACCACTTGTCATTAATTTGACGAGTGGCGGTCGTCATGCCCTGTCCCAGCCATGCCCACTTTGTCAAAGCTAGGCGAGAATGCCAAAAGTCACAAAATTTTAGCACTGTCTCGATCTGCATCAAACTTTTGCGACTGTTCAAAGATTTTTAGTTTAGAATGTCGGTATAAAAGCTTTTGATGAATTGATTACTATTTATTTAATTTACTTTCAGCTCTTGGCAAATTGGATATATAAATTAGTCCCCTACCAAGGGAAGAAAGTTGTCTTTCTTTTCTGGCCACCTTATAAGTCAATGTCGCAATACTATAATGAGCTTTGACATATGACTTCAAGGGAACCTGTCACCCCCAAAATCGCGGGTGAGGTAAGCCCACCGGCATCAGGGGCTCATCTACAGCATTCTGGAATGCTGTAGATAAGTCCTCGATATATCCTAAAAGATGAGAAAATTACGTTATATTATACTCACCCAGGGGCGGTCCCGCTGCGGTCCGGGTCTGGCGCCTCCCATCTTCATCAGATGACATCCTCTTCTGGTCTTCATGCTGCGGCTCCGGCGCAGGCGTACTTTGTCTCTCCTGCTGAGGGTAGAGCAAAGTACTGCAGTGCGCAGGTGCTGGGCTTCTCTGACCTTTCCCGGCGCCTGCGCACTGCAGTACTTTGCTCTGCCCTCAACAGGGCAGACAAAGTACGCCTGTGCTGGAGCCACAGCGTGAAGACCAGAAGAGGACGACATCTGATGAAGATGGGAGGCGCCGGACACGGACCAGCAGCAGGACCGCCCCTGGGTGAGTATAATCGAACGTTTTTTTCTCATCTTTTAAGATACATCGAGGGCTTATCTACAGCATTACAGAATGCTGTAGATAAGCCCCTGATGCCGGTGGGCCTACCTCACCCGCGATTTTGGGGGTGACAGGTTCCCTTTCAGCCAAAGTTGAAAATTCTCCAGTGACAAATAGCACACACAATCTGGAGTCTGTCTTGCTTATATCAATATTCTGTGGTAAAAAACTGAATAAGTAAATAATATATTTTGTACAATCCTTGGGGATGCACTAAAAATAACTTTCTACCTCATGTGAAGAGATCAATAACAAATAATAATTGGAGGCCCTGTTACATATGTGGCCTGTTATGAACGGGTAATTCAGAACCACAATGGAACATGAAGTTCAGAGCACACAAAGTGACCTGACAATTACCAAAAACATAGGACGAGCTCTGAGACGTGGAAACTCTGCTGACCGCAATCCCTAATCCTATCACACCACACTAGAGGTAGCCGTGGATTGCGCCAAACGCTCCCTATGCAACTCGGCACAGCCTGAGAAACTAACTAGCCCTGAAGATAGAAAAATAAGCCTACCTTGCCTCAGAGAAATTCCCCAAAGGAAAAGGCAGCCCCCCACATATAATGACTGTGAGTAAAGATGAAAATACAAACACAGAGATGAAATAGATTTAGCAATGTGAGGCCCGACTTACTGAATAGACCGAGGATAGGAAAGATAGCTTTGCGGTCAACACAAAAACCTACAAACAACCACGCAGAGGGGCAAAAAGACCCTCCGCACCGACTAACGGTACGGAGGTGCTCCCTCTGCGTCTCAGAGCTTCCAGCAAGCAAGAAAAACCAATATAGCAAGCTGGACAGAAAATATAGCAAACAAAAGTAACACAAGCAGAACTTAGCTTATGCAGGATAGACAGGCCACAGGAACGATCCAGGAGGAAGCAAGACCAATACTAGAACATTGACTGGAGGCCAGGATCAAAGCACCAGGTGGAGTTAAATAGAGCAGCACCTAACGACTTAACCTCATCACCTGAGGAAGGAAACTCAGAAGCCGCAGTACCACTCTCATCCACCAAAGGAAGCTCATAGACAGAACCAGCCGAAGTACCACTCATGACCACAGGAGGGAGCTTGGCCACAGAATTCACAACAGTGGCCCAGGAACTTGTCATGTCAAAAAATGCAATTAACCTGTAGATGGCAGGATAATCTGCAGGTTAATAATATTTTAACACCACGTGACTGCCACACTGAAAGCCAGAAAGCTCTGTTCCTTCCAACAGTTTAGAGCTTTCAGTCATCGAGGCGCAGCGGGCACCAGTCATCACTCAGTACATAGTGTAACCACATTCCCCGACTCAGACGGACAGCACTGATGCACTACACTCTGGATCAGGCTGAACTGTAGTTATTGCTAAACTTTACATGGTCTGCTTAAGCTTATACTTTTCATCCACATGCCTCCACAATCTCACAGAGGAGAACACAGATGTTTCCCACAAAAAAATGACATGTGGCTTTGTCTACTATACTGTGAATTGATAATTCCATAATGGCATTATTTCAAAGAAAGAATACAGCGCCTTAGGGATTTAGCATAATGTAACACGGGGGTGCACAACCTGCAGCCCTGGGGACACATGTGGTCTTATATGCCCTATGAACAGAAAAACCCTTGTCTGACAGGTTAAGTACATGTGAGCAGCCACCCACAGAAGACTAGTGGCAAGCAGCTGGGATCAGGGACTGTCAAGTACTAATGAAGCGCAGTGTAGATATCTCTGGATGCTTCGTAAAACAGGAGAATGAGGTCTTGTAACCCATTTTTCCACCCAGAAAGGTGTATGTGAATTAGACTTGCGGTCATGTCCATGGCTCCACTGAAGTTTATGATTATTCTGAAATGTTAGGCAGTAAGAACAGGAACGTGATCTAGGGTATAGAGCCATGTGCATGAGTGACGTCTTCCTCCTTAGGACCTATCCATACAGGTTTTTAAGTGGATTTAGAAGAATATTTTACTGCAAATCCCCATAAAAATGTTTCAACTACTCTTTGAATAATTGGGAAATAAATATTCAAAATAATGTGTAAAAAAACAGCACTGTGTGCACTTAAAAGGGGTTTTCCAAGAATGAAGTTAATTTTAATCCACATTTTAATCAATAGATGTTAAAAAATGTTCCTGTGCTGAGATAATCTGAGGTAATCTTATAAATGTGCCCCTGCTGTGTACTGTGTAATGGCTGTGTCTGACTGTGCAGGAACACGGTTTGATCATACCACATCTCCTGTGCAGGGGGGAGCAAAAGAGTATACAGACAGAACAGCAGGAGATCGTAGCTGATTCTTTCAGGTAAAATGTTGCTTAAAGACAGGCAGCAAAATGTTTTGACTCGCAAAAAGAATCAGCTGTCTCCTGCTGTCCTGTCTGTATACTCTCTTTTTCTCACTCCCCTGCCCAGGAGATGTGGTGTGATTAGATCATGTTCCTGCACAGTTACACATGACCATTACACAGTACACAGCAGAGGCACATTTATAAGATTATCTCAGCACAGGAACATTTTTTTAACACATCCAATTGTAGAACTGATTTTAGTCCAAGATCTATTAATTAAAATGCACTTTGTTCATGGAAAAACCTTCAGGAAGCTTTTCCCATTCAAATCAGTTGGAAACTTAGGCCGGAGTCAAACTACAATATAACACAGCCGAGTGCTATGTGATAAAACATCACATATCACTCGACCCAGTGTTATTCTATAGGGAAGCTCAGATCTGCAATAAGTACTAGAACAATTGCAGCATGCTGTGATTGGCAGCGAGACTCGCCTCACACGCACCTATACAAGTCTACAGTTGCGAGTGAAACATCGCACTGCACTTGGATATCACCTGAGAGCAGTGCGATTCCCGCTGACGCAGGCAGCAGATGAGATGGAGAAATTACTTTCTCTGTCTCCTCCACAGCTGTGCTCCGATTCTGTCATGCGAGTGGATTGGAGCACAATATCATGAGATTCGGATCACGCTCACAGCAGAGCAGGAGCCAAGAGTCGTTAGCATTTCGCATCGGATGCCATACACTCGTGTGACTCCAGCTTTATTCAAAGAGTATTTGATGCAATTTTTGATTTGGATTTAGGAGCGGAATCTATTTCTAAATACTCCTAAGGCCGGATTCACACGTCAGTGGCTCCGGTACGTGTGGTGACAGCTTCCTCACGTACCGGAGACACTGACTCACGTAGACACATTAAAATAAATGTGTCTCTGCACATTTCATCGTGTTTTCACGGACCGTGTGTCCATTTGCAAAACACGGAGACATGTCAGTGTTCGTGGGAGCGCACGGATCTCACAGACCCATTAAAGTCAATGGATCCGTGTAAACACGAACCGCACATGGATGCTGTCCATGTGCCATTGTGTGCTGTCCGTGTGTGTTTTTCCTGCCATAAGGTTAAAATTGTAAAAATCGTTGCAATACACGGACACGGACACACGTACAGCACACGTACATCACACAGACAGCACACGGACCCTAAAAGCGTACTCATGGACATCACACGGATCCCACACGGATGGCCTACATGAGCACACGGACACACGGACATGGATAACTCCGGTACCATTTTCTCCGGTACCGGAATTATCTGGATGTGTGAGACTGGCCTAAGGCTGTGTGCACACGTTGCTGATTTTTCGCGTTTTTTCATGTTTTTTCGCGATAAAAACACTATAAAACGACAAAAAAGCATACAATATGCATCCCATCATTTAGAATGAATTCCGCATGTTTTGTGCATATGATGCGTTTTTTTCCGCCCAAAAAACACATCGCGGTAAAAAAACGCAGCATGTTCATTAATTTTGCATTTTTACGGATTCCTCACTATAAAATGCATTGGGAAATGTCGAGAAAAAAACGCATCAAAAACGCGCAAAAAACGCATGCAGATTTCTTGCAGAAAATTCCAGTTTTGTCTCGGTAATTTTCTGCAAGAATCCTGAACTTGTGCACATAGCCTAAAACAACTCTGTGTGAATGCACCATGAGGCTACATTTCCATGAGGATAATTTGGTAAGTTTTTGATGTTGCAGATTTTTTGCAGCATTCCTGCACTTATTAGATAAATTAGGATACTTGTTTGCTTTTTTTTTTTCATTTTGTTTTTGAGTGTAGTTTCTTTCATGCATTTTTATTACTTTTCGATAGTGCAGTTTTTGTTTGTTTTTGCTACGTCATGCATTAAATAAAGCATTACTTTGCTTGCTAAAACAAAAAGTTATTGATGCAGTCATGTGTGGATTACGTATGCTTTTGACCTTTGGATTTTCCGCATCTAAAGTACAGTAATTCTATGGGGAAAAATCTGCACATAAAACTCAGCATACTCGCAAAATAAATTAACATATTGCGGATTTGAAAAACACACCTCAGGTCGGTTTATACTGTGAAAAAAAGCAGAGTGGGCATGAGATTTCGATGACTGCCATCCTCATTGCCGGAGCTGTAAGATGCTAATTTTTTATGCAATGAAAATACATAGCGTAAAAAGCTCACAAAAAACTAATTACTGATTGACAGAGGTAAGATTCCTCTACGTCGATTAAGTATCAGTGATTTATGGTATATACTTTCGATATGCCATAAGGTAATACCCTTTTGATTTTTACTGCTGCGCCCAAGATTGATTCAGTATGACATTGTGGCCCTTGGACCAGAAAGGGTTGTGCACCCCTAGTGTAACACATGGAGTGGTTATATTTCCATATTATGACACCCTGTGAGTCATTCTGCATATTTCCAGGCATGCTTAGGTTGCTTCCTCTGGCATATTTATGACATATCAACAGGATAGGCCATGCATGTGTAATAGATGTGGATCCCACTGCTGAGAGATACATCTGTCTGAAAACTAAGCCCTGCAGTGTTCTGTCAAGTATGGAGGTGACCATACATGTGTAAAGGGACCAGGGTGGTAGCCATAACCACAGGGGTTTGCGTTCCCTCACCCTGCTGCCTCACAGGTGAAATAGAAAGTTCCTTCAGCTGCACATGCAGCATAACAAGTACAGTTTCTGCCATTCTGGCCTCAGGGTTCCAAGTTCCAAGAATCTCTGCGGAGTCAGAGCACTTTGCAAACATTTCAACTTTACTGGAAACACAGGCACATGTCGCTGCAGCACAGTTCATACAAAGTTTCATGTCCTGCTCTCTGCCTGGCTTCCAGGCAAACTTCAATACTCCTGTGACCTCTCCTTCCATTCTCTCAGTAATCCCAGCTGCATCTGTGGACAATTTCTGTCCCATTTCTCCTTTCTGCGTCACCAGCTCCTTATAATCACCATGTCCAGCTTTCATAGGAAAAGGTGCCAGGAACACTATTATAGCTGTTCCCGTCCTGGTCATAGACCCCGCATTTTTCCTGGAGATAGTTCCAATGAGCTGGCGCCCGTTCACATTGTCCTATGGCCTGAGGCCCCTCTCCTCCATAGCAGATCTGTCTTCACAACCTGAGGCTGTCCCATAAACAGTATGCTCCCTGCCCTTGGGCAAGATGCCCGGGCTACTCTGGCTTCTACCAGGAGGTGCTTCTCCTATAACCATGCTCTATGCTGCTCTGTAGCCCCTCCCAACTGCTTAACCCCTGTGCTGCCTGTATCTCGCGAACCTATTCTATACTATTACCTTGCTTTAATGTGTCCCCTTATGCTAATCCCACTATTATCCTATCCTAACCTCTATCATATCTTATCCCTAATCCTAGACATATTGAATACACCACATTACAATACATGACACACATTAGTGAACAATGGGGGGACAGCACATTACATTAGCATCACAGTATATACATTACATGTGCATAGCAACCAAAGGAGGGGAGGCATGTGATGTACCGAGTCACCCCCTTACACGTGTGACTTTCATCATTCATTTCTATGGGAACTCGAAAACTTGCCAAGCAACTGTGCAAGTAAGAATTTGCGAAGTGCACGATCGTGCTAAGCCAGTCCTGCAGGAGAAAAAATGCACCAAATTCATTAAAAGAAGCATGCTACGTTATAAATTTGGCTCCTCTCCTAAGTGACATGCACCTCTGAGTGCTGCCCACGACATGCTACCAGTCAGGGACTGTAGTAACATTAGTTGAGTACAAAAGCCGACACTTTTAATAAATTGCATCAGTGGGTGGATTTTTTTGCTATTTTTTGAAAGCTTTTATGCCACTTTTTTATTATAGAAGCTTTGGTGAATTGGCCCAAAAGAGTTTAAATAGTGAAACTTATATAATTAATTTTCTTTCATTCAAATTGACATTATAATAATAATAATAATTTTTATTTATATAGCGCCAACATATTCCGCAGCGCTTTACAAATTATAGAGGGGACTTGTACATACAATAGACATTACAGCATAACAGAAATACAGTTCAAAACAGATATCAAGAGGAGTGAGGGCCCTGCTCGTAAGCTTACAAACTATGAGGAAATACTTACAAGACATTACGTGCTAAATGATGATCCGTAGACTGAAGCACCATATTCTGCATCCTATGCACTATGCCTTTGTCATTTTTTCCATAATTCTTAGGATTATAAAAGCTGTATTGATTAGAGTATAAAGATAAACCAATCTTATTATTTATGGAAAAATATTGCTGGATGCAGCAAATCTTAATGTTATAAAGCTGATGCATGTTCTAAGACAGCGGTCAATAACGGTTTAGTAAACTTCATTATTGATGGACTGTCTGGCTGAAGCGGCAATGTAATTGTTTTATTGAGCAAAAAAATTCATATTATTCTGCCAGTAAATAATACAGCGCTATTTGAAATTTTTTGATCTCAGTGCAGAAGAATTCAGGAAAGATTCCTTGGAAACAAAATCAGTGCACTTTGTGTATTTTAGTGAGGCGTATTGTACAGCTGTCAGATCACACCATACTATGGCTTGTTTACTTGGTTTCTAGGTTACATACAATAATCTAAAGCTGGGTGCTAGGCCAGGAGATCGTTACAAACAGAAGAGAATTTCAATATTGTTTTTTCTCATGGAGGACTACGATGCACAAAGCAGTAAGGATTTTTTAACCCAGTGTTCACATTGTGTGAATAGTAAAATAAACCTTGATGGATAACTACAGAATTTAATTCTATCTCTCAGGATGATGGAATTGGTCAATGAAAGTAAACTCACTAAGATTATTGATGCTACCCAAATGCATCGAATGAAGAATGAGACCACTGTTTGACTGCAGTCATCATATGCTGACCGGAAGAATCATCAGTGCGTCAGTGGATCTGCAGAGGAAAGAAAGAGAAGGAAGGAAGGAGAGAGAAGGAAGAAAAGGAAGGGAAAGAAGGAACAAACAGAAAGAAGAGGAAGGAAAGGTAGAAAAAAAGGATGGAAGAAAGCGAAGGAAGGAAATGAAAGAATGGAAGGAAATGTAAGATGGAAAGGAAGAAAGAGAAGGAAAGGTAGGACATGAAGTAAGGAAGGAAGAAGGGAAGAAAAAAGGGAAGGAAGAAATGAAGTGAAGGAAGAAATATAAGGAAGGAAGGCGGGAAGGAAAAGAGGAAGGAAGAGAAGTAAGAAAATGAGGAAAGGGAAGGAAGGAAAAGAGGGAAGGGAAGGTAGGAGGGAAGGAAGGGAATACAGGAAGGGAAGGAAGGAAAAGAAGGCAGGAAGGAAGGAGGGAAGGAAGGGGGGGACGAAAGGAAAAGAAGGAAGAAAGTTAAGGAAAAAAAAGAGGGAAGGAAAGGAAGGAAGGGAAGGAAATAAGGAATTTTTAGGAGAAAAGGAAGAAAAAAGGATGAGATGAAGGAAGGTAGGAAGGGAAGTGTAGGACGAGAAGGAAGGTAGGAAGGGAAGGGTAGGACAAGAAGGAAGGAAGGATAGAGGGAGAGAAGGAAGGGAAGAAAAGAAATAAGGAATGAAAGGAAGAAGGGGAAGGACCGAAAGGTTGGAATAAATTAGAAGGTAGGAAGAAAGGGTAGGAAGAGAGGTTAGGAAGGGAAGTAAGGGTAGGATGGAAGGAAGAAAATGAATGGAAGAGAATATGACAAGTAAGGACGGAAGAAAAGGAAGGAAGGATATGAAGAGAAGGAATGAAGGGAAGGAATGGAAGAGGGTGTAGAAAGGGAAGAAAAGGAAGAAAAGAAGGATGGAAAGGGAGGAAGGGGAGTAAAGAAGGGTGGGAATGAAGGAAAAGGTGGGAGAATGGAAAGAAAGAAAGAAAGAAAGAAAGAAAGAAAGAAAGAAAGAAAGAAAGAAAGAAAGAAAGAAAGAAAGAAAGAAAGAAAGAAAGAAAGAATGAAAGAAAGAAAGAAGGAAAGAAAGTACGGAATGGAGGAAAAGGAAGGAAGGAAGGAAGGAAGGAAGGAAGGAAGGAAGGAAGGAAAGGAAGAGGAATAAGGAATAAGGAATTGAAGAGCAGGAAGGAAGGGAATCTAGAAAGGGAAGGAAGGTAGGACTGTAGGGAAGGTAGCCTTTAAATATATGAATGATGCTAGTTACAAGAGCATTTAAAATATATAATAAGGCCCTGTCATTAACATTCATTAACATTCACATGCTACCTGTTAATAAAATACACAGTTAACATCAGCCATTTTAATGTTATGACAAGCTCATCATTTAATGTCTCTTGATCACGGGAACTTTCAGAGTTTGATCTCTGATGATCACTACTTTTTCTTGATTTATTCAGAGCAAGAAGGAAATAAAACTGTTGGCTATAAGCATCAGGTAATTATTCCACATTATATTAGATATGTTTTGTGCTTTTATTAAACTTATACACAGTGTATTTAAAATTGTATTTGCACAGGAGCACTGGTCTACCTGGATTTCAATGCTCTAAGCTATTTTAAGTAACTACTCTTCCATCCCAACACTCCCTAAGGATGTGCATCGCAAAGCAGGAATCAGCGTATGAGGCAGCAGGAACAAATTACTTTTTTACCATGAACTGAGGTCAGCAGAAATCTCTATGAAGTCATCATTTCTGGCATTTCTGATCATACTAGTTACTGATGCCCTTTTTACTTTTTGTACTTTAACCAACAATACTAAAGAACTAAACTCATTTAGACATTCAGAATCAAAAGAGAGTAGGAAAACCTACAGAGTACATTTGCCCATTAAGAAGATTGTTATTATTATAAATATAAAGTATACATAAGAAAAAGAAAAACTGTAAAAAAAATGATGTTGCTAGATACACATGCAGGGGAGCATAAGCATATGCAAACATGCATAGTGTAGTATAAATATATTACAATCCCCTAGAGATGCTGGAATTAAATGGTTGAAGCCTTCCAAGGTATGTAAACAGCAGAGGGGAAACTCAAAGAGTCATATTTAAACTTACTTGTAAATTTCACCAGCTGCCTGCCGCGTTTTCACCACCCAAACATATGTTTCGATTTTGACCGCCCCATTCTGGTTCAAATTCCCTAGCCACACGCAACCATCAGCCCGGAAACTGCACATGGGACGTACTTGGACGTTAGAACATGACAATGATCCAAAACACAAGGACAAGTCGACCTGTCATTGGCTACAAGAGAACAAAGTGAAGGTTCTGGAGTGGCTATCTCAGTCTCCTGACCTCAATATCATTAAGCCACTCTGGGGAGATCTCAAGCGCGCTGTTCATGCTAGACAGCCCAGGAATTTACCAGAACTGGAGGCTTTTAGCAAAGAAGAGTGGGAAGCTTTACCATCTGAGAAAATATAGAACATCATCCACAACTATCACAAAAGATTTCAAGCTGTCATTGATGTTAGAGAGGGCAGTACAATACACGGTATTACGAAATGGGGTATGTGAACTTTTGATCAGGGTCATTTGGATGCTTTGGGTTTTCATTATGGTTTAAAAGAGAAAACATGGTAGCTTGACAATAAGTGGCTTCACCCAACCACTAACCATGTGTCACGGGGCTACCGCGACAGAGAGGTTCCAGAGAACCGCAGCGCTCTGGGCCTCGTTCACACACAGTGAACAGAAGCTCTTCTCCTGTATTCTGACCTGGCTGCTTTGTGCCAGCAGTGCAGGAGTTAACCTTGTTGCTGAGTTGCTGAGAGCTGGGTCTCTCAGCTGAAGTGGATTTTGTAATCTCCTCCTCTATATAGACCCAGCCTTGACTACAGCTATGGTCAGTGATCAGTTATACTGCCTGGCTTGGAGGTTGAAGGAGCATGATATTAGGAGCTTGGAGGTTTATTTACAGAGATTGGTGTCTGCTGTTTGGGTTGCATGTTAAACCTGTTTTCCTTCCTAGTTTTTTCCTTCTCTTCCCTTCTCTGTGTTTCCTCTGTGGCTGTGTGAGCATTTGGTGAGTTTGAGACTTTTTCTTATCTTGTCTGTATACCCTGTTTATTGTTGTATTTATACACTGGTGCAGTCCTCCTCCCTGAAGGGGAGAGGGGGCCACTGATAGGGCCTGCTCAGGAGACAGGGATACGCTGGCGGCTCAGGCCTCCTAACCATCATAGGTACCCAGGGACAGGGGCGGGTCCCAGAACGCCGTCCTGCCCTTATAGCGTAATCGGTGTGACAGTATCAAAAAACTAGGAAGGGAAACAGGTTTAACATGCAACCAAAACATATATATGAGCCATGACTTATGAGCACCTATAAATTGTATGAATCAACATAAGAAAAAATGAGGTCATAGGACAAGTAGAAAAGCACTTACTGCATATATAAAACAAATGCTCATTAAGACAATCACTCAAGAGAAACATATGCTGCAGTACATAATATGAATAGCCATAGAAAGATCAGTGCATAATAATAGGTTCAATCCCAAAGAGTTGTCCTGCAGCGTGTTTTACCTGGGCTTTGGGGAGGGTTGCTACTGATACAAATCTATGTAGATGGAGGTGCGAGGAGTTAAAGCTCCTCCCTCTTTTTCCTCCCTCCTTTTCCTCCTGCCACCTCATCCCTCCTCTTCCTCCCTCCTCTTCCTCCCTCCATTTCATCCCTCCTCTTCCTCCCTCCTCCTCTTCCTCCATCTCATCCCTCCTCTTCCTCCCTCCTCCTTACCCTTCTATCTACATATAATCTTATCCATAGACACTGCCCTGCCATCTCCTATCTCAGTAATGGGTAAGTCTGATTTCACTGACTACAGATTTTATCTCAGAATTGAAAATGTTGATAATGACTAGTCAATTTTGTCAGAGAAAGAAGATATTTCTGATAAGCTATATTACAAAGTTTCTTATTTTCATGTGTACTACTGATCTATATAATGAAAATGAAAAGATCGGCTAGCGGTTACACTTTAAACATCTTCTCGATTCATCTAGTTCATTTTGTCTTAGACTTACCACTTCTTAGCTTCCTCTGCAGACTTTGGGATATATTATTATTATGGACAATGTCACAATTTAGCAGAATAAGGTGATTTTTCTTCGCTCATTACTTTATTATGTCAGTGAATATTGAACTCTGTGCAATGCCTATTTACCTTTGCAGCATTTCGGAGTGTTGCCATTGTTGTTCAGCCTTAGGCCTCTTTCACACTTCCGTCTTTCTGCTTACGTCGCAATCCGGTGATTTTTGAAAATGCAGGATACTTCAAAAAAATTTGCAGGATCCTGCATTTTCCCATTGACTTGTATTGCCGACGGATAGCGACGTATGGCCACACGTTGCGTCTGTCGTGCACTGGATGCGTCGGGTTTTGGCGGCCCATCGTCACAGAAAAACGTTCAAGGGAACATCGCATCCATTGCTTCAGACTATGCATGCACAGCAGGAAATATCACTCTGATGATCTTTCCTGCTCGGCAATGCAGACGGAAGTGTGAAAGCAAATACTTCTGTCGGTACGTCACGCCGACGCTTCGTGACGGCCCCGTACCGACGGAAGTTGTGAAAGTAGCCTTAGTGATTTTCATGGAAAGTAAATCTGCTCTTCTAACTTATAATCTTTAATTGCTTTACTTCATGAAAGATTATAATTTAATGTATGGTATATTCATTATTTAGTGATTAGCCCAAATAGTAGAACATGATATAAAGTAAAATATGCAAGATGAATCTGTCCATACAATTACTTTTCAGCTATTGACAGGGACAAAGATTCATAAGATTCATTTTAAATATTTATTTTTTGTTATCACTGCATTTGTATCTTATGGATCTCTATAGTCATTGAATAATTATGGAAATATTCTATTTCTGTGGCTACAATCAGTATAAATATCCACAGTACCATGGCAGTGAGTGACAGCTATGTCCAACACTGACATGTCTGCTCCTGATTTCCTATTCCAAAACAGATGGTATCATTTAACTTATATTTTATTAAAAAGAAGGCTGTCTTTACAATTTAATTATTTGTTTCTGACAGTCGGGAGATGGACTTGTCAGCTGCAGTTTATCTTTAATTTGCATAATTAATTTTTTCACCATCACCAGTGAAGAAAAAGGTTGTCTGTTTTCTTGTCCTCATAAATGAATTCAATACAATATTGTACTGAATGCTTGTATACATCATCAATGAATACTCAAGAATATAGACGACAAATATAGTTTTGTTGTGGTATCACTTTACATGGAAAAATAAGGAATTGAACGTCCAACTCAAAGGCCATTTTTAACATTGTGCATCAAGTTAGTAAACTATTATTAAACTCACATCTTTATGAACCTGGACGAGACATAACTATGCAGAAACTTCATTGATTTGAAGACTCTTATTGAAGTTTTCTCCTCTGCCCTGCACTCTTTGGAGCTTACGCATAATAATAAATTGTATACTATTAACTGTTGCAAGCCATAGTGTGAATCTGGGGTCTTAAACTCAGCTGGGTAAATGGCCCTCACAAAAAAAAAATTTGAATAAGAAGGGTTGCATACTTTGGAGGAGAAAATTACTATTGCTATTTTTCACGTGGCTTATGATACAGGTAACATAGTAACATACATAGTAACATAGTTAGTAAGGCCGAAAAAAGACATTTGTCCATCCAGTTCAGCCTATATTCCATCATAATAAATCCCCAGATCTACGTCCTTCTACAGAACCTAATTGTATGATACAATATTGTTCTGCTCCAGGAAGACATCCAGGCCTATCTTGAACCCCTCGACTGAGTTCGCCATCACCACCTCCTCAGGCAAGCAATTCCAGATTCTCACTGCCCTAACAGTAAAGAATCCTCTTCTATGTTGGTGGAAAAACCTTCTCTCCTCCAGACGCAAAGAATGCCCCCTTGTGCCCGTCACCTTCCTTGGTATAAACAGATCCTCAGCGAGATATTTGTATTGTCCCCTTATATACTTATACATGGTTATTAGATCGCCCCTCAGTCGTCTTTTTTCTAGACTAAATAATCCTAATTTCGCTAATCTATCTGGGTATTGTAGTTCTCCCATCCCCTTTATTAATTTTGTTGCCCTCCTTTGTACTCTCTCTAGTTCCATTATATCCTTCCTGAGCACCGGTGCCCAAAACAGGACACAGTACTCCATGTGCGGTCTAACTAGGGATTTGTACAGAGGCAGTATAATGCTCTCATCATGTGTATCCAGACCTTCTCTTTTACTTCAATTTTTACATAAAACAGCATTTTCATTGGTCAAGTATTATTCCATTATTTTTTAATTTTTAATTTTACTTTTTTTTTTGTTTTCTTGTTTTTAACCACAATCAACCTCATACAGTAACCTAGTTTTACAATTTTACAATGAGCCCCTTATAGTAATTCTGGCCCCCATTCTGTAATAATGCTGGTACAGTGTCCCCAATCCTGTAATAATGTCCCCTGTAGTAATAGCCTGTGTCCTGTAACAATGTCCCAAATCTTGTAATAATGTCCCTTAGCCTGTAATTAATGTCCCCTGTTCTGCAATAATGTCTTTTAGCCTGTTTGTAATGTCCCCAATCATGTATTAATATCCACTATCCTGTAAAAAATGTCCCCAAGTCTGTAATAATGTCCCATCTGTAACATTGTCCCCAATCTTGTAATCATGTCCCTCGTTCTGTATAGTATCCCCTGTCCTGTAATAATATCCCCATGCTTGCAATAATGTCCTTCGTCCTGTAATAGTGTCCCTCATCTGGTAATAATAGTCCCCGTCCATACATAGCTGTACATTGAAAAAATATGAATATGAAGGGCTCCGTTTTTGTGGGAGAAGATTACATTTTCAGTGATACCATTATTTTTCTAGAGTATATGACTTTTTGAGATCCATCTTTTTTTGGCCTGCTTTTTACTGACGTTTATCATACAGGTCATGGGACAGGTTTTCTCTTTTACTTTAATCTATAAATATAATCATCTAAGGGGCACTTCCATCTGATTGTCTGTCTGTCACGGAAGTCCCACGTCGCTGATCGAATCAGCAACAGGCACAGTCCGGCCGCGAATTTGCCCCTTCCTACTCTCTGTCAGTGCTGCCCACTCCAGTCAGCGCTCACACAGGGTTAATGGCTGCATTACTCCGCTTTATGCCGCGGTGTAAAGCAGTTCGTTAATGCTGCTATTAACCCTGTGTGACCAACTTTTTACTATTGATGCTGCCTATGCAGCATCCATAGTAAAAAGATCTAATGCTAAAAATAACAAAAAAAATTATATATCATTATATTATTTATTATTATTATTTATTGTTATAGCGCCATTTATTCCACGGCGCTTTACATGTAAGGAGGGGTATGCATAATAAAAACAAGTACAATAATCTTAAATAATACAAGTCATAACTGGTACAGGAGGTGAGAGGACCCTGCCCGCGAAGGCTCACAATCTACAAGGGATGGGCGAGAATACAGTAGGCGAGGGTAGAGCTGGTCATGCAGCGGTTTGGTCGATCAGTGGTTACTGCAGGTTATAGGCTTGTCGGAAGAGGTGGGTCTTCAGGCTCTTTTTGAAGGTTTCGATGGTAGGTGAGAGTCTGATGTGTTGTGGTAGAGAGTTCCAGAGTAGGGGTGATACGTGAGAGAAATCTTGTATACGATTGTGGGAAGAGGAGATAAGAAGGGAATAGAGAAGGAGATCTTGTGAGGATCGGAGGTTGCGTGCAGGAAAGTACCGGGAGACGAGGTCACAGATGTATGGAGGAGACAGATTGTGGATGGCTTTGTACGTCATGGTTAGGGTTTTGTACTGGAGGCTCTGGAAAATGGGGAGCCAGTGAAGGGATTGACAGAGGGGAGAAGCTGGGGGATAGCGGGGGGACAGATGGATTAGTTGGGCAGCAGAGTTTAGAATAGATTGGAGGGGTGCGAGAGTGTTAGATGGGAGGCTACAGAGCAGGAGGTTGCAGTAGTCAAGGCGAGAGATGATGAGGGCATGGACTAGGGTTTTTGCAGATTCTTGGTTGAGGAATGAACGGATTCGTGAAATATTTTTGAGTTAAAGTCAGCAGGAAGTGGAAAGGGCTTGGATATGTGGTTTGAAGGAGAGATCAGCTTAAAGAATTACCCCGAGGCACCGAGCTTGTGGGACTGGGTAGAGTGGGCAGCCATTTACTGTAATGGATAGGTTTGTTGGGGAAGTCACGCGAGATGGGGGAAAGATGATGAATTCTGTATTGTCCATGTTAAGTTTCAGAAATCTAGCGAAGAAGAAGGATGAAATAGTGGACAGACATTTAGGGATTCTGGTTAGTATGGAGGTGATATCTGGTCCAGAGATGTAGATCTGTGTGTCATCAGCATAGAGATGATACTGAAAGCCATGAGATTCTATGAGCTGTCCCAGGCCAAAGGTGTAAATGGAGAAGAGCAGGGGCCCTAGGACTGAACCTTGTGGGACTCCAACAGATAGGGGGCGAGGTGAGGAGGTGGTGTGTGAGTGGGTGACGCTGAATGTCTGGTCTGTTAGGTATGATGAGATCCAGGATAGGGCCAAATCTGTGATGCCAAGGGATGAGAGGGTCTGTAATAATAGGGAATGGTCCACTGTGTCAAAGGCAGCCGACTGGTCCAGGAGGAGGAGGACAGAGTAGTGTCGCTTGCTCTTGGCGGTTAAGAGGTCATTGGTGACCTTAGTTAGGGCAGTTTCAGTGGAGTGGTGTGACCGGAAGCCAGATTGTAAGCGGTCAAAGAGGGAGCAAGAAGAGAGATGAGAGGACAGTTCAAGGTAGACGTGTTGTTCCAGTAGCTTGGAGGCATAGGGGAGAAGTGATATAGGGCGATAGCTAGATACTGAGGATGGGTCAAGAGGGACTTTTTGAGGATAGGTGTGATGGAGGCATGTTTAAAGCTTGAGGGGAAAACACCAGTAGTTAGTGATAGGTTGAAGAAATGGGTTAGGGTTGGGATGAAGACTGTGGTGAGGTTTGGGATGAAGTGGGATGGGATTGGGTCAAGTGCACAGGTGGTGAGATGTGATCTTGAGAGTAGAGTGGAGAGTCGATCTTCTGTAATTGTGGAGAAGTTGGTTTTGGAAGTGGAGGGCTGGGAAGTCGGGAGGAAGGGCTCTGGGGGTTGTTGACCAAAACTGTCATATACTCACCTTCTGGCGCATTTCCCGCTCCTCGCAACGCTCCGGGCCATGCATTGCGGTCTTGCGAGATGATGACGTAGCGGACTCGCGAGACCGCTACGTCATCATCTCGCGAGACCGCAATGCATTCTTGGGACCGGAGCATCACGAGGAGCATCGCTAAATGCCTTGCCTGGATCTGGGGGCCGCCGGAAGGTGAGTATATAACTATTTTTTATTTCAATTCTTTTTTTTTAACAGGGATATGTGTTGTGAAAGGCAATTCAGTACCACAATGGACATAGTGGTCAGAGCACATACAGTGATCTGACAATAACCCAAAATCATAGAATGAGCTCTGAGACGTGGGAACTCTGCAGACCGCAATCCCTAATCCTCTCCAAACAACACTAGAGGCAGCCGTGGATTGCGCCTAACTCTGCCTATGCAACTCGGCACAGCCTGAGAAACTAACTAGCCTGAAGATAGAAAATAAGCCTACCTTGCCTCAGAGAAATACCCCAAAGGAAAAGGCAGCCCCCCACATATAATGACTGTGAGTTAAGATGAAAAGACAAACGTAGAGATGAAATAGATTCAGCAAAGTGAGGCCCGACTTTCTCAACAGAGCGAGGATAGAAAAGATTACTTTGCGGTCTACACAAAACCCTAAAGAAAACCACACAAAGGGGGCAAAAAGACCCTCCGTACCAAACTAACGGCACGGAGGTACACCCTTTGCGTCCCAGAGCTTCCAGCAACAAATTAGACAAGCTGGACAGAAAAAATAGCAAACAAATAGCAAAGAAGAACTTAGCTATGCAGAGCAGCAGGCCACAGGAATGATCCAGGGAAAAGCAAGTCCAACACTGGAACATTGACAGGAAGCCAGGATCAAAGCATTAGGTGGAGTTAAGTAGAGAAGCACCCAACGACCTCACCAGATCACCTGAGGGAGGAAACCCAGAAGCCGCAGTACCACTTCCCTCCACCAACAGAAGCTCACACAGAGAATCAGCCGAAGTACCACTTGTGACCACAGGAGGGAGCTCTGCCACAGAATTCACAACAGATATGGTGCCCACATTGCTATATACTACGTGGGCTGTGTTATACACTATGTGGGCTGTGTTATATACTGTGTGGGTTGTGTTATATACTACGTCTCTGTGCTATATACTACGTGGGCTGTGCTATATACTACATCACTGTGCTATATACTAAGTGGGCTGTGTTATATACTGCGTGAGCTGTGTTTTATACTGCGTCTGTGTGCTATATACTATCTGGGCTGTGCAAAATATTACATGGCTGGGCAATATACTACGTGGCTGTGTTATATACTGTGTGAGCTGTGCTATATACTACGTGAGCTGTGCTATATACTATGGGAGCTGTGCTATATAATACGTAGCTGTGTTATATACTAAGTGGGCTGTGCTATATACTACATAGCTGTGCAATATACATGGCTGGGCAATATACTACGTGGCTGTGCTATATACCACAAGCCTGTGTTATAGACTACGTGGGCTGTGTTATATACTATGTGAACTGTGCTATATACTGCGTGGGCTGTGTTATACACTGCGTGAGCTGTGCTATGTACTACGTGGGCTGTTATACACAGCATGGGCTGTGTTATATACTACGTGGGCTGTGCTATATACTACGTGGGCTGTGTTATACACTGCATGGGCTGTGCTATATACTATGTGGGCTGTGTTATACACTGCGTGGGCTGTGCTATATACTGCGTGGGCTGTGCTATATACTATGTGGGCTGTGCTACATATACATCATGGGCTGTGCTATATACTATGTGGCTGTGCTATATGCTACGTGGGTGTGTTATATGCTACATGGCTGTAATATATGCTATGTGGGCTGTTTTATATACTATGTGGCCTGTGCTATATACTAAGTGGCCCGTGCTATACGCTACGTCGCTGTACTATATGCTACATGGGCTGTGTTATAGGCTACTTGGCTGTGGTATATTTCTCTGCTGTATCTGTGCATCATGAATCGTGGTATGTGTTAAACAGGGGGCCCACTGAGACTCTTTCGCCCGGGGCCCTCAAAAACCTGGAGCCAGCCCTGGCTTCACTGATTGTTCACGCCGGCTGGCCGCATACAATCAGCGACAGGCACAGTCCGGCCGAGAATTGGCGCGGAATCTGAACCACGCTTCACTAATTGGTCGCACTCAGCCAGCAGAATCCTGTGTATAATTTGCATTATTCTGAAAACTTCATAAATAAACTACATACATATTCTAGAATACCTGATGCTTTAGAATCGGGCCACCATCTAGTTTTTACATAAAAAAGCATTTTTAATGACCAAATATTATTCCACTGTTTTTCATTCTCTATTTCACATTAAAAATGTTTCCTTTTTTGGCCCCGAATCAGCCCCATACAGTAATGCAGTTTTACAATTAGTTCCATACAGTAATCTTGGCCCCCATCCTGTAATTATGTCTCCAATCCAGTTAAAATGTCCCCTATCATGAAATAATGTCCCTAATCCTGTAATGATATCCCCAAGCCTGTAATAATGTCCCATTTTGTAATAATGTCCCTCAGCCTGTAACAATGTCCCCTGTCCTGTAATATTGTCTCCTATTCCGTAATAATGTCACCAATCCTGTAATAATGTCCCCTGTCCTGTAATAATGAGCCCTGTTCTGTAATAATGTCCCAAAACCTGTAATAATGTCACTAATCCTGTAATGTCTCCTGTCCTGTAATAATGTCTCCAAGCCTGTAATAATATACCCTGTTCTGTAATAATGTCCACGAGCTTGTAACAATGTCCCTTGTCCTATAATAGTATCCCTCAGTCTATAATAAAGTCCACATCCTGTAATAGTGTCCCCTGTCCTGCAATAATATTCCCAAGCTTGTAATAATGTCCCTCATCCAGTAATAATGTTTTCTATCCTGTAATAATGTCCCTCAACCAGTAATAATGGTTTCCTATCCTGTAATAATGTCGACAATTCTGTAATAATGTCCCCAATCATGTAATACTATCCCCAAACCTGTAATAATGTCCCCTGTCCTGTACTAATGTCCCTCAGTCTGTAATAATGTTCCCAATCCTGTAGTAATGTCTATATCCTGGCCTCATCTTATTGTAATACCCCCATTCTGGTCACTTCTTATAGTAATGTCCTCATCCTGGTCCCATCTTATAGTACTCTTCCCATCAAGGTTCCATCTTATAGAAATGACCCTATCCTTGCCCCCTTCTTGTAACGATATCCCCCATTCTGCTGCTCTTTATATACACATAAAAAAATTCTTCTATTCTTCTCACTTGACCTCGGTCCCTCAGCGAGCAGCATCTACTAACTCCTCCACAGCCGGGGCACTTAACAATGACGTCATGTGCAGCCGTGCAGGGACGCGGACGTCAGCTACTGGTCTCTGATTGACCCGTGGCTGGTATTGGTATTGCGATGCAGAGAGCCAATTGAATGTGTGTCAGAGCTTACGTTGGCGGCCTCTGGCTTGCTGGACTTAATTATCTCAAGGGCCCGGGCCGCATGTGAGGGCCGTTTTTGAGACCCCTGTTGCAAATTATGATGTAGATGTTGCTAAAGAGGTTGACTCAGCTTCCTTACCCAGCCCTCTGATTTTCTGCTCGCTGGGGGCGCTACATTCCTGTTTGATTGATAATTCAGGCCAGCGGCATTATCATGCTCCTGAGCCCAACTGTGCGCTCAACAATGCTGCACTACAAGGCAGTTTGCCTTTTCAGCATTGTTGGAGTGTAGTGGCACTGAAACTGGCTGTATCAATATCTCACAATCTGCACCAGCACTCTTCACCAGATTCCAACACATTGTACTTTGTATTAGTGGTAAATTTAAGTGAATTGCCCCAATTCATTAAAATTGGCAATATTTGCGGATTGGCAATATTGATGCCGGTCCTGATTAGGGGGCATGTTGGAGTCAGATGCTCCTGATTCATTAAGAGTAGCCTGCCATTTAAAGTTTCAGGAGCATCTGACAAATGGCGTGTCACAGTGTGCCTCACCACAAATCTTACACTAGTCAGGAACCAGAGTCAGATTTATGGCAAATGAATTGCTACAGCTCATCATCAATTGCATAAGCCGTCCGTCACTCCGCTGTCCTGCCCCAGCTATGGTCATTTTGGCAGATCTTGGAGAAGCTATAGTAGACATGGCAAAAGTCTCTAAATATTTGCACAAAAAAATCTGCCACTTTTCAAAGCAGTTTACAATTGCAATTTTCATCATTTGAATTTTTATATCCAGAAACCAGATAGTCATATCACATAAAAATAGTTAATATATTAAATTTACTATATTTCTACTTTATATCAGCATAATTT
Organism: Ranitomeya imitator; assembly: GCF_032444005.1. NCBI lineage: Eukaryota > Metazoa > Chordata > Amphibia > Anura > Dendrobatidae > Ranitomeya > Ranitomeya imitator. The sequence continues at coordinate 556,320,201 of NC_091285.1, forward strand.
TTCAAACATATTTTTATTTTTTGGGGATTTTAGAAGGCTTAAAAGTTCAGCAGCGAGTTTTAATTTTATTTAACTCATCAATTTTTATGGACCTCCAAAAGTGATGCCATTAAAAAAAAATACTATAACACTATACAGGTTTCACAGGAGTTAACACAGTTTTCATTTTTTAATAAATATGCAAAAATGTCTACATTTCTGTGTTTTTCAGTCAAGATGGGGTGCAGAGTGTACATTAACAGGAAAAAATGAACTTATTTTGAATTTACCAAATGGCTGCAATGAAACAAAGAGTGAAAAATTTACAGGGGTCAGAATACTTTCCGCACCCACTGTACATGGTTTTTCTTAATGGGCTGTAAACTAGCTGTTAAAATCTATGATCTGGACAGTGATCTAAAAGAGCACATTTTAAATGAAAGGAGACATTACAAGTATGAGACATGTAGATCAGGAAAGCAGACTGTCAGTCATTACATGACAGACACTAAAAATGACCCCAATCTTTTATAATAAGATCTGGAGGCAAATTCTCATGTAGATATGTGTCCAACCATGGATCTTAATATCTTATTAATAAAAGGGGGATTTTTCTGGAATTAAAAATCTAATCGCAGATATCAAGGTATCATTTTGTTCAACTTTCTAGGACCTGCATGGTCAAATCCAGTGGCATGTAAAAGTTTGCGTAATCTTGTTCAAAATTACTGTTACTGTGAGCAATTAATCAAGTTGAAGATGGAATGATCTCTAAGAGGCCTAAAGTTAAAGATGACACATTTCTATTGTATTTTATGCAAAAAAATATATATATTGTCATCTTTTACATTTTTAAAATTACAATTCATTATCATCGTTAGTAAAGGCCAGGTGATGCAAATTCTCCAGCCTTATAATACCCAGCCACCAGTAACCTTGTACCAGAAAAGAGCAGACATGAGTTTTTCTAAGCAGCTGCCTAGAACTCTGAAATTTAAAATGGTGGAGGCCCACAAAGCAGAAGAAGGCTATGAGAAGATAGCAAAGCGTTTTCACATTGCCGTTTCCTCAGTTCAAAATGTAATTAAGGAATGTTAGTTAACAGGAACAGTAGAGGGCAAGATAAGGTCTGGATGATCAAGCAAAATTTCAGTAAGAACTGCTTGTAGGATTGCAAGAGAGACAAATCAGAACACTTGCATGACTCCAAAAGATATTCAGAAAGATTTAGCAGACTCTGGAGTTGTGGTACATGTTCAGCGACACCTGCACAATTATGGCCTTTATAGAAGAGTCATCAGAAGAAAACTTCTCCTGCATCCTCACCATAAAATTCAGTGTCAGAAGTATGCAAAAGAACATCTAAACAAGCCCAGTGCATTTTGGAAAGAAGTCCTGTGGACCGATGAGGTTAAAATAGAACTTTTTGGCCACAACAATCAAAGGTATGAAGATAAAAGGGCACATAATTTCAGGAAAAAGAACATCTCGCCAACCATTAAGAATGGGGGTGGATAAATCATGCTTTTGGGTTATGTTGCAGCCAATGACACGTGGAGTATTTTTTTGGGTGTATGTAAGAATGGATTCATTGAAGTTTCAAGAAAATTCTTAATGCAAACATAACACGATTTGTAAAGAAAAGCTGAAGTTGAAAAGAGGACGACTTCTACAGATGGATGATGAGCCTAAACACATGTAGAAATACACGATAGACCACCTCAAAAGGCTCAAGCTGAAGGTTTTGCAATGGCACTAACTGTCCCATGATCTGGACATCATTGAAAATCTGTGCCTAGACCTCAAAATAGCAGTGCAATCAAGATGACCCAGGAATCTCACAGAACTGGAAGAATTTTCCAAGGAAGAATTTTTGAAAGTCCCTCAAGCAAGACATGAAAAACTCTTGACTGGCTACAAAAAGTGTTTACAAGCTGTGATATTTTTAAAAGTGGGTTAACCAAGCAGGGTGCCAAAACTTTTGGACTAGCCCATTTTACTTTTTGTAATTTTTAAAATTTAACATATGAAAATATATATATTTTTCCTAAAATACAAAGGAAATGTGTCATCTTTAACTTTAAGCCTTTCAGAAATCATTTAATCTTTAACTTGCTTAACTGTTCACAATAACAGCACTGTTGACTAGCCCAGTCAACAGTGCTGTTATTGTGAACAGTTAAGCAAGTTAAAGATTAACAAACTTTTACATGCCACTGTCTATTGTGCACAATGGACAAAGCAAGATCAAGATATCTGAAGATGGACAGATGGACTTGAAACCAGAAATTGTTGATATTTTACAACAATTTTGGTTCTCAAGTCATCAGGCGTGCTCTTCTCTTTCTGTTCTCCATACTTAGTGTGGCACACACAGACACATAATACAAATATTGAGTCTACTTCTCCCCTTTTTATCTGGTTTCAGGTGTGATTTTCATATTGCCCACACCTTTTACTTGCCACAGGTGAGTTTGAAGGAGCATCACATACTTTAAACAAAATTGTTTACCCACATTTTTGGAAAGGTGGCAATAATTTTGTCCAGCCTATTTTTGGATTTTGGGTGAAATTATATCAAATGTGCCTTTACTTCTCATTTTTTATTTGTGTTGTTCCAATACATTCAAAAAGAAATAAACATGTGTATAGAAAACATGTGTAATTGTAAAAATTTTCTGGGAGAAATACTTCAGTTTCTGGAACAATTTCAAGGGCGCCAACACTTTCTGTCATGACTATATATTTTTCCACATTGCAAAAAGGAGATGCTGAAAAATAAGACCATTTCATGATTACCGTAAAAAAGGCATAGCGGTCGTCACTAAGAGGTTGCAAAACACTCTGAGAATCTGAATTAATTCAAGACCAGGCCATTTTCCTGCATTCATGACCAAGCCTTTTTTGCTTTGTTTTTTTTTCTTAAATGAAGTTTGAGGAGCTCTAAAAATTTATTTTCGTTTGTATATGCAAAATATCTGTGCCTATTTATTTCATGATACACGGGGCCTACATTTTATTTCATTTTTATATATGCGTTTATATTGTAAAGATAAAAAAGAAAATAAATATATGTGATTCAATCCTTTTAACAAACACAAATGAACAGTTAAATACATTTTTAATTATGTTTCCCATTCAGTAGCAATCATTTTTAAGTTTTTTTTGTGGTCGGAGCAAGAAACAGTAATTTGGACTGGCAACAGCTTTCTTTTTTTCCAGCTTTTTATTTATTTATTAACTTTTTAACCCTTTTCCAACATTGGACGTAATAATACGCCAATGTCGAACACCCTCCCTTTGATGTGGGCTCTGGGGGTGAGCCCACATCTTTCCCACATGTCAGCATTTTGAACAGCTGACATGTGCCCGGAACAGCCGAGGGTGGAATCGCGATCCACCCGCGGGTATTAACTTGTTAAATGCTGCTGTCAAACTGTCTAGCTGTCAATAGCTCCAGAAATCTGCCCATCAATGGGTTGGCATGACAACCAGAGGTCTTCTTCAGACATCTATGGTTGTCACTGCCAGATTGCTATGAGCACCATCCAGTGGTCAGATCATCTCCTGTATGAAGCACAGCTGATCGGGTTATGGCAGCTTCTAGTCTTCCATGGAGACTATGCCAAAAGTTAAAAAAAAGTTTTTAAAAATATAAAAAAATAAAAAAAATAAAAAGTTCAAATCACCCCCCTTTTGCCCCATGCAAAATAAAACAATAAAAAAAATCAAACCTACACATATTTGGTATCGCCGCATTCAGAATCGCCCGATCTATCAATAAAGGAAGGATTAATCTGATTGATAAACGTCGTAGCGAGAAAAAAAGTCAAAACCCCAGAATTACTTTTTTTTCGGTCGCCAACACATTGCATTAAAATGTAACAACAGGCAATCAAATGATTGTATCTGCACCAAAATGGTATAATTAAAAATGTCAGGTCGGCGCACAAAAAATAAGCCCGCACCCAATCCGAGATCACGAAAAAAGGAGATGCTATGGGTATCAGAAAATGGCACAATTTTTTTTTAACAAAGTTTGGAAGTTTTTTCACCAGTTAGATGAAAAAGAACCTATACATGTTTGGTGTCTATGAATTTATAATGAACTGGAGAATCATAATGGCAGGTCAGTTTTAGCATTTAAGTATAGTATTATGGAAGGTGCTCACTAATGAGAGGTGCTCAGGAAAAAATAGTAATAATATAAAGAACTCCGGCACACTATTTGACAATAGAAGAAGTCTCTTATTTATTCATTAATTACTTTTATTTCAAAAAACAGCGGTGAATTTTCCAAAATATTTTTCTCATATTTCAAAAAAAGGGGTGGGATTTCCAAAGATAATTGTCTCACACTTCATATGGACATGATAAATAAATCCTTTTTTTATCTCAACGTTTCGGCTGTTAAGCCTTTTTCAAGAGATTCAATGTCCCTTTGTAACAGGTGGAGAGCCGGATAGGGAAGCCCACTTAAGAAATACCGCCGTGTGGGTGCTGCGACTCAAAGGAAAAACGCTATCATGGAGGCAGTCCACCCCTTTTTTTGAAATATGAGAAAAATATTTTGGAAAATTCACCGGTTTTTTGAAATAAAAGTAATTAATGAATGAATAAGAGACTTCTTCTATTGTCAAATAATGTGCCGGAGTTCTTTATATTATTAGTTTTAGCATTTAGTGAACATAGTAAAAAAGCAAATAAAAAAAACAACTGTGGGATTGCACTTTTTTTTGCAATTTCACAGCACTTGGAACTTGTTTCCTGTTTTCCAGTACTTGATATGTTAAAACCAAATTATGTAGTTCAACTTGTCTGGCAAAAAACAAGCCCTCACATGGCCATATTGACCAAAAAATAAGAAAAGTTATCGCTCTGGGAAGAAGGGGAGCAAATAACCAAAACACCTCCGGTCATGAAGGGGTTAATATATGTCATGCATTGTACCCTTCATATGGTCATATAAGGGCATTTCAACATCTAACTACAATATTATTATTGCTGATTTTGCCTGTAACAGGGGATGACACCTTTGTTCTAGTTCCGTTCAGCCTCATAATTACACATCAGTGATGATCTGGGCTTGTTAAAACTACTGTTAGCCCCCTGTTAACAGGTGTACACAGCAACCAGGAAGACAGAGATAAATAATTTCAGCCTTTTCTATGGTGAATCCTTCTGTCTCCAATATTGGCTCCCTGCTCCTGCAGATTCTCTGTGCAGCTGATGTTCTAAAATGTCATTGTAGAATTACAGTGTATGTAGACCAGCCTGATGTCTTAATTCGTTGAATGATCCGCAAGCAATTAACACCAAAGTTGCTTGTTTTTAAAAGCAGTTTGCATTTTACCCTTTGGCAGGGAATATGTCTGCAAGATCAACTCACATAAACCATTCATACAGGCATATAGGCCAGTGAAAGAGAAAAGCATTCATACTTTTATACCTGGTATGGGTTGCCTAAATTCTGAGAAAATCCCAAATTTTCACAATATGCTAATGAGGTGTTAAGTGCTTTGTCACATACAGAGCACTTTAATGAATCATTGCTTCCTGTTGTTATTTGCTTCTTTAGCACCTCCCCCTCTATGAGTGATAAAATTAATGTGCCTGAGATAGCAAGAAATTTAGTGTCTGCATAGATCACCACTTTCCTACATTTTGCGCAATATGGTGCCTGGGAAAGGGAAATAGCCTCAGCATTCTAGTGTCCATGTGCCGCCCAACCACACTTTACACCCGGACATGATAAATATTCTCATTGCTCTTTCAGGTGTATGTTGGTGCTGAGTTGCACATGTTCAGTAGAACGATTAGTGCTCTTAGCAGGGGTATAAAAGTAGTAAATCATTTATTTTTCACTTACCTACATGCCATTTTGCCGACAGATTCCCTTTACATTGCTACACTCTAATTTATCTACAGTATGTGAAACCAGAACACACGAGCTGCGCGCACAGTGAACAAGCCCATAGAGACATATTCACACCACCAAGAGACTTAAAAGCACAAAAAGCACAGTAAAACCAAAAACACTGTTGCAAAAAAAATCACAGTGGACAGCAAGTGCTAGTAAAAAAGATGGAAAAAACAGGGTATTTGGTTGATACGTTTTTTGCAAAAAATGTATATTAAGCCGTTCTACCTAACGTCAAGGTATACCGATATCAGAGCAGTCCTAACTAATGTATGTAATTCCTATCTGATGTATTTAAAACCTGGTGATATGTACAATACCTGTATGAGCAGGATTCAGAAAAGGAATGTCCATGTGGACGTGCTTTATCTACAGTTTGTAGAAATTACTACATCACATTACTATTCACAATATGTGTATGGGGTAATGCCGATAACTATTTTGGTTATTCCATTCTATAAAAAAGTACCAAAGTTCTGCCATTGATCTTTGGTTTGAAATATAAATATTTTGTCAATTTTATTGGGCGGGAGGGGCACATTATAATTACGGCAGAACAAAATTTCTAGAATTGAATTCATGTTTATGCATTTTAACATCTAAATGATTTTATTTTCAGTTGAAGGCGTTGCTTGAGAGGTTTTACATTAGTAAGACAATGGAGCAAAGGATGGCATGAAGTATTCATTGGTACCATTTAAGAATACCAAAGAGTTTTGATCACTTTTTATTCCAGCTTTTAGATGCCAGGATGACTAAAAAGCTATTCACCATGCTGTATAAATAACACATTCAATTTATAGTATAGGTTTAAAAAGATGTGACAATATTTGTTATGTGTATTTTTATTTATTTATTTTTATAGTAAAGTACTATGTAGTGGAGAAAGTGCTTTCTTTTACTTTTTTAAATAGTTTTATTTTTTTCACATTTTTTTATTTCCACTGTGATCATTTCAATAAAACACTGTTAGGATTGGCAGATTGCACTAAATAAATTTAATAGAGAAGTGCAATCGCAACACGGGGTCCACTGTGCAGAGATATAGAACTGCAGCCAGTGTGAACAATAACGGAACACACAGCAAGTGATTGCCTGCACACACTGAGTTAAACGTCACTCAGTGAACAGCACATGAAGCTGTATGATGCTTTGCTATAGAGCTGTGTCACTTGCACACAGTAACAGAATAGGAATAACGCTAGATACGATCCTTGTTAACCTCCCAGGGGACAAAGCCCGCACACGGGGTAAGAAGAAAACAGTGGTCACAGAGTCAGCAAAAGCATTCAATCAATTCCTCTCTGGTGGTGCCGGAATTCTATTGGCTAGATGCCAGCCCTAAATTCATTCAGACAATCTCCTCTCCGGAGAACTAGAATTCTTACAGCTTACCACCAACCCCGAGCACATGCTGATAAAGACCACACTGTTGCAATGTCCCATACACACACATAAAGAGATTGATACTAGTGCAAAGGCATGCACCTCGGAGGACCTTTTATACGTTCGGGTCATGTCCAGTCGGACAGGACCTTGCTTGTGGACCAATCCGGAGCTGCCGCATCACCAGAGCAGCTGACGACCGACCACAAATGAGACGTCACCACATCATGAGCATGCTCAGAAGGGTGATTTCTGTACTTAGCCTACAGAGTGTCCATTACCATAGACTTGGCTGGAAAGCCAGCAGTAACCAAACGAACAGCATGAGCCTGAGCAAGATGCAGGGCCTGACATCGTTGCTCAGCAGCACCCACAGCAGCCGAGCTGAATGGGAGACTGCAGAAGCAGACAAGGCATGGGATCTACCCTATGCAGTGAGAGAATCCTGGCGCCTAACATACACTGTAATACTTTGGTGTTGAGGTTTTATAGGGATTAATAAATGCTCATTTTAAACCTGGAAGCACTGGATGCCTTTGCCATGCAGTCACTATAAATAGAGTGGCAAAATGTCCCTAATATCTCTTAAAATATACTAAATATTAAGGTTATTACTATGTCTTTAACCCCTTTCTGCCATTAGATGTACTATTCCGTCCATGTGGGGTGGGCCTTAATTCCCATGGACGGAATAGTACGTCATATGCGATCGGCAGCGCTCTCGGGGGGAGCGCCGCCGATCGCGGCCGGGTGTCAGCTGCTTATCGCAGCTGACATCCGGCACTATGTGCCAGGAGCGGTCACGGACCGCCCCGGCACATTAACCCCCGGCACACCGCGATCAAAGATGATCGCGATGTGCCGGCGGTACAGGGAAGCATCGCGCAGGGAGTGGGCTTCCTGCGGGCTTCCCTGAGCCCCCCGCAGCAACGCGATGTGATCGCGTTGCTGCGAGGGTCTTACCTCCCTCCCTGCCTGCTCCAGGCCCGGATCCAAGATGGCCACAGATCCGGGTCCTGCAGGGAGGGAGGTGGCTTCACAGAGCCTGCTCAGAGCAGGCACTGGGAAGCCTGCAGCACTGTAAGTCAGATCAGTGATCTGACAGAGTGCTATGCAAACTGTCAGATCATTGATCTGTGATGTCCACCCCGGGACAAAATAAAAAAGTAAAAAAAATTTTTTTTTCAAATGTGTAAAAAAAAAAATGTATATATTCCTAAATAATGAAAAAAAATAATATTATTCCCATAAATACATTTCTTCATCTAAATTAAAAAAAAAACAATAAAAGTGCACATATTTAGTATCGCCGCGTCCGTAACGACCCGACCTATAAAACTGGCCCACTAGTTAACCCCTTCAGTAAACACCGTAAGAAAAAAAAAAAAAAGGCAAAAAACAACGCTTTATTATCATACCGCCGAACCAAAAGTAGAATAACACGCGAACAAAAAGGCAGATATAAATAAGCATGGTACTGCAGAAAACGACATCTTGTTCCGCAAAAAATGAGCTGCCATACAGCATCATCAGCAAAAAAAAAAAAAAGTTATAGTCCTGAGAATAAAGCGATGCAAAAATAATTATTTTTTCTGTAAAATAGTTTTTATCGTATAAAAGCGCCAAAACATAAAAAAATTATATAAATGAGGTGTCACTGTAATCGTACTGACCCGAAGAATAAAACTGCTTTATCAATTTTACCAAACACGGAACGGTATAAACGCCTCCCCCAAAAGAAATTCATGAACAGCTGGTTTTTGGTCATTCTTCCTCACAAAAATCAGAATAAAAAGCGATCAAAAAATGTCACGTGCCCGAAAATGTTACCAATAAAAACGTCAATTCGTCCTGCAAAAAACAAAACCTCACATGACTTTGTGGACCCAAATATGGAAAAATTATAGCTCTCAAAATGTGGTAATGCAAAAAATATTTTTTGCAATAAAAAGCGTCTTTCAGTGTGTGACGGCTGCCAATCATAAAAATCCGCTAAAAAACTTGCTATTAAAGTAAATCAAACCCCCCTTCATCACCCCCTTAGTTAGGGAAAAATTAAAAAAATGCATTTATTTCCATTTTCCTATTAGGGCTAGGGTTAGGGCTAGGGTTAGGGCTAGGGTTAGGGCTAGGGTTAGGGTTAGGGTTAGGGTTAGGGTTAGGGCTAGGGTTAGGGCTAGGGTTAGGGCTACAGTTAGGGTTGGGGCTAAAGTTAGGGTTAGGGTTTAGATTACATTTACAGTTGGGAATAGGGTTGGGATTAGGGTTAGGGGTGTGTCAGGGTTAGAGGTGTGGTTAGGGTTACCATTGGAATTAGGGTTAGGGGTGTGTTTGGATTAGGGTTTCAGTTATAATTGGGGGCTTTCCACTGTTTAGGCACATCAGGGGCTCTCCAAACACGACATGGCGTCCGATCTCAATTCCAGCCAATTCTGCGTTGAAAAAGTAAAACAGTGCTCCTTCCCTTCTGAGCTCTCCCGTGTGCCCAAACAGGGGTTTACCCCAACATATGGAGTATCAGCGTACTCAGGACAAATAGGACAACAACGTTTGTGGTCCAATTTCTCCTGTTACCCTTGTGAAAATACAAAACTGGGGGCTAAAAAATAATTTTTGTGGGAAAAAAAAAAGATTTTTTATTTTCACGGCTCTGCGTTATAAACTGTAGTGAAACACTTGGGTGTTCAAAGTTCTCACCACACATCTGGATGAGTTCCCTGGGGGGTCTAGTTTCCAATATGGGGTCACTTGTGGGGGGTTTCTACTGTTTAGGTACATTAGGGGCTCTGCAAACGCAATGTGACGCCTGCAGACTATTCCATCTAAGTCTGTATTCCAAATGGCACTCCTTCCCTTCCGAGCCCTCCCATGTGCCCAAACAGTGGTTCCCCCCACATACAGGGTATCAGCGTACTCAGGACAAATTGGACAACAACTTTTGGGGTCGAATTTCTCCTCTTACCCTCGGGAAAATACAAAACTGGGGGCTAAAAAATAATTTTTGGGGGAAAGTTTTTTTTTTTTATTTTCACGGCTCTGCGTTACAAACTGTAGTGAAACACTTGGGGGTTCAAAGCTCTAAGAACACATCAAGATGAGTTCCTTAGGGTGTCTAGTTTCCAAAATGGTGTCACTTGTGGGGGGTTTCTACTGTTTAGGTACATTAGGGGCTCTGCAAATGCAATGTGACACCTGCAGACCATTCCATCTAAGTCTGCATTCCAAATGGCGCTCTTTCCCTTCCGAGCCCTCCCATGCACCCAAACAGTGGTTCCCCCCCACTTATGGGGTATCAGCGTATTCAGGACAAATTGGACAACAAATTTTGGGGTCCAATTTCTCCTCTTACCCTCGGGAAAATACAAAACTGGGGGCTAAAAAATAATTTTTGTGGGAAAAAATTTTAGTTTTATTTTTACGGTTCTGCATTATAAACTTCTGTGAAGCACTTGGTGGGTCAAAGTGCTCACCACACCTCTAGATAAGTTCCCTAGGGGGTCTACTTTCAAGAATGGTGTCACTTGTGGGGGGTTTCAATGTTTAGGCACATCAGTGCTCTCCAAACGCAACATGGCGTTCCATCTCAATTCCTGTCAATTTTGCATTGAAAAGTCAAACGGCGCTCCTTCCCTTCCGAGCTCTCCCATGCACCCAAACAGTGGTTTACACCCACATATGGGGTATCAGCGTACTCAGGACAAATTGTACAACAACTTTTTTAGGGTCCAATTTCTTCTCTTACCCTTGGGAAAATAAAAAATTGGGGGCGAAAAAATCATTTTTTTTTCACAAAAATTATTTTTTATGTTTACGGTTCTGCATTATAAACTTCTGTGAAGCACTTGGTGGGTCAAAATGCTCACCACACCTCTAGATAAGTTCCTTAGGGGGTCTACTTTCCAAAATGGTGTCACTTGTGGAGGGTTTCAATGTTTAGGCACATCAGTGGCTCTCCAAACGCAACATGGTGTCCCATCTCAATTCCAGTCAATTTTTAATTGAAAAGTCAAATGGCGCTCCTTCGCTTCCGAGCTCTGCCATGCGCCCAAACAGTGGTTTATCCCCACATATGGGGTATCAGTGCACTCAGGACAAATTGTAAAACAACTTTTGGTGTCCATTTTCTCCTGTTACCCTTGGTAAATTAAAACAAATTGGAGCTGAAGTAAATTTTTTGTGAAAAAAAGTAAAATGTTCATTTTTATTTAAACATTCCAAAAATTCCTGTGAAGCACCAGAAGGGTTAATAAACTTCTTGAATATGATTTTGAGCACCATGAGGGGTGCAGTTTTTAGAATGGTGTCACACTTGGGTATTTTCTATCATATAGACCCCTCAAAATGACTTCAAATGAGATGCGGTCCCTAAAAAAAAATGGTGTTGTAAAAATGAGAAATTGCTGGTCAACTTTTAACCCTTATAACTCCCTAAAAAAAAAAATTTTGGTTCCAAAATTGTGCTGATGTAAAGTAGACATGAGGGAAATGTTACGTATTAAGTATTATGTGTGACATATCTCTGTGATTTAATTGCATAAAAATTCAAAGTTGGAAAATTGCAAAATTTTCATAATTTTCGCCAAATTTCCATTTTTTTCACAAATAAACGCAGGAACTATCAAAGAATTTTTACCACTATCATGAAGTACAATATGTCACGAGAAAACAGTGTCAGAATCACTGGGATCCGTTGAAGCGTTCCAGAGTTATAACCTCGTAAACAGACAGTGGTCAGAATTGTAAAAATTGGCCCGGTCCATAACGTGCAAACCACCCTTGGGGGTAAAGGGGTTAAGGGGAACCTGTCCTTTGGCTAATGTTCCCAAAATTGCAAGCAGCATATATTAGAGCCTAGCAGCACGATTGCAACCAGATTTGTTCTTCTCATGAATGCTCCGGCGTTTCTAATATAATATAGTTAGAAAATCCCAGTGCTGCTCCAGGTGATTGACAGGTCTCACCCTAATGTGTACATAGCAGGGAACCTGTCAATCAACTACAGCAATGGTGGGATGAGCTTGTTGCACCCTCTAACAATGGTTAGACCTTCTGACTATGGTTCCCTGCTGGGCTATCAAACTATATTTTTTCTGAAATGCTGAAGATATATTCTTGCGCAGCCAGGCTCTGATTCATCCTGCAAGTGGTTTGAGCAACATGAATCAGTTGACAGATTTTCTTAACAAATAACAAAAAATAAGTTGAAGCACTTGCCACGCAGTGATACATTCATAAAGGCTGAATAATTATTTTAATGGTCTGCTTTGTAGCTACTTTTACTCTTTGTATGCCTTTGTGTTTTTTTGCTCTTTGAAAGGGATTTGCGTCTCTGAATTCTGAATTTTAACCATGGTAGTATAAGTAAACTTATTAACAGTAGGATAATTTTAAGCAAGTCTCCTCTTAGGCCTTTTTCTGTATGCAGCACTGTAAATAAGGATTTGATTGACCTTGGTATATTTGAGTGCCCAAGGCATTTCCTTCCTGTACAATTAGATTGGCTTGTACTCACATCCTCTCTTGCAATCATATGCTGTGTCAGTGTAATGTTTCAAGGCAAATCATAACCTCAATAAAACGTAATTTTAGCACTCAAATACAGATATTTGTATCCACAGCTTGATTGTGCCTAGGATAAGTAATTTTTCCTTACATCCATCACATCCTAACAACGAGCCGGCTGTAAAACATAGGAGGAAGTAAAAATCTCAATGTACAGACACTAATTAGCCTAAAATGTACCCATGTTGGAGCACACACACACTAATCTATATATCTATCTATCTATCTATCTATCTATCTATCTATCTATCTATCTATCTACAGTGAGTAAAATAAGCATTTGATACATTGATTATTTTGCAAGTTTTCCCACCTACAAAGAATGGAGAGGTCTGTAATTTTTATTGTAGGTACATTTCAACTTTGAAACAAAACTTAAAAACAATCCAGAAAGTCATATTGTACGATTTTTTACTTCTATTACATGAAATAAGCGTTTGATTCAATAGAAAAACATAACTTAATATTTGGTACGGAAATCTTTGCTTGCAATTACAGAGGTCAGATGTTTCCTGTAGTTCTTGAACAAGTGTGTACAGACTAAGCAGAGATTCAGACCCCTCCTCCATACAGATATTCTCCAGATCTTTCAGGTTTCAGGGCTGTCGCTGAGCAGTATTGAATTTTAGCTCCCGCCAATGATTTTTTTATTGGGTTCAGGTATGGAGACTGTTTTTTACAGAGCCATTCATTTGTGGCCCTGGCTGTGTGTTTCTGGTAATTGTCAGCCAGACAATTGTCATGACCCAGCCATGACCTATCTTCAATTCTCTTACTGCGGGAAGGAGGTTGTTGGCCAAAATTTAGCAATATATGACCCCATCCACCCTTCAATATGGTGCAGTCGATCTGTCCCCTTTGCAGGAAAAGTAGGATGTTTCCCTGAAGGATTTTAATCCATGACAGCGTAGTGTGTTACTAATGGTAATGTTTGAGACTTTGGCCCCAGCTTTCTTCAGGTCATTGACTAGGTTCTCCTGCATAGTTCTGGGCTGATTTCTGACCTTTATCAGAATCATCCTTACCTCACGAGTCAAGATCTTGCATGGACCCAAGACCAACGAAGTTTGACAATCATCTTGTGTTTCTTCCATTTTTTTTAATAATTGCGCCAACAACTACACAACATAGAAGAAATACAAGATGACTGTCAAACTTTGTTGGTTGCCTTCTCACCAAGCTGATTGCCTCTTGACCTGTAGCCCATCCCAGCCCTTGTGCAGGTCTACAATTTTTTTCCTGGTGTCCTCAGACAACTCTTTCATCTTGGCCATGGTGGAGAGGTTGGAGTGTGATTGCGTGTGTGGACAAGCATCTTTATACAGCTAACACATTCAAACTCATGCAATTAATACAGGTAACGAGTGCAGAGTAGGTGGCCTTCTTAAAGAAAAACTAACAGGTCTGTGAGAACCAGAATTCTTGCTGGTTGGTAGGTGATCAAATACTTATTTCATGCAATAAAATGCAATTTAATTATTTGAAGAACAACCACTGTGATTTTCTGTTTTTTTTATTTTTAGATTCTGTCTCTCACAATTGAAGGGTACCTTACGTTAAAAAATTACAGACCTCTCTAATATTTGTAGGTAGGAAAACTTGCAAAATTGTCAGTGTATCAAATACTTATTTTCCCCACTATATCTATCTAATTACTGCATAAAGCAGATTTATGTCAAAATCCCTATTTATTATAACGGCTGGACCAGAAATGACAAGCACTTTTCAACTGTTGTGTCCACCCCTATTTCCTTGTAAAATGTAAGATTGTGAGCAGGGTCCTCACTGCTCCTGTAATTGTCTTACCTTGTATTGCATTTATTGCTTGAACATGTCACTACTACTTAATTGTAAAGTGGTGTAGAATTTTGTTGGTGCTACATACATACAAATAATAATAATATTAATAAGATATATCATCCATCCATATATCTTCCATTTTTTCTGTAAGGAAGAGGATTGAAAAAGACCCTGCTTTTGTGTCCTGGACTTTCATATTCTTTGCTGGCTGTGATATTAATCCATAATTATCCAGCACATTTTCTTGGTTATAAAAAACTTTTTCTTTATTTAGTTATAATTAGTGTTGTTGAGCGATACCGTCCGATATTTGAAAGTATCGGTATCGGATGGTATCGGCCGATATCCGAAAAATATCGGATATCGCCGATACCGATATCCGATACCAATACAAGTCAATGGGACACAAATATCGGAAGGTATCCTGTAATGGATCCCAGGGTCTGAAGGAGAGGAAACTCTCCTTCAGGCCCTGGAATCCATATTCATGTGTAAAATAAAGAATAAGAATAAAAAATATTGATATACTTACCCTCTGACGCGCCCTGGTCGTCACTTAGGAATGAGCGCATTAAGGACCTTCGATGACGACGCGGCTTGTGATTGGTCGCTCAGCGACCAATCACAAGCCGCGACGTCATCGAAGGCCCTTTACGCGCTAATTCTTGGGAACGAAAGCAAGGCGGTTGCAGCGGTGACGACCAGTGCGCGTCATAGGGTAAGTATATCAATATTTTTAATTTTTATTCTTTATTTGACACATTAATATTAGTCCCGATACCGATTCCCGATATCACAAAAATATCGGAACTCGGTATCGGAATTCCGAAACCGCAAATATCGGCCGATACCCGATACTTGGGGTATCGGAATGCTCAACACTAGTTATAATGAGTAAAAAACAAAGCTCCTGACTTGATATCCTGCTCAAGAGAGAAAATGACATTTGTGAAACAGCTGATGAGTAATCAATGTAAGAACACATACCAATCATGATGATTAAGACCCACACATGGGTCGAAACGAGTAAAGTTTTATTCTCATGTGGGATTTGCTATCCCTTTCTGTCTTGATCTCTAACAATGTTTTTAAGAGGATTTGAATAAAGAAAAAGGTTTTTTTAATCAAGGAGATGTGCTGGATAATTATGGATTAATTTTGAATGCGGGCTTGAACGCTATTCCATGCACCTTCGTGGATAACTGCATCTGCTGTGGACAATACAAGGGTGAGCTGGTGAACGTTTCCTTATATTTTGTTGGGTGTGATGTATGGTGGAGAAATCACATAGTTGATTGATTGCCTGCAAATGTCAAAATAAAACATTGCTTGTACAGTCTTAAGACTATGTGATGTCTTGCTTCACCTTCCTAAATGTGCTGCATACCACCAGCAAAATGTTCATTGCTAAGTAGAGTTACCACTTGTCCTTCTGACACCATTCTGTCTATGTAAAATACAAATGGTTTGCCAAGACTTTTGGATCATATGACATTCTCAGGTCATATGGCTAGGCAGCGGCAATGAGGAGTAAGATACAACCAAGGTGTGTGTGTTATATGCATATGTGTATATATTATATACAGTTGAAACTAGAAGAATACGTACACTATATAAAAAGACACATATGCATGTTTTTCTGAATATCTGACATGAAATCAGAATAAACCTTTCCCGTTTTAGGTAAATTAGGATTACATAATTATTAATATTTGACAAATGCCAGAATAATAAGAGAGAGAATGTTTAAGGCATTTGTATTACGTAATTGCACAGTCAAAGGTTTACACACACTAAGATTACTTTGCTTTTAAACAATTCTGGACTGCCCTTATGATGATGTCATGCGTTTGGAAGATTCTGATTTTTTGGCAAAATATGAGTTAATTAGATACACACCTGTGGATGTATTTTAATGCACAGCTGTAACACACTGCTTCTTCATGCAGAATCATGGGAAAGTCTAAAGAAATCGGCCAAGATGTCAGAAAGAAAATTGTGGACTTGCAAAAGTTTTGCTCATCCGTCGGTACAATTTCAAGATACCTGAAGGTGTCTCTTTCATTTGTGCAAACAATTATGCGTGAATACAAACAAAATGGGAATGTCCAGCCATCATACTGCCCAAGATGTCTCAGAGATTAACTTGGGCATATCAGCCTAAGGACAAATGCAAAAGACCTTGTGAAGATAATGGCAGAAGCTGGTAAGATTGTGTCAATATCCACAGTGAAATGAGTACTGTATCAACATGGGCTGAAAGGCCACTCTGCCAGGAAGAAGCCATTACTCAAAAAGACATAAAAATGGGCATAATGACCATCATTACTTTAGGAGGAAAAAAGGAGAAGCTTTGAAGCCTAACAACACCATCCCAACTGTGAAAGATGGGGGTAGCATCATCATGTACTTCACAAAATAGATGGCATCATGAGAAAAGAAGATTATGTGGCAATACTGAAGCAACATCTCAAGACATCAGCAGGGAAGTTAAAGCTTGCACGGAAATGGATCTTCCAAATGATCAATGGCATGAAGCATACTGCCAAAATGGTAACAAAGTGGCTTAAGGCTAACAAAGTCAATGTTTTGAACTGGCCATCACAAAGCCCTGATCTCAATTCTATTGAAAATGTATGGGTAAAGCTGAAAAGGCAGGTGCAAGCAAGGCAACCTACAAACCTGGATCAGTTACACCAGTTTTCTCAGGAGGAATCGTCCCAAATTCCGACCATCTATTGTTAGAATGTTGTGGAAGAATATCCCAAACATTTGACCCAAGTCGTTCTGTTTACTGGTAATGGTACCAAATTCTAATGAAATGTATGTAAACCTTTGACTTTGCAGTAAGTAATAAAAATGCCTTAAAACATTCTCTCTCTCGTTATTCTGGCATTTGGCAAATATTAATAATTATGGTAATCCTAATTGATCTAAAATGGGAAAGGTTTATTCTGATTTCATGTCAGATATTGAGAAAAAGATGCATATGTGTCTTTTCATAAAGCGTATGCAAACTTCTAGCTTCAACTGTATATCAGGTGGTGAACTTTGATTTTAGTCCTGTTGAAAGATTACTGGAAAAAACAGGTCATTGATAAACATGGATAAAAATTGCCTGTTTTATATCTCAGCCTTTTCTTTGTCCTCTATAATTATCTTGTTATTATCGTCTTTTAAGTGGCTGATAACGTGTTTTTTTTCTTTTTGGCATTGATGTTTTTATAAATTTTTGGAAATTCCTTTTAATGTTGCAGGCTTTTTATTTCTCTGTAGATAACATTGCTAGGTTGATTTCTTTTTTACATTTCTTACTTAGATCTTTATATTCCTGAAATTTCTATTTTCTCAGCCTTCAGAATTTTAAATGTCCTTTGTTTTTGTCTTATTAAACTTTGCACTGCCTTAATTATCCGTAATGATTTCTTTTTATTCATTGACATTTTATTACCAGAGGGTATTTTCTACAGAATTCAAGTAGTATTTCCTTAAACATGCTCCATTTAGGTTTGGTTTTCCCAGTTACCATGACATGATCCCAGTCTACTCAATTAAGCTCATTCCTAATAAGGACCCTAATACTATATGCTTTCTTTTTAATTTGTGCCAGCTTTTCTTCCTCTACCTGTTCAGCTTTGTGAAGAGGCTTGTAGCAAACTCCAAAAAGCAGCTTTCCGTTATTTCCCTTTCCATGTACAGTTCATATAACCATGCTGACTCTACGTTGTCGCAGCTCCCTCCAATGTTATGATTGAGCACATGTTGGATTTTACGAAAATACACATCCCTTCAACATTTTTGTCTTTCATGTCCTTTCTAAATGTAGAGTAACCCTCTACATTTGTCACCCAGTCATGGTTTTCGTCCAGGCAGGTTTCCGTAATACCCAACACATCGTTTTCTGTGACCGACATAAGAGTCTCCAGTTCATTCATTTTGTTTGTGAGACTTCTTGCATTTGCCAGCAGACATTTAATACTATTAGTACATTTGTTATACCTACTCATCTCCCTACTTTCCTTGAATATCCCATCCCCCCTAAATCTCCCTTAACCCCTATTGTCTCAATGTCTTTGTCTACTGTATCTATCCCCTTATTATCACAACTGCACTCTCTCCCCCAGATCCTAGTTTAAAAGCTCCTCCTTCTATCTGACCATTTTTTCCCCCAAGCACAGTTGCACCCTCCCCATTAAGGTGCAGTTCGTCCCTACCGTAGAGCCTGTAGCTGACAGAGAAGTCAGCCCAGTTCTCCATGAACCCAAACTCTTCCTTTCTGCACCAATTTGTAAGCCACTTATTTTTCTACCAAGCTTCTGCTGTCTTTCCAGTGATGCTCGTGGTTCAGGCAGTATTTCTGAAAACAGAAAAAACAGTTCCCTTTAATAATTTTTAAGGACTTTTCACCTCCCTCTAACTTTGTCATTGGTACCAATGTGTAACATGACCTCTGGATTTTTCCCAGTCTCATTCAGCAATTTGTCTATCCGATTCGCAATATGTCGAACACGAGCACTTGGCATACAACACACTGTTTGGCATTCACAGTCTCAGCCGCAGATGACCGTATCTGTCCACTTAATTATAGAATAGCCCTACCACCAACATCAGTCTTGCATTTGCTGCACTTCTATTTCCCTTCTTCCTAAAGCAGTCGTTTTCCTGGTTACTAGGAGCAACGTTCTGCTGTAGTGGTTCCAGTTCTGGGATTGCATTCTTAATATTAGCCAAACAGGCATATTTAATAGGTTCTGCCTGATCAGTACTGGGCTACCTGGCACATTTCTCCCTACCCCTTGTTCTAACTTTGTCCAGCTACCTATTTCTGGGTCCTAATCTCCCCCACCTCCAGTCTCCTCCATATCACTGTCCCAACCAGAGCATGCTCAGTGAGCTCTAAACTCCCCTCCAGGTTTGCAATGTCCCTGGGCTTCCAAACATGTGACATGCTGACATCGAGCGCAGATATATTCACCCACAAATGGCTGTTCAAAGCATGCATACATCCCCCAAGATGCACACCTGGTAGCATTGTCCATGAAGCACATATCAAAGGTGGATAAACAATACAGATAGGGGCAGAAATACACAATGGAAAGCTAGTAAGGAAAACACCAAACTATGCTTCTGTGTTAAATTATGATATTGCATTTAGGCTGTTTTCACATTTGCGTTTAAAAATGCAGCGTTTTAAACGCAAACGCATTTGGTGAAAAACGCTTTTAAACGCGTTTAAACGTTGCGTTTTTTAGGCGCATGCGTTTTTGCATGTTTTAACACAAATGCGGCGTTTTGACGCATTTACATGCGTTTTTTCCTGCGTTTGCATTTTTGAAACGCATGATGAGAAGTGTGTGACAGCTGCCAATCATCAAAATCAACTAGAAAACACACTATAAACAGAAATACCTAGGGTTATTGTTAGGGTTAGGGTTAACCCTAAAACACAAACTCTAACCCTAACCCAAACTCTAACACAAACTCTAACCCTAACCCAAACTCTAACCCTAACCCTAACACAAACCCTAACCCTAACACAAACTCTAACACAAACTCTAACACAAGCTCTAACCCTAACCCTAAAACACAAACTCTAACCCTAACCCTAACACAAACTCTAACCCTAACCCTAACTCTAACCCTAACCCTAACACAAACCCTAACCCTAACACAAACTCTAACACAAACTCTAACACAAACTCTAACCCTAACCCTAACACAAACTCTAACCCTAACCCAAACTCTAACCCTAACACAAACCCTAACCCTAACATAAACTCTAACACAAACTCTAACACAAGCTCTAACCCTAACCCTAAAACACAAACTCTAACCCTAACCCTAACACAAACTCTAACCCAAACCCTAACTCTAACCCTAACCCTAACACAAACCCTAACCCTAACACAAACTCTAACACAAACTCTAACACAAACTCTAACCCTAACCCTAAAACACAAACTCTAACCCTAACCCTAACACAAACTCTAACCCTAACCCTAACACAAACTCTAACCCTAACCCTAACTCTAACCCTAACCCTAACACAAACCCTAACCCTAACACAAACTCTAACACAAACTCTAACACAAACTCTAACCCTAACCCTAAAACACAAACTCTAACCCTAACCCTAACACAAACTCTAACCCTAACCCTAACACAAACTCTAACCCTAACCCTAACACAAACTCTAACTCAAACTCTAACCCTAACCCAAACTCTAACCCTAACCCTAACTCAAACTCTAACCCTAACCCTAACACAAACTCTAACACAAACTCTAACCCTAACCCAAACTCTAACCCTAACCCTAAAACACAAACTCTAACCCTAACACAAACTCTAACCCTAACCCTAACACAAACTCTAACCCTAACCCTAACACAAACTCTAACCCTAACCCTAACACAAACTCTGACCCTAACCCTAACCCTAGCCCTAACCCTATCCCTAGGGATCCTAACCCTAACACTAACCCTAGCGATCCTAACCCTAACCCTAACCCTAGGGATCCTAACCCTAACCATAACCCTAGAGATCCTAACCCTAACTCTTAGGGTTAGGGTTAGGCTTAGGATCCCTTAGGGTTAGGGTTAGGGTTGTGTGGTGGCTTATCAGTGTGTATTCTTGTGTTTTTCTATAAAAACACATGCTTTTAAAAACGCGTGCAAACGCATGTGCTTAAAAACGCATGCATTTACATAGACATCAATTCTTTTTTTTGCTGCAAAAAAATGCATGCTTTTTTTGCAGCAAAAAAACGCCGCTAAAAATTACTACATGTTGCATTTCTGCAACACAACGCATGCAGAGAAATAAAACGCATGCCAAAATGCGTCAAAACGCATGCCAAAAAAAACATGCGTTTTTAATGTTAAGTATAGGAAAAAAAGCATGCGTTTTTTTGCGCAAAAACGCAAAACAAAAACGCAAATGTGAAACCAGCCTTAGCTATGCACTTATCTGCCTCCTCTGAACTTTAATACAGCCTCTGCTCCACTCTGCAGCCTTGATTTGGCTCTCTGGAATCAGTAGTCCTTCAGACTGCACAGAAGAGGTGAATCTGCTAGAAACTTCTAGAACAAACACTTCACACACAGACACTTGGTCACATGGACCAATCACAGACTAACATTTTTTTCCTTTAGACATTATCTAACTCATCCACAGGCAAAACACAGATAGCTCCCAAAACAATAGTAACAGTTACACTGTTATCACAACTATGATGTGGTGTTTAACTATGCACTTATCTGCCTCCTCTGCACTTCTGCAGTTTAGTGTCCTCCATTTACTATCCTGTTTGTATCTGTACATTTGCATCTTAAAATTTTGGAGGCACATCATATCTCGGCTCTGACTGGTCATCCAGATAGTAACACATCTTTGGACCTTGTTTGTCATTGTTTTTGGTGGCCAAAGTTGTGTAAGGATATAGTTGACTTTGTGTCCTCCTGCTGTATCTGTGCATGTTCTAAGACCAACATATATTCATCAGTCTGAGGGTCTTTTATGAATAACCATTTCTGACCAACCATGAACTCATTTATCCATGGATTTCATTATAGATCTCCCTTCATCTTCTGGTAAAACTGTTATCTTATTTGTGGTGGATAAGTTTAGTAAAATTGTGCACTTTATTTCTTTACCTGCTCTCCCTAACACCAAGACACTGGCTCAGGTGTTTGTCACTGAGATTGTGAATCTTCATGGGGTTCTCTCCAATGTGGTGTCAGATCTGGGGACCCAATTTGTATCTAAATTTTGGAGAGTGTTTTGTTCTTCTTTAGAGATGCATCTATCATTTTGTTCAGTGTTCCATCCTCAAACTAATGGCCAGCCTAAAAGCCTTTGCCAAGGTTTGTAGACTTATTTCAGATGTTTTTTGTCAGATAACCAGGAGGATTGGTCTTCTTTTTTACCTCTGGCTGAGTTTGCGTTAAGAAATCGTCAAAGTGAGTCCACTAGTAAGTTGTCATTTTTTGGCGCATATGGCTTCCATCTACAATTCTGTACCTTAAGTAAAGATGAGTCTTCGGGGTTTCTTGGGAGGAACAATTTTCCTCTTTGCTCTCATTGGTAAGCGAAGAGGTTCAGAATAGTTTAAAGATCATGGGGGACAAATACAAATGTATGGCTGATAAGAAACAATGTCAGGTTTGGACCTGCAGGTGAATAATTTAGTATGTCTATCCACAAAAAAATATTAAACTGAAGGTTTCTTCTTGGAAATTAAGTCCTAGGTTTATTGGTCATTATAAGGTGGTCGCTATAATCAAACCCTGTAGTTTTTTGTGTCAAGCTTCTGCTGACTCTCAAGGTTCATATTATTTTTCAGGTCTTTGCTCAAAAAATGTGTTGCTCCTGTTAAACCGTCACCTTTACCACCGCGACCAAGACACAATCAATGTGCAGCTTTCAGTTCTTATACTGCTAAGATAAAATGAAAGCTGTGCTCTGATTGGTTGCTATGGACACCACAACATTGTTATGAACTATGACTAAAAATATATGTCTTTACCATAACATCCAATCACAGCACTGCCAAGGTAGAATGAAAGTTATGCCATGGTTGAATGCTATGGACACCATTACACTCTTTGGAAGCTGGGATAAGAAGATCTTCTTTGCCAACAACAGCCAATCGCAGTGCAATGTCAATTAATTTCTAGTCAATCTAATGACACCAAAATCACCCACCAAAGGTCACACAAAAGAGTCAATGTATGGTGCAAGAAAAGGTCTACGGAGTCAGTGTTTGTGGAAAAACTATACATAAAGGAATTTTTTCTATATTTTTACTGAGTTCAGCAATCAAAAGTATATAAAATCACTTCTTACTTTTCTAACAATTTTACTCATGCAAACCTGTGTAATTTATTTCTTTTAAAAAATTGGCCTAAATTGTTCTTTACATAGAAAAATGGTGCAAACAAGAGTTTCTTAAAGAAATGTACAATTAATCTAATCTACATAGATATTGATTGCTAATAAAAATAAGAGTGACATATGCTGTACTTTATTAAGAGAAGAAAACGCACATTTCCTCTACATTCATCTCTTCTGGGCTCTGGTTGAAAGCTACGTCACATAAATGAAGTACAATTGGCTTTTGTAACAGCACAGGGAATAAAATGATACATTATGTGAAGGAAGCAAAAATCACTTTTCAAGACGACATTGTATTGAACCTGAGAAGTTATTACTTATAGATGTCTGCATCATAATCACTAATTGTTAGCTGTTGTGAAAACTGTTTACAGAAAACTTTAGTTAGAAATCACTTTCTACTATCTCCAATAATTGCAGGGTTCATGAAAAATTATAGTTATTGTTGGAATTACTGACTTACCATTTCTCTGACAACAAATAACCAGGGATATCAACTGAAATATTCAATACCACATTGCAGTAAGAAGATTCATGATGATTATATTTTTGAAAATGAGTTTTACTTTCATAACACTTACTTTTTAAATTAATTCAAATCTAAAAATATTATTCTAAAACAAAGAAGAGTAAGAAATTCTGATTTACGCTAAATGTTTACATTTATTAAAACAAGCCAACATTAAAATATCATTGTTATTGCTAATACAATTATGATACCTAATAGTTTCTTTGCATTCATCATGTGAGTTATAGAATTTTCACACTTTTCATTTCATTGCAGGTGTCACATGTATTTTTTGTAGCCAAAACTAGAAATGGATCTAAAAAGAGGAAAAATATAACAATTATCATTTTTCTAGTATACTATATGTTTTTCTTAATATAAGGCAAAAATCATTACATCTATTTATTTCTTACAACCCCAAAGCCCGAAAAGTTGAAACACTGTGCTAAATGTAAAGAAAAGAAAAATCAAATAATTTGGAATCTCTTATAGCCGTATTTTATTCTCAGCAGAACATAGAGCACAGGTCGGCAAGTGAAAGTTAGACATTTTTTCCATTTAATTTGAAAAAAGTTAACTTATTTAGGAATTGTTGGCAGCAATACATGTCAAAAAGTTGGGGCACGGCTAACAAAAGGCTCGAAAAAGTAAATGGTACATGAAAAACAGTTGAAGAGTCATTTTGTATATAAAAAGAGCATGTAAAAGTGGTTAGAGATCCAGAGTTTCTCAGAAGCAAAGATGGTCAGAGGTTCTGAGAGCAACTGTGTCTAAAAATTTTGGTACAACATCAGAAAAATGCTCTTCAATGTAAAATTGCAAAAACCCTGAATATTCCATCATCTGGAGGTCATAATTAGTGTTGAGCGATACCGTCCGATACTTGAAAGCGTTTGGAGAGCCCCTGATGTGCCTAAACATTGAAACCACCCAAAAGTGACACCATTTTGGAAAGTAGACCCCCTAAGGAACTTATCTAGATGTGTTTTGAGAGCTTTGAGCTCCCAAGTGTTTCACTACAGTTTATAACGCAGAGCCGTGAAAATAAAAATTCTTTTTTTTTCACAAAAATGATTTTTTAGTCCCCAGTTTTGTATTTTCACAAGGGTAACAGGATAAATTGGACCCCAAAAGTTGTTGCCAATTTGTCCTGAGTACGCTGATACCCCATATGTGGGGGGGAAGCACTGTTTGGGCGCATGGCAGAGCTCGGAAGGGAAGGAGCGCCATTTGGAATACAGACTTAGATTGATTGGTCTGCAGGCGTCACGTTGCATTTGCAGAACCCCTGATGTACCCAAACAGTACAAACCCCCCACAAGTGACCCCATATTGGAAACTAGACCCCCCAAGGAACTTATCTAGATGTGTTGTGAGAACTTTGAACCCCCAAGTGTTTCACTACAGTTTATAACGCAGAGCCGTGAAAATAAAAATTCTTTTTTTTTTTCTTCACAAAAATGATTTTGTAGCCCCCAGTTATGTATTTTCACAAGGGTAACAGGATAAATTGGACCCCAAAAGTTGTTGTCCAATTTGTCCTAAGTACGCTGATACCCCATATGTGGGGGGGAAGCACTGTTTGGGCGCATGGCAGAGCTTGGAAGGGAAGGAGCACCATTTGGAATACAGACTTAGATGGATTGGTCTGCAGGCGTCACGTTGCATTTGCAGAGCCCCTGATGTACCCAAACAGTACAAACCCCCCACAAGTGACCCCATATTGGAAACTAGACCTCCCAAGGAACCTATCTAGATGTGTTGTGAGAACTTTGAACCCCCAAGTGTTTCACTGCAGTTTACAACGCAGAGCCGCGAAAATAAAAAAAATCTTATTTTTCCCACAAAAATGATATTTAGCCCCCCACATTTTTATTTTCCCAAGGATAACAAGAGAACTTGGACCCCAAAAGTTGTTGTCCAATTTGTCCTGAGTACGCTAATACCCCATATGTTGGGGTAAACCCCTGTTTGGGCGCACCAGAGAGCTCGGAAGGGAAGGAGCACTGTTTTACTTTTTCAACGCAGAATTGGCTGGAATTGAGATCGGACGCCATGTCGCGTTTGGAGAGCCCCTGATGTGCCTGAACAGTGGAAACTCCCCAATTCTACCTGAAACCCTAACCCTAACACACCCCTAACCCTAATCCCAACGGTAACCCTAACCACACCCCTAACCCTGACACACCCCTAATTCTAATCCCAACCCTAATCCCAACCGTAAATATAATCCAAACCCTAACCCTAGCTTTAGCCCCAACCCTAACTTTAGCCCCAATCCTAACCCTAACTTTACCTCCAACCCTAACTCCAACCCTAACCCTAGCCCCAACCCTAACCCTAGCCCTAACCCTAGCCCTAACCCTAGCCCCAACCCTAACCCCAACCCTAGCCCCAACCCTAGCCCCAACCCTAGCCCTAACCCTAGCCCTAAGTCTAGCCCTAACTCTAGCCCTAACCCTAGCCCTAACCCTAGCCCTAACCCTAGCCCTAACCCTAACCCTAGCCCTGATGAGAAAATGGAAATAAATACATTTTTTTAATTTTATTATTTTTCCCTAACTAAGGGGGTGATGAAGGGGGGTTTGATTTACTTTTATAGCGTTTTTTATATCGGATTTTTATGATTGGCAGCCGTCACACACTAAAATACGCTTATTTTATAGCAAAAAATTTTTGCGTCTCCACATTTTGAGACCTATAATTTTTCCATATTTTGGTCCACAGAGTCATGTGAGGTCTTGTTTTTTGTGGGACAAGTTGACGTTTTTATTGGTAACATTTTTGGACACGTGACAGTTTTTGATCACTTTTTATTCCGATTTTTGTGAGGCAGAATGACCAAAAACCAGCTATTCATGAATTTCTTTTGAGGGAGGCGTTTATACCGTTCTGCATTTGGTAAACTGGATGAAGCAGTTTTATTCGTCGGGTCAGTACTATTACAGCGATACCTCATTTATATCATTTTTTTATGTTTTGGCGCTATTATACGATAGGGAACCAGGGATTCAAGCTTCAGGAGGCTAATTTGCATATTCCAGGTGCCTTCTGGGAGAAGCAAAGTCTCCCTAAGCTAGAAGATCGTTGGGTACAGCTGGGACCAGCTGCTTCGAAAGCATCACCAAACCAGGGATTCAAGCTTCAGGAGGCTAATTTGCATATTCCAGGTGCCTTCTGGGAGAAGCGAAGTCTCCCTAAGCTAGAAGATCGTTGGGTACAGCCGGGACCAGCTGCTTCGAAAGCATCACCAAACCAGGGATTCAAGCTTCAGGAGGCTAATTTGCATATTCCAGGTGCCTTCTGGGAGAAGCGAAGTCTTCCTAAGCTAGAAGATCGTTGGGTACAGCCGGGACCAGCTGCTTCGAAAGCATCACCAAACCAGGGATTCAAGCTTCAGGAGG
The DNA here is from genome assembly GCF_032444005.1 of Ranitomeya imitator. Classification (NCBI taxonomy): domain Eukaryota; kingdom Metazoa; phylum Chordata; class Amphibia; order Anura; family Dendrobatidae; genus Ranitomeya; species Ranitomeya imitator. Next base: position 556,347,652 of record NC_091285.1, read on the forward strand.
CTAATTTGCATATTCCAGGTGCCTTCTGGGAGAAGCGAAGTCTCCCTAAGCTAGAAGATCGTTGGGTACAGCCGGGACCAGCTGCTTCGAAAGCATCACCAAACCAAGGATTCAAGCTTCAGGAGGCTAATTTTTGCCTGTAGGACATTATTGCAAGAGAGCTTGGCTGAGTAGATTACACAAGAAGGAAAACACACAGCAAGTCAGCAGGATCTAGGAGCAACATGGCAGATGTGACAACCTACATGGTGAGCTGCAGCATGTGCTACATGTTCACAGATCGACCAGAAGAAGAATCCAATTTCACCTGTCAGAAGTGTAGACTAGTGGCCCTTTTAGAAGAAAAGGTGCGGGGTCTGGAAGAAAGAATAGCAACTTTGAAACTCATCAAAGAGAATGAAGACTTTCTAGACAGAACAGAAGCATCTCTACTGGTCACAGAAGGTGCAAAAAGTGTCAGAGAACCTCCAAAAGCAGATGAGTGGAAGCATGTGACCAAAAGAAGCAAGAAGACCATGGAGAAATCACCAACCACACAACTGAAGAACCGATATCAAATCTTTGTAGAGGATGAAGATGGCACACCTAAGAATGAAGCAATACCAGCAAGCAAAAAAGAAAAGGGCACACAGCAACAAGTGACAGCAAAAAGTACAGCCAAGAAGCAACGAAGAGTGGTGGTGGTGGGAGACTCACTACTGAGAGGCACAGAAGCAGCCATCTGCAGACCGGACATAACTGCAAGAGAAGTATGCTGCCTTCCAGGTGCGATGATCAAGGATGTGACCGATAGGATACCAAAGCTCTTCAGCTCCAAGGACGTCCACCCATTTCTTCTGATACATGTTGGCACCAATGACACGGCAAGGAAGGACCTACCGACAATCTGCAAGGACTTTGAAGAGTTGGGGAAGAAAGTAAAGGAACTGGATGCACAGGTAGTTTTTTCTTCTATCCTTCCAGTAGATGGGCATGGCACCAGGAGATGGAACAGGATCCTTGATGCAAACAACTGGCTAAGACGATGGTGCAGACAACAAGGATTTGGATTCCTGAACCACGGTGTGAATTACTGGTATGATGGACTCCTCGCCAGAGACGGACTACACCTCAACAAACCTGGGAAACACACATTCGCCAGAAGACTCGCTACACTCATCAGGAGGGCGTTAAACTAGAAGAAGAGGGGACGGGAAGAAAAACATTAGACTCGTACAAAGACGACCCAGGAAAACATACTCAGAAGGGAGGTAAGAACATTTCTAAAACAATCCACAGTGAGGAGATTGGAACAAAACAAAATCCTCTAAACTGCATGCTCGCAAACGCCAGAAGCCTGACAAACAAGATGGAAGAACTAGAAGCAGAAATATCTACAGGTAACTTTGACATAGTGGGAATAACCGAGACATGGTTAGATGAAAGCTATGACTGGGCAGTTAACTTACAGGGTTACAGTCTGTTTAGAAAGGATCGTAAAAATCGGAGAGGAGGAGGGGTTTGTCTCTATGTAAAGTCTTGTCTAAAGTCCACTTTAAGGGAGGATATTAGCGAAGGGAATGAAGATGTCGAGTCCATATGGGTTGAAATTCATGGAGGGAAAAATGGTAACAAAATTCTCATTGGGGTCTGTTACAAACCCCCAAATATAACAGAAAGCATGGAAAGTCTACTTCTAAAGCAGATAGATGAAGCTGCAACCCATAATGAGGTCCTGGTTATGGGGGACTTTAACTACCCGGATATTAACTGGGAAACAGAAACCTGTGAAACCCATAAAGGCAACAGGTTTCTGCTAATAACCAAGAAAAATTATCTTTCACAATTGGTGCAGAATCCAACCAGAGGAGCAGCACTTTTAGACCTAATACTATCTAATAGACCTGACAGAATAACAAATCTGCAGGTGGTTGGGCATCTAGGAAATAGCGACCACAATATTGTACAGTTTCACCTGTCTTTCACTAGGGGGACTTGTCAGGGAGTCACAAAAACACTGAACTTTAGGAAGGCAAAGTTTGACCAGCTTAGAGATGCCCTTAATCTGGTAGACTGGGACAATATCCTCAGAAATGAGAATACAGATAATAAATGGGAAATGTTTAAGAACATCCTAAATAGGCAGTGTAAGAGGTTTATACCTTGTGGGAATAAAAGGACTAGAAATAGGAAAAACCCAATGTGGCTAAACAAAGAAGTAAGACAGGCAATTAACAGTAAAAAGAAAGCATTTGCACTACTAAAGCAGGATGGCACCATTGAAGCTCTAAAAAACTATAGGGAGAAAAATACTTTATCTAAAAAACTAATTAAAGCTGCCAAAAAGGAAACAGAGAAGCACATTGCTAAGGAGAGTAAAACTAATCCCAAACTGTTCTTCAACTATATCAATAGTAAAAGAATAAAAACTGAAAATGTAGGCCGCTTAAAAAATAGTGAGGAAAGAATGGTTGTAGATGACGAGGAAAAAGCTAACATATTAAACACCTTCTTCTCCACGGTATTCACGGTGGAAAATGAAATGCTAGGTGAAATCCCAAGAAACAATGAAAACCCTATATTAAGGGTCACCAATCTAACCCAAGAAGAGGTGCGAAACCGGCTAAATAAGATTAAAATAGATAAATCTCCGGGTCCGGATGGCATACACCCACGAGTACTAAGGGAACTAAGTAATGTAATAGATAAACCATTATTTCTTATTTTTAGGGACTCTATAGCGACAGGGTCTGTTCCGCAGGACTGGCGCATAGCAAATGTGGTGCCAATATTCAAAAAGGGCTCTAAAAGTGAACCTGGAAATTATAGGCCAGTAAGTCTAACCTCTATTGTTGGTAAAATATTTGAAGGGTTTCTGAGGGATGTTATTCTGGATTATCTCAATGAGAATAACTGTTTAACTCCATATCAGCATGGGTTTATGAGAAATCGCTCCTGTCAAACCAATCTAATCAATTTTTATGAAGAGGTAAGCTATAGGCTGGACCACGGTGAGTCATTGGACGTGGTATATCTCGATTTTTCCAAAGCGTTTGATACCGTGCCGCACAAGAGGTTGGTACACAAAATGAGAATGCTTGGTCTGGGGGAAAATGTGTGTAAATGGGTTAGTAACTGGCTTAGTGATAGAAAGCAGAGGGTGGTTATAAATGGTATAGTCTCTAACTGGGTCGCTGTGACCAGTGGGGTACCGCAGGGGTCAGTATTGGGACCTGTTCTCTTCAACATATTCATTAATGATCTGGTAGAAGGTTTACACAGTAAAATATCGATATTTGCAGATGATACAAAACTATGTAAAGCAGTTAATACAAGAGAAGATAGTATTCTGCTACAGATGGATCTGGATAAGTTGGAAACTTGGGCTGAAAGGTGGCAGATGAGGTTTAACAATGATAAATGTAAGGTTATACACATGGGAAGAAGGAATCAATATCACCATTACACACTGAACGGGAAACCACTGGGTAAATCTGACAGGGAGAAGGACTTGGGGATCCTAGTTAATGATAAACTTACCTGGAGCAGCCAGTGCCAGGCAGCAGCTGCCAAGGCAAACAGGATCATGGGGTGCATTAAAAGAGGTCTGGATACACATGATGAGAGCATTATACTGCCTCTGTACAAATCCCTAGTTAGACCGCACATGGAGTACTGTGTCCAGTTTTGGGCACCGGTGCTCAGGAAGGATATAATGGAACTAGAGAGAGTACAAAGGAGGGCAACAAAATTAATAAAGGGGATGGGAGAACTACAATACCCAGATAGATTAGCGAAATTAGGATTATTTAGTCTAGAAAAAAGACGACTGAGGGGCGATCTAATAACCATGTATAAGTATATAAGGGGACAATACAAATATCTCGCTGAGGATCTGTTTATACCAAGGAAGGTGACGGGCACAAGGGGGCATTCTTTGCGTCTGGAGGAGAGAAGGTTTTTCCACCAACATAGAAGAGGATTCTTTACTGTTAGGGCAGTGAGAATCTGGAATTGCTTGCCTGAGGAGGTGGTGATGGCGAACTCAGTCGAGGGGTTCAAGAGAGGCCTGGATGTCTTCCTGGAGCAGAACAATATTGTATCATACAGTTATTAGGTTCTGTAAAAGGAGGTAGATCTGGGGATTTATTATGACGGAATATAGGCTGAACTGGATGGACAAATGTCTTTTTTCGGCCTTACTAACTATGTTACTATGTTACTATGTTACTATGATAAAAGCTATTTTATAGAAAAAATAATTATTTTGGCATCGCTTTATTCTCCGGACTATAACTTTTTTATTTTTTTGCTTATTATGCTTTGTGGTGGCTCGTTTTTTGCGGGACAAGATGTCGTTTTCAGCGGTATCATGGTTATTTATATCCGTCTTTTTGATCGCGTGTTATTCCACTTTTTGTTCGGCGGTATGATAATAAAGTGTTGTTTTTTGGCACGTTTTTTTTTTTTTTCTTACGGTGTTCACTGAAGGGGTTAACTAGTGGGACAGTTTTATAGCTAGGGTCGTTACGGACGCGGCAATACTAAATATGTGTACATTTATTGTTTTTTTTTTTTTTTTTGTTAGATAAAGAAATGTATTTATGGGAATAATTTTTTTTTTTAATTTATTTATTTAGTAATTTTTTTTTTTTTTTTTTTACACATGTGGAATTTTTTTTTTTTACTTTTTTACTTTGTCCCAGGGGGGGACATCACAGATCGCCAATCTTACAGTTTGCACAGCACTCTGTAAGATCGGCGATCTCACTGACATCGCTGCAGGCTTACCAGCACCTGCAGGCGACCCGGAAGTACTCCCTGCAGGACCCGGATGCAGCCCCGCGGCCATTTTGGATCCGGGGACTGCAGGGAGAAGATGTTCGGTACAAGGTGAGCACATCACCTTGTACCGATCGTCTCAGGGAAGCACGCAGGGAGCCCCCTCCCTGCGCGATGCTTCCCTGCACCGCCGGCACACCGCGATCATCTTTGATTGCGGTGTGCCGGGGGTTAATGTGCCGGGAGCGGTCCGTGACCGCTCCTGGCACATAGTACCGGATGTCAGCTGCGATAGTCAGCTGACACCCGGCCGCGATCAGCCGCGCTCCCCCCGTGAGCGCGGCCGATCGCATATGACGTACTATCCCGTCACTGGGAATTAAGTCCCAGGTCACCTGGACGGTGTAGTACGTCATATGGGATTAAGCGGTTAAGCAAATATTTTACTGGCATATATAGGAACATGGCTAGCGTATTGATAAGTGCATGACTGTACATAAAAATGTATACACCTATATTAATATGTCACATAAGTTTGGGATATATGCTCAGTTGAATTGCAAACATGGTGTGAGCTTTGCTTTAGGTGTTTAAAGCATTTAGTGAATTTGTGAATAATTGGGTAGAGTAGGTAACAGAGTTTTCCAAGGTAATCAGCTATGCAATGTGATGTAAAACCCTTATGAATCACTGGTTTCAAAGCTGAGAATTGTTAACGCCTAATATGTAAATAAGCCATCCCTTAATTGAAGGTCAGATGAGTAATTCTGTCACATCTTCCAATTACTTTTAAGAAACTTGGGAAATCTTGTGTGATTTCCTTAATCTTCTATGATTGAAATGAAATTAGAGAAATGTACCCGTGTTTTCATTAGCCATGAACTTACCCATTTATAACGATGAGCAAATTTGGAAGAACCTAACCAGCAAACATATGTGTAATATGTCTTCTTTATCACTGCCAGTAAGTGCAGTAGAATTTCTGTATATTCAAATGTGAGAAATGTTTTTAAAACATAGCGATTTGCATTTAGATTTACAAATATCGACCAGTGATTGTCCTCCTTTAGATGTTACTATACAGTATATATCACTAGTAAAAACAACTCGTTCAACTTAGTAAAGATTTGTTAAAGGCTGCCTACACATTTATAATTTAGTTACTATTATTATTATTTTGGTCTCCATAGATACAGACTGCAAGCAAACCTTGTATGTAGTCTGATGCTGTAGCCCTATGTTACTTTTACTATATGTCTTCTTTTTTTTCTAACCTATTGATTAGATATCAGTAGGTTAGAAAGGAGAAGATATGTCTGTTGGCTTAAAAAGGCTACCTCAGAAAGACTTGGTGCTAGCCACTGCATCTGGCAGATTGTAGAGGAATCCCTTCCTTCGTCCTTTAACTGCTGTACAGGAGCCTTGTCTTACAACATGGTCCACTAGATTGATTTAGCGGAGGAGGTGCTGGTCAGAGGAGAAAACCAATGGTGGGAGAATTCTAGGTAGCCTGGTCAGAAACCAGAGTGATAAAGACAGAAACAGGATTCAACAGACATACTCACAGGGATAACTGAGGTCAGTTGCCAGGTAATTATTCAGAGCATGGCCAAACAAGTCAAGGTTGGAACAGGGAGGATAACAGAATAAAAAATGTCATGGTACAACCAGGGTCAATCTCAGGAATCCACAAACAAGCACAAATCTGAGTCCATTGAGTTTCCAAGCACAATATTTGTCAACAGGATCAAGAAGCTGCCAGTTTTTCTTGGGTTTAGTACCTAGCCTTATGCCACAGCAAGGAGAAGATTGCACCTGCTAGACTGTTGGACAGTCACACACGCATTAGCCTGGCATAATCACATGTCTCTGTCTGACTAATCAGTTGCAACCCTAGGCGTCAGTGACGCGTGTATATGATGTTATTCCCTTCAGATGTTTCCCTCTCAGACTGGTGAAACATATGTATAGTAGGTAGGAGGAACAAAGCTTGGTTTTCGATTTTTTGGTTTGACACAGAGGCACTGGCAAATCAGTTCCATGTGGTGGCACATCACTTGCTAGCAACGGCAAATATGGTATAGGTGATTTGATTACTCTGTTTCAACTTACTATCCTTTACTGACAGCAGCTGAGTTTCAGCAGCACCTGTGTCTTGGCCTGATAATTCCAATATTTCTTTACTAATACTCATAGGTCCAGCCCATCCCTTGCCTCTTCAGCCCCACTTTACCTATACTATCTTAGGGTTACCCATAACCACCCAGCTATAACCCCTTGGGTTTTTATACATACTCAATGCTCTCCTTCCATGCATTCTCCGCTTTTCACGATCCAGTATTTTCTGGCCATCTTAAGATCCAGACTACCACTCTTTCCAGTACAGCTGCAAGGCATGCTACCTCAGAAAATCCTTTCTTTACACAAACCCAGAATGCAGTCACACTCCCTGTGACTGGCTTCCATTTCATCACTTCACAAACAGGATCTGATCCTGCAGGGTCTACTGGATTGATTCAACAGAGGAGCTGCTAGTCCAAAGCAGAGAGTCAAAAGTGAGAGAAGTCTAGCTAGCCAGATCAAAAACAGGAGTGACAAGTCAAAGAGAGAAATAGAATTTGGAAGCCATTGTCAGAGAGATAGCCAAGATCAGAAGCCCGGTAATAAGCTAAAGCATAGTCAAACAATTAGATGTCAGAACAGTAGGGATAGCAGAATAAAATAAGGTCAAAGTACAAGCCACTTCAATCACAGGAATCAACAAACAAGCAAACATTAGAGACCAGGGCGCTTACATGCACAATATATGGCAACTGAAGTAGGAAGCTGTGAGTATATATAAGGTGTTATACTGCCACATTGGCCTCAGTATGGAGATGATTACACCTACTGGGCTGCTGGAGCGAAACACAACCATTAACCTGGCACAGGTCTCAGTCAGACTAGGGTTGAGCGAAACGAGTCAGCCAGATTCAGAAGTCGCCGACTTTTGGCAAAGTCGGGTTTCATGAAACCCGACCCGACCCCTGTGTGGGGTCAGCCATGAGGTCGGCGATCTTCTGATCTGGAATCGGAATTCCGATACCGAGTTCCGATATGTTTAACATATCGGGAATCGGTATCGGAATTCATATTTAAGTGTAAAATAAAGAATAAAAATAAAAAAATATTGATACTCACCCTCGGACGCGCCCTGGTTCTCACCGCCAGCCTTTCTTCCTAAGAATGAGCGCCTGAAGGGACTTCGATGACGTCGCGACTTGTGATTGGTCGCGTGAGCGGTCACATGAGCGGTCACGCGACCAATCATAAGCCGCGACGTCATCTAAGGTCCTTCAGGCGCTAATTCTTAGGAAGGAAGCGTCCGAGGGCGCGTCCTAGGGTGAGTATATTCCTAATAGGTATATACTCACCCTCGGACGCGCCCTGGTTCTAACCCGCAGCCTTCCTTCCTAAGAATCAGCGCCTGAAGGACCTTACATGACGTCGTGGTTTGTGATTGGTCGCGTGACGCCCATGTGACCGTTCACGCGACCAATCACAAGCCGCAACGTCATCGAAGGTCCTTCAGGCGCTGATTCTTAGGAAGGAAGGTTGCCGGTGAGAACCAGGGCGCGTCTGAGGGTAAGTATATCAATATTTTTTATTTTGATTCTTTATTTTACACTTAAATATGGATCCCATGGCCTGAAGGAGAGTTTCCTCTCCTTCAGACCCTGGGAACCATTAGAAACCCAATGCACTGCATTGGGTTTCGTGTTTCGGCCGACCCCGACCCCGACTTTTCTATAGGATCGGCCGATTTCACTCGACCCGACTTTTGAAAAAGTAGGGTTTCGTGAAACCCGACCTGATCCTATAAAAAGAAAAGTCGCTCAACCCTAAGTCAGACTAGTCCCTGGCTTTATAATGACTGCACTACTGGCTAGAATATCTCCTAAAGAAGCTGTCATTTGGCCAGATCTGGGTGAAGATATTCAATTGATAAGGGGAGAGAGAGACAGAAGAGATGTCAGCAGAAGACTAAAGGTACCATCACATTAAGCGACGCTGCAGCGATCTAGACAACGATCCCGATCGCTGCAGCGTCGCTGTGTGGTCGCTGGAGAGCTGTCACACAGTCAGCTCTCCAGCGACCAAAGATGCCGGTCCCCTGGTAACCAGGGTAAACATCGGGTTACTAAGCGCAGGGCCGCGCTTAGTAACCCGATGTTTACCCTGGTTACCAGCATAAACGTAAAAAAAAAACACTACATACTTACATTCCGGTGTCTGTCCTCCGGCACTGTGCTTTCCTGCACTGTCAGCGCCGGCCAGCCGTAGAGCAGAGCGGTGACGTCATCGCCGTGCTTTACGGCTGGCCGGCGCTCACAGCCAGTGCAGGAAAGCACAGCACCAGAAGACAGACACCGGAATGTAAGTATGTAGTGTTTGGTTTTTTTTCATTTTTACGTTTACTTTTTCATTTTTACGGATCAATTTGTGAAGCGCCTGGGGGTTCAAAATGCTCACTGTGCATCTAGATAAGTTCCTTGGGGTGTCTAGTTTCCAAAATGGTGTCACATGTGGGGAAGCTCCAATGTTTAGGCACACAGGGGCTCTCCAAACGCGACATGGTGTTAGCAAACGATTGGAGCTAATTTTTCATTCAAAAAGTCAAATGGCGCTCCTTCCCTTCTGAGCCCTACCGTGTGCCCAAACAGGGGTTTATCCCCACATGTGGGGTATCAGTGTACTCAGAAGAAATTGCCCAACACATTTTAGGATCCATTTTATCCATGTGAAAATGAAAAAATTGAGGCTAAAAGAAATTTTTTGTGAAAAAAAGTACTTTTTCATTTTTACGGATCAATTTGTGAAGCACCTAGGGGTTCAATGTGCTCACTATGTATCTAGATAAGCTCCTTGGGGGGTCTAGTTTCCAAAATGGGGTCACTTGTGGGGGAGCTCCAATGTTTAGGCACACAGGGGCTCTCCAAACGCGACATGGTGTCCGCTAAAGATTGGAGCCAATTTTTAATTGAAAAAGTCAAATGGCGCTCCTTCCCTTCCGAGCCCTGTCATGCGCCCAAACAGTGGTTCCCCCCCCACATATGGGGTATCGGTGTACTCAGGACAAATTTTACAATAACTTTTGGTGTCCAGTGTTCCTTTTTACCCTTGGGAAAATAAAAAAATTGTTGCTAAAACATCATTTTTGTGACTAAAAAGTTAAATGTTCATTTTTTCCTTCCATGTTTGCTTCTGCTGCTGTGAAGCACCTGAAGGGTTAATAAACTTCTTGAATGTGGTTTTGAGCATCTTGAGGGGTGCAATTTTTAGAATGGTGTCACTTTTGTGTATTTTCAGCCATATAGACCCCTCAAACTGACTTCAAATGTGAGGTGGTCCCTAAAAAAAAGGTTTTGTAAATTTTGCTGTAAAAATGAGAAATCGCTGGTCAAATTTTAACCCTTATAACTTCCTAGCAAAAAAGAATTTTGGTTCCAAAATTGTGCTGATGTAAAGTAGACATGTGGGTAATGTTATTTATTAACTATTTTGTGTCACATAACTCTCTCGTTTAACAGAATAAAAATTAACAATTTGAAAATTGCAAAATTTTCAACATTTTAGCCAAATTTCCATTTTTTTCCACAAATAAACGCAAAAATTATCGACCTAAATTTACCACTAGCATGAAGCCCAATATGTCACAAAAAACATTCTCAGAACAGCTAGGATCCGTTGAAGCGTTCCTGAGTTATTACCTCATAAAAGGACACTGGTCAGAATTTTAAAAAACGTCCAGGTCATTAAGGTCAAAATAGCCTGGGTCATGAAGGGGTTAAATAGAAGCATGCTGTTATAGGATGCACGTCTCTTATGGCTCATGCAAATTAGCGTATTATCGGTTCGAGTGCAATCTGATAAAACATCAGATTGCACACTGACCAATGTTAATATATGGGGACATGCACATGTTTTATTTTGCAATCCATCAGTGCTGGTCCATGGAAGAAATCACAGCATTCCCGAGTTTGATCTGTAACACATTGGTGGTCCTTCTATTTGGATGTGTTCTTGTTTCGTAACTTCATAAATATTCAGAATTGAGCCAACCGTTACCCTCAGAGGCCCCAAGGCCAAGAAAAAAGTGTTTCGTTGCATACAGCATAGAGTCATAATGAAGTTCAGAATTTCGCAAAATGTTCTACTTAGAAAATAAAACCTTACAGCATAACATGTGAGTATCATTTTACTTGTTTCCCAATTCCAAAAAGTGAAACATTGGGAGGATTCAACTTACAGTTTAAAAAAAAACAGTTGAAAATAATTTTATGATCATTTATCAAACTGTTTTATGAGGCAGCGAAAAGTTAATTACATCTGTGTTTTCCATAAATCTGCCAGGACGATCTATGCAAACATGGAAAAGGATCTTCACAGTTGTCTGTCGAATGTTGATCTTGTCATTTGTTACGTACACACAATAATTTCGGAGACAGGTTGAGCTTCCAGATATTTGATAGCTTTTTCTAATTTCTCAACCTTTTAAAGCTACTGCTCAAGTTTACAAGAAACATTATGGAACAAAATTTCTTCTGCTTTTTAATTTTAAATAACCGTGTGAATCATTATTTCATTAGCTACACCTAACAAGAATTCTCATGTATTTTTAGTAGTATTTTGTTTTCATCTAAAAATTGTAATTGTAAGTAATCTATTTGTAGATGTAATCCCTTTTCCAAGAATTGGTGCTTATAATAACCTATGCACTCGATAGGTGATGAGCTCGTAAACTGGAATGGGTCTCACATTTTGGAATCCCAAGATCATTGGGGTCCTGTGACTTCATTTGAGCAGAGCTATTTAAAGCCTATGGGACAGGCTGGAATAGTGGAGTACAATATTCATATATCTCCATCACTTGGATAGACTTCGAAATAATCGATTGAAGTGTAGGAGCCATGGGAACCATCATTACTTATCTTTTAGGTGGATAAGTGTTAATTTTAAGAAAAACCTCTAACTAAGACAGTATACAGATATTAGAACAAAGATGTTTCACATTACTTAATGTGTAATAAATCTGGTTGTCACTGAGTATTGCTGGTATTTAACGTGGAGTTTTGGTCAAGTCAAAATTGGCCATGTTTAACTCTGACTTGATTCTCACTCCTTTCACTGAGCATTTTTTTTTTCGAAATCTGCCATAAGGTTCCAAAGTATGGGCATTTTTATTTAGTATACTCAAAACACTATTTTTCATGGCCTTTACTATAGGATTGTGTGATCGCAGTAATTATGCAAAGCAAGCCTAAACACATGCCCCACTAGTATCCTATCAGCAATTCCTGTATGGCAAATTTAAAAAGAAAAAAAAAGAATCCAGGTCCCCTTTAATCTCATCCATGATATTATGCTGTGTTTTAGTTAATTTTGGTAATGAAATGCTAATACTAAGCAATCATCTCTTCCTCTCTCTGTAGTGGGTGGGAGCTTGATCTATGCATGTGAAATGAATGCTGCTGCACAGGACACAGTCTGTGGTGTCGCAATGCGCATATATAAAGCTGTTGTTTAAAATCTTTGGGCTGTCCAGCAGCCTGCTCACAATTTAAGGAATTATGTATACAACTATAATTTCGTAAAGAGATGATCTGGTCATTCCTAGGCTAGATACCAGGAGACAAGTCATTATCAGTGCATGGGTGCAGACACAGTACGATAATACAGATATTTTTTTTTATTGAGGAGCATTATAATAACACTGCTATTTATAAGGGTATTGTGTGGGGATGTTCATCAGCAGACCAGAGAAGATGGAAGTCTGCAGAGACGAACTGTGGCTGTGAGAAGTCATTATAGTCTCTTGCCAAGATCAAGAAAAGAAAGAGAATGACTCCAGAGACAACATCATCTATAAGGTACCTGCATGTAATTTTTTGTGATACTGAATAATTCTCATCAGTACTGTGTTTCCTGTATGATCCACAGCCTAATGATGACCGATAGCAAAAACTTCCAGTATCTCCTTACCATTGTTAAGGATGTACTGGAAGTTTTAGATTCATGCCTTATAAAGGTATATGGGTCTGATCTGACATTACAATTGATGAACCATGTACTGATGGTGGACCTAGTGATGTATTCTTGTTCTGATGGTGGTCCTGGTGATGTATTCCTGTACTGATGGTGGTTCTTGTTATGTATTCCTGTCCTGTAGAGGGTTTTGATGCTCTACAAGCCCCGCTGTGTCTGGATGCCAGGCTGGATTGTGGCATATTGACACTGTTCAGCCAAAGGCATCCAGATATAGCAGAGCTGGACACATCATGGGACACTCAATAATTGAACTATGTTGGACAGGGAGTATTTGTGTTGGTTTATTATTTCATTTTTTTTGCAAGAGATCGAGGGCGTCGGGGATTAGGTGACGAAGTAAGTATGGTTAATTAAGATTATTAAAGGACTTTATTCTGGCCGTGTCTTTATTGACTATATAACTACAGGATTAGTAATGAATAGGGGTCTTATTGATGCCTCTCCAACACTACTAATCCGTGGGCTTGATGTCACCAAACAATACAAAGGTGACATCAACCCCACAAACATTACCAAACTTGCATCTTTGAATGTGCCAGTTGTGGGGTGGCTGCTGGCTGCTATTTTTAGGCTGGTGAGGGCCAAAATCCATGGGCCTCACCAGCCTGAGAATACCAGGTCGCAGCTGTCTGCTTTTTCGTTGGCTGATTAACAAAAATAGGGGGACCCCATGCTGTTTTTTTGGAGGGGATCCAACTATTTTTGTTAACCATTCATGGTAAGAAGACTGCTGTGGCCTGGTATTATCAGGCTGGTAAGGTTCATGGATATTGGATACTTACCAGCCTGAAATACTAGGCCACAGCTGTCTGCTTTTTCTTTGGCTGGTTAACAAATATAGGGGTGTCCCATACCTTTTTTTGAACGGGATCACACTATTTTTGCTAACCATCCAAGGTAAGCAGACTGCTGTGGCCTGATATTATCAGGCTGGTAAGGTTCATGGATATTGGATCCTTACCAGCATGAAATACCAGTCCCAGTATTCTGCTTCATTCTGGCTGTCTAACATATATAGGGGGACCCCACTGTATTTTTTTTTTAAATATTATTTATTTATTAAAAAGGAGGGCACCTCTCTCTTTGCTTTCCTCCACTTTCTGTGTCATGTCATGACCAGCTCTACCCTCGCCTACTATATTCTCACCCATCCCTTGTAGATTGTGAGCCTTCGCGGGCAGGGTCCTCTCTCCTCCTGTACCAGTTATGACTTGTATTGTTTAGATTATTGTACTTGTTTTTATTATGTATACCCCTCCTTACATGTAAAGTGCCATGGAATAAATGGCGCTATAACAATAAATAATAATAATAATAATGTATGTCAGGCTGTGTCACAAGATTCACTATTATGTAAATTAGTGCACATGCTTAGTAAGCTGCATTCCCACACTTAATACGCATGTGACTAGGAAGATAATGCAGTATTACTGTATCTAATGAAAGTGTATTGGTAATTTACGCAGCGGAGACTGAGCATCTTCTCTACATAAATTGACATGCTGTGGTCTGGAAAGACATGCTTCATGTCAGTGTCTGCGGGTGAGTCGCAGGCATTGATGCACACATTGTGGGCATGGGATTTCTTGAAATCCCATCCACGATGCTGTAACATCTGGATTCTGCGAGTTGGACGATCCATATATTCGCAGCGTTCAACCCGTAGTGTTTACTGACTGTGGGAACATATCCCAATATATCTGCAAATGGGAAATCACTTTTTTTTCCTTCCCAGAAGCCAATTTTCAGTTAGCTTAATTTCAATGACAAAAAAACACATGCAATGAAAATACACATCGAAAACACATGCGAAAAAACAAATCAAAAACACATGTAAAGAAGGCATCAAAAACACAGGTGACCTGCCAGTGACCTCAGATGCAGATTTGGTGCAGATTTAACCTGCGTCAAATCCTGAGCAAATACTGAGCCATTCCAGACCGTGGAAACATAAACTTATGCTGATTAAAATGATACCTTGGCTGATGAAATCCTTCTGGTAGTTGTTGTTTAATCTTTATTTTAAATTTTCAGCTAATGATATGCTCATGCTTCAGGGCGGGGCTGTGGGAGAGTTTTCATGTGCTGCTTTGATTAGGTATTCATATGTATGGCCTCTGACAGGTCACTGATCCCTCAGTGACTTGCCCCATATTTTACATAATGATTATATACATAATGAAAAAAAAATCCCCTTTGGCGATCCGATAGCTGATACTGCGCAGGCGCTGGTGGCGCCATCTTGCTAGAAAAAAAAAATATCTTCACTAATATGTTTAGAACAACAACGAGAAAAAGTGCCACCAAAGAGAATGCACACCACAATAGTGATGAGCGAATATACTCGTTACTCGAGATTTCCCGAGCACGCTCAGGGGTCCTCCGAGTAATTTTTAGTGCTTGGAGATTTAGTTTTCATCACTGCAGCTGGATGGTTTACATCTCTTAGCCTGCTTGATTACATGTGGGGATTCCCTAGCAACCAGGCAACCCCCACATATACTTATGCTAGCTAGCAGATGTAAATCATCCAGCTGCGGTGATGAAAACTAAATCTCCAAGCACTAAAAAATACTCGGAGGACACCCGAGCGTGCTAGGGAAATCTCGAGCAATGAGTATACTCGCTCATCACTACACCACAATTGTATAAATAAAAGGGAAGACTTTATTAACAATGAAGATTTAAAACATACCTAAAACAAATACACCTCCCCCACAAGCATGATATGGAGATATGAACGGTATACAATATCAACAAAAAAGCCCCCAAACCTTGTGGTACATAAATATAATGAGCATAACGGAGTCTCAGTAAAAGCATGCACCCCCAGGTGCCCTGTGTGACTGGATGCCAAAACTGGAGTCGCACACCAGGCTATAAAGGTCACATGAGCAGTGACAACTAGGGTTGAGCGAAACGGGTCGAACATTTTCAAAAGTCGCCGACTTTTGGCGAAGTCGAGTTTCATGAAACCCGATCCGACCCCTGTGCGTGGTCGGCCATGCGGTACGCGACTTTCGCGCCAAAGTCGCGTTTCAATGACGCGAAAAGCGCCATTTCTCAGCCAATGAAGGTAAACGCAGAGTGTGGGCAGCGTGATGACATAGGTCCTGGTCCCCACCATCTTAGAGAAGGGTATTGCAGTGATTGGCTTGATGTCTGCGGCGTCACAGGGGCTATAAAGGGGAGTTCCCGCCGACCGCCATGTTACTGCTGCTGATCTGAGCTTAGGGAGAGGTTGCTGCGGCTTCGTCAGAAGCAGGGATAGCGTTAGGCAGGGTCCATTAACCACAAAACCGCTTGTGCTGTAGCGATTTCCACTGCCCAACACCACCTTCGGTGTGCAGGGACAGTGGAAGCTCCTTTTTTTTTTTTTTTTTCCTCAGCGCTGTAGCTCATTGGGCTGCCCTAGAAGGCTCCCTGATAGCTGCATTGCTGTGTGTACGCCGCTGTGCAAAGCAACTGCTTTTTTCAAAGCACAAATCCTCTTGTTCCTTCCTTTCTGCACAGCTATCTTGTTTGTTTGTCCACACTTTTTATTTAATTTGTGCATCAGTCCACTCCTTATTGCTGCCCGCCATACCTGGCTGAGATTACTGCAAGGAGATAGTAATTGAAGGACAGTTCCTTTTTTTTTTTTTTTTTTTTTTGTGGGAGATTAAGATTGACATTTCTGCTAGAGTGCCATCTCTGTCTGTGTCATCTCTCACTCAGTGGGCCATAGAAAGCCTATTTATTTTTTTGCTTGATTTGGGTTCCAAAATCTACCAGAAAAAATCACAACATCAATCAGTGGGAGAAAAATATTGGCCTCAGGGCCTGTGTGCCACTCCTTACTCCTGTGTGTGCCATCTCTCACTCAGTGGGCCATAGAAAGCCTATTAAATTTTTTGCTTGATTTGGGTTCTAAATTCTACCTGAAAAAATCAATAAATCAATCAGTGGGAGATTAATATTGGCCTTTGGGCTTGTGTGCCAGTCCTAAGCGTGCCATCTCTCTCTCTCTCAGATAGTGGGCCATAGAAAGCCTATTTTTTTATTATTTTATTGGGTTTATAAATTTTCCCTGGAAAAAAAAAAAAGTGGGAGATTAATATTGGCCTCTGGGCTTGTGTGCCAGTCCTGAGCGTGCCATCTCTCTCACAAATAGTGGGCCATAGAAAGCCTATTTATTTTTTTGGTTGATTTGGGTTCATAATTCTACCTGAAAAAATCAATCAATCAATCAGTGGGAGATTAACCCCTTTACCCCCAAGGGTGGTTTGCACGTTAATGACCAGGCCAATTTTTACAATTCTGACCACTGTCCCTTTATGAGGTTATAACTCCGAAACGCTTCAACGGATCCTGGTGATTCTGACATTGTTTTCTCGTGACATATTGTACTTCATGATAGTTGTAAAATTTCTTTGATAGTACCTGCGTTTATTTGTGAAAAAAACGGAAATTTGGCGAAAATTTTGAAAATTTCGCAATTTTCAAACTTTGAATTTTTATGCAATTAAATCACAGAGATATGTCACACAAAATACTTAATAAGTAACATTTCCCACATGTCTCCTTTACATCAGCATAATTTTGGAACCAATTTTTTTTTTTGTTAGGGAGTTATAAGGGTTAAAAGTTGACCAGCAATTTCTCATTTTTACAACACCATTTTTTTTTAGGGACCACGTCTCATTTGAAGTCATTTTGAGGGGTCTATATGATAGAAAATGCCCAAGTGTGACACCATTCTAAAAACTGCACCCCTCAAGGTGCTCAAAACCACATTCAAGAAGTTTATTAACCCTTCAGGTGTTTAATAGGAATTTTTGGAATGTTTAAATAAAAATGAACATTTAACTTTTTTACACAAAAAATTTACTTCAGCTCCAATTTGTTTTATTTTACCAAGGGTAACAGGAGAAATTGGACCCAAAAAGTTGTTGTCCAATTTGTCCTGAGTACGCTGATACCCCATATGTGGCAGTAAACCACTGTTTGGGCGCATGGGAGAGCTCGGAAGGGAAGGAGCGCTATTTGACTTTTCAATGCAAAATTGACAGGAATTGAGATGGGACGCCATGTTGCGTTTGGAGAGCCACTGATGTGCCTAAACATTGAAACCCCCCACAAGTGACACCATTTTGGAAAGTAGACCCCCTAAGGAACTTATCTGGATGTGTGGTGAGCACTTTGACCCACCAAGTGCTTCACAGAAGTTTATAATGCAGAACCGTAAAAATAAAAAATCATATTTTTTCACAAAAATTATATTTTTGCCCCCAATTTTTTATTTTTCCAAGGGTAAGAGAAGAAATTGGACCTCAAAAGTTTTTGTCCAATTTGTCCTGAGTACGCTGATACCCCATATGTGGCAGTAAACCACTGTTTGGGCGCATGGGAGAGCTCGGAAGGGAAGGAGCGCAGTTTGACTTTTCAATGCAAAATTGACAGAAATTGAGATGGGACGCCATGTTGCGTTTGGAGAGCCACTGATGTGCCTAAACATTGAAACCCCCCACAAGTGACACCATTTTGGAAAGTAGACCCCCTAAGGAACTTATCTAGAGGTGTGGTGAGCACTTTGACCCACCAAGTGCTTCACAGAAGTTTATAATGCAGAACCGTAAAAATAAAAAATCATATTTTTTCACAAAAATTATATTTTTGCCCCCAATTTTTTATTTTTCCAAGGGTAAGAGAAGAAATTGGACCTCAAAAGTTGTTGTCCAATTTGTCCCGAGTACGCTGATACCCCATATGTGGCAGTAAACCACTGTTTGGGCGCATGGGAGAGCTCGGAAGGGAAGGAGCGCAGTTTGACTTTTCAATGCAAAATTGACAGAAATTGAGATGGGACGCCATGTTGCGTTTGGAGAGCCACTGATGTGCCTAAACATTGAAACCCCCCACAAGTGACACCATTTTGGAAAGTAGACCCCCTAAGGAACTTATCTAGAGGTGTGGTGAGCACTTTGACCCACCAAGTGCTTCACAGAAGTTTATAATGCAGAACCGTAAAAATAAAAAATCATATTTTTTCACAAAAATTATATTTTTGCCCCCAATTTTTTATTTTTCCAAGGGTAAGAGAAGAAATTGGACCTCAAAAGTTGTTGTCCAATTTGTCCCGAGTACGCTGATACCCCATATGTGGCAGTAAACCACTGTTTGGGCGCATGGGAGAGCTCGGAAGGGAAGGAGCGCCGTTTGACTTTTCAATGCAAAATTGACAGGAATTGAGATGGGACGCCATGTTGCGTTTGGAGAGCCACTGATGTGCCTAAACATTGAAACCCCCCACAAGTGACACCATTTTGGAAAGTAGACCCCCTAAGGAACTTATCTGGATGTGTGGTGAGCACTTTGACCCACCAAGGGCTTCACAGAAGTTTATAATGCAGAGCCATAAAAATAAAACAAAATTTTTTTCCCACAAAAATTATTTTTTAGCCCCCAGTTTTGTATTTTCCCTAGGGTAACAGGAGAAATTGGACCCCAAAAGTTGTTGTCCAATTTGTCCTGAGTACGCTGATACCCCATATGTGGGGGGGAACCACCGTTTGGGCGCATGGGAGTGTTCGGAAGGGAAGGAGCGCCATTTGGAATGCAGACTTAGATGGAATGGTCTGCAGGCGTCACATTGCGTTTGCAGAGCCCCTAATGTACCTAAACAGTAGAAACCCCCCACAAGTGACACCATTTTGGAAAGTAGACCCCCTAAGGAACTCATCTTGATGTGTTGTGAGAGCTTTGAACCCCCAAGTATTTCACTACAGTTTATAACGCAGAGCCATGCAAATAAAAAATATTTTTTTTTCCACAAAAATTATATTTTAGCCCCCAGTTTTGTATTTTTCCAAGGTTAGCAGGAGAAATTGGACCCTAAATGTTGTTGTCCAATTTGTCCTGAGTACGCTGATACCCGATATGTGGGGGGGAACCACCGTTTGGGCGCATGGGAGGGCTCGGAAGGGAAGGAGCATCATTTGGAATGCAGACTTAGATGGATTGGTCTGCAGGCGTCACATTGCGTTTGCAGAGCCCCTAATGTACCTAAACAGTAGAAACCCCCCACAAGTGACCCCATATTGGAAACTAGACCCCTCAATGAACTTATCTAGATGTGTTGAGAGAACTTTGAACCCCCAAGTGTTTCACTACAGTTTATAACGCAGAGCCGTGAAAATAAAAAATCTTTTTGTTTTCCCACAAAAATTATTTTTTAGCCCCCAGTTTTGTATTTTCCCAAGGGTAACAGGAGAAATTGGTCCACAAAAGTTGTTGTCCAATTTGTCCTGAGTACGCTGATACCCCATATGTTGGGGTAAACCCCTGTTTGGGCACACAGGAGAGCTCGGAAGGGAAGGAGCACTGTTTTACTTTTTCAACGCAGAATTGGCTGGAATTGAGATCGGACGCCATGTCGTGTTTGGAGAGCCCCTGATGTGCCGAAACAGTGGAAACCCCCCAATTATAACTGAAACCCTAATCTAAACACACCCCTAACCCTAATTCCAACGGTAACCCTAACCACACCTCTAACCCTGACACACCACTAACCCTAATCCCAACCCTATTCCCAACTGTAAATGTAATCTAAACCCTAACCCTAACTTTAGCCCCAACCCTAACTGTAGCCCCAACCCTAACCCTAACCCTAGCCCTAACCCTAGCCCTAACCCTAGCCCTAACCCTAACCCTAGCCCTAACCCTAGCCCTAACCCTAGCCCTAACCCTAACCCTAACCCTAGCCCTAACCCTAGCCCTAACCATAGCCCTAACCCTAGCCCTAACCCTAGCCCTAACCCTAGCCCTAACCCTAGCCCTAGCCCTAACCCTAGCCCTAACCCTAGCCCTAACCCTAACCCTAGCCCTAGCCCTAACCCTAACCCTAGCCCTAACCCTAGCCCTAACCCTAGCCCTAACCCTAGCCCTAACCCTAACCCTAACCCTAATCCTAGCCCTAACCCTAGCCCTAATGGGAAAATGGAAATAAATACATTTTTTTTTATTTTTCCCTAACTAAGGGGGTGATGAAGGGGGGTTTGATTTACTTTTATAGCGGGTTTTTTAGCGGATTTTTATGATTGGCAGCCGTCACACACTGAAAGACCCTTTTTATTGCAAAAAATATTTTTTGCAATACCACATTTTGAGAGCTATAATTTTTCCATATTTTGGTCCACAGAGTCATGTGAGGTCTTGTTTTTTGCGGGACGAGTTGACGTTTTTATTGAAAACATTTTTGGGCACGTGACATTTTTTTATCGCTTTTTATTCCGATTTTTGTGAGGAAGAATGACCAAAAGCCAGCTATTCATGAATTTCTATTGGGGGAGGCGTTTATACCGTTCCGCGTTTGGTAAAATTGATAAATCAGTTTTATTCTTCGGGTCAGTACGATTACAGCGATACCTCATTTATATCATTTTTTATGGTTTGGTGCTTTTATACGATAAAAACTATTTTACAGAAAAAATAATTATTTTTGCATCGCTTTATTCTCAGGACTATAACTTTTTTATTTTTTTGCTGATGATGCTGTATGGCGGCTCTTTTTTTGCGGGACAATATGACGCTTTCAGCGGTACCATGGTTATTTATATCTGTCCTTTTGATCGCGTGTTATTCCACTTTTTGTTCGGCGGTATGATAATAAAGCGTTGTTTTTTGCCTCGTTTTTTTTTTTTTTTTCTTACGGTGTTTACTGAAGGGGTTAACTAGTGGGACAGTTTTATAGGTCGGGTCGTTACGGACGCGGCGATACTAAATATGTGTACTTTTATTGGTTTTTTTTTTTTATTTAGATGAAGAAATGTATTTATGGGAATAATATTTTTTTTTTTTTTTCATTATTTTGGAATATTTTTTTTAATTTTTTTTACACATTTGGAAAATTTTTTTTTTACTTTTTTACTTTGTCCCAGGGGGGGACATCACAGATCAGTGATCTGACAGTTTGCACAGCACTCTGTCAGATCACTGATCTGACATGCAGCGCTGCAGCCTTCACAGTGCCTGCTCTGAGCAGGCTCTGTGAAGCCACCTCCCTCCCTGCAGGACCCGGATCCGCGGCCATCTTGGATCCGGGGCTCGAGCAGGGAGGGAGGTGAGGAGACCCTCGCAGCAACGCGATCACATCGCGTTGCTGCAGGGGGCTCAGGGAAGCCCGCAGGGAGCCCCCTCCCTGCGCGGTGCTTCCCTGCACCGCCGGCACATCGCGATCATCTTTGATCGCGGTGTGCCAGGGGTTAATGTGCCGGGGGCGGTCCGTGACCGCTCCTGGCACATAGTGCCGGATGTCAGCTGCGATAAGCAGCTGACACCCGGCCGCGATCGGCGGCGCTCCCCCCGTGAGCGCCGCCGATCGCGCTGGACGTACTATCCCGTCCAGGGTCAGATAAGCCCAGGGCACCTCGACGGGATAGTACGTCTAAGGTCACAGAGGGGTTAATATTGACCTTTGGGCTTGTGTGCCAGTCCTAAGCGTGCCATCTCTCTCTCTCAGATAGTGGGCCATAGAAAGCCTATTTATTATTATTTTTTTTATTGGGTTTATAAATTTTCCCTGGAAAAAAAAAAAAGTGGGAGATTAATATTGGCCTCTGGGCTTGTGTGCCAGTCCTGAGCGTGCCATCTCTCTCACAAATAGTGGGCCATAGAAAGCCTATTTATTTTTTGGGTTGATTTGGGTTCCTAATTCTACCTGAAAAAATCAATCAATCAATCAGTGGGAGAAAAATATTGGCCTCAGGGCTTGTGTGCCACTCCTTACTCCTGTGTGTGCCATCTCTCACTCAGTGGGCCATAGAAAGCCTATTAATTTTTTTGCTTGATTTGGGTTCCAAAATCTACCTGAAAAAAATCACTAAATCAATCAGTGGGAGATTAATATTGGCCTCTGGGCTTGTGTGCCACTCCTGACTCCTGTGTGCGTCATCTGTCACTCAGTGGGCCCTAGAAAGCATATTTTTTGTTTTATTTGTTTTCTAAATTCTCCCTGAAACAATCATTTTATTTTCTTTGGTTTCTAAATTATTCCTGAAAAAAATCATTTTTTTTGTATTTTTTTTTCTCTCAAGTCTCCCTGAAAAAAAAAAAAAAAAAAAAAATCTGTGGGAGATTCATATTGCCCCTTCTGCTTGTGTGCCAGTCTTGACTCCTGGGTGTGCCATCTCTCTCTCTCTCCCCAATTGTGGGCCATAGAAAGCCTATTAATTTTTTTGCTTGATTTGGGTTCCAAAATCTACCTGAAAAAAATCACTAAATCAATCAGTGGGAGATTAATATTGGCCTCTGGTCTTGTGTGCCACTCCTGACTCCTGTGTGCATCATCTGTCACTCAGTGGGCCCTAGAAAGCCTATTTTTTGTTTTATTTGTTTTCTAAATTCTCCCTGAAACAATCATTTTATTTTCTTTGGTTTCTAAATTATTCCTGAAAAAAATCATTTTTTTGGTATTTTTTTTTCTCTCAAGTCTCCCTGAAAAAAAAAAAAAAAAAAAAAATCTGTGGGAGATTCATATTGCCCCTTCTGCTTGTGTGCCAGTCTTGACTCCTGGGTGTGCCATCTCTCTCTCTCTCCCCAATTGTGGGCCATAGAAAGCCTATTAATTTTTTTGCTTGATTTGGGTTCCAAAATCTACCTGAAAAAAATCACTAAATCAATCAGTGGGAGATTAATATTGGCCTCTGGGCTTGTGTGCCACTCCTGACTCCTGTGTGCGTCATCTGTCACTCAGTGGGCCCTAGAAAGCCTATTTTTTGTTTTATTTGTTTTCTAAATTCTCCCTGAAACAATCATTTTATTTTCTTTGGTTTCTAAATTATTCCTGAAAAAAATCATTTTTTTGGTATTTTTTTTTCTCTCAAGTCTCCCTGAAAAAAAAAAAAAAAAAAAAAATCTGTGGGAGATTCATATTGCCCCTTCTGCTTGTGTGCCAGTCTTGACTCCTGGGTGTGCCATCTCTCTCTCTCTCCCCAATTGTGGGCCATAGAAAGCCTATTAATTTTTTTGCTTGATTTGTGTTCCAAAATCTACCGAAAAAAATCACTAAATCAATCAGTGGGAGATGAATATTGGCCTCTGGGCTTGTGTGCCACTCCTGACTCCTGTGTGCGTCATCTGTCACTCAGTGGGCCCTAGAAAGCCTATTTTTTGTTTTATTTGTTTTCTAAATTCTCCCTGAAACAATCATTTTATTTTCTTTGGTTTCTAAATTATTCCTGAAAAAAATCATTTTTTTGGTATTTTTTTTCTCTCAAGTCTCCCTGAAAAAAAAAAAACAAAAAAAATCTGTGGGAGATTCACATTGCCCCTTCTGCTTGTGTGCCAGTCTTGACTCCTGGGTGTGCCATCTCTCTCTCTCTCCCCAATTGTGGGCCATAGAAAGCCTATTAATTTTTTTGCTTGATTTGGGTTCCAAAATCTACCTGAAAAAAATCACTAAATCAATCAGTGGGAGATTAATATTGGCCTCTGGGCTTGTGTGCCACTCCTGACTCCTGTGTGCGTCATCTGTCACTCAGTGGGCCCTAGAAAGCCTATTTTTTGTTTTATTTGTTTTCTAAATTCTCCCTGAAACAATCATTTTATTTTCTTTGGTTTCTAAATTATTCCTGAAAAAAATCATTTTTTTGGTATTTTTTTTTCTCTCAAGTCTCCCTGAAAAAAAAAAAAAAATCTGTGGGAGATTCATATTGCCCCTTCTGCTTGTGTGCCAGTCTTGACTCCTGGGTGTGCCATCTCTCTCTCTCTCCCCAATTGTGGGCCATAGAAAGCCTATTAATTTTTTTGCTTGATTTGGGTTCCAAAATCTACCAAAAAAAATAACTAAATCAATCGGTGGGAGATTAATATTGGCCTCTGGGCTTGTGTGCCACTCCTGACTCCTGTGTGCGTCCTCTCTCACTCAGTGGGCCCTACAAAGCCTTTTTTTTTTTTTTTTTTTTCCTAAATTCTCCCTGAAACAATCATTTCATTTTATTTGTTTTATAAATTCTTCTGTAAAAAATAATTTTTTTTTAATTTTTTTTTTTTCTGAAGTCTCCCTTTTAAAAAAAACAAACACAAATCAGTGGGAGATAAATATTTACATTTGCGCTTCAGTGACAGTCCTGCGTGTGTGCCATCTCATTTGTTGCCAACAACAACAGAGTGTGTAACATTGTGGCTGATTTTCGTTGTGGACTCACCCACCTGTAAAGGGGTAGCTAAATCATACTGAAGTTATAGCTCACCGTGTAAGTTGTGTGACAGCAACAAATACCGTTCGTTTGTTAACGTTTTTAAAACAATGAGGAAGTCTGGTGGAAGAGGTCGTGGCCGGGGGCGTTCATTGTCAGCTGGTAATGAGGGTAGTGGTAGTGGTGGAGCATCAGCTGGTCGTGGGAAAAAAAATATTGCACCTAAGTCTGGAGCTGTGGAGCCAGGTTCGTCGTCTGGCTACACAAGGCCTCGAACGCTCCCTTTTCTGGGAGTAGGAAAACCGCTTTTAAAGCCGGAGCAGCAAGAGCAAGTTTTGGCTTATCTTGCTGACTCAGCCTCTAGCTCTTTTGCCTCCTCTCGTGAAACTGGTAAATGTCAAAGCAGCGCGTCGTTAGTGGATGTTCACGGTCAGGGACAAGTCGCTTCCTTGTCCTCTTCAGCAAAAACAACAACAGAGAAGAATGCAGCAGGCGACACAACGGGTTACTCCATGGAGCTCTTTACACATACCGTCCCTGGCTTAGAAAGTGAAGCAGTTAACAGTCCATGCCCATTACAAGTTGAATCTGACATGGAGTGCACTGATGCACAGCCACAGCCAGACTACTATCCTGGTCCTTTGACTCAGACCACAACATTGCCATCGCAGGGTGCTGATCAAGAATCAGACCCTGATGAGACTATGTTGCCCCATCACGAACGCTATACCACCGACCGCCACGGTGACACAGACGAAGTTGCACACGAGCTACAAGAAGAGGTAATAGATGACCCAGTTCTTGACCCCGATTGGCAGCCATTGGGGGAACAGGGTGCAGGCGGCAGCAGTTCTGAAGCGGAGGAGGAGGGGCCGCAGCAGGCATCAACATCGCAACAGGTTCCATCTGCCGGGCCCGTATCTTGCCCAAAACGCGTGGCAAAGCTAAAACCTGTTGGAGGACAGCGTGGCCATCCGGTTAAAGCTCAGTCTGCAATGCCTGAAAAGGTATTCGATGCTAGAAAGAGTGCAGTCTGGCATTTTTTTAAACAACATCCAATTGATCAGCGCAAAGTCATCTGTCAAAAATGTTCAACTACCTTAAGCAGAGGGCAGAATCTGAAAAGTCTCAATACAAGTTGCATGCATAGACATTTAACCACCATGCATTTGCAAGCCTGGACTAACTACCAAACGTCCCTTAAGGTTGTAGCACCCTCGGCCAATGAAGCTAGTCAGCAACGCAACATCCCTTCCGGCAGTGTAGGGCCACCATTTTCCGCACCACCTGCAGTATCTGTGCAGGTTTCTTTGCCAGGCCAAAGCCGTCAGGGTCAGGGAATCACCAGTTTCGTAGTAGGAAACACTGCATCTAGGGCACCGGTGGCAACAATACCATCTCCCACCGTCTCTCAGTCTGCCATGTCCACCGGCACCCCCGCTAGTTCCACGATCTCCAGCTCTCCAGTCCAGCTCACCCTACATGAGACTATGGTTAGAAAAAGGAAGTACTTAGCCTCGCATCCGCGTACACAGGGTTTGAACGCACACATAGCTAGACTAATCTCGTTAGAGATGATGCCCTACCGGTTAGTTGAAAGCGAAGCTTTCAAAGCCCTGATGGACTACGCTGTACCACGCTACGAGCTACCCAGTCGACACTTTTTTTCCAGAAAAGCCATCCCAGCCCTCCACCAGCATGTTAAAGAGCGCATCGTCCATGCACTCAGGCAATCTGTGAGCACAAAGGTGCACCTGACAACAGATGCATGGACCAGTAGGCATGGCCAGGGACATTACGTGTCCATCATGGCACACTGGTTAAATGTGGTGGATGCAGGGTCCACAGGGGACAGCAAGTTTGGGACAGTTCTGCCTAGCCCACGGTCTAGGAAACAATTGGCTGTAGCCGTTCGCACCCCCTCCTCCTCCTCTTCGTCCTCCTGTAGAAGCGAGAGCTCGTCCACAGACCGCAGTCGCACAACCACTCCATCCGCAGCTGCCACTGTTGCACACCAGGTCTCCCATTATGGGGCAGCTACTGGCAAACGTCAGCAGGCTGTATTGGCTATGAAGTGTTTGGGCGACAACAGACACACCGCGGAAGTTCTGTCCGAGTTCTTGCAGAAAGAAACGCAGTCGTGGCTGGGCACTGTAGATCTTGAGGCAGGCAAGGTAGTGAGTGATAACGGAAGGAATTTCATGGCTGCCATCTCCCTTTCCCAACTGAAACACATTCCTTGCCTGGCTCACACCTTAAACCTGGTGGTGCAGTGCTTCCTGAAAAGTTATCCGGGGTTATCCGACCTGCTCCTCAAAGTGCGTGGACTTTGCTCACATATCCGCCGTTCGCCCGTACACTCCAGCCGTATGCAGACCTATCAGCGTTCTTTGAACCTTCCCCAGCATCGCCTAATCATAGACGTTGCAACAAGGTGGAACTCAACACTGCACATGCTTCAGAGACTGTGTGAACAGAGGCGGGCTGTTATGTTTTTGTGGGAGGATACACATACACGGGCAGGCAGTAGGATGGCAGACATGGAGTTGTCAGGTGTGCAGTGGTCGAAGATTCAAGACATGTGTCAAGTCCTTCAGTGTTTTGAGGAATGCACACGGCTGGTTAGTGCAGACAACGCCATAATAAGCATGAGCATCCCCCTAATGCGTCTGCTGATGCAAAGTTTGACGCACATAAAGGATCAGGCGTCTGCAGCTGAGGAAGAGGAAAGCCTTGATGACAGTCAGCCACTGTCTGGCCAGGGCAGTGTACAGGACGAGGTAGCGGGCGAAGAGGAGGAGGAGGATGAGGAGGATGATGGGGATGATTATATTTTTAATGAGGAAGCTTTTCCGGGGCCACTGGAAATTGGTGGCGCGGCAAGGCCGGGTTCTGGTTTTTTGAGGGACACAAGTGACGTGGATTTGCCTGAAACTGCCCCTCAACCAAGCACAACCGCAGATTTGAGAACTGGAACTTTGGCCCACATGGCGGATTATGCCTTACGTATCCTCAAAAGGGACACACGCATAACTAAAATGATGAATGATGACGATTACTGGTTGGCCTGCCTCCTTGATCCTCGCTATAAAGGCAAATTGCAAAATATAATGCCACATGAGAACTTGGAACTAATATTAGCAACCAAACAATCAACTCTTGTTGACCGTTTGCTTCTGGCATTCCCTGCACACAGCGCCCGTGATCGTTCTCACACGAACTGCAGGGGCCAGCAGACCAGAGGAGTTAGAGGGGCAGAAATCAGAAGTGGCGTTGGCCAGAGGGGTTTTCTGACCAGGTTGTGGAGTGATTTTGCTATGACCGCAGACAGGACAGGTACTGCAGCATCAATTCAAAGTGACAGGAGACAACATTTGTCCAGTATGGTTACAAACTATTTTTCATCCCTTATCGATGTTCTCCCTCAACCGTCATTCCCATTTGATTACTGGGCATCAAAATTAGACACCTGGCCAGAATTGGCAGAATATGCATTGCAGGAGCTTGCTTGCCCGGCAGCTAGTGTCCTATCAGAAAGAGTTTTCAGTGCTGCAGGTTCAATACTAACAGAAAAAAGGACTCGTCTGGCTACCCAAAATGTAGATGATCTAATCTTCATTAAAATGAACCACAACTGGATTTCGAAATCTTTTGCCCCACCTTGCCCGGCTGACACCTAGCTTTCCTATGAAAAGGTCTTGCCTGTGGACTATTCTGAATGCCTTTTCCAATCTCGTAATTTTCAGCACCTGATTGTCCAGCATACGACATGTTTACACCTCACTAAATGGCCAAACTCCCCACACGGGGCCGTGGTATCGACACTTGGCGACAGCACCCGTGAGAGTGCAGTTTGTCTGAAGAGGTGGGTGAGCCCGCTTTTGGTCGACGGCACTGCCACTGGGTCCCTCCTAGTACAATAAAGTGTCTCTGGCGGTGGTGGTGCGCACCCAACGTCAGACACACCGTTGTAATATGAGGGGCCCTGGGCCTGTACCGCCGGCCACAAGACAGTTTCCCCCCACCCCAGCTCAAACAGTGCTCTACCACTTGAAAAATTATCTCACAGCTACACCAATGTTTAGTCTATGCGCTGACATCCTTCAATGCCTGCCACTGACAATACCATTGTATTGACATTTTTGTTATGTTAGGCCTTCGATGCCTGTCTGTGGTCACTCCTTCCACTAGGCCTCCACTGACCACACCACTGCTGTCCGTGTACCCCTGGAACCAATTTAAAATTGCCTACAGCCATGTGTTATTATTTTAGGCCTTCGATGCCTGTCTGCGGTCACTCCTTCCACTAGGCCTCCACTGACCACACCACTGCTGTCCGTGTACCCCTGGAACCAATTTAAAATTGCCTACAGCCATGTGTTATTATTTTAGGCCTTCGATGCCTGTCTGCGGTCCATTCTTTCAACTACTACTACACTGACCAGGGCACTGCTGCCCGTGTACCCCTGGAACCAATTTAAAATTGCCTACAGCCATGTGTTATTATTTTAGGCCTTCGATGCCTGTCTGCGGTCACTCCTTCCACTAGGCCTCCACTGACCACACCACTGCTGCCCGTGTACCCCTGAAACCAATTTAAAATTGCCTACAGCCAGCCCAATTTTTTTATTTTAGGCCTTCGATGCCTGTCTGCGGTCCATTCTTTCAACTACTACTACACTGACCAGGGCACTGCTGCCCGTGTACCCCTGGAACCAACATCAGAAAATATAAAAATAAGTATTTTGCTTACAAAAAAGAAAATACTGGAGAGATATCAAATGCAGACATTTTAACATTAAAAACAAACACACAACTAAAATCTGGTACAGTACTAAAAATGGCCACCAGCTACAATTGCTTTCTCCTGCAAGTAGTTAACTGAAAGGTTTTTTAAATTGAAAACACACATATGGCATCCACCGAGTGTTGTCCTGTCGCGTCTTCTTTATATTATTGCCGAGAAGATGCAAAACAATGAAAATAATAAAATCATTAATTACCAAAATAATAGAGAAAGTCAACACCACATTGCAAATAAACATTCATTCCAAATAAAGAAGCAGGGCGCGTCCGAGGGTGAGTATATACCTAATAAGAATATAATCACCCTCGGACGCGCAATGCTTATTTCCAACAGCCTTCCTTCCTAAGAATCAGCCCTTCCGTGGTGTAGAGAGACGTTGTGTTACACTCCAAGGTGTTCCCCAGGTTGCCTTTCCTGAGCTTCGATCTTCCGGCTCTCGTTTAGTAGTTGTTGGAAACTACGCTGCATTAGGCCTTCAAATTGGGTATGGGGTGTAGAGAGATGGTGTATTCCACTCCAAGGTGTTCCCCAGGTTGCCTTTCCTGAGCTTCGATCTTCCGGCTCTCGTTTAGTAGTTCTTGGAAACTACACTGCATTAGGCCTTCAAATTGGGTATGGGGTGTAGAGAGAGGGTGTGTTACACTCCAAGGTGTTCCCCAGGTTGCCTTTCCTGACCTTCGATCTTCATGCTCTCGTTTAGTAGTTGTCGGAAACTACGCTGCATTAGGCCTACAAATTGGGTATGGGGTGTAGAGAGAGGGTTTGTTACACTCCAAGGTGTTCCCCAGGTTGCCTTTCCTGAGCTTCGATCTTCCGGCTCTCGTTTAGTAGTTGTTGGAAACTATGCTGCATTAGGCCTTCAAATTGGGTATGGGGTGTAGAGAGAGGGTGTGTTACACTCCAAGGTGTTCCCCAGGTTGCCTTTCCTGAGCTTCGATCTTCCGGCTCTCGTTTAGTAGTTCTTGGAAACTACACTGCATTAGGCCTTCAAATTGGGTATGGGGTGTAGAGAGAGGGTGTGTTACACTCCAAGGTGTTCCCCAGGTTGCCTTTCCTGAGCTTCGATATTCCGGCTCTCGTTTAGTAGTTGTTGGAAACTACACTGCATTAGGCCTACAAATTTGGTATGGGGGAAACATTGGCGCATCTGCGGTCCCTCCTTCCTCTAGGCCTCCACTGACCTGTCTACTGCTGCCCGTGTTCCCCTGGAACCAATTTTAAATTGCCTACAGGCAGCCCAATTTATTATGTTAGGGCTTCGAAGCCTGTCTGCGGTCCCTCCTTCCACTAGGCCTCCACTGACCTGTCTACTGCTGCCCGTGTACCCCTTGAACCAACATCATAAAATAAAAAAAAAAGTATTTTGCTTATAAAAAAGAAAATACTGGTGAGATATCAAATGCAGACATTTTAACATTAAAAACAAACACACAACTAAAATCTGGTACAGTACTAAAAATGGCCACCAGCTACAATTACTTTCTCCTGCAAGTAGTTAACTGAAAGGTTTTTTAAATTGAAAACACACATATGGCATCCACCGAGTGTTGTCCTGTCGCGTCTTCTTTATATTATTGCCGAGAAGATGCACAACAATGAAAATAATAAAATCATTAATTACCAAAATAATAGAGAAAGTCAACACCACATTGCAAATAAACATTCATTCCAAATAAAGAAGCAGGGCGCGTCCGAGGGTGAGTATATACCTAATAAGAATATAATCACCCTCGGACGCGCAATGCTTATTTCCAACAGCCTTCCTTCCTAAGAATCAGCCCTTCCGTGGTGTAGAGAGACGTTGTGTTACACTCCAAGGTGTTCCCCAGGTTGCCTTTCCTGAGCTTCGATCTTCCGGCTCTCGTTTAGTAGTTGTTGGAAACTACGCTGCATTAGGCCTTCAAATTGGGTATGGGGTGTAGAGAGATGGTGTGTTCCACTCCAAGGTGTTCCCCAGGTTGCCTTTCCTGAGCTTCGATCTTCCGGCTCTCGTTTAGTAGTTCTTGGAAACTACACTGCATTAGGCCTTCAAATTGGGTATGGGGTGTAAAGAGAGGGTGTGTTACACTCCAAGGTGTTCCCCAGGTTGCCTTTCCTGAGCTTCGATCTTCATGCTCTCGTTTAGTAGTTGTTGGAAACTACGCTGCATTAGGCCTACAAATTGGGTATGGGGTGTAGAGAGAGGGTTTGTTACACTCCAAGGTGTTCCCCAGGTTGCCTTTCCTGAGCTTCGATCTTCCGGCTCTCGTTTAGTAGTTGTTGGAAACTACGCTGCATTAGGCCTTCAAATTGGGTATGGGGTGTAGCGAGAGGGTGTGTTACACTCCAAGGTGTTCCCCAGGTTGCCTTTCCTGAGCTTCGATCTTCCGGCTCTCGTTTAGTAGTTCTTGGAAACTACACTGCATTAGGCCTTCAAATTGGGTATGGGGTGTAGAGAGAGGGTGTGTTACACTCCAAGGTGTTCCCCAGGTTGCCTTTCCTGAGCTTCGATCTTCCGGCTCTCGTTTAGTAGTTCTTGGAAACTACACTGCATTAGGCCTACAAATTGGGTATGGGGTGGAGAGAGATGGTGTGTTACACTCCAAGGTGTTCCCCAGGTTTCCTTGCCATTGCTTCGGTCTTCCGACTCTCGTTTAGTAGTTGTAGAAAAGTACACTGCATTAGGCCTACAAAATGGGTATGGGGTGGAGAGAGATGGTGTGTTACACTCCAAGGTGTTCCCCAGGTTGCCTTTCCTGAGCTTCTATCTTCAGGCTCTCATTAAATTGTGGTTAAATGGAACAACTGCATTTGGCGTACTAGTTGGTTTGGGTCCTACTATCGGTGTCTGCCACTCCTTGCTGTTCTCCTGGTTTCCTGTCCTGAAATTCCATTTTCAGGCTCTCGTTAAGTAGTTGTTAATGTTAGACTGCATTTGGTCTACTAGTTGGGTTGGGGCCTACTATCGGTGTCTGCCACTCCTTGCTGTTCTCCTCCACTGAACAAAGCTGTGCCGCCTGTTTACTACGGTTGCCAATTTTGAACTGCATTTCGACTACTTACTGATTTGGCCCTACTCTCTGTGTCAGCCTCTCATTCCAGTTGTCCTCCACTGCAATGCCCCCTGGTTATTCCTGTGTTACCAATTTTGAACTGCATTTAGCCCACTTTATTCTTTGGGCCTATATCTGTGTTTCCACTTCATCGTGCCCATTGCCCAGCCAGTGATAGATGAGTCTGCTGGTACATTGACCCATAACGCAACATTCCCCGTGCATGCTACACAACAACATTGTGACCCTGCTGAAAGTCAGGTTGCTCTTCCCGCATACCATACCACCTTACACCGGGACAAAGAGGAAGGTGCAGATGAAAGTGCAGGTTCCTTCATCAGGTGGGGGGAGGAATACTAGTTGGCGACGTCACTGGCACAGGGCCTCTCATAGTACGCAAAAGTGTTGCTGCCGGTGGGAGGCGCCCCCGCCGTGCAAACACACCGCTGTACTTTGAGGGGCCCTGTGCCAGTGCCAATGCCAACAAGTGGGCCCCCCCTGCTTGCTCAGGATCACAGCACTTGCAAAGTTGAAATACTTACCTCTCCCTGCTCCACTGCCGTGACGTGGTCCAGATTTCCTGGGCCCACTAATTACTTGAACCAGCCCTACCCCACACAACTTTAGCCAAATGACCCCCAATTTCAAATGCCTTCCAATTATTATAAGGTAAATTACGCTTGACAAGCTTCATTAAGAAGAATGGATGGTTTTGACATTAAAATGGGCACTCTAGGTGTTTTCCTGGCCCCCACTCACTGCCGACTATGCTGCCCCATTGACTTGCATTGGGTTTCGTGTTTCGGTCGATCCCGACTTTACGTCATAATCGGCCGATTTCACTCGACCCGACTTTTGAGATAGTCGGGTTTCGCGAAACCCGGCTCGACTCTAAAAAGGTCAAGGTCGCTCAACTCTAGTGACAACCACAAGCCAGCTAACGTGATAGAGCCTCCCCCCAAAAAAAAGGTAAGTGGCAACCTGGAGAAATAACATGTAAAATGTCCCTATGCAAAAGGTCAAATGAGTAATATATAGCACATACACAGACCTGAAAATGCCGCAGTAATAGCCACAAGTGAGATAGGGGAGCCCTGGAAATGATGTGAAGATATGCCCAATCAGGCTGGAGCTGGAAAAATGCAAGGAGAGACAGCGCCAGTAATGACAGGCACGTGGATGCCGAAGGATTAAGGGGACATGAAGCTAGTGAGGGAAGGGAGGCAGTACCCCACGTGTATCGATATGCAAAGCACGTCTTTGTCAGAGAAAGTCTTGCCTTTTATTTATACAATTGTGGTGTGCTTTCTCTTTGGTGGCACTTTCTCGTTGTTGTTTGCCTTTTTGCCACTTGATTGCGCCCACCCATATGTATAATTTATTATGATATGTGGTGCACCTAGGTCCCTCCTTTACCACTAATGTTTAGAGAGCTAGCAGTCACCATCTCTTAAAGGAACAGTATACGCCATCCTAAGGTTTCTCCAACCAATGGCTGCAAGACATTTATTATTTAAGGAACCTCCAGCTGTTGGGAGGTGCCTGAGCAATGTGTTTAGTCAGTTGTCTGCATGATTGCTAGTTCTCAGGTTCCCAGTGTTCATATCTTAGTATACCTGTCCTATCTACCTGCGATTGCCATGCCTGCATGTATTACAGTTGTAACTTCCAGTATACTCATCCTGTATACCAGCTGTACCTGCCTGCACCTGCCGTGCCAGTCTGAATACCAACCGTACCTGCCTGCATCTGTTGTGCCAGTCTGTATACTAGTTGTACCTGCCTGCACCTGCTTTGTCAGTCTGTATACCAGCTCTGCCTGCCTGCAACTGCCATGGCAGTCTGTATACCAGCCGTACTTGCCTGCACTTGCCATGGCAATCTGTATATTAGCAGTACATGCCTGCACCTGCTGTGCATTCCAGTACACCTGTTGTTCATGCCTGTACTACCATGTCTACCTATTCCTGGTTGTTCCAGCTTCCTGCCCCTTCA
This sequence comes from Ranitomeya imitator, assembly GCF_032444005.1. Lineage (NCBI taxonomy): Eukaryota > Metazoa > Chordata > Amphibia > Anura > Dendrobatidae > Ranitomeya > Ranitomeya imitator. Next base: position 556,382,511 of record NC_091285.1, read on the forward strand.
AGGGTCAGCTGTCATGCATCCAATGTCTGTCCTGGAGTAGCACCTGGTGTCGATCAGGAGCAAAGTCTAACCGCATCTTCAGGGGCACTAGCGAAGAGTCAGGTGCTCACATAGTAACACCCCTCCAGGTTTTCCTCGATCCATGGCACAGTGGTTCCATCACTATACTCATTACAGTACCGCACACTGTCAGGATTCTCTAGTGCTGGTGATTTCCAAACATGCAATCATGTGCCAACTAGACATTGAAAATTAATTGAGCAAGGTCGAACACGTCTAGATGGAATGTGGCCAGAAGTATACAAATTCCATACTTGTGCTCACATGTGTGAGGTCTCGAGTTCCCACCGCTGCACAGGGGGAATCTCGAACCACCTCCGCTGCAGTCTCCCATTCTTCTCCAGCCGCAGTGGAGCCTGCTCAGCGGAGACGTCGGTCCCAGTGTCTGGCTCAGGCAGATACTGTGCGCTTGGTTACTGCTGCCCTTCCAGGCTCAGCCATTGTAGCCAGTACTGGTCAGCGGGAGCAGATGCTTCTGGAACTAAGTCTTGCTTTTCTCCTTCTGAGCATGCCCAAGGGAAGACCTCTCATTGGAGGTTGGGGGTCACATGCTCAGGTCCTGTTGCAGCTCCTATTTATCCACTAGGAAGGTCCTGAAGAAGCTACAACTATAAAAGGATTGTGTGACGCCCAGGAGACCGGGATACCCAGCACCGGACCAATGGGGTCTGTCTCTTGAGGGGGATGTCACAGGTGGCTTGACCCGGTGCTGTGGCCTCAGGCAATGCACAGTGTAAGGGGTATCGTGAGGGGACAGGCACTTACTTGATCAGCAGCAGGTTCTCCCAGCGGTGACGATCCCGATCCTGGATAGATGGCTATTGTCCAAATGAAAGACTGAGGCACTGAAACGTTTAACCAGTTTACTTTAACATAAAAGGATTTACAACCAGTCCTGTCACCGGAGTCTGTATGGGAACTCTGAGTTACTTTGACCCTGCCGGGGTCTTCGCCTCTTATTGTGCGCAATTTCTGTGTGGCCCTGCTGCTGTATGTGAACTGGCTGCCGGCCCAATCTGTCCCCTCTGGGTCCTGGTTCGACGGGCAACCCGAGTCCTTTTATCGGCTTACCCCCTCCGGGAGTACCGCTGAACTCTGTGTCTGTTGCTGCGTCCGGCCCTAGTGAAGCTGATATCACCTCACGTTTTTCCGGTTGCTGTATTATATATAATGAATACAGCCACGGATCCGGTATCCATCTTTGTGCCTGTTCTGGGTAGTGATTAATGCTACCCGGTTCTCACAATGTCCCTTTTCTCTGTCCCTCTTCTCCTCAGGCCGGTGATTTGGGCCTGGAAACCGTCATAGGGCTGTTAGAAATTTAGCTGTATGACCTCTCACTATCAGCTCCTTAGCCCAACTGCCATTTCTTCTCTCAGACCAGAATGGATTAAGGGGAGTCTCTGGAGCTCCCCCTTCTGGCCGGAGGTGGTAGTGCAGTTTTGCTATCTTAATATTTGTGTTTAGTGTCAGTAACTATTTTTGTGGCAAATACCCCTAGGGGTGCCACATTCCCCCTTAGTTAAGAACAGTACTCCGGGACTGTGGGACGATAACATTTTGAAATAACAATTAATATGTACAGAGTCTTAAAAATGAAAAGTTACAAAAACCACTCAAGGAAACAAAAATAGAGTTCTGTAAAAAGTCACTTCAAATAGCGTCCATTAATACAGTTCTACCCTTGAAGGTACTCAATAGAAAGTCTAAAGAAAGTTCAAAAAGAGCAAAAAGCAAAGTTCAAAAAGCAGTCTTTCCGGAGCTTTGATTTAGTGCCTCCGGGCTGATAACAAGTTCAAGAATATGCAAGAAGTTCATACAGACAAGTCTCTGTAGGTACTGGGCTTAAACGTTGCAGACTGATAACAATGACTATACTACATTTTCTGTTTAACTATATATGGCATAACATATATACAATTCACATTATGAGCTTTATAGTTGGTAATCTGCATACCTGGCCGGTAATTGGCCCTGGGTACTATGCTGTGATCTACGTAATAGCGGTATCTCTTGATGTGGTGTACTACTGTCTACTGCGGATGTAGTATCTGCCCGCTCTGCTAAAGATAATTCCATGACTATGGAGTTGGCAAGTCCACCGTGAATGAGATTACTCTGATCAGGAATCTGTTCTTCCTGGCCTGGAACCTCCTGTAGTACGGGGTCAGCCTCTTCCTGTCTTGGGACTTCTGGTATTGGGTTCGGTGTTGGGTAAAAGGCCACCATGGGAACCACTACTGCACCATGGTATGTTAGTAGGGTTTTGGGAAAGTCTCCTATACAGGTGTGATACATTTCCTCTTCTTTTTCCTTTACTGGTTGGACCAGTATGGGTTGAATAACTTCTGGTTCTGGCTGGACAACTTCTGGCTCTTTCAATGCTTCCGGACACAATTTAAGATTGTCACTTGACACTAGTACAGATGTTAAGCCTCCGTTTTTGCTAATGAGACACATTTTAGGATTATCCATTCTTGTTGGTAAAACTGTGTAGGGTACGGCTTCCCACTGATTGTCTAGTTTATTGGTTCGACGATTTCTCTTGAGCACTTGGTCACCCGGTCTTAATGGGGTCGCTAGAGCATTCTGGTTGAAAGTTCGCTCTTGTCTTTCTCTAGTTTGCTGAAGGCTTCTTTCCACACTCTCTTGCACTTGGCGATACTGCTTTTGCCGTATAATATCCCAATTGGAGTCTTGAACTTCGGCGTCTGGTTTCAGAATTCCCATTTCTAGATCGATTGGTAATTGGCCGGGTCTTGCACGCATAAGGTAAGCTGGGGTGCAGTTGGTGGAGCTTACTGGGACATGATTATATAGATCTACCAAGTCAGGCAATTTCTCTGGCCATTGATTCCTTTCTGTCTCAGGTAAAGTCTTTAGTAGGTCTATTATAATATGGTTCATCTTCTCGCATAAGCCGTTTGTTTGTGGATGATAGGCCGTCGTCCGGATCTTTTTGCAACCATACATATTACAGAATTCTCTGAAGATCTCTGATTCAAAGACTGTACCTTGGTCGGTGAGAACCTGTTCCGGATATCCATGGGGTCTACAAAAGTACGTTTGGAACGCTTTGGCTGCTGTTTTTGCTGTCAGATCTTTTACGGGTACTACTACCAAGAAGCGTGAATAATGGTCCACGATGGTCAAGGCATAGACATAGCCGGACCGGCTTGGTATTAACTTCACGTGGTCTATGGCTACAAGTTCAAGTGGTTGTTTGGTGATTATGGGCTGCAGTGGTGCTCTTTGGTTCTTTTGATCGTTTCTTCTGAGGTTGCACGGGCCACAATTTCTGCACCACTGTTCGATTGATTTTCTCATCCCGACCCAATAAAATCTTTCTCTTAGAAGTACTTCTAACTTTTTCCAACCAAAGTGACCAGCACCATTATGGTAAGCTTCGAGGACCATCTTGACATCTTGTTTAGGCACGATAATCTGCCAAACCAATTCATGTGTTTTCGGATTGGTGTACCTTCTACAGAGCTTCCCTTGATACAGGAACATTTTGCCTCTCTCTTTCCAGAGTTGATGCGTCTCTTCTGGGGCATCCTCATCGGGATATGACCTTTGCTCAGTTAACAGTTCCTTCACCAACTTCACAGCCGGATTGCTGTCTTGGGTGTCAGCCCATCTATGGTGTGCTAACGGATTAAAATTCACCTCTTGTTGTTTCTGATAGGTACTTGACTGATGATGTTTTGCCTTGGGATGATGGAAGGCTGGTAGTTCAATTTCTTCAAGCTCCCCCATTTCTTCTTCTACATCTCTCAAGTGTGGCATCCGGGATAGGGCATCGGCATTTCCATTCTTGCGACCTGCTCGATACTTGATCTTGAAGTTGTAATTAGATAACCGGGCTATCCATCGCTGTTCTAACGCACCTAATTTGGCTGTGTCCAGGTGGGTCAACGGATTGTTGTCAGTATAGACAATAAATTCTGCAGCGGCCAGATAGTGTTTGAAACGTTCCGTCACAGCCCAAACTACTGCCAGTAGTTCCAATTTGAAGGAGCTATAATTTTCTGGATTTCTTTCAGTAGGCCGGAGCTTTCTACTTGCAAAGGCGATGACTTTCTCCCGACCTTCTTGCTTTTGTGACAGCACCGCTCCTAGTCCCACATTACTGGCATCGGTGTAGAGGATGAAAGGTTGATGGTAATCTGGGTATGCCAGAACCTCTTCTCCGGTTAGTGCCTTCTTTAGTTGTTCAAAGGAGTCTTCCCTTTCGTCGTTCCACTGGAAAGGAGGGTTTCGGTTTGAAGGTTTCTTCGTCTGCCCTACCAAGGCGTCTTGCAAGGGTGCTGCCAACTTGGTAAATCCTTTTATAAATCTGCGATAGTAACCCACCAATCCCAGGAATTGCCTCACTTCTTTTGCGCTGGTAGGTCTCGGCCAATCCCTTATGGCGGTTATTTTCTCGGGATCCGGTGCTACTCCCTCCGAACTCACGATGTGTCACAGGTACTGTACCTTTGGCTTGAGAAGGTGACATTTGGATGGCTTGATTTTCATGCCATACCTGGATAAGGCTTCGAACACTTCTGCCAAGTCTTTTAAGTGTTGTTCGTAAGTCTTTGAGTAGACGATCACATCATCTAGGTACAGGAGGACGGTCTCGAAGTTCTTGTGTCCGAGGCAGCATTCCATCAGCCGCTGGAAGGTACCGGATGCATTGCAGGGTCCAAACGGCATGCGATTAAATTCACTTAGACCCATTGGTGTGGTGAATGCAGTCTTTTCCTTATCTCTCTCAGCCACAGGGACTTGCCAATACCCGCTTGTTAAGTCTAAGGTGGAAAAATAATTAGCAGATTTCAAAGCAGTCAAGGACTCTTCTATCCTAGGCAAGGGGTAGGCGTCTTTATGGGTAATGTTATTAATCTGCCGGTAGTCTACGCACATTCTCATAGTTCCATCTTTTTTTTTGACAATCACTAGAGGGGCCGCCCAGGGGCTACAGCTGTCTCTTATTACCCCGGCCTGTTTCATTTCCCTCAGCATATCTTTTGCACATTGATAGTGAGCGGGCGGTATGGGTCTATATCTTTCTTTTATTGGGGGATGGTCACCTGTGGGGATTGTGTGTTCTACCCCTTCTATCCGTCCGAAGTCCAATGGGTGTTTACTGAAGACTTGTTCATATTCCGTCACTAGCCTATACACCCCTTGTTTTTGATGGGTAGGTGTTGAATTTATGCCCACGTGTAGCTGTTGGCACCAATCCTCCATTTCTCCATCTGAGCCATTGCCTTCCACCTGACAGGTTGGTTCTAAGGGCTCAATGGTTGTGATGGCATTGTTGTCAACAGTATATAGCTTTGCCATTGTAGCATACCTTGGCAAAGTGACCTCTTCCTCTCCACAGTTCAAAAGTCGTACCGGCACTCGTCCCCGGTGTACCTCGACTATCCCTCGTGCTGTGAGTATAGTGGGCCTGCTGTCGGTGTACACTGGTTCTATTAAGGCTTGATAATCTCGTCCCTTAGTACCAATGGCTGCTCTACACCATACCAGCATTTCTGTTTTTGGTGGGATTACAATAGACGTTGGATCACTTACCCTCACACTGCCGACTTCTCCACCTGCAACTTCTACCTGTTGCCTTAACATCAATACTTTTATTTCCCTCCAGAGAACTCTCTGCTGGCAGGATTGGGCAGTTTCAGCAATTTGCTGTAAGACAGAAATGACTTCGGAAAAGCAGTTCTCTAACACATTCATTCCTATCAATACAGTTGGTTCACAGTTCCGCCGGTCAACATCAACAACAATTATACCCTGTTTCTTCAATTCTACTTTACCAATCTTTATGGTCATCTCCCTGAATCCTAGTTTCGGTATCAACTTACCATTACTGGCCCATATATCTAGTTCAACATCAGAGGGCCCTTTATCAATATCTGCATCAGCCCAGTACCTCTTATAAAGGATATACGGTATAGATGAAATCTGGGAACCTGTGTCCAGCAAAGCGTTGAGGGGAATTCCGTCCAGCACGATAGGGATAATGGGTCGTCCTCCGATGTACCTGTCGTGCCAGGGTGTTGGGCCTTGAAAGTTCATTCCTGCGAAGCGGCCCGCATTCACAGGGGATTCCCGTTTAAATCACAATCTCGTGCAAAGTGGCCTGGCTGCTGGCAACGGCGGCAAATGGGCTGTCCATCCGGTTGGTAGCGGTCGCGGGGTCGTCCTCTCCATGTCGGGTATCTCCGGGGTCTCATCCATGGAACATCTTCTCTACGGTTTGCCAACTCCATCTTGGGTCCTCTCATCTCCTGCATGGTTTTAGCCATTGAAGCAACAACATCAGTTAAAGAGTCAAGCTTTTGTTGAAAAGCCTCATTAGTACTGGGCCCCAGGGGCTTAGCAATGGCCCCGGACATAGCTGATGTCACTGGTACTCCATGTTGTTGAGGAGCCTCTGCCATGAGTTGCGCAGGCTCCTGATCCCGAGGTGCCTCTGCCAGCTGGAGACGTATAACGCTCTCCTTTAATTGGGCAAATGTCAATTCAGGGTTCTTAAATACAAGCATGCTCACATGCCCCCGGTGAGAAGGGGTGTAGAGTCCCTTAATAAATTGATCTCTTAGCAGTTTATCCGCTCCGGTATTAAAAATGGGTTCAGCCAGTGTAAGTGATTTAAGGGCTTCCTGCAGGTTTAAGGCAAAGTCTCTCACGCCCTCATTAACTTTTTGTTTGCAATTAAAGAATCGTACTTTAGCTTTGCTGCTGGCAGTGGTTTCAAATGTAGCTTTTAATCCAGCAAATATGCGTTCAACAGTGCCTTTTAGATCAGCTGCCCATGCTGTGACTTCTCGCTTAGCATGGCCACTTAACTGCATCATCAGGAGACTAACACGCTGAACTTCACCCACGGGGAACATGTCAAAATGGGCCAGCATCTTTTCTCTGAAATCGTCAAGGGTATTAGGCTCACCTTCATACATTGGAAGCCATGGGCCACCCGGGGTATATGGCATCAGCACCGGCATGATGGGCGCCACTCCTTGCACCGCTGCGCTACCGGACTCTCTATCGACACTCTGTCTTTCAGCTGCATTAGCGTCGCCGGATGCTGCGGCGTCTCCGTGCTGCGACATACTGTGCCCCCTTAGTTAATCCGGACCCTTCCGGTCCTCCGCTTCCGTCGGGATAGTGTAGATTCGTTCCGCTGTGCAGCAGGATCGATTTTCCCCCTTGCTCTGATGTCAGAGCGCTCAGCTTGGTGCCGCCCACAATGACACGCCCCCTGCTGCTCCTGCCGGCCGCGCGCTCTGTAATGGTGGATTCTGAAGTTTTTCAGTTAGACTGGGGCTGAGGTGATGGCGTAGCTCAATTAACAGTCTCGTGCCTAACGGTTATGAGGTGATTACCTCAGGGGATGGCGGCCATCTTTACTCCATTATAACCAATGGGGAAAAGTCACTTTCAATAGTTTTCAATGGGGAATGGATTTTTCTTTAATAAAGTCAATTTTCACAGTTTTGGGCTCCAATCACGGCACACAATACCCGGTATACGGGCTGGCTAGATCCTGTTCGTGACGCCAATTGTGACGCCCAGGAGACCGGGATACCCAGCACTGGACCAATGGGGTCTGTCTCTTGAGGGGGATGTCACAGGTGGCTTGACCCGGTGCTGTGGCCTCAGGCAATGCACAGTGTAAGGGGTATCGTGAGGGGACAGGCACTTACTTGATCAGCAGCAGGTTCTCCCAGCGGTGACGATCCCGATCCTGGATAGATGGCTATTGTCCAAATGAAAGACTGAGGCACTGAAACGTTTAACCAGTTTACTTTAACATAAAAGGATTTACAACCAGTCCTGTCACCGGAGTCTGTATGGGAACTCTGAGTTACTTTGACCCTGCCGGGGTCTTCGCCTCTTATTGTGCGCAATTTCTGTGTGGCCCTGCTGCTGTATGTGAACTGGCTGCCGGCCCAATCTGTCCCCTCTGGGTCCTGGTTCGACGGGCAACCCGAGTCCTTTTATCGGCTTACCCCCTCCGGGAGTACCGCTGAACTCTGTGTCTGTTGCTGCGTCCGGCCCTAGTGAAGCTGATATCACCTCACGTTTTTCCGGTTGCTGTATTATATATAATGAATACAGCCACGGATCCAGTATCCGTCTTTGCGCCTGTTCTGGGTAGTGATTAATGCTACCCGGTTCTCACAATGTCCCTTTTCTCTGTCCCTCTTCTCCTCAGGCCGGTGATTTGGGCCTGGAAACCGTCATAGGGCTGTTAGAAATTTAGCTGTATGACCTCTCACTATCAGCTCCTTAGCCCAACTGCAATTTCTTCTCTCAGACCAGAATGGATTAAGGGGAGTCTCTGGAGCTCCCCCTTCTGGCCGGAGGTGGTAGTGCAGTTTTGCTATCTTAATATTTGTGTTTAGTGTCAGTAACTATTTTTGTGGCAAATACCCCTAGGGGTGCCACATTTGCATGGCCGCACGGCCATGCGCTAGTATCAATTGTGTTTGGCTGTTGCCAGTGGATACTCTACCATTCAGTCATATGTGGAGAGTCTGTTTAGCTTTGGGGCTGTACACTCAGGCAGGCAGCTAGTGTCAGTGGGGGCAATTAGCCTTGGCTTAGCATATGGTTCCTTCATGTGTGCAGTTAGCACAGAAGAGTTTCAGAGCAAGCACAACCCTAGTTAGGGTAATAGTTTTCTGTGTACAGCACGACTCTGTGAAGCTACAGAGGTTGCTTACACTTCACACGGGGTGAGGTTAACCCACGTGTGAGCTCAGTGTCCATCCACCATTATTTAGCAGCAGGTATCTCTGCACGGTGGAACCTGGGCTGCGAATGCACCTCATATCTATCACTCATTACTCAGTGCGTTCGCTAGCCCTAATAACATGACTCTGTCTCCACTTTCACTGCTGGCACCAAAGAATCCTGACAGCTGTGTGAGAATTCAGAAGCCTGCAGTCACCAATAGCCTGCAGTCATCCTTTCGAAGGCTGCGTATTACTTGGTTGTTTATGGCGGCTACAACCTCTGACGCCATATAACTCAGCCATCTTAAGTTGGCCGAACAACAGCAGGAACACCTTCGTGCCAAGGGATTGTGCTACCATTGTAGTAGCACGGAACATATGATATGTATGTGTCCCAAAAAATTGGGAAACTCCAATGTTTATCGTCGGTAGGAGAGGTCTCCTTGGGTTAAAGTGATTCCTCTTCACCATTGATTCAGCCCATATTAATATCTTGTCTATCTGGTCACTGAGCAAGTTGAGCTTTGTGTAGGAATGCTAAGCACAGAGAAGATTGACTTCAATGTACTTCTTGGGATGTTGCACTCTTTTCTCCTGGGCCTTCCGTGGCTACATGTTCATGAACCTGTCCTAGATTGGAGATCCGGTGAGATTCTCTGATGGGGACAGTGGCTTTTTATGGTATGTCCCATGCGGTTGCAGGTGAAACCATCTAATCTCCCAGGTCTGACGTCTGCTTACTGGTCCTACATGGATGTCTTTAATAAGAAAGAAGCAGAGATGTTGCCTCCACATAGGCTGTATGATTGTCCCATTGATCTGCTCCTGGGATCCTCACCTCACTGAAGCCACATTTACCTGTTGTTGCAATCAGAGACCCCAGCTATGTCAGAATATGTAAATGAGAATCTGGTTAGTGGATTCATCCAGGAGTCTTCTTCTCCGGCAGGAACTGGCTTTTTTTTTGCTAAGAAGAAGGATGACTCTCTTCAACCATGTATCGATTATCGCGGTCTCAACCAGATCACTACCAAAAACAAATATCCAATGCCCTTGATTCCAGAATTTTTTGATTCCTTAAGAGGTGTCAGAATCTTCACCAAGTAGGAGGAATGTTTGCCTTGTCTTGCAGAGACTCAGAAAGAATTGTCTGTATGCCAAGAATGATAAATGTGTTTTTTAGCAGACCTCTCTGCCTTTCCTAGGATATGTCATCTCGGATATGGAGCTGAAGATGGATCTGGAGAAGGTGTCTTCCATTCTCCATTGGCCTTCTATTCAGCAATTCCTAGGATTTGCCAATTATTACATTTTATACTCCTTTCTTGTCTCAAATAGCTCCCATTTCTGGAATTATCTGCAAGGGTAACTTGTAATTTCTTTTCCAAGATTTTCTCAGCTCTCAAGCAAAATTACTCAATTGGCGACTTTGAGTTCTTGGCGGTCAAGATGGCCCTAATGGAATGGCATTACTTACTAAAAGGAGCAGTCCATCCTGTTGCCTTAAACACTGACCACATGAACTTGACCTACCTGAAACCTGTTCAAAGGTTGAATCCGCACCAAGCCAGGTGTTCGCTGTTCTTTGCCTGCTTTGATTTTGTTCAACATTTTCGTCCAGCTGAGAACGTCAAGGAAGATGCCCTCTCTAGGACCTTTTTACTTCCTGACCAAGAGAAAGAAAGAACTGCATAATATTGAATCCTCCAGAATGATGACTGTGGCATCGGTGAACTTGTCTCATATTCCTCCCTGAAAGACCTTAGTGTCGGAAACTGATAAGAAACGAGTTCTGCAGTGGAGGCACTCTTCTAACTTGGCTGGTCATGCCAAGCAGAGGAAGACTTTGCAACTCATTTCTAGTCATTATTGGCAGCCTACAATGATAGAGGATATTTGGGAGTATGTTTCTGCCTGCCCTTCCTGTGCTCGTAACAAGACCCCTAAGCATCTTTTGTTTGGGCATATTCTTCAATTTCCTGTTCTTTCAGCTCCCTGGCGGCACATCTCAATGGACTTCACTACGAACCTCCCTGTGTCCTCTCATTACTCTGTCATCTGGGTAGAGGTAGACTGTTTCTCAAAAATGCCTCACTTTACTCCACTGCCTGGTTTTCTGTCTGCTTCCAAGCTCGCTGATAGGTTCATACAGCACATCTTCCATCTTCATGGCTTTCGTCTCCACCTTGTGTCAAACAGAAGCATTCGGTTCACTTCTGGGTTCTGGAGAGATATATCTAAACTGTTAAATGTGAACTTGGACTTATCATCTGCATAAAATCCATAGTCCATTAGTCAGATGGAGAGTGTCAACCAAATCCTATCCAACTTTTTGTGGCATTTCATGAATGTGCGCCAAGTTGTTACCTTGGGCAGAAATTTTTTATAATAATCATGTAAGTGAGGCCTCTGTGAAATCATTGTTCTTCATTATTTATGGCCTCCATGGCCCCGCATGCACTCCACGTCTCTCCACTGCCATAGGCGTGGAGTGTATATTCTTTACCTTAATGAGCGGGGCCACGTGATCGCCAGAAGACAGAGCTGCTGGTGCCGGAACGAGATGCATCAGGGCACGCAGGAAGGCGGGTAGGATGTTTGTTTTTTTATATGAAACATGCATACAAGGATAGGGGAGCCATGCACAAGGACAGGGATAGGGGAGCCATGCATACAATGACAGGGACCAGGGAGCCATGTATACAACGACAGGGATTGGGCAGCCATGCATGCAATGACAGGTACCGGGGAGCCATGCATACGATGACAAGGACTGGGGAGCCATGCATACAATGACAGGGCCTGGTTAGCCATGCATACAACGACTGGGACGGAAGAGTCATGCATACAATCACAGGGATGGGGGAGCCATGCATACAATGACAGGGACGGGGGAGTCATGCATACAGTGACAGGGACTGGGGAGCCATGCATACAAAGACAGGGACGGGGAAGCCATGCATACAATGACAGGGTCGGGGGAGCCTTGCATACAATGACAGGGACGGGGAGCCATGCATACAATGACAGGGATGGGGGAGCCATGCATACCAGGATGGGGATGAGGGGACAATGCATACCCACATAAACTCGAGTCAATAAGCTTATACATATATCTATATATATATCTATAAAGAAAAAGTGCGTGAACAGGTGCTAGCTGCGATAGCTTCATTATATAGAAAAAGAAAACAGAGCAGAACTCTACAGGAGCTGAGATATATGCAAACACTGAAAACATTGAATCTAAACTGTGATATTATTCAGTAAGATGACCTTACAAAAATTAAGGTTCTTAGGGCCTAACTTGGCCAATCCACGTGTGCCCATCAATCACAGCAAGGTGACCTCCCTCTGATGGGTGTCTGTTCTACTGTACATACCTCTCTTGCACTATTAGCCTACAGATATATATATATATATATATATATATATATATATGGCTTGATCCCCTGTTTTAAAGACCCTAGTGATGACACTGCTGTCAACATTTAATAGTCATAGCAAATTTCAATCATTAAAGGTATCAATATAATGCAAATCATTATTTTAATGCAAGCTGTTAAAAAGTTCTGAATTTATAGAGAAGGGTCCCTGATTCAGTTGCCTCACCTCTATTTGGAGAACCTGTTTAATGCTAAATTACACAAGCAACACACTGAGCTGAACAGACAATGTGTAATACCTAGTTTCCCCTGTGGTGGTGCTGCAGAGAATTTAAACAATTTCAGGTTTGCCCATATATTACAGGAGAATACTATGGTACTAGCTTTTTGTCAAGAAACTCCATTAACAAGTAGGGATTATTCAAAGCGAAGAGCCCTTTAAAAATATTACCTTGGATTAACAACTAGAAAGTGCTGAATTTTACCAGCACCTAAGCTTTGTAACATTACTTTTTCAAGAAGCGTATTACAGTTAAGTGTCCCATGCTAAATTGATGACTAAAACTGGGTCTTTTGAAACACAATCATGGATTTAGATCCTGTAATTACAAAAAATACAATTTCATTTTTTTTCGAAGCTTGGGCTTTAAATGTTCTTTCTTTGATACCTTTTGAATCCTATATCTTTGTTATTATTTGTCTTAATTTCTGAAGCCAGCAAATTAAGGTTACATTTATCTGTTCAGAGGATGAAAGTGAAGGTGGTGCATGGCACAGGCTGCATTTTCCAGGAGCCAGGGGTTAATAAAAGAATACAAGGCAGGCCAGAAATAAGCGGGAGTTGCATGAGAAGAGTAATGAATGTTCAAAGCCCCAAGATGAACCTCTTCTACCAGTTCCATTTCTAAGTAGGTAAAGATCACAACAATGAAAAATGACTGCCCATTTGCAATCTATAATGAAACTGAGATGGTGTGAAGATGAATGAACAGAAGTTCAGTTAAATCTGCCATAAAGGAGCATGAGAAATAAACGAGCTCCCTCCCTAGCCCGCGTTCACCTAACAGTCCATTCTCTCACCAAGTAACTGTGAAATCACACTAAACCCCCTGATTTTTCCACAGAGTCTTGAGGAAGGACTAAATCCAATTCTAAAGTTTCACTTAATATATACAGCTGCTCAGTGAGATGTTAGGAGATGTTCGAGTATGTGGTGGGAACCTTCCCTGTAAAATAAGCCTGGACAACTGAGATTAATAGTTTGTTTTCTCAACAGCCATCACTATCTATGATCGCTTGCCAGAAGCTATCGTTCAGCCATTTCTCGTGTGGGAGACACAGCTGCGGACCTGTTTACTATGAAAAGATTCCTCTGTGCCAGGGTAGAAAGACAAAACATGTCCTGTATCTCTCTATCTTACATACAGTTTCTATGTATTTGAAGCAATATAAATAAGTCATTATTAAGAATGAACAGTAAAGAAATAAGGAATAAAATCCAGATAAATATGCACTAATCTTGTTTGGAATAAAAGCCAAGATTGGGCCAAATGATATCTGTCTCGTGTATGCTTATCTCTCTGCAGGGCAATCCATAGAAGAAAAGGGGAACCATCACAAGGATCCAAAATAGCCCACCACCGGTATAATGCTGGCTATCCCACAATCACATTTGACCATTGTACCAATTTTCTCCTCCCTGTTAAGTAACATTACTAATGTAAAGTAGGTACTGCAGTTCCATGGAGAAAATAATCGCTCACAGGTTTTCAAAATTTATAAGAAAAGCATATTTATTTTGTCTCTGGTACATAAGCTTTTGCATCTTTGGTAGAAAGAAAGTAGAGTTGGCTTCTCAAAGTCACAATCTTACTATTTTGGTTAAACTGAGGAGAAGTTTCTAAGTGATCTTGTGGTATTCATATTTCAACCCAATACAGAGATCTGGACTTTGCTGCAGGAAACAATGCTTCAATCACGAAGTAGTTATTCATTGATGACTGTACATGGAAAGATGCCGTACACCAGGGGTGTCAAACTGCATTCCTTGAGGGCCTCAGACCATGCGTGTTTTCAAGATTTTCTTTGCATTACACAAGGTGCTGGAATCATTCTGTGCAGGTGATTAAATTATCACCTGTGCAATACAAGGAAATCCTGAAAAAATGACCTGTTTGGGGCCCTCGAGGAATGCAGTTTGACACCCCTGCCGTACACAGAAAGGTGTGGTCAGGAATTGAGCTGGGGATCATTGTGAGGTAGTCAGGAAGTGACAGGTCAAGGTATGATTCAGATTCATGGTGATGGGCAGTAGCATAACTTGAAGCTTTTGGGCCCCAATGCAAAAACTCCTGCGGAGCCTTCAATTATTTCAAATGTTTAATAGTAATGGCCTTTTGATATGGGCTAAAGACACCTTTTGGGCCTCCTAGGCTCTAGGGTCCAGGTGCGATTGCACCCCTAGTGACAGGGTCAGGACTAGAGATGGGCAAACCCAAACAGTAAAGTTCGCCATCCATACCAAAAACTTACTCTTCGAGCACGGAAACCGAATATAGATTTCACCAGGAAGTCTGTGTTATTGTTCGGGTTCGGCTGCCCAAAACACCGGGTGTTTATCACGCTGTCATGTGTATGACAGCGCGGCAAACACCGCCTCTGATCTGCGGTGAAATCTTTCCCGCTGGTCAGAGAGCCATGCTGTCAAAAGACAGTGTGAGCTCTCAGCTGTGATCGGAGGTATAAAGTTTACCTCCAGTCACTGGTGTCAGCTGATGGGACTACAGATCCCATCATCTGACACCTGCTGCCGCTAATAACAGTTAGAGCAAAAGCGGCGGATGGGAATATTTATCTGCCGCTCCTGCGCTGTAAATAAATAATTTTAAAAAACCGACGTGGGTTTCCCTGTATTTTGGCTAACCAGCCAGGCGAAACTCACAGCTGAGGGCTTCAACCCTCAGCTGTCAGCTTCAGCAAAGCTAGTTATCAAGAATAGAGGAGTCCCCAAGATGTGTTTTTAATTATTTAAATAAATAATTTAAAAAAACAGCCTGGAGTCCCCTCCATTTTTGACAACCAGCCTTTCTAAAGCAGACAGTTGGGGACTGGTATTCTCAGGCTGGTGAGGGGCCATGGATATTGGCCCCACCCAGCGTAAAAATAGCAGCCCGCAGCTGCTCAGAAAAGGTACATCTATTAGATGCACAAATTCTGGCTCTTTGCCCGACTCTTCCCACTTGTCCTGTAGCGGTGGCAATTGGGGTTAATATTTGTGGGGTTAATGTCTCCTTTGTATTATTAGGTGACATCAAGTCCACGGCTTAGTAATGGAGAAGCGTCTATAAGACACCTCATGCATTACTAATCCTATAGTTATATGGTAAATAAAAACACAGCAAGAAAAAAGTCCTTTAACTGAAAGAAAGACTCCTTTTAATAATCTTAATTAAACCACACTTATGACCTCACCTAATACCTAATTCCACCGAAGTCGTCGATCTCCTGTAATAAAACTAAAATAAAAAAAAAACAACAATATACCATACCCATCTGTCGTTCTGCCCACGCCGCAATCCATGTCTGGGAGATAAACAGCTTTTAACCTGGACTTTGCCAAGATGCGACCATCCAGGCTGAGAACCACTGGAGACTGCAAGCGCAACCTCAGTGACCGGTGGTGACATCACTGAGGTTACATCCAGTAACTAAGGCTCCGTTCCCAGCCGGGTTGAACTGCGGTGACCTCGATAAGATCCCTGCTAGCATTGAGAGAATTGACATGACATGATGTCACCTGACAATGCAAGGATTACATCAACCTCACAAATTATTAACCCCACTTGCCACCGATACAGGGCAAGTGGGAAGAGCAGGGCAAAGCGCCAGAATTTGCACATCTAATAGTTGTGCCTTTTCTGGGCATCTCGGGGGGCAATATCCATGGCCCTTTACCAGCCTGAGAATACCAGCCCCCAGCTGTCTGCTTTATCAAGGCTGGTTGTCAAAAATGGGAGGGACCCCACTCCGTTTTTTAAAATTACTTTTCTAAATAAAAAATACGGTTTGGGGACCTCTCTATTCTTGATAAATAGACTCGCTCCTGCTCTCGCTGTTATTAGCGGCAGCAGGTGTCGGATGATGGGGGCAGTTGCCCCATCAGCTGACTCCAGTGACCCGAGGAAACCTTTACATCTCTGATCACAGCTGAGTGCTCACACTGTCTTTTGACAGCATGGGAACTGCAGCTCTCTGACCGGCGGGGATGATTTCACTGCCGATCAGAAGCGCTGTTTTGCAAAGTACAGTGCAGCAAACAATGGATATTGAGGCCCCCCTTCAAAAGAATGGGTTCTGGGTACTGTTCTGGTACCCGAACCTATACTTTTTGTAACTGTTTGGTCGAACCTGAGTATCCAGGTGTCCGCTCATCTCTAGTCAGGACTGAGAGGAAACAAACAAAGTCCAGTAAGGTATTTCAGGAACAAAACCCATGAATAATTAGGATGGAGCAAAAATGGGGTCCAGTAAGCCCTTTGAGAAACAGCCATGCCAGGCAAAAGGATTATGTGAGGGTAGGAATGGAGATGGCAGATATGGCAAAATGCCATTAGACAAGAAAGGTTTTTACCTTAAACACCTGACAAAGTCTAGAGACTGAAGACTGTTTCACATGGATGTTTGTGTTTAGGCAACCTGGCATGATAACATCCAAGAAGACCAACACAGCTGTCTAGAAGAGAAAAGGCTTTGGCTAGTGCAGGAAAGGTTGTAAGGAATGTTTAGGCTGCACAACAGGAGCACAATTGCCTGCATGAGTTCAGTGCTTGAACAGAGAGTGAAGAGGACCAAGTTTAGGTGGTGGTGGTGAGTGACAGACATTTGCAGGTTTAACCCCTTTATGACCGAGCCAAATTTTAAAATCTTACCAGTGTCACTTTATGTGATAATAACTCTGGAATGCTTCAACATATCCCACTGATTTGGAGATTTCTTTTCATGACACATTATACTTTATGATAATGGTAAGTTTAGGTCGATGTTTTGTGTTTATTTATAAAAAATATCAGAAATTTGACAAATGTAAACAAATTTGCAATTTTCAAACTTTGAATGATTATCCCTTTAATCCATATAGCCATACCATAGCAAAATGTTAATAATTATCATTTCCCTCATCTGCTTTAAATCAGCACTAGTGATGAGCGAGTATACTCGCTACTCGGGTTTCCCCAAGCATGCTCGGGTGGTCTCCAAGTACTTGGACGTGCTCGAAGATTTAGTTTTCGTCGCCACAGCTGCATGATTTGCGACTGCTAGACAGCCTGAATACATGTGGGGGTTGCCTGTTTGTTAGGGAATTCCCACATGTATTCAGCCTGTCTAGCAGCCGCAAATCATGCAGCTGCAGCAACACTGATCGTGGCTGATGCAGTAAGTTGACAGCTATAGTATACAGCCAACAGCTGCTGGATTGTCACCTGTATGAAGATGCTAGTCTCTTATATCTCAGGTCAGTAAAAAGATGTATTGGCCAGAACTTCAGCAAGGATACAAAAGGCCTATTGATTCTCTCTTGCTTACCTTTGAGACCACATGTTAATGACCTATGACGTACATTTTCATTATACCTTGCAAATTAAAGTATTAAGCTGGCTCAAGAGCTGAGCTTCATTCATACCGGCAGATGCTGTCTGTGTTACATAGCCCGCCACTGCCTATAGCTGCAGCAAAGCCATGGGCCTCACAGAAGAACCGCAATTTCACTATACACAATAATAATATGGCATTTCAGCATATACACTATAAGCGATCAAACGATCACATGTAACAGTT
This sequence comes from Ranitomeya imitator, assembly GCF_032444005.1. Taxonomy (NCBI): domain Eukaryota; kingdom Metazoa; phylum Chordata; class Amphibia; order Anura; family Dendrobatidae; genus Ranitomeya; species Ranitomeya imitator. Next base: position 556,400,530 of record NC_091285.1, read on the forward strand.
CTTTGGGGAGACTGAAAAACAATAAACAAACAAGTATGAGGCTGGTTTCACATCTGCGTTTTTTGCCGCAGCATTTGTGCCGCATATAAATGCATGTCGTGTTTTTCTATATTTAACATTAAAAATGCATGCTTTTTTTTGTTCGAGTTTTGCCACGTTTGACGATGCATGCGTCTTTTTGTCGCTTGCGGCTTGGCGCAGAAATGCAACATGTAGTAATTTTAGAGGCGTCTATTTGCCGCCAGGAAACGCATGCATTCGATTGCTCACGGTTTGCGTAAAAAAAGCATTGCTGTCTATGTAAATTCATCCGTTTTAAAGCACATGCGTTTGGTTGCGTGTTTGAACGAATGCGTTTCAATAGAGAAAAACAAGTCTAGACACTGATAAGCCACCCCCACCATCAAGGTGATAAAGGGATCCAAACCCTAACCCTAACCCTAAGCCACCATCAAGGTGATAAAGGGATCCAAACCCTAACTCTAAACCTAACCCTAACCCTAACCCTAGCCCTAACCCTAACCCTAACCTTAACCCTAGCCCTAACCCTAACCCTAACCCTAACCCTAGCCCTAACCCTAACTCTAGCCCTAACCCTAACCCTAGCCCTAACCCTAACCCTAGCCCTAACCCTAACCCTAACCCTAGCCCTAACCCTAACCCTAGACCTAACCCTAATGGGAAAATGGAAATAAATAAAAATTTTTAATTTTTTAATTTTTCCCTAACTAAGGAGTTGATGAAAGGGGTTTGATTTCTATTTATAAGGGGTTTTCTAGTGGATTTTTATGATTGGCAGCTGTCACACACTGAAAGACGCTTTTTATTCCAAAAAATATTTTTTGCGTTACGACATTTTGAGAGCTACAATTTTTCCATATTTTGGTCCACAGAGTCATGTGAGGTCTTGTTTTTTGCGGAGACGAGTTGACGTTTTTATTGGTAACATTTTCGGGCACGTGACATTTTTGATTGCTTTTTATTCCGATTTTTGTGAAGCAGAATGAACAAAAACCAGCTTGTGAAATTTCTCATCATGCGTACCAAAAGCGCAAACGCAGGAAAAAACGCATGTAAACACGTACAAACGCGGCGTTTTTTTAACCGCATGCGACAACGTATGCGTCTAAAAAATGCAGCGTTTGTACGCGTTTACATGCGTTTTTTTCACCACTTGTGGATGCGTTTTAAACGCTGCGGATTTAAATGCAAATGTGAAACCAGCCTAAAAAATAAAAAGTATATAAAAGTTTACATTACCACATTTTTTGCCCTTTCATACACAAAGAAATGTAAAGATGTATAAAAAATTTGATATCGTGTAAAAAAAGGTCAGACCTACCAAAATGTAACATTATTTAAATTTCAAAAAGCTAAAATTGCCATTTTTTGGTCTCTGCACTTTCTCAAAAATTGCAATCAAAATCTAAATAACTAACATATTCTATGTACTTTAAAATGGTATAAATAAAGACATCAGCTTAGGGTGCCAATAACCAGCCCTTACACAGATCCATCAATGGAAACTTCAGAATTTTTTTCACCGCTAAAATAATGTAAAAAAAGCTGGAAAAACTTAGTATCACTGTAAACATACTGAGCAGGAGAATCAAGTTGCCAGGTCATTTTTTCCACACAGTTAAAAACAAAACCCCAAATACGCTGGCAGAATTGCTAATTTTTCTCAATTCCAACACACTAGTTTTTCCCATTTTCCTGTACATTGCATTTTAAAATGAATAGTGTTATTGAAAATTGCAACTCGCCAAAACAAGTCCTCATATAGCTATGCTGATGGAAAAATAAAAATAATATGACTCTTGGAATAAAGGGAGAAAAATGAAAGAGCGAAAATGAAAAATTCCAGGGTCCTTAAGGGGTAATAATAATAATAATAATAATAATTTTTATTTATATAGCGCCAACATATTCCGCAGCGCTTTACAAATTATAGAGGGGACTTGTACATACAATAGACATTACAGCATAACAGAAATACAGTTCAAAACAGATACCAAGAGGAGTGAGGGCCCTGCTCGTAAGCTTACAAACTATGAGGAAAAGGGGAGACACGAGAGGTGGATGGTAACAATTGCTATAGTTATTCGGACCAGCCATAGTGTAAGGCTTGGGTGTTCATGTAAAGCTGCATGAACCAGTTAATTAATTTTTTTTTTTTTTTTTTTAATATAGGCCACACAGTGATCGTTAGGTTAATGCATTGAGGCGGTAGGCCAGTCTGAACAAATGAGTTTTTAGGGCACGCTTAAAACTGTGGGGATTGGGGATTAATCGTATTATCCTAGGTAGTGCATTCCAAAGAATCGGCGCAGCACGTGTAAAGTCTTGGAGACGGGAGTGGGAGGTTCTGATTATTGAGGATGCTAACCTGAGGTCATTAGCGGAGCGGAGGGCACGGGTAGGGTGGTAGACTGAGACCAGAGAGGAGATGTAGGGTGGTGCTGAGCCATGGAGTGCTTTGTGGATGAGGGTAGTAATTTTGTACTGGATTCTTGAGTGGATGGGTAACCAGTGTAATGACTGGCACAAGGTAGAGGCATCGGTGTAACGGTTGGTGAGGAATATGATCCTGGCAGCAGCATTCAGGACAGATTGGAGCGGGGAGAGTTTGGTAAGAGGGAGGCCGATTAGTAGAGAGTTACAATAGTCCAGACGAGAATGAATAAGTGAAACAGTAAGAGTTTTTGCAGAGTCGAAAGTAAGAAAAGGGCGAATTCTAGAAATGTTTTTGAGATGCAGGTAAGAAGAGCGAGCCAGTGATCGGATGTGGGGGGTGAATGAAAGGTCAGAATCAAGGATGACCCCAAGGCAGCGGGCATGTTGCTTTGGAGTAATGGTGGAACCGCAAACGGAGATGGCAATGTCAGGCAAAGGTAGGTTAGTAGAGGGAGAAAACACGAGGAGTTCAGTTTTTGACAGGTTTAGTTTCAGATAGAGGGAGGACATGATGTTAGAGACAGCGGTAAGACAATCACTGGTGTTTTCTAATAAGGCAGGCGTGAGATCAGGAGAAGAAGTGTATAGTTGGGTGTCGTCAGCATAGAGATGGTACTGGAAGCCAAATCTACTGATTGTTTGTCCAATAGGGGCAGTATACAAAGAGAAGAGGAGGGGGCCTAGGACTGATCCTTGAGGAACCCCAACAGTAAGGGGAAGGTGAGAGGAGGAGGAACCAGCGAAACATACAGTGAAGGATCGGTCAGAGAGATAGGAGGAGAACCAGGAGAGAACGGTGTCCTTGAGGCCGATGGAGCGGAGCATAGTGAGGAGGAGCTGATGATCCACAGTATCAAATGCTGCAGAGAGATCCAAGAGAATTAGCATGGAGTAGTGACCATTAGATTTAGCTGTTAGTAGGTCATTAGAGACTTTAGTGAGGGCAGTTTCAGTAGAGTGTAAAGAGCGGAAACCAGATTGAAGAGGGTCGAGAAGAGAGTTATCTGAGAGATAGCGGGTAAGACGGGAGTGGACCAGGCGTTCGAGGAGTTTAGAGATGAAGGGAAGATTAGAGACAGGTCTATAATTAGCGGCACAGTTTTGGTCGAGGGATGGTTTTTTAAGTAATGGATGTATGATGGCATGCTTAAATGAGGAGGGAAAAATACCGGAAGTGAGGGAAAGGTTGAATATTTTTGTTAGGTGAGAGGTGACAGCCGGGGAAAGGGACTGGAGGAAATGTGACGGAATGGGGTCACTGGTGCAAGTGGTCGGGCGAGAAGATGCAAGGAGCCTGCTTACTTCTTCTTCTGTAACTGGTTCAAAGTCAGAGAGTGAACTAGATGCAGTGGGGGAGGGAGGACAGTGCATGGTATGAAGAGATTGGGAGATGATTTCCTGTCGAATATGGTCAATTTTTTCTTTGAAGTAATTGGCCAGATTGTCAGCACGGAGATCCGTGGTTGGGGCCTGCGCTCTTGGGTTGAGTAGGGACTGGAACGTGTCAAAGAGACGTTTAGGGTTATTGGACAGGGAGGTGATGAGGGTGTTGAAGTAGGTTTGTTTGGAGAGGTGAAGGGCAGAATTGTATGTCTTTAGCATGAACTTATAATGGATGAAATCTTCGGGTAGATTAGATTTTCTCCACAGACGTTCTGCGCACCTGGAGCACCGCTGCAGGAAACGTGTTTGCAGCGTGTGCCACGGTTGTTGCCGTCTGTGCCGAGTTGTTTTATGTATAGGAGGAGCAGCTTCATCCAGGGCACTTTGCAGGGTTTCATTGTAATGCTTCAGAGCAGAATCAGGACATGAGATGGAGGAGATTGGGGCCAATGAGGACTGCAAGTTCTTCATAAGTTCCTGGGTGTTAATGGCCTGTATGTTTCTATAAGTGTGGAAAGTGGGGGTGACCTGAGCGGGATGGCAGTTCTTGGTAGAGAATGAAAGAAGGTGGTGGTCAGAGAGTGGGAGAGGGGAGTTTGTGAAATCATCCACTGAGCAAAGCCGGGAGAAGACCAAGTCAAGGGAGTTTCCATCTTCATGTGTTGGCGAGTTAGTATGCTGCGAGAGGCCGAAAGAGGAGGTTAGAGCCAAAAGGTGAGAAGCAGATGGGGAGAGGGGAGAGGCAATAGGGATGTTGAAATCACCCATGATAAGGGTGGGGGTGTCACAGGAAAGAAAGTGTGGAAGCCAGGTGGCAAAGTGATCCAGGAACTGATGAGAGGGGCCGGGAGGACGATACACCACCACCACTCGCATGGAGAAGGGGACGTAGAGTCTGACCACATGGACCTCAAAGGAAGGGAAGACAAGTGAGGGTACTTGGGGGATAACTTGGAAAGTACATTTTGGTGAAAGGAGCAGACCAACGCCTCCACCTGCTCTGTTGTCCGATCTTGGGGTATGAGAAAAGTGTAGTGCACCATATGAAAGAGCAGCAGCAGCGGTGGTGTCTGACTGCTGGATCCAGGTTTCAGTAAGAGCCAGGAGATTAAGAGAATTAGAAAGGAAGAAGTCATGGATGAAGGAGAGTTTATTACACACAGAGCGAGAATTCCAAAGGGCACAATTCAAAGAGACAGAAGGCATGCAGGGAATATTAATAAGGTTAGAGGGGTTTCTGGGTGTAGCAATTGGGAGGTTTGACTGGCTATAACATGGGGGGCCGGGGTTTGGAGAGATGTCTCCAGCAACTAGGAGGAGGAGGATCGAAAGAGTGAGCAGATGGTTAAGTGATTTGTGAGAGCGTCTCTTGTGTTGGATGGTGGGACTGAATGGATCTGCGCTGCTAAGCAATGTGAACAGAGCATGAGTGCTATACATAGGAGAGGCAAGGACAGAGGGGCCGATATGGATGGAGTGTAGAGAGTTAATGCGAGGGCGGTGAATGTGAGTGAATGCAGCAGCCAGGATATAGAATATGCAAATAAATATGGTGAGTATTTGTGTTGTTTCAAGTGAATAGGGAATAGATTTAGATTGTCTTACCTGTCTCCTGCCCTGTCTAACTGCCATGTTATAACTGCCGAGTACTTAGAAAAAAAAGTACTTTGAATAAAATTAATTATCCTTTTAATTATCTTCTCTAAAACATTTTTTTTTAAATTTCATCTTGGTTCTAGATTCTGACTTAATGCATTTCTAATTATATATCTTTATGGTAACCTAACATCTCCAAAAATGCTATTAGGCTCTTCATCTACACATATTGTGGTTAACCCATCAAACCCATACCTGCACATTGTGGTAATCTGCAAGTAAATAGCATTTAAATCATATCTGATTGTCTTACTGGAGCAGTGGCTACAGAAAGCAAATTAATTTATAATCTCCCATGCCTTGGTCAATTCTCTGAGAACTGAATACCTTGTACCTCAGAGTTTTGCAGTTCTAGAATATAATAGCACTGAATGATAATGGGTTCCTGGTCTCTTCACATTTGAATCTTTTCAAATCTATGGCAGCTAAAGTACGTCTTTTTTATCAAAACTGGGTAACTGGGTGTTATGGACTGATGAGATGAGAGTGATTCTTGTTGGACCAGATGGATGAGTCCAGTGGGCAGAGACTTCCACTTCAATCCAAACACAAGCAATGTGGAGGTAGGGTACTACTATTATGGGCTGGTAATTGGACCTTTTCAGGTTGAAGATGGACTCAATATCAACTCCAAAACCTTCTACCAGTTTTTAGAAGACAATTCCTTCAAACAGTGGTACAGGAAAAAGTCTGCATCTTTCCAGGAAACTATCATTTTTATGCAGGACAATGCTCCATTGCATGTATTCAAGCAGTCCACGTATTTTCCAGCCATTTCTTGGCCCAGTCTTAATATTTCAACTTATGTGTCTTGTTCAAGGGTGATCTGGTTTCAGCCTCCTATACACTGACAATGTCTGTGAGAACTTAACACTTTGAACTAATGGGAACTCCAGGGAGGTTGCAGTTCAGGAATAAGGACTGAAGGATATTTGGTTCTTGTTTGATCCACACAGGATTCTTTACAAATATTTGCCAGTCAAGTTGTCTTTTTTTCTCAAGATGTTTTTTTAACCCTGTTGACTATTTGAGACAAAACGTTTGATGGTTCTGTGATCACTTCCTATTATCTTAGCAATTTCGAGAGTGCTGCATCTCTCTGCACGGCTTTTAGCAGCTTCTGATATTTAAAAGTCAAATAAATTTCTTTGTTGACCAGGAAAAAATAGCTGCCTAATAATTCTATGCACCTTAGCAAAGGATATTAAAATCCTTAGGCCACAACCTTATTACACAAATACACATCACCGAAAAGTCTTCAAACTAATAAGCATTCAAGTTTATACAGCTGGGGGTCAGAAAATATGCATAAAAATGTTGATATGGTCCAAATGCTTACTTGACTAATATTTCTAAACACAGTGTAATGTCCCAATATTTGGCTACCATGTAGTGTAATGGCCCCCTCTTTGGCCTCACTTTAGTATAATGTCCCCTTTTTGGCAGTACTCATATAATATAATATCTGACTCTTTAACCCCTATACAATGTAATGTCCTATCTTTGGCCCCCATGTAGTATAATTCCTCCTCTTTGCCTCTTTGGCCCCCATCTAGCATAGTAGCATAAAGTCCTCCAATTTGACTTGCATTAAGTATAATGCCCCCATTTATGATAATATCTCCCTCTTTGGTCCTCATTTATTATAATATCCCACTCTTTATCCCTAATTTAGTATAATGTCACAATTTTTGTCACCCATCTATCTATATAATCGTCTAAGGGGCACTTCCGTCTGTTTGTCGGTCTGTCTGTATGTCTGTTTGTCTCTCTGTCATGGAAATCCCAAGTCGATGATTGCCCGGCACAGAGATTATTCTGCGATCATCCACCACTGTTGTCTTCCGCGGGCGCCCAGGTTTTTTTGCATTGATGAGTTCACCAGTGCTTTCTTTCTCAGGATGTTCCAAACTGTAGATTTTGCCACTCCTAATATTGTAGCAATTTCTCGGATTGTTTTTTTCTGTTTTCGCAGCTTAGGCTAGGTTCACATTGCGTTAGTGTAATCTGTTTAGCGCATACGCTAACGGAATGCGCTAACGCAATGTACAAAAAGGGATTGCGTTTAGCGATCCCGCTAGTGCTGATGCCCGATCTGCGCTAGCGAGAACGGACCCAAAAACGCTGCAAGCAGCGTTCGAGGTCCGTCAGAAAATAACGGGATAACGCATGCCAAAAATGGCATATGTCAGCGATGCGTTAGATACATTGCGGTCAATGGGTGCGCTCACGGATCCGTTACATTGCGTTAGTGGCGCTATGTAACAGATCCTGTTAGCGGACTGCCACTAACGCAATGTGAACCCAGCCAGGATGGCTTGTTTAACCTGCATGGAGAGCTCTTTTGACCACATGTTTACTTCACAGCAAAACCTTCCAAATGCAAGCACCACTCCTCAAATCAACTTCAGGCCTTTTATCTGCTCAATTGAGAATGGCATAACGAAGGGATTGCCCACACCTGTCCATGAAATAGCCTTGGAGTCAATTGTCCAATTACTTTTGGTCCCTTTAAAAACAGGGTGGCACATGTTAAAGAGCTGAAACTCCTAAACCCTTCATCCAATTTTAATGTGGATACCCTCAAATGAAAGCTGAAAGTCTGAACTTCAACTGCATATGAATTGTTTTGTTTAAAATTCATTGTGGTAATGTCTATAACCAAAATTAGAAAAATATTGTCTCTGTCCAAATATATATGGACTTCACTGTATACTACGTGGCTGCTATATACCACGTGGCTGTGCTATATACTATGTGGCTGCTATATACTATGTGGCCACTACATACTATGTGGCTGCTATATACTACGTGGCTGTCTGTGTTATATAGTATGTGGGCTGTGTTATACACTATGTGGCTGTGCTATATACTACGTGACTGTGCTATATATGCTACGTGGCTGTGCTATATACTATGTGACTGTTATATACTACATGGCTGTGCTTTATTCTACGTGGCTGCTATATCCTGCGTGGCTCTGCTATATACTACGTGGCTGTGCTATATACTACGTGGCTGCTATAAACTACATGGCTGTGCTATATACTACGTGGCCTATCCTGCACCCTGAACCCCCCACATCCAGCGCCCCGAACCCCTGACATCCTGCGACCAATCAGCAACAGACGCAGTCCAGATGCGAACTGACTCAGGATTTAAACCACGCTTTGCTGATTGGTCGCACCCAGCCTCGACCAATCAGCGATATTGGTGCGGGATTTAAATACCGCTTCAGTGATTGGTAGCTCACGGCCGGCCGTGACCAATCAGCGATATTGTGTCCAAAACAACTCTTCCGGTCCCTGGCTTGCCTCGTTCCTGCACCTGATCATACCAAAAGGTATATAAACTGCTATTGATCATTTTATCTACATTTTCCCCTGACGAAGCCATCCTTGCAACGGCGACACGCGTTGGGCTCCTCCCCATGCTGCTTTCTGCCTGATCTCACCTTCCCCCGGCTGCAGCACCTCTATTTCAGCTGTGTTATATGTGAGTTCTGCTGATTCTCACTTATTCGAGGCTGTGGTCGTGGATTTTGGCACAGCTTTTCATCCAGAACTCCCTGTTTCATGTGACTTGTGGCCTCTGGTGCAATACTTACCTCTCTTTGCTGTCCTCTATGCTGCTGTCTTGTGACCACTGACAGTATAATCTTGCGTCTGCATAGAGGTATTTCTGGTATATTTGCCTTAGGGAGTGTTGCTTCATGGTTGGTTTTATCGGTGGTTATTGCCCATCGGTTCTATACCTTTCCGGGGTGTGTGTTTATGGTGTTTTTTATATTCTAGGTCGTTTTTTCATTATGACTATGCATATTATCTTTGTATCTTTACTATATATATCATGACCTTTTGTATTTTGGCAGTAGCACTGGGGATGTTGTTGTATACATGTATTTTTTAAGTGTTTTTACATTTTTGTATCAATAAAAGTTTTGCCTCTTTATATATAATTATATAGCGGTGTGCTCTCTTTTGGAGTGGTTCTCTCTATCCATTTTTGTGCAATCAGCGATATTGGCGCTGTATTTAAGCACCACTTTGGTCATTGGTCATGCCCGGCCGCGACCAATCAGCGACAGACACAGTCTGGCCGCGAATGGGCGCCGGATTTGAACCACGCTTCGCTGATCGGCCAGCCGGGCACAACCAATCAGCGATATTGGCGTGGAATTTAACCCCCACTCACAGCGTGACGTACATACTGTGAATACATACATATTGTAGAATACCTGATGCATTAGAATCGGGCCACCATCTAGTATAATATAATGTCCCTTGTTTTGCCCCACATAGTATAATGTTCCCTTCTTTGTCCCCATATAATAATAATAATAATAATAGGAATCTTTATTTATATAGCGCCAACATATTCCCTCTTTGACCCCATTTAATGTAATGACCTCTCCCTTGGCCCTCATTTTTTGTATTCTCCCTCTCTATGTCATGTAATATCCTCCTCTTTGTGTCACAAATGTGTCACATCAACCCGGCCGATCTGCGTGTAGAGGATCTCTGCATATTATGAATCGAAGATCTTCCATTTAGCCTCTGTTTTTGGGTCCTATATAAAATTAATTTGGTTTCCGTTGTTGCTAAAGAGGTTAATGACCCTTTCTATGCTGGTCAGAAACTTGCAGCTCCATTTTCAGCTGTTTCTGATTGGGTCATTACCTTCCTATAAAACCTGGCCAGACCTCGCTGTCTTGCCAGTGAAAGCTCTGGTGTCTTGCTCTTTGGAAATGCTGTGATGATTAGGAGTTAGCAAAGAAGAAAAAAAGCCAGCTCACCAAGTAGCCACCGCAGGAGCACGGAACCCAACGCTGATCCACGCGGTCATCTCATGAAGAAAAGAAAAAATCGTTCCAGCTCCAAATAGTAAAATCCAAATTCCAAAACAACGGTGGACATATGCTCTACATGTGCATATCAGGACACGAGCGACGCGTTTCGATCCTACACGGATCTTTATCAAAGCTTTGATAAAGATCCGTGTAGGATCGAAATGCGTCGCTCGTGTCCTGATATGCACATGTAGAGCATATGTCCACCGTTGTTTTTATATTGGCTTAATAAAGTTGGAATTTGGATTTTACTATTTGGAGCTGGAACGATTTTTTCTTTTCTTCATGATTAGGAGTTCCCTGTTGCTTTTGGAGATTCATCTTGCTATGCTGTGTGCTTAAGCTAACTGCAGACAAGTTGTTGTGGAGGTGTCCTGTAGTACGTGTGTGTTTATCTCCTACTCACGTTTAGTTTATTCCTCCCTGTCCCTATTCTCCTCCCTTGAGGAGACTATTGATCGATAGTGATTTAGTATGATAAAAAATTTCTGTTATCCTTGTTTTGTCTTTTATGTCTTGTTCACATTACATTTCTGTCCCAGGCTTTATGGGTTGGGGGTGAAGACAGACCAGTGATTAGCAGAAGCATCGTGAGGTCGAAGACTTGGGCCTCTCTACCATCAAGAGTACCCCCTGGACAGGAATAGTTACAGTCTCAGTTCCAAAGACAGGTTGAGGCCCCTCTCCCCTACCTAAGACCATCATAGAATGGCATTTTCACTGGCTCTACATTTTTGCACCTTGAAGACACAAAAAGAGCACAGCGAGGTCAAAAATACTCTGTTGTAAAGAAGTCACAGTAAATGAGCAAGTGCTAGTCAAAAAATGAAAAAAATACAGGGTATTTAGTTAATACGTTTTTTGCAAAAAAATGTACATTAAGCTGCTCCACCAATCGCCAAGGTATACCCATAATGGAGCAGTCCTATCTAATGTATATAATCCCTATCTGATGTATTTAAAAAACCTGATCATCTGTATAGTACCTGTATAAGCAGGGTTCAGAGAGAAAATATCCATGTGGACATGCACGATGGAACAGCTTTAGTGCAAATGGCCCACAGAGGAGTGGTGGACTCCCCAGTCTTGTAGAAGCAAGAGAACAATTATAGAACCAAAAACACATGGGCTACTTGCACAGTGAACAAGTCTGTAGAAACCTGTTCACACCACCAAGATCCCATTGTAGTCCTTACAAAACAATTGCAGGCCCTGTCAGTTGAAGTGTCAGACCTGCAATCTAGGGTCGTTCAGCAGCAGACTGTTGGTCTGGTGGGACGTCAGGATAAACTAGAACCTTGCTCATCTGGGACTAGAAGCAACGGGGTGGGATTGTTATTTCTCTTCTTCAAGGAGATCCTCAATCCTGGGCCTTTTCACTTCATCAGATTCAATGTCTCTCTGGTCTGTTGATGAGTTTTATGAGGCTGTAGACCTGTGTCTTCCATGCTGAGTCTAAGCTACATAAGCTCCAGCAGGGATACTAGCCAGCAGAGGAATTTTGCTCAGAGTTCCATAGATGGGCTACTGACACCCAGTGGAATGATCCTGCTTTTAGAAGTCAGTTTTGTCGGGTCCATCTGAAAGATTAAAAGATGCACTAGCGTGTTACAAAACTCCTGAGTCATTGGAGGCTGCCATGGCTCTAGCCATACGCATTGATAAATGCCTCAGGGTTAGGCCTGTTGTGACTCTGCCCCATGAAACCTAGATTCTCCCTGTGTGCTCTGAGGAAATGATGCAGTTAAGAGGGGCCTCCCCTTAGTATGAGTTTCTTTTGGTTCGCAAAAAATGGGGTTGTTTTTTTCGAAAGTCAAAAGGTGCATTTCATTGGGGTCTGACGTTCTTTGCCAAAAGCACAAAAAGCTGTCTGAAAACTTCTTACCACAAGATCTGTGGGGATAACAACCTGGACATATACAGCTCTGGCAAAAATTCAGAGACCACTGCAACATTTTCAGTTTGGCTGATTTTTTTCTTTATAGATATATCTTTGAGTAAAATATAAACTGTTCTTTTATTCTATAAACTACTGACAACATGACTCCGATGTTCCAAGCAATAAATTTTGTATTTATTTTCTGAAAATGAGAAATGGTCAAAATTACAAAAAAAATAAGTTCATAATCATTTAGAAACACCAATACAAATGTTTAAACTCAGAAAGAGTTCAGTAATCAATATTTTGTGGAATAACCATGATTTTTAATCACAGCTTTCATGCATCTTGGCATGCTTTCCACCAGTCTTCCACACTGCTTTTGGGTGACCTTATGCCACTCCTGGTACAAAAGTGTAAGCATTTCTTTGTTTGATAGCTTGTGACTATCCATCTTCCTCTTGATTACATTCCAGAGGTTTTCAATGGGGTTCAAGTCTGGAAATTGGGCTGCCCATGACAGGGATTTAATGTGGTGGTCCTTTATCCACGTCTAGATTGACCTAGCTGTGTGGCATGGTGCATTGTTCTGCTGGAAAAACCAGTCCTCTGAGTAGGGGAACACTGCCTGAGCAGAAGGAATCAATTGTTTTTCCAGGATAACCTTGTATACGGCTTGAGTCATATGTCCTTCACAAAGATTAACCTGCCCAATTCCAGTCTTGCTGAAGCATCCCCAGATCATCACGGATCCTCCACCAAATCTCACAGTGGGTGCAAAACACTGTGGCTTGTACGCCTCTCCTGGTCTCCCTCTAACCATTAGATGACCAAAGCTGAAAATTAGACTCATTAGAGAAGATTACCTTACTCTAGTCCTCTATGGTCCAATCCTTACGGTCTTTGGAAAATTTCAGCCTGGCTCTCCTTTGCTTCTCATTGATGAAAGGTTTTTTTTTTATCTTAAATGACCTGAGTCCTGCCTCTAGGAGCCTGTTACGAACTGCTCTTGCTGTGCACTTCACCCCAGCTGCCATTTGCCATTCCATTTGTAGGTCACTTGATGTCATCCTGCGGTTGCTGAGTGACATTCAAATAAGATGACGTCATCTTGGTCAGTGGAGAGTTGTTTTTGACCTCTCCCGTTCAGTAGCTTTGTTGTCCCCAATGTCTGCTGTTTGACCTTGTTGTAAAGAACTGCCATCTTAGAAATTTTAAGGATGGAGGTAACATGACGCTCACTGTGGCCCTCTGCTAGTAAAGCCAGAATTGAGCCCTTCTTTTCCTCACTCAAGACTTTTCTTTTCAACTCCTTTGGCATGGTTAAAAGTTATTTTTTCATTCCAATTACTTTTGGGATATTATTAGCGCTTGTTTTGCCATCCTGCTTGTCCTATTGCAAGAGGATTGTGAACACCACAGCAGTGTTTTTTATACTTTCCTTCATTAAATAAGATTTGCTTCAGATGATCACCTAATCAGAAGCACATTAACTGGAATGAAGTGTACTCTAGTTAGAATTCAACTGACACTGACACTGGAATGAAATGGCTGTCATACATGTAGAGAAGCAGATTTTTATAAAACTGGGCAGTGGTCTCTTAATTTTTGCCAGAGCTGTATATCTCCTCCACATGTGTATCTCAGTTTTTCTTGCCCGCAGAAGTGGTTATCAGTATGAAAACTGAGAAAATATCTATCCGCTTGGATAGTGGGGTGGGAGCCAATATGGTGAATGCTTTGTTCACATGGGACCTTGATCTTTGAAGCAGTACTCTGGCAAAGCCCAACTAAATTTTTGCAATTTATTCTGCACCTCTTGGTCAGGGAACTCTTTTCTTGCTATATCTTGGAATGTTTTCCTACTCCTATTGTTTTGGATCCTCCCTGGTTGACGAGGCATAATTCGGTCATAGACTGGCAGGACAGAGAGATAATTAAGTGGAGTGATTTTTGCAAAAAACGATTGCCCAGATGTTGCTATTTCTAGTGTCTCCACTAATAACATTCTATCTTTCCTGTCTGATTTTGAAATGTTGTTCTCTGCAAAGAAGTGTGAAGAACCGCCTCTCCATCATGTGTATGACTGTCCTGGTATTAAAAGCGTCAAAGTGGTAGCATTGTCTGGGAGTTTCTCTGGGCATAGGAGTACAGTCTAAGCTATTACAAGATGGGGTTGTCGTCTCTGCAGTGTGTTCTTAACTTGAAGGTGAGGCATTAAAGGCTCAGGGGGATGCCCCTGCTGGTCCATCAGGGAAATTGTTTGTACCTGTACATCTGCATCTTAAAATTGATGGCCATGGTTGTGTAAGGATAAAGTTGACTTTGTGCATTTGTGTTGGCTCTGTGCGCATTTCAAGACCCAACATGCTCATCCATCTGGGGCTCTTTTATAATTAATCATTCCAGAATGACCCTGGACTCCTTTGTCCATGGACTTCATTACGGATCATCCTTCGTCCTCTGATAAAACCATTATCTTAGTTGTGGTAGATAGATTTTGTACAATGGCACACTTTATTACTTTACCTGCTCTCCCTAACGCTAATACACTGGCTCAAGTATTTGTCACTGATATCATGAAGCTTTATGGGGTGTCAGATCAGGAGACCCAATTTGTATCTAAATTTTGGAGGACAATTTATGCTCGCTTAGGGATGCATCTATCCTTTTCTTCGGTGTTCCATCCTCAAACTAATGGCCAGACTGACTGCCTAATCCAAAGTTTGGACACTACCCTCAGATGTTTTGTGTCAGATAACCAGGAGGATTGGTTTTCTTTTCTACCACAGGCTGAGTTTGCATTAAATAATCGTCGTAGTGAGTCCACTTGTAAGTCACCATTTTTGCCGCATATGGCTTCCATCCACAATCCTGTGCCTTCTTTAAAGATGAGTCTTCAGTCTTTTTCTTCACTCTCATTGGTATAGGAAGGGGTTCAGAATAATTTCAAGATCATGGGGGACAAATATAAACGAATAGCTGATAAAAAAAACTATTGTCAGGTCCTGACCTGGGGTTGAATGATTTAGTATGGCTGTCCACCAAAAATATTAAACTGAAAATTCTGTCATGGAAATTAGGTCCTAGGTTTATTGACCCTTATAAGGTGGTCGCCGTAATCAACTCTGTAGCTTATTGTCTTAAGCTTCCGCCGACTCTCATGATCCATGATGTTTTTCACAGGTCTTTGCTTCGAAAATTTCTTACGCCCATGGACCTGTCACCTTTACTGCCATTACTCGTTATTTTTGGAACTTCCGGTAGTGAAAATCATTGACTAATGTATGGTTTGCTGCTTTGTACAGTACATGGTACATTGGAAAATATGTGGTCCGGAGGAGAGAAAGTAAATGCTGGCATCTGAGGTTAATGTTACGGTCCTTTCATTTGGTCCATCTGAGTAAACCATTCCTGGGGCCCCTCGTAGAAGGGAGGTACTGTCACGAGTGTGTCAGGTCAATCTGGGGGTAAAAGATCTCTGCATATTGTGAATTGCAGATCTTCCATTTAGCCTGTGTGTTTTCGTCCTATATTAAATTAATTTGGTCTCCTTTGGTGCTGAAGAGTTTAACGACCCTTTTTATGTTGGTCAGAAACTTGCAGCTCCATTTTCAGCTTTTTCTGATTGGGTCGTTACCTCTTCCTATAAAACCTGGCCAAACCTTCTCTGTCTTGTCAATGAAAGCTCTGCTTCCTTGCTCTTTGGAGACGCTGAGCTGAATAGGAGTGGTGATGCACCCTCTGCTGGATGTCCTTCGAGCGTGGGAAAAAAATCAGAAAAGTTCCCAGGCTCAAGTTCATATGAGGACAACCAGCAGAGGGCGCATCACCACGAATGAAGGTAACTACAGGTCATTGACCTACTTTACATTCATTCGCTGGGGTTTTACAGCCAGGAGCACAGCTGCATTATAGCAGAGCTCCCACCTGTAAAAAAAAATTAACCCCTTCAGATGGATTTACATCGTGGGACGTGACAGATCATCGGAAGGTATGAGATATTGTTGTTTTTTTATTTTTCCTTTGTTACAGAGCGAGGGTCTTCAGGTGGATTACCAGGATAATAAAATATTCCAACAACCTGTGTTTTTATTTCATTAAAAGACTTTATGATAATGTTTTTGTGTTTTCTTAACCATTTCAGACTATTGGATTAATAATGGATAGGTGTCAGAATTGACGCCTCTCCATTATTAATCTGGCTTAATGTCACCTTACAATAGCAAGGTGACATTAACCCTTCATTACCCCATATCCCACCACTACACGGGAATGGGAAGAGAGTGGCCAAGTGCCAGAATAGGCGCATCTTCCAGATGTGCCTTTTCTGGGGTGGCTGGGGGCAGATGTTTTTAGCCAGGGGGGGGGCAATAACCATGGACCCTCTCTAGGCTATTAATATCTGCTCTCAGTCACTGGCTTTACTACTCTGGCGGAGAAAATTGCGCGGGAGCCCACGCCAATTTTTTCCGCCATTTAACCCTTTAATTTAATAGTTAGTGCGCCCAAATTTTGCACTTACACACTACTAACATTAGTAGTGTGGAATATACAAAAAAAATTGGGATATGACATGGCTTACTGTATGTAAACCATGTCTCATATCATGTCGGGTTTAGGAAGGAGATAGAAAAGCCAGCAATTGAATTACCGGCTTTTAAGCTATCTCGCGCTGGATGAAATATTAATATATATACATATATGTGTCTACTGACATATATATATATTGTAGCATGGCTAAAGGGTTTGTAGTCGATGGGAGGTATGTGCCACATAAGTGCCTGGTTGCTGTAATGTAGCCCGGAGTATTCCTTTCTTGCACATAATCTTGTATATGTGTTTCAGGACCTGTGGTAATGTCAGACCACATGGCTAATCATGTGATGGGTTACTGGGTGGGGTTAGCTCTTTATAAGACTGGCTAATCCTTTACACAGCAGATATGTGTGGAGGTGAAACCCTCCTGAGTGTGTTACGGCTTCAGGACTGAGCCGGATGAACTGGACACTTGCTTTTCTTTGCCTGAACCAAAGGCCCATTTTGCTTTCTGTTATTTGCCACATGGTTTATGAAGCAATAAACCCAGTGAACTTTAAAGGAACACGTCTCCTGAGTGTCAGCCGTCGCAGCTGAGTGAGTGAAATCCTTACAATTGGTGGAGACGTGCGAGCAGCGTTCCCAGCGGAGACGTGAGTTTATTTTTGAATGTCCTGGGTCAAGGCTGTTGCAAGCCAGCAAGCATTGCCGGAGAAAATGGAGGACCTGCTGAAACACTTGGTCCAGATGCAGTCACAGCAGGAGAAAAGGCAGAGCCAGCAGGAGCAAAGGCAGCAAGAGACCAACAGGCTGTTGATGCAGCAGATACAACAGAGCCAGCAGGAGCAACGGCAGAGTCAGCAGGAGCAACGGCAGCAGATGCAGCAGAGCCAGCAGGAGCATCAGCAGCAGATGCAGCTTCTGGCAACCGCCATCCAGGGCAAGGCGAGCGCCCCAACCCCAGGTTTGGCTGATGACACCCACGTCCGGAAGACGGTAAGACGCGCATTGCAGAAAATGACTCCCGGGGATGATGTTGAGGCCTTCCTGACGGTGTTTGAGAGGGTCGCTGAGAGGGAAAAACTTCCGCCAGAGCAGTGGGCAGAGGTACTTGCGCCATACCTGACGGGAGAACCCCAGAAGGCGTACTATGATTTGACCTTGCAGGATGCCAAAGAGTATCACAAATTGAAAGCCGAGATTCTCGCACGTTTGGGGGTGACACTGACTGTCAGGGCACAGCGAGTTCACTCCTGGGGCTATCACCGGGACAAACCACCTCGTTCCCAAATGTTTGATCTGTTGCACCTGGTCCAGAAATGGCTGCAGCCAGAATCCTCTGCGCCTGCACAGATGGTAGAACGGGTGATGATGGATCGGTTTGTCCATTCCCTCCCGAGGCCTATACAGTCTTGGGTTGCCCAGGGTGATCCCCAGAATGCCGACGAGCTGGTCGGACTGGTTGAGAGATACCAAGGGTTGGAAGGCTCCTTCGGGAGGCAGCCCATGCCGTACTGGGGGTCCCAGAAGGCAGCTGAGTCCCAAAAAGGGGTGGTGCGTCCAAGGTCACAAAGGGCGGGGGAGGTGGTGCCCAAGGTCCCCACGGGTGATATTATTTGTTGGAGGTGCCACAAGCCAGGACATATAGCTGCCCGTTGTTCCCAAACCACTGAGCAGATGGACTGCAGCATGGGACGCCGTTGTTCATACTATGCGTATCCAGCCTGTAGTGTGAACTCTCCATCCAACGAGGGACCTCAAGCGTGTCCCGTAAAGGTGAACGGTCGAGCAGTAACGGCACTGTTAGACTCGGGGAGCCTAGTGACCCTGGTGAGGGCCACTTTTCCTCTCCACCTGCTCCCAGGAAAGAAGGTCGGAGTGCGGTGCATACATGGTGATGCAAAGGACTACCCTATGGCCAGGGTGGACATTGAAACGGCATGTGGCACTGAGTCCCACATAGTCGGCGTGGTTCAGGACTTGTTGCACCCTATAATTATTGGCCGGGATTTCTGTTTGTTTTGGGATTTGTGGGGAAATGGTTCTGAGCTCCCTGGCAGGGAACCAGTGAACCCTGGAAGGGTATCGCCACACCCAGAGGCAGACAGGTTTCCTTTTTGTGTTCTGGTTGGGGATGAGGAGGAAGTATCCCCTACATCTGACATTCTGGAGTTAGAAGTTACCGGTGAAAATTTTGGGACTGCCCAACATAGGGACCCCACTCTGAGGGAAGCCTTTAATAATGTCACAGTTATTGACGGGGTGGTACAGGAGCCGGGGGCAGACACAAGATTTCCCCATTTTCTGTTGAGGGGGGAGTTGTTGTACCGTGTCACGAAAATACGGGAGGAGTTGGTAGAGCAGTTGATAGTGCCGGGTCCGTATAGACGGAAAGTGTTGGACATGGCCCATTCACACATCTTGGGTGGACACCTGGGGGTGGAAAAAACGCAGGAACGGGTTGTGCAGAGGTTCTATTGGCCTAGGTGTCACCGGGAAATAGTGAACTATTGCAGGTCCTGCCCTACATGTCAGCTAACTGCTCCTACTCCTCATTTCCGGAACCCCCTTGTGCCACTGCCCATTATTGAGGTACCGTTCGAGAGAATTGCCATGGACTTGGTCGGTCCCTTAGTTAAATCAGCTCGGGGCCATCAGTATATATTAGTCATCCTGGACTATGCCACACGCTATCCTGAGGCAATTCCCTTGAGAAATTCTTCCTCAAAAAGCATAGCCCGCGAGTTGGTCCATGTCTTTTCCCGGACAGGTCTGCCAAAGGAGATCCTGACTGACCAGGGTACACCTTTCATGAGCAAGGTGATGAGGGAGTTATGCAAAGCCCTGAAGATCTCCCAGTTGAGGACCTCGGTGTACCATCCCCAGTCAGATGGCCTTGTTGAGAGGTTTAACAAGACACTAAAGAGCATGCTGAGAAAAGCTATAGAGAAAGACGGTAGAGACTGGGATTGTCTCTTACCCTATCTGATGTTTTCCATTCGTGAAGTTCCACAGGCCTCCACAGGGTTCTCACCGTTTGAGCTTCTATATGGCCGACATCCACGAGGACTCCTGGATATAGCCAAGGAAACCTGGGAGGCCGAAGTCACACCCCACAGAAGCGTCATTGAGCATGTGGCCCTGATGCAGCAGAGGATTGCAAAGGTGATGCCTATCGTGAAAGAACACCTTCTCCAAGCACAAGAAGCTCAAGCCAGGGTCTACAACCGGTCTGCAAGAGTGAGGCAGTTCAATCCGGGAGACCGAGTTCTTGTGTTAGTTCCAACGGTGGAAAGCAAGTTCTTGGCCAAATGGCAAGGGCCATATGAGGTTGTCGAGAAACTTGGTGAGGTAAATTATAAAATTCACCAACCAGGAAGACGGAAACCATTCCAAGTTTACCATGTCAACCTCATCAAGCCATGGCAAGATAGAGAGCCGACAGCAACTCCATCATTGTTAAGCAACCCAGAAGGTGAGGTTGGAGCGGTTACTATAGCAGAGACACTATCAAAGACCCAGAAACAGCAGTGCCGGGAGTTACTCCAGAAAAACAGGGACCTGTTTTCAGAATTGCCAGGATACACGAAGGTCATAGAGCACGAGGTCCTAACAGAGCCACATGTGCGGGTGAATGTGAAACCTTATCGTATTCCTGAGGCTCGTCGAGAAGTTATCTCCAAGGAAGTGGAGCGTATGTTGAGGCTTGGGGTCATTGAGGAATCCAAGAGCGGTTGGTCGAGCCCAATTGTCCTGGTCCCAAAACCTGATGGAGAGTGGAGGTTTTGCAACGACTATCGGAAGTTGAATGAAGTCTCCAAGTTCGACGCTTATCCCATGCCCCGTATTGATGAGCTCATCGAAAGGCTTGGGCACGCCAGATATATATCCACCTTGGATTTGACAAAGGGGTATTGGCAGATCCCCATGGCACAGGAAGCCAAGGAGAAGACGGCCTTTTCGACACCTGATGGATGCTTCCAATATGCCCGGATGCCGTTTGGCCTACAGGGAGCTCCGGCGACCTTCCAGAGGGCTATGGATAGAGTCCTTGCACCCCATAAGGCCTACGCTGCTGCGTACCTAGATGATATCGTCATCTTTAGCCCGGACTGGGAGAGTCATCTGGAGAAAGTCCAAGCGGTGTTAGATGCTATAAGAGAGGCCGGATTTACTATAAACCCGAAGAAGTGCGCCTTGGGTAAAGAAGAAGCTAAGTACCTTGGATACATAGTGGGTCATGGAGAAATAAAACCCCAAATCAATAAAGTGGAGGCAATCCAAACATGGCCAAAACCAGTTTCCAAGAAACAAGTTAAAGCCTTCCTGGGAATCGTGGGATATTACAGGAGGTTCATCCCAAACTTCGCCACGATGGCTGCGCCTCTGACTGACCTGCTAAAAGGGACAAAATCAGTAATGGTTAAGTGGTCCGAAGAAACAGAGTCAGCCTTCCAAGAAATGAAAAACGCTTTGTGTAAGCAACCCGTTCTGATGGCCCCAAACTTCAAGAAAGAGTTTATTCTTCAGACAGATGCCTCAGATGTTGGGGTGGGAGCAGTCCTTTCCCAAGAACTACATGGGGAGGAGCATCCTGTTCTCTATCTGAGTAGGAAGCTGTCCTCATCTGAAAAGAACTACTCAGTCGTTGAGAAGGAGTGCTTGGCCATAAAATGGGCAGTGGACACATTGCGGTACTATCTGCTGGGACGTAAATTTAGACTGGTATCTGACCATGCCCCGCTTAGGTGGATGAGAGAAACGAAAGGAAGAAATGCTAGAGTCACCCGTTGGTTCTTAGCCCTGCAGGACTTCAGTTTCCATGTGGAACATAGGGCCGGAAAGCTGCAGGGTAATGCGGATGCCCTATCGAGAATCCCTTGTTTAGTGGGGGAAAGTGCCAAGCCCCACGGCTTTAGGCAGAGGGGGGAGGTATGTAGCATGGCTAAAGGGTTTGTAGTCGATGGGAGGTATGTGCCACATAAGTGCCTGGTTGCTGTAATGTAGCCCGGAGTATTCCTTTCTTGCACATAATCTTGTATATGTGTTTCAGGACCTGTGGTAATGTCAGACCACATGGCTAATCATGTGATGGGTTACTGGGTGGGGTTAGCTCTTTATAAGACTGGCTAATCCTTTACACAGCAGATATGTGTGGAGGTGAAACCCTCCTGAGTGTGTTACGGCTTCAGGACTGAGCCGGATGAACTGGACACTTGCTTTTCTTTGCCTGAACCAAAGGCCCATTTTGCTTTCTGTTATTTGCCACATGGTTTATGAAGCAATAAACCCAGTGAACTTTAAAGGAACACGTCTCCTGAGTGTCAGCCGTCGCAGCTGAGTGAGTGAAATCCTTACAATATATATATAGAGAGAGAGAGAGAGAGAGACAGAGAGACAGTATATATGTTGTTACGATTTTTTGAGAACATGGTTCCATTGTATGTCCGTATGTCGGTTTTGCAAGGCTGCGAGAAAATCACGCAGTATGGATGCCATACGGATTACATACGGAGGATGCCATGCGCAAAAAACGCTGACACACCCTGCCTACAGAGGAGATACAGACCACTATTTTGGGGACTTTTCTGCGTATTACGGCCGTAGATTACGGACCGTATTTTTATACGCTGAGTGTGACGCCGGCCTTATACTCGCCTTTTCTCACTCCCACAATTAGTGTAAGTGTCCACTTCCTGCCTCATTGCACGGTGCAGGCAACCCAATGCAGTGACATCATTGCACCATCTGCGATTTCATTTGCTACCACTGGCCTGTGATAGGCCGGCTGTTTGTGTAATTATTGTGGGTCAGGGAGTTTATGACTTTGTGCTCTGCAATGCTTTTCAATTGGAAAGTAGCCGTAGGACTGGTAAAAACCCTTCTGTCATGGTTGTGCGATAACCATTACAACCAAGGGTTGTACAACCATGGGGTATTGGGGGTCCACTAGGGAATTCCCAGGTCTTCTAATGGACAAGTTCAAGTCTATGCACACACACTCTGGCTGGTAATCAATGTGTCAGAAAATAATTAAATTAAGTGAAAGACCTGGAACAAAACATTAACACAATAGGACCTTAACTAATTAAAAGATAGAATATGTGGGTGAGGGAATTGCTCACCTGGCTCAGTTAGTGCGACCACAACCACTGAAATCACAGAAACGTTGCTGCAAATCTACATCAAAGTATAATGCAATGTGGTGGGAGGAAATGGAGTTTATCCTCTTCTAGGATAACAGAAAAAATTGGAGTTGGGCTCAACAGGACTGGATTTTCCTTTTCTTTTTCAAAACAAAATATGACTCATGAGTAAGATTGCCTAGTGCATTCGAAACGCGTCGACTGGGTCATGTCGACCATGTAAATTTTTCTTTTGTATGCACCATATTTTCTTTTGAAAAAGAAAAGGAAAATCCAGTCCTGTTGAGCCGGACTCCAATTTTTGCTATTATCCTTGATGTGAGGCCAAGGTGAGACCTGTGTGTGAGCACCATGTGGATGAGCATAGAGCAAATTGGTGAGCTGGAATCAAGTTTCTTTAATCCTCCTCTGCCTGTTTGGATGAAGGAGGATGGATGGAGCCAATGAAGGATCAGATAAAATGCAGTTTATTTGTCTAATAAACAAATAAACTGTATTTTATCTGATCTTTGGTTCTCACCTTCGCTCAATAGGCAGCACAGGATTAACTCCATTTCCTTCCACCACAGGGGCATAATTGTAGCCCTGCTCACTGTGTATTGAGCGGTGACTGGAACAGCTGATGAGTTGAAAAGAGCAGTTGAAGAGAGATTATAACTTATTTCTCTCCCTGTATTTGCTCACATGGTATGTCTGCCAGACATGATTTAAATTACATTTACCTGAATTATTTCTCACGGACAAGACATGAGACATGGAAGCAATGGAGTCCAAGGTAAAAAGCCAGGAAGGTGCATCAAAGACTAAGGGATAAAAGAAATGGATAGTCAGAGGCCAGGTATCTAAGGTCAGAGTGCGCGAAAGGAAAAATTAGTAATACAAAGTAGTAGGCAAAAGGCAAATCCAAGGTCCGACAACAAAGATCAGAAAATCAGAACAAAGAGCACAGAGCAAACACACCACTGATCAAGGCTTCATACACCTGGCAATGGTCTAACCATTGCCAGCCAGCTAAATAGGCAGGTAATAGCCCTAAACTGGTGACATCTGGAGGTAACCCCACTGGCCCGACCAGATTGGACAGCTGGGCTGTCACTCACAATATTGGCAGCCCAACATACCATGATCCTATAGGGTAGCTGAACTGTCTTTCACAGCATCCATAGGACATGGTAAGTGGTGAAATCAAGTTCCCTTTAAAACATATCTTTCTGGCTACCTACAGCCACCACAAAAAGGAACTTGGCAGTTTACTTACATTCATAGACATGTACTTATTCACACTTTATACACTTTAAACAATGATGCACAATATGCTATAACCTTCTATGCTGCCTCTAGTGATAATGACACAGCTTTTTGGACTTAAACATTTTTTTTATAAAAACTTTAGAGTGCAGAAACTTACTTTTAAGCTTCTAAGTCTCAATACAAAACCTCTAATTGTGCTCCTGAATGTACAGTGTATGTTTTTTACTGCTTGTGTCCTTTTGCATGGTAGAGGAGTCTAAGTGCCACCTAATGCAGTACTGAATTGCATTACGTAGCATATTCAGCTGTGAAGAATGAATCAGAATGCAATGTGTGCTTTGATGGTAGTCACTGCCAGATGTATTCAGCTGTCAAGACATAGAGTTGCATATGTTTATTTCATATGTTTGGCTTAGCTATTTCAGTACATCTGTTGATAAAGTGTGGTGCACTTCTGTTAAAATGAAAAGGGCTGAAGTTTCAGAAAGACAGTTTTATACTTTATATATTGATTTTATATTTTTTATTTTATAACGAAAGGAGAAAAATGTATCTTTTTTTACCTATGAGTGGCTATAATATATTCATGTCGCGTGTGCAATGAGAAGGGAGAGCAATCCAATGACAGTGTGCTGCTAGTCACAAGCATTGCTTCATATCTCAGCATGTGCAATCCCAAGGAGGTAATTCATATTTAATGGAACCTATTGCTTTTTATTTCCACCAGAAAAGATCTCTGGGCGTGTTAAACCTCCAGTGTGCATAAATTCATTCTCTGCTTTCCCATCTTCTGTTTCCTTCCCAGTATTTCTTATATACAAGGACAAAAGGGTCAAGTAGAATGAAAGAATGCTCGGCTGCCGTTGCAGGATTGATTGGTGTCATTTACACAACAGTGGCTTTGGGACCCGGTTTGGATTTTCGCAACCCTCCTGTAGCAGAGATCTGACATCTGCTGTATTACTCACACGCACGGTGTCCGTTTTACAAGTGTCAGATAAATATATGTAGACAGGTGAATTACAGTATTTTTCTTATCTAGATAGAACATTTGTATTAAATTGTCTTTGGAATTGTTGGTAGCCCTGTGCTACTATATTGTAACATTTCACAACCATTCTCTGCTTATGGTATATGCGGTATATGTATATGATTCATTCATTATTTCTATAAAACAGACTTTACCAATTCTACACACTGTATATTAGTTTAACAAATCGTATCCTTTTTAGGACATGCTCATAATGAAATACTTCCTAATTGTAACATCACTTTATGCCTCTATCTCTGTCTTGTATGTTATCTTATTACTGAATATATTATATGGTCTAATAATGAATTATAGAATATATACTGTACATTGACAAGACGTCAGCTATATTTTCATTAATACAAGACAGCAAATAAGATACATTTCGTAAATGGTTATTCCCATATTCATAAATGGGTATTGTCAGAAACTGCTTCTAAATAAAAGCAATGTTCAGCTATTCTTGTGATATTAATATAAGTGATGAGCTGATCATTTCAGAATAGTGTTCGCCAGATATTCCTAGGAAATGCTATCTGGAGGGAAGCTGTTCGCCACAATTTGAATGTTTCTTTTTATGCTCTGGGGTTTTTCCAGACTCCGGATCAGAAGGCTACTTTCACACTTCCGTCTTTTTGCCTCTGTTGCAATCCATTGTTATGGCAAAAAAATGGATCCTGCAAATGTGACCGTAGGATGCGTTTTTTGCCATACACTTTAATGGACGGCGGATTGTGACGGATGTCCACACGTCGCATCCGTCGTGCGATGGATGCGTCATGTTTTAGCGGTCTGCCGTGACAAAAAAATGTTCAATGTAAGGTTTTTTTGTCCGTCGGTTCTGCCATTTCCGACCGCGCATGCGCGGCCGGAACTTCGCCCCCTCTTCCCCGCTCATCACAATGGGCAGCGGATGCGTTGTACAACTGCATCCGCTGCCCACGTTGTGCTAAATTTAACACAACGTCCGTCGGTATGTCGGGCTGACGGTTTGCGACGGCCCCGTACCGATGGAAGTGAAAGTAGCCTAAGATGTAAAAAATAAAAAAAAAATAATCACCTCACCCCTAACTTCACCAGTTGCCCAACTTCCCTGTCCACCCTCCTGGCCTATAGTGAAGAACAAGCAAATGAGGCATGCGACGACAGCGAGCAACCAGGAGAGATGAGTAATTAGATGATTTTTTTTTTTACCATTTGCTAACTGTTGACGGCTCACCAAAATGGTGGTTGGGCATTTTTTGGGTGATCCTCACGAATCGATTTACAAAGTGTTCAGATTCTAGTAAAATGGAAAACTTCAGGAAATTCAACTCTAACTCGATCTTGCGTAGTTCAATCAGCCGATTTCTAATTAATACTTTTCTTTTGTTAACAGCTCTTTGCCATGGAGACAGACTACTGGGCTACATAACAGAACATGTGTAGTGCTTACAATCTCTTTTCTGAAACTTTCTGAAGCTCACCAAGATCATGGGAGTGTGGCACTCCAGGAGTTTGGGTACCACAGTGGTGCTGCCTTCTTCTCGGGGAGGGTAAAGCCATGCCTAGAGACAGGAGGGATCCTTTTGGCAGGTAATCTTACTTGCAATACTTTCTGACTCCAGGCCAGAAGGGGGAGCTCTAAACCCAGTTTAAGGGGAACTTCCCTATATACATCCTGGTCTGGAGAAAGAGTCAGTTAGTTTGTGTAATAATTATATGGGTACTATGGAATCTGATAGCATGGGATAAAGCCAGTCTGAGAGCAAAGTTGCAACTAAAGATGTATTTACTCAAAAAACAGAAATGTAAACAGAACTAACAGATATTTCTGCAATTGTAATGAGGTCCTCAGCTCTATATAGAGAATCACAGCAAACAGAATAGTGAACAAGACATGGTACAGATATTCCTGCAATAGTAACGAGGTCCTCAGCTCCATATAGAAAATCACAGCAAACTGAGTAGCGGGGCACGACCGCTAATGTGAACCAGTCCAGCAAAAAAATAATGTGGAAGCAAACAAGACACTTGAACGAGGAAGTCCAATAAAGCTATAGTGCAAATGCACACAGTACTTAACCCCTTCCCGACCTTTGACGCCACGTAGGCGTCATGAAAGTCGGTGCCAATCCGACCCATGACGCCTATGTGGCGTCATGGAAAGATTGCGTCCCTGCAGATCGGGTGAAAGGGTTAACTCCCATTTCACCCGATCTGCAGGGACAGGGGGAGTGGTAGTTTAGCCCAGGGGGGGTGGCTTCACCCCCCCGTGGCTACGATCGCTCTGATTGGCTGTTGAAAGTGAAACTGCCAATCAGAGCGATTTGTAATATTTCACCTATTATAACGGGTGAAATATTACAATCCAGCCATGGCTGATGCTGCAATATCATCGGCCATGGCTGGAAACACTAATGTGCCCCCACCCCACCCCACCGATCGCCCCCCCAGCCCCCCGATCTGTCGGGTACACTGCTCCGGCTCCCCTCCGTCCTGTGCGCCGCTCCCCCCGTGCTCTTGTCCGCTCCCCCCGTGCTCCAATCACCCTCTCCCGTGCTCCAACCACCCCCCCTGCACTCCGATCCACCCCCCCTGCAGTCCGATCCACCCCCCCTGCAGTCCGATCCACCCCCCGATGCTCCAATGCACCCCCCGTGCTCCGTTCCACCCCTCCCGCGCTCCGATCCACCACCCCATGCTCCGATCCCCCCCCCCTCGTGCTGCCCCCCACCCCATCATACTTACCGATCCTGCCGGGGTCCGTCCGTCTTCTCCCTGGGCGCCGCCATCTTCCAAAATGGGGGGCGCATGCGCAGTGCGCCCGCCGAATCTGCTGGCCGGCAGATTCATTCCAAAGTGCATTTTGATCACTGAGATAGATTATATCTCAGTGATCAAAATAAAAAAAATAATAAATGACCCCCCCCTTTGTCACACCCATAGGTAGGGACAATAGTAACATAGTTAGTAAGGCCGAAAAAAGACATTTGTCCATCCAGTTCAGCCTATATTCCATCATAATAAATCCCCAGATCTACATCCTTCTACAGAACCTAATTGTATGATACAATATTGTTCTGCTCCAGGAAGACATCCAGGCCTCTCTTGAACCCCTCGACTGAGTTTGCCATCACCACCTCCTCAGGCAAGCAATTCCAGATTCTCACTGCCCTAACAGTAAAGAATCCTCTTCTATGTTGGTGGAAAAACCTTCTCTCCTCCAGACGCAAAGAATGCCCCCTTGTGCCCGTCACCTTCCTTGGTATAAACAGATCCTTAGCGAGATATTTGTATTGTCCCCTTATATACTTATACATGGTTATTAGATCCCCCCTCAGTCGTCTTTTTTCTAGACTAAATAATCCTAATTTCGCTAATCTATCTGGGTATTGTAGTTCTCCCATCCCCTTTATTAATTTTGTTGCCCTCCTTTGTACTCTCTCTAGTTCCATTATATCCTTCCTGAGCACCGGTGCCCAAAACTGGACACAGTACTCCATGTGCGGTCTAACTAGGGATTTGTACAGAGGCAGTATCATGCTCTCATCATGTGTATCCAGACCTCTTTTAATGCACCCCATGATCCTGTTTGCCTTGGCAGCTGCTGCCTGGCACTGGCTGCTCCAGGTAAGTTTATCATTAACTAGGATCCCCAAGTCCTTCTCCCTGTCAGATTTACCCAGTGGTTTCCCATTCAGTGTGTAATGGTGATATTGATTCCTTCTTCCCATGTGTATAACCTTACATTTATCATTGTTAAACCTCATCTGCCACCTTTCAGCCCAAGTTTCCAACTTATCCAGATCCATCTGTAGCAGAATACTATCTTCTCTTGTATTAACTGCTTTACATAGTTTTGTATCATCTGCAAATATCGATATTTTACTGTGTAAACCTTCTACCAGATCATTAATGAATATGTTGAAGAGAACAGGTCCCAATACCGACCCCTGCGGTACCCCACTGGTCACAGCAACCCAGTTAGAGACCATACCATTTATAACCACCCTCTGCTTTCTATCACTAAGCCAGTTACTCACCCATTTACACACATTTTCCCCCAGACCAAGCATTCTCATTTTGTGTACCAACCTCTTGTGCGGCACGGTATCAAACGCTTTGGAAAAATCGAGATATACCACGTCCAATGACTCACCGTGGTCCAGCCTATAGCTTACCTCTTCATAAAAACTGATTAGATTGGTTTGACAGGAGCGATTTCTCATAAACCCATGCTGATATCGAGTTAAACAGTTATTCTCATTGAGATAATCCAGAATAACATCCCTCAGAAACCCTTCAAATATTTTACCAACAATAGAGGTTAGACTTACTGGCCTATAATTTCCAGGTTCACTTTTAGAGCCCTTTTTGAATATTGGCACCACATTTGCTATGCGCCAATCCTGCGGAACAGACCCTGTCGCGATAGAGTCCCTAAAAATAAGAAATAATGGTTTATCTATTACATTACTTAGTTCTCTTAGTACTCGTGGGTGTATGCCATCCGGACCCGGAGAGTTATCTATTTTAATCTTATTTAGCCGGTTTCGCACCTCTTCTTGGGTTAGATTGGTGACCCTTAATATAGGGTTTTCATTGTTTCTTGGGATTTCACCTAGCATTTCATTTTCCACCGTGAATACCGTGGAGAAGAAGGTGTTTAATATGTTAGCTTTTTCCTCGTCATCTACAAACCTTCTTTCCTCACTATTTTTTAAGGGGCCTTTAGTTTAAAAAACTAAAGAATTTTTTTTTCCACTAATGTTAGAATAGGGTTAGGGGTAGGGTTAGGGTTAGGGTTAGGGGTAGGGTTAGGGTTAGGGCTAGGGTTAGGGTTAGGGTTAGGGGTAGGGTTAGGGGTAGGGTTAGGGTTAGGGGTAGGGGTAGGGTTAGGGTTAGGGCTAGGGTTAGGGTTAGGGTTAGGGTTAGGGGTAGGGTTAGGGGTAGGGTTAGGGTTAGGGCTAGGGTTAGGGTTAGGGGTAGGGTTAGGGGTAGGGGTAGGGGTAGGGTTAGAGGTAGGGTTAGGGGTAGGGGTAGGGATAGGGTTAGGGCTAGGGTTAGGGTTTTGGTATGTGCACACGTATTCTGGTCCTCTGCGGATTTTTCCGCTGCATATTTGATAAATCCGCAGTGCTAAACCGCTGCGGATTTATGGCGGATTTACCGTGTTTTTTCTGCGCATTTCACTGCGGTTTTACAACTGCGATTTTCTATTTGAGCAGTTGTAAAACCGCTGCGGAATCCGCAGAAAGAAGTGACATGCTGCAGAATGTAAACCGCTGTGTTTCCGTGCAGTTTTTCCGCAGTATGTGTACAGCGATTTTTGTTTCCCATAGGTTTACATTGAACTGTAAACTCATGGGAAACTATTGCGGATCAGCAGCGTTTTCTGCAGCGTGTGCACATACCTTTAGAATTAGGCTATGTGCACACGGTGCGGATTTGGCTGCGGATCCGCAGCGGATTGGCCGCTGCGGATTCGCAGCAGTGTTCCATCAGGTTTACAGTACCATGGAAAACCAAATCCGCTGTGCCCATGGTGCGGAAAATACCGCGAGGAAACGCTGCGTTGTATTTTCTGCAGCATGTCAATTCTTTGTGCGGATTCCGCAGCGTTTTACACCTGTTCCTCAATAGGAATCCGCAGGTGAAATCCACACAAAAAACACTGGAAATCCGCGGAAAATCCGCAGGTAAAACGCAGTGCCTTTTACCCGCGGATTTTTCAAAAATGATGCTGAAAAATCTCACACGAATCCGCAACGTGGGCACATATCCTTAGGGTTAGGGTTGGAATTAGGGTTGTGGTTAGGGTTGTGATTAGGGTTATGGCTACATTTGGGATTAGGGTTAGGGGTGTGGGGGGGTTAGTGTTGGAGGTAGAATTGAGGGGTTACCACTGTGTAGGCACATCAGGGGTCTCCAAACGCAACATGACGCCACCATTGATTCCAGCCAATCTCGTATTCAAAAAGTCAAATGGTGCTCCCTCACTTCCGAGCCCCGACGTGTGCCCAAACAGTAGTTTACCCCCACAAATGGGGTACCAGCATACTCAGGATAAACTGCGCAACAATTACTGGGGTCCAATTTCTCCTGATACCCTTGTGAAAATAAAAAAATGCTTGCTAAAACATCATTTTTGAGGAAAGAAAAATGATTTTTTATTTTCACGGCTCTGCGTTGTAAACGTCTGTGAAGCACTTGGGGGTTCAAAGTGCTCACCACATATCTAGATAAGTTCCTTGGGGGGTCTAGTTTCTAAAATGGGGTCACTTGATGGGGGTTTCTACTGTTTAGGCACACCAGGGGCTCTGCAAACGCAACGTGACGCCCGCAGACCATTTCATCAAAGTCTGCATTTCAAAAGTCACTACTTCCCTTCTGAGCCCCGACGTGTGCCCAAACAGTGGTTTACCTCCACACATGGGGTATCAGCTTACTCAGGAGAAACTGGACAACAACTTTTGGGGTCCAATTTCTCCTGTAACCCTTGGGAAAATAAAAAATTCTGGGCTAAATAATTATTTTTGAGGAAAGAAAACGTATTTATTATTTTCACGGTTCTGCATTATAAACTTCTATAAAGCAGTTGGGGGTTCAAAGTGCTCACCTCACATCTAGATAAGTTACTTTCGGGGTCTAGTTTCCAAAATGGGGTCACGTGTGGGGGGTTTCTACTGTTTAGGCACACCAGGGGCTCTGCAAACGCAACGTGACGACCGCAGATCATTCCATCAAAGTCTGCATTTCAAAAGTCACTACTTCCCTTCCGAGCCCCGGCATGTGCCCAAACAGTGGTTTACCTCCACACATGGGTATCAGCGTACTCAGGAGAAACTGGACAACAACTTTTGGGGTCCAATTTCTCCTGTAACCCTTGGGAAAATAAAAAATTCTGGGCTAAATAATTATTTTTGAGGAAAGAAAATGTATTTATTATTTTCACGGTTCTGCATTATAAACTTCTATGAAGCACTTGGGGGTTCAAAGTGCTCACCACACATCTAGATAAGTTCCTTTCGGGGTCTAGTTTCCAAAATGGGGTCACTTGTGGGGGGTTTCTACTGTTTAGCCACATCAGGGGCTCTGCAAACGCAACGTGACGCCCACAGAGCATTCCATCAAAGTCTGCATTTCAAAACGTCACTACTTCAATTCCGAGCCCCGGCATGTGCCCAAACAGTAGTTTACCCCCACATATGGGGTATCACCGTACTCAGGAGAAACTGGATAACAAACATTGGGGTCAAATTTCTCCTGTTACCCTTGGGAAAATTAAAAAATTCTGGGCTAAATAATTATTTTAGAGGAAAGAAAACGTATTTATTATTTTCACGGCTCTGCATTATAAACTTCTGGAAGCACTTGGGGGTTCAAAGTGCTCACCACACATCTAGATAAGTTCCTTTCAGGGTCTAGTTTCCAAAATGGGGTCACTTGTGGGGGGTTTCTACTGTTAAGCCACATCAGGGGCTCTGCAAACGCAACGTGACGCCCACAGAGCATTCCATCAAAGTCTGCATTTCAAAACGTCACTACTTCACTTCCGAGCCCCGGCATGTGCCCAAACAGTGGTTTACCCCCACATATGGGGTATCAGCGCACTCAGGAGAAACTGGACAACAACTTTTGGGGTCAAATTTCTCCTGTTACCCTTGGGAAAATAAAAAATTGCAGGCTAAAAGATCATTTTTGAGAAAAAAAATTTTTATTTTTTATTTTCATGGCCCTGCGTTATAAACTTCTGTGAAGCACTTGGGGGTTCAAAGTCCTCACTACACATCTAGATTAGTTCCTTTGGGGGTCTAGTTTCCAAAATGGGGTCATTTCTGGGGGATCTCCAATGTTTAGGCACACAGGGGCTCTCCAAATGTGACATGGTGTCCGCTAATGATTGGAGCTAATTTTCCATTTAAAAAGCCAAATGGCGTGCCTTCCCTTCCGAGCCCTGCCGTGCGCCCAAACAGTGGTTTACCCCCACATATGGGGTATCAGCGTACTCAGGACAAACTGGACAACATCATTTGGGGTCCAATTTCTCCTATTACCCTTGGCAAAATAGGAAATTCCAGGCTAAAAAATCATTTTTGAGGAAAGAAAAAATATTTTTTATTTTCATGGCTCTGCGTTATAAACTTCTGTGAAGCACCTGGGGGTTTAAAGTGCTCAATATGCATCTAGATAAGTTCCTTGGGGGGTCTAGTTTCTAAAATGGGGTCACTTGTGGGGAAGCTCCAATGGTTAGGCACACAGGGGCTCTCCAAACGCGACATGGTGTCCGCTAACAATTGGAGCTAATTTTCCATTCAAAAAGTCAAATGGCGCGCCTTCCCTTCCGAGCCCTGCCGAGTGCCCAAACAGTGGTTTACCCCCACATATGAGGTATCGTCGTACTCGGGAGAAATAGCCCAACAAATTTTATGATCCGTTTTATCCTATTGCCCATGTGAAAATGAAAAAATTGAGGCGAAAATAATTTTTTTGTGAAAAAAAGTACTTTTTCATTTTTACAGATCAATTTGTGAAGCACCTGAGGGTTTAAAGTGCTCACTAGGCATCTAGATAAGATCCTTGGGGGGTCTAGTTTCCAAAATGGGGTCACTTGTGGGGGAGCTCCAATGTTTAGGCACACAGGGTCTCTCCAAACGCGACATGGTGTCGGCTAACGATGGAGATAATTTTTCATTTAAAAAGTCAAATGGCGCTCCTTCCCTTCCGAGCCTTACCATGTGCCCAAACAGTGGTTTACCCCCACATGTGAGGTATTGGTGTACTCAGGAGAAATTGCCCAACAAATTTTAGGATCCATTTTATCCTGTTGCCCATGTGAAAATTAAAAAATTGAGGCTAAAAATTTTTTTTGTGAAAAAAAGTACTTTTTCATTTTTACGGATCAATTTGTGAAGCACCTGGGGGTTCAAAGTGCTCACTATGCATCTAGATAAGTTCCTTGGGGCGTCTAGTTTCCAAAATGGGGTCACTTGTGGGGGAGCTCCAATTTTTAGGCACACGGGGGCTCTCCAAACGTGACATGGTGTCCGCTAAAGAGTGGAGCCAATTTTTCATTCAAAAAGTCAAATGGCGCTCCTTCCCTTCCAAGCCCTGCCGTGCGCCCAAACAGTGGTTTACCCCCACATATGAGGTATCAGCGTACTGGACAAATTGGACAACAACTTTCGTGGTTCAGTTTCTCCTTTTACCATTGGGAAAATAAAAAAATTGTTGCTAAAAGATAATTTTTGTGACTAAAAAGTTAAATGTTCATTTTTTTCCTTCCATGTTGCTTCTGCTGCTGTGAAGCACCTGAAGGGTTAATAAACTTCTTGAACGTGGTTTTGAGTACCTTGAGGGGTGCAGTTTTTAGAATGGTGTCACTTTTGGGTATTTTCAGCCATATAGACCCCTCAAACTGACTTCAAATGTGAGGTGGTCCCTAAAAAAAATGGTTTTGTAAATTTCGTTGTAAAAATGAGAAATCGCTGGTCAAATTTTAACCCTTATAACTTCCTAGCAAAAAAAAAATTTGTTTCCAAAATTGTGCTGATGTAAAGTATACATGTGGGAAATGTTATTTATTAACTATTTTGTGTCACATACCTCTCTGGTTTAACAGAATAAAAATTCAAAATGTGAAAATTGCAAAATTTTCAAAATTTTCGCCAAATTTCTGTTTTTATCACAAATAAACGCAGAATTTATTGACCTAAATTTACCACTATCATGAAGCCCAATATGTCACGAAAAACCAATCTCAGAACCGCTAGGATCCGTTGAAGCGTTCCAGAGTTATTACCTCATAAAGGGACACTGGTCAGAATTGCAAAAAACGGCAAGGTCTTTAAGGTCAAAATAGGCTGGGTCATGAAGGGGTTAAATGATGAAGTCCAGCAAAACTTGCTCACACGTGTACACAGTACTTGTTAGTAAGAGTCCAATTGTTCACAGATGATGCGTCATTTGAATGACGTCCTGGAAAAGAGAGGACGAGGGGAGAAAGAGGGAGAGCGCTATCTAAGCGTAGTAGATGAGTACATCTTTCTTGGAGAGAAAAGCACAGCTTGAATGTTGCTCACCTGGTGTGGTTGTGCAAAGAGGCACAACACTGGGAAAAGTTTTGTACACAAAGGAAATCCTTCCACTGGTGTGCTGCACGTCGCAGCAGTTCCAGAGGCGAGAGGTAGCTGAATGGGGTGAAGCAGACCACCGATGTAGTGAGCAGCAGAAGCAGGGAGTTAGCCAGCAAACAGGCAGATGCTCAGGAGCCAGCAGCACAAAATACTCAAGCACAGGTGAACAGAAGACCCGGACTTAAATACTCAGGACAGACAGGAAATTCCATGACAGGGCGAGATCAAAGACTCCATCTTGGATCAGGGCGAACAGATACCAGGAAAGTCCGGAATCCTTACAGTCTGGTGCAGGCAAGCGGACAGTTGACAGTTTGTAGTAGACAGTGAAAGAGCAAAGAAGGACTTAGGAGCTAGAGGTGGGCTGCGATGGGGCCTCTCTAAGCTGTTCGCAGAAACTGTGCACCGGGAGCCCGAGGTCGTGAGGAACCACAGGTCCCACGAAAGAATCGGAGGGCAGGAAACTAAAAGAGACTTACCCACATAATACCTGAGGTACAGCAGCAATCAGAGCCAGAGCCACCATGTACAGAGACCCCAAAGAGACGGCTCAAGTTGCCTACTGTGCAAAATACTGTCCCTGGACAGGGAAGAAAGAGGACCTTGTTAGACAACTACAGGCAGCAAGGGACTACAGACCAGCGCATAGTGGAAGGCTCCAAAACTGACCTGTCAAAGGGGTTTCTACCTGTCTTCAGGCTACCTGTTGCCGGAACCTGGACTGTTGTCAATTCGGTGGCTAAGCTCCCTCCTGTGGTCGTGAGTGGTACTTCGGCTGGTTCTGTCTATGAGCTTCCTTTGGTGGATGAGAGTGGTACTGCGGCTTCTGAGTTTCCTTCCTCAGGTGATGAGGTTAAGTCGTTAGGTGCTGCTCTATTTAACTCCACCTAGTGCTTTGATCCTGGCCTCCAGTCAATGTTCCAGTATTGGTCTTGCTTTCTCCTGGATCGTTCCTATGGCCTGTCTATCCTGCATAAGCTAAGTTTTGCTTGTGTTATTTTTGTTTGCTATTTTTTCTGTCCAGCTTGCTATATTGGTTTTTCTTGCTTGCTGGAAGCTCTGGGACGCAGAGGGAGCACCTCCGTACCGTTAGTCGGTGCGGAGGGTCTTTTTGCCCCCTCTGCGTGGTTGTTTGTAGGGTTTTGTGTTGACCGCAAAGCAATCTTTCCTATCTTCGGTCTGTTCAGTAAGTTGGGCCTCACTTTGCTAAATCTATTTCATCTCTGCGTTTGTATTTTCATCTCAACTCACAGTCATTATATGTGGGGGGCTGCCTTTTCCTTTGGGGTATTTCTCTGAGGCAAGGTAGGCTTATTTTTCCATCTTAGGGCTAGCTAGTTTCTCAGGCTGTGCTCGAGGCGCATAGGACTGGTCAGGAGCACTCCACGGCTACCTTTAGTGTGGTTGGATAGGATTAGGGATTGCGGTCAGCAGAGCTCCCACGTCTCAGAGCTCGTCCTTTGGTTTTGGTAATTGTCAGGTCACTTTGTGTGCTCTGAACTACAAGGTCCATTGTGGTTCTGAATCACCTGTTCATAACAGTACTGGAGGCCCAAAGTACTAATGCTTCTCAATAGAGGGAAAAGAGAAGTTCTGAGACCATTTTTTTTTCTTTGCACTGTGTTCTGTCTTTCTTTTCCCCTTTACATCAGGGTGGTTCAGAACACAGGTGTGGACATGGACATTCAGGGTCTGTTCTCTTTGATGGATAATCTCGCTATAAATGTACAGAACATTCAAGATTTAGTGGTTCAGAATCCTATGTTAGAACCTAAAATTCCTATTCCTGAGTTATTTTCTGGAGATAGAGCTAAGTTTTTGAATTTTAAAAATAATTGTAAACTATTTCTGGCTTTGAAACCCCGCTCCTCTGGTGACCCAGTTCAACAAGTTAAGATCATTATTTCTTTATTACGTGGCGACCCTCAAGACTGGGCATTTTTCCTTGCGCCAGGAGATCCTACATTATGTAATATTGATGCGTTTTCTCTGGCGCTCGGATTGCTGTATGATGAACCTAATTCAGTGGATCAGGCAGAGAAAAATTTGCTGGCTCTGTGTCAGGGTCAGGATGAGATAGAGATTTATTGTCAGAAGTTTAGAAAGTGGTCCGTGCTCACTCAATGGAATGAATGTGCGCTGGCAGCTATTTTCAGAAAGGGTCTCTCTGAAGCCTTTAAGGATGTCATGGTGGGATTTCCTATGCCTGCTGGTCTGAATGAGTCTATGTCTTTGGCCATTCAGATCGATCGACGCTTGCGTGAGCGTAAATCTGTGCAGCATTTGGCGGTATTATCTGAGCATAAACCTGAGCCCATGCAGTGCGATAGGACTTTGACCAGAGCTGAAAGGCAAGAACACAGACGTCAGAATGGGCTGTGTTTCTACTGTGGTGATTCCACTCATGCTATCTCCGATTGTCCTAAGCGCACTAAGCGGTTCGCTAGGTCTGCCACCATTGGTACGGTACAGTCGAAATTTCTTTTGTCCGTTACTTTGATCTGCTCTTTGTCTTCCTATTCTGTCATGGCATTTGTGGATTCAGGCGCTGCCCTGAATTTGATGGACTTGGAGTATGCTAGGCGCTGTGGGTTTGTCTTGGAGCCCTTGCAGTGTCCTATTCCATTGAGAGGAATTGATGCTACGCCTTTGGCCAAGAATAAGCCTCAGTATTGGACCCAGCTGACCATGTGCATGGCTCCTGCGCACCAGGAGGATATTCGCTTTCTGGTGTTGCATAATCTGCATGATGTGGTCGTGTTGGGGTTGCCATGGCTACAAGTCCATAACCCAGTATTAGATTGGAAATCTATGTCTGTGTCCAGCTGGGGTTGTCAGGGGGTACATGGTGATGTTCCATTTCTGTCTATCTCATCATCCACCCCTTCTGAGGTCCCAGAGTTCTTGTCTGATTACCGGGATGTATTCGATGAGCCCAAGTCCAATGCCCTACCTCCGCATAGGGATTGTGATTGTGCTATCGATTTGATTCCTGGTAGTAAGTTTCCTAAAGGTCGACTGTTTAATTTGTCTGTACCTGAGCACGCCGCTATGCGGAGTTACGTGAAGGAGTCCTTGGAGAAGGGTCATATTCGCCCGTCATCGTCGCCATTGGGAGCAGGGTTCTTTTTTGTGGCCAAGAAGGATGGTTCGCTGAGAACTTGTATTGATTACCGCCTTCTAAATAAAATTACGGTCAAATTTCAGTACCCCTTGCCGCTGCTGTCTGATTTGTTTGCTCGGATTAAGGGGGCTAGTTGGTTCACCAAGATAGATCTTCGTGGTGCATATAATCTTGTGCGTATTAAACGGGGCGATGAATGGAAAACAGCATTTAATACGCCCGAAGGCCATTTTGAGTACCTGGTTATGCCATTCGGGCTTTCTAATGCTCCATCAGTGTTTCAGTCCTTTATGTATGACATCTTCCGAGAGTACCTGGATAAATTCCTGATTGTATACTTGGATGATATGTTGGTCTTCTCGGATGATTGGGAGTCTCATGTGAAGCAGGTCAGAATGGTGTTCCAGGTCCTGCGTGCGAATTCTTTGTTTGTGAAGGGGTCAAAGTGTCTCTTTGGTGTTCAGAAGGTTTCATTTTTGGGGTTCATTTTTTCTCCTTCTACTATCGAGATGGACCCTGTTAAAGTTCAGGCCATTTATGATTGGACTCAGCCAACATCTCTGAAGAGTCTGCAGAAGTTCCTGGGCTTTGCTAATTTTTATCGTCGCTTCATCAATAATTTGTCTAGTATTGCTAAACCGTTGACTGATTTAACCAAGAAGGGTGCTGATGTGGTCAATTGGTCTTCTGCTGCTGTGGAAGCTTTTCAGGAGTTGAAGCATCGTTTTTCTTCTGCCCCTGTGTTGTGCCAACCAGATGTTTCGCTTCCGTTCCAGGTCGAGGTTGATGCTTCTGAAATTGGAGCAGGGGCTGCTTTGTCGCAGAGAAGTTCTGATTGCTCGGTGATGAAACCATGCGCCTTCTTTTCCAGGAAATTTTCGCCTGCTGAGTGAAATTATGATGTTGGCAATCGAGAGTTGCTAGCCATGAAGTGGGCATTCGAGGAGTGGCGTCATTGGCTTGAAGGAGCTAATCATCGCGTGGTGGTCTTGACTGATCACAAGAACTTGACTTATCTCGAGTCTGCCAAACGGTTGAATCCTAGACAGGCTCGTTGGTCGCTGTTTTTCTCACGTTTTGACTTTGTGGTTTCGTACCTTCCGGGCTCTAAAAATGTGAAGGCGGATGCCCTGTCTAGGAGTTTTGTGCCCGATTCTCCGGGCTTGCCTGAGCCGGCGGGTATTTTCAAAGAGGGGGTAATTTTGTCTGCCATCTCCCCTGATTTGCGGCGGGTGCTGCAAAAATTTCAGGCTAATAGACCTGACCGTTGCCCAGCGGAGAAACTGTTTGTCCCTGATAGGTGGACGAATAAAGTTATCTCTGAGGTTCATTGTTCGGTGTTGGCTGGTCATCCTGGAATCTTTGGTACCAGAGATTTGGTGGCTAGATCCTTTTGGTGGCCGTCTCTGTCACGGGATGTGCGTTCTTTTGTGCAGTCCTGTGGGATTTGTGCTCGGGCTAAGCCCTGCTGTTCTCGTGCCAGTGGGTTGCTTTTGCCCTTGCCGGTCCCGAAGAGGCCTTGGACACATATCTCTATGGATTTTATTTCGGATCTCCCCGTCTCTCAAAGAATGTCGGTCATTTGGGTGGTTTGTGATCGCTTCTCTAAGATGGTCCATTTGGTGCCCTTGTCTAAATTGCCTTCCTCCTCTGATTTGGTGCCATTGTTTTTCCAGCATGTGGTTCGTTTACATGGCATTCCAGAGAACATCGTTTCTGA
Organism: Ranitomeya imitator; assembly: GCF_032444005.1. Classification (NCBI taxonomy): domain Eukaryota; kingdom Metazoa; phylum Chordata; class Amphibia; order Anura; family Dendrobatidae; genus Ranitomeya; species Ranitomeya imitator. Next base: position 556,440,682 of record NC_091285.1, read on the forward strand.
CAGAGGTTCCCAGTTTGTTTCAAGGTTTTGGCGAGCCTTTTGTGCTAGGATGGGCATTGATTTGTCTTTTTCCTCGGCTTTCCATCCTCAGACAAATGGCCAGACTGAACGAACCAATCAGACCTTGGAAACATATCTGAGATGTTTTGTTTCTGCCGATCAGGATGATTGGGTGTCCTTATTGCCTTTGGCTGAGTTCGCCCTTAATAATCGGGCCAGCTCGGCTACTTTGGTTTCGCCGTTTTTATGCAATTCTGGGTTCCACCCTCGTTTCTCTTCAGGGCAGGTTGAGTCTTCGGACTGTCCTGGTGTGGATACTGTGGTGGATAGGTTGCAGCAGATTTGGACTCATGTAGTGGACAATTTGACTTTGTCCCAGGAGAAGGCTCAACGTTTCGCTAACCGCAGGCGCTGTGTGGGTCCCCGTGTTGGGGATTTGGTTTGGTTGTCATCTCGTTATATTCCTATGAAGGTTTCCTCTCCTAAGTTTAAGCCTCGTTTCATTGGTCCATATAGGATTTCTGAGGTTCTTAATCCTGTGTCTTTTCGTTTGACTCTTCCAGCTTCTTTTTCCATCCATAACGTGTTCCATAGGTCATTGTTGCGGAGATACGTGGCACCTGTGGTTCCATCTATTGATCCTCCTGCTCCGGTTTTGGTTGAAGGGGAGTTGGAGTATATAGTGGAGAAGATTTTGGATTCTCGTGTTTCGAGACGGAAACTCCAGTATCTGGTTATGTGGAAAGGTTATGGTCAGGAAGATAATTCCTGGGTCTTTGCCTCTGATGTCCATGCTGCCGATCTGGTTCGCGCCTTTCATGTGGCTCATCCTGGTCAGCCTGGGGGCTCTGGTGAGGGTTCGGTGACCCCTCCTCAAGGGGGGGTACTGTTGTGAATTCTGTGGCCAAGCTCCCTCCTGTGGTCGTGAGTGGTACTTCGGCTGGTTCTGTCTATGAGCTTCCTTTGGTGGATGAGAGTGGTACTGCGGCTTCTGAGTTTCCTTCCTCAAGTGATGATTTTAAGTCGTTAGGTGCTGCTCTATTTAACTCCACCTAGTGCTTTGATCCTGGCCTCCAGTCAATGTTCCAGTATAGGTCTTGCTTTCTCCTGGATCATTCCTGTGGCCTGTCTATCCTGCATAAGCTAAGTTTTGCTTGTGTTATTTTTGTTTGCTATTTTTTCTGTCCAGCTTGCTATATTGGTTTTTCTTGCTTGCTGGAAGCTCTGGGACGCAGAGGGAGCACCTCCGTACCGTTAGTTGGTGCGGAGGGTCTTTTTGCCCCCTCTGCGTGGTTGTTTGTAGGGTTTTGTGTTGACCGCAAAGAAATCTTTCCTATCTTCGGTCTGTTCAGTAAGTTGGGCCTCACTTTGCTAAATCTATTTCATCTCTGCGTTTGTATTTTCATCTCAACTCACAGTCATTATATGTGGGGGGCTGCCTTTTCCTTTGGGGTATTTCTCTGAGGCAAGGTAGGCTTATTTTTCCATCTTAGGGCTAGCTAGTTTCTCAGGCTGTGCTCGAGGCGCATAGGACTGGTCAGGAGCGCTCCACGGCTACCTTTAGTGTGGTTGGATAGGATTAGGGATTGCGGTCAGCAGAGTTCCCACGTCTTAGAGCTCGTCCTTTGTTTTTGGTAATTGTCAGGTCACTTTGTGTGCTCTGAACTACAAGGTCCATTGTGGTTCTGAATCACCTGTTCATAACACTGGACTGAGGCTGCTTAACACAAGTAAACCAGGTAAAGACTGCAACTCTGTGTCTTCCATTTATTTGCCGGCATTCACCATCCCTTCCAAACACACTGGGAGCCCTGGGAACCCCGCTTCACCTGTGGGAAGCGACACCATTTTTGCTGCAGCACCATCGTCCCCAGAGGACCCTTTAAGCAGTGTCGGTCACCACTGACCGAGAACCACAGGTAGAAATTCACCGCACACTCTCAAATGCTGGTTTGCAGACGTGTATTAACACTTTTATTCCAAAAAATTTTTTTTGTCAAACAGAAGATATAACCACAAGCAGTGTAGAAGTGAAGTAAGGTACAACAACCCAACGTTTCGACCCTCCTGGGTCTTAATCATGGGGTTACTAGTGAAGACAAAAAGACATGGTATAAGACACTGAACAATATATATATTATATACAATATGTACAAAGGAATACTCGGCAATAGGATTTTAGCATAGTAGCATAAGTATGATTACCAATAATAGTAGGATAGCATCAGAGCAAGACTGGGCTGCCAGCGTTAGTAGCATTGAACCAGAATCGAATACAATATGATAAGAAATGGTAGACATACATATATGACAGGCCAGTATTACCTTAGTAGGAGATGCCAAAGTAGAAAAAGGAAGATGTAGGACCCTTAGACTTAGGGTAACCGAAACTGTAATGGATAATGGGAACACTGTCAGTGGAGTAAGCAACTAAACTGACTAGAGGGGGTAGCTATATAGAATGGTACTACTAAAATGGATAGTTACTTCTGGAATAGCTGAAGTATGCATGCAGGGACCCAGGGGTAGGCACTTGACATGAGTTAAAAGGCTGCGGTAGAGTATAATGGAGCAGAAATATGGGCACAATCAGATGAGTAGCTGACAATGGGCTAGTGGTAGCTAATCACCCGGGAGGCATGTAGGATATACAGATCATGATTTACCTGCTGACAGTGTGGTGTCCAGGGTGCTAGAGCGGCGCATCCGCGTCCTGCTCAAAGTGCGGCTGTCTGATGTGTACAATGAGGCCAACAGCGGCGTTATAAATGATTCCATACCGCCGGACCGGAAGTGCGTCACCGGGACCGGAAGTGACGTATCGTTACTGAAAAGGTTGCACTGCGCATGTCTGGAGGTGAAATCAAGGCGACGGACATAAGGAGGCAGGGGAGGGAGTATGGATGACCAGCCACAGATGGCATATGGTAGCTGGGAAAGATGTGTGGTATACTCACGGTAACCATGGCAACGGTTATGTTAGGATAGGGGAAGGAGCAGTTAAAAAAGAGCCCTGCATGATGGATGCTACGTAACCAATGATAGCAGATAGAAAATGGACAGAAGTATAAGCTACCCATAATACACTGTCCTAGAAATCTGTTCTAATGATATTGTGGGTGAGAATATAAATGGGAAAAAAATAAAGGGGAAAAAATATACAGGGAAAAATAAAATAAATAGGAGTAAAACAAAAATGACAGTCTAATGCAAAAAGAGGGACAACTCACCTATAAGAAATAGAATTTAGCGAGTCTGCAAAAATAAATGGTAAAATGATTAGGATCATATTAACCAGTCAATCTCTCTGTTGAGGCCTCTAGGGGCCAGAGTATCGAGTTTATGTATCCAGTAGGCCTCCCTAGTTTTAAGAAGTCTGATGTGATTGCCTCCTCTCCTAGGCCTGGGTACGTGTTCGATCACCTGGTATTTGAGTTTTGCCACAGTGTGTTTTAACTTAATGAAGTGGTCTGGTACAGGAAGCCAGGTTTTCCCACATCGATTGGTCGATTTGTGGCTCGCGATTCTGTCTCTGACATGTTGAGTAGTTTCCCCAATGTATAGGAGGCCGCATGGACATTTTATTAGGTACACTACGAAATTTGAATTACAGGTATGATACCCATGGATAGGAAACGATTTACCCGTCCTAGGATGAGTGACATTGTCCGATTTGATCACGTTGGAACATGAGGCGCAGCTCAGACAGGGAAAGGTACCCTGTCTACGTGTGGTGAGGAAGCTCTGAGTCATGGTTGGTCGGGAACTACCAATGTCAGCACGTACCAACTTATCCCTGATGTTGGGAGCCCTTCTGTTGCACATTAGAACTGGTGAGGTAAAGCAATCTATTCTAGGGTATGCCTTGGATAGTAGAGGCCAGTGCTTTCTGATGATAGATTGGACTTTAGGCATCAGGGGATGATATGTGTGTACAAAGGGAACACGTTCTTTGGTAGCCAATTGTGGGCAACGGGGTTGAGGACTCAGGATGTTGTTTTTCTCTAATTCCAGCAAGCGTGCTGGGTAGTTCCTGTCCCTGAATTTCTGGGACATGGTATCCAGGCGTATTGGAAGTAAGGCTGGATCCGACACAATCCTAGCTAGCCTTGTGAATTGTGATCGGGGTAAGCTGTTTTTGGTGGCCTTAGGGTGGCTACTAGAGTAGTGTAGGAGATTGTTACAGTCTGTGGGTTTGGTGAATAAGTCCGTAGTGAGTTTACCTGATTGGTTTTTATGTACCATAGTGTCTAGGAACGATATATCAGTCGTATCATACTGCATAGTAAACTGTAGCTCAGGGAATTAAGATGTTGATGAAAGGATAATAGCAGTTCAGATGACCCTGTCCAGATAAGAAAGATGTCATCAATGTATCGGTGATAACATCTGACGTATTGCTTGAACAGTTCCTCTGGGTAGACGTGATTATTTTCAAAATGGCTCATATACGCATTTGCGTAAGCCGGTGCGACATTTGAGCCCATCGCGGTCCCGCAACATTGTACATAGTATGTATCCTCATATAAGAAGAAATTTTCATATAGGACTATTTTGAGGAGATCAAGACAGAATTTAATGGAATTATTGGACATGTTTGAGGCCTGTAGGAGTGTCCTTGTGGCTGTGATGCCTCTCTCGTGTGTAATGGACGTATATAGACTGTTTACATCTAATGTAACGAGTAGGCTATCTGGTGGTATGATGTCCTGTTCTCTGATAAGGCTCAAAAAGTGTCCAGTATCTAGCAAGAAAGATCTGGTGGTCCTAATGAGGGGTGTCAATATTTTTTCTAGGTAAATCGACAAAGGTGATAGAATCGAGTCAGTAGAGGCCACGATGGGTCTACCAGGCGGATTGGTGAGTGATTTGTGGATTTTTGGGAGTATATAAAAAACAGGGATGACAGGGTTGGAATTAGAGAGGAATTTGGCAGTGTTCAGATCAATAGTGTGGTTATCCAAGTAGGTCCTAATAAGGTTACGGATTTTCTTGTCAATGTCAAATGTGGGGTCTCTCGGGATAGGTCTATATGTATTGGAGTCCGAAAGTTGGCGTTGGACTTCGTTAGAGTATCTGGCGCGGTCCATGATTACAATTGCGCCCCCCTTATCTGCAGGTTTTATTATTATGGATTTATTATCTTTAAGGGATGACAGTGCCTGTTTTTCTGCTAATGTGAGGTTGGTGTGTGTAGGGAAGAAGCCAAGGCGTTGTTGGTGTGATAAATCCCTCACCTCACGGTCAACCATTCTATATAGCTACCCCCTCTAGTCAGTTTAGTTGCTTACTCCACTGACAGTGTTCCCATTATCCATTACAGTTTCGGTTACCCTAAGTCTAAGGGTCCTACATCTTCCTTTTTCTACTTTGGCATCTCCTACTAAGGTAATACTGGCCTGTCATATATGTATGTCTACTAGTGTTGAGCATTCCGATACCGCAAGTATCGGGTATCGGCCGATATTTGCGGTATCGGAATTCCGATACTGAATTCCGATACTTCCCGCGTATCGGATACCGGAATCGGAAGTTCCCAGAATTCAAATTGAACGCAGCAGCCAATGAGGAATGAATGAAAGTGTGGGCACATCCTGTTTAGCATGGTGGGCATGTAAGTACTGGCAAGGCTGGGATTGGCTGCTGAAATGATGTCACTCTGCACTATAAAAAAGCGCTGCCGCCATTTTGCGCTCACTCTGCTGTGATTTCAGTTAGGGACAGGACGCTGTGTTCTAACTGAGGGCCAGTCGAGCTAGCTAATTGCTTTATTTTCCTTTCCAAAGGCTAATTTAGCAAAACGCTGTGTGTTCTTCACTGTTCACCTTGCTCTTGCCTTGCAGCGCTGTTTTAACAGCGTTCTGCAAGGTCTCTGTGTGTGTGTGTGTGTGTGCAGCTCACTCTGTAGTCTGTGTGCAGCCATATACCCGGTTGTATTCAGCTCAGGGGGGGTTCACACTGCCTCACACAGTTGTTCTTTTTTGCTCTTAGTGCAGCCTGCTGCACATTTTTTCTCAAATTTCCTATTAGTGTTTTTCCACCAGTCTCCAGCTCTATTGTGGAAAAACACTACATAGGATAACCTAGAGGGGGGTTTTTGGGCCTTGCAGCGCCGTTTACGGCTGTCTGCACGGTCTCCGTGTGAGCCCAGCTCGCCCTGTAGTCTGTGTGCAGCCATAGCCGGTTGGATTCAGCTCAGGGTTCGTTACTGGCTCATACCTTGAGAAAAATTTTCCTTTTTTTCAAATAGTGCAGCCTGTTTAAAATTTGAAAAAAAAAATTCCTATTAGTGTCTTTCCACTCGTATCCAGCTAAATAGTGGAAAAACACTATATAGGATAACCTAGAGGAGGGTTTTTTGGCCTTGCAGCGCCGTTTACGGCTGTCTGCACGGTCTCCGTGTGAGCCCAGCTCGCCCTGTAGTCTGTGTGCAGCCATAGCCGGTTGGATTCAGCTCAGGGTTCGTTACTGGCTCATACCTTGAGAAAAATTTTCCTTTTTTTCAAATAGTGCAGCCTGTTTAAAATTTGAAAAAAAAAAAAATTCCTATTAGTGTCTTTCCACCAGTCTCCAGCTCAATTGTGGAAAAACACTACATAGGATAACCTAGAGGTTTTTTTGGGGGCCTTGCAGCGCCGTTTACGGCTGTCTGCACGGTCTCTGTGTGAGCGCAGCTCGCCCTGTAGTCTGTGTGCAGCCATAGCCGGTTGGATTCAGCTCAGGGTGCGTTACTGCCTCATACCTTGAAAAACAATTTCCTTTTTTTCAAATAGTGCAGCCAGTTTAAAATTTGAAAAAAAAAATTCCTATTAGTGTCTTTCCACTTGTATCCAGCTAAATAGTGGAAAAACACTATATAGGATAACCTAGAGGAGGGTTTCTTGGCCTTGCAGCGCCGTTTACGGCTGTCTGCACGGTCTCCGTGTGATTTAAACTAGCTCTGTAGCCCGATCTGCACCAAAAAAAAGGTTAAGTTCACCAAACACAACTTACACTTGTGTAGGCCACATTTGAAAAATAATAAAGTTTAGTCCACAATTTACAACATTAGTGTTTCTTACACCTGTTAGGAGGAGCATTACAGGAATAAGCACACTAAGGCCTTAGTACTTTTCTGCTTATCTTTATCTGTCAACCAAGATGAAGAGGGCAGGGAGTAAGGCACGTGGGCGTGGGCGCGGAGCAGGGAGAGGAGCAGGGAGAGGACGTGGTGATTCTGTGCCTGCTGCGGGCGCCGGTGACTCGTCGTCACTCAGTTTCAGCAGGGAACAGTCCTTCATGCGCAGCTTTGTCGGAGAGCGCCGTGCACCGCTGCTGCGTGAAGACCAAATTGAAGCCGTTGTCGGGTGGATGGCAGCTAACGCCTCGGCATCGACTTCAGTTAGTGCCACATCCTCTCAGGCACAGAGCACTGGAGAGCAGCCATCTGTCTCTTCACCACCTGCCAAATTGGCCAGGCAGTCAGAGAGCCCAGGACAGGAGCCGTCTCTACTTCTGTTCTCTGAATCTCTTGGCTTGGAAACAGGGGGCCAGCCAAGCAGCATTGGAGAAATGGAAGAAGAGGCAGTGTGCAGTGATGCCCAACACCTTTTTCTCTCTGACTCTGAAGAGGCAGGTGGGCCAGTGCCTCCGGTGACCACAGCGCAGTACGCATCTGATGATGAAACTCAGGTGCCGCTTTCTCGTGCGTACTGTGCTGCTGAGACTACCCAGGAGGAGCAGTTGGTGGCAGAGGGTAGTGGAGATGATGAGGTCCTTGACCCATCGTGGCGTGAGGAACAGGAAGGTGGTGGGAGCAGCTCAGAGGAAGAGCTTCCTCTTACGGGCCAAAGAGGGAGAGGGAGGGGGAAGACTGCGGAGCCTGTAGCCTCCACTTTGGCACCCGTTAGGAGCCTGTCTCTTTCCAAAGCCAAAAAGGGCGCTCCCAAGACTTGCAGTGCCTGGTCCTTTTTTGACACAGTTGCAGATGACATTTGTTTTGTCAAATGCAAGCTGTGTCATCATAAAGTAAAAAGAGGGAAAAATGTCAGCAACCTCAATACCACAAATATGTGGAAACATGTGCGGACCAGGCACGCGGTGGAGTTACAGAAACACACTGAAGATGTAGGCCAACCAACAGCGGCAGCTACCACCTCTTCAGCTCGTGTTGCCTCTTCCTCCAGCTCACGCACAGCTGGTTTGGCTTCCTCCCAGAGACCTTGTGTAATTCCACCCACAGCACCACCTTCCCAGTCATCCTCACACTCCCAGTCTACTCTACAGCCATCGGTAGTACAGGCATGGGAGAAAAGGCGGGCATTCTCGGCCAACCACCCCCGAGCACAGGCTCTGAATGCAGGCATTGCCAAACTGTTGTCCCTGGAAATGCTCTCGTTCAGGCTGGTGGAGACTGACAGCTTCCGTGACTTGATGGCATTGGCAGTCCCACAGTACAAGGTGCCCAGCCGCTTTTACTTCAGCAGGCAGGCTGTCCCTGCCCTGCACAGGCATGTTGAGGCAAACATAAAACATGCGCTACTGAACGCCGTCAGTAGCAAGGTCCACCTCACCACCGATGCGTGGACCAGTCAGCATGGACAGGGGCGATATGTTTCCCTCACTGCCCATTGGGTTAATGTTGTTGAGCCAGGTACAGATCGTGCGAGTGGCGCAGGACGTGTCCTGCCCACTCCAAGGATTGCAGGAATCCAGTCTGTACGCATCGACTCCTCCTCTTACACCAGTTCCTCTGATTCCTCTCTGCAGGATCCGTCACAGTCCACCCCCACATGGACCCGTGAACGTTTACCTATGACCGACATGAGCACAGCCGTGGCCAAACGTCAGCAGGCCGTCTTGAAACTAGTTTCATTGGGGCATCGAAGCCACACAGCGCAGGAGCTCTGGAATGCCATAAAGCAGGAGAGCGATGTGTGGTTACTGCCAGCGAATCTCCAGCCAGGCATGGTAGTGTGTGACAATGGCCGAAATCTGGTGGCAGCTTTGGCCCTTGGCAACCTCACTCACATCCCATGTCTGGCACATGTGCTCAATTTGGTTGTGCAGAGTTTTCTGAGGGACTATCCGGATCTTGATGCCCTGCTGCACAAGGTCCGCCTAGAGTGTGCTCACTTGCGGCGTTCCAGCTTGGCCAGATCCCGCATTGCTGCTCTGCAGCGCCGATTCCGCCTTCCGGAACACCGCATCATATGTGACCTACCTACCCGGTGGAATTCCACGTTACATATGTTGGAGCGGTTGTGTGAGCAGCAGCAAGCAGTTATGGAGTACCAGCTGCATCAGGCGCAAAGAAGTCGCAGTCAGCGCCGATCAGACTTCACAACCACAGAGTGGGCCACTATGAAGGACGTCTGCCAGGTTTTGCGTCCTTTTGATTATTCCACGCGGATGGCAAGTGCAGATGATGCACTAGTCAGCATGACTGTCCCCCTTATCTGCCTGCTTCAGCAAACTTTGCAAGGGTTAAGGGATGATGTGGTGGAAGAGGTGGAGGATGAGGAGTCACCTTTTCCATCAGCTTCTGGAGAGTCAGCGCCACGTGGTTCCTCACAAAGGGGTACGCAGGGGCCAATTTGTGAGGAGGATGAGGAGGAGTCAATGGAGGAGGAAGAGCTCCGTCCAGAGGAGGGAGCAACACAATTGTCCAGTGGTCAGTGTGTACAGCGAGGGTGGGGTGATGACGAGCGGGCAGAGATCATGTCTCAAGCAGGGGACAGCGTTTCTGGGCCGGTTGGCACTCTGCAGCACATGGTGGATTTCATGCTGCAGTGCCTGAGAAACGACCGCCGCATCGACCACATTCTCAACATGCCTGATTATTGGGTGTTCACCCTCCTCGATCCTCGCTACCGGGACAACGTCCAAAACCTCATCCCTGCGTTGACCCGGGAGCGTAAATTGCGGGAGTACCACGACACACTGGTGAATTCCATCATCTTCTCCTGTCCAACTGAGAGGAGTGCTGCTAGTGCTTTACAAAGCAGCTCAGTGCGTCGAGGCAGTGGGGGAGGCTCTGCCCAAAGAGGGAGCAGAAGCAGTGCCTCTGCCCAAGGCAAGCCCAGTATGGCACAACTCTGGCACACTTTTGTGTGCCCGCCCCAAATGTCTACACCATCACCGGCGGCTCCAGTCAGCAGGAGGCAACGGTTCCGTCAGATGGTGACAGACTACATGGCTTGCCCTCTTACTGTACTCCCAGACGGCTCTTCCCCGTTCAAGTTTTGGGACTCTAAGCTGGATACATGGCCAGAGCTAAGCCAGTATGCATTGGAGGTGCTGGCTTGCCCTGCGGCTAGTGTCTTATCGGAACGTGTCTTTAGTGCCGCAGGTGGTGTACTAACAGACCGTCGCATGCGACTATCCTCCGATAACGTTGACCGGCTTACTTTCCTGAAAATGAACCAGGCCTGGATCTCGCAGGAATTTGCCACTCCTCTGCCTGATTAAGTAATTGGGTGTCATCCAGGTCTCCTGCTGTGTTCATCTTTCTACCACCTGAACTGCTATTCCTGGGCTCCAACACCGCCAGTTGCGGCTCAGAAGTGCAGGCTGCACAGTAAAAACATACGACCCAGTGTTATTGGGTTTCAGTAACGTCAGCTGATCCCCAGCTGTGTAGCCGGCAATGTGTCCTGCGACCGCCACGCTGGCACAACAACCTAAATGTAAGGGAACCTGTCCCCCCCCCCCCCGTCGTTTGTTACTGAAAGAGCCATCTTGTGCAGCAGTAATGCTGCACAAGGAAAAGGTAGCTCTTTTTTTTTAGCTCTTTGCACACGCAGAACTTAACACTTATAAAATGTGTTCACTGATACCGTTATACCGTCCCGGAGCTGGGACTTTCCTTCGTAATGTGACGCAGCACAGCCGTCATTCCTACCCCCTTGGTGCCATGCGCTGCCTCCTCAGCGTTGTTTTAAGCTGTCACGGAGCCTGCGCTGTTCTGTTATCCCTTGGGCATGCCCTATTTGCGCTGCCTGTCTTCTGACATAATTTGGTGTCAGGCTGGCTGCGCCTGTGCGGCCGCGGTGCCCGAGATCCCGCCTCGCAGTGTCTTCTGATTGAGTCACACTGCGGGCCTGGGATCCATGGGCATGCGCAGTGCATATCTTCCCCTCGGGCTCTCGCTCATTTCCCTCCGCCTTCTTTAGACTGTGCGCCGTCAGCTGATCCCTAGCATGCCACGGCCGTGACACCGCACAGTCTGAAGAAGAGGGAAGGAGGGGAGTGAGAGTCGAGGTTATGCACTGTGCATGCCCATGGTTCCAAGGCCCGCAGTGGGATTACGTTAGATGAGACTGCGAGGTGGGATCTGGAGCAGCGTGGACGCACAGGCACTGACAGCCTGACACCAAATTATGTCAGAAGACAGGCAGCGCTAATTGGGCATGGCCAAGGGCTAACAGAACAGCGCAGGCTCCGTGGCAGCTTAAAACAACGCTGAGGAGGCAGCGCACGGCATCAAGGGGATAGGAATGACAGCTGTGCTGTGTCCCATTACGAAGGAAATTCGCACCTCCGGAACGGTTTAACGGTATAAAGGGACACATTTTTAGTGTTTACTTCGGTGTTTGCAAGGAGCATAATTAAAAGAGCAACCTTTTCCTTTTGCATCCTTAGTGCTGCACAACATGGCTCTTTCAGCTACAAACGTCTTGGGGGGGGGGGTTAAAGGTTTCCTTTCAACTTGCTCCAATCAGGCTTCGGCCTACACTCTGTTCCTCTGCTCCTCCTGCTGTCCCTGGGCTCTAACACCGCCAGTTGGTGCCTGGAAGTGCTGTGTGCACAGTCAACAGTCGCTCCTCTGTTATTGGGGTTCAGTAACGTCAGCTGATCCCCAGCTGTGTGTGCGGCAATACCTCCAATCTGCTCCTCCTGCTGTCCCTGGGCTCTAACACCGCCAGTTGGTGCCTGGAAGTGCTGTGTGCACAGTCAACAGTCGCTCCTCTGTTATTGGGGTTCAGTAACGTCAGCTGATCCCCAGCTGTGTGTGCGGCAATACCTCCAATCTGCTCCTCCTGCTGTCCCTGGGCTCTAACACCGCCAGTTGGTGCCTGGAAGTGCTGTGTGCACAGTCAACAGTCGCTCCTCTGTTATTGGGGTTCAGTAACGTCAGCTGATCCCCAGCTGTGTATCCGGCAACGTGTCATGCGACCGCCACGCTGGCACAACTAAAATGTAAGGGGACCTGTCCCCCCCCCCCCCTAGGCGTTTGTTACTGAAAGAGCCACCATGTGCAGCACTAATACTGCACAAGGGAAAGGTCGCTCTTGAAATTATGCTCCTTGCAAATGCTGAACTACACACTCATGTAATGTGTCCCCTCACACCGTCCAACCGTCCCGGAGGTGGGACTTTCCTTTGTAATGTGACGCAGCACAGCCGTCATTGCTACCCCCTTGGCACCGTGCGCTGCCTCCTTAGCGTTGTTTGATTCCGTCATGGACCCTGCGCTGTTATGTTATCCCTTGGCCATGCACAGTTTGCGCTGCCCGTCCTCTGACATCATTTGTTGTCGTCCTGGCTGCGCCTGTGCGTCCACGCTGCCCGAAATCACACCTCGCAGTGTCGTCTAATGTGATCCCACAGTGGGCCTGGTATCCATGGCCATGCGCAGTGCATATACTAGCCTCTCACTCCCCTTCTTCACGCTTCTTCAGACTAGGCGGCGTCAGCTGATCCCTAATAGCATGCCACGGCCGTGACGCCGCACAGTCTGAAGAAGCAGGAAGGAGGTGAGTGAGAGGCGATGATATGCACTGCGCATGCCCATGGATCCCTGGCCCGCAGTGGGACTACATTAGATGACACTGCAAGGTTGGATCTCGGGCAGCTTGGACGCACAGGCACTGCCAGCCTGACACCTACATGATGTCAGAAGACGGGCACCGCTAACTGTGCATGGCCAAGGGATAACATTACAGTGCGGGCTCCGTGACAGAACCAAACAACGTTGAGGAGGTGGTGCCCGGCACCAAGGGGGTTGGAATGACGGCTGTGCTGTGTCACATTACAAAGGAAAGTCCCACTTCCGGGATGGTTTGACGGTGTGAGGGGACACATTATATGAGTGTGTACTTCAGCGTTTGCAAGGAGCATAATTTTCGGAGCCACCATTTTCCATGTGCAGTATTACTGCTGTACAAGATGGCTCTTTCAGCAACAAATGCCTGGGGGGGGGGGTTAAAGGTTCCCTTTCAACTTGCTCCACTGCAGGCTTCGGCCTACACTCTGCTCCTCTTTGATTCCCTGGGTTTCAACACTGTCAGTTGCCACCTGGAAGTGTTGTCTACACAGAAAAAAACACTAGGTGATGTGTCAGTGGGGTTCAGCACCGCCAGCTGTTCCCCTGCTGTGTAGTCGGCAACGTGTCCAGCACAAGCCACGCTGGCACAACAGAACAAAAGCTGCCACCAGTGCAGGCTTCGGCCTACACTCTGCTCCTCTCCTCCTCCTGCTGACCCTGGGCTCAAACACCGCTAGTTTTTGCCCGGAAGTGCTAGCTGCACAGAGAAAAACACCAGCCAATGTGTTAGTGGGGTTCAGCAACGCCAGCTGTTCCCCTGCTGTGTAGCCGGCAACGTGACCTGCAAACGCCATGCAGGCACAGGAACTGAAATTAAAAGGGAACCTGGCCCCACCCCCCCAGGTGTTTCTATGTATAACAGCCACCTAGTACAGCAGTACTGCTGCATTTGTACAAGGTGGCTGACTTTTTCTCCTTGCCCACGTGGAACTCAACACGTACAAAATGTGTCTCATTGAGACCATTCCACTGTCCCTGAGGTGTGACTTTCCTTTGTAATGATACGCAGCACCCCCCTTGGTAGCGTTTCCCGTCTTTTGTCATCATGGTTAGCTGGCTGCGCCTGTGCATCCGCCCTGCTAGAAACAACGCCCCTCGTTGTCATATTTATTTTGTCAGCGAGGGTGTGGTTTATGGGCACGAGCAGTGCATATGTTCGCCTGTCTTAACTCATCTCCTTCCGCCTTCTTCAGACTGTGCGGCCTCCTGGCCGTGGTAGGCGATAAGGGATCAGATGAGGCCGCCCAGTCTGAAGCAGGTGTAAGGACATGTGTGAGCGGCAAACATATTTAGTGCACCAGGGCACGAATCCCAGCACCGCAGTGTGATTTTTTAAAAACACACTGTGGGTCTGGGATTCATGTCCATCGCTAACCGCAACGGCCGACATGAAATGAGGTCAGAAGACAGGAAGCGCTCACAGCGCATGGCCAAGGGATCACAATAGCGCAGACTCCTGTACAGCAAATAACAACGCTCAGGAATCTGCGCCCAGTACCTAGGTGCAAATTTTGACACCTGTGCTGCGTCTCGTTAAAAAGACAAGTCACGCCTCCACAACTGTTTGACAGTATAATGGGCTAAATAGTGTACGTGTTTTAGTCAGCGTGTGCAAGGAGCAAAACAAATAGAGCAACCTTTTACTTGTGCAGCATTAATGCTGCACAAGGTGTGGCTCTTGTACCTTGCAACACCTGAGGGGGGGGTTAAAGGTAACCTTTGAAATTGGTTCAACTAGGCTTCGGCCTACACTCTGCTCCTCTACTCCTCCTGCTGACCCTGGGCTCAAACACCGCTAGTTTTTGCCCGGAAATGCTAGCTGCACAGAGAAAAACACCAGCCAATGTGTTAGTGGGGTTCAGCACCGCCAGCTGTTCCCCTGCTGTGTAGTCGGCAACGTGTCCAGCACAAGCCACGCTGGCACAACCGACCAAAAGCTGCCACCAGTGCAGGCTTCGGCCTACACTTTGCTCCTCTCCTCCTCCTGCTGACCCTGGGCTCAAACAACGCCAGTTTCTGACCGGACATGCTAGCTGCACAGAGAAAAACACCAGCCAATGTGTTAGTGGGGTTCAGCACCGCCTGCTGTTCCCCCGCTGTGTAGCCGGCATCGTGTCCAGCACAAGCCACGCTGGCACAACCGACCAAAAGCTGCCACCAGTGCAGGCTTCGGCCTACACTTTGCTCCTCTCCTCCTCCTCCTGCTGACCCTGGGCTCTAACACCGCTAGTTTTTGCCCGGACATGCAATCTGCACAGAGAAAAACACCAGTCAATGTGTCAGTGGGGTTCAGCAACGCCAGCTGTTCCCCTGCTGTGTAGCTTGCAACGTGACCTGCAAACGCCACGCAGGCACATGAACTGAAATTGAAGGGAGCCTGCCCCCCACCCACAGGTGTTTCTATGTATATCAGCCACCTTGTACAGCAGTACTGCTGCATTTGTACGAGGTGGCTGACTTTTTCTCCTTGCCCACGTGGAACTCAACACGTACAAAATGTGTCTCATTAGAGACCATTACAATGTCCCTGAGGTGTGACTTTCCTTTGTAATGACACGCAGCACCACCCTTGTTAGCGCTGCCCGTCTTTTGACATCATTGGTTAGCTGGCTGCGCCTGTGCATCTCCCCTGCTCGAAACAACGGCCCTCGGTGTCTTATTTTTTTGGACAGCGAGGGTGTGATTGATGGGCATGTGCAGTGCATATGTTTGCCTGTGTTCACTCATCTCCTTCCGCCTTCTTCAGACTGGGTGTCCTCATGGCCGCGGCAAGCGATAAGGGATCAGATGAGGCCGCCCAGTCTGAAGCAGGTGTAAGGACATGTGTGAGCGGCAAACATATTTAGTGCACCAGGGCACGAATCCCAGCACCGCAGTGTGATTTTTTAAAAACACACTGTGGGTCTGGGATTCATGTCCATCGCTAACCGCAACGGCCGACATGAAATGAGGTCAGAAGACAGGAAGCGCTCACAGCGCATGGCCAAGGGATCACAATAGCGCAGACTCCTGTACAGCAAATAACAACGCTCAGGAATCTGCGCCCAGTACCTAGGTGCAAATTTTGACACCTGTGCTGCGTCTCGTTAAAAAGACAAGTCACGCCTCCACAACTGTTTGACAGTATAATGGGCTAAATAGTGTACGTGTTTTAGTCAGCGTGTGCAAGGAGCAAAACAAATAGAGCAACCTTTTACTTGTGCAGCATTAATGCTGCACAAGGTGTGGCTCTTGTACCTTGCAACACCTGAGGGGGGGGTTAAAGGTAACCTTTGAAATTGGTTCAACTAGGCTTCGGCCTACACTCTGCTCCTCTACTCCTCCTGCTGACCCTGGGCTCAAACACCGCTAGTTTTTGCCCGGAAATGCTAGCTGCACAGAGAAAAACACCAGCCAATGTGTTAGTGGGGTTCAGCACCGCCAGCTGTTCCCCTGCTGTGTAGTCGGCAACGTGTCCAGCACAAGCCACGCTGGCACAACCGACCAAAAGCTGCCACCAGTGCAGGCTTCGGCCTACACTTTGCTCCTCTCCTCCTCCTGCTGACCCTGGGCTCAAACAACGCCAGTTTCTGCCCGGACATGCTAGCTGCACAGAGAAAAACACCAGCCAATGTGTTAGTGGGGTTCAGCACCGCCTGCTGTTCCCCCGCTGTGTAGCCGGCATCGTGTCCAGCACAAGCCACGCTGGCACAACCGACCAAAAGCTGCCACCAGTGCAGGCTTCGGCCTACACTTTGCTCCTCTTCTCCTCCTCCTGCTGACCCTGGGCTCTAACACCGCTAGTTTTTGCCCGGACATGCAATCTGCACAGAGAAAAACACCAGTCAATGTGTCAGTGGGGTTCAGCAACGCCAGCTGTTCCCCTGCTGTGTAGCTTGCAACGTGACCTGCAAACGCCACGCAGGCACATGAACTGAAATTGAAGGGAGCCTGCCCCCCACCCACAGGTGTTTCTATGTATATCAGCCACCTTGTACAGCAGTACTGCTGCATTTGTACGAGGTGGCTGACTTTTTCTCCTTGCCCACGTGGAACTCAACACGTACAAAATGTGTCTCATTAGAGACCATTACAATGTCCCTGAGGTGTGACTTTCCTTTGTAATGACACGCAGCACCACCCTTGTTAGCGCTGCCCGTCTTTTGACATCATTGGTTAGCTGGCTGCGCCTGTGCATCTCCCCTGCTCGAAACAACGGCCCTCGGTGTCTTATTTTTTTGGACAGCGAGGGTGTGATTGATGGGCATGTGCAGTGCATATGTTTGCCTGTGTTCACTCATCTCCTTCCGCCTTCTTCAGACTGGGTGTCCTCATGGCCGCGGCAGGCGATAAGGGATCAGATGAGGCCGCCCAGTCTGAAGCAGGTGTAAGGACATGTGTGAGCGGCAAACATATTTAGTGCACCAGGGCACAAATCCCAGCACCGCAGTGTGATTTTTTAAAAACACACTGTGGGTCTGGGATTCATGTCCATCGCTAACCGCAACGGCCGACATGAAATGAGGTCAGAAGACAGGAAGCGCTCACAGCGCATGGCCAAGGGATCACAATAGCGCAGACTCCTGTACAGCAAATAACAACGCTCAGGAATCTGCGCCCAGTACCTAGGTGCAAATTTTGACACCTGTGCTGCGTCTCGTTAAAAAGACAAGTCACGCCTCCACAACTGTTTGACAGTATAATGGGCTAAATAGTGTACGTGTTTAATTCAGCGTGTGCAAGGAGCAAAATTAAATAGAGCAACCTTTGACTTGTGCATCATTAATGCTGTTCAAGGTGTGGCTCTTGTACCTTGCAACACCTGAGGGGGGGGTTAAAGGTAACCTTTGAAATTGGTTCAACTAGGCTTCGGCCTACACTCTGCTCCTCTACTCCTCCTGCTGACCCTGGGCTCAAACACCGCTATTTTTTGCCCGGAAATGCTAGCTGCACAGAGAAAAACACCAGCCAATGTGTTAGTGGGGTTCAGCACCGCCAGCTGTTCCCCTGCTGTGTAGTCGGCAACGTGTCCAGCACAAGCCACGCTGGCACAACAGAACAAAAGCTGCCACCAGTGCAGGCTTCGGCCTACACTTTGCTCCTCTCCTCCTCCTGCTGACCCTGGGCTCAAACAACGCCAGTTTCTGCCCGGACATGCTAGCTGCACAGAGAAAAACACCAGCCAATGTGTTAGTGGGGTTCAGCACCGCCAGCTGTTCCCCCGCTGTGTAGCCGGCATCGTGTCCAGCACAAGCCACGCTGGCACAACCGACCAAAAGCTGCCACCAGTGCAGGCTTCGGCCTACACTTTGCTCCTCTCCTCCTCCTCCTGCTGACCCTGGGCTCTAACACCGCTAGTTTTTGCCCGGACATGCAATCTGCACAGAGAAAAACACCAGTCAATGTGTCAGTGGGGTTCAGCAACGCCAGCTGTTCCCCTGCTGTGTAGCTTGCAACGTGACCTGCAAACGCCACGCAGGCACATGAACTGAAATTGAAGGGAGCCTGCCCCCCCCCCCAGGTGTTTCTATGTATAACAGCCACCTTGTACAGCAGTACTGCTGCATTTGTACAAGGTGGCTGACTTTTTCTCCTTGCACACGTGGAACTCAACAAGTACAAAATGTGTCTCATTACAGACCATTACAATGTCCCTGAGGTGTGACTTTCCTTTTTAATGACACGCAGCACCCCCATTGTTAGCGCTGCCCGTCTCCTGACATCATTGGTTGGCTGGCTGTGCCTGTGCGTCCCCCCTGCCCGACACAACGCCCCCCGTTGTCTCATATATTTTGACTGCGAGGGTGTGATTGATGGGCACGAGCAGTGCATATGTTCCCCTGTATTCACTCCCCTCCTTCCGCCTTCTTCTGACTGTGCGGCCTCATGGCCGCGGCATGCGATAAGGGATCAGCTGAGGCCGCCCAGTCTGAAGCAGGTGTAAGGACATGTGTGAGCGGCGAACATATTTACTGCACAAGGCCACGAATCCCAGCACCGCAGTGTGACTTTAGGAAAAGCCACTGTGGGTCTGGGATTTATGGCCATCGTTAACCGCACCGGCCAACATGAAATGAGGTCATGAGACGGCCTGCACTAACAGGGTATTGCCAAGGGATAACACAAGAGCGCAGTTTCCTGTACTGCAAATAACAACGGTAAGGAATCTGCGCACAGCACCTAGGTGTAAATTTGTACACCTGTGCTGCGTCTCCTTAAAAAGACTAGTAGTCACGCCTCCACTACTGTTTGACAGTATAATGGGCTAAATAGTGTACGTGTTTAATTCAGCGTGTGCAAGGAGCAAAATTAAATAGAGCAACCTTTGACTTGTGCATCAATAATGCTGTTCAAGGTGTGGCTCTTGTACCTTGCAACACCTGAGGGGGGGGTTAAAGGTAACCTTTGAAATTGGTTCAACTAGGCTTTGGCCAACACTCTGCTCCTCTACTCCTCCTGCTGACCCTGGGCTCAAACACCGCTAGTTTTTGCCCGGAAATGCTAGCTGCACAGAGAAAAACACCAGCCAATGTGTTAGTGGGGTTCAGCACCGCCAGCTGTTCCCCTGCTGTGTAGTCGGCAACGTGTCCAGCACAAGCCACGCTGGCACAACAGAACAAAAGCTGCCACCAGTGCAGGCTTCGGCCTACACTTTGCTCCTCTCCTCCTCCTGCTGACCCTGGGCTCAAACAACGCCAGTTTCTGCCCGGACATGCTAGCTGCACAGAGAAAAACACCAGCCAATGTGTTAGTGGGGTTCAGCACCGCCAGCTGTTCCCCTGCTGTGCAGCTTGCAACGTGACCTGCAAACGCCACGCAGGCACATGAACTGAAATTGAAGGGAGCCTGCCCCCCACCCCCAGGTGTTTCTATGTATAACAGCCACCTTGTACAGCAGTACTGCTGCATTTGTACAAGGTGGCTGACGTTTCCTCCTTGCCCACGTGGAACTCAACACGTACAAAATGTGTCTCTTTGAGACCATTCCACTGTCCCTGAGGTGTGACTTTCCTTTCTAATGATACGCAGCACCCCCCTTGGTAGCGCTTCCCGTCTTCTGACATCATTGGTTGGCTACTTGCGCCTGTTCGTCCGCCCTGCCTGAATAAAATGCTCCTCGTTGTCTTAATTATTTTGACTGCGAGGGTGTGATTGATGGGCACGAGCAGTGCATATCTTCGCCTGTCTTAACTCATCTCCTTCCGCCTTCTTCAGACTGTGCAGCCTCATGGCCGCGGCATGCGAGAAGGGATCAGCAGAGGCCGCCCAGTCTGAAGCAGGTGTAAGGACGTGTGTGAGCGGCCAAAATATTTACTGCTCAAGGCCACGAATCCCAGCACCGCAGTGTGGCTTTATGAAAAGACACTGTGGGTCTGGGATTTATGGCCATCGTTAACCGCACCGGCCAACATGAAATGAGGTCATAAGATGGGCAGCGCTAACAGGGCATTGCCAAGGGATAACACAAGAGCGCAGACTCCTGTACAGCAAATAACAACGCTCAGGAAGCTGCGCCAAGCACCAAGGCGTTATTTTGGACACCTGTGCTGCGTCTCATCAAAAAACCAAGTCACGCATCCACTACAGTTTGACTGTAGAATGGGGTAAATTGTGTATGTCTTTCATTCAGCGTGTGCAAGTAGACAAATTAATAGAGCAACCTTTCACTTGTGCAGCATTAATACTGCACAAGGTGTGTCTCTTGTACTTTGTAACACCTGAGGGGGGGGTTAAAGGTTTCCTTTGAAATTGGTTCAACTAGGCTTCGGCCTACACTCTGCTCCTCTCCTCCTCCTCCTGCTTCAACACGGGCTCTAACATCGCAAGTTTTTGCCCGCAAGTGCTAGCTGCACAGATAAAAACACACGCCATTGTGTTAGTGGGGTTCAGCAACGCCAGCTGTTCCCCCAGTGTGTAGCCGGCAAAGTGTCCTGCAAACGCAACGCAGACACAAAGCTGCCTCCAGTGCAGGCTTCGGCCTACACTCATCTCCCCCTGCTTACCCTTTGCTCCAACACCGCTAGTTGGGGCTCTAGGAAGACAATCTTTAATAGGCAAGGCAACGCATCCGGGTTCCAGCACCGCCAGCTGGTTCTCGGCAGTGTTCTTGTCACAGGTACTCCCTCGTGCCAAGCCTGGTTTCAGCACCGTCAGCTGTTTCCGGGTTGTGTCAACTTCACTGAGACGCCTATGCTTGCCCCGTCGTGGGGCGGTCGAGTTAGCCAACTCCAGGGTGCCTCCAGTTTAGGAGCTTCCTATGTGGGCTGCGTGAACTGGTAGTCAAGGCTGGTTCTGTAGTGCCAGTAGGCCCAGCTCCCCCTGTAGGACTGTTGGGGTTCGGTAACTGCGGCTGCCTCGCAGCCTAGCTGTTCTCTCCTCTCCTGTGGGCCTTGGGGTCCACCACCTGGTTCCAGCACCGTCAGCTGGTTCCGGGCCGAGCCTTTGGCTTAGGTGCCTCCTCCTGGGTATCCGAGTTCCGCCAACGCCAGGCGGTCCTTGGTAGTGCTTTTAAGCGCGGGCACCTACAGCTTAGTAACCGGGTTCCAGCACCGTCAGCTGGTCCTCGGTCGTGCCATTGGCTCTTGCACACTGGGGCAACGCATCCGGGTTCCAGCACCGCCAGCTGGTTCTCGGCAGTGTTCTTGTCACAGGTACTCCCTCGTGCCAAGCCTGGTTTCAGCACCGTCAGCTGTTTCCGGGTTGTGTCAACTTCACTGAGACGCCTATGCTTGCCCCGTCGTGGGGCGGTCGAGTTAGCCAACTCCAGGGTGCCTCCAGTTTAGGAGCTTCCTATGTGGGCTGCGTGAACTGGTAGTCAAGGCTGGTTCTGTAGTGCCAGTAGGCCCAGCTCCCCCTGTAGGACTGTTGGGGTTCGGTAACTGCGGCTGCCTCGCGGCCTAGCTGTTCTCTCCTCTCCTGTGGGCCTTGGGGTCCACCACCTGGTTCCAGCACCGTCAGCTGGTTCCGGGCCGAGCCTTTGGCTTAGGTGCCTCCTCCTGGGTATCCGAGTTCCGCCAACGCCAGGCGGTCCTTGGTAGTGCTTTTAAGCGCGGGCACCTACAGCTTAGTAACCGGGTTCCAGCACCGTCAGCTGGTCCTCGGTCGTGCCATTGGCTCTTGCACACTGGGGCAACGCATCCGGGTTCCAGCACCGCCAGCTGGTTCTCGGCAGTGTTCTTGTCACAGGTACTCCCTCGTGCCAAGCCTGGTTTCAGCACCGTCAGCTGTTTCCGGGTTGTGTCAACTTCACTGAGACGCCTATGCTTGCCCCGTCGTGGGGCGGTCGAGTTAGCCAACTCCAGGGTGCCTCCAGTTTAGGAGCTTCCTATGTGGGCTGCGTGAACTGGTAGTCAAGGCTGGTTCTGTAGTGCCAGTAGGCCCAGCTCCCCCTGTAGGACTGTTGGGGTTCGGTAACTGCGGCTGCCTCGCGGCCTAGCTGTTCTCTCCTCTCCTGTGGGCCTTGGGGTCCACCACCTGGTTCCAGCACCGTCAGCTGGTTCCGGGCCGAGCCTTTGGCTTAGGTGCCTCCTCCTGGGTATCCGAGTTCCGCCAACGCCAGGCGGTCCTTGGTAGTGCTTTTAAGCGCGGGCACCTACAGCTTAGTAACCGGGTTCCAGCACCGTCAGCTGGTCCTCGGTCGTGCCATTGGCTCTTGCACACTGGGGCAACGCATCCGGGTTCCAGCACCGCCAGCTGGTTCTCGGCAGTGTTCTTGTCACAGGTACTCCCTCGTGCCAAGCCTGGTTTCAGCACCGTCAGCTGTTTCCGGGTTGTGTCAACTTCACTGAGACGCCTATGCTTGCCCCGTCGTGGGGCGGTCGAGTTAGCCAACTCCAGGGTGCCTCCAGTTTAGGAGCTTCCTATGTGGGCTGCGTGAACTGGTAGTCAAGGCTGGTTCTGTAGTGCCAGTAGGCCCAGCTCCCCCTGTAGGACTGTTGGGGTTCGGTAACTGCGGCTGCCTCGCGGCCTAGCTGTTCTCTCCTCTCCTGTGGGCCTTGGGGTCCACCACCTGGTTCCAGCACCGTCAGCTGGTTCCGGGCCGAGCCTTTGGCTTAGGTGCCTCCTCCTGGGTATCCGAGTTCCGCCAACGCCAGGCGGTCCTTGGTAGTGCTTTTAAGCGCGGGCACCTACAGCTTAGTAACCGGGTTCCAGCACCGTCAGCTAGTCCTCGGTCGTGCCATTGGCTCTTGCACACTGGGGCAACGCATCCGGGTTCCAGCACCGCCAGCTGGTTCTCGGCAGTGTTCTTGTCACAGGTACTCCCTCGTGCCAAGCCTGGTTTCAGCACCGTCAGCTGTTTCCGGGTTGTGTCAACTTCACTGAGACGCCTATGCTTGCCCCGTCGTGGGGCGGTCGAGTTAGCCAACTCCAGGGTGCCTCCAGTTTAGGAGCTTCCTATGTGGGCTGCGTGAACTGGTAGTCAAGGCTGGTTCTGTAGTGCCAGTAGGCCCAGCTCCCCCTGTAGGACTGTTGGGGTTCGGTAACTGCGGCTGCCTCGCGGCCTAGCTGTTCTCTCCTCTCCTGTGGGCCTTGGGGTCCACCACCTGGTTCCAGCACCGTCAGCTGGTTCCGGGCCGAGCCTTTGGCTTAGGTGCCTCCTCCTGGGTATCCGAGTTCCGCCAACGCCAGGCGGTCCTTGGTAGTGCTTTTAAGCGCGGGCACCTACAGCTTAGTAACCGGGTTCCAGCACCGTCAGCTGGTCCTCGGTCGTGCCATTGGCTCTTGCACACTGGGGCAACGCATCCGGGTTCCAGCACCGCCAGCTGGTTCTCGGCAGTGTTCTTGTCACAGGTACTCCCTCGTGCCAAGCCTGGTTTCAGCACCGTCAGCTGTTTCCGGGTTGTGTCAACTTCACTGAGACGCCTATGCTTGCCCCGTCGTGGGGCGGTCGAGTTAGCCAACTCCAGGGTGCCTCCAGTTTAGGAGCTTTCTATGTGGGCTGCGTGAACTGGTAGTCAAGGCTGGTTCTGTAGTGCCAGTAGGCCCAGCTCCCCCTGTAGGACTGTTGGGGTTCGGTAACTGCGGCTGCCTCGCGGCCTAGCTGTTCTCTCCTCTCCTGTGGGCCTTGGGGTCCACCACCTGGTTCCAGCACCGTCAGCTGGTTCCGGGCCGAGCCTTTGGCTTAGGTGCCTCCTCCTGGGTATCCGAGTTCCGCCAACGCCAGGCGGTCCTTGGTAGTGCTTTTAAGCGCGGGCACCTACAGCTTAGTAACCGGGTTCCAGCACCGTCAGCTGGTCCTCGGTCGTGCCATTGGCTCTTGCACACTGGGGCAACGCATCCGGGTTCCAGCACCGCCAGCTGGTTCTCGGCAGTGTTCTTGTCACAGGTACTCCCTCGTGCCAAGCCTGGTTTCAGCACCGTCAGCTGTTTCCGGGTTGTGTCAACTTCACTGAGACGCCTATGCTTGCCCCGTCGTGGGGCGGTCGAGTTAGCCAACTCCAGGGTGCCTCCAGTTTAGGAGCTTCCTATGTGGGCTGCGTGAACTGGTAGTCAAGGCTGGTTCTGTAGTGCCAGTAGGCCCAGCTCCCCCTGTAGGACTGTTGGGGTTCGGTAACTGCGGCTGCCTCGCGGCCTAGCTGTTCTCTCCTCTCCTGTGGGCCTTGGGGTCCACCACCTGGTTCCAGCACCGTCAGCTGGTTCCGGGCCGAGCCTTTGGCTTAGGTGCCTCCTCCTGGGTATCCGAGTTCCGCCAACGCCAGGCGGTCCTTGGTAGTGCTTTTAAGCGCGGGCACCTACAGCTTAGTAACCGGGTTCCAGCACCGTCAGCTGGTCCTCGGTCGTGCCATTGGCTCTTGCACACTGGGGCAACGCATCCGGGTTCCAGCACCGCCAGCTGGTTCTCGGCAGTGTTCTTGTCACAGGTACTCCCTCGTGCCAAGCCTGGTTTCAGCACCGTCAGCTGTTTCCGGGTTGTGTCAACTTCACTGAGACGCCTATGCTTGCCCCGTCGTGGGGCGGTCGAGTTAGCCAACTCCAGGGTGCCTCCAGTTTAGGAGCTTTCTATGTGGGCTGCGTGAACTGGTAGTCAAGGCTGGTTCTGTAGTGCCAGTAGGCCCAGCTCCCCCTGTAGGACTGTTGGGGTTCGGTAACTGCGGCTGCCTCGCGGCCTAGCTGTTCTCTCCTCTCCTGTGGGCCTTGGGGTCCACCACCTGGTTCCAGCACCGTCAGCTGGTTCCGGGCCGAGCCTTTGGCTAAGGTGCCTCCTCCTGGGTATCCGAGTTCCGCCAACGCCAGGCGGTCCTTGGTAGTGCTTTTAAGCGCGGGCACCTACAGCTTAGTAACCGGGTTCCAGCACCGTCAGCTGGTCCTCGGTCGTGCCATTGGCTCTTGCACACTGGGGCAACGCATCCGGGTTCCAGCACCGCCAGCTGGTTCTCGGCAGTGTTCTTGTCACAGGTACTCCCTCGTGCCAAGCCTGGTTTCAGCACCGTCAGCTGTTTCCGGGTTGTGTCAACTTCACTGAGACGCCTATGCTTGCCCCGTCGTGGGGCGGTCGAGTTAGCCAACTCCAGGGTGCCTCCAGTTTAGGAGCTTCCTATGTGGGCTGCGTGAACTGGTAGTCAAGGCTGGTTCTGTAGTGCCAGTAGGCCCAGCTCCCCCTGTAGGACTGTTGGGGTTCGGTAACTGCGGCTGCCTCGCGGCCTAGCTGTTCTCTCCTCTCCTGTGGGCCTTGGGGTCCACCACCTGGTTCCAGCACCGTCAGCTGGTTCTCGGCAGTGTCTTTTGCTCTTGTACCTTCTGCTCCCCATCCTGGTTCCAGTACCGTCAGCTGGTTCCGGGCAGAGCCTTTGGCTTAGGTGCCTCCTTCTGGGTATCCAAGTTCCACCAATGTCAGGTGGTCCTTGGTAGTGCTTTCAGGCACGGGTACCTCCTGCTTAGTAACCGGGTTCCAGTAACGTCAGCTGGTCCTTGGTAGTTCCATTGGCTCTTGGACATTCGGCTACCCATCCGGGTTCCAGTACCGTCAGCTGGTTCTCGGCAGTGTCTTTTGCTCTTGTACCTTCTGCTCCCCATCCTGGTTCCAGTAACGTCATCTGGTTCCGGGCAGAGCCTTTGGCTTAGGTGCCTCCTTCTGGGTATCCGAGTTCCGCCAACGTCAGGCGGTCCTTGGTAGTGCTTTTTAGCACGGGTACCTCCTGCTTAGTAACCGGGTTCCAGTAACGTCAGCTGGTCCTCGGTAGTTCCATAGGCTCTTGAACCTTCGGGTAGCCATCCGAGTTCCAGTTCCATCAGCTGGTTCTTGGCATTTTCTCAGCCTTCTTGTACCTTCTGCTACATTTCCAAGTTGAAGACCCTAACGTCGACAACCCGGAAGACCACCCCGATGACGACGACCCGGAAGACCACCCCGATGACGACGACGACGACGACGGCGGAGACGACGACGGCTGAGACGACGACGGCGGAGATGACGACACTGGAGACGAAGACCCTGGAGACGACAACATGGAAGACCGAGAAGCAGAAGAACAAGAGGCTGCAGAACAAAGAGCAGAAGAACATTAAGCATAAGACTTAATATCAGAGCAAAAGATATTATCTAAATTATATGCAGAAGAAGACTAAGCAGTGTATGGGGGTGAGTCCGTTCCTCCTCGTGGTGCCCCTGGATAAAGCCTGATGCTGCAGGCCAAACTGAACGCGGACAAATGTAACTTTTGTGACTGGCAGAACGGAAGGTGTAATCTTCCAACTTTTATAGATAACAACTACGGGAATGCCTGTCACAAATGAGAATATGATGAAGAAGTAGAATAGGAAGAATAATAACAGTGGAATAAAAAGAATATGTAGAATAGGAAGAATAATAATAGTTGAAGAAAATGAATATGAAGAATGTAATAAAAAAAAAAATAGGTAGAAGATGAAGAAGAAGATGAATAAGGTGAAGAAGTTGATGTCAAGGATGCTGATGATGATGAAGATGAAAGTGTGGGAAAAGAAAAAAAAAAAAAAGAAAAAAAAGAAGGGGAAGGGCGTGGAATAGTGAAACATCAATATCTGACAAAATAAAAAAAATTTACATACTCAATATCTTTTTCAATCCGAACTTCTTTAAAAAAAAAAAAAAACATGCTATTCTATTTGATTGGACTAATCCTCATTGCCTTTAATGTCTCCGCCACCTCCCCCATACATCCTACATTATTCTTAGTTGTTTTCCTTCAGGTAGAATGAACCTACAAGGAAAGAAAGGGTTTATTTTAATTCCGATATTTTGGTCCCATTGACTTGCATTGGGATCGGGTATCGGTATCGGCGATATCCGATATTTTTTGAATATCGGCCGATCCAAACCGATACCGATACTTTCCGATATCGGAAGGTATCGCTCAACACTAATGTCTACCATTTCTTATCATATTGTATTCGATTCTGGTTCAATGCTACTAACGCTGGCAGCCCAGTCTTGCTCTGATGCTATCCTACTATTATTGGTAATCATACTTATGCTACTATGCTAAAATCCTATTGCCGAGTATTCCTTTGTACATATTGTATATAATATATATATTGTTCAGTGTCTTATACCATGTCTTTTTGTCTTCACTAGTAACCCCATGATTAAGACCCAGGAGGGTCGAAACGTTGGGTTGTTGTACCTTACTTCACTTCTACACTGCTTGTGGTTATATCTTCTGTTTGACAAAAAAATTTTTTGGAATAAAAGTGTTAATACACGTCTGCAAACCAGCATTTGAGAGTGTGCGGTGAATTTCTACTATTGAGCTTTGGGGCCATCTAGGTCCATTACGCCAGCACCTCGTATACTTGACCTGAGTGCACACCATTTTTCTCTATATTACGGATCTTTTTTCTTGGTGTCTGCACCGGTCAGTCCAATGTCTTCAGAGACTTTTGCCTATGACACGGCTACCAGCACCAGTATCCTTTCACTAGTTTCCAGTGCTAATGACTTTCTAAAAACTCCTGCACAGGAGCTAAGAACCAGAGACTACGAGAAAGAGAAACGTAAGCTTATCTCTTATGATCTGCACTGTATTACCTTGGCTGAGTACCACAAACAAGGAAAGATTCCCAGGGGTCTTAGATGCAACCTGCGTCCAACCCTTTTTTCCGATAATCAGGACTTCTGTGAAAAATACAAGAGGATCTTGAATAAGTGCTCTTTGGATATCATCATTCTCACTATCGAATTTCTGCAGAAATCAATTGCTGAGACACAAGAAAGTATCAAGGCCATTGAAACCCAGCTCACCTCAACCTTATCATCTACCGAGTGGACTAAACTCAAGGAGAAAACTGATAAAGTTCTCACGGACCACCAGAATTTCCTACAAGAAAGAAAACGCCTAAAATTCCAACGAGATAACGACGATTACGCCACCAATAGAGTTTATAAATGGAGCGATTCCACCGGGCGAGGCAACTGGCGCCGTCAACCAAGTCAGCGCAGATCCTTCAGTACAGATAGCGACTCATCCACAAATTCCAACAGGTCCCATTTTTTATCAAAAAGTCACAGGGGAGGCCACCAACGCATCGACCGACGAGAAGATCCAGGAGAAAAAATGACGACCCGCTCCCAGGTAAGGCACCTAACCTGGTGATCAACACCTCTAGCTACACGCTCTCCCCGGCTGAATTGGCTCTATTACAGAAAGGACTGTCGTTTTGTCCTACTCCCAACTGGGATGCTTTCCAGTTGGAGAGGGACCTCCAGCGGTTTTACCGCGCTGTGAGACTAAAGACTCACTTTGGGACATCATCAGAGACTTCCGAGAGCAGAGTGTCTCCTAACGGGGACGTCTCTGTTGCGGAAATCTCCCTCACTTCTCTGGGTTAACGTAACCCGAGTACGTTTAGTCCACCTCAGTCTTTTCATGCTACTGAAACTTTTATTTCGTTGGTTGACTGTGAGGTGAGGGATTTATCACACCAACAACGCCTTGGCTTCTTCCCTACACACACCAACCTCACATTAGCAGAAAAACAGGCACTGTCATCCCTTAAAGATAATAAATCCATAATAATAAAACCTGCAGATAAGGGGGGCGCAATTGTAATCATGGACCGCGCCAGATACTCTAACGAAGTCCAACGCCAACTTTCGGACTCCAATACATATAGACCTATCCCGAGAGACCCCACATTTGACATTGACAAGAAAATCCGTAACCTTATTAGGACCTACTTGGATAACCACACTATTGATCTGAACACTGCCAAATTCCTCTCTAATTCCAACCCTGTCATCCCTGTTTTTTATATACTCCCAAAAATCCACAAATCACTCACCAATCCGCCTGGTAGACCCATCGTGGCCTCTACTGACTCGATTCTATCACCTTTGTCGATTTACCTAGAAAAAATATTGACACCCCTCATTAGGACCACCAGATCTTTCTTGCTAGATACTGGACACTTTTTGAGCCTTATCAGAGAACAGGACATCATACCACCAGATAGCCTACTCGTTACATTAGATGTAAACAGTCTATATACGTCCATTACACACGAGAGAGGCATCACAGCCACAAGGACACTCCTACAGGCCTCAAACATGTCCAATAATTCCATTAAATTCTGTCTTGATCTCCTCAAAATAGTCCTATATGAAAATTTCTTCTTATATGAGGATACATACTATGTACAATGTTGCGGGACCGCGATGGGCTCAAATGTCGCACCGGCTTACGCAAATGCGTATATGAGCCATTTTGAAAATAATCACGTCTACCCAGAGGAACTGTTCAAGCAATACGTCAGATGTTATCACCGATACATTGATGACATCTTTCTTATCTGGACAGGGTCATCTGAACTGCTATTATCCTTTCATCAACATCTTAATTCAGTTCACCCTGAGCTACAGTTTACTATGCAGTATGATACGACTGATATATCGTTCCTAGACACTATGGTACATAAAAACCAATCAGGTAAACTCACTACGGACTTATTCACCAAACCCACAGACTGTAACAATCTCCTACACTACTCTAGTAGCCACCCTAAGGCCACCAAAAACAGCTTACCCCGATCACAATTCACAAGGCTAGCTAGGATTGTGTCGGATCCAGCCTTACTTCCAATACGCCTGGATACCATGTCCCAGAAATTCAGGGACAGGAACTACCCAGCACGCTTGCTGGAATTAGAGAAAAACAACATCCTGAGTCCTCAACCCCGTTGCCCACAATTGGCTACCAAAGAACGTGTTCCCTTTGTACACACATATCATCCCCTGATGCCTAAAGTCCAATCTATCATCAGAAAGCACTGGCCTCTACTATCCAAGGCATACCCTAGAATAGATTGCTTTACCTCACCAGTTCTAATGTGCAACAGAAGGGCTCCCAACATCAGGGATAAGTTGGTACGTGCTGACATTGGTAGTTCCCGACCAACCATGACTCAGAGCTTCCTCACCACACGTAGACAGGGTACCTTTCCCTGTCTGAGCTGCGCCTCATGTTCCAACGTGATCAAATCGGACAATGTCACTCATCCTAGGACGGGTAAATCGTTTCCTATCCATGGGTATCATACCTGTAATTCAAATTTCGTAGTGTACCTAATAAAATGTCCATGCGGCCTCCTATACATTGGGGAAACTACTCAACATGTCAGAGACAGAATCGCGAGCCACAAATCGACCATTCGATGTGGGAAAACCTGGCTTCCTGTACCAGACCACTTCATTAAGTTAAAACACACTGTGGCACAACTCAAATACCAGGTGATCGAACACGTACCCAGGCCTAGGAGAGGAGGCAATCACATCAGACTTCTTAAAACTAGGGAGGCCTACTGGATACATAAACTCGATACTCTGGCCCCTAGAGGCCTCAACAGAGAGATTGACTGGTTAATATGATCCTAATCATTTTACCATTTATTTTTGCAGACTCGCTAAATTCTATTTCTTATAGGTGAGTTGTCCCTCTTTTTGCATTAGACTGTCATTTTTGTTTTACTCCTATTTATTTTATTTTTCCCTGTATATTTTTTCCCCTTTATTTTTTTCCCATTTATATTCTCACCCACAATATCATTAGAACAGATTTCTAGGACAGTGTATTATGGGTAGCTTATACTTCTGTCCATTTTCTATCTGCTATCATTGGTTACGTAGCATCCATCATGCAGGGCTCTTTTTTAACTGCTCCTTCCCCTATCCTAACATAACCGTTGCCATGGTTACCGTGAGTATACCACACATCTTTCCCAGCTACCATATGCCATCTGTGGCTGGTCATCCATACTCCCTCCCCTGCCTCCTTATGTCCGTCGCCTTGATTTCACCTCCAGACATGCGCAGTGCAACCTTTTCAGTAACGATACGTCACTTCCGGTCCCGGTGACGCACTTCCGGTCCGGCGGTATGGAATCATTTATAACGCCGCTGTTGGCCTCATTGTACACATCAGACAGCCGCACTTTGAGCAGGACGCGGATGCGCCGCTCTAGCACCCTGGACACCACACTGTCAGCAGGTAAATCATGATCTGTATATCCTACATGCCTCCCGGGTGATTAGCTACCACTAGCCCATTGTCAGCTACTCATCTGATTGTGCCCATATTTCTGCTCCATTATACACTACCGCAGCCTTTTAACTCATGTCAAGTGCCTACCCCTGGGTCCCTGCATGCATACTTCAGCTATTCCAGAAGTAACTATCCATTTTAGTAGTACCATTCTATATAGCTACCCCCTCTAGTCAGTTTAGTTGCTTACTCCACTGACAGTGTTCCCATTATCCATTACAGTTTCGGTTACCCTAAGTCTAAGGGTCCTACATCTTCCTTTTTCTACTTTGGCATCTCCTACTAAGGTAATACTGGCCTGTCATATATGTATGTCTACCATTTCTTATCATATTGTATTCGATTCTGGTTCAATGCTACTAACGCTGGCAGCCCAGTCTTGCTCTGATGCTATCCTACTATTATTGGTAATCATACTTATGCTACTATGCTAAAATCCTATTGCCGAGTATTCCTTTGTACATATTGTATATAATATATATATTGTTCAGTGTCTTATACCATGTCTTTTTGTCTTCACTAGTAACCCCATGATTAAGACCCAGGAGGGTCGAAACGTTGGGTTGTTGTACCTTACTTCACTTCTACACTGCTTGTGGTTATATCTTCTGTTTGACAAAAAAATTTTTTTGGAATAAAAGTGTTAATACACGTCTGCAAACCAGCATTTGAGAGTGTGCGGTGAATTTCTACTATTGAGCTTTGGGGCCATCTAGGTCCATTACGCCAGCACCTCGTATACTTGACCTGAGTGCACACCATTTTTCTCTATATTCGAGAACCACAGGTGGCATCACACATTTTCATTATTTCCACGACCCCTTTAATGACCATCCCTTTTACTTGGGCACCCAGGGTCATGGACCGGGTCGCTGCCACCGTGAACACCCCTTTAATTGCGACCGGAACCGGTACTGAGTATCCCCACTGCCCTAACAGGTGACTCAGGAACACTCTGATGGCTCCAAGCTTCATTGCAGTCCTTACAAGCTAGACAGCAGTGGTGGTCATTCTTGTAGGCAGTGAGCTGTAAACTACATTAAATTGTTAACATCTCAAAAAGGGCTGCAAAATTTAGTAAGCAGTAAATTACAAAAGTGCTTGCTTTAACAAGCACTATTCATCTGTGAAGATGGAAATAACCTTTTATATACAAAGATGAAGCAATGATAAATCAAAAGTATTACTGTAACCCATTGTAACCAGAGCGAGAGAGATAGAGAGAGAGAGAGGGATTACAGTTTGGTTACAGTTCTGGTACCGTAACCGAACTTTGGACTTCCAGGGTCGAGATGATGGATAGTCAGTGTAGACACCCACCTCGAGCACTACCTCTTGCCTCGCTTTGGGGTGTTAAGTTAAAAAAACAAACAGAAAAAATGACATTGCAGAATCCCTGCAGCCGACAGGTACCTTCCTCCGGCCGCAAGGCATTAAGCTCACTGACGGCACACAGGTGAGCACTCACCACCTGTACCCCGCCTGGTCAAATGCTAAGCCAGTGCTGTGTAGATCAGCAGTGCTGACACGTAGGCCTTCAGACCATGCAGGCAAGTCCTCCTTGGACTCGTCCTCACCTCATCCACTTAGTCTTCATCTCTCCTTCTCCAGCCTGTGTTGAGGGGTGTCTGCTCACACAGACTCAGGGACTCTCCAGCAAGAGGTGAGGATGTGAATGCTGGAGCCACTCATTAGAATCAGTGATTAATGACCATGATGCTGGAGCTCCATGGTCTCTGGTCAGTGTAGGATCAGATTTCTCATTCACACACAGCATGAACTAAGCATGAAGCAGTGAGCAGAGTCCCTAATCACTGCCTGTATCTCTGACAGGGCACCCTGCTGTCAGTACTGCTTTGATGAATTCAGGCGGGGCCTAGCCCCTGATCCTATCCCTCCACCCCCAAACAGCTATCACTGTATGTTACCTGTAGTGTTACATAGGGCTGCAGGTGAAATCTACTGGGTTCACATTGTGTTAATGGCGTCCGTTAGACGGACTACGTTACACCGCGGCATAACGCGGTGTAACGCAGTCCGTTAACGTCGCCATTAATTCCTATGTCGGAAGCATCGCTAGTGCACGCCCACAATGGGCGTGCGCTAGCGATGTGCCGTCATTGAGTGACGGACCCTGAGATGCGGGTTGCAGCGTTTCCGGGTCCATCACTACTAGCGCAGATAGAGCGATGGAAGGTCGGCACTTGCGTTAACAGCAGCCCGTTAACGTATGTGTTGAACAGGCTGCTGTTAATGCAATGTGAACCCGGCCTAACTCTCCGATTGCAGATAATGTGGTAGGTGTCATCTGCAGTCCTATGTAACACCACAGATAACATAGTGATAACTTTCTATGTTCCAAGAGAGTTATTACTGTGTTACCTGTGGTATTAAGGTACCGTCACACTCAGCGACGCTGCAGCGATATAGACAACGAGCCGATCGCTGGAGCGTCGCTGTTTAGGTCGCTGTAGAGACGTCAAACACAGCAACTCCAGAACGATGCAGGAGCGATCCAGTGATGTAACGGCTAGGGTTGAGCGACTTTTCATTTTATAGGATCGGGTGGGGTTTCACGAAACCCGACTTTTTCAAAAGTCGGGTTGAGTGAAATCGGCCGATCCTATAGAAAAGTCGGGGTCGGGGTCGGCCGAAACACGAAACCCAATGCAGTGCATTGGGTTTCTAATGGTTCCCAGGGTCTGAAGGAGAGGAAACTCTCCTTCAGGCCCTGGGATCCATATTTAAGTGTAAAATAAAGAATCAAAATAAAAAATATTGATATACTTACCCTCGGACGCGCCCTGGTTCTAACCTGCAGCCTTCCTTCCTAAGAATGAGCGCCTGAAGGACCTTCGATGAAATCGCGGCTTGTGATTGGTCGCGTGAGCGGTCACGTGGGCGTCATGCGACCAATCACAAGCCGCAATGTCATATAAGGTCCTTCAGGCGCTGATTCTGAGGAAGGAAGGCTGCGGGTTAGAACCAGGGCGCGTCCGAGGGTGAGTATATACCTATTAGGAATATACTCACCCTCGGACGCGCCCTCGGACGCTTCCTTCCTTAGAATTAGCGACTGAAGGACCTTAGATGATGTCGCGGCTTATGATTGGTCGCGTGACCGCCCATGTGACCGCTCACGCGACCAATCACAAGCCGCGACGTCATCGAAGGCCCTTCAGGCGCTCATTCTTAGGAAGGAAGGCTGCCGGTGAGAACCAGGGCGCGTCCGAGGGTGAGTATATCAATATTTTTTTTATTTTTATTCTTTATTTTACACTTAAATATGAATTCCGATACCGATTCCCGATATCTTAAACATATCGGAACTCGGTATCGGAATTCCGATTACAGATCAGAAGATCGCTGACCTCATGGCCGACCCCAGACAGGGGTCGGGTCGGGTTTCATGAAAACCGACTTTGCCAAAAGTCGGCGACTTCTGAATCTGGCCGACCCGTTTCGCTCAACCCTAGTAACGGCGACTCACTTATCGTTCTCGCAGGTTGTTAGCTCCATGTAAAACGTTGCTGGCATTGTTGCTTTTGCTGTCAAACATGATGATACACGCCGACCTGACGACGAAATAAAGTTCTGGACTTCTAGCTCCGACCAGCGATGTCACAGCGGGATCCAGATCGCTGCTGCGTGTCAAACACAACGAGATCGCTATCCAGGACGCTGCAACGTCACATATCGTTGTAGTTCTCATTGCAAAGTTGCTGAGTGTGAAGGTACCTTTACAAGGGATTTTAGGTGACATCTACATTATCTCTACTCAGAGAGTTAAGACTTTGTTATCTCTGGTGTTAACTTTTTCTTTTTTGTTGGGGGGGTTGAAGACGGTGCCTTGCAGTGGACATTGGATGGCACAACGACACTTCATTGTGCCATCCAGTGCCCACTGCTGTACCAAAGCATGAGATGTTAGAGTGCTGGATAGGGACCATGGATTAGATGAGTATAAGCTTTTTTTTTGGTATATTATATTATTTGGCCACAGAATGTGGGTCTGTGGGGACATCACATAATCTGGGGTCTGTACGAGACTTTACAGTGGGGCAATGGGGATGTCATAATAAATGAGTTGTTGTGAGGGTCATTATACTATATATGGAGCTGAGGTAAACATCATACTGTGTGTGGTGCTGTGTGGGACAATATACTTTATAGAAAGGACTGTGGGGACCAATATACTTTATCAATATCATGTATTTTAAAAAGTGTAAAGGAAAATAGTGGAGAGTGGCCAGCCATGGTATAGGCTGTGATTCCTAAGAGCAGACAGTGAGGTGTTTAGAGCTAATAGGGCTAATAGTGATAGTGTTATAGCTCATAAGGGCACAAAGTGTGAAGGCCATATAGTCTAGGAAGCTTATTTAAGTATAGACAGATGTTTTTATGCAGAGGAAAGTTCAATAGCACTCTTATTTTTAATGGCATCGTGTTAGGATGTGCTGCAGAAAATTGGAGAGGATGGAAGTATGTAGAGACGAGCTGTGGATGTGTAAAGTTATCATGATGTCTGGACAAAATGAAGATGAAAAGAAAGAGAACGACTCAAATCACAGAAAATGTCACCTGTAAAGTACCTGGATGTATAAATGTTTATTTGTGATCCTGACTGTGTCTCATCAGTGATGTAGTTCCTGTATGGTCCGCAGTCAGATAAGACTGATAACAATAACTCCCAGCATCTACTAACCATTTTTAAGGACATACTGGGAGTTGTAGGTTCATGCGATACCATTGTATATGGGGCTCACCTGACATTACATTTGATTGCTTTAATAAGCTTGGTTCTTATGGTGGTTTTGGGGATGCATTTATTTACTGATGGTGATTCTGGTGATGTATTTGTGTTCTGATGGGTTTTCTAGTGACCTATTTATTTTCTGATGATGGTTCTGGTGCTGTATTTGTGTACTACCGAAGGCTCTAGTGTTCTATTTAGGTACTGAGGATGAGTTTCTCTTTGTATTCATATATTGATGATAGCTTTCGTGAAGTCACCAGAAAAATATATCACCAGGACCATTATCACTACATGAATACATCATCAGAACCATCAGTAGTACATGAATACAGCACAGCACTAGAACAAACATCACTACATGAATTTGTCATAACAGGAATATGGCACTAGAACCACCATCAGTTTTGCTGCATGCTGCATTTGTAGCATGACAGACAGATGCAAAAACCTTCAGTCATATCACTTTATCTATAGCGTCGTCTGTTTTGTTTCCATTAGGCTATCCACCAAATGTTGATCACCTTAATTGAAACCAAACGGCCCCCATTATAATTAAGCAATATTAGTTTCCATGACTATCCTTCTGTCCGACATTTAAAATATAGGATGTCAGGGATGAATATCACTATTTCTTCCTGGTATTGTGTAAATGGTCTGCAAATAATGAGTGATTCTATATCTATCTTTGAATTTGCACTCCCTGTTGAACCTCACCCCTAAAGTACACAACACTTTTACTTTTTGCTGGTAGTTTTTGGTGAAAAAGATAACAATGCTAGTGGAAGTGATCATCAGAGGTTGTTACCTGAGCTATTGAAGGAGGGTGCATTAGGGGTCCTGTTACCTTTTGTCTCTAACCCATTTCTTTGCTTGAGGGCTAAGGGGTGTGGCGCCATCGGCTTCATCTGTCTAGGGCACCAAAATACTTTGTCCCAACCACGTGAACTTCCTTGGGTTCGCTCATCCCTAATGGCAACCCCAATATTTCTGTATGAAGTGAAAAAAATCACAGGTGATCTCTTACAATTGTACAAATTGTCGTATCAGAATTCTTGTCATTGTTGTAACCCAAGAATCAGAGACCTGCGTTACTCTAGCCGCTGTAAAAATTCAACCCTCAGCATTCCCTCACAGTGACTGGTTGAAAAAATATCATGTGCAGATAATGTCTTAAGACTTTGGTCTCCTGAGAGCAACATTGTTAAAAAGCATTTTTACGTTTAAATTTTTCAACTCAGAACAACCCTCAGAAACAGGTTCACAAGTTTCTGAACACAGACCATGACCCGAGGTCCGGGTTTATGGGCCTAAACTGACTGTCTTGTGTATGCCTACAGTTGATAACAGTATATGAAAGAGAAAATGGTAACTTTATATGAATTTAGCTTCAGGCTAGGCTCACACAAGCATAAATTCTTACATCAGAGTGAATCGGGTCATTTACTGTATCTGAATCACACTCTGATCAGAATTTGATCAGTGTGTGAGCACAGTGTGATCTGATTCTCTTGGATGAGGAGAAAATGGAGAAAAAAATTCTCCATCTTCTCTATTCTTACATGATAAGTGGACTACACTCAGATGTCATCCAAGTGCAGTCCCATGATTTCCACAGACTTGGTTGAGTGAGATCTGAATATCAGATCAAACTCGGGCATGCTGCTATTTTTGCCCTGGGCCAGCTCTACCTGAGAAGAAAAATCAGACATGTGCATGACCCCATAGCTTAACATTGGTCCTTGTGCAATCTGATATTTTCCTGGATCGCCCTCGAACTGATAATACAGTCATCTGCATGAGCCCTTATACTGATGTTTTACTAAAAGGAGTTTCTAAGAATGACTGCTCAAGCCAAACACATTCACTTTGTGCCCCCCAGGTGTGGCCAAATAGTTTAGTGCAGCTTCCCACCTTCTTCAGTGCATCTTGTAACACAGTATCTATATATATAAGAGGCATCGTGATTACTCGCTAATCCCACCCCCTGCAAAGTAGCTCTACCCCACCACATCTCCACTCATAATCCTCCCCCACCCCATTACCACACATAATCCCGTCCCCCCACATTACCACACGAGGCTCAGTCCTCACACTTTACCACACGAGGCTCCGTCCCCACACATTACCACATGAGGCTCCGTCCCCACACATTACCACACGAGGCTCCATCCCCACACATTACCACACGAGGCTCCATACACACACATTACCACACGATGCTCCATCCTCACACATTACCACACGAGGCTCCGTCCCCACACATTACCACACGAGACTCCGTCCCCACACATTACCACACGATGCTCCGTCCTCACACATTACCACACGAGGCTCCATCCCCACACATTACCACACGAGGCTCCGTCCCCACACATTACCACACGAGGCTCCGTCCCCCACATTACCACACAAGGCTCCGCCCCCCACATTACCACACGCAGCACTTCCTTTCTATGTAATTCAACGTACATTTAATTGTATAATCACTAACAGCGTTAATTAGATATCAATGAGCATGCCGAGCATTAGCTGGCTGGAAATAGCTAGTGTGACATAGTTATCAAGGCTGAAAAAAGACATTTGCCCATCCAGTTCAGCCTATATTCTGTCAGAATAAATCCCCAGATCTATGTCCTACTAAAGTACCTAATAACTGTAAGATACAATATTGTTAACTTCCTACGTGTTTTCCATCTATCCTCACCTTCGCCTGGCTCCTGTAAAACCACAGGTGTCAATCAAAGAAGGAATCAACTGCGATAGATGGAAAACAATTGATTTCTGCACCACGATACCCAAATGTCTCTGATTGGGTTGAAGTCACTTTATGCTGACAATCTTCCTTTCATTTTTTATGATGTTTCTCAAGTTTTCAACTTTTCTGCAGGCATGAATCATTGGCAGAATACAGATGTCACAAAAGGGTAAACTTAAATACATTTTTCCTATGCTTGTAAGCAACATGAGTGGGTAAACATAGTGCAGACAGGATTATCCTTAGCCAGTATTTGTATGTGTAACACTGCAGCTTTGGCACTGAGACATGAGCATAACTCCCATGAGTGATGTGAATAGGCCCTTCATTTATAGTCTACTTATTTATAGCAGTGAAACTGTTGCTAATGTCCAAGTAGCACTGCCCTAAATCTATTCCTTATTGTTAATTGTCAAACATGTAGCCATCCCTAAAATGACATTAGGATAATATAAAACTCAGATTTTTAGGACACTTCTTATAATTGTGTATTGATTAAAGGGGTTGTCCAGTCTAAAATGACAAATCTGCTGTCACTCCAGTGTAATCACCGGGAATGGCGGTCATGTGACCTCCAGTATGGCGGTCACATGACCTCCATTCTTGGCGTTGACACTGGCGAATCATCACAGTGCGCAGTGCGCATGCTGGGAGGATTCACAAGTCTAATGTCAGCTCTTTTGGAACTCCTAAAGTGAACCCGGAGAACCACGACAAAGAACCTTCCAAGGGTGAGCTGGCCAGGTGGACCACCCCCAATACAGGGAGCGTTAGGGGCAGGCCCGAGGGAGACTATTGCCGCAGAAACTGATCCCCAGGGACAGTAAGTAGGAGCGGAAAAGATGCAGAACTGGCCATAACGGAGACACAGGACAGACTGGCAATGACTGAGACTGAGAATAGGCAGACGCCCAGGACAGACTGGATGTGACGGAAACACAGGACATGCAGGGTATGGCGGAAACACAGGACAGGCAGGATATGGCAGTAACACAGGACAGGCGGGGTATAGTGGAAACACAGGACAGGCAGGGTATGGCAGAAACACAGGACAGGCATGGTATGACGGAGGCACAGGACAGAGCAAGGTATGGCGAATGCACAGGACAGAGCAAAGTATGGCGAACGCACAGGACAAAGCAAGGTATGGCGAAAGCACAAGACAGAGCAAGGGACAGAGGGACCTGGGTCAAATGAGGACAAATGACAATCAGGCATGGAGCAGAGGAAGGAGTTACCTTAAATAGAAGAGACACAGAAGGACTTCCGAGTCAGGGTCCTCCAGGGTCAAAGAGAGGAGAAAAAGCGCGCCAGCATATCAAAGAGGAAGTGCGAGTGCACAGAGGGAGATGGAGTTTGCATGCGCACCCGACGGACACCAGGAAGCTGCGGTGAATCAGGAGGAGAAGAAGGAAGAACATGTGCCTGCAGGAGGAGCGCACCGGAGAGGGTAAGTATGATGGCGAGCAGGGGGGTGGAGCGGCAGGCGGAGCGGCAGGAGCGCGGCGCTGAGGGGCACCTTGACATCTACCGTCACATACAGTGACTACAGACTCGTCATTTTCGGCCGAGCCATTTTAGAACTTTAATTGACAACTGTTAAAGAAAAAAATCAACATACATTAGTGACATGCATAGAATCTACACACAATATTTAGCAAGACAGTATTGCTGTAATAACGTAGAAATAACATTACACACATTCACAAATTACTGCATTTGCCTTTTCTTTATGTTATTGTGCATTCTCATTTCAGCAGCATAATTTTAACTCGATTCCTATTTTTTTCATCTCATACTTTATGAACTAATCTGTCTGTACTTTACTCTGCTGTTTGGAGGTGCTGGGAGTCTCCAAGGGGGTTTCCAGCCCCGAGGACCTCCAACAGTCAGATGAATGAATAGTTCATATTAAAGAGAAACCTGTCAAGATGATATTACTAATCAAACTAGTTTTATAGTTGGAAATTTTGGAGAACATTAATAAAATATTATATCTGCCTTGTAGTAATATGATGTGAAATTGCTGAGAAACTGAGCTTTGAAGTCACATGCAAATTAGTATAGAAGTGCATTGGGGTGTGCTGATGTTCTAAAAGTACATGCCCACAAAGTACTTCCTGGCTAATTTGCTCATGGCGTTAAAGCTCAATTTCTCAGCATTAGCATATGAAAATGCTGCAAGTGTCACTGGCTCAAGCTGCGCTCAGCGAGACCCAGTGTCTCTGATGGGCATGGCTGTTAGTACCCGGCGTCTGTGAATAGCAGGAACTTTACTGAAGTTTAGAATTTTTCTAATAAATTGATGAACGAGGGACTGGCTTGTATTGTTAGGCTGGGAATTGCCTAATAATCAGTGACTTTCACAGCCTGATAACATGAGCACACAGCTGTCTGCTTTACATTTGCTGGTTATCAAAAATTACGGGGAATCCTATGTCAGGTTTAACATTATTTATTTACTTAATACATTAACTAAGGCTAAACACCCTTTAGTGCCACATGAAAGGCACTAAAGGGTGCAAATTTGTTATATGTAGGGTTCTGGTAACATTATACAGCATATTTATGGGTCATCTAGCTTTATTATCTATCTATTCTATCTATCATTCTCTTCATATAAGATTGCTTCATTAGTTTTGTAAACTAGCTTTAAATTACATAGAGAATTACAGTATGTAAAATATGATGTTAAAAATGCATTGCATACCGATGGCATTCACATGTCATATGCATGTCATATGGATGCTAGGTGAAAAAAAATGCACACTCACATTGCACTCGCATTACATACGTATGTCACTCGTCCTACCTTACTGGATCAACATCAGAACAATTTTTTTACACAGATGTGAGTTTGATTAATAATATAATTCTGGTATGTTCTATTTAAGCTAAGTGACAGAACTAAAATATCTCATTCTGCAAACCAGGGTAGGCTGAGGGGTAGGCAGAGTAGGCACCTGCCTAGGGTGCCACCTACTGCCTACATAGTAACATAGTAACATAGTTAGTAAGGCCGAAAAAAGACATTTGTCCATCCAGTTCAGCCTATATTCCATCATAATAAATCCCCAGATCTACGTCCTTCTACAGAACCTAATAATTGTATGATACAATATTGTTCTGCTCCAGGAAGACATCCAGGCCTCTCTTGAACCCCTCGACTGAGTTCGCCATCACCACCTCCTCAGGCAAGCAATTCCAGATTCTCACTGCCCTAACAGTAAAGAATCCTCTTCTATGTTGGTGGAAAAACCTTCTCTCCTCCAGACGCAAAGAATGCCCCCTTGTGCCCGTCACCTTCCTTGGTATAAACAGATCCTCAGCGAGATATTTGTATTGTCCCCTTATATACTTATACATGGTTATTAGATCGCCCCTCAGTCGTCTTTTTTCTAGACTAAATAATCCTAATTTCGCTAATCTATCTGGGTATTGTAGTTCTCCCATCCCCTTTATTAATTTTGTTGCCCTCCTTTGTACTCTCTCTAGTTCCATTATATCCTTCCTGAGCACCGGTGCCCAAAACTGGACACAGTACTCCATGTGCGGTCTAACTAGGGATTTGTACAGAGGCAGTATAATGCTCTCATCTTGTGTATCCAGACCTCTTTTAATGCACCCCATGATCCTGTTTGCCTTGGCAGCTGCTGCCTGGCACTGGCTGCTCCAGGTAAGTTTATCATTAACTAGGATCCCCAAGTCCTTCTCCCTGTCAGATTTACCCAGTGGTTTCCCGTTCAGTGTATAATGGTGATATTGATTCCTTCTTCCCATGTGTATAACCTTACATTTATCATTGTTAAACCTCATCTGCCACCTTTCAGCCCAAGTTTCCAACTTATCCAGATCCATCTGTAGCAGAATACTATCTTCTCTTGTATTAACTGCTTTACATAGTTTTGTATCATCTGCAAATATCGATATTTTACTGTGTAAACCTTCTACCAGATCATTAATGAATATGTTGAAGAGAACAGGTCCCAATACTGACCCCTGCGGTACCCCACTGGTCACAGCGACCCAGTTAGAGACTATACCATTTATAACCACCCTCTGCTTTCTATCACTAAGCCAGTTACTAACCCATTTACACACATTTTCCCCCAGACCAAGCATTCTCATTTTGTGTACCAACCTCTTGTGCGGCACGGTATCAAACGCTTTGGAAAAATCGAGATATACCACGTCCAATGACTCACCGTGGTCCAGCCTACAGCTTACCTCTTCATAAAAACTGATTAGATTGGTTTGACAGGAGCGATTTCTCATAAACCCATGCTGATATGGAGTTAAACAGTTATTCTCATTGAGATAATCCAGAATAACATCCCTCAGAAACCCTTCAAATATTTTACCAATAATAGAGGTTAGACTTACTCGCCTATAATTTCCAGGTTCACTTTTAGAGCCCTTTTTGAATATTGGCACCACATTTGCTATGTGCCAGTCCTGCAGAACAGACCCTGTCGCTATAGAGTCCCTAAAAATAAGAAATAATGGTTTATCTATTACATTACTTAGCTCTCTTAGTACTCGTGGGTGTATGCCATCCGGACCCGGAGATTTATCTATTTTAATCTTATTTAGCCGGTTTCGCACCTCTTCTTGGGTTAGATTGGTGACCCTACATGAGGGGAGCAGCGTTAGTCACTGACACCAATCAACCCTTTTCTCTGCCTGCACCCTGGCCGCTGCTCCCTCCTTGCATTTAATCATATTCGTAACTATCAGACGTGAATACAATTGCTGAGTGCGCCGCTCGGGACAGGAGCAGAGGAGCTGTCATCTCCTCTGCTCCACTGGGGTCTCCAGTAAGATGCAGGCCACCTTGTTGGAGAAGGTGCATGCAAGGGACATTGTGCGGCACAAGGAAGTGATGTCATTTTGCAGTCTAGCGTCCACTGCTACACAGAAAAGGAGATGGTGGATGTGAGCAGTGATTATGTGAGTATAAGCTTTTTTGTTTCTTCTTTTTTTAAAATTCTTATATTACTTTGCAGGGGGCATAAAATGAGGGGAGGGGCTGTGCTGATGGGGTAATAAAATGAGGGGAAGGGCTTTGCTTATCGGAGGGATTAAAAGAATGGGAGGGGCTGTGCTGATGGCGGAATAAAATGAGGGGCTGTGCAGATAGGGTTAATAAAATGATGGGCTGTGCAGAGGGTGGCAAGAAATGAGGGGTTGAGCAGGGGGCATGAAGTGAGAGGTAGTTTGGGGGAGGCGTGAAATAACGTGCTGTGGGGGGTCCATGAAATGAGGAGATGTGTGCTTGAACCATGAAATGAAGGGCTGTGAAGAGGGACATGAGTAGTGTTGAGCATTCCAATATCGCAAGTATCGGGTATCGGCCGATATTTGCGGTATCGGAATTCCGATACCGAGTTCCGATATTTTTGTGATATCGGGAATCGGTATCGGGATTAAGATTCATGTGTAAAATAAAGAATAAAAATAAAAAATACTGATATACTTACCCTCGGACGCGCCCTGGTTGTCACCGCTGCAACCGCCATGCTTCCCTTCCTAAGAATGATCGCGTTAATGACCTTTGATGACGTCACGGCTTGTGATTGGTCGCGGTAGCGTCATATGACCGCTCACGCGACCAATCACAAGCCGCGACGTCATCGAATGTCATTAACGCGCTCATTCCTAAGAATGAGCGCGTTAATGACCTTTGATGACGTCATGGCTTGTGATTGGTCGCGGTAGCGTCATGTTACCGCTCACGTGACCAATCACAAGCCACGACGTCATCGAAGGTCCTTAACGCGCTCATTCTCAGGAAGGGAATCATGGCGGTTGCAGCGGTGACAACCAGGGCGCGTCCGAGGGTAAGTACATCAATATTTTTTATTTTTATTCTTTATTTTACACATGAATATGGATCCCAGGGCCTGAAGGAGAGCTTCCTCTCCTTCATACCCTGGGAACCATAGAGCAATACCTTCCGATATTTGTGTCCCATTGACTTGTATTGGTATCGGATATCGGTA
The DNA here is from genome assembly GCF_032444005.1 of Ranitomeya imitator. Taxonomy (NCBI): domain Eukaryota; kingdom Metazoa; phylum Chordata; class Amphibia; order Anura; family Dendrobatidae; genus Ranitomeya; species Ranitomeya imitator. The sequence goes on from NC_091285.1 coordinate 556,485,497, forward strand.
TCGACGATAGCCTATATTTTTCGGACATCGGCCGATACCATCCGATACCGATACTTTCAAATATCGGACGGTATCGCTCAACACTAGACATGAGTATATGAGGATCTGTGGTGACTATACTGTATATAGGGCTGTGGAGGTCATTATACTGTTTGTTGCGGTGACAATACTGGATAGGAGGCTGTGGTAAATATATTGTTTTACTATTTGGGGTATTGTTTGTTGGTTATAATACTATATGAGGTGCTGTGGGGCCATCATAGTATACATGGTGGCTGTTTTGGATAACATACTCTTTATGGAGGTTAGTGATGAGCGAATATACTCGTTACTCGAGATTTCCCGAGCAAGCTCAGGTGTCCTCCGAATATTTTTTAGTGCTCGGAGTTTTAGTTTTTAGCGCCGCAGCTGAATGATTTACATCTGTTAGCCAGCATAAGTACATGTGGGGGTTGCCATGAATACAACAGCAGAACAACCATCACTACATGAATATGTCACCAGAACCACCATCAGTTTTGTTCAAGCTGTATTTGTCACATGATGGTCGCAAAAACCATCAGATGCATCCCTTTATTTATAATGGGAGTTTGTTTATTTTCCATTAAGGTATTTGCTAAATGCTGGACAACTTAATTGAAACCAAATGACCCTGCTTATAGTTAGGCATGACTATCCTTGGGTTCTACATTTAAAAAAATAGGATGTCATTGATGAATAGCACTATTTATTTCCCCTATATTGTGTAAATGGTCTGCAAAAAATTATTGATTCTGTATCTAACTTTGAAATTGTACTCCCTGTTAGGTCACATCCCAAAAGTGCACCACTTTTGATGACTTTTTTTGTGAAAAAGGTAATAATTCTAGTGGAAGTGGTCTTCAGCATTCTCTATTTAACCGATCGGAGGGGAAGGGAAATGTGTAAGCATCCTGTTACCCTAGTCTCTAAGCCTTTCCTTTGAGATTGGTACGCCATTGGCTTCATCTGCTTAGGGCACCAAAATACTTTGTTCTGGCACTGCAGAAAACTTTGTTACACTGGTGAATCTCCTATAACTTAAGCTACACATGCAGGGATAATATTGGAATATGCCATTTCAACAGCTGTTCTGTTATGCACCTGTCCTGGATTTAGTCTTTGTTCCCCTCTCCCCAGTCTGCTAAACTCTGTTATGCCTCATGTCCGAGTTTGCAGATGGCCAGGCATGAAACCCAAATGATTATCTACCTGGGCCTATTTAAGGCCTACCAAGACACACACCTGTGTGTTGGTATTAACACTTCTTAGTGCTCCTGAGTCCTTTGTGTCTACAGCCTACTGGACCTTGGCTACCTGTTCCTGGTCTTCTGTCCACCTGTGGTCTCCAGGATCTCTGCTACCTGTCGGCAGTCTTCAGAGCCTTTGCTATCTGTTCCCAGTCTCCTGTCCACCTGTTGTCTCCAGTACTTCTACTACCTGCTTCTCAGTTCCTACTTGTCTATTGTCTCCAGTATGTCTGATACAGTAAATGTTTCCCACTTGCCTCCCCTGCCTGTTGCATTGATGCTTGTGAACCAACCTGGACATTGGGCTTTGAGGGCCCACTTCATCAGATGAGACTTTATGCGGTCCCTTTTCCTGAAAATTAGGCTTGAACGTACTACTTATACCGCTGAAAAGGCTATACTGTTTAAAAAAGGAATAAGGCCTTGTGCTCTTGAAAAGATGACATGCACTGTCCCTGTACTGCACATACACTGTATTGTGCCTCTACAGTGCTACAGTGACATAGATAAAATGTGAATGCTATTCAGCTTTCGTGATTTGATTTCGAATAGAGGTTGAAAAAAAATAATTCCATCTATAGAAGTCTTTGCAAAACACTCACATTTTGTAATGAATTAGAAAATGTCCATCTCCACGGCATATATCACTTACATGAATCAAACCATTAGTACCAATGGTAATGATGCATAACAGACAGTAATGAGTTGGTTTTCACACTTAAGTGAAGTATTCTTTGGATATTTTTCAATTTTTGATAATGAATGCAATAAATCTTTTTTTATTTTTTATGAAGATGAAGGAGAATTATTTGTTCTATTTCTATTTTTCTATTCCAATGTGAATCCATAATGTGCCTATATCGTTATCCAGAAAACAAATGGAAGTTGGCACGTTAAGATGGGCTGTTCTGCAGGAATGAAGAGCCTTGGGATTACAAAACGTTTTTTTATTAATACCAATGTGTTTCTGCGCCGGACTGGAATCTTTCTCAAGGTATAAAAACAGGTTCACTTGACTTGTACACTTTGAGAAAGGTGCTGATCTGGCTCCGAAACGCGTTGGTATTAATAAAAACCATTTTGGAATTCCAAAAATCTTCATTCCCACAGAGCAGCCCGTCTAAACGTCAAACTTCTATTTTTGCCATTTTACTTCTGAAAAAATCTTTTCCTCCAACCAAGGGGCAGCAGCAGTGATTTTCACCGTCTTTATAGCACACAACACCCTTAGGTGAGTGCTACCATCAATTATAACTATCCCTTACCAGACGGTATTGCACTCTTTTGTGTGAACTTCTGACCCTCTCCATGAGTTGAAGACCCTTGTATAGTGAACGCTACAAAGCAATAGCATTTGAGTTGAGTGTCACAGCTTATAATTTTACACTGGTTGTCATTACAATCATTTGTCCACCTTTGTTTCAACACTGTAACTTTGGACAATGTTATCTTCTAGAAACCAAAGATGTTTTGAATATGTTTACAGAATAATCAGGAAAATTTGTTGATTGGAGCCAGATTGGGGAAAAAAACAGTAAATTGCATGTGCTATTTCTGTCAATATTATCTTGACGGTTTCCTAGAACAATCATAATTTAAGTGATCTGTGCCCTGATTGAGCTCCATCTATGGAAATGAGAATGCATGGAAGACACTGGACATTCAGTGGCTGTCAGAAATAATAAAGTACAGGAAGTTTTGTTAGTGAACAGTGCAAGTGTATAGTATTTGGGTAATCAAAATACCCAATAACAAATGCAAAACAATAGAATACTATATCACGCTGTTAATAGAAGACATCACTTTTATCTTTGCCTGGAGACATATGGGTAAAGCCATAAGGAGTGCTTAAAAAGTAAATGTCACACTAGCCCATCTTCTGGGTGTAAGTGCATAATGTGGAAGAAGATAACGTGGGGTGGCATCATTTACATTAACTAGAACTCTGACCAAAATCACTAACGACCTACTTACCGCCAAAGCTACTGGACAATTCTCTGTACTCCTCCTTCTAGACCTGTCCTCTGCTTTCGACACAGTTGACCACTGCCTCCTACTACAGATCCTCTCCTCCTTTGGCATTAAAGACCTCGCCCTATCCTAGATCGCCTCGTACCTTTCCAAACGCACATTCAGCGTCTCCCACTCCCATACTACCTCCTCATCCCACCCTCTCTCTGTTGGAGTCCCCCAAGGCTCTGTTCTAGGACCCCTACTCTTCTCAATCTATACACTTGGCTTGGGACAACTCATAAAGTCCCATGGATTCCAGTACCACCTCTAGGCTGATGACATCCAGATCTACCTCTCTGGCCCAGACGTCACCGCTCTGATGTCCAGAATCCCAGAGTGCCTATCAGCCATATCCTCCTTCTTCTCCTCTCGCTTCCTCAAGCTCAATGTGGACAAATCTGAGCTCATCATCTTTCCTCCATCCCACAAATCTTCCTTACCTGACCTATCTATCGCAGTCAATGACATCATGCTTTCCCCCGTACCCGAAGTTCGCTGCCTCGGAGTAACCTTCGACTCTGCCCTGTCCTTCAAACCACACATCCAAGCTCTTTCCACCTCCTGTCGCCTCCAGCTCAAAAATATCTCCAGGATCCGTCCTTTCCTCAACCCCCAATCTACTAAAATGCTTGTGCACGCCCTCATCATCTCCCGCCTTGACTACTGCAACATCCTTTTCTGTGGCCTCCCTGCTAACACCCTTGCACCTCTCCAGTCCATCCTTAAAGGGAACCTGTCACCTGAATTTGGCGGGACTGGTTTTGGGTCATATGGGCGGAGTTTTCGGGTGTTTGATTCACCCTTTCCTTACCCGCTGGCTGCATGCTGGCTGCAATATTGGATTGAAGTTCATTCTCTGTCCTCCATAGTACATGCCTGCACAAAGCAATCTTGCCTTGCGCAGACGTGTACTATGGAGGACAGAGAATGAACTTCAATCCAATATTGCAGCCAGCATGCAGCCAGCGGGTAAGGAAAGGGTGAATCAAACACCCGAAAACTCCGCCCATATGACCCAAAACCAGTCCCGCCAAATTCAGGTGACAGGTTCCCTTTAACTCTGCTGCCCGACTAATCCATCTCTCTCCTCGCTACTCCTCCGCTTCCCCCCTCTGCAAATCTCTTCACTGGCTCCCATTCCCTCAGCGTATCCAGTTCAAATTACTAATACTGAACTACAAAGCCATCCATAACCTGTCTCCTCCATATATCTCTGAACTAATCTCCCGATATCTTCCCTCACGTGATCTCCGGTCCTCCCAAGACCTCCTTCTCTCCTCCACACTTATTCGCTCCTCATCCAATCGCCTCCAAGACTTCTCCCGAATATCCCCCATCCTCTGGAACTCTCTGCCCCAACACGTCCGACTATCAACCACAGTCGGATCCTTCAGACGGAACCTGAAAACCCATCTCTTCAGGAAAGCCTACAGACTGCACTGACACCGCTGCCGCCTCATCACTATCGAAGCTACCGCCTCACCAACACCGGAGCTCCTGCAACCCTCAACCTACTGTCTCCTTCCCCATAATCCTGTAGAATGTAAGCCCGCAAGGGCAGGGTCCTCGCCCCTCTGTATCAGTCCGTCATTAATAGTTTGTTTACTGTATGTGATACCTGTAAGGCTACGTTCACATTAGCGTTACGCTAATGTGCGTCGCTGTTGCGTCGGCGACGCAGCGGCGACTCGCCCCTATGTTTAACATAGGGGACGCGTGCGTTTTTTTGTTTGCGTTTTTCGACATGTGCGTCGTTTTCGACGCTAGCGTCGGACGCACAAAAATGCAACAAGTTGCATTTTTCGTGCGTCCGATTTTCGTCAAAAAACGACGCACGCGTCGCAAAACGCAGCGTTTTTGCGCGCGTTTTTGGTGCGTCGCGCGTTGCATCGCCGTTGCGTCGCCGACGCACCGGCGCGCAACGCTAATGTGAACGTAGCCTAACTTGTATGTAACCCCTTCTCATGTACAGCACCATGGAATCAATGGTGCTATATAAATAAATAATAATAATAACTCTCTACTCTCCCAAGTCTCCCATGAACCATTTTTAAACACTACAATGCCAGAGCACATTGCTTGTGCTATAGTCTGAAGACTGCATGGATTAAACATTCTACCATGGCCTGCAGTGTCTCTGAACTTGTCTCCTATCTAGCACATCTGGGATATCTTTAGTCTGCCATTACAAAGGCAACAGCCGGCAATGGATCTTGATGATTTGCGTTCCCAAGTGCATTCAGCATGGCGGAAAGTTTCACAGATAACCATTAAAAAACTTATTGATAGGAGACAATGCGGGTAAGTGCGTGAATTTCTTGGCGCTCATAAACAATAATTAAATGTGATGTTTTGAAAGTTTTGTTTCTATTTTTTTTCATTTGCATATCATTAACATGTCTACTTGATTGTGTGACTTCCATAACTCCACAACTTTTCCTTCTTCTGCAATTTTAGTGTTCATGAGTCTGTATGACAAGCTAGTGTATAGTTTTTTTGCCAGACTTAAAGATTTTGATAGTATGCTGACAACCACCCTTGTGTTTTTTTTTTAGATTGTCCTTTTCTGCAGAAGTTTCGATTCTTTAGATACTTCGGAGTTCTTAGCACAGGACACCATACGTTTCTGGTCACAACATATCATCAATGATCCGCTATCTTCCATTTCTAGTGTTCTGAACTAGGTTATCAGACATAGGTCTCATGTACTCTGCCTAAGATGGAAATCAACTGCACCAATCCTTTGAGTATATTTCTGAGTAATGACTCATAAGCCTACAAATGATTCTAGTGCACATTATCTTATTTTTAACATGGACTTTTGCATTGTGCACCTTCAGTCTCAATACAGAAAAGCATTTATGAGCAATATCTCCAATGGTTTTCTGTCCAGAGGACGTAATTAGACATTGCTTAGAGCTTCAACATGAAATCCTTGCTGCAGCTTTGCTGTGTCCCAGGTGCAGGTAACAAAATTCTTCTAATTGCATCATTTATCATAATGTCCACTTGGGTTAGAGTCGCACGTTTCTCTGCAATAGATTGATGGTATTAGGGTCACATCTTTTCACAGTTTATTGCTAATTTTCTATAGTAAATATTGGAATGTGAACGCTGCCAAATTGGTTCTTGTCAGTACACTAGTTAAAAGCCAAATTAATGTCAATGTTTTTTACTACGCTGAAAAAAAACAAACTTGCTGTTTTACGCTATGCAAGATTCAGTGGGAAGGCGTAAAGTATGAAAATCTCATAACCAACCGAAAAAAATGAAAACTCAACTTTCATATGATGTTTCTAAAAGCATCTAATGATGCAAAGTTTTTACTTATCGCAGTACTGCAGTGTTACAATATGGTTTTAATTGTTGTTCTTACATTATAAGGGTGGATGACAATTTTTTTTCCACACGCATTTTGGAATCCCGGCCATTTACATTATTCTTAGGCTATGTGCACACGTTCAGAAAAGTTAGCAGAATTTTCCTGAGCAAATTAGGACTATTTTCGCAGGAATTCTGCTTGCGGTTTTTTTTTTTTGAGCGTTTTTTGCTTTTTCACGGATTTTTCCGGAGGTTCCCAATGCAATAATATAGCGACAAATCCGCTAAATTAATGAACATGCTGCGTTTTTTTCCGCGATGCATTTTTTTCATGGAAAAAAACGCAACATGTGTACAAAAATTGCGGAATGCATTAAAATTGATGGAATGCTTAATGTAAGCGTTTAAGCGTTTTTGCAGTGGAAAACCGAAGAAAAAAACGCCAAAAAAAAAATGCAAAAAATCCAGAACGTGTGCACACAGCCTAAAAGGGATCAATCTGTCATCAGATTTCACAACACATATTTCATTCATTATATAGATCTTTTAGACCTGATGAGACTGCACTTGAGTTCTTGCTTTGAAAATTCATGTCAGGTTGTGTAAGGAATTTAAAGTTTTTCTTTCTGATAGTGAAAAAATCATTTTATGAGTCAAGCTCCAAAATGCTCACAAACTGCTCTTAATGTTAGTATTTGAACAGAAGCAGACTAGAGTACGTCATTCCATTATAGATAATCATTTTTGAAGCCCACTTTGTTTCCATGGTATTAGCTTCAGAGTCAGTGGTTACTAGAGATGAGCAAAACTTTCAAGAATCAGTTCGGTTCAATTCGCCGAACGTTTAGAAGTTCACCAAACATGTTCGATGAACGTACACGAGCACCATTAGATTCAATGGGAGGCCAAACCAAACTTACACACAACACCTTAAGGGGTGAAAAAAAAGCTTTCCAAACAGCTACAATTAGGGTCAGACACCATGAAACATGGCATCAAATAACCTACAGTAGAAATTTGCAAATGGCACCACAACAGTCAGCCATGGGCCATGCATGAGGTATCAGGGTTGGTCCAGCATTTACAGCTTGGAATTTTAAATTGAGACACGGTGGTTAAGGGAACAGTGTAAGCCTTCTTAGCCACACTCAAATGGCACAAACATCAGTTTCATACAGTACTATTGGTAGAAAAATGTAACGAAAGTAATACAGGTAGTTGACTGATCAATTGACTCACAGTAGAACCTTTTATAATGAAACACAAGCAGTCAGCCATGGGCTATGCATGAGGTATCAGGGTCTGGTCCAGCATTTACAGCTTTGAAGTGAAGTGTCAATGAAGACCTGCTGGTTAAGGGAGTGGTGTAAGCCTTCCTAGCTGGAAGCCCTGATACCTCATACAACACCTTCAGTTTTTTTTTCCAGCCACACTCAGATGGCACAAACAACAGTGTCTACAGTACTATAATTAGAAAAACGTAAGGAAAGTAAGTTCAGGCCTGCCTGTCTGGGAGGCCCACTGCTACAGGCAACACACATGAAGGTGATCCAACTTGTATTCTTCACATTTTAAAAAATTATTGTCTCACACCACTAAAGTGGCATCAATTTCCACTGCATAGAAGCAGTATAATAGGCATCTGGAACACCTTACAGTACAGGCAACTCACCAGATGAAGACCAAATAATTTTTAAGTAGAAATCTGGCCTTCTGATTTGCCACTGAAGCACAATTTTTATCACAAATGATTTGGAGTAACTACTTGACCCTCTTAGCTGCGCCCCAATATTAGGCTTAATGATTTTTAAGTGGAAATCTGGCCTACTGATTTGTCTCTGAAGCAGTTTTATCACAAATGATTTGGAGTAGTAAATGGAGCCTCTGCACCCTGAATGGCTGCCGAATCATCACACATAAAGTTATTGGGAAAATAATGCGCCATTTCTCTTACCTCTCCAAACCCCCACCCATGTTCAAAGATGTCCCCACCGCTCATCATACAGCACCATTATCCTAGCCAAATTAATATCAAAACCATGAGTGGAAACACAATGATTTACCAAACTGACTGACTTTGAGTGAAAATGCTTGTGAAAACAAACACAAATACAAGTGTGCTACATTTGTGCCAAAGTTTGGTCTCCATCTGGTGGGTTGCCTGTAGTAGAAGGTGTGTCAAAGGCATATTATACTTATTCTACTCTGTACAAATTTATGCCACTTTAGTAGTGTGGCATTAATTTTTAGAAATATGGAGACTCCAAATAGGGTCCCTATCTGGTGAGTTTCCTGTGCTATAAGTTGTGTCAGAGGCCTGTTATATTGCTTCTACTCTATGAAAATTAATGCCACTTTAGTGGTGTGTGACAATAATTCTTTGAAATGTGGAGACAAATTAGGTCTCCATCCGGTGGGTTGCCAGTGGTGGAAGGTGTCTCAGAGACCGATTATAGTGTTTCTACTCTGTGGAAATTGATGCCACTTTATTGCTGTGTGACAAATATTTTTTCAAATGTGGAGACTCCAAGTTGGGTCTCCAGCTGGTGGGATGCCTGGGTAAGTAGGCCCCCAGAGAGGCAGACCTGCACTTACATTCAGTCAACTACCTGTGCTTCTTTCCTTACATTTTTCTACCAACAGTACTGTATGAAACTGATGTTTGCGCCATCTGAGTGTGGCTGGAATTAAAAAAAAATGGAAGTGTTGCAAGAGGTATCAGGGCTCCCAGCTAAGAAGGCTTACACTGCTCCTTTAACCACCAAATCCTCATTGAAACTTGAATTCAAAGTTGTAAATGCTGGGCCAGACCCTAATACTTCATACATGGCCCATGGCTGACTGCTTGAGTGCCATTATGAAAGGCTCTACTGTGAGTCAAATGATTAGTCAACAACCTGTGTTACTTTCCTTCCATTTCTCTGCCAATAGTACTGTGTGAAGCTGATGTTTTTGCCATCTGAGTGTGGCTGGAATTTAAAAAAAAATTGAAGTTGTTGCATGAGTTATCAGCTTTTTGTCATTCCTTAAGGTGTTAGGTGTACGTTTGGTTTGGCCTCCCATTAAATCTAATGGCATTTGGGTACGTTTATCAAACCGATCGGTGAACATGTTCGGCAAAGGTCCAGACCAGCATGGCAACTTCTTACAGACACGACTTGTCTGCAGAGATTACAGCAAAAGACAAATTTGACTTCTCACCTTTCCAGTACTATCTTCATCTATTCCCAACCTGCACAAACGCCTGATTGTACTGATACCATGATTCTGAGCTGCTGCTGCCATGTAATAATAATAATAATAATAATCTTTATTTTTTATATAGCGCTAACATATTTCGCAGCGCTTTACAGTTTGCACACATTATCATCGCTGTCCCCGATGGGGCTCACAATCTAAATTCCCTATCAGTATGTCTTTGGAATGTACTTATTACTTCATATGCTGTTTGGCACAATGCTCGTCTTAGTGCACCACACTAGAAGATAGTGGTGCCAAGTGTCAGACCCTGACCGATTAGACATTGATTACCTATCCCAAGGTTTGGTCATCAATGAAAAAGTAGTGGACAACATCTTTAACTAACCCTACCAGGATTGCTTGAGTGTTTAGATATGGAGAGTTATTTGTCTTGTGTCCGTGGAATTCCCCATAAATAAAGCTCCCGAATTACCCTTATTTATTGTTAATAACAATATTCTTTAGCTATGTAACCCACCGACTGTTTATGTAACCAGCTTACCTACAAATAGATAAATGAAATCGTAACATTTGTAAGAATTAATAATCTTTAGTTGATGGCCAATATAAATGGAAACTTCCTAAAAAAGTTAAATAAATATTTTTTTTCTCTGTGAGTTCATTTTCAGGATAAGATCCTTGATAGACTTTACAAATTGAAATGTAAATTACAGTAAAAACAGCCAGTATTTTCTGTTAATATAATTCAATATGGATATTTCACAAAATTTTACTTTCAAAGGCATCTGAATTTGTATTCTACATTTTCTATGATGCGAAACACATGCAGGAACACAGCTAATAATTGCTTAGCTTTCAAACAAGCTACTCTTGCCTTCAAATTAGCCCTCACCTCTGCTAAACAAACCAATTTCACAAACCTTGTATCTTCATTATCCTATAACCCAAAACAACTGTTCAGCACATTTAACTCTCTCCTTCGTCCCCACCACTGCCACCCCCAACTCCTCTCATCTCTTCCGAGGACTTTGCCACCTACTTCAAAAACAAGATCGACCAAACAAGGCAAACCTTTACTGTTCCACCACCCCAACCACTCCATATACCAGACCTCTGCCGTTCCCTAATAACCTCCCTCTCCAACATCACTGAAGAAGAGCTTACTCACCTCCTTTCCAAATGACACATCAGGACCTGCGCACTTGACATAATCCCTTCCCACCTGCTCCCCAACCTCACTAACATGCTCATTCAAGCCCTAATCCATCTCTTCAACCTATCGCTATCTTCTGGTACTTTCACCTCTTGCTTCAAACATGCCACCATCACACCCATCCTCAAAAAAACAAACCTTGACCCAACTGCTATGCCCAGCTATCACCCCATATCACTGCTCCCGTTTGCTTCAAAACTCCTCGAGCAGCTTTCTTCCCACTTCTCATCTAACTCTCTCCTTGACAGCCTCCAATCTGGCTTCCACCCCCACCACTCCACCGAAACTTCCCTAACCAAAATTACTAATGACTTACAGCCAAAGCTAACAGACAGTTCTCTATCTTCCTCCTTCTCGGCCTGTCCTCTGCCTTCAACACAGTCAACCAGTGCCTACTGCTACAGATTCTTTCTTCCATTGGCATCAAAGACCTTGCCGTGTCCTGGATTGCCTCATACCTTTCTGACCGCACATTTAGTGTTTCCCACTCCCACACCCTACTCCTCATCCTGCCCTCTCTCTGTCGGTGTCCCTCAAGGCTCCTGGGGCCCCTACTTTTTTCCATCTATACCCTTGGTCTAGGACAACTCATAAAGTCCTATGGTTTCCAGTACCACCTGTATGCGGATGACACTCAGATCTAACTCTCTGGCCCAGATGTCACCTCTTTGCTGTACAGAATCCTGGAGTGCCTATCAGCCTTATCCTCCTTCTTCACCTCTCGCTTCCTAAAACTCAATATAGACAAAACCGAATTCATCATCTTTCCTCCATCTCGCGTATCCCCCCTACCTGATCTATCTATTATGTAAACGGCATCGTGCTCTCTCCCACACCTGAAATCCGCTGCCTCGGAGTAACTCTCGACTCTGCCCTGTCCTTCAAACTGCACGTCCAAACTCTTGCCATCTCCTCTCGCCTCCAACTCAAAAATATTGCCAGAATCCGTCCCTTCCTCAGCCCTTAAGCTAATAAAACTTTTGTGCATGCCCTCATCATCTCCCACCTCGATTACTGCAACATCCTCCTCTGTGACCTCCACGCTAACTCTCTTGCACCACTCCAGTCTGTCCTCAACTCTGCTGCCTCACTAATCCACCTCTCTCCTCGCTACTCCTCTGTTTTTCCCCTTTGCAAAGCCCTCCACTGGCTCCCAATTCCCCAACGAATCCAGGTCAAACTGCTAACACTGATCTACCAAGCCACCCACAACCTGTCCCCTCCCTATATCTCTGAACTAAACTCCCAATATCTTCCCACATGTAATCTCCAATCCTCCCAAGACCTCCTACTCTCCTCCACACTTATTCGTTCCTCACACAACCGCCTCCAAGATTTCTCCTGAATATCTCCCATCCTCTGGAATTCCACGCCTCAACACGTCTGATTATTCACCACCCTCGTATCCTTCAGACGGAACCTGAAAACCCATCTCTTCAGGCAAGCCTACAACCTGCAATAACCATTCTGCCACCTCACCATTAGCTGAGCTGCCGCCTCACCGCCACCAGAGCTGCTGCATCCCTGACCTTCTGTCTCTTCCCCATTATCCCATAGAATGTAAGTCCGCAAAGACAGAGTCCTCTCCCCTCTGCACCAGTCTGTCATTGTAAACAACATCTATAACTCTGTATGTAACCCCTTTCTCATGTACAGCACCATGGAATTAATGGTGCTATATAAATAAATAATAATAATATTATATTAAAACGAGTTTTCTTTGGAATTTGCCAATGTCAACCTCAACATTAATTCACAATGCATACCTCTTGCTTACTTGTTTATTTCTCTTAATTCAGATGTAAAATCCTCACATTCACATGCAAATCTTTGCATCGCTCAATCCTTTAGGATTTTAAGCATTTTCTAATATTGCTATATTTACTGTTGGTGTAAGCCTACCATTTATTAAATGAAACGGCATATGACTAATATACAGTAAACTTCCTTCCTTGTAGGACATATTTTGCAGTCCGCTCACCATCCTGGTTGCACTTTTCTCAACTTGCTCCAGTATTTCGATGTATTTGTTAAAATGTGGTGCCCAGAACTGGACACAGTATTCCAGATGAGACCTGACCAAGCAGGAGTAGAGGAGCATAATTACTTCACGTGATCTAAACCCTTTACTTCTCCTAATATATACCAGAACTGTGTTTGCCTTTTTTGTTGCTGCATCACATTGTTGACTCGTGCAGTTATATGGCACATATAACTTTATTACTGATCTGTGGCTAGTAATAGATACATGAGCACCCATAATGCCCTAAAGTTAGCTAAAGAAAATAGCATAAGTAAAAAGATTACACAATCTCTGTGCAAAACATATTTAACCCCTTCCCGACATACACCGTACATATACTGCTCAGCAGGAGCTGCGCTCCCGCAAAGAGAAGTATATGTACTGCGACAATATCGTACGGGCTCACGCTGAGCGCCACGGTGATTGGGTGCGAGTGTCAGCTCTATATGATAGCTGACACCCTGCAGTGACACCCACGATCGGTGCTAGCGTTTAATCCCTCTGATACGGCTGTCAGTCAACAGTGACAGTGACATCGAGGAGCATCGCACAGGGGTTTAAGGTGCTCACTACACATCTAGATAAGTTCCCTGAGAGGCCTAGTTTCCATAAAGGTGTGAATTGTGGGGGATGTTTTACTGTTTTGGCACATGAGGGGCTCTCCAAGTGTGACATGGCATCCACTAATTTCTCCAGCAAATTTTGCATTCAAAAAGTCAAATGGCGCTCCTTCCTTTCCAATCACAGCCAAGTGCCCAAACAATCCACGATATATGATGTATCAGCATGCTCAGGAGAAATTTCACAACAAATTTTGTAGTCCATTATTTCCTGTTACCCTTGTGAAAATAAAAAAAATTGGGTCTAAATTAAAATTTTTGTGATAAAAGTTAAATATTTATTTTTTCCTTCCACATTCCAAATCTTCCTGTGAAGCACCTAAAGGATCAATAAACTTCTTGAATATGGTTTTGAGGACATTGAGAGGTACAGTTTCTAGAATGGTGTAAATTTTTGGTATTTTCTGTCATATAGATGCCTCAAAATCACTTCAAATGTAATGTGGTCCCTAAAAAAATGGTTTTGTAAATTTTGTTGACAAAATTAGAAATCGCTGCCCAACTTTTCACCTTTATAATTTCCTAAAAAAAAATTGGGAAATGTTATTTATTTACTATTTTGTGCAACATTACCCTCTGATTTAAGGGCATAAAAATAAAAAAAAGTTGAAAATTGCTACATTTAAAAAATAGTATTTCTCATCTCCATTGCAGATATTAGGCTGGTTTCACATTTGCGTTTTTTTTTTTGCGTTTTTGCGCTAAAAAACGCAAAAAAAGCATGCGTTTTTTTCCTATACTTAACATTAAAAACGCATGCTTTTTTTGCATGCGTTTTGATGCGTTTTTTCAACGCATGCGTTTTTTCAACGCATGCGTTGTATTGCAGAAATGCAACATGTAGTAATTTTAGCGGCTTTTTTTGCCGCAAAAAAACGCATGCGTTTTTTGCGGCAAAAAAACGTATTGATGTCTATGTAAACGCATGCATTTTTAAGCACATGCGTTTGCATGCGTTTTTATAGAAAAACACAAGAATACACACTGATAAGCCACCCCCAAACCCTAACCCTAACCCTAAGGGATCCTAACCCTAACCCTAAGGTTAGGGTTAGGGTAAGAGTTTGTGTTAGGGTTGGGGTTAGAGTTAGGGTTAGGGTTAGGGTTAGAGTTTGTGTTTTAGGGTTAGGGTTAGAGTTTGTGTTTTAGGGTTAAGGTTAGGGTTAGGATCCCTAGGGTTACTAGGGATTCTAACCCTAAACCATAACCCTAGGTATTTCTGTTTATAGTGGGTTTTCTAGTTGATTTTGATGATTGGCAGCTGTCACACACTTCTCATCATGCGTTTCAAAAACGCAAATGCAGGAAAAAACGCTTGTAAACGCGTCAAAACACCGTGTTTGCGTTAAAACATGCAAAAACGCATGCGCCTAAAAAACACAGCGTTTAAACGCGTTTTTGCACCAAATGCGTTTGCGTTTAAAACGCTGCAGATCAAAACGCAAGTGTGAAACCAGCCTAAGCTTCTAAATTTTATGTTTTAATTTTCATTAAGATCAAGGAGGCATTAACATAAATTATTTTCTGGGAACTTATACATTTTTGCCTGCATGATGCTGACGTATAATAAGCAGGAGGAAAAGAAGACACTTCCCCCAGGAAGGTTTGAACTGGCTTTCTTTATGTGAGACATGTTATATCATATAGCATTGCTCCTCTCACTGATCTAACTGCTTGCATATACTGTAATTCCAAGCAGGATAGAGGAGTAGAGCAGTACTTTGTGTTATTAAAAACACAGGTGTCATCTTTGAGCATTGTCCGTGTGGGGGTATAGACTAGAGTTGACAGTGCTGTGAGATAAGAGCTGCCAATTCATCAGTGTTTATAATGACACACAACTCTGCCATATTATCTCTACCATTTTTATAATCACAGTAGATGCTGACAGTGACATCAATGAGAATACCAGGGATGTGTTTGATTACATGTCTCACACAGAGCAAGCTGGTCTTAAGATTCTTTGGAGGTGTGTTCAATTTTTCTTTGAATGATGCCTCCTGCTTATGATAGGTCGATGTCATGTAGGAAAAATGTCAATGCTCCAAGTGACAAATCTTTGGTAACACTCCCTTGGCCTGGTCTTAGTGAAAACTAGAATCTAAACTTTACTAGGTAATATATCTACAATGAAGAGAAAAAGGATTGTTGTATCCGAAACGTTGCCACGCCGTTCAGGCAATAAAGTCCACTTTTTTCTTATTTTTTGTGCTGCTTTTCTTATTTTTTTCATATTGTTGGAAGCCATTGGATCACTGGCTGAGAAAGCTTTGCACTGCATTAAGGTATTCTGTAGATGCTGTTCCAATTTTTTTTCTACAATGAAGAGAAGAAATAAAAAAAATAAAAATGTAGTTGGATGCCCACCAAACTATTGTAATTACTAAATAGAAGAAAAGCAGCAGATTCTTAATCTGCTAGTTTGATTATTGGACTTACTTCTTACAGTAAGCTGGCTAATAGTTTGTGTGGCTAATAATTTGTGTGCTGCATGCTAATGCACACCTTGGACTATTAAATTCAGCAAAAACAGTACAGCAAGACTTCTAATTCCTTCATTAGCATGCACTGCACAGAATGTTTGCTAGTTCACTGCCGGGAAATGCAAGTGAGAACATATATAAAACCTGTTGATTTAGAATCAGCAGCTTTTCACCTATCTAGCCATTACAGTTGTTTGTCAGGGGGTCTGCGGCGACTGATTTGCTTTAACTATTATAGTAATGTCACACTGGGTGAAGGATAACTAACTGCATAAGCAATGGAGAGAGGGAAGGGGGAGCCCAACCACTAGGGAAGTGGGAAGTGGGGACTCCTTGGCAGATCTAAAATCACTCTGTCTGCCCTAATTGTCCCTATATAGATTCTGTACCTATCGCCGAGAAGGAAGCTAATCCTTGCCTGACCCTACCGATAGGCTCTGGTTAGGGAGAGGACAGGGTGTGCGCAAGTCATTCCCCACTACAGCTAAAGACAGAAAGGGTATACGAACAAGGGAACACTTAGCTTGGAAACCACCGAGATGTCACGCCAGCAATCTTATAAAAGTCTTCTGTGAAAGTACAAACCAACTGTTAGCTCTTACCGGTCTCTGTCTAGTTGGAAGTACTAACACCAGCAACATGCTGCAGACACGTATTGAATATAAACGTTCAGCAAAGGTGTCTAATTAGCAACAGAAGGTGGAGGTAATTGTTGGGTCCTAAAGGGAGAGGGATATCACTACACAACAGAAATACAAAAAAATCAAGAAAGTGCTTGAGCTAATCACAAAGACCTTCTACAGCCAGATCCAGGATGAATGTCAGTCACCCCTGACACACCCGTGACAAGTAAACTTTGCCATATAGTGATATAACAGCGCATGCTCCAAACATTCTAAAAAACAATAGTATTCACTACTGACCTTTTCAAGAATTAGTAGTATAAAATGTAAAGGCTTATTTCCATGAGGATAAGGGATCTATCCAAGACAAATATATTTTAACAATTTATTCTATTAATATTATTTTAGGGATGAGTGACTTTTTTAAAATTTGAAATTGCCATCTTCTCAAAGCTTTCTCCAAAATTTATTTGACAGTGAATAAATTTGCCGCAAATTGAAAGTACTCTGAAGTCTCCAATTGCCCTGAAAAAAATATGCATGTCACTCTGAGGTCTCATTGGACTGTGTCTAACCTGTTTTAAGCTCTTTTATGCAAACACAGCTAAGGCAATGTCAAAGTGACCTTTCCATGGTAACTGGTTGTAACAGACTTCCTTAATCTTAATTTCTGATGTGTCAGCAAACACACTGTAGGTATAGTTTATTCAATATTTTGTTGCATTCTCTCCATATTTCTATGGCTAGACACTGACATCTTCATACTATCCAGATATTACAAAATGGCTGATGGATTCCTTATTTCTGCTTTTATAAAGGTTGAGATAGTCTCTCCTGGTTGGTTGTGATGTACTATGTGATGTAATAGCAGGAAGGCATTGTTGGAAATCCTGCAGTGCTCAAGGTCATGTGAGCCTTATCTGGCATTTGCAATCCTATGCAATGCGTAAAATGGTGTTGGCAAGTTTTGGCAATTCATGCCATGGGAAGCATATTGTGTGTAACATTTCCTGTGTGTGTACAATGCAGTGTATTGAGCGTTCATAGGTATGAAGATGTCAGCAATCACCTAACGAACAAGAAAAATGTTGATTCATCGAGTGACTGGATTGTAAGCTGTGAAAAAAAATCACCATTGTCGACATCACCAAGTGAAAGCAGAACATGCGCTGCTAATGACATCAAACTGTATGGGGACAGAGTCATATATTAGTGATCGTTCTGTCTCATCTTTCTTCACCAGCATATGTAAAGAGGCCGGTAAACAAGCACCAAATGACTTGAATATAGTCAGTCTGAGATCTTTTAACTGTCTGAAATCGACTTGTCAGTGCATCCAAGATTTTTCTACATTATGGTGCTTTATGTTAGCATTTGGGGCTTCACTTTTTAAACTTGCTCAAAGCTACACTTAGTCTCCCTACTGAGAGTCACAAGAGTGTTCTTCGTATGATAATCCATGTGTAATGCGTTTACAATGCGATTTTCTCCCACCCATGTATCCGTATAACATCCGTATGACCTGTGTATGGCTTTACATTTCTCACTGATTTTCCCCATTGAATTAAATTCCTCAATGAGCAGAAATGGGGAAAATGTGTGCGTATATGTCACAAGCTACACTGATGGTCTGCGTTTTTCTTGCACCCATAGGCTTGCATTGGCGAGTCTCGGACGATATACATGTACAATTGGAGCGTGCTGCGATTTTACACGCATATCGAATACGCCTGAGAAAAATTACGGTGATGTGATCTGCCCCATAGATTAATACTGGTCCGAGTGCTATGTGATGTTTTCTCACATAACAATCGCCCATATTCTACGGTAGTGTGACACCGGCCTTAGTCTAAAACTATCCCTATTGTTGCTATACAGTATCAACATCATGCAGATCTTTTTTGTAGCAATGCTTAAATAGCAAATGTTGCTCACTTTTTCTGCATTTTCATGACTATGAAAATTGTACATTCACACTGAAGGCATCAAAACTATGAATTAACACACGTGGAATTATATGCTTAACAAACAAGTGTGAAACAACTGAAATCATGTCTTATATTCTAGGTACTTCAAAATAGCCACCTTTTGCTTTGATGACTGCTTTGCACACTCTTGGCATTCTCTTGATGAGCTTCAATAGGTAGTCACTGGGAATGGTTTTCACTTCACAGGGGTGCCCTGTCAGGTTTAACCCCTTACCAACCTCAGCCGTAATATTACAGCGGAGGTCGTATCCCCTGCTTTGATGTGGGCTCCGGGACTGAGCCCACCTCAAGCAGGGACATGTCAGCTGTTTTGAACAGCTGACATGTGCCCACAATAGAGGCGGGTGAAATCGCAATTCACCCGCCACTATTAACTAGTTAAATGCCGCTGTCAAATGTTGACAGCAGCATTTAACCGGCGCTTCCGGCTGCACGGTCCGAAATGAGCACATTGCTGACCCCGTCACATGATCGGGGGTCAGCAATGCGGCACAATAGCAACCAGAGGTCTCCTTGAGACCTCTATGGTTGCTGATGCCGGCTTGCTGTGAGCGCCACCCCGTGGACGGCGCTCATAGCAAGCCTGCAATTCTGCTACATAGGAGCGATCTGATGATCGCTGCTATGTAGGAGAGCCGATCAGGCTATGCCAGCTTCTATTGAAGCATGGCAAAAGTAAAACAAAAAGTTTAAAAAAAATGAAAAAAAAAATATAAAAGTTTAAATCACCCCCCTTTCGACCCATTCAAAATAAAACAATAAAAAAAAAAAATCAAACCTACACATGTTTGGTATCGCCGTGTTCAGAATCACCCGATCTATCAAGAAAAAAAGGATTTACCTGATCACTAAACAGCATAGCGAGAAAAAATGTAAAAACACCAGAATTACGTTTTTTTGGTCGCTGCGACATTGCATTAAAATGTACTAACGGGCAATCAAAAAAACATATCTGCACCAAAATAGTATCATTAAAATTGACAGCTCGGCACTCGAAAAATAAGCCCTCACCTGACCCCAGTTCACGAAAAATGGAGACGCTACAGGTATTGGAAAATTGTGCATTTTTTTTTTTAGCAAAGTTTGGAATTTTTTTTACCACTTAGATAAAACGTAACCTAGACATGTTTAGTGTCTATGAACTCGTATTGACCTGGAAAATCAAAGTGGCAGGTCAGTTTTAGCTTTTAGGGAGCGTAGCAAAAAAGCCAAACAAAAAACAAGTGTGGGATTGCACGTTTATTGCAATTTCACCGCACTTGGAATTTTTTCCCATTTTCTAGTAAACGACATGCCAAAACCAATAATGTCGTTGACAAGTGCAACTTGTCCCACAAAAAGCAAGCCCTCACATGGCCGTATTGACGGAAAAATAAAAAAGTTATGGATCTGGGAAGGAGGGGAGCGAAAAACGAGAACGCAAAAACGGAAAGGGGCAAGGTCATGAAAGGGCTAATAAGTGGGATTGGGACCATCAGTTTTGTTGTGCAGAAGTCTGGTGGATACACAGCTGATAGTCCTACTGAATAGACTGTTAGAATTTGTACTATGGCAAGAAAAAAACAGCTAAGTAAAGAAAAATGAGTGGCCATCATTACTTTAAGAAATAATAGTCAGTCAGTCTGAAAAATTGGGAAAACTTTGAAAGTGTCCCCAAGTGCAGTGGCAAAAACTATCAAATGCTGCAAAAAAACTGACTCACATAAGGACCGTCCCAGGAAAGGAAGTCCAAGAGTCACCTCTGTTTCTGAGGATAAGTTTATCCGAGTCACCAGCCTCAGAAATCACAGGTTAACAGCAGCTCAGATTAGAGACCAGGTCAATGCCACACAGAGTTCTAGCAGCAGACACATCTCTACCACAACTGTTAAGAGGAGACTTTGTGCAGCAGGCCTTCATGGTAAAATAGCTGCTAGGAAACCACTGCTAACGACAGGCAAGAAGCAGAAGAGACTTGTTTGGGCTAAAGAACACAAGGAATGGACATTAGACCAGTGGAAATCTGTGCTTTGGTCTGATGAGTTCAAATTTGAGATCTTTGGTTCCAACCACCGTGTCTTTGAACGATGCAGAAAAGTTGAACGGATGGACTCTACATGCCTGGTTCCCACCATGAAGCATTGAGGAGGAGGTGTGATGGTGTGGGGATGCTTTGCTGTTGACACTGTTGGGAATTTTTTCAAAATTGAGGCATACTGAACCAGCATGGCTACCACAGCATCTTGCAGCGGCATGCTATTCCATCCGGTTTGCGTTTATTTGGACCATCATTTATTTTTCAACAGGACAATGACCCAAAACACACCTCTAGGCTGTGTAAGGGCTATTTGACCAAGAAGGAGAGTGATGGGGTGCTACGCCAGATGACCTGGCCTCCACAGTCACCAGACCTGAACCCAATTGAGATGGTTTGGGGTGAACTGGACCGCAGAGTGAAGGCAAAAGGGCCAACAAGTGCTAACCATCTCTGGAAACTTCTTCAAGATTGTTGGAAGACCACTCCCGGCGACTACCTCTTGAAGCTCATCAAGAGAATGCCAAAAGTGTGCAAAGCAGTCATCAAAGAAAAAGGTGGCTTGTTTGAAGAACCTAGAATATAAGACATTTCAGTTGTTTCACACTTTTTTGTTAAGTATATAATTCCACATGTGTTAATTCATAGTTTTGATGCCTTCAGTGTAAATGTACAATTTTCATAGTCATGAAAATGCAGAAAAATCTTTAGATGGGAAGTGTGTCCAAACGCTTGGTCTGTACCGTATATATATAATGTTTACAAATTATTCCAGCAGGCCAAATTAAGATAATTCTATAATTCTTAATTATTAATGCTGGGTAAAGAAGTTCTTTGGTTTATATTGGACAGAGATGATATTGCATATTTCATTGCTGTCATTAATAATATTTCTCCACCTTTACTTCGTATCTGTAGAGGTCACTGGATTGTGTTTGCTTTGGACACTTTGCTTTTCTCTCCATGGGGAAACTTGGCTCCGCCTAAACATGTGTATCATCAATAATATGTTGGAATTCATCTCTTGAGTGATGAGCAGTCAAAGCTGTCCAATGTTCCAGCAATGTCCTTGAAATCCTTTACCATTCATATTGCTATGAAGGTCACCTTAACTGAAAGGATCCAAAGTATAAATCAATTCTCCATGCTTAGAGCTCAAAATATGTTGCTGAACCTTTGACTGTTTTACATTTACAGAATAGCACACAGATCTGTGCAGAATGTCTATACATTTTCATGAATTTCTAGTACTTTTCATGTTGCAGTAACTGGATGTAGGTAATAATGACCATTGCTACGCTAGAAGGCTAAAGATGATAGGCAAGGTGGAGTTTCATTTGTGAAAATGTTAATATTACAGACTCAATTGAAAAAAATCGAATGATGGGAAGACTAATATTACTTCACATTTTATGTATCAGTTATATAGTCATCTACAATTCAAAGATACTTAATCCAATATGATAATTGGTTCAGCTTGCTGATTCATCAAGCCTCAGCTTTCTAGTGCAATATTACATAAAGCCCTGTCAAATTATACAACAGTAAATGTATAATTAGCACGTACCACAATAACATGAAAGTGTGAAAGAGCATAGATCATATGACTATTTTGTGTCTTCAGCAAAATAGTAGAAATGCGTTTGTCTACAAGGTCATGTTTCAGTGAATTTCTCATGTAGGTTTTTCTAAGATCAGTCATTCTCAACTGATTAAATCTGACACTTTGGCCTGGGGAAAAGGTAACCTCAATGACTGCCT
Source organism: Ranitomeya imitator (assembly GCF_032444005.1). NCBI lineage: Eukaryota > Metazoa > Chordata > Amphibia > Anura > Dendrobatidae > Ranitomeya > Ranitomeya imitator. The sequence goes on from NC_091285.1 coordinate 556,508,025, forward strand.
GACCTTGAAGCACTATCAATAAAACGCATACATATGCTGTGTAATAAAGCCCTCTTGCTTTTTTTTTCTAACACCTTTAGAAATATGTTAAAAATATTAAGAAGCAATGACATTTTAAAACATATCTTATCCATAGCATCTATGATTCACCATTATCTGATCCACATAATTTTAAAGGGAACCTGTCACAAGGTTTTTCCCATATAAAGTACTGTCAGCATATTTCAGCCCTCTGTTATAGCATGCTAGCTTGCTGTATATATGCCCCAATCCACTCTACAAGGCTCAAAAAAGATCTTTCATTATTCTCACAGATAGTGCCATCCAGTCCATTTATCGTCTCTGGTCTTGATCAGGCGCCTCCTTTCATCTTAGGATCACCGTCCTCCATGTTTCGCTTGGATGACACGTCCTACATCATCCATACAGTGTCCTCTATCATGTTCCTGTTTAGGCATTTAACTCTCTGCCCTGCTAAGGGCAGATCAAATTACTGTAGTGTGCATGAACATGCAGGGCCGGTTTTAGACAAAGTGGGGCCATGTGCAAAAGATTAAAGTGGGGCCCCAAATGATCACATATTGCACCATCACGCACAAAACATTTCAGTTGTATTTACATTCGCTGAGTTCAGGCCACTAAACAAGCGTGAGAGACAATATTGAAGTCAAACAAAGCTTGTTCCCGAATTTCGTTGTACAGATAGTCCTCAATATAGTATAATGTAGGTCCCATATAGTATATATATTATAATGCACTCCCCATGTTCCTTGATAGAGTATACTGTAGAAACCCTCAGAATATACTGCAGCCCCTCCCATAGATTATACTGCAGCTTCCCTCTTAGAGTATGCTGCAGCCCCCTCATAGATTATATTGCAGCCCCCTCATGGAGTATAATGCAGCCCCACACATACAGTATAATGTCCCCCCACACACAGTATGATGTAGCCTCCTCAGAGTATAATAAAGCCCCCCTCAGCATATACTGCAGTCCTCCTCAGAGTCTACTGCAACTCCATCAGAGTATGCTATAGCCCCCTCACAGTATACTGCAGCCCCCCTCAGAGTATACTACAGCCCTCCTCAGAGTATACCGCAGCCCACCAACACACACACACAAACACAGTATAATGTAACTTCTCATGGAGTATAATGTAGCCCCCATCATAGAAAATAATGCAGCCCAACACACACACAGAGTATAATGCAGACACAGACACACACACATACAGTATAGTGCAGCCTCCCACAGTATAATGAAGCCCCCAACACACAGTATACTGCAACCCACACACAGTGGCACAGTATAATGCAGCCCCCCCATACAGTATAATCCTGCCCTCCTCATAGAGAATCATGCAGCCCCCCACACACATAGTATAATGCAGCCCCCTACAACACAGTACAAGGCAGCCCCCACACACTATAGTGCAGCCCCCCCATACACAGCATACAGCAGCCCCCTACACAGTGTTACACAATATAATGCAGCCCCCCACACAGTATAGTGCAGTCCCCACACATCACATCATCGTGCTCCAGGTGAGTCACAAGCAGAGCACGAGTGCTTTCAACTGTATTGGCGTCTATGATGCCTATGGGGTTGGCGCCAGGTCCCACTTATGGGTCCCATAATGGCTGCATGGTTTGCCACTATTAGAGGCATGCCACTGGATGTGGGCCCCTGGAGGAGCGGGGGCCCTAGGCAACTGTGTGGTCTGTCTACCCCTAACAACGGCCCTGTGCACAGGGAAAGGACATAGAGCTCTGGAACATGCACACTACAATACTTTGTTCTGCCCCTGGCAGAGAAAGCAAGAATGCAACTAAAAGCAGGCTAAAATTGTTAAATTTTAAATGCAAGCGTAAAATTATTATTTATGTGGCCAGTAGATAGTGAACTTAAGCAGTTGTGAGCAAAAAACCTGAACTGTGGCTCATATATATATATATATATATATATATATATACATACCTTTGGAAAAAATTAAGAGACCACCACATCAAAACCCTGTCGTGGGCAGTCCAATCTCCCAACCTGAAAACCTCTGGAATGTAATCAAGAGGACGATGGATAGTCACAAGTAGTGTTAAGCATTCCGATACCGCAAGTATCGGGTATCGGCCGATACTTGCGGTATCGGAATTCCGATACCGAGTTCCGATATTTTTGCGATATCGGGAATCGGTATCGGATCCATATTAATGTGTAAAATAAAGAATTAAAATAAAAAATATTGATATGCTTACCTCTCCGGAGGCCCCTGGACATCACCGCTGGTAACCGGCAGCCTTCTTTGTTTAAAATGAGCGCGTTTAGGGACTTCCATGACGTCACGGCTTCTGATTGGTCGCGTGCCGCTCATGTGACCGCCACGCGACCAATCATAAGCCGCGACGTCATTCTCAGGTCCTAAATTCCTAGAATGAGGAGTTTAGGACCTGAGAATGACGTTGCGGCTTCTGATTGGTCGCGTGGCGGTCACATGAGCGGCACGCGACCAATCAGAAGCCGCGACATCATTCTCAGGCCCTAAACTCCTCATTCTAGGAATTTAGGACCTGCAAATGACGTCACGGCTTCTGATTGGTCGCGTGGCGGTCACATGAGCGGCACGCGACTAATCAGAAGCCGCGACCTCATTCTCAGGTCCTAAACGCGCTCATTTTAAACAAAGAAGCCTGCCGGTTACCAGCGGTGATGTCCAGTGGCCTCCGGAGAGGTAATTATATCAATATTTTTTATTTTAATTCTTTATTTTACACATTAATATGGATCCCAGGGCCTGAAGGAGAGTTTCCTCTCCTTCAGACCCTGGGAACCATCAGGATACCTTCCGATACTTGGTGTCCCATTGACTTGTATTGGTATCGGATATCGGTATCGGCGATATCCGATACTTTTCGGGTATCGGCCGATACTATCCGATACCGATACTTTCAAGTATCGGACGGTATCGCTCAACACTAGTCACAAGCCATCAAACAAAGGAGAACGGCTTACATTTTTGCGCCAGAAGCAGTGTGAAAGACTGGTGGGAAAATATTGATTTCTGAACTCTTCCTGAGTTAAAACATTTGTATTGTTGTTTCTAAATGATTGTGAACTTGTTTTTTTTGCATTATTTGAGGTCTGAAAGCAACTGTTTGTTTTTTTTTTATTTTTGCTTGGAAACTCGGAGACATGTTGTCAGAAGTTTATAAAGTTTATAGAATAAAAGAACAATTTACCTTTACTCAAAAATATACCTATAAAAAGGAAAATCAGTGGTCACTAAAATCCCACATCCTAGATATCACTGAATTAAATATTCCTTTTGTAAATCTTCATTTTATTACACAGAGGAATGTGTTGAGAACAATAAAACCTAAAAATGATCAACGTAAATCACAACTAGTATCCCACGGAGGTCTGGAGTTGCTCAAAATCAAAGTGGAAAATGAAATTACAGGCTTATCCAACTTCAGTGGAAATGCCTCAAGACAAGGAAATGATGCTCAGTAGTGTATGTGGCCTCCACGTGCCTGTATGACCTCCCTGCAACGCCTGGGCATGCTCCTAATGAAGCGGCAGATGGTCTCCTGAGGGATCTAGTCCCAGACCTGAACTAAAGCATCTGCCAACTCCTGGACAGTCTGTTGGTGGATGGTGCAAGACATGATGTTCCAGAGCGGGCGGGCCAGTCCATAGCTTCAATGCCTTTATCTTGCAGGAACTGCTGACACTCTCCAGCCACTTGAGGTCTGGCATTGTCCGGCATTAGGAGGAGCCCAGGGCCAACCGCACCAGCATATGGTCTCACAAGGGGTCTGAGGATCTCATCTCGGTACTTAATGGCAGTCAGGCTACCTCTGGCAAGCACATGGAGGGCTGTGCGGCCCTCCAAAGAAATGCCACCCCACACCATTACTGTCCCACTGCCAAACCGGTCATGCTAAAGGATGCTTCAGGCAGCAGATCACTCTCCACGATGTCTCCAGACTCTGTCATGTCTGTCACATGTGCTCAATGTGAACCTGCTTTCTCTGTGAAGAGCACAGAGTGCCAGTGGTGAATTTGCCAATCCGGGTGTTCTGTGGCAAATGCCAAGCATCTTGCACGGTGTTGGGCTGTGAGCACAACCCCATCTGTGGATGCCGGGCACTCAGACCATCCTCATGGAGTCAGTTTCTAACCGTTTGTGCAGAGACATGCACATTTGTGGCCTGCTGGAGGTCATTTTGCAGGCCTCTGGCAGAACTCCTCCTGTTCCTCCTTGCACAAAGGCTGAGGTAGCAGTCCTGCTAATGGGTTTTTGCCCTCCTATGGCCCCCTCCATGTCTCCTGGTGTACTGGCCTGTCTTCTGGTAGTGCCTCCATACTCTGGACACTTCGCTGACAGACACAGCAAACCTTCTTGCCACAGCTCGCATTGTTGTGCCATCCTTGATGAGCTGCACTACCTGAGCCACTTGTGTGGGTTGTAGAGTCTGTCTCATGCTACCACGATTGTGAAAGCACAGCCAACATTCAAAAGTGACCAAAACATCAGCCAGAAAGCATTGGTACTGACTGAGATGTGGTCTGTGGTCCCCACCAGCAGAACCACTCCTTTATTGAGTGTGTCTTGATAATTGCCAATAATTTCCATCTGTTTTCTATTCCATTTGCACAACAGCATGTGAAATTGATTGTCAAACAGTGTTGCTTCCTAAGTGGACAGTTTGGTTTCACAGAAGTTTGATTTACTTGGAGTTATATTCTGTTTCAGTGTTCCCTTTATTTTTTTGAGCAGTGTATAAAGGGTGACCATTAGTGTTGAGCATTCCGATACCGCAAGTATCGGGTATCGGCCGATACTTGCGGTATCGGAATTCCGATACCGAGATCCGATACTTTTGTGGTATCGGGTATCGGTATCGGATACATAGAGATGTGTAAAATAAAGAATTAAAATAAAAAATATTGATATATTTACCTCTCCGGCGGCCTCTGGACTCAGCGCGGGTAACCGGCAGGCTTCGTTGTTCAAAATCAGCGCTTTTAGGACCTGAGAATCACGTCCCGGCTTCTGATTGGTCGCGGGCCGCCCATGTGACCGCCACGCGACCAATCACAAGCCGCGACGTCACCGCAAGCTATTAGCGCGCTCATTTTTGAAAAATGAGCGCGTTAATGACTTTCAAAGACGTAGCGGCTTGTGATTGGTCGCGGCCACGCGACCAATCACAAGCCGCGACGTCACCGCAAGCTATTAATGCGCTCATTTTTAAAAATGAGCGCGTTAATGGCTTTCAAAGACGTAGCGGCTTGTGATTGGTCGCGTGGCCGCGACCAATCACAAGCCGCTACGTCTTTGAAAGTCATTAACGCGCTCATTTTTAAAAAGCCGCTATTAACGCGCTCATTTTTAAAAATGAGCGCGTTAATGGCTTTCAAAGACGTAGCGGCTTGTGATTCGTCGCGTGGCCGCGACCAATCACAAGCCGCTACGTCTTTGAAAGTCATTAACGCGCTCATTTTTAAAAATGAGCGCGTTAATAGCTTGCGGTGACGTCGCGGCTTGTGATTGGTCGCGGCCACGCGACCAATCACAAGCCGCTACGTCTTTGAAAGCCATTAACGCGCTCATTTTTAAAAATGAGCGCGTTAATAGCTTGCGGTGACGTCGCGGCTTGTGATTGGTCGCGTGGCCGCGACCAATCACAAGCCGCTACGTCTTTGAAAGTCATTAACGCGCTCATTTTTCAAAAATGAGCGCGCTAATAGCTTGCGGTGACGTCGCGGCTTGTGATTGGTCGCGTGGCGGTCACATGGGCGGCCCGCAACCAATCAGAAGCCGGGACGTGATTCTCAGGTCCTAAAAGCGCTGATTTTGAACAAAGAAGCCTGCCGGTTACCCGCGCTGAGTTCAGGGGCCGCCGGAGAGGTAAATATATCAATATTTTTTATTTTAATTCTTTATTTTACACATCCCTATGGATCCCAGGGCCTGAAGGAGAGTTTCCTCTCCTTCAGACCCTGGGAACCATGAGAATACCTTCCGATACTTGATGTCCCATTGACTTGTATTGGTATCGGATATCGGTATCGGCGATATCCGATATTTTTCGGGTATCGGCCGATACTATCCGATACCGATACTTTCAAGTATCGGACGGTATCGCTCAACACTAGTGACCATACTTTGTGGGGACTACTGTGATACCATAATGCTATGTGGAGACTACTGTGAGGACTACTGTGAAGGCCATAATATTGTGTGCTGAGGATCGTACTGCATGTGGGGAATCATACTGCGCATGGAGTATCCCATTGTGTATATATATATATATAGGTATTCCATTGTGTATATATATATATATATATATATATATATATACACATAAGAGAGAAAATATGCGGCACTCACCCCAATTCAGCAGTGAAAAGCGTGAATTTTAATGGAAAACATAGACAGATGAAAATCCGTTACAACATCAGGTAAGCAGGAGGGTGCGGTGTTGGAGCTTGGACGACGGCCGTTTTGCACCACAGGTGCTTCGACGGGTCCGTGGTGCGAAACGGCCGTCATCCAAGCTCCAACACCGCACCCTCCTGCTTACCTGATGTTGTAATGGATTTTCATCTGTCTATGTTTTCCATTAAAATTCACGCTTTTCACTGCTGAATTGGGGTGAGTGCCGCATATTTTCTCTCTTATGTGTATATACGAACTATTGGATTTCATTTAGTATGCTGAGCACCAATACCCCTTAGCATGTGTGACGCCTAGCGCTCTGGATCCTATATTTTTCGTCCTGATTTCTGAAAGCGGTATCGCTCTAGTGCCGTCCTGTTCTACAGTTCTATGCGGTATATATATATAAATATATATATATATATATAGTGGTAGATCGGCTCACGTGGCCAATAAACATCGGAACAGTGTTTAAGACTCTCACTGGTTTATTAGGAGTGCTGCACAAGCCAGTGCACAGTTGTCAAAATAAAACAAGGCCTTCCTGGCCTAAGAAAAAAACAAAAAACAAAGCAGCACAGTCTGTGTTGTTGTGGGGATCCACCCGCTCAAGAAAAAAAAAACAGCATTCACAAGTTCAGCTTCCTTGTCAGGACACCTAAGACTGGAGCTCCACTCTCCAGGACTACCAAATGCTAAATGTCTTTGGAGGCAGCTCTATGCTTGTCTACAAAAACGCTGGAGTAAACTTCTTGTTTCAAATCACTGACGCTAATAGCTTCAGTGAAAAGTATCTCCCCTCCAGCACTTTGCCAATGACTTTGTCACATATCTGCCTCCTCTGCCCAAAGCCAGGGGGTTTGGCACCTTGAATGCCAGCCAGGGCCAAGGGTACTTGGTAATGGGTCCGGTATTTAAAGGGTATGTATCGTGGCGGCGGCTTGGCCCATGGCCCTGGGCGCCCAAGTAAAAGGGATGGTCTTTAAAGGGATTTGAATAAAGTTTGTAGAAATAGGAAATGTTCGTGACGCCACCTGTGGTACTCGGTCAGGGGTGACTGACGCTGCTTAAAGGGGTCCTCTGGGGGTGATAGTACTGCAGCAAAGATGGTATCGATTCCCACAGGTGAAGCTGGGCCTCCGGGGCTCCCGGTGTCTCTGGCAAGGATGTTGTGGTGCTGGAAATAAACAGAGAACACAGGGTTGCAGTCACTTTACCTGGTTTACTGATGTAGACAGTCTCAGTCCAGGGTACCAGCAACAGGTGTTGGTGTGATCCAGACAGCCTGAAGGCCCTCTCCCAGGTGAGGTTTGTAAGCCTTCCCTCTAGCGCTCTTTTGCAAGGTCCTTGCTGCCTGTGGCTCCCTTAAAAGATACTCCTGTCCTGGGACAGAACCCCATATGGTGGGCAACGCAAGCCCTTTTACAGGGTCTCTATCACTACCCGGGCTCTCTGTGTACTGCTGCACCTTCAGGTGTGGGTGTGGACTGACTACATAAAGTCTTCTGCCCTCCGGTTCTGCTGTGGGACGTGAATTGCGTCACAGCCTCGGGCTCCCAGTGCCTTGTTCCTGCGCTTCAGCTCAGAGAGTGCTCAATCACAGTTCCCCCTCCAAGTTCCTTTCTTCTCCTTTGCTTCTCCCCTCAGACATTTGCTATCACTGAAACCCTTCTGGTTCTCTCCTGTCCTGGAGCTGCAGCACCACACGTGGCTGCACGGCCCTACTCTCTGCTCACACTCCTCTCTCCTCCACCTCCCAACCCCAACTAACTAACTCCTCCTCCAGACCAAAATATATATGTCAGGGGAAGCTCCCCTGAATCTGGGTTCAAAGCCCCTACTTCTGGCCTGGATTCATAATGTGTTACATGAAGGTGTATTACCTGTTAAAGGGAATCCTCCTTGCCTCCAGACATGACATCACCCTCCCTGAAAGGAAAGCAACATCACTGTAACAACCGGTTACCTGGGGTGTTACACCCCCCCCCCCCATTAACTCCAGTACTCCTGGACTGGGAAAAGAAAAACAACAAACCAGGTCAAGAATGCAAGCATTTTTGGATATGCATGTTAACATGTAAAACAGGTGAAAGCTTAGGCTTCCCTTTATGGGAGGTTCTGTTTCTTTAACGTTACATGTCATATGCAAATTACAAAATGTGCAAACAAATGAAAACTGCAAACTTTTTAATATCAGGTGTCCTTATACACCAATAAGAGCAATGAAGCGGGGGACCCGTCATAAACCACCAATGCAGTCTTGGGCGGGCTACAAGGCATAACAACCAGACCTGATCTTCAGCTACGCCAGATGGTTTTTCTTCGGTCTGTAAACAACAGGGTTCGACACATGCTGCCAGCGAGTGGTAAAACCAGTAAGGGGCACCTTAAGAGGTGCCAACTATTTACAGGGGAACGTTCCCAGGTATGCACCGTTCATTACCCTACTGTCTCTTTTTAGACTTTAATAAACACTAATGAACACAATCAAAACATTTTTAAACCAGGTATCTCTGTTCCTTATTTCCTTTTCCAAGGTACAGTGCCTTGCGAAAGTATTCGGCTCCCTAGAACTTTTCAAACTTTTCCCACATATCATGCTTCAAGTATAAATATACCAACTGTAAATTTTTGGCGAAGAATCAACAACAAGTGGAACACAATTGTGAAGTTGAAATAAATTTATTGGTTATTTAAAATTTTTGTGGAAATTCAAAAACTGAAAAGTGGGGCGTGCAATATTATTCGGCCCCTTTAACTTAATACTTTCCTGCACCACCTTTTGCTGTGATTACAGCAGCCAGTCGCTTGGGATATGTCTATATCAGTTTATTACATCGAGAGACTGAAATTCTTGCCTATTCTTAATTGGCAAACAGCTCGAGCTCATTGAGGTTTGATGGAGATCGTTTGTGCACAGGAGTTTTCAACTCCTTTCCACAGATTCTTGATTGGATTGAGGTCTGCACTTTGACTTGGCCATTCAAACACCTGGATATGTTTATTTGTGAACCATTCCATTGTAGATTTTGCTTTATGTTTGGGATCATTGTCTTGTTGGAAGACAAATCTCCGAGCCTCAGGTCTTTTGCAGACTCTAACAGGTTTTCTTCAAGAATGGTCCTGTATTTGGCTCCATCCATCTTCCCATCAATTTTAATCATCTTCCCTGTCCCTGCTGAAGAAAACCAGGCCCAAACCATGATGCTGCCACCACCATGTTTGACAGTGGGGATGGTGTGTTCAGGGTGATGAGCTGTGTTGCCTTTACGCCAAACATATAGTTTGGCATTGCTGCCATAAAGTTCGATTTTGGTTTCATCTAACCAGAGCACCTTCTTCCACATGTTTGGTGTATCTCGCAGGTGGCTTATAGCAAACTTTAAACAAAACTTTTTATGGATATCTTTGAGAAATGGCTTTCTTCTTGCTACTCTTCCATAAAGGCCAGATTTGTGCAGTGTACGACTGATTGATCTCTGCAGTTCATCCAGAGTGATCTCTTGGCTGCATCTCTGATCAGTCTTCTCCTTGTTTGAGATGAAAGTTTAGAGGGACGGACGGGTCTTGGTAGATTTGCAATGGTATGATACTCCTTCCATTTCAATATGATCGCTTGCACAGTGCTCCTTGGGATGTTTAAGGTTTTGGAAATCATTTTGTATCCAAATCCAGCTTTAAACTTCTCCACAACAGTATCACGGACCTGCCTGTTGTGTTCCTTGGTCTTCATGATGCTCTCTGTGCTTCAACCAGAACCCTGAGACTATCACAGAGCAGGTGCATTTATACAGAGACTTGATTACACACAAGTGGATTATATTTGTCGTGATTAGGCATTTAGGACAACATTGGATCATTCAGAGATCCACAATGAACTTCTGGAGTGAGTTTGCTGCACTGAAAATAAAGGGGCCGAATAATATTTTACGCCCCACTTTTCAGTTTTTGAATTTCCACAAAAATTTAAAATAACCAATAAATTTCATTCAACTTCACAACTGTGTTCCACTTGTTGTTGATTCTTCACCAAAAATTGACATTTGGTATCTTTATTTTTGAAGCCTGATATGTGGGAAAAGGTTAAAAAGCTCCAGAGGGCCGAATACTTTCACAAGGCACTATATATATATATATATATATATATGTGTGTGTGTGTATATATGTATGTACAGTTGTGCTCAAAAGTTTACATACCCAGGCAGAAGTTTTGCCTTCTTGGCCTTTTTTCAGAGAATATGAATGATAACACGAAAACTTCTTCTCCACTCATGGTTAGTGGTTGGGTGAAGCCATTTATTGTCAAACTACTGTTCTTTCTATTTTTAACTTTTTAAATCATAATGACAAACCAAAACATCCAAATGACCCTGATCGAAAGTTTACATACCCCATTGCTTAATACCGTGTATTACCCCCTGTAACATCAATCGCAGCTTGAAGTCTTTTGTGGTAGTTGTGGATGAGGTTCTTTATTTTCTAAGATTTTAAAGCTGCCCACTCTTCTTGGCAAAAAGCCTCCCGTTTCAGTAAATTCCTGTGCTGTCTAGCATGAGCTCCGCGCTTGAGATCTCCTCAAAATGGCTCAATGATATTGAGGTCAGGAGACTGAGATGGCCACTCCAGAACCTTTACTTTGTTCTGCTGTAGCCAATGACAGGCCGACTTGGCCTTATGTTTTGTATTGTTGTCATGTTGGAATGTCCAAGTACGTCCCATGCACAGCTTCCGGGCTGATGAGTGCAAATTTGCCTCTAGTATTTGCTAATAACATGCTGAATTCATCTTTCCATCAACTTTGACCAAGTTGGAAGCTCACACATCCCCAAAACATTAGTGATCCACCTCATTACAGTAGGAATGGTATTCCTTTCATCATAGGTTTTGTTGACATTTCTCCAAATGTAATGTTTATGGTTGTGGCCAAAAAGTTCAATTTTGGTCTCATTACTCCAAATTACCTTGTTCCAGAAGTTTTGAGGCTTGTCTCTGTGTTGCTTTGCTTATTGTAGGTGAGATACTTTGGGGCATTTGCCCAGTAATGGCTTTCTTCCGGCGACTTGACATGCAGCCCATTTTTAGTCAAGTGCCTCCTTACTTGGCACAGACAGTTTTTAGAGAGTCTTATATTTCAGCTGATTTTATTTGTGGGTTGCATCCTGAACAATTTTCCTGGCAGTTGTGGATGACATTTTTGTTGGTCTACCTGACCGTGGTTTTGTTTTTCCCGAGCCCCTGATTTTCCACTTGTTAATCACATTTTGAACACTGCTGACTGGCATTATCAATTCCTTGGATATCTTTTTGTATCCCTTTCCTGTTTTATTCAGTTCAACTACCTTTTCCCATAGATCCGTTGACAATTCTTTTGCTTTCCCCTTGACTCACAATCTAGAAACCTCAGTGGCTGGATGAAAGATGCAAGAGTTTGTCTGGATCCCAGAAACTCACTCAGTTTTTATGCACACACACACTGATTACACGCAAACAGGTCACAGGTGAGGATGTTACCTACTAGTAGCCATTCAAACCCATTTGTGTCAACTTCTGTGCATGTTATCATGCCAAAATCACCAGGGTATGTAAACATTTTATCAGGGTTATTTGGAAGTTTTGGGTTGTCATTATGATTTAAAAGGAGAAAACACAGTAGTTTGGCAATAAATGTCTTCACCCAACCACTAACCATGAGTGGAGAAAAAGTTTTGGATTCATATTCGAGAAAAAAGGCTAAGAAAGCTAAAATTTTGCCAGGATATGTAAACTTTTGAGCACAACTGTATATGTATATATATTGATATCTTTATATAGAGAGAAAGAGCAGAGAGTGAGAAACACAGAGAGAGAGAGAGTGAGAGAGAGCATGCTAAATCACTGGACAGAACTTTTTCAGAGCAACTGACAATTCTAGGTTCTGCAGTATGTTATAATTATTCCCTTTATTATTCTGTAATGTACTGTGTGGACTCAGTTGACACCTCATAATGACTTCAAGATATGTAACAAAACGCACTAGTTCTGCAAGTGTATATCGTTTGGCCCTGGAGCACTGGAATTGTGATTAATCACTCATCCTCTTCACTACTCACTTTGTTGGCCTTCTTTTCATTGGCAGGAGAACATGACAGCTCCTATTGCTACATAATATTTAATATAAACTCTAGTGAAAAAAATAACCCACCCCACAATCCCATGACAACACAATCATTAGTAAGAAGAACACTGCAGAACATCACCATGCCAAAGACAAACCTGGCGATAACAGGAGGAAAAAAAGAAAACAGACAGGAGAAATTGCAATTCATAGTCTTAGGAGGATAAATGGATTTTTATTACTGTTTAGAATGTGCTGTTACCATGAAATACAACATGTGGCGGTCAGGCCCAACAATGGCAATGTGCATTTACAGACTGAGAAGAAACTATTCACATTCCATAAAGGGGAAATGAGAATAAAAACATGAATCAATCCTATGAAAATGTATAACTCTTTTCAACAGATTTTGATTTTGATTTGCCAGTGCTCATACAGGAATAATATCCTGTGAGTCCCCAACACAAACAGTAATAATGGCTCTTAAGTCCCTCAATGTATGCTAATAATGCCTTTGAGTTCCTCCACAAAAAAGGAATAGTCAGCCAGAAAATAAATAAATAAAACATTATACCGTATATACTCGAGTATAACCCAAGATTTTCAGCCCGTTTTTTTAGACTGAAAGTGCCCCTCTCTGCTTATACTCGAGTCATTGTCCCTGGGTTTGGCAGGGAGGGGAAGTGGTGGCTGTCACTTCATACTCACCCACACCTGACACATCTCTGCATGTACCTGCTTCTCAGATGGTCTCTGGCGCATGCAGCTCTTCATGAATTTAGCTGTCACGTGGTACCACTCATTAAAGTAATGAATATGGATGCGTCTCCACTCCCATAGGCGTGGAACACATATTCATGTGACCGCTGAACACAGGAGGAGCTGCAGGTGCGCTGGAGACCATCGGAGAAGTGGACTTGCAGAGACTCGTCAGGTGGGGGTGAGTATGACAGGGGAGGGTGAGCCATGCAATATTCACCTGTCCCCGTTCCACCGCCGGGCTGTGTCTTCTGCGTCCTCTGGCTGTGACGTTCAGGTCAGAGGTTGCGATGACGTGTTTAGTGCACGCCCTCTGCCTGAACAGTCACTGCAGAGAGCCAGAAGACACAGCGGTGCATGGTGGTGGAACAGGGACATAATCAAATAATTACAATACACGATAAAACGTACCATTTATTAATCTTACTGATAAAAATGACAACACTCACAACCTAAAAACGTCTACTATTAGGCTGACAAAAAGATACAGGGTGCACTCAGAACCTATTAAATAACCATCTTACCCTACCTTGCCGCGGAGGTTGGCACCCTAAAAGTCCTGCGCAATGGCGCCCCCGCTCACCGAAGACTCGCCCTAACTCACCCTGGAACACCCTCAAGTGAGGAAGATAGACAACCAGCAGACCATACAAACAGACAAACAAACAAAAAATGCAATTGGAGATGCAAAAAACAGTAAGTGCACATATGCTATAAAAGATTAGCACATATCAAGCAGAAAATTGCACTTATCCCCGTACGGCCTATAGCCTTGATATAGGATTAGACTGTACCTAGATACATGCTACCTGCCTGCGGGGGTTGGCACCCTATAATCCTGCGCAAATGGCGCCCCCGCTCTCGTCGTCTGGCCCTGATACGCCCTAATACTGCCAATTGGCAACCAGACCGAAAAAAATACACAAAAAGCAGTCCGCATGTACAGTCACCAATTAGGTAAACTATACCACCTAACCAAAAAACAAAAAACAAGACATCCCCAATAACACAAACATATAGACAAAACCCAATATATACATCTCAATATACATATCCCAGTATGTTCATCTCGACGCGTTTCCCCGAGGTCGGGTCATCAGGAGACAGCCTGAAGGCTGATTGTAACCTGCGGTCAGGGATGGACACTGTTCCCCACTGCTCTACCGTACACCTCTTTGAGTGATTTTTCCTCTACCCGTCACTCAGATAAGTGTAATCTTTTTAGTATGTCTCCTGACAGCTTGCTTCATGGGTGGGGTACACTGCTGAGTAGCACTAAATTCTACTAGGCCCAAAAGGATTTCTTGGGCTAGATGCCATTAAAAATAGTACTTAGGTAAACAGTCGGTGTAGCTTGCTTCATGGGTGGGGTACTCTGCTGAGTAGCACAAAATGCTATTAGGTACAAAACAATTTCCTGGGCTAGATGCAGTTAAACATTATTAAATAGATCAACAGGCAGTGTAGCTTGCTTCATGGGTGGGGTACGCTGCTGAGTAGCACCAAATTCTACTAGGCCCAAAATGATTTCCTGGGCTCGATGCCGTTACAAAATAGTAGATAGGTAAACAAGGCGGTGTAGCTTGCTTCATGGGTGGGGTACGCTGCTGAGTAGCACTAAATTCTACTTGGCCCAAAAGGATTTCCTGGGCTAGAAGCCATTAAAAATAGTACTTAGGCAAACAGGCGGCAGGTGGGTGGGCTACTCTGCTGACTAGCAGACACTGAAGCTTTGGAGCAGACCTCTGAATCCCAGGCCATAGTATGAGTAGACAACTCTGCAGACGACCCCACCCACCTGGAATTGACGATGGCAACGTCATGTAAAACTCAGCAAGGGGACTAAATAAAGAGTCTCCATTTTTTCCAAAAATTCGGCCACAGACACCACTTAAGTGGCATCAATTTCGCCAGAGTTTTTTAAAACGTTTGGTGAGGTGATTTTCAAAAATCATCCAGCTTTTAGTCTCCCCAAGATGACACAGGGGTAGAAAAGTCCTTGCATATCCAGGATTTGTTCATCTTGATGAACGTTAGTCTGTCTACATTGTCACTGGACAGCCGCGTGCGCTTATCGGTCAGCACACCACCAGCAGCGCTAAACACACATTCAGAGAGAACGCTGGCTGCGGGGCATGACAAGATCTCCAATGCGTGAGTGGCAAGCTCAGGCCATTTTTCAAGATTGGAAGCCCAAAAATGAGCAAGGGTCCAATTCCACAGTCATGGCATCGATGGTAACTTGGAGATACTCTTGTACCATCCTCTCTAGGCGTTGGCTGTGCGTCAGACTTCTTGTCTCCTGTGGCCTTGCAAAGGATGGTCTAAAAAAATCTTGAAACAATTGGAAAAAATTGCTGTTACCACCAGATACGATGTTACTTTTACGGTTTGAGTGATGACTAGATAGTCCCACGGTTGGCAAGTTAGAACTCAGAGATTCACTACGTGCACCACTGGTGTTTTGTGGAAAAGAAGATGTTAGATTCTGTAACAGTCTCTGCTGATACTCCTGCATGCGCCAATCCCTTTCTATGGCAGGAATTATTTTGCCAAATTTGCTTTTGTACCGGGGATTTAAGAGTGTGGCAACCCAGTAGTCAGCATTACTTTGAATTCTGACAATCCGAGGGTCATGTTGCAAGTAGTGCAGCAAGAAGGCACTCATGTGTCTTGCGCATCCAGGAGGACCAAGTCCTTGTCGTCTTGGTGGCGGCGAGGTGAAAATCATGCTTCTTTCCTCTGCCCTCTCCCCCCAACCTCGCACAACAGAAATTTGATCAAGGTCTCATTCATCTGATGAGTCTTCCATGCCCAGTGCCAGTTCGTCCTCCACTTCTTCCTCGCCTCCTGCACCTTCCTCAACAGTTTGGCTGCTACCATGCGCCCTCGGTAATCCCTCTCCCCCAGCCTTCAATGCAAGCTGCCTTGGTGCTGCTAACCTTCTTGACCTTGGAGATATTATCCCTTCCGCATACGACTCCTCCTGTTCCTTCTCCTCCTCCTCCTCTTGTTCCACCACCTGACTCCGAACACTGTGTAAGGTGTGCTCCAGCATGTAAATCACCGAAATGGTCATGCTGATAAAGGCATCGTCAGCACTAAACAGCTTTGTTGCTATTTCAAAACTGTGCAGAAGGGTGCATAGGTTCCGGATCTGAGACCACTCCTGCAGCATGATTTGCCCCACCTCTTGATCTCATTGGCCCAGGCTATACGTCATAACGTATTGCACCAGGGCTCGTCGGTGCTGCCACAGTCGCTGCAACATGTGCAGAGTTGAATTCCACCGTGTGGGCACATCGCATTTCAGCCGGTGAACTGGCAGGCCCATCGACTTCTGTAGAGCTGCGGAATGCGAACGGCCGAAGTGAGCACACAGCGACAGTGCCCTCTGCAGAAGCCCATCTAGTCCGGGATAGTGGGATAAAAATTGCTGGACAACCAGGTTCAAAACGTGAGCCATACAAGGCACGTGTGTGACATTGCCCCTGCGAAGGGCCGCACCCAGGTTTGCAGCATTGTCGCACACAGCCTTCCCTGGCTGCAGGTTGAGTGGAGACAACCATTGATGGAACTCGGTCTCCAGAGCTGACCACAACACCTCAGCTGTGTGACTCACATTTCCCAGACATTTCAATGTAAACACTGCCTGATGCTGTTGAGCCCTGGTGACAGCATAGTGAGGAGGTGTGCAGGATTCTTTCTGCACAGTTACAACGCAGGTAGCATTACCAGACAGGCTTTGGGAGCAGGTGGAGGACCGAGAGGAGGTTGAGGAGGCAGAAGCAGTGGAGGAACTTCTAGATGCAAAGGATCGACGAGAAACTCGTGGGGATGGCAAGACTTGGACAGCAGCCCTTACTCCTGATGCTGCCGTAGTTAACCAGTACCCAGTCACCGACATATAACACCCCTGTCTATGTCTACTCGTCCAAGTGTCTGTGGTGAAATGCACCCTGTCACACACAGAGTTTCTCAAGGAAGCGGTGATGTTGTGTGCGATATGCTGGTGTAGTGCAGGCACAGCATTCTTTGAGAAGTAGTGGCGATTGGGCATCTGGTACTGGGGCACTGCGACGGACATAAGGTCTCGAAAATCCTCTGTGTCCACCAGGCAGAAAGGCAGCATTTCTGTAGCCAACAGCTTGCAGATGGAGAAATTCAACCTCTTAGCTTTGTCATGGCTAGGAGGAAATGGTCTTTTACTTGTCCACATCTGAGGGACTGAGGGCTGGCTGCCGTGCTTAGACGGAGTTGAGCAGGGTGTCCCTGGCAAACTGCTGGTCTGTGAGGAAGGTGCAGGCAGAGATGTTATGTTGCCTTGATCAAAATGTGCTGTCGATGTCGGAGAGCGCTCAACAACAGCAGGTGTTTTCACTTGCAAATGTCCTAACGACCTGCCAATCACACTGGCTTTTGCGGGTAAAAAGGTGTAAGGTCTGCATCCAAAACCATGTGCGACTGCTGTCCCCACAGTCACAGAGGATGAAGAGGACACAGATGCACTTGATGGGGCAGACGGTGGTTGACCCGGCCCACTAGGCGGCATTGTAGCACAGTGAGCTTACCACTGCAACTTATGCCTCATATCCATGTGATGTTCATGCATGAAGTACTCAAGCTAGTCATTTTTGTCCTCTACTGAGATTTTGTTGACAAATCTTTGACAAATCTTACAGACAACATGAGTTGGGTCATCCTTTGCAATGTCAAAAAATGCCCAGGCTGTGCAAGGCTTAGAGCCCGTGCGACCTAAAGAGCCACCACGACTTCTGGTCTGAGGCACAGTTGGGGTTGAGGATGCAGTTGTTGACGTGCTTCCAGTACTCCGTCTCTGTCCAGGAAGGCGCAACATAACCTCGTCGTCAGACTCGTCACTAGCATCCTCCTCCACCTCCTCTGCTAACCTCATGGACTGGCGGACTGGGGGTCGACAGTAAGTGGGGTCTACAACCTCGTCATCATCATCCTGTGTGTTCTCACACCCGTCGTCCTCAGAGCCAACCTCTTCCAGCCCAGACCAAAAAGTCAAGTTTTCATTCCACTCAGGTATCTCAGTCTCATCATCATCTTCCTCATTGTCTCCACCAACAGGAGTTAGAGTTTGGGAACGAGGGTCTACATTATGCTCAGAACCTTCTTCATCTGGGCCTGGATCCGACTCACAAAGATTCTGGGCATCAGTGCAGATCATTTCCTCGTCTGGATTCACAGAAGCTCTGGAGCAGACCTCTGATTCCCAGGCTATAGTATGCGTAAACAGCTCTACAGACTCAACCATGTGTGTTACCCCATGCTCAGATGGGTGGCTGGAGACTTGGGAGCTGTGAGGAAGCAAATGTGATTGGGGTGACAACTCTGAGGATTGGAGTACTTGTGATTTTGAAGTTGACATAGAGGAGAGCCCACTTGAATGAGCACTTGATATCCGTTCAAGCACCTGCTGTTTTTGTGCCTCATCTGGAATTTTTGGCGATGCTTGTAGCGATAGTTGTAAGAAAGGGATCATATCAGATTGTCCACGAAAAGAAGTAGACATCTTATTTTGGCTGGAAGATGGTCTTTCTTCTGCAGATGTTACTGTTGCTTTACCACCTACCCCACGGACACAACCTTTTTTTCCCTTTCCAACACGCCTATTCCCCTTTCCACCAGCAGCAGGCCTTTTGCCACTCACTTTAGTGCTTAACTAATTGGCAACTCTGTATCTGTAGTTGTTGGCACAACAAACGATGGATGAAAACCGAGCAGAATTGAGTGGCTAAACTGTGGTACTAGGCCCAAAACTAATAACTGGATTAGATGCAGTGAAAATTGAGATACACAGGTGTTATGGTTAGTTTCACAGGTGGGCTACTCTGCTGACGTGCAGACACTGCTCCTAGGCCCTAAACTATCAACTGGATTAGATGCAGTGAAAATTGAGATACAGATACACAGGCGGTATAGTTTGTTTCACAGGCAGGCTACTCTGCTGACGTGCAGACACTGCTCCTAGGCCCAAAAATATTAACTGGATTAGATGCAGTAAAAATTTAGATACACAGGCGGTATAGTTAGTTTCACAGGCGAGCTACTCTGCTGACGTGCAGACACTGCTCCTAGGCCCAAAACTATTAACTGGATTAGATGCAGTAAAAATTTAGATACACAGGCGGTATAGTTAGTTTCACAGGCGGGCTACTCTGCTGACGTGCAGACACTGCTCCTAGGCCAAAAAATATTAACTGGATTAGATGCAGTAAAAATAGAGATACAGAGGCGGTGTGTTAGAGGTCAAGCTCCTGCCTCTGCACAGGGGGAATCTTGGGCCATCTCCGCTGAGGTCTCCCATTCTTCTCCTGCCGCAGTGGAGCCTGCTCAGCGGAGACGTCAATCCCAGCGTCTCGCTCAGTCTGACTCTGTGCTAAGAGTTACGGCCATGCGCTAGTATTGTCTTTTGTTATGTGCTTTGCGCCAGTGTGGTCACATGTGAGTGTGTTCAGGGACCCGGCTGAAATAAGCCCCTATTATGCTGGCACCTCCGGCGAGGAGTTTGTGTTTGGATATTTTCAGGGACCCGGCTGAAATAAGCCCCTAGAATGCTGGCTCCTCCGTCGAGGAGTTTTGTGAACATGCGTGACCAATGACTGCTCTCTGTTTGGGCAGTTAGCCTGTGCCTCTGTGGAGTTTAACAGGGCACAGTGCTTCTCTTTCACGGCTACTCGGTGAATTAACTGAGTTAGTCTATAGCGCCATATAGTTCCGCCATTTGCTAGCAGCAGGTACTCCTGCACGGTGGACCCCGGGCTGCGAACGCACCAATATCAATAAAAACATCTCTATTTACTCGGTGCATTCCGCTAGCCCTAACATGGTGTAGTTAGTTTCACAGGCGGGTCACTCTGCAGACACCGCTCCTCGGCCCAAAACTATTAACTGGATTAGATGCAGAAAAAATTGAGATACACAGGTGGTGTAGTTAGTTTCACAGGCGGGCTACTCTGCTGACGTGCAGACTCTGCTCCTAGGCCCAAAACTATTAACTGGGTTAGATGCAGTTAAAATTGAGATACACAGGCGGTGTAGTTAGCTTCACAGGTGGGCTACTCTGCTGACATGCAGACACTGCTCCTAGGCCCAAAACTATTAACTGGGTTAGATGCAGTCAAAATTGAGATACACAGGCGGTGTAGCTAGCTATCTTCACAAGCGGGCTACTCAGATGACTATCAGACAATGCTACTAGCCCAAAAGGATTGGCTGAGCTAGATTACACCAAATGCTGTGGCAAACACTTGCACAGCACTGGCACAGACCTGCCTGGCAAACAGTGCAATGAACTGCTACTGCTATGTAACCTAGCCTGAAAAGGGCTGATATTACAACTAGTCCCGACTCCTCCCAACTCCCTACACCTATCTCTCTGAAAATTCGCTAAAAAAAACAAACACTCTTAAGGCCCCTTCACATTAAGCGACGCTGCAGCGATACCGACAACGATCCGGATCGCTGCAGCGTCGCTGTTTGGTCGCTGGAGAGCTGTCACACAGACCGCTCTCCAGCGACCAACGATGCCGGTAACCAGGGTAAACATCGGGTAACTAAGCGCAGGGCCGCGCTTAGTAACCCGATGTTTACCCTGGTTACCATGCTAAAAGTAAAAAAAAAAACAAACACTAGATACTTACCTACCGCTGTCTGTCCTCCAGCGCTGTGCTCTGCTTCTCTGCTCTCCTCCTGTACTGGCTGTGAGCCGGAAAGCAGAGCGGTGACGTCACCGCTCTGCTTTCCGGCTCACAGCCAGTACAGGAGGAGTGCAGAGCACAGCGCTGGAGGACAGACAGCGGTAGGTAAGTATCTAGTGTTTTTTTTTTTTTACTTTTAGCATGGTAACCAGGGTAAACATCGGGTTACTAAGCGCGGCCCTGCGCTTAGTTACCCGATGTTTACCCTGGTTACCAGTGAAGACATCGCTGGATCGGTGTCACACACGCCGATCCAGCGATGTCTCCAGGGAGTCCAGCGACGAAATAAAGTTCTGGACTTTATTCAGCGACCAACGATCTCCCAGCAGGGGCCTGATCGTTGGTCGCTGTCACACATAACGATTTCATTAACGATATCGTTGCTACCTCACAAATAGCAACGATATCGTTAACAATATCGTTATGTGTGAAGGTACCTTTAGACTATATAGCGCCCACAGCAGCAGCGGTGCCGTCTAACAATAAGCTGCAGCAGTGAGAAAATGGTGGCGACGGGGAAAATGGCTGGTTCTTATAGGGCATGGACATGTGACATACACAGCCAATGACACATGCCCTTGCTTGTGTGCATCACATGCACATTGCTGTGTGTGTGCACTGCTGATAGGCTGAGAGACTGCACCACCCCACTGTAAATGCGGGAAAGAAAAAAAAAAGGAGATCGGCATTATTTCAGCACAGATCTATCCCCCACCCCCCCACCCACTATACACTGAAACAGTCTATTAACAATGATAAACACTTTTAATGTGCAAATTAAGTTAGGCTTTTGGTGAATGAACAGTTATCGAACAGAAACTCGAACAGCCGAATTTTAAGCAAATTGTTTGAGTTTGTCGAACGACTCGAACACCGCCCAAAACAGCTTGCATTTGAAATTGGCGAACAGTTCGACACGAACACCGCTCATCTCTAGTCATGTCCTCTCCATAGTTGCCATACAGTATGATAGCACCCTATTGGTCTCCACACAGTATCATGGCCCCTCAGTAGTCCCCACACAGTATCAGAGCCCCACATTAGTCCTCTCAGTAGTTGCTGCACAGCATTATAGCCCCACAGTATGGTATCCCCTCAATAGTCCTCATATATTGTTTTATTCCAGTGCAGCATGATGCCTCCACTTTCTTGTAAAAGATAAGGGTATTAAAATAAAAAATAGCATCCTATTCTCACCAAGTCCTGAATCCTGGTGATTTCACCAGCAGACCGCCTTACTTCACGGGCTAACAGATGTGATGTCATCACACTGGGGCATGCACAGGATGTCAGAAAAACATTCAGTGCATCCCCATGGCATTCTGTAGGCCGCAAGCTTAAAGTGACCTACAGACCACAAAACGGAGAGCGGTAGTACAGAGAGGCTATAGTTCCCAGCTCTGCTGCATTTTACCATAAAGATATAAAAAAGAAATCTGGCACTCTTGAATTCAGTATGAAAAATATGAGTATTCACCAAAACAATCCCAAAAATATAACGTTTAGGTCATTAAAATCGACCTTCATCAGATGTATTACTCTGTGCAAAAGGAGACAATAGGTAACAGCGCCAAGGAATGTGGGTAATGAAATAAGCCATGTGGAAGTTGCGCCTCTATTCATTGTAACTTTACTACAAAGACCCATAATTTTGTATAGGAGTTGCAGTACAACAAAACAATAAAACCTTTTTAATAAAATAATCATTAGAAAAGTTATTTCTTTTTTTATTTTAGATACAGAATAGTAACAAACTTTAGGTTGTGAACATTTTACATTTTACAGGAAATATTTCTGATTGTTTTTTTTCTAAATAATTTCAATGGCTTTTTCATATATTCTGATTTAGGACAGATTCAATTTGTCAGATGCAGCATATTCTGAGTAAAAATGATCATCCTGTAAATGGCTCTGTCTGTTCAGGCACATTTTTAAATTCTTATGGGACAATACAGATTTGATGGGAGATATGATGATTTCTGATTATTTTTATTCAATAGCATCTCAAAGACTTTCGTATATTGTCCTGGGATTTGTGATATACCATTGTTGATAATTAATCTTTCTTCATCATTTGTACCTGCTTCAGAATAAGAAATTAAACTATTTGATGTTTGGGGGTCTTAGGTATTTCTAAATATGAGAATATGAGCTTGACGTCAAGTTATTGAAACCCATTTCGACAAAGTCAACATTTACACATTCAATCCATCATGTGCATGCTCCGTTCATGAGCTCTGCCTTATTTGCACTTGGTGTTGTATTCCCTGGGCACTGGATGTCTCAAGGAGACAAATGAAATGTTCTGTCTTGCTAACTCCCACCATCTATCTTGTTTGCAGTAAATACCGTGTACTGTAATTTCCCTGAGTCATGCCTGGCACTGACTATGTGTCTTCATTTGTTGTAAATGCTGATACAAGTGCTGTTCAGATAATGATAGTGGAACAGAATTTCAATTCTTGGGATCACTATTTATAATTGGAAATGTGATAAAATGTAGCTTCTTTTTACCATTTCATTGCTATTGTCAGTGGTTCCCGAGTGATTCTTAATAATAGATGGGATGAGTGTCTCATTTCAGTCCATTCCAGATCTCGTTCGGCTATTTTCATTCCTCCTACACCATATCTGTGAGACACAACATATCCTGCTACAGGTTTCAGCCAATTGGAATATTTATCTTTTCATTTTATTTCAATGTCCTTGAAATACATTGTGGTTAGAGGTCAATGCACATTGATTTGAATCCACTGTTGTTGCAAACCTTTAAACAGCCCCTACAGATAATCTAATATTTAAATCACCATTGTCCCATTTATATCACTGGCACTTCCTAATATATATCAAACACTTTTCGGACTGACAATCAGGCAGCCGAATAAATTGAAGAGATCCAGAACTTAAATTTAAAATAAGGCTTTATTCATGGACAATATATCCCGTGCCATAGTGCACAAGCACCAAAACTGAAGGTGGGAGGCCACGTAAATATAATAGGCTAAAAGCATACAGTGCCACATAGTAGAAAAATAATGCTATATACAGACTTATTCTGTCACACTTTAGCTGCCTAAGCATACATACAGTGGATCCAAATATAATAGAAAGAAACCGTAGCAATAACTACCTGTAGCTGACCCAGCGTCCCACCTCACCCCAAGGCGCGTTTCACAATCCAGCTTCTTCCGGGGTCTGTATATAGCATTATTTTTCTACTATGTGGCACTGTATGCTTTTAGCCTATTATATTTACGTGGCCTCCCACCTTCAGTTTTGGTGCTTGTGCACTATGGCACGGGATATATTGTCCATGAATAAAGCCTTATTTTAAATTTAAGTTCTGGATGTCTTCAATTTATTCGGCTGCCTGATTGTCAGTCCGAAAAGTGTTTGTGATAATCTAATATGTCAGTTAGTAAGTACATTGTTCCATTTAGTTTGTTCAACTTAAAAGGGTTGGATTTTATATTTAAAGGGGTTGTCTGGACCAAATCATTAAGTCAGCAGTCAGTCTATGTGCCTTGTGCAGGCGTGTACTACGGAGGACAGAGAATGAACTTCAATCCAATATTGCAGCCAGCATGCAGCCAGCGGGTAAGGAAAGGGTGAATCAAACACCGAAAACCCCGCCCCTATGGCTGAAAATTGTTCCCTCCAAATTCAGGTGACAGAGTCCCTTTAATGTTCTTGCAGAATCTGCGGCCTTTTAAAATACTGACAGAGCATGTGACCCTTAGATTGCACACAGGTGGACTTCCTTTCATTAAGCATGCGACTTATGAAGGTAATTGCTTGCAGCAAAAAATGTTATTGGCTTCGTAGCAAAAGAGGTGAACTGAATACATATACATATGCTAATTTTCAGTTTTTGGTTCCCATAAATTTAATTTATGCCAATATTTTTCTCCCTTAACTTCAGCAACTTAAACTAATTAGTGTTGATTCATCACACACAAATCGGATTACAAAAATATTTAAACACAAGTTGTAATGTAACAAAATAGGTGAAAAGTCAAGGAAGTGAATACTTTGGATAGCTACTGAACACAGGTTTAGGGGACCAAAAGTTCACGAGAGGGCTTATTTAAATGCAAGTCTGTAAAGGAGATGTTTGTAAAGTGGTTATTTTATGCCGTGCTTGTTTGTTTTTTTACTTTTTAATTTATTTTTATAACATTTCTGAGGACAGCCATGTTTCAGATACATACCGTATTTTTCGGTATGCGCACGATGCTGATTTAGTGCAGAATTAGTGCAGATCCGCAGCGTTTTTTTCTGCAGCAGATACGCTGCAGAAGTGCATTGTGATTTATAGTACAATGTGAAAAAAAAAGCTGTGCACATAGTGCAGAAAAATCTGCGCAGAAACGCTGCAGATTTCAAAGAAGTGCATGTCACATTTTTTTGTGCAGTTCTGCAGCGTTTCTGCACCCCTCCATTAGTAGAAATCTGCAGTGGTAAAATCTGCACAAAAACTGCACAAAATCCGCATCAATTCCGCACAAAAAAACGCACTAAAACCACATAAAAATGCATAAAGAACGCATCTAAAACACACCTGCAGATTCTGCCAGGAGATGCAGATTTAGTGCAGAAAATTCTGCACCACATTTCCTACGTGTGCACATAGCCTAAGACACACCTAGGTTTTAGAGGTGGAAAATAGGGAAAAAAATATTTGAAGCAAAACAAATTTGGTAAAATATTTAATAACATAAATAACATACGATTATATGAGGTGTTATTATATATAATAGTATGTTATTATGTTGGAAGCTACGGGTAGAAGATGGTGTTGTGGGACCAGTGTGGTATCTGTAAGGCCGGTTTCACACATCAGTGCCTCCGGTACGTGAGGTGACAGTTTCCTCACGTACCGGAGCCACTGACACACGTAGACACAGTGAAATCAATGCATCTGTGCAGATGTCATTGATTTTTTGCGGACCGTGTCTCCGTGTGCCAAACACGGAGACATGTCAGTGTTCGTGGGAGCGCACGGATTACACGGACCCATTAAAGTCAATAGGTCCGTGTAAAACACATACCGCACACGGACGTTGTCTGTGTGCAGTCCGTGTGCCATGCAGGAGACACTGGTGCTGAAGCCGCGATTCATATCTTCCCTGCAGCAGCGTTTGCTGTAGAGAAGATATGAATAATCGTGTTTAAAATAAAGATCCATGTCCCCCCTCCCACCCCCTGTGCGCGCCCCCGCTGTTGTTAAAATACTCACCCGGCTCCCTCGCTGGCTGGCGCTGCTTCCTGTCCTGGCCGCATCTTCTACTGTATGAGCGGTCACGTGGGGCTTCCCATTACAATCATGAATATGCGGCTCCACCTCCCATAGGTTCTATATTGGTTCTATAGGGTTATACATGTAAATTTTAGGATTATATCTTGGAAATTATTGATGGGCTTTGTTTCAGCCTTATTCCCTTTTATATGTTGAGAGATATATCTTTACAATTTTGTATGAATATCTATATTGTAACCCAATATTAAATTATCTTTGAGTACTTGGACTCATTAAAGTCTATACTATACTATACATATGTGCATGATTTATAATGTTTTTTCTATGAATAAAGTTTTTCCTATTTGCATTGCCATATTGATACAGTGTCTACTATTCTCATTGTCTTAAGTGTTGCTTTGGGTATGAATGGGTGTATGTGTGTCCGTATGGCTGCATGTTCCCCCCCGGGGGGTGCCTGTTGTGTGGTTGGGCCACTGCATGTTCACTTGTATTTTGTTGGTGCCTTGTCTTGTCTCTGTGCGCCATTGCGATCCTTGGGCCAGCTGGTCTTTATGCACATACACGCATACTTATTGTTTCAAGCTCAATCATCGGCTTGCTCTTTGCAATTGCGGACGGCGGCGCACATCGCACATTGTTTTCTGTGCATGCGTGCTCATGGTACCTGTACCTTACTCCACGCAGGCGTGCTTAGCTTTCAATTCAAGCACACAGCAGCCTAATGCGGCGGCGCGATACATCTGCCGCTTCCTGCTTGTCCTCATCAGCCCACACCGGCTCACGATCAGGTATTATTATTTCACTATTTAATACTGGTTGGCGCGTCCCTTAACATCTTCCCTGACGAAGCCCTGCTTGCTGGGGCAAAATGCGTGGGACACTGTCCTTCTCACCAGGTTCTATATTCAGGAGGTTTACCTCCATTTATATGTGCCTTACTAGGTAATTTAACTCCTTTCTGCCTCTAAACCTCATTACTTTGCTTTTCCTCATGGTGATTGTTTTAGGCAGGTGATACACCCCTCTTTTCCACATATGGGGTTCTGCTCTTTACTACATGGGGTTACCCATGTCTTTTTCTATTTAGGGTTGTATTTACATCACCTCGTGAGCCAATAGGTTTAGTATAGGTATTTGGTGATATAACTGGGTATACCAAATGATGTTGTTATATTTGCCTGAGTGATATATGGTTTTTGTTTTTTGAATTTCAATTATGTTTTAATCTGTTTGAGGTGTTTAAGGTGTGCCAATAAAATTATTATATTTTTCTATTATTTCAGTATTATGATTATTATTATTATTATTATTTGGGTGGGTGCATACAGTGGGGCAAAAAAGTATTTAGTCAGTCAGCAATAGTGCAAGTTCCACCACTTAAAAAGATGAGAGGCGTCTGTAATTTACATCATAGGTAGACCTCAACTATGGGAGACAAACTGAGAAAAAAAAATCCAGAAAATCACATTGTCTGTTTTTTTAACATTTTATTTGCATATTATGGTGGAAAATAAGTATTTCGTCAGAAACAAACAATCGAGATTTATGACTCTCACAGACCTGTAACTTCTTCTTTAAGAGTCTCCTCTTTCCTCCACTCATTACCTGTAGTAATGGCACCTGTTTAAACTTGTTATCAGTATAGAAAGACACCTGTGCACACCCTCAAACAGTCTGACTCCAAACTCCACTATGGTGAAGACCAAAGAGCTGTCAAAGGACACCAGAAACAAAATTGTAGCCCTGCACCAGGCTGGGAAGACTGAATCTGCAATAGCCAACCAGCTTGGAGTGAAGAAATCAACAGTGGGAGCAATAATTAGAAAATGGAAGACATACAAGACCACTGATAATCTCCCTCGATCTGGGGCTCCACGCAAAATCCCACCCCGTGGGGTCAGAATGATCACAAGAACGGTGAGCAAAAATCCCAGAACCACGCGGGGGGACCTAGTAAATGAACTGCAGAGAGCTGGGACCAATGTAACAAGGCCTACCATAAGTAACACACTACGCCACCATGGACTCAGATCCTGCAGTGCCAGACGTGTCCCACTGCTTAGGCCAGTACATGTCCGGGCCCGTCTGAAGGTTGCTAGAGAGCATTTGGATGATCCAGAGGAATTTTGGGAGAATGTCCTATGGTCTGATGAAACCAAACTGGAACTGTTTTGTAGAAACACAACTTGTCGTTTTTGGAGGAAAAAGAATACTGAGTTGCATCCATCAAACACCATACCTACTGTAAAGCATGGTGGTGGAAACATCATGCTTTGGGGCTGTTTCTCTGCAAAGGGGCCAGGACGACTGATCCGGATACATGAAAGAATGAATGGGGCCTTGTATCGTGAGATTTTGAGTGCAAACCTCCTTCCATCAGCAAGGGCATTGAAGATGAAACGTGGCTGGGTCTTTCAACATGACAATGATCCAAAGCGGTGGCGGTGTGCCAGGGCAACGAAGGAGTGGCTTCGTAAGAAGCATTTCAAAGTCCTGGAGTGGCCTAGCCAGTCTCCAGATCTCAACCCTATAGAAAACCTTTGGAGGGAGTTGAAAGTCCGTGTTGCCAAGCGAAAAGCCAAAAACATCACTGCTCTAGAGGAGATCTGCATGGAGGAATGGGCCAACATACCAACAACAGTGTGTGGCAACCTTGTGAAGACTTACAGAAAACGTTTGACCTCTGTCATTGCCAACAAAGGATATATTACAAAGTATTGAGATGAAATTTTGTTTCTGACCAAATACTTATTTTCCACCATAATATGCAAATAAAATGTTAAAAAAACAGACAATGTGATTTTCTGGATTTTTTTTTCTCAGTTTGTCTCCCATAGTTGAGGTCTACCTATGATGTAAATTACAGACGCCTCTCATCTTTTTAAGTGGTGGAACTTGCACTATTGCTGACTGACTAAATACTTTTTTGCCCCACTGTAATTGCAGTAGTGCTTTTCTCTGTTTTGGTTATTATTGTTTATTACTACTGACATTGCACCCCCAGTTCTTCATATTAGTATATATAGCGGTGCACCTGGCTTCTGCCTATTTCACCAAACAAGGAAGTCAAGACAGGTTACCATGCAGCTTCCCATGCTTGTGCTTCACATGAAAGTTGAAATCCGTAGAATGTAAGTCCGCAAGGACAGGGTCCTCTCCCCTCTGTACCAGTCTGTCATTGTAAATTTGTTTACTGTAAACGTTATCTGTAACCCTGTATGCAACCCCTTTCTCATGTAGAGCACCATGGAATTAATGGTGCTTTATAAATAAATAATAATAATAATAATAATAAATCCTGGAGCCCTAGAAACCACCTAGTCACCCTAGCATTCTGTCCCTTCCTTTCCCTCATCATCTACTTGGCGCATGATATGACACTAGCTTGAACTTTCAGCCTAACAGGTAGTATCTCAGGGTGTCAATTGTCCATGTCACGGCCAAGCATTGTTTTTCTATAGTTACAAAGTTTTTCTCACAGGAGAAGAGCTTCCTACTTAGATACAAGACTGGATATTCCTTCCCTTTTACATCTTGGGACAATATGGCTCCCAGCCTGACCACTGAGGCATCCATCTGGGCCACAAATTCCTTGATAAAGTCAAGTGCGATCAAGACCAGCTGCATACACAGGGGGAGCTTTTAGCTTTTATCCCACAATTCCCAGAAATGTCCAAACCTATTTCTTTGAGACCGTCTTAGACAATTTTTCTTTGTATCCACCTTATTCACTTATGGCTTTATTTCACCTCTTCCAACTATGTAGCCAAACTAGTTTGCCTCCTCTTACCCCATGGCATACTTCTTTTGGTTCATGGTGAACCCCGCCTTCCTCAACGCATTCAGTAAGGCCTTGACCTTCAGCAGATGACTTTCCCAATCTAGTCTGAATATCACAATATCATCATAGTAAGCTGCAGTTTACTTTTCGTGAGGAGCTAGGATCCGGTACATGGTCCTCTGGAAGCTAGCTGGGGCTCCTTGTAGCCTGAACGGCATTCTGGCATGCTGAAAGCAACTGTCAGGTGAAGAGAAAGCCATTTTCTCCATGTGACTTTGGGAGAGGAGGATTTGCCAGAACCCTTTCATTAGGTCCAGAGTGGTGATGTATCCAGCTGATCCAAGACTCTCAATGAGTTCATGGACTTGGGGCATCAGATATGTATCAAATTTGGACAACTCATTTGGTTTCCTGTAGTAGTTACAGAAACGCCACTCTCTATCAGGCTTTGTCACATTGTCACAAGGACAATGGGGCTGGACTCCTCAA
Organism: Ranitomeya imitator; assembly: GCF_032444005.1. Classification (NCBI taxonomy): domain Eukaryota; kingdom Metazoa; phylum Chordata; class Amphibia; order Anura; family Dendrobatidae; genus Ranitomeya; species Ranitomeya imitator. The sequence goes on from NC_091285.1 coordinate 556,538,584, forward strand.
TGACACCCAGGCTCAACTTTCTCCTCACCTCCTCCAAAATCACCTCACGATGGGCTTCAGGAATTCAATACAGCTTTTGGTACACCAGCACATGAGCATCACTCAGGATTTCATGCTCAACAACTTGCGTACATCCTGGCAACTCCAAAAACAGATTCCGCTCTAGCAGTTCCCAGCACTGTTGTTTCTGAGTGAATGACAGTATCTCTGCCACTGTGACATCCTTGACCTTGGCTTCAGGACTGTCCTCGGGGCACGTAGCTTCCACCAGTTCCCTGTCTCTGTGGTACACTTGATACGGCTTTCTTCTCCCTGGCTAGTGGACATTGAAGTTGACATCACTCAACTTTTCAACAACATTGTATGGCCCTTTCCACTTGGCCAGAAATTTACTTTCAGCCTTGGGGATTCACACCAACATTCGGTCTCCAGGGCTTAACTGTCTCAGACTCGCTGGCCGATTGTAGACCCTTGTCTGGGTCTCTTGTTCTTGAAACAGGTTTTCCTTCACCATCATCATTAGCCTCGAGATTCTGTCCTGCATCTGGGTCATATGCTTGATGATGCTTCGGTGTGGTGTAACCTCTACTTCTCATGTTTCCTTTGCAATATCCATACAAGAACTCAAATTTTGAGAACCCCGTAGAGGCCTGTGGACTTCGTTATTAGAGAACAGCAGGAAAACAAAAGTAGGCAATCCTGGTCTCGTCATCCTTTTCCATGACCTTCTTAATCATTGAATTCAAGGGGTTTTGAACCTCACTATCGGGTTGTGCATCTGCAGATGAAACACCGAGGTCCTGAGTTGTGTAATCTGGAGAGCCTTACATACCTCCCTCAGTAATTTGTACATTTACAGCATTCCTTAGTCCATCAGTATCTCCTTTGACAGGCCTGTTTTGGAGAAAATATGAACTAGCTCTCGGGCTATACTCCTGGTGGAGGAGTTTCTCAGTGGTACCGCCTCTGAGTACCATACTGCATAGTCCATGACTCGATACCTCCATCTTTGGTAATAAGTCCCAGAACAAGCTAAAGTTGCATATTATTATTACTGGGTGTATAGGTTGTCTTTAACTACTCGGACCTCGTGTCACAGTTTATTTTTATCGTCACTCTGGCAACAGGGTAGTCCCGGTGAACATGCGGACATGCACTAGTTCTACGAGAATCAACTGGTGGGGGAGTTTGGCTCTTACCAGGGTCACAAAACTTCGTGACTCTAAGAGTCCTGACATCAGTACCCAATTTATTGTCATGTGACATGCTTGTGTCCTCTCACCGGGCTGATAGTCCACACTGCAGGCTGTATAGGCCTAATACGAACAGCATAGGACAATGCATGGCTATGTGCCCAGAACCTTGACATGTCAAACAAATTAAGTTTTTACCAGCATCCTTTAGCAACCACTCAGTGACCTCTTGGGACTCCCCCTAGTTGTGGCTATATTACCCTTCTTTTGAGAGTCAAGCTCCTTCTGAGTACCCCAGTATGGGAATGCAACAATGCCCAGTTTCCTTAATGACTTCCCTACCACCTTGTACCTTTCCACTATGTCAACCAGGTCATCCATGATTTGGGGAGCCTCCGTGGGTAACCCAGGACTGCACCGATCTAGGAAGGGAGTGGATGAATCTGTCCATAACAACTCTCTCGACCATCTGGGCTGGGGTGGAGGACTCTGGCTGTAACCACTTGTGTACCAGATGTAGTAGGTCAAACATTTGTTAGCGAGGGGGTTTGTCAACTCATTACTCCCAGTGGTAGACCCTTTGAGCTCTATCGGGCATAGTCACTCCAAGCATGCCAATATCTTGGTTTTTAATTTGATATACTCCTATGCATCCTGAAAGGCATGGTCATAATTAGTGTTGAGCGATACCTTCCGATATCCAGAAGTATCGGTATCGGATTGGATCGGCCGATATCTAAAATATATCGGTTATCGCCGATACCGATACCCGATACCAATGCAAGTCAATGGGACACAAATATCGGAACATAAATAAGCCCTTTCAGTCCTTTTAAATCCTGTTCCGGAGAGGAGAGTGTGGGCGGTGCATGGGTGGACACTGTGCATGTCTGTGTGTGCGGGCGGGGTCAGTGCAGGCCTGCCGGGGATCTGTATGTGCCTGCCGGGGCTCAGTGCAGCCTGCCGGGGCTCTGTGCGGGCCGACCGGGGCGCTATGCAGCCTGCCGGGGCTCTATGCGGGCTGCTGGGGCTCTATGTGGGCTTCCGGGGCTCTATGTGGTCTGCCGGGGCTCTGTGCAGCCTGCAGGGGCTCTATGCAGACTGCCGGGGCTCTATGCGGGCCTGCCAGGGCTCTAGGCAGCCTGCTGGGTCTCTATGCGGGCTGCTGGGGCTCTGTGCATGTGTGCAGGCATTATCCGATGGGACTACAAGTCCCATCGGACGATGCCTGCTACACTGACAGTGATCGACACATTAGCCAATGATGGGACAGTAGTAGTCCCATCATCTGGCTAATGTGTTGAATGAAAAAAAAATACCACATACATATTCCATACATACTCCATACATACTACATACCATACATTCATGCAGACATACAGTACATATAACATAGAGTACATACTCACCATTATTTGTCACTTTGTTGCCCGAAGCTAGTGTCATCTGTAAAAAAGATTAAAATAACAAACAACCAATATACTCCCTGTCCGCAGAAATCCATGAGTGTCCCACGAAGATCTCCCGTGGAGAACGACAGCATCAGCTGATGCAACCGCTCTCTAGGGGCCCCAGAAGCACAATGTCGGGAGGAAGGTATGCTTCCACACTGTATTCCTCTGCCGCTGTAAAAAAATATTCCCTAGTCTCACTTTTGGCATTGCTGGGTGAGAAATTTTCCCACACAGCAATTGCCATAAAGTGCGACTTTGTCCTAAGGTAACCTCTCAGTGATGCACTGTAGGAGCCATTCTCCTGTTAGTGTGTCACTGAGGATCCTATAGAGCAGTGACATCACCTGATGTCACTGTTCTATAGGGGAGAAAGTCATGGGACACTCGTTATTAATTGGACTACGGCGGACAGGTAGTATATGGTTTATTATTTTATGTTTTTTGCAGGCGCTGAAGTATGGTAAGTATGGTTAAATGAAGAATATTAAAATACTTTTTTCCTAATGTGTGCATGTTTTATTAACCCTTTCTTACTATTGGATTAATAATGGATAGGCGTCTTATTGACACCTCTCCATTATTAACCCGGCTTAATGTCACCTTACAATAGCAAGGTGACATTAACCCCTTATTACCCCATATCCCACCGCTACACGGGAGTGGGAAGAGAGGGGCTAGGTTCTGGAATTGGCGCATCTCACAGATATGCCATTTCTGGGGCGGCTGCGGACTGGTACTTGTAGCCAGGGGGGCCAATATCCATGGCCACTCTCTGGGCTATGACTATCAGCCTGCAGCTGTCTGCATAGCCTTTCTGGCTATAAAATATAGGGGGACCCCACATCATTTTTTTGGGGGGTCCCCCTATCTTAATAGCCAGTAAAGGCTACGCAGACAGCTGCGGGCTGATATTCATAGCAGGCTACAAATATTGACCCCGGCCGTCGGCTTTCCCCCTCTGGTGCAGACAATTGCGCGGGAGCCCACGCAGTTTTTTTCCTTTTTTTTTTTAAATTAAACGCTCATTAAGGCTGGTTTCACACTAGCGTTTTTGAACGCATGCGTTTTTTTAAAAAAACGCATGGTACAAAAACGCATGTAAACGCGTGTAAACGCAGCGTTTTTTTGACGCACGCGTTAAACGCGTGCGTCAAAAAAATGCAGCGTTTACACGCGTTTACATGCGTTTTTGCATGCGTTTGCGTTTTTTGTGCATTTTTGGGAAAAAAAAAAAAAGGTTACAATAACCAACCAATGAGAATAGAGTGGGCTAGAGAGGGCGTACATGATTGGGACTCAATATATAGACCCTAGGGGTACATAAAGTTTCAGAGCTTGCTACTGTTTCCGGTGTCACGATGGATCTTTCAATAGCGAACTTTAATTTCCAACTGGAGTTCAGCTTCAAGATTTTCCTTGCCTGTGTTTTTGCTTGGGAGCAAGACCGAAACCGCCAAAGATGGAGAAGGAGACAGCGTCGGCGTTTTTGGAGGCACCCCATCATTGAAGTGCGTGAGACCCGCGGAGCATATCACACCCTGTATGCGGAGCTGAATGCCAACCCGGAGAAATTCCAGGATTACACCAGAATGTCGCAAGATTCTTTCCGTGAATTACTGTCTCGTGTCGAAGGTTCCATACGGCGACAGGACACACGGCTCCGTAGAGCAATTCCACCCGAGGAACGTCTGTTGGTGACATTACGGTACGTTCCAAAAATAAACCAATGATAGTCAAATTTTGGGGTTATGACATGTATTTTGGGTTGTTTTTTTAAAATTTTTCTTATTGAAAAACAACATAAAATAAGAGCCGTTTTATAATTTTTTTTTTGGTTTCTTTTCCTTCTAGATTTCTGGCCACAGGAGAGAGTTTATCTTCCCTGCACTTCCAATACCGCCTTGGAATCTCAACCCTGTCCGGAATTGTTGTGGACACCTGTCGTGCGTTATGGAATGTACTCCGTGAGGAGTTTATACCCGTACCCACCGTGGACATGTGGCGGGAAATATCCAAAACATTTTTGAACGTGTGTGATTTTCCAAACTGTTTAGGGGCGGTGGATGGGAAGCACATCCGCATTGTTAAGCCTGCAAGAACCGGATCTGAGTTTTTTAATTATAAAAAATATTTTTCGATAGTGCTCATGGCAATAGCGGATGCGGAGTGTCGCTTCATCGCCGTGGACGTTGGAGCTTTTGGCCGTGGCAATGATTCCCAGACCTTCAAGAGCTCTGATATGGGCCGCCGTGTGTATGGCAACAATTTTAATTTCCCACCTCCACAGCCTCTCCCCAACACTCAAGGGTCACCGCTGCCATTTGTTATGGTTGGGGATGAGGCCTTCCAGATGTGTGAAAATCTCCTGAAGCCATATTCTAGTAGGGACTTGGACCATACTCGCAGAATATTCAACTACAGACTGACAAGGGCAAGAAGAACCGTAGAGTGCAGCTTTGGCATTCTGGTTGCAAAATGGCGCATTCTCGCAACAGCCATCAATCTAAAAGTGGAAACAGTGGACGAGGTGGTCAAAGCCTGTGTGGTTCTACACAATTATATAATGGCTAAGGAGCGACCCCACATTGAACTTGATGAACCAATTTCACACCCATTGCCCGATTTTCATCATCACCCGATGAGGTCAACTGCAGCCGTTGGTCTTATGCGTGACCAATTTGCGGCCTATTTTGTGTCCGATATTGGACGGGTTTCATGGCAGGACAATGTTGTTTAAATGTCCTGTTGTATGTTAATGTTTACCAAATATTAAATACTGATACCAATTTTTCAAATTAATAAACTTTTTTGTGTTCACCAGGTCTCCTGTCTTTTTCCTCTCTAAAGGTTGAACAAAGATGGGCAGTAGTAGTATATCATAATTTGTAATCCAAAACAAGGAGTGGGTGATAGTTGATGAGGTAATAATTTGATTTTTTTAATCATAATTGACCTCTGTTGCACTCCCTATTTTGGTTTACAAACAATGATATAAACACGCATACTTATAATGTAACCAGATTTAAATTTCTTTATTGGTAATCTTCTTGACGTCATTGCGTCACGACTGGCACGCTCTCTATTCCCGTCAAGTCAAGTGTAAGAAATAATGAATTCATGATGAACATAAACATGATCATGAATTCAAAATTTCTTACACCTGCCAAGGTGAGGATAGATAGTTAGCGTGTGCCAACCATTGTCCCATCAGTTTGACAAACATTGTCACATAATGTGCTATATAGAATATGGTGAATATACAAGTCAGTAATCAACTAAACAGGTCAGGTGTCTATTTTGACATCTGACCGGTTCAGTTGAGTTCTGAACTTGATTTACACCATTTTCTCTTTGTACAGTGACACTACACCAGTTAAAAATTAAAAATAAGAGTATGGAAATAACTACTATTTTTTTGGCCAACTCATATCTGTATACTAAAGAAACACATATAGATGTTGTCTGGTATTTTATACTACTGGAGATATGTGTAGGCCAAAAGAATAAAAGTGTGTAAACGCAGTTTATTGGTGTGTATTTAGAGCGGTGAAAGACACAATAAACCAAACATAATTGTTGAAAATAAACTTTTTTTTATTGGGGAAAAACACAAATTTATTTTTTTTTACCGCGCCGGGTTGAACCACGCCGGCTTGGGGTTGAGTGCCGTAACTGGGGGGTATTTAGAACTGAAGCCTGGCTCACCGTGGAGGAGGCAGAGGTTGCAGGAGAATGGGCAACAAAACTTGAAGGGTCTGGAAGTTCGGGGATGGGGCTTAAAACATGAGGGGCTTGAGACAAACTGCACGGTTGAGACACATCGGAAGGTGATGGGGGAGGAATAAACAAAGTTTTCTGTTTCTTATGGGTTTTGCCAGTTTTCTGTGTTTTCCGGGTTGGGGGAAGTCGTTTGGGGCTAGGGTGTAAACTTTGGGTGGGAGACACGTCAGGACCCGGCTCCACAATTTCACAGTCAGTCTCCATTGTGGAGCGCTCGGCAATCTCTGAGTCCAATGGGGGGAAAGATAAAGTCCCGCCTGGGTCCTGGTGCCTCGTTGGGGGGGGGAAACAAAAACCCTCCCAGGATCCTGGTGCCTCGTTGGGGGGGGGGGGGAATTAACACCCTCCCAGGGTCCTGGGGCATCGTTGGGGTGGGGGAAACAAATCCCATACCAGCGTCCTGCTGCATTGCTGGTGGGGGGGAACATAAAGCCATGGATGGTTCTTGGTGCATCGGGGTGGGTCCTGCCCGGAAACGTATGGCTTGGTCATGCATCATGGGGTGCCCGGTGCGATACGCCATGGATGTGTCCTGCTGCATCGGGGGGTTTCCTGCCCGGAAAGCAACGCCTCGGTCCTGGTGCATCGGGGTTGGTCCGGTCCGATATGCCAGGCCTCGGTCCTCCTGCATCGGGGTGGGTCCGGTCAGATATGCCAGGCCTCTGTCCTGCTGCATCGGGGGTGGGCCGGTCCGATATTGCATGGATGGGTCCTGCTGCATCGGGGGTGGGCCGGTCCGATATTGCATGGATTGGTCCTGCTGCATCGGGAGGTTGCCGGGCCGATAAGCCACGCCAGGGTCCTGCGTCATAGAGGTGTCAGCGGAGGAGGTCCAAGCCGGAGCAGCGGTCGTCACGGTGGTGGCGGTGGGATGTCCAACAGCACTCGTCATCGTGTTGGCGCTGTACTGGAGAACACCTGTTGAGGGAATAGAGGTGGCCGTGCAGTGGTATGCAGCAGAGGTAGGAATGGTGTTTACTTCGGACAGTGACGGCACAGTTGGATATGCCGCCACATTACGACTCTGACTCTGCTGCATAGCCTGCCCCAAAGCAACATTGCAGGCCTGCATCACACTCAGCTGGAGATCAGGGCTAAGGTGTTCCGACATGCTCTGGTGGATTTTATTAAAAAAATGATGAGCTGGCTTCTGGAGGTCGGCTTTAACTTGATCAAGGCTTTTAGCGACATCCTGGATGCGGCACTGTAACAGGTTATGGGACACATCCATTTTGTCACTTAAAGCCTTGATAGCTTCGTGTAAAACCGAGCTCAAGTGCAAAAACTCGGGCATGAGGGACCTATCCGAAGCCCTCTGTCGCTGCCGGGATGAGCCCGCAAAAATGGGTGCAGCGAAAGAGGACTGCGAAAGGGGAAGACCTGATGGGCCAGCTCCCTGGTCTCCAGTGACTGTGGAAGACCCACCTGGTGCTGCGCTGCTGGATGGCTGGGACGGGTCCGTGGCTGTCGGCTGAAGGACCGCTCCAGAACCTGTGGCGACAGTCGTGCAGTGTGTGCTGTGAAAAAATAAAACAGAAAATTAATACCAAACGATAAGACGGTACATCCTATGGAATTAAAAATGACAGATTATGTCAATGCAATACAACCGGAGGCATGTGACAAATACTTACGTTCTCAAGAGAAGGACCGGTCTCAGGAAGGCCAGCACACGGTGGTACTTGTACAGCCGGTGCCTTGCTCCGGAACCACTAGCTGCACTCTTCTCTGCACGCAGGTCCTTGTTGAAGCGGTCCTTCATGGAACGCCAACGTGTTCTTACTTTGTCCACTGTGAAATAACAATAAAATATAATGGTCAGAATCAGGACTTTTGGCCATGCTCTCGTGACTGTGTGTGATGACAGAAACTACGAAAAGTTTCTGTCATCACACACAGTCAAGAGAGCATGGCCAAGGTCTGTTTCTTCACACTATCGTGCAATACTTACCAAATGCATTACGGACCCGTGGCGTTGAATTCTCCCAGCCATCCCACAACGCTTGGGCCACCTCACTCCACAAACGACGGATAACACTATTGACGGAGTGCTGTTGATCCCGGCTGTCCCACAACGGGACTCGCTCCTGTACCAGAGTGATTAGCAGGTCATTATCGATGTGGTCATCGTCCCGTTGTGAAACCTAAAATTTAATTAAAAAAAATTAAGTTTGCTCAACCACATTTAAAAAAAAAAAAAAAAAAAAATGAGAAAGGGCAGAAATATGAAAGACAACTTAAATAAGGACAGTCTGCCTGGTATACATACCCGCTGCCGTCTTCCACCTGGACCTTGACTCCGCTGCTCCGTACCTCTCTGTCCCTCAGTTGAAGTGCTCTATAGAATAAAAAAAATATAATTGCCTCATGTGTCGATGTGACAGTCAATACTTACCAAGCTGACGGAACAAAAAATTACCTCGCTCACGTGATCCACTTCTGATTGCCGTGGCTGGAATTCATCATCAGACGAAGAAACCGGAGAAGACATTCTGATGCGTGTTGAAAGAAAAACATTGAAAAAATTAGGACATGTAGATCCAAAAAATTGAAGAATAATGCATTGGCAAGGATATACTCACATTGCTCTGTGTCTTGTCCAACAATGCGTCCGGGCAGGGTGCTGTCTTCCTTGGAGTCTGATGAGAAGTGACCAGAAACTTCCCCCAGCCTTCCTTTTATAACCCTTCAGCTATGGGGGAGCCTTATCAGTGTCTAGACAACCTTATCTTAACTATGGTGCCAAAAAAAACGCATGCTTCAAAAAAACGCATGCGTCAAAAAAAACGCATGCAAACGCATGTCCAAAAAAACGCATGCGTCTCCATTGACTCCAATGCAATTTTTTTCCAAAAAAAAAAACGCATGTGAACGCATGCGTTTTTTTGGAAAAAAAAAACGCTTTGCAAAATACTACATGTTGCATTTTAGAAAGTGAACGCATGCAGTTAAAAAACACATGCGTTCAAAAACGCGGACAAACGCGGACATCAAAAAACGCACGCGTTTTTAATGTTAAATATAGGGAAAAAAACGCATGCGTTTTTTTTAGAAAAACGCATGCGTTCAAAAACGCTAGTGTGAAACCAGCCTAAGGCCTCTTTCACACTTGCGTCGGTACGGGTCCGTCGCTATGCATCAGGCCGACGTACCGATGCACGTTGTGAAATTTGTGCACAACGTGGGCAGCGGATGCAGTTTTTTAATGCATCCGCTGCCCATTCTGAAGTCCGGGGAGGAGGGGGTGGAGTTTCTGCCGCACATGTGTGGTAGAAAATGGCGGACGTGACAGCCAAAAAACCGTTCACTCGAACGTTTTTCATGCCGAGGGTCCGCCAAAACACGACGGATCCGTTGCACGACGGACACGACGTGTGGCCATCCGTCGCGATCCGGCGCTAATACAAGTCTATGGGTAAAAAACGCATCCTGCAAGCACATTTGCAGGATCCGTTTTTTTCCACTAGATCCGTTTTTTTCTCATAGAGCTATGAGCCGGATTGCCCCTGATGGCTACACGTTTCATCCGTTTTCTGCAGGATCCGTCAAAAAAGTTGTTTCCGCCGTACGAAAAACACATACAAGGGAATGGTTTTTCTGTCCTGCGAAAAAAACGCAAAGCGACAGATCCAGCAAAAAACGGATGAAACTGAGATGTGAAATGATGAATCCGGCCTCCGAATCCATTTTTTCATGCATGTTTCCATTCAAATCATGCACATTTCCATTTATTTATTTATTTCCAAAATCTGCATCAAAACTTCACCAAAAACCTGAATTAAAAACTGCATCAAAGTGCATCAAAAACCTGCATCAAAAACGGCACCAAAAACTGCATCAAAACTGCACCAGTTAGCAGGTTTTGATGCATTTTTGTGCAGTTTTTAAAGCTGTTTTTGATGTTGTTTTTGATTCAGTTTTTGGTGCAGTTTTAGATGCAGGTTTTTGCTGGGGTTTTTGATACAGTTTTTGGTGCAGTTTTGATGCAGCTTTTGGTGCAGATTTGATGCAGTTTTTGGTGCAGTTTTTGATGCAGTTTTTGTTGCAGTTTTTTTGTTCCATTTTTTGATGCAGGTTTTTGGTGCAGTTTTTGATGCAGGTTTTTGGTGCAGTTTGAGATGCAGGTTTTTGGTGCAGTTTTGATGCAATTTTGATTCAGTTTTTGATGCGCTTTTTGATGCAGTTTTTGGTGCAGATTTGATGCAGTTTTTGGTGCGGTTTTTGATGCAGTTTTTGGTGCAGTTTTGATGCAGTTTTTGGTGCAGTTATGGTGCAGCTTTGATGCAGTTTTTGGTGCGGTTTTGATGCAGTTTTTGGAAATAAATGGAAAATATGCATGATTTGAATGGAGACCGGATTCATCATTTCTCATTTCAGTTTCCTCTGTATTTGCTGGATCCGTCACTGTGCGTTTTTTCGCTGGACAGAAAAAGCATTCCTCAGTATGTGCTTTCTGTCCGGCGGAAACAGCTTTTTTGACAGATCCTGCAAAAAATGGATGAAACATGTGGTCATCAGGCACAAACTGGCGGTAATACAACTCTTTGAGAAAAAAACGAATTCGGCGGAAAAAAACAGATCCTGCAAATGTGCTCGCAGGATGCGTTTTTTACCCTTAGACTTGTATTAGCGACGGATGGCCACACATCGCGTCTGTCGTGCAACCGATCCGTCGTGTTTTGGTGGACCGTCGGTGCAAAAAAAGTTCAAGTGAACTTTTTTTTGTCCATCGCGTCCGCCATTTTCTACCGCGCATGCGCGGCCAAAACTCCGCCCCTCCTCCCCACGTTGTGCACAAGTTTCACAACATGCATCGGTACATTGGCCCAACGCATAGCGACGGACCCGTACCGATGCAAGTGTGAAAGAGGCTTAATGAGCATTTAATTAAAAAAAATAGAAGAAAACGGTGTGGGCTCCCATGCAATTTTCTGCGCCAGACTTGTAGTCCCATCAGACGATGCCTGCACACATGCACAGAGCCCCAGCTGGCTGCATAGAGCCCCGACAGGCCGCATAGAGCCCCGGCAGCTCGCATAGAGCCCCGGCAGCCCGCATAGAGCCTCGGCAGGCCACATAGAGCCCTGGCAGGCCACATAGAGCACCGGCAGGCCCAGATACAGACCCGACAGGCCCACATACAGCCCTGGCAGGCCGCAGAGAGCCCTGGCAGGCCCATAGAGACCCCCGACAGCCCGCATTGGGCCCCACGGTCACGCTAGAATTGCTGCATCAACAGTTTATTTGTTTCTTGTTGTGTTAAATGCTGCTGCTGTAGGGTTTGGGCCAGATGTTTGATCAGCTCCTCCATGCTGTTCGACTTTGCTTCCTGGCTCACTCCCTGTTATGGCTGGCAATCAGGCAACACAGCGTGCAATAATCAGCGCACATACAGAGATCTGGCAATAACCAAAAACAATAGGACGAGCTCTGAGACGTGGAATCTCTGTAGACTGCAGTACCTGATCTATCCTCACACAACTATAAGCAGCAGTGGATTGCGCCTAACAACTACCTATGCAACTCGGCACTGCCTGAGGAGCTGACTAGCCTGAAGATAGAAATACAAGCCTGACTTACCTCAGAGAAATACCCCAAAGGAATAGGCAGCCCCCCACATATAATGACTGTTAGCAAGATGAAAAGACAAACGTAGGAATGAAATAGATTCAGCAAAGTGAGGCCCGATATTCTAGACAGAGCGAGGATAGCAAAGAGAACTATGCAGTCTACAAAAAACCCTAAAACGAAAACCACGCAAAGGGGCAAAAAGACCCACCGTGCCGAACTAACAGCACGGCGGTGCACCCCTCTGCTTCTCAGAGCTTCCAGCAAAAGACAATAGCAAGCTGGACAGAAAAAAACAGAAAACAAACTAGAAGCACTTATCTAGCAGAGCAGCAGGCCCAAGGAAAGATGCAGTAGCTCAGATCCAACACTGGAACATTGACAAGGAGCAAGGAAGACAGACTCAGGTGGAGCTAAATAGCAAGGCAGCCAACGAGCTCACCAAAACACCTGAGGGAGGAAGCCCAGAGACTGCAATACCACTTGTGACCACAGAAGTGAACTCAGCCACAGAATTCACAACACTCCCGTCTTCACCAAAAACATGCAGTTTATCCACAGTTGTCACACTTGGTCCCTGGGGAAGGTGCAAGCACCGCTAGCACCAACGGTGCTAGATCGGCTCACTGTGCTGCACATAGAATTAAACACAGGATTGCTGTGTCATTATATCTTCCACTGGCTTATTGTGGTACTGCATAAACCAGTGCATAGTTAGCAAAATAAACATGGCATTTTGTGCCTAATGAGAAAGCAAACAAAGCAAATGACACATGGTGAACAGCCTACCACCTACTCTTCAGCTGTTGACTAAGCCTTTTTTCTAAACATGGCCTATTAACTCCTTAACTTAGTGTGCTGAGTAGTGTTGAGCATTCCGATACTGCAACTATCGGGTATCGGCCGATACTTGCGGTATCAGAATTCCGATACCGAGATCCGATACTTTTGTGATATCGGGTATCGGTATCGGATCAATAGGGATGTGTAAAATAAAGAATTAAAATAAAAAATATTGATATGCTCACCTCTCCGGCGGCCCCTGGACATCATGCTGCTAACCGGGAGGCTTCTTTGTTTAAAATGCGTGCCTTTAGGACCTGGGAATGATGTCCCGGGTTCTGATTGGTCGCGTGCCGCCCATGTGACCGGCACGCGACCAATCAGAAGCTGTGACGTCATTCGCAGGTCCTCAATTCCTAGAATTAGGAGTTTTTGTGAATGAGAATGACGTCGCGGCTTCTGATTGGTCGCGTGCCGGTCACATGGGCGGCACGCGACCAATCAGAACCCGGGACGTCATTCCCAGGTCCTAAAGGCGCGCATTTTAAACAAAGAAGCCTCCCGGTTAGCAGCATGATGTCCAGGGGCCGCCGGAGAGGTGAGCATATCAATATTTTTTATTTTAATTCTTTATTTTACACATCCCTATGGATCCCAGGGCCTGAAGGAGAGTTTCCTCTCCTTCAGACCCTGGGAACCATGAGAATACCTTCCGATACTTGATGTCCCATTGACTTGTATTGGTATCGGATATCGGTATCGGCGATATCCGATATTTTTCGGGTATCGGCCGATACTATCCGATACCGATACTTTCAAGTATCGGACGGTATCGCTCAACACTAGTGCTGAGGCATTTTACGAGGTTCATATTACTGAAGCTAATAACCTCAGTGAAATATATCTCCCCTCCAGTACTTTGCCATTGAATTTGTCACAACAGATACTGTAGTGTTGCTACCTTGAGTTACTCTGTTTAGGCCTTTGCATTATTATACATCCATTGTTAACACACTCAGCTTCTCATGGTAACAGGGTGACTGGCTTATTTGTCCCAATCTGTACAGCAAAGATAACAGTTGAGCTATAGAAAACTCAAAGTTGTAGCCTATGATTGAAGTTGGAAAAAAAACAATTTTTTTTAAATATGTACAATCAAAATCTAATATAAATAGTATGAAATTTTGAGATGAAACATTCTATTTAAATCTGTCACCTCATTTTTCACATATAAGCTGCGGCCACCGCCATTAAGGGCTTATCTACAGCATTTTGGAATGCTGTAGAATAAGCCCCCAATGTAACCTGAAAGATAAGAAAAACAAGTTAGATTTTACTCACCCAGGGGCGGTCCGGTACGGTCCGGGTTCGATGGGTGTCGCAGGTCTGGGTCCGGCGTCTCTCATCTGCATGCAATGACGTCCTCTTCCTTGTTTCTGTCGTGGCTCCTGTGCAGTCATAATTCTCTGCCCTCTTAAGGACAGAGCAAAGCACTGCATTGCACAGGTGCCGGGAAAGGTCAGAGAGGCCTGGCACCTGCGCACTGCAGTACTTTACGCTGCCCTCAACAGGGCAAATCAGGAGCCTCAACAGAAGCAAGGAAGATAACGACATCGTATGAAAATGGGAGGTGCCGGACCCAGACCCGCGAAGCTCATCAGACCTGAACCGAACCGGGACCGCCCCTGGGTGAGTATAATTTAACTTGTTTTTCCTATCTTTCAGGTTACATCAGGGGCTTATCTACAGCATTACAGAATGCTGTACTGTAGATAAGGCCCTAACGGCGGTGGCCACAACTTATATGTGAAAAATGAGGTGACAGATTCCCTTTAAACAGTATATTATCCATCATAAACAAAGAAAACAAAGCAACTAAGATTGTGGGGGAATATTTTTGAACAGAAGAACTGATGTTGAGCTAAGATTGGCAGTTCTAGATCACTTAGTAGTTTATAGGCCAGAATTGGCGGAACACAGAAAAGAAAGAAACTGGGACACCATTGAGAGCTGTATTTTGCATGTAGAGCATTAGTTTTTTGGATACCATTCTGATGTACATATGACGATTTCATAATTTTACATAGCATTTATCATTTTTGGGTGTATGTGCAACAACTAAAGAAATGGAGATTCTGGCATTTTAACTTTTTTATTTAAATTATTTCAATTTTTCAATTTTGTTAGATTTTTCAAATTCAACAATACCAAACATGGTTATTTTATGTTTCAATAGGAAAAAGTGCAGTGTTTTAAACATTTATGCTTTTCTTATTCTAAAAAGTATTTTTGAAAACTTTTTTATTACCGTACTTTTTATTTTATTTTTTAATCCACATAGGGTACAAGCGATCCTGTCTAAAAGCATTTTGTTTTGTTTATAAAATGCATCATTCTGCTATTTGTGGAAGTTCCTTAACGATAAATTCCCTTCTTTTCAGCAAAGTTTTTAAGCAATGTAATATACAGCGATATTTGGTCATGAAGCATATTAATCACTTATTATCATTTCTCATACATCGTCGCTTCAGTTTGCTAGATCTATAACCTTTAAGCATGAATCAATGCTCTTTAAACTGATTCATATTCCTTCTTGCCCTTTAACATAATCAATGTATGGTATACTATTCTTGCCACAGATATACTTGAGGGATCTGTCACCTTTAACCTTTCTGCTTATCTGTTACCTAAAATCATTGTAGCATAAACAACCACACATCAGTTGGCTTCTGATTGTGGATCGGCACCATTCCTTGGAATAGATTACATTAATGTCTAGTAGAAATTGCTTCAATTGTACATTCATAGAGTACCAATCGGCAAACAAATATATTATCTATCAATTTGTAAAAAGAAAAAAATATTGGTTTGCGTCACAATGTTCCAAGACTCATAACATTTTTTCTCTGGATGGAAATTGTGGGTTTTTTTGTGTGGTGAGGTAATATTTTCTTTGATACCATTTTGGAGTCCATATGTCATTTTATTTGCATTGTATTTTTTTCTTTTTGCGTGGTGACAAAAAAAAACGTAACATCAGAAATGTGTTTCTTTTTTTAATGTTTAAAATCTGAGTACTGCTCCATGCGTTTTAAGCCCTGAAATGCTGCGATCGAACATCATTGCAGCATTGCGGGAGCCGGCAGAGGGCTGATAGCCTCTCTGCCTTTGAATCGGAGATCCTGCAGCATGACGCGGGGTCCTGATCATTGCCCTGGTAACCGGATATCACCGGAGCTAGGAAACGTGCTGATCATGTGCAGTGCATGATTAGCAATTTTCCCTGTCAGTGCAGAGCTGACAGTTTGTACAGCATGGGGATGCTGCCGCATCCCCATGCTGCAGAGGCGATCAGCCTGCAAAAAAATGATCATTTCCAAATTGGGGAGAACCCCAAATAAACCCTAGAAGATTATAAAATTTAAATTTTATTTCTATTAATTAAAATAAAGAATATACAAAGGGTATATAACGTTTTGGCCCTAATCTGTCTCAGAAGTCTGCAGTTACTTTATGCAGTATTCCTGTTAATTTATATTTAGAAAGTGTATAGCACCTGGTATGCTAATACATATTGGCAAAATAGAACAACAAATTTTAGCACTAGCGTCCCTCATTTTCAAATGACACGCTTTCCCTTCCGAGCTCTGCCGTGCACTCAAACAGTAGTTTTCTTCCACACATTTGGTATCGGCGTACTCAGGAGAAATTGCATTACAAATTGTATGGTGCAATTCCTCCTGCTATCCTTCTGAAAATGCAAAATGTGGGGCTAAAAAAACATTTTTGTGAGGAAAATGTGATTTTATTATTTTCACGGCTCAACGTTATAAACTCCTGTGAAACAGGGGGTTTTAGGTGCTCACCATACATTTAACTACATTCTTTGAGGGGTCTAGTTTCCAAAATGGGGGCACTTGTGGGGGGTTTCCACTATTTAGGCATATCAGAGGCTCTCAAAAAGTGACCTGGCATCCAAATGGGACATGACATCTATTCCAGAGTTATTACCTCATAAAGTGACAGTGGTCAGAATTGTAAAAATTGGCCAGGTCATTAATGTGCAAAACACCATCAGGGGTAAAGGGGTTAATATTTCGTACATAAACCTTTGTTTGAAATTACAGAGGTTTGACATTTCCTGTAGTTCTAGAAAAAGTTTGCACACTTGGCAGCAGGGATTTTGGCCCACTCCTCCATACAGATCTTCTCCAGATCTTTCTGGTTTCCGGGCCATCCATGGGCAACATTGAGTTTCAGTTACCTTCAAAGATTTCCTAATAGGTTCAGTTCGGGAGACTGGCTAGGCCACTCCAGTACCTTGAAATGCTTCTTACAGAGACAATCCTTAGTTACTTAGTTAATCTGGTCATTGTCATGCTAGAAGACCCAGCCACAACCCATCTTCAATGCTCTTCCTGAGGGAAGGAGGTTGTTGGCCAAAATCTTGCTATACATAACTCCATCCATCCTCAATTCAATACCATGCAGTCATCCTGTCCCCTTTGCAGAAAATCAAATGAATATATGATTTTTCCCCCACCATGCTTCATGGATGGGATGATGTTCTAGGAGTTGTACTAATCCTTCTTCTTCCTCCACACACGACGAGTGGATTTGATACTAAAAAGTTCTATTTTGGTCTCATCAGATTGCATGACCTTCTCCCATGCCTCCTCTGGATCATCTAGATAGTCATTGACATTTGAGATTGTGGTCCCAACTTTCTTCACTTCATTGACCAGGTCTTCCCATACATTTTTCGGCTACTTCATGATCTCTCTCAGAATCATACCTCACAAGGCGAGATCTTGTATGGAGACCCAGACCGAGGAAGATCTTGTGTTTTTTCCATTTTCTAATAATTATGCCAACATTTTTTGCCTTCTCACAAGCTGATTGCCTATATTCCTGTATCCCTTCCCAACCTTGTGCAGGTCTATAATTTTTTTACCTCTTTTGTAGATGACAAGGACATTGGGGGAATAGGCGAGGTCGTAAGTATCGTTTAATTAAGATTATTAAAGAAGTCTGCGTCTTTCTTTCAATTAAAGGATTTTTTCTAGACATCTATGTTTTCATACAATGTGATTATGAGGTTAGTAATGGGGCATCTTATTGATGCCTCTACATTACTAACCTCGGGCTTGATGTCACCTGACAATGGAAAGGTGACAACAACCCCACAAATATGAATCCCACTTGCCACAGCTACAGGGCAAGTGGGAAGAGGCTGGCAAAGCACCAGAATTGGTGCATCTAATAGATGTGCCATTTCTGGCCAACTGCGGGCTGCTCTTTTTAGGCTGGGGGGCCAATATCCATGGCCCCTTACCAACCTGAGAATAGCAGCCCCCATACTCATATCATCACTCAGTTCACTGAAGTCGATGACCCCTGCAAACTAAGTAAAAGAATAAATAACCACATTCCTCACCTGTATGAATTGAAGAGATAATCCATGATGTCCCACAACGATCCCGATGACTGCTGAAAAAAAACTGACAGGAGCATGTAATCACTCCTACAGTGTTTAGCTCTGAGCTGTGTTGAGAAAGTTCACCAGAGTTCATCAGCTGATGAGCCTCGATGATTTCACTTATGGCACCTCTGCTGCGTGAGAACTTTCTCATAAGTGAGGTCATCGGGCCTCTTCAGCTGATGGGCTCTAGTGACCTCACTTACATCAGCTCAGCGCTACACAGTGCAGGAGTGATTTCACACTCCTGTCAATGTGTCACCGGCTGCCAGGGAAAGCAGTCGCATCAGCTGATGTGACTGCTCTACAAGTGATCTGAATTGTCATGATACAATATGGATTACGACAGACAGCTGAGGGATATGGTGGTTTATTTTTTTTCCTCTTTTCCAGGTGACATGGGCATCCGGGATTAGGCTTCAAGGTGAGAATATGGTGTTTTTAAATTTTTTCTTTTTTTACTGAACACAAGGGCTTCAGGGATTAGGTGTACGGTGAGTATACTCTGTTTTTTTATTTTCATTTTAATTTTTTTCTTTTTATTTTTTTTTCTTTACTTTGAGCACAGGCCCTGGCTGATGAACATGCCCATCCCGCCACCTCCTGCTCCAACTGCTATCAGCGACAGCAGGTGTAGGCTGGTGGGAGTAGTAGTGTCTCATGAGCCGATGCCTGCTGACATGCGGTAAGCTGTTAACTGCAGTCACAGTCACACTTACAGGGTCACGCTGGCATCTGACAGTGTGAATCCAAAGTGTTCTGACCAACGGTAATGATCTTACCAGCAGTAATGTTACAGCCGATCAAAACCACTGTGTGCACACAGCCTTAGTTGAAACTGGATCTTTTACTGAATTTTAGCAAAATTTTGCTGATTCTGAGGAATATGCTTGGGAATCAGAACACGAATTCAAATGTGCAACATTCGTGCCGACATTGATACCATTTTCTAAACCAGTTTTCTCAGCTCTAGTCACTATTCCCTGCTGATTATCCTGGATCTCTCTGCAGCATTCAACACTGTGGATCACCATCTCCTCCTAACTAGGCTCACTTTATCAGGCTCAAGTTTACTGTTCTCTCTCTCAGTTCTACTCCTACATCTCTAACTGTTCTTTCACTAAATCTTTTGCTGGCTCTTCTTCCTCTCCTGTTCCCTTTACTGGTGGGTTTTTTCAGGGTTCAAAAGTCCCCTCCTCTTCTCTCAATATACTGCCCCTATTGGAAAACCAGGAGTAGACTTTGTTTTCAGTACCATATGCTGATGACACATAATTATGCACATTGTCGTCTGAAATCATCCCTGCATTACTAAAAAGAAAAGCGAAGATGAAAGTCTGCAATTAGAGATGTGATCAATGAGTCAGTGTATTGCCTGTACTCTTACACTATACAACATATATAGAGCTCATGTGTATAATGTCACTGGTGATCCCTGTATTACCTTTACACTATACACTATATGCAGAGCTCCTGTGCGTAATGTCACTATTGATCCCTGTATAACCTGTGCACTGATGCTATATACAGAGCTCCTGTATATAATGTCACTGGTGATCACTGTATTACCTGTACTCTTACACAATATACTGCACACTATGAACATAACTCCTGTGTTTATTATTTTTAATGGTAATACTAGTATTCTGTTTTTTTTATTGACTATCAGTGTTTTGGTATTCGATCACTATGTGTTGGTAATATGTGGCTTTGTCATGCTCTGGCGGCATTTTTTCTCTGTATGGGGTAGTATTTGGTCACTATGTGGTGGCAATATGTGATCTGGTCATGGTGTGGCAATATTTGTTCCTTGTATGTGGTATTATTTGGTTACTATAGGATGGTAATATGTGGTATGGTCATGGTACGGTGGTATTTGTTGCTTGTATTGTGCATTATTCAGTCACTATGTGGTAGTAATAAGTGGTCTGGTTATGATGTGGAGTATTTGTTCCTTGTATGTGGTATTATAGGTCATTTTAAAAATACATATATGTGACACATTACCATAAAGAAAAATGTATAAAAATATGCATAAAAAGAGTATTGGATATTTTAAGAAATGTTTAATAGGTTAGAGTAGAGTAGGGCCCTGCCAAAAGAGACCTACCTTGTCATTATGCAAGTGAAAAAGGAAAACCGGTTACAGGAGCGCAGGATAGAGGACACAAACATCAGTTTGGGTTGAACCACAATGCGTTTCAACGGCATATGCCGTCTTCTTCAGGTGGATGTTTATTAGTCATAGAAAGGAAGCAGTATTTAACCCCAAGGCGACGAATTACAAAACAGTTGTGGTTACATGTGCAAATATATCATTGCAGATACAAAAAGGGGGGGGGGGACATTCGTCATTTATCAGAACATTTACAAAAGCAAAAACCTCCAGATAAAAGCACGATAAAAACGAACCAGGATAAAAAATAAACAAAAGGCTGAAAATAATTAAAAAAAAACCAAAAACATAAAAAATTAAAATTAAAATATTTAGTCACTTTCTCAATCACAAGGTTCAGTCCTTCAGGGGCCAAGGTGCCCAAATTAAATATTCAAAAGCTTTCTTTTTTTATTAAGCCGTTTAGACGGTCTGTCACATGATCGGGTATGTAGTCAATAATTATTGATTTCATTGATTTCCAATTTTTTTGGTGCACAAATAAAAAGTGCTTGGACAGGCTATGTAACAGAAAACCATTTTTTACATTCTGTCGGTGTTTGTTTAATCTTGCGTGCATCGTTCCACATATTGGAGACTGCAGCCACATTCGATCAAGTATATTACGGAACTAGTTTGACAATTGACAAAAGAATTGATCTAAAAATATTACCTGATGTATTTGATTTGAAATTACGTGTACCCTTGTGATAGAAATATTTATATCATGTAGATCTCAGTTGCATGTATACTCCTCTATAATCATATCTAATATATAAAGCTGAATGTGTGTGTGTGTGTGTGTATGTGTGTGTGTGTATGTCCGGGATTGGCATCTGCACCGTCGCAGCTACAGCCACAAAATTTTGCACAGTCACACGTCTGGACCACGAGAGCGTCATAGGCTATGTTGTGAGGCAAAATTTTAACCCCAAGCGTTCCAATTCACCAAACAATTTTGCCCCTATCTACATAATGGGGAAAAAAGTGAAAGGAAAAGTGTTGGAGGCGTCGTAGCTACAGAAACAAAATTTTGCATAGTCACACATCTGGACCCTGAGAGCGTCATAGGCTATGTTGTGAGGTGAAATTTTAACCCCGTGCTTTCCAATTCACCAAACAATTTTGCCCCTATCTACATAGTGGGGAAAAAGCGAAAGGAAAAGTGTTGGAGGCGTCGCAGCTACAGCCACAAAATTTTGCACAGTCACACGTCTGGACCCCGAGAGCGTCATAGGCTATGTTGTGAGGTGAAATTTTAACCCCGCGCTTTCCAATTCACCAAACAATTTTGCCCCTATCTACATAATGGGAAAAAACGAAAGGAAAAGTGTAGGAGGCAAATTGACAGCTGCCAGATGTGAACAAGGGGGACTTAAAGAATGAGAGTGATAGCGCCAAAGAGTATATACCGTACAGTTGCTAAAGTGGGGCCCCGACATGGGATACTCGCCACACACGGGGATATGAACACACACACAAAATGCGCCACACACTACCACGTGCTTGAACACATATTACCCTCAGCACACATTTCACCACAAATACACCAACCTCGCCACATAAGAGACGAAACACAAAAGTCGCCGCTCAAAACTCGCCACGCGCAGAACTCGCCACATGCAAAAACTAGGCTCTTGCAAAACTCGCCACAAGTGCAAAACTCACCTCATGGAAAACTCGCCACACGCAAAACTTGCACACGCGGAAAAATTGCCACATGCACAAAAGTTGCAACACATGCAAAAGTTGCCTCACACAAAACTTGCACATACTCAAAAGGCACCACACATAAAACTCGCCACGCGCGAAACTCGCCATGCGCAAAACTTGCTGCACACAACTTGCTACACTAACCTGTCACATGCAACTCGACACACAAAAAGTTGCTACTCGCATGTTGCCACAAAAAAACTCATCTCACAAAAGTCGCTATATGCATGTCGCCACACGCAACTCAACACACACAACTTGACAAACGAAACTCGCCCTAAAACACACACACACAAGTCTGGTATTATCCTTCAAAAATAAAAATCTGATTAATAAGCAGACAAACTACAACAAATGTACCATATAGGAAATACGGCAGCTGTCAGTCACATGACCTGTCTATTATGTGTATGTGTGAGCTAATATATACTGCCTGGGGGAGGGCTTCCTGTTGGCTGGGGATTTATCAGGCTGCCAATTTAGCTTACAAATACTGAGGTAAAAATACTGAGCAAATAACGTGTGAACGAGGTCTAATACAGGAGGAGATGACACACAGGTATATACTATATACAGGGGAGATGACACACAGATATATACTATATACAGGAGAGATGACACACAGGTATATACTATATAGAGGAGGAGATGACATACAGGTACATATATATACAGGAGGAGATGACATACAGGTGTATACTATATATAGGGGAGATGACATACAGTTTTATACTATATACAGGAGCAGATGACCTACAGGTATATACTATATACAGGAGGAGATGACATACAGGTATATGCTATATATAGAAGATGACATGCAGGTATATACTATATACAGGGGAGATGACACACAGATATATACTATATACAGGAGAGATGACACACAGGTATATACTATATAGAGGAGGAGATGACTTACAGGTACATATATATACAGGAGGAGATGACATACAGGTATCTATATATATAATTGTCTAAGGGTTTTTCCATCTGTCTGTCTGTCTGTCTTTCTGTCTGTCTGTCCTGGAAATCCCGCGTCTCTGATTGGTCGAGGCCGCCAGGCCTCGACCAATCAGAGACCGGCACAGCATCGACGTAGAAATCCCGCGTCTCTGATTGGTCGAGGCCACCAGGCCTCGACCAATCAGCAACGGGCACAGCGACGATGATGTCATAAAGGACGTAGACATCCCGCGTCTCTGATTGGTCGAGGCCACCAGGCCTCGACCAATCAGCAACGGGCACAGCGACGATGATGTCATAAAGGACGTAGACATCTCACGTTTCTGATTCAGCGACGGGCACAGTATCGACGTAGATGTCATAATGGTTGCCATGGCGATGATGATGTCATAAAGGTTGCCTCGACCAATCAGCGACGGGCACAGTCTGCCGCGAATTCTGGAATCATCATTGTCCATATACTACGGGGACATGCATATTCTAGAATACCTGATGCGTTAGAATCGGGCCACAATCTAGTATACTATATACAGGAGGAGATGACTCACAGGTATATACTATATACAGGAGCAGATGACCTACAGGTATATACTATATACAGGAGGAGATGACACACAGGTATATACTATATACAGGAGGAGATGACACACAGGTATATACTATATACAGGAGCAGATGACCTACAGGTATATACTATATACAGGGGGAGATGACATACAGGTATATGCTATATATAGAAGTTGACATGCAGGTATATACTATATACAGGAGGAGATGACACACAGATGTATACTATATACAGGGGAGATGACACACAGGTATATACTATATACAGGAGGAGATGACATACAGGTATATACTATATATAGAAGGAGATGACATCCAGGTATATACTATATATAGGGGAGATGACACACAGCAGGTATATACTATATACAGGGGAGATGACATACAGGTATATACTATATACAGGAGATGACATACAATGTATACTATATATAAGGGAGATGACAAACATGTATATACTGAGGTGATGAGGTGAAAATGAGAGGTGTGAGGTGAAAATGAAAAGGTGTGAGTGCAAAATGAGAGGAGTGAAGAAAAATAGTGGAGTGATCGGAAAATGACAGATGTGAGGTTGAAATGACAAGTGTTAGGGGGTAATGAGAGGAGTGAGGGAGAAAATGAGAGATGTGAGTGGGAAAATGAAAGATGTGATTGGGAAAATGAGAGGCGTGATGGGAAAATAAGAGAAGTGAGGTGCTATAACTAACCACAGATATTTACTATGCCCAGGCAACGCCGGGCTCTTCAGCTAGTCTAATATATAAAGCTGAATGTGTGTGTGTGTGTGTATGTGTGTATTTCCGGGATTGGCATCTGCACTGTCGCAGCTACAGCCACAAAATTTTGCACAGTCACACGTCTGGACCCCGAGAGCGTCATAGGCTATATTGTGAGGCGAAATTTTAACCCCGCGCGCTCCAATTCACCAAACAATTTTGCCCCTATCTACATAATGGGGAAAAAAGTGAAAGGAAAAGTGTTGGAGGCGTCGCAGCTACAGAAACAAAATTTTGCACAGTCACATGTCTGGACCCTGAGAGCGTCATAGGCTACGTTGTGAGGTGAAATTTTAACCCCAAGCGTTCCAATTCACCAAACAATTTTGCCCCTATCTACATAATGGGGAAAAAAGTGAAAGGAAAAGTGTTGGAAGCGTCGCAGCTACAGCAACAAAATTTTGCACAGTCACACGTCTGGACCCTGAGAGCATCATAGGCTACGTTGTGAGGTGAAATATTAACCCCGCGCTTTCCAATTCACCATACAATTTTGCCCCTATCTACATAATGGGGAAAAAAGTGAAAGGAAAAGTGTTGGAGGCGTCGCAGCTACAGAAACAAAATTTTGCACAGTCACACGTCTGGACCCTGAGAGCGTCATAGGCTACGTTGTGAGGTGAAATTTTAACCCTGCGCGTTCCAATTCACCAAACAATTTTGCCCCTATCTACATAATGGGGAAAAAGTGAAAGGAAAAGTGTTGGAGGAGTCGTAGCTACAGCCACAAAATTTTGCACAGTCACACGTCTGGACCCCGAGAGCGTCATAGGCTATATTGTGAGGTGAAATTTTAACCCCGCGCGTTCCAATTCACCAAACAATTTTGCCCCTATCTACATAATGGGGAAAAAAGTGAAAGGAAAAGTGTTGGAAGCGTCGCAGCTACAGCAACAAAATTTTGCACAGTCACACGTCTGGACCCCGAGAGCGTCATAGGCTATGTTGTGAGGTGAAATATTAACCCCGCGCTTTCCAATTCACCAAACAATTTTGCCCCTATCTACATACTGGGGAAAAAGGTGAAAGGAAAAGTGTTGGAGGCGTCGCAGCTACAGAAACAAAATTTTGCACAGTCACACGTCGGGACCCTGAGAGCGTCATAGGCTTCGTTGTGAGGTGAAATTTTAACCCCGCGCGTTCCAATTCACCAAACAATTTTGCCCCTATCTACATAATGGGGAAAAAGTGAAAGGAAAAGTGTTGGAAGCGTCGCAGCTACAGCAACAAAATTTTGCACAGTCACACGTCTGGACCCCGAGAGCGTCATAGGCTATGTTGTGAGGTGAAATATTAACCCCGCGCTTTCCAATTCACCAAACAATTTTGCCCCTATCTACATACTGGGGAAAAAGGTGAAAGGAAAAGTGTTGGAGGCGTCGCAGCTACAGAAACAAAATTTTGCACAGTCACACGTCGGGACCCTGAGAGCGTCATAGGCTTCGTTGTGAGGTGAAATTTTAACCCCGCGCGTTCCAATTCACCAAACAATTTTGCCCCTATCTACATAATGGGGAAAAAGTGAAAGGAAAAGTGTTGGAAGCGTCGCAGCTACAGCAACAAAATTTTGCACAGTCACACGTCTGGACCCCGAGAGCGTCATAAACTATGTTGTGAGGTGAAATTTTAACCCCGCGCTTTCCAATTCACCAAACAATTTTGCCCCTATCTACATAATGGGAAAAAATGAAAGGAAAAGTGTAGGAGGCAAATTGACAGCTGCCATATGTGAACAAGGGGGACTTAAAGAATGAGAGCGATGGCGCCAAAGAGTATATACCGTACAGTTGCTAAGGTGGGGCCTCGACATGGGATACTCACCACACACGGGGATATGAACACACACAAAATGCGCCACACACTACCACGTGCTTGAACACATATTACCCTCAGCACACATTTCACCACAAATACACCAACCTCGCCACATAAAAGTCAAAACACAAAAGTCGCCACTCAAACCTCGCCACGCGCAGAACTCGCCACATGCAAAAACTAGGCTCTTGCAAAACTCGCCACAAGTGCAAAATTCTCCTCATGAAAAACTCGCCACACGCAAAACTTGCACACGCGGAAAAATTGCCACATGCACAAAAGTTGCAACACATGCAAAAGTTGCCTCACACAAAACTTGCACATACTCAAAAGGCACCACACATAATACTCACAACGCGCAAAACTCGCCATGCGCAAAACTTGCTGCACATAACTTGCTACACTAACCTGTCACATGTAACTCGACACACAAAAAGTTGCTACACGCATGTTGCTACACAAAACTCATCTCACAAAAGTCGCTACATGCATGTCGCCACACGCAACTCAACACACACAACTTGACAAACGAAACTCGCCCTAAAACACACACAAGTCTGATATTATCCTTCAAAAATAAAAATCTGATTAATAAGCAGACAAACTACAACAATTGCACCATATAGGAAATACGGCAGCTGTCAGTCACATGACCTGTCTATTATGTGTATGTGTGAGCTAATATATACTGCCAGGGGGAGGGCTTCCTGTTAGCTGGGGATTTATCAGACTGCCAATTTAGCTTACAAATACTGAGGTAAAAATACTGAGCAAATAACGTGTGAACGAGGTCTAATACAGGAGGAGATGACACACAGGTATATACTATATACAGGGGAGATGACACACAGATATATACTATATACAGGAGAGATGACACACAGGTATATACTATATAGTGGAGGAGATGACATATAGGTACATATATATACAGGAGGAGATGACATACAGGTATATACTATATACAGGAGGAGATGACATACAGGTATATGCTATATATAGAAGATGACATGCAGGTATATACTATATGCAGGAGGAGATGACACTCAGATATATACTATATACAGGGGAGATGACACACAGGTATATACTATATACAGGAGGAGATGACATACAGGTATATACTATATATAGAAGGAGATGACATTCAGGTATATACTATATATAGGGGAGATGACACACAGCAGGTATATACTATATACAGGGGAGATGACATACAGGTATATACTATATACAGGGGAGATGACACAGATATATACTATAAACAGGAGAGATGACACACAGGTATATACTATATAGAGGAGGAGATGACATACAGGTACATACTATATACAGGAGAGATGACACACAGGTATATACTATATACAGGGGAGATGACACAGATATATACTATAAACAGGAGAGATGACACACAGGTATATACTATATAGAGGAGGAGATGACATACAGGTACATATATATACAGGAGCAGATGACATACAGGTATATACTATATACAGGAGGAGATGACACAGGTATATACTATACACAGGAGCAGATGACCTACAGGTATATACTAATGTGACGCCCAAGAGACCGGGATACCCAGCACCGGACCAATGGGGTCTGTCTCTTGAGGGGGATGTCACGGGTGGCTTGACCTGGTGCTGTGGCATCAGGCAATGCACAGTGTAAGGGGTATCGTGAGGGGACAGGCACTTACTTGATCAGCAGCAGGTTCTCCCAGCGGCGATGATCCCGATCCTGGATAGATGGCTATTGTCCAAATGAAAGACTGAGGCACTGAAACGTTTAACCAGTTTACTTTAACATAAAAGGATTTACAACCAGTCCTGTCACCGGAGTCTGTATGGGAACTCTGAGTTACTTTGACCCTGCCGGGGTCTTCGCCTCTTATTGTGCGCAATTTCTGTGTGGCCCTGCTGCTGTATGTGAACTGGCTGCCGGCCCAATCTGTCCCCTCCGGGTCCTGGTTCGACGGGCAACCCGAGTCCTTTTATCGGCTTACCCCCTCCGGGAGTACCGCTGAACTCTGTGTCTGTTGCTGCGTCCGGCCCTAGTGAAGCTGATATCACCTCACGTTTTTCCGGTTGCTGTATTATATATAATGAATACAGCCACGGATCCGGTATCCGTCTTTGCGCCTGTTCTGGGTAGTGATTAATGCTACCCGGTTCTCACAATGTCCCTTTTCTCTGTCTCTCTTCTCCTCAGGCCGGTGATTTGGGCCTGGAAACCGTCATAGGGCTGTTAGAAATTCAGCTGTATGACCTCTCACTTTCAGCTCCTTAGCCCAACTGCCATTTCTTCTCTCAGATCAGAATGGATTAAGGGGAGTCTCTGGAGCTCCCCCTTCTGGCCGGAGGTGGTAGTGCAGTTTTGCTATCTTAATATTTGTGTTTAGTGTCAGTAACTATTTTTGTGGCAAATACCCCTAGGGGTGCCACATTCCCCCTTAGTTAAGAACAGTACTCCGGGACTGTGGGACGATAACATTTTGAAATAACAATTAATATGTACAGAGTCTTAAAAATGAAAAGTTACAAAAACCACTCAAGGAAACAAAAATAGAGTTCTGTAAAAAGTCACTTCAAATAGCGTCCATTAATACAGTTCTACCCTTGAAGGTACTCAATAGAAAGTCTAAAGAAAGTTCAAAAAGAGCAAAAAGCAAAGTTCAAAAAGCAGTCTTTCCGGAGCTTTGATTTAGTGCCTCCGGGCTAATAAAAAGTTCAAGAATATGCAAGAAGTTCATACAGACAAGTCTCTGTAGGTACTGGGCTTAAACGTTGCAGAATGATAACAATGACTATAGTTTTATAGTTGGTAATCTGCATACCTGGCCGGTAATTGACCCTGGGTACTACGCTGTGATCTACGTAACAGCGGTATCTCTCCATGTGGTGTACTACTGTCTACTGCGGATGTAGTATCTGCCCGCTCTGCAAAAGATAATTCCACGACTATGGAGTTGGCAAATCCACCGTGAATGGGATCACTCTGATCAGGAATCTGTTCTTCCTGGCCTGGAATCTCCTGTAGTACGAGGTCAGCCTCTTCCTGTCTTGGGACTTCTGGTATTGGGTTCGGTGTTGGGTAAAAGGCCACCATGGGAACCACTACTGCACCATGGTATGTTAGTAGGGTTTTGGGAAAGTCTCCTATACAGGTGTGATACATTTCCTCTTCTTTTTCCTTTACTGGTTGGACCTGCATGGGTTGAATAACTTCTGGTTCTGGCTGGACAACTTCTGTCTCTTTCAATGCTTCCGGACATAATTTAAGATTGTCTCTTGACACTAATACAGATGTTAAGCCTCCGTTTTTGCTAATGAGACACATTTTAGGATTATCCATTCTTGTTGGTAAAACTGTGTAGGGTACGGCTTCCCACTGATTGTCTAGTTTATTGGTTCGACGGTTTCTCTTGAGCACTTGATCACCCGGTCTTAATGGGGTCGCTAGAGCATTCTGGTTGAAAGTTCGCTCTTGTCTTACTCTAGTTTGCTGAAGGCTTTTTTCCACACTCTCTTGCACTTGGCGATACTGCTTTTGCCGTATGATATCCCAATTGGAGTCTTGAACTTCTGCGTCTGGTTTCAGAATTCCCATTTCTAGATCGATTGGTAATTGGCCGGGTCTTGCACGCATAAGGTAAGCTGGGGTGCAGTTGGTGGAGCTCACCGGGACATGATTATACAGATCCACCAAGTCAGGCAATTTCTCTGGCCATTGATTCCTTTCTGTCTCAGGTAAAGTCTTTAGTAGGTCTATTATAATATGGTTCATCTTCTCGCATAAGCCGTTTGTTTGTGGATGATAGGCCGTCGTCCGGATCTTTTTGCAACCATACATATTACAGAATTCTCTGAAGATCTCTGATTCAAAGGCTGTACCTTGGTCGGTGAGAACCTGTTCCGGATATCCATGGGGTCTACAAAAGTACGTTTGGAACGCTTTGGCTGCTGTTTTTGCTGTCAGATCTTTTACGGGTACTACTACCAAGAAGCGTGAATAATGGTCCACGATGGTCAAGGCATAGACATAGCCGGACCGGCTTGGTATTAACTTCACGTGGTCTATGGCTACAAGTTCAAGTGGTTGTTTGGTGATTATGGGCTGCAGTGGTGCTCTTTGGTTCTTTTGATCGTTTCTTCTGAGGTTGCACGGGCCACAATTTCTGCACCACTGTTCGATAGATTTTCTCATCCCGACCCAATAAAATCTTTCTCTTAGAAGTACTTCTAACTTTTTCCAACCGAAGTGACCAGCACCATTATGGTAAGCTTCGAGGACCATCTTGACATCTTGTTTAGGCACGATAATCTGCCAAACCAATTCATGTG
The DNA here is from genome assembly GCF_032444005.1 of Ranitomeya imitator. NCBI lineage: Eukaryota > Metazoa > Chordata > Amphibia > Anura > Dendrobatidae > Ranitomeya > Ranitomeya imitator. The sequence goes on from NC_091285.1 coordinate 556,569,179, forward strand.
TTTTCGGATTGGTGTACCTTCTACAGAGCTTCCCTTGATACAGGAACATTTTGCCTCTCTCTTTCCAGAGTTGATGCGTCTCTTCTGGGGCATCCTCATCGGGATATGCACTTTGCTCAGTTAACAGTTCCTTCACCAACTTCACAGCCGGATTGCTGTCTTGGGTGTCAGCCCATCTATGGTGTGCTAACGGATTAAAATTCACCTCTTGTTGTTTCTGATAGGTACTTGACTGATGATGTTTTGCCTTGGGATGATGGAAGGCTGGTAGTTCAATTTCTTCAAGCTCCCCCGTTTCTTCTTCTACATCTCTCAAGTGTGGCATCTGGGATAGGGCATCGGCATTTCCATTGCGACCTGCTCGATACTTGATCTTGAAGTTGTAATTAGATAACCGGGCTATCCATCGCTGTTCTAACGCACCTAATTTGGCTGTGTCCAGGTGGGTCAACGGATTGTTGTCAGTATAGACAATAAATTCTGCAGCAGCCAGATAGTGTTTGAAACGTTCAGTCACAGCCCAAACTACTGCCAGTAGTTCCAATTTGAAGGAGCTATAATTTTCTGGATTTCTTTCAGTAGGCCGGAGCTTTCTACTTGCAAAGGCGATGACTTTCTCCCGACCTTCTTGCTTTTGTTACAGCACCGCTCCTAGTCCCACATTACTGGCATCGGTGTAGAGGATGAAAGGTTGATGGTAATCTGGGTATGCCAGAACCTCTTCACCGGTTAGTGCCTTCTTTAGTTGTTCAAAGGAGTCTTCCCTTTCGTCGTTCCACTGGAAAGGAGGGTTTCGGTTTGAAGGTTTCTTCGTCTGCCCTACCAAGGCGTCTTGCAAGGGTGCTGCCAACTTGGTAAATCCTTTTATAAATCTGCGATAGTAACCCACCAATCCCAGGAATTGCCTCACTTCCTTTGCGCTGGTAGGTCTCGGCCAATCCCTTATGGCGGTTATTTTCTCGGGATCCGGTGCTACTCCCTCCGAACTCACGATGTGTCCCAAGTACTGTACCTTTGGCTTGAGAAGGTGACATTTGGATGGCTTGATTTTCATGCCATACCTGGATAAGGCTTCAAACACTTCTGCCAGGTCTATTAAGTGTTGTTCATAAGTCTTTGAGTAGACGATCACATCATCTAGGTACAGGAGGACGGTCTCGAAGTTCTTGTGTCCGAGGCAGCATTCCATCAGCCGCTGGAAGGTACCGGATGCGTTGCAGAGTCCGAATGGCATGCGATTAAATTCACATAGACCCATTGGTGTGGTGAATGCCGTCTTTTCCTTATCTCTCTCAGCCACAGGGACTTGCCAATACCCGCTTGTTAAGTCTAAGGTGGAAAAATAATTAGCAGATTTCAAAGCAGTCAAGGACTCTTCTATCCTAGGCAAGGGGTAGGCGTCTTTATGGGTGATGTTATTAATCCGCCGGTAGTCTACGCACATTCTCATGGTTCCGTCCTTTTTTTTGACAATCACTAGAGGGGCCGCCCAGGGGCTACAGCTGTCTCTTATTACCCCGGCCTGTTTCATCTCCCTCAGCATATCTTTTGCACATTGATAGTGAGCGGGCGGTATGGGTCTATATCTTTCTTTTATTGGGGGATGGTCACTGGTGGGGATTGTGTGTTCTACCCCTTCTATCCGTCCGAAGTCCAATGGGTGTTTACTGAAGACTTGTTCATATTCCGTCACTAGCCTATACACCCCTTGTTTTTGATGGGTAGGTGTTGAATTTATGCCCACGTGTAGCTGTTGACACCAATCCTCCAATTCTCCGTCTGAGCCGTTGCCTTCCACCTGACAGGTTGGTTCTAAGGGCTCAATGGTTGTGATGGCATTGTTGTCAACAGTACATAGCTTTGCCATTGTAGCATACCTTGGCAAAGTGACCTCTTCCTCTCCACAGTTCAAAAGTCGTACCGGCACTCGTCCCCGGTGTACCTCGACTACCCCTCGTGCTGTGAGTATAGTGGGCCTGCTGTCGGTGTACACTGGTTCTATTAAGGCTTGATAATCTCGTCCCTTAGTACCAATGGCTGCTCTACACCATACCAGCATTTCTGTTTTTGGTGGGATTACAATAGATGTTGGATCACTTACCCTCACACTGCCGATTTCTCCACCTGCAACTTCTACCTGTTGCCTTAACATCAATACTTTTATTTCCCTTTGGAGAACTCTCTGCTGGCAGGATTGGGCAGTTTCAGCAATTTGCTGTAAAACAGAAATAACTTCGGAAAAGCAGTTCTCTAACACATTCATTCCTATCAATACAGTTGGTTCACAGTTCCGCCGGTCAACATCAACAACAATTATACCCTGTTTCTTCAATTCTACTTTACCAATCTTTATGGTCATCTCCCTGAATCCTAGTTTCGGTACCAACTTACCATTACTGGCCCATATATCTAGTTCAACATCAGAGGGCCCTTTATCAATATCTGCATCAGCCCAGTACCTCTTATAAAGGATATACGGTGTAGATGAAATCTGGGAACCTGTGTCCAGCAAAGCGTTGAGGGGCATTCCGTCCAGCACGATAGGGATAATGGGTCGTCCTCCGATGTACCTGTCGTGCCAGGGTGTTGGGCCTTGAAAGTTCATTCCTGCGAAGCGGCCCGCATTCCCAGGGGATTCCCGTTTAAATCACAATCTCGTGCAAAGTGGCCTGGCTGCTGGCAACGGCGGCAAATGGGCTGTCCATCCGGTTGGTAGCGGTCGCGGGGTCGTCCTCTCCATGTCGGGTATCTCCGGGGTCTCATCCATGGAACACCTTCTCTACAGTTTGACAACTCCATCTTGGGTCCTCTCATCTCCTGCATGGTTTTAGCCATTGAAGCAACAACATCAGTTAAAGAGTCAAGCTTTTGTTGAAAAGCCTCATTAGAACTGGGCCCCAGGGGCTTAGCAATGGCCCCGGACATAGCTGATGTCACTGGTACTCCATGTTGTTGAGGAGCCTCTGCCATGAGTTGCGCAGGCTCCTGATCCCGAGGTGCCTCTGCCAGCTGGAGACGTATAACGCTCTCCTTTAATTGGGCAAATGTCAATTCAGGGTTCTTAAAAACAAGCATGCTCACATGCCCCCGGTGAGAAGGGGTGTAGAGTCCCTCAATAAATTGATCTCTTAGCAGTTTATCCGCTCCGGTGTTAAAAATGGGTTCAGCCAGTGATTTAAGGGCTTCCTGCAGGTTTAAGGCAAAGTCTCTCACGCCCTCATTAACTTTTTGTTTGCAATTAAAGAATCGTATTTTAGCTTTGCTGCTGGCAGTGGTTTCAAATGTAGTTTTTAATCCAGCAAATATGCGTTCAACAGTGCCTTTTACATCAGCTGCCCATGCTGTGACTTCTCGCTTAGCATGGCCACTTAACTGCATCATCAGGAGACTAACACGCTGAACTTCACCCACGGGGAACATGTCAAAATGGGCCAGCATCTTTTCTCTGAAATCGTCAAGGGTATTAGGCTCACCTTCATACATTGGAAGCCATGGGCCACCCGGGGTATATGGCATCAGCACCGGCATGATGGGCGCCACTCCTTGCACCGCTGCGCTACCGGACTCTCTATCGACACTCTGTCTTTCAGCTGCATTAGCGTCGCCGGATGCTGTGGCGTCTCCGTGCTGCGACATACTGTGCCCCCTTAGTTAATCCGGACCCTTCCGGTCCTCCGCTTCCGTCGGGATAGTGTAGATTCGTTCTGCTGTGCAGCAGGATCGATTTTCCCCTTGCTCTGATGTCAGAGCGCTCAGCTTGGTGCCGCCCACAATGACACGCCCACTGCTGATCCTGCCGGCCGCGCGCTCTGTAATGGTGGATTCTGAAGTTTTTCAGTTAGACTGGGGCTCAGGTGATGGCGTAGCTAAATTTTACAGTCTCGCGCCTAACGGTTATGAGGTGATTACCTCAGGGGATGGCGGCCATCTTTACTCCATTATAACCAATGGGGAAAAGTCACTTTCAATAGTTTTTAATGGGAAATGGAATTTTCTTTAAAAAAAAGTCAATTTTCACGATTTTTCATCCAAGTTTTCAAAGTTTTGGGCTCCAATCACGGCACACAATACCCGGTATATGGGCTGGCTCTATCCTGTTCGTGACGCCAATTGTGACGCCCAAGAGACCGGGATACCCAGCACCGGACCAATGGGGTCTGTCTCTTAAGGGGGATGTCACGGGTGGCTTGACCCGGTGCTGTGGCCTCAGGCAATGCACAGTGTAAGGGGTATCGTGAGGGGACAGGCACTTACTTGATCAGCAGCAGGTTCTCCCAGCGGCGATGATCCCGATCCTGGATAGATGGCTATTGTCCAAATGAAATACTGAGGCACTGAAACGTTTAACCAGTTTATTTTAACATAAAAGGATTTACAACCAGTCCTGTCACCGGAGTCTGTATGGGAACTCTGAGTTACTTTGACCCTGCCGGGGTCTTCGCCTCTTATTGTGCGCAATTTCTGTGTGGCCCTGCTGCTGTATGTGAACTGGCTGCCGGCCCAATCTGTCCCCTCCGGGTCCTGGTTCGACGGGCAACCCGAGTCCTTTTATCGGCTTACCCCCTCCGGGAGTACCGCTGAACTCTGTGTCTGTTGCTGCGTCCGGCCCTAGTGAAGCTGATATCACCTCACGTTTTTCCGGTTGCTGTATTATATATAATGAATACAGCCACGGATCCGGTATCCGTCTTTGCGCCTGTTCTGGGTAGTGATTAATGCTACCCGGTTCTCACAATGTCCCTTTTCTCTGTCTCTCTTCTCCTCAGGCCGGTGATTTGGGCCTGGAAACCGTCATAGGGCTGTTAGAAATTCAGCTGTATGACCTCTCACTATCAGCTCCTTAGCCCAACTGCCATTTCTTCTCTCAGACCAGAATGGATTAAGGGGAGTCTCTGGAGCTCCCCCTTCTGGCCGGAGGTGGTAGTGCAGCTTTGCTATCTTAATATTTGTGTTTAGTGTCAGTAACTATTTTTGTGGCAAATACCCCTAGGGGTGCCACACTATATACAGGAAGAGATGACATATAGGTATATGCTATATATAGAAGATGACATGCAGGTATATACTATATACAGGAGGAGATGACACAGATATATACTGTATACAGGGGAGATGACACACAGGTATATACTATATACAGGAGGAGATGACATACAGGTATATACTATATATAGAAGGAGATGACATTCAGGTATATACTATATATAGGGGAGATGAGACACAGCAGGTATATACTATATACAGGGGAGATGATATACAGGTATATACTATATACAGGAGATGACATTCAGATGTATACTATATATAAGGGAGATGACAAACATGTATATACTGAGGTGATGAGGTGAAAATGAGAGGTGTGAGGTGAAAATGAAAAGGTGTGAGTGCAAAATGAGAGGAGTGAGGAAAAATAGTGGAATGATCAGAAAATGACAGATGTCAGGTTGAAATGACAAGTGTTAGGGGGGAATGAGAGGAGTGAGGGAGAAAATGAGAGGTGTGATGGGGAAAATGAAAGATGTGATTGGGAAAATGAGAGGCGTGATGGGAAAATAAGACAAGTGAGGTGCTATAACTAACCACAGATATTTACTATGCCCAGGCAACGCCCGGCTCTTCAGCTAGTATACTCATATAAACGCAAATATATCTATATACACTATAATCAATTGCTTAAAATGGCTGACATAAACTGATATAAGCCAGACAGACTGTTCGGTGATTTCCACCCAAAAAAGCGGAAGAACTCCAGATGTCTTAAGTGCTGATGAGATGTCTCAACTTTGTCCTAGATGCAGAGAACTTCATTTTAGTTGCTTAATCAGCATTCATATGTGCATTAATCACAATATTCCATATATATTTAGGTAACCAATAACAGAGGAGCTAGACAATATATTAATTAACTAACCACCCCTAACCACTCCTTTTTATATGCAATTATAAAACTATGTATGTACAATAAAGGGTCAGTATTAATGGAATGCTTTTCTGTCACAATGGTGTACAGTCCATTCTTGATGAGCGCTCAAAATACTCAGTCTTATTGGGAACAGCCACAGCACACACAGGGATAAATTTATCCAAACCAAATTTCCATATCACCCTCCCGAATAGAAATGCAACAGAGGAACTTGGCATTCCCACATGGAAAACAAGCAGAATTAGAAGACACACAAGGTTTCAAGATGGACGAAACTATTGTCGTGTTACTAGTAGGGTTGAGCGACTTTTACTTTTTTAGGGTCGAGTCAGTTTTCGCGAAACCCGACTATCTCAAAAGTCGAGTCGAGTGAAATCGGCCGATTATCACGAAAAGTTGTGGATCGACCGAAACACGAAACCCAAAGCAAGTCAATGGGGAAGCATAGTCAGCAGTGAGTGGAGGCCAGGAAAACACCTACAGTGCCCATTTTAATGACAAAAACATCCATTCTTGTTACTGAAGCTTTTCAATCTTAATTTACCTTACAATAATAGTTAGGCATTGGAAATTGGGGGTCATTTGGCTAAAGTTGTGGGGGGTAGGGCTGGTTCAAGTATTTAGTGGACCCAGGAAACATGGACCACGTCACGGCAGTGGAGCAGGGAGAGGTAAGTATTTCAACTTTGCAAGTGCTGTGATCCTGAGCAAGCAGGGGGGGGCACTCGTTTGCATTGGCACTGGCACAGGGCCCCTCAAAGTACAGCGGTATGTTTGCACGGCGGGGGCGCCTCCCAACGGCAGCGACACTTTTGCGTACTATGAGGGGCCCTGTGCCAGTGACGTCGCCAACGAGTATTCCCCCTCCCCACCTGATAAAGGAACCTGCACTTTCATCTGCACCTCCCTCTTTGTCCCCGTGTAAGGTGGTATATTATGCTGGAAGGGGAACCTGACTTTCAGCTGGGTCACATTCTGGCTGTGTAGCGTGCACGGGGAATGTAGTGGTCTGGGTCAATGCACCAGCAGACTCATCTAGCACTGGCTGGGCAATGGGCAGGATGAGGAGGAAACACAGATATAGGCCCAAATAATGCAGTGGGCTAAATGCAGTTCAAAATTGGTAACAGGACTAACCAGGCGGCATTGCTTTGTTCAGTGGAGAACAACTGTAATGAGAGGCTGACACAGTGAGGCTAAATGCAGTTCAAAATTGGTAACAGTAGTAAACAGGCAGCACTGCTTTGTTCAGCAGAGAACAGCAAGGAGCGGCAGACACCGTTAGTACGGCCAACAAAACAAGTAGGTCAAATGCAGTGTTATATTAAAAACAATTTAGCAAGAGCCTGAAGATTGAAGCTCAGGAAAGGCAACCAGGAGAACACCTTGGAGCGGCAGACACTGTTAGTAGGCCCCAACCAAACTAGTAGCCCCACTGCAGTTGTTCGATTAAAAAACTATTTAACAAGAGCATGAAGATTGAAGCTCAGGAAAGGCAACCAGGAGAACACCTTGGAGCGGCAGACACTGTTAGTAGGCCCCAACCAAACTAGTAGCCCCACTGCAGTTGTTCCATTAAAAAAACTATTTAACGAGAGCCTGAAGATAGAAGCTCAGGGAAAGCAACCTGGAGAACACCTTGGAGCGGCAGACACTGTTAGTAGGCACCAACCAAACTAGTAGTCCCAATGCAGTTTTCAAATTACGATTGGCTGAAAACCTGACAATTGAAGCTCAGCTTTTTTAAAGGTACCTTCACACTAAACAACATTACAGCGATAACGATAGCGATCCGTAACGTTGCAGCATCCTGGATAGCGATATCGTTGTGTTTGACACGCAGCAGCGATCTGGATCCTGCTGTGACATCACTGGTCGGAGCTGAAAGTCTGGAACTTTATTTTGTCATTGGATCACCCGCTGACATCGCTGAATCGGCGTGTGTGACGCCGATCCAGCGATGTGTTCACTGGTAACCAGGGTAAATGTCGGGTTACTAAGCGCAGGGCCGCGCTTAGTAACCCGATGTTTACCCTGGTTACCATTGTAAATGTAAAAAAAAAAAAAACACATACTCACAGCTGTCCTCCTCTTAGGGTACCGTCACACTCAGCAACTTTCAGACATTGTTATTTGGCGCAAAGTATTTACTGGTGTAAATGTAGGACAGGGCCCCTGAATATTTTAACTAGCATCATATATGTCAACAAATTGGTATTGTCAGTGCCAGGCATTGAAGGATTTCACCGCATAGACTAAACAGTGGTGGAGCAGTGAGAGATAATTTTGCAAGTGGTAAAACAGTGTTTGAGCTTGGGGGGGAACTCTCTTGTGGCCGGCGGTACAGGCCCAGGGCCCCTCATGTTACAACAGTGTGTCTGACGTTGTTTGCGCACCACCACCGCCAGAGACACTTTATTGTACTATGAGGGACCCAGTGGCAGTGCCGTCGACCAAAAACGGGCACACCCACCTCTTCAGACAAACGGCACTCTCACGGGTGCTTGCGCCAAGTGGCGAGACCACGGCCCCGTGGGGGGAGTTTGGCCATTTAGGGAGGTGTAAACATGTCGTATGCTGGACAAACAGCTGCTGCAAATTACGAGATTGGAAAAGTCAGTCAGAGCAGTCCACAAGCAAGACCTTTTCATAGGAAAGCTAGGTGTCAGCCGGGCAAGGTGGGGCAAAATAATTCGAAATCCATGCGTGGTCCATTTTAATGAAGGTTAGATCATCAACATTTTGGGTAGCCAGACGAGTCCTTTTTTCGGTCAGTATTGAACCAGCAGCACTGAATACTCTTTCTGATAGCACACTAGCTGCTGGGCAAGCAAGCTCCTGCAATGCATATTTGGCCAATTCAGGCCAGGTGTCTATTTTTGATGCCCAATAATCGAATGGGAATGACGGGTGAGGGATAACATCGATCAGGGAGGAAAAATAGTTAGCAACCATACTGGACAAATGGTGTCTCCTGTCAGTTTGAATTGATGCTGCAGTACCTGTCCTGTCTGCGGTCATTGCGAAATCACTCCACAACCTGGTCAGAAAACCCCTCTGTCCAACGCCACTTCTGATTTGTGCACCTCTAACACCTCTGCCCTGTTGCCCCCTGCAGCTCATGTGAGAACAATCACCGGCGCTGTGTGCTGGGAATGCCTGAATCAAACGGTCTACAAGTGTTGCTTGTTTGGTTGCCAATATTTGTTCAAGGTTCTCATGTGGCATGATATTTTGCAGTTTCCCCTTATAGCGTGGATCCAGGAGGCAGGCCAGCCAGTAATCATCATCGGTCATCATTTTTATAATGCGGGGGTCCCTTTTTAGGATACGCAAGGCATAATCCGCCATGTGGGCCAATGTTCCAGTTGTCAATTCACTGCTTGTGCTGGGTTGAGGAGCACTTTCGGGCAAATCAACGTCACTTGACTCGCTCAAAAACCTGAACCTGGCCTTGCAACGCCACCAGTTTCTATTGCCCCTGAGAAGCTTCCTCATCCCAAAAATACTCATCCCCATCTTCCTCCTCGTCCTTCTTCTCTTTGCCCGCCACCTCGTCCAGTAAACTTGCCTGACCAGACAATGGCTGACTGTCATCAAGGCTTCCCTCGTCCTCGTCTGCAGATGCCTGCTCCTTTATGTGCGTCAAACTTTGCAGCAGCAGACGCATTAGGGGGATGCTCATGCTTATTATGGCATTGTCTGCACTAACCAGCCGTGTGCATTCCTCAAAACACTGAAGGACTTGACACAGGTCTTGTACCTTCGACCACTGCACACCTGACAACTCCATGTCTGCCATCCAACTGCCTGCCCGTGTATGTGTATCCTCCCACAAATACATAACAGCACGCCTCTGTTCGCACAGTCTCTGAAGCATGTGCAGTGTGGAGTTCCACCTTGTTGCAACGTCGATGATTAGGCGATGCTGGGGAAGGTTCAAAGATCGCTGATGGTTCTGCATACGGCTGGAGTGTACAGGCTAACAGTGGATGTGCGAGCAAAGTCTGGGCACCTTCAGGAGCAGGTCAGGTAACCCCGAATAACTTTTCAGGAAGCACTGCACCACCAGGTTTAAGGTGTGAGCCAGGCAAGGAATGTGTTTCATTTGTGAACGGGCTATGGCAGCCATAAAATTCCTTCCGTTATCACTCACTACCTTGCCTGCCTCAAGATGTACACTGCCCAGCCATGACTGAGTTTCTTGCTGCAAGATCTCGGACAGAACTTCTGCGGTGTGTCTGTTGTCGCCCAAACACTTCATTGCCAATACAGCCTGCTGACGCTTGCCACTAGCTGTTCCATAATGGGACACCTCATGTGCAAAAGTGGCAGCTGCGGATGGAGTGGTCATGCGACTGCAGTCTGTGGACGAGCTTTCGCTTCTGCTGGAGGACGAGGAGGAGGAGGAGGGTGGGCGAACGCCTACAGTCAACTGTTTCCTAGACCGTGGGCTAGGCAGAACTGTCCCAATATTGCTGTCCCCTGTGGACCCTGCATCCACCACATTAACCCAGTGTGCCGTGATGGACATGCCTACTGGTCCATGCATCTGATGTCAGTTGCACCTTTCTACTCACAGATTGCCTGAGTGCATGGACAATGCGGTCTTTTACATGCTGGTGGAGGGCTGGGATGGCTTTTCGCGAAAATAAGTGTCGACTGGGTAGCTCATAGCGTGGTACAGCATAGTCCATCAGGGCTTTGAAAGCTTCGCTTTCAACTAACCAGTAGGGCATCATCTCTAACGAGATTAGTCTAGCAATGTGGGCGTTCAAACCCTGTGTACGCGGATGAGAGGATGAGTACTTCCTTTTCCTAATGAGAGTCTCTTGTAGGGTGAGCTGGACTGGAGAGCTGCATATGGTGGAACTAGCGGGGGTGCCAGTGGACATGGCAGACTGAGAGAGGGTTGGTGATGGTATTCTTGTTGTTGGCCTACATACAGTGTTTCCTACCACAAACCTGGTGATTTCCTGACTGCTTTGGCCTTGCGAAGAAACCTCCACATTTACTGCAGGGGTGTAGTAAACGGTGGGCTTACAGTGAGGGAAGGGATGTAGCGTTGCTGACTAGCTTCATTGTGAGAGGGTGCTACAACCTTAAGGGACGTTTCGTAGTTAGTCCAGGCTTGCAAGTGCATGGTGGTTAAATGTCTATGCATGCAACTTGTATTTAGATTTTTAACAGTCTGACCTCTGCTGAAGGTCCTTGAGCATTTCTTCCAGATGACTTTGCACTGATCATTTGGATCTTGGTTAAAAAAAATGCCAGACTGCACTCTTCCTACTATCGGATACCTTTTCAGGCATTGCACATTGAGCTACTTTAACCGGATGGCCACGCTGTCCTACAACTGTTTTTGGTTTTGCCACACGCTTTTGGCCAGATACGGGCCTGCCAGATGGAACCTGTTGCGATGTTGATGCCTGCTGCTGCTCCTCCTCCTTCGCTTCAGAGCTACTGCCGGCTGCACCCTGTTCCTCCAATGGCTGCCTATCGGGGTCAACAACTGGGTCATCTATAACCTCCTCTTCTATGTCCTGTGCACCTTCCTCTGTGTCACCATGTAAGCCAGTGCTATAGCGTTCGTGACGGGGCTCCATAGTCTCATCAGGGTCAGATTCTGGATCAGTACACTGCGAGGGCAATGTTGTGATCTGAGTCAAAGGAACAGCATAATAATCTGGCTGTGGTTGTGCATCTGTGCACTCAATGTCAGATTCATCTTGTAATGGGCATGGCCTGTTAACAATTTCCCTTTCTAACCCAGGAACGGTATGTGTAAAGGACTCCATGGAATAACGCGTTGAATCACCTGACGCATCCTTCTCTGTTGTTCTAGGTGAAGAACACAAGGAAGCGACTTGTCCCTGACCGGGAACATCCACTGATGATGCGCTGCTTTTACATTTTGCACTTTCCGAAGAGGAGGCGGAAGAGCTAGAGTCAGAGTCAGCAAGGAAAGCCAAAACTTGTTCCTGCTGCTCCAGCTTTAAAAGCGGTTTTCCTACTCCCAGAAAAGGGAGCATTCGAGGCCTCGTGTAGCCAGACGATGACGCTGGCTCAACAACTCGAGACTTAGGTGCTATATTGCTTTTCCCACGACCACCTGATGCTCCACCACCACTACCATCATTACCAGCTGGCAATGACCGCCCACGGCCACGACCTCTTCCACCAGACTTCCTCATTCTTTGAAAAATGTAACCAAATTAACAAACGGTATTTGGTACTGTAAAACCAGTTAGAAGGTGTACGCAAACATGTTGTGAATTTAAATCTCCCTTTATAGGTGTGTGAGACTGCAGGGAAAATCAGGCCCACTGTGTAACAGTACACAGCTTCAGTGGCAGACAGTGGCTGACAGATATGCCACTAACAGGACTGACGCAGATGAACACACTGGCAATAAAAATCTCCCCCTTTTTTTATATGGGAGACCAGTGAATAAATCAGGCCCACTGTATTACAGTATAGTTTCTGTGGCAGAAAATGAGTGACAGATACCACAGACAGGACTGGCACAGATGCAGATTTGCCAATATTAATCTCCCCCTTTTTTATTTTTTCTGGGAGACTAGTGAATAAATCTGGCCCACTGTATTACAGTATATTTTCTGTGACAGAAAATGACAGACAGATACCACAGACAGGACTGGCACAGATGCAGATTTGCCAATATTAATCTCCCCCTTTTTTATTTTTTCTGGGAGACTAGTGAACAAATCTGGCCCACTGTATTACAGTATATTTTCTGTGGCAGAAAATGACAGACAGATACCACAGACAGGACTGGCACAGATGCAGATTTGCTAATATTAATCTCCCCCTTTTTTATTTTTTCTGGGAGACTAGTGAATAAATCTGGCCCACTGTATTACAGTATATTTTCTGTGGCAGAAAATGAGTGACAGATAACACAGACAGGACTGGCACAGATGCAGATTTGCCAATATTAATCTCCCCCTTTTTTATTTTTTCTGGGAGACTAGTGAATAAATCTGGCCTACTGTATTACAGTATATTTTCTGTGGCAGAAAATGACAGATACCACAGACAGGACTGGCACAGATGCAGATTTGCCAATATTATTCTCCCCCTTTTTTATTTTTTCTGGGAGACTAGTGAATAAATCTGGCCCACTGTATTACAGTATATTTTCTGTGGCAGAAAATGACTGACAGATGCCACAGACAGGACTGGCACAGATGCAGATTTGCCAATATTAATACCCCCCTCTTTTTTTATATGGGAGACTAGTGAATAAATCAGGCCCACTGTATTACAGTATAGTTTCTGTGGCAGAAAGTGGCTTGAAGATATATATATATATATATATATATATATATATATATATATATATATATATAAAGGGACTGTACTACAATTACTATCTCCCTACAGTAATCTCAGAAAAGTATGGCAGGCAGCTATAAAAAGGACTGCTGCACACAAAAGTGTGGACAAAGAAACAAGATAGCTGTGCAGAAAGGAAGGAGCAACAGGATTTGTGCTTTGAAAAAAACAGTTGGTTTGCACAGTGGGGTACAAACAGCAATGCAGCTATCAGGGAGCCTTCTAGGGCAGCCCAATAAGCTACAGAGCTGATGAAGAAAAATCTAGCCTCCACTGTCCCTGCAAACAAAAGGTGGTGTTGGACAGTGGAAATCGCTACAGCACAAGCGGTTTGGGGGTTAATGTACCCTGCCTAACGCTATCCCTGCTTCTGACGAAGCGGCAGCAACCTCTCCCTATGCTCAGATCAGCAGCAGTAAGATGGCGGTCGGCATGCACACCCCTTTATAGCCCCTGTGATGCCGCTGAAAGCAAGCCAATCACTGCCATGCCCTTCTCTAAGATGGTGGGGACCAGGACCTATGTCATCACGCTGCCCACACTCTGCGTCCACCTTCATTGGCTGAGAAATGGCGCTGAACGCATCATATGAAACGCGACTTTGGCGCGAAAGTCGCCGACCGCGTGGCCGACCCTACACAGGGATCGGGTCGGGTTTCATGAAACCCAACTTCACCAAAAGTCGGCGACTTATCAAAATGACCGATCCGTTTCGCTTAACCCTAGTTACTAGGTTCAATCTTATTACCTAAGTTATGATTCCTACGGAATATAGTTAAGATATGGGGGGTAAGTGACCTGAAAGTATTGGATCCCCCTTCAGAATGAACCAATATTTAGATAAAATTTTCTTAACCATTTTATGAGACTGATTAAAAGTGGTGATAAAACTCCTCCTGCCAAATGACGTCTGCTGAGTGATTCTGACTATTATTTAAAACTTGATCGGGATATTTCTACTGACATATTTGCTGAATATAGTGCATTTATCAAAGCAGACCATTCTTTAGCAATTCTTAATAAAAAAAAATTCTTAATATTTCATTGTTTAAGACACCTTTTTTTAACTTCCTACCAAAAATCCACAAAAATCCCGTTAACCCCCCTGGTCGCCCAATCATTGCTGGGATTGGAGGAATCACCAGCAACCTCTCCCACTATGTGGACCTATTTTTGCAAAAGTATGCTGTAGCTTTGGATTCTTACCTCAGATTAATCTCATTTGATTGATTTGCTTCTGAATTTGCCACCTGTCCCAAATTTTTTACCGCCAGCTCAAAGGTTGTGCGATGGGGACGAGATTCGCCCCCAGTTATGCTAATTTGTTTATGGGGGTAATTGAATCTGACTTCACACTTGGCAAATTGTTCTTTTATCGACGTTTCATTGATAACCTATTTTGCATATGGACCAGTACTGAGGGGGAGGCATTGGAGTTTATCTCTAACCTTAATAAGAATTCATGGGGTCTACATTTTACAGCTAATATCTCAAATATCTCTGTTCAATTCTTAGATCTCGTGATCCAAGTTGATGAAACTGGTCACCTTTCTACTACCACACATTTTAAGGAAGTGGACGTAAATAGTTACCTTAGCTTCGATAGTGGCTATCTACCCTATCAACCCAAGTGGATCCAGAATGTCCCGTATGGAAAATACTGGCGGATACGAAAAAATTGTACACACGACTCTGACTTCATTAGGGAAGCTAAAATCTTAGATCATAGGTGTTAGGAGACGAGTTCCCGCCGCTGCACAGGGGGAATCTTGAACCATGTCTGCTGCGTTCTCCCATTCTTCATCGGTCGCATTGGAGCCTGCTCAGCGGAGACGTCGGTCCCAGCGTCTCACTGAATCTGATACTGTGCAAAGGGTTACTGCTGCCTCTCCAGGCTTTACTATTGTATCCATTACTCGTCTGTGGCGAGCAGGCTTTTCTGGGACTAAGTCCTGCTTTGCACACACTGAGCATGCCCAGGGCAAGATCTCTCAGTGGAGATCAAGGGTCACATGCTCAGGTTCTGAAGCATCTTTCATTGGTTCTCCAGGAAGGCCCTGTACCTGATCAAGTTCTGTGGCAGCCTTCCATTGGTTCTTCTTGGAAGGTCCTGTAGGTGCTAAAATTATAAAGGGTTCTTATGACCGCACGGCCATGCGTTAGTGTCAATTTATATATGAGCTCAGCGCCAGTGTGGTCATGTTTTGTATGCAGTCAGGGACCCAGCTGAAATAAGCCCCTAGAATGCTGGCACCTCCGGCGAGGAGTTTCATGTTTGCATTTTACTGTATGACCACCATCTGCTCTACTAAGTAGCTGTGTGCCTCTGTGAGCCAAACAGGGCACAGCGTTATATTTGCTAACACACTCTGTGAAGTAACAGAGTCTGTTTATACCACTATATAGTACCGCCATATCTAGCTGCAGGTGCTTTTTTGCACGGTGGATCCCGGGTTGCGAACGCACCAACTTCCTCTAATAAATATATATTCGGTGCGTTCCGCCAACCCTAAGAGTAGGTTTGAACAGAAAGGTAACCACTAAGAAACTTGTTAGGGATGCTTATCAGAAAGCAAATTCTTTGACACAGAAGGATAGCATTGACAGTATTAGGATGAAATTGATGGAGCCCCCCTTCTAGGACATTATTTGGCCGCACCAGACAAATGATGCACGCGAGATTAAACAAACACCGACAGAATATAAAAAACGGTTTTCTGTTACATAGCCTGTCCAAGCACTTTTTATGGGTGAACCAAAAAAATTGGAAATCAATGAAATTAATAATTATTGACTACATACACGATGATGTGACAGATCGTCTAAACAACATAATAAAAAAGGAAAGCTTTAGGATATTTAAGTTGGGCACCTTGGCCCCTGAAGGACTGAACCTTGTGATTGAGAAAGTGACTCTTGAGAAAGATATTATTTTAATTTTTTTTTTTTTTACTATTTTCATCATTTTTTATATTTTCTATCCTGGTTTGTTTTTATTGTGCTTTTATCTGGAGGTATTTGCTTTGGTAAATGTTCAAATAAATGGCATATTATCCCCCCCCCCCTTTTTTTATCTGCAATGATATATTTGCATATGTAACTCCAACTCTTTTGAGATTCGTCGCCTTGGCGTTAAATACTGTTTCCTTTCTATGACTAATAAACATCTACCTGAAGAAGACGGCAAATGCCGTTGAAACGCGTTGTGGTTCAACCCAAACTGGTCTCTGTGTCCTCTCTCCTGCGCTCTTGTGACCGGTTTTCCTTTTTCACTTGCAAGCAAATTCCCCCGCTGGGGGTATCCGGCTGGAGCTGTGGAGATTCGGGTGCCTATCTTCCCCTTCTTGGGACTCCTGCTAGCGCTCCACTCATAAAATCATTGTTACATACCTTGTCATTATGGCAGGCTTAAAAAAATATTTCGGGCAAAACAAAAGCTGATAGCTACGTGTGTGACATGGCATTTCATGAGAACTGATAATGTGTTATTGATTAGGATGTGGTGCAGAAGTGGAGTTTTTCAAACAGTGGGTGGTGGGACTGTGGAGGGTATGAGGGGTGGAGTTGAAGCTTGGGTGGAGCCTGGGCGGAGTCTTAAGGGGGACAAACATTTTTCCAGTATGGCGTCCTGAAATTCCTGGTGGCAGTCCTGCCTCCATCTACTAACATTCCCAAACCCAATATTGCCATTTACATGTGTGGTTTTACTATTACTCCCCAGAAGCATGCCTGCTGATTAAGCGTTATATTTAACTCAGAAAGATCTCTAGAATTAGACCTCCTCTGACCTTTGACATTGCAAAACTGTTACTGATGCTCGTATACATTCTCATCTGGACTATTGCAGCTCTCTACTAGGGTTGAGCGAAACAGATCGGCAAATTTCAAAAGTCGCCGACTTTTAGCAAAGTGAAACCCGACCCGATCCCACTGTGGGATCGGGTCGGCAGTCGGCGATCTGTTCTCCAAAGTCGGGTTTTGTTATTTATATATATATATATATATATATATATATATATATATATATATATATATATATATATGTCATAGAGCAGGTTTAAACGGGTTGTCACGTTTCCCACAGACACCTGGTCTGATTCAATCTTTTCCTGCAGCTTCACAAGCTGTGTGTACCCCTTGCCCCTGACGACCATCTCGAGGTTGCCCTTGGATATTAGACGGAATCATACATAGAGAATATGTGAAGTTTTGAAAAAATGTACAGAACCAATCCAGAATACCAAAAAATAGTAAATAAATATATAAATAATAGTAACATAGTTAGTAAGGCCGAAAAAAGACATTTGTCCATCCAGTTCAGCCTATATTCCATCATAATAAATCCCCAGATCTACATCCTTTTACAGAACCTAATAATTGTATGATACAATATTGTTCTGCTCCAGGAAGACATCCAGGCCTCTCTTGAACCCCTCGACTGAGTTCGCCATCACCACCTCCTCAGGCAAGCAATTCCAGATTCTCACTGCCCTAACAGTAAAGAATCCTCTTCTATGTTGGTGGAAAAACCTTCTCTCCTCCAGACGCAAAGAATGCCCCCTTGTGCCCGTCACCTTCCTTGGTATAAACAGATCCTCAGCGAGATATTTGTATTGTCCCCTTATATACTTATACATGGTTATTAGATCGCCCATCAGTCGTCTTTTTTCTAGACTAAATAATGAAATATTTAATAATGGGATATGGCCAATACACTAAGGAAAGAGTGGCAAAGCACTCGGGATAAATGGCAAAACACTACAAGTAGAAACAAAAACAATAAAGACCTCGATAATAAAATAATAAGGACAAATAAATATAAAATAAGCCTTTATTTAGACATATTTGGCAATGGCACCAACAGTGTGTCTGTATTTGGAGTTAAAAAATATTTATATATGAAAAAATAAATAAAAATATATATTATGGATGGACTACAAACAATAAAATACAAGATACACTGTCTCATTACACAATATATCTTATCCAACTATCCGCCAAAGTCTACACAAGAACTAATATTTCAGTATGTACAGCCATGCAAAAAAAGTGCATAGTGCCAAGTAGATTATAGACCTCCTCCTCTGTGTTACTGGGGAGCCTCCAGTCTGACGGCTCTGCCTGTGTGTCCTGGAACTTACCAGCCGATGTCTTCAGCTTCCATGTTGGTGTTCCTGGATCCGTGTTGTCCGTGTTTTGCCCGTGTCCCAATGTATTGCTTGTGCCCTGGGGTTCATCCTGTGATGACGTCTGTCCGAGGTTCGGGTCCGATGTTCTCCTGCTGTGCTAGTGCTATGCATGAGGCCTGAGAGAGAGGTTCTCCTGATATGCCCATGCCAGATGACCCTGGACTGCATTAACCAGTGATGACCTCTTGCCATAATGTAACGTCTGCTGTCCTGTGATGATTCGTCTTTCCTTGATGTGCAGAATCGGGAGCCTAACATTATCTCCTCTGTTCTGTGTTATGACTTTGTCTAGGCAAACTTTATATTTCTTCATACTTGAAGTTGTGCGGTGTCATCTAGTCCTGCATCTCACCACCTTGCCCACATGCTCAGCTGCCACAGACCCCAGTCGCAGCCCTTCCCTATTCCGGGTAGGCACGGGTCCTTCTCTGTGGTCCAGTGGGTCCACATTCCATTACCACCTGGGACGCATGCCCCACGTCATAGTGGCTTGGCAGCATGGGAGCGTAAGCTAACTAAGCTAAGTTAAACAACATCCCCTTCCCCTCTCCAACCAGGAGCGTGACAGCGGGCAGGGAACTTATATTAGCAGCACCACTCCAGCTCTGTAATAAAAAAAATGCACGAGTGGTGCTTTAAAAGAAACCTGTTGATGAGGAAATCTCTACTACTAAAGTGAATTAAATAAAATGAAAATGTATTTAGAATACAAGTTATAATTAAAAGAGATACAGTATACAGCTCTGGCAAAAATTAAGAGACCACCACATCAAAACCCTGTCATGGGCAGCCCAATCTCCAGACCTGAACACCATTGAAAACCTCTGGAATGTAATCAAGAGGGTGATGGATACTCACAAGCCATCAAACAAAGAAGAACTGCTTAAAATTTGTGCCATAAGCAATGTGAAAGACTGGTGGAAAGCATGCCAAGACGCATGAAAGCTGTAATTAAAAATCATGGTTATTCCACAAAATATTGATTTTTGAACTCTTCCCGAGTTAAAACATTAGTATTGTTGTTTCTAAATGATTATGAACTTGATTTCTTTGCATTATTAGAGGTCTGAAAGCACTCTTTATTTTTTAGTTTTGACCATTTTTCTTTGTTAGAAAAAAAATACGAAACTTATTGTTTGGACATTCGGAGACATGTTGTCGGAAGTTTATAGAATAAAAAAAACTATTTACATTTTGATCAAAAATATACTTGTAAAGAGAAAAATCAGACAAACTGAACATTTTACAGTGGTCTCTTAATTTTCGCCAGAGCTGTATATAGAGGAATTATTAATGGCATATACAGGATCCCTATGTATATGAGAAAGGGTGCAGCTTTTAAATCAAAATTCTGGCTCACCGCAGCGTGTAATTCAAAGAGATATAACATGTTTATAAATGACCGCATTATATTAGTAATCAGTGCAGAAATTCTGGTAATTCCACTAATTTTTTCTTGGAGCTGCACAGACCATAGATGCTGGACATACAAACAATTCAATACATTTCCTTATTTCAAGATTTACTGCAGAGTTGCTTCATTTTTCATATTAGATGCATTAAGACAATAACATTGTTATGAGTGGACATTGTCTTTTAAGAACTACTTAATAAAGAACATCAAACCAGTGAATAATCCTTTTGGGCCCACTTATCTGGACTCTTATTGCATGAATGACAATCTGATCTACCAATGCTGTCATAAGAAAAGCAATAAGCAACATGCTAATTATCGCAGCCGTCTGCTGCGCGATGCTCAATGAATGTGTTCATGTAAATGAATGTTTAATTACCTGTTTAATAACAAGGCGAGGTTAAACTTTCCTCACAAATCAATTTACATTTCACAGATGAATAAAGCTTGATGGTAGGAGAATGGGAAAACATCCACTTTACTGTCACAAATAGATGACATCAGTGAAATAGTGTACCGTATGTACCGTATGTACTGTACTGTCCTGGACATTAAGTAGAGATTTTATATCCTTAAATTCATGTGCATTACATTGTAATTACACATAAAAGCGGCATTTTAGTTGAGAATTATTCCTAAACTATACATTTTCTATCTGCTCTATGATCAATTTTACAGGAAAAATATTAGGATACTGTAAGTTCACACAAGACGTTTTTGCTGCGTATTTTTGCTGCTTTTTTATGCTAATTTTCAGCTGCTTTTTACAGTAGCCAGCAAAGCCTATGAGATTTCAGAAATCTCATGCACACACATTGGTTTTTTGTTTGATCAGTATTTTGTGCTTTGCTGCGTTTTTTTTTTTTACATAGAGCATGTCACTTCTTTCAGCGTTTTTGCTGCGTTTTTTCACCCATTGACTTGAATGGGTGTTGAAAAAAACACAGCAAAAACGCAGCAAAAAGCAGGCATCATTATTTGCTGCGTTTTTGCTGCTGAAAATCCAAGGACATTAGCCTGGACAAAGAGAAAAAAAACACACCAAAAACGCACCTAAATCTGCAGTTTTGATGCAGCATCTTTCCTGCCAAGATGATCAGGTTTTGCTGCAGAAAAAAATATGCAGCAAAAACTTCCTGTGTGAACTTACCCTTAATGTATCTACTAAACAAAAGATCTACATACAGTGGGTTTGGAAAACATTCAAACCCCTTTAAATTTTTCACTCTTTGTTTCATTGCAGCCATTTGGTAAATTCAAAAAAGTTCAATTTTTTCTCAATGTACACTCAGCACCCCATCTTGAATGGAAAAAAAACAGAAATGTAGAAATGTTTGCATATTTATTAGGAAAGAAAAAATGAAATATTACATGGTCATAAGTATTCAGACCCTTTGCTCAGACGCTCATATTTAAGTCACATGCTGTCCATTTCCTTGTGATCTTTCTTGATATAGTTCTATTCCTTCATTGGAGTCCAGCTGTGTTTAATTAAACTTATAGGACTTGATTTGGAAAGGCACACACCTGTCTACATAAGACCTCACAGCTCACAGTGCATGTCAGACCAAATGAGAATCATGAGGTCAAAGGAACTGGCCAAGGAGCTCAGAGCCAGAATTGTGGCAAGGCGCTGATCTGGCCAAGGATACAAAATAATTTCTGCAGTACTCAAGGTTCCTAAGAGCACAGTGGCCTCTATAATCCTTAAATGGAAGAAGTTTGGGACCACCAGAAGTCTTCCTATACCTGGCCATCCAGCCAAACTTAGCAATCGTGGGAGAAGAGCCTTGGTGTGAGAGGAAAAGAAGAACCCCCTGTTCACTGAGGCTGAGCTCCAGACATGCAAAAGGGAGATTTGAGAAAGTTCCACAAAGTCAACTGTCACTGCAACCCTCCACCAGTAGGGCCTTTATGGCAGAGTGGCCTGACAGAAGCCTCTCCTCGGTGGCAAAGAAACCTAAAGACTTCTTTCTTGAGTGCGACTGTTGTTGTCCAGGACTATATTCTGGAGGATCCCTCCATGTTCAGTCTGCACCACAAATAGCGAGAGAGCACGTCTTGCCCTTTACTACTATACTATCTCCTCGGCGCAAGACATATGAAAGCCCGCATAGAGTTTGCTAAAAAACACATCAAGGACTCGCAGACTATGAGAAACAAGATTTTCTGGTCTGATGAGACGAAGATAGACCTTTTTGGTGATTATTCTAAGTGGTATGTGTGGAGAAAACCAGGCACTGCTCATCACCTGCCCAATACAATCCCAACAGTGAAACATGGTGATGGCAGCATCATGCTATAGGGGTGTTTTTCAGCTGCAGGGACAGGATGACTGGCTGCAATTGAAGAAAACATGAATGCTGCCAAGTACAGAGATATACTGAATGAAAACCTCTTCCAGAGTGCTCTGGACCTCAGACTTTGCCGAAAATTCACCTTCCAACAAGACAAAGACCCTAAGCACACAGCTAAAATAACAAAGAAGTGGCTTCAGAACAACTCTGTGACCATTCTTGACTGGCCCAGCCAGAGCCCTCACCCTGGCCCTGTCTCAGGGTCAAGAGGCTGCAGAATTGTATTGTCAGAAATTAAGAGGGAAGAGAACACAAAACAGACTGGAGAAAAAAATGGCTCAAGAGCTTCCTTCCCTTCTTCTGAGATGCATTTAACTCATTGCAGGCCAGTTGTACTGTTATGATTCGGTGACCTTGGAGCTGCATGAGAATTTTCACTGGAGAAGGTGACCACTATGCTGACCGCAATCCTGAACTTAACACCGCAACTAGAATTAGCCGTGGAGTGTACCTAAGACACCTAGACACCTCGTCATAGCCGGAGGAATAAATACCCCTAAAGAATCGAAATTGGAATACTATCTTGCCTCAGAGAAAATCCCCAAAGGATAGACAGCCCCCCACAAATATTGGCGGTGAGTTGGAGAGGAAAAAACATACACAGGCAGAAAAACAGGATTTAGCACAGGAGACCACTTTAGCTAGATAGGACAGGATAGGACAGAGTTCTGTGCGGTCAGTATTAAAACCCTTCAAAACATCCACAGCAGAATATACAAAAACGTCCTACATCTAACTGCAACTCCAGTGAATCCTACAATCAGAGCAGGAATAAAACTGAAACAAGCACACAGCAGTGTGCCACAGATACAAAAACCAAACACTTATCTTTGCTGAATTTGGCAGCAAGCAGGAGAAGCCAGAAAGTGATCCAACACTTCACAAGGAACATTGGAACTGGCAAGGGCTAAAGGATCCTGCACACCTAAATATCCCAGTCAGAATTGTAATAATCCGATACACCTGGCCAGGACTGTGAGTCAGAGACAACTGCATTCCCACCTACAACCACTGGAGGGAACCCAAGCGCAGAATTCACAACAGAGGTGTGCGGAGCTGAGCCGCTTGTGTACGAGGTGTGCGGAGCTGAGCCGCGTGTGTACGAGGTGTGCGGAGCTGAGCCGTGTGTGTATGAGGTGTATGGAGTGGCGCTGCATGTGTACAAGGTGTGCGGAGCTGAGCCGCGTGTGAACGAGGTGTGCGGAGCTGAGCCGCATATGTACAAGGTGTATGGAGCTGAGCCCTGTGTGTATGAGGTGTGCGGAGCTGAGCCGCTTGTGTACGAGGTGTGCGGAGCTGAGCCGCATGTGTATGAGATGTATGGAGCTGAGCCCCGTGTGTGCGAGATGGGCGGAGCTGAGCCGTGTGTATGCAAGGTGGGCGGAGCTGAGCCGTGTGTGTGCAAGGTGTGCGAAGATGAGCCACGTGTGTGCGAGGTGTGTGGAACTGAGTCGCGTGTGTACGGGATGTACAGAGCGGAGCCCTGTGTGTACAAAGTGTATGAAGCTGACCCGTGTATGTGTACGGAGCGGAGCATAGCCGTGTGTCTACGGGGTGTATGGGGGGGCGCCATTTTGCAGTTTGCGTCAGGCAGCAGAGAGGCTAGGTTCACCCCTGACAACAATCAATGGGAATTCAGCAGAGTGGGAAGAACAGAGCTCCAAACGGGTGTTTATCCAATCGAGAAGAACTTTATTTCAGCCATAGTAAAATAGCAACGTTTCGGCTGCACATCCAGCCTTTTTCAAGCATACAACATGGTGTCGTGGGCTGTCTTAAATAGTGTGCACTCCACGCAGGGAGCCAATCACCAATCAGTGTCAGTCCACTATTCACATATAAACATTAGATATAACAAAACAGACATCAGATATAAATAGCTATATATCAACATATAGGCACATCACCGCTGAGTGTAATCCTATATTATTCATCCCATAAATATAAAAACATGCAGTGTTATACTCTCATCTCACCATATGTTTCCACAGTGTTTGGACGTCTCCATAGTGACTGTTTCCCAGAATGCTCTACTGTGTGGTATATTTCCTGTGTTCACATAGCCAATCCTAACTAACGGCGCCAAGTTTTGTATCTAACCTATCCTAGCTTTTGTTATAGCTAGAGGTAACTGGATCCCCAATGATAAGCGATCTAACAAAGAGGCGAACTTGCTGAATCATTATTCATGGCCACTCACGTCATTTCACAGCGTCTCCTGCAGCAATCAGAACGCTGTGTAACTGCACCAGCATCCAACGTCAGTGCTGGGTAACTCCGCCCAGTGTGGGAGGAGCCAAACGCCGGCACAGAGTGTATTCACAGCTCCCAGCAAGAGAGAAACCACATGATCACCAGTCATGTAGGTTACCTAGGAGACGTGAGACGCTTAACCCACAGGGGCTTAGCGCCTATAAGGGCATATAACAGCCACTTCTATCGCAGGAGTCACATAGCTGTATATCATATAAATAATTAATTAAAGGGACCCATACATTCTATTAACTTTCTACTATAACAGCTAGCACCACTGCTCATTGTCATATTTCTCTCTGATGCTGAACTTGATATTATATCTAAGGGATTGTCCTTTTGTCCATCAAATAATCCAGACTGGTTCGAGATTGAAATAGACTTACAAACTTTTTTTAGGAGGCTAAGATTGTCATCATTTTTTTCTGATAAGATAAGCGATACTAACATACATACTAGTGAGCCGTCACGGGGTTTTTCTCTTAAAGAGCTAGGCCTATACAACAAAAGTATGTTTCAGCCTCCAACTAAAAATCACTTTATAGAGTCATATGTGGAGTTAATACAGGGTGAAATAGAGAAATTAAAAAAGTCCTATAGGTCACCCCAACACCAAAATATGACACTAACTGATAAGAAGATTGTTAAAAGTCTGGCTGATAACACTGCTCTCACTATAAAAAGGGCTGATAAAGGTGGGGCAGTTGTTATCATGGACAGCTCAAAATATCGAGCAGAGATAGTTCGACAATTAGAGGATCATCTAGTATATGAGAAATTGTCATGCAATCCAACATTACGATTCCAAAGAGAGTTACAGCTTGTGGTCAGTGACTCCCTAGCCTCGGGACTCATTGACCACAAGCTGTCTGAGTTCTTGATTGTGGATTCACCGGTGGTACCGGTATTATACGTACTACCGAAAATCCATAAAGATTTGCTAAATCCCCCCGGAAGACCGATAGTCTCCGGTAAAGGGTCTCTTTTTAGTAAAACTGCCATTTTCCTTGATCGAGTGCTACGTCCTTTTGCCACATCTGCAAAATCCTATGTCAGGGATACAAATGACTTTCTGGACAAGATAGATAATGTGACAACCTCTGAGAGTATGATACTGGCGTCCTTTGACGTCACTTCATTATACACTTCCATAGAACATGAGAAGGGTTTGGATGCCGTCCGATGTGCGCTGTCGAGCTCTGACGTGGCCCCAGAATGTGCACAGCTTGTTCTCACCCTGTTGGAGCTCATCCTCGGGAGGAATTATTTCCTCTTCGAGGATGAATACTATCTCCAACATAGGGGTACCGCCATGGGGTCCAACGTGGCCCCCACCTATGCCAACATCTATATGGCGGTATTCGAGGACAGGTATGTGTACCAATCGATCTTCTGGCGCCACGTCAGAGCTTGGTGGCACTATATCGATGATATTTTTGTAATATGGGATGGGAGTCTGACAGCTTTGGATGACTTCCATAAAAGCCTTAACGGAGTGTACCCTGAGTTACAGTTTACGCTAGTCCATTCAACCGTACAAATACAATTTCTGGTACCCTCGTATACAAAGATGGTGATAGGCTAAAAACTGACATATTTGTAAAAGAAACAGACAGAAATAGTCTGCTACTATATGACAGTAATCACCCAAGAAAGATGATTGACTCCCTACCTTGGAGTCAGTTATTGAGGGTACGGAGGATAGTGACAGATGAGAATCTGGTTAGTAAACGGTTGGATGAGATGTGCACTAAATTTGTAATGAGAGGATACCCGGTGAAAAATGTGAGTGATTTCAAAAGGAGAGCCCTCAACACTTCATGAGCAAATGCTAGAAGCAAAAAAGTAGGAGACTCAAAAAAAGAACGGATTCCGTTCGTTTCTACCTATAGCTCTGTCAGTGGACGTATTGGTGGTATTATAAGAAAACATTGGGGCCTCTTACAACGAGGTTTACCCCAAATCCCCAGTTTTAAATCATTCCCTTTGCTATCATATAGGAGAGGGAAGAATCTAGGTGATAGCTTGGTTAAATCGGATCTGGGCTCTTCTAAAAGATCTTACCAGCAGACATTTAGCGCACCAAGACATGGGAATTTCCCATGCCTTGGTTGCGCCTGCTGCAACAATATGTTAAAAGGAGATTCCTTTTGTCACCCCCTAACGGGAAAGAAATTTTATCTCAAAGAAAGATGCACCTGCACATCGAGCTACGTCGTCTATATGATTACGTTCCCGTGTGGATTGGTGTATATTGGGGAGACCACCACAGAAGTTAAAATACGTATTAGTAAACACAAGAGCACAATTCGAACGGGACAAATGGAACTACCGGTTCCGAAACACTTTATAGAGAGCAAGCACTCAGTGAACCAATTGAGATTTAGGGTCATTGACAATGTTCCTATCTTAAGGAGGGGCGGGGACAGACTAAAAATGCTGAAAACTAAAGAAATGAGGTGGATTCATACGTTGAATTCCCTACAACCTAGGGGTTTGCATATAGATTTCAATCCACTTGTATGTGCCCCATAAATTCTTTAAGGCCCCCACTTAATAGCGTCTTCATCTTTGTTTTAATTGTACAGACTCTGTTTTTAATAATTACTCTCTTTCTCTTCCCTCTAGTGTCTGCTACTGTATCATCAATAAGACAGCGAATGAGACAGTCGGTATAAGGATAATAAGGGACCTCTATAAGGCTACTGTAGGCTCAAGCCTGATAAATTGTGAATATGTTTTTTGTACAGTTCATATGATTATTTCCCCGACTGTCCCATTAGGCATTGGCATTTAGCTATGCACATTTTCTAAATTTTGATACAGTGCATCCACTGTGAGGTCCGATTAACCTACTGTTAATGGTATTACTATGATTAGATTGCTATACCAGGATCTTATTGCCTGATATAGTTCCCCCAGCTTAGGGGTATTTTTGAATATTAGTGTGTTTACATTATTAATGGTCATCCTCTATGTATTAAATATGACAATGAGCAGTGGTGCTAGCTGTTATAGTAGAAAGGTAATAGAATGTATGGGTCCCTTTAATTAATTAGTTATATGATATACAGCTATGTGACTCCTGCGATAGAAGTGGCTGTTATATGCCCTTATAGGCGCTAAGCCCCTGTGGGTTAAGCGTCTCACGTCTCCTAGGTAACCTACATGACTGGTGATCATGTGGTTTCTCTCTTGCTGGGAGCTGTGAATACACTCTGTGCCGGCGTTTGGCTCCTCCCACACTGGGCGGAGTTACCCAGCACTGACGTTGAATGCTGGTGCAGTTACACAGCGTTCTGATTGCTGCAGGAGATGCTGTGAAATGACGTGATTGGCCATGAATAATGATTCAGCAAGTTCGCCTCTTTGTTAGATCGCTTATCATTGGGGATCCAGTTACCTCTAGCTATAACAAAAGCTAGGATAGGTTAGATACAAAACTTGGCGCCGTTAGTTAGGATTGGCTATGTGAACACAGGAAATATACCACACAGTAGAGCATTCTGGGAAACAGTCACTATGGAGACGTCCAAACACTGTGGAAACATATGGTGAGATGAGAGTATAACACTGCATGTTTTTATATTTATGGGATGAATAATATAGGATTACACTCAGCGGTGATGTGCCTATATGTTGATATATAGCTATTTATATCTGATGTCTGTTTTGTTATATCTAATGTTTATATGTGAATAGTGGACTGACACTGATTGGTGATTGGCTCCCTGCGTGAAGTGCACACTATTTAAGACAGCCCACGACACCATGTTGTATGCTTGAAAAAGGCTGGATGTGCAGCCGAAACGTTGCTATTTTACTATGGCTGAAATAAAGTTCTTCTCGATTGGATAAACACCCGTTTGGAACGCTGTTCTTCCCACTCTGCTGAACTCGTATTTTTCTAGGAGGGTTCCCTGGACTTGGAACGTGCGTCCTGAGTAGTGAGTGCTGCTGGTCATCTGTATATTTAACAATCAATGGGAAATCTGAGCATTTTTCGGCAGACCTCAAAAGGAGGTCTGGAGGGCAGTTAAAATGTTTAAATGGATGGAAAAGGTGCTGAATGGAAGGTGAACCGCATGGGGAAGACATCTGGAAGCATCTCTGACTCCCAGAACGCTGCTGAGAACAATGGTGTCACAGTTTTACTCCACTTTAAGGACTGACAATAAAAAATGAAAAATGGATGAGAAATTGGAGTTTACAGGAAAAAAAGGTTAAGAAACATCTTTTCCTGTATAATGACTTGTATATAAGGCAAAATTAAAAAAAAATTAAAAAAACTAAATTGAAATCTTTATTTTAAAAATTGGAAATTTAAGTGTAATTTGTCAAGGAAACAAGAACTGCCTAAAATTTGACAGAAGAGGGACTCAGATACACCCTATATTAGACATTCTGTTCAAATTGTCATGTAGTAGTACACCTAGACTCATAAAGGCTATGCACTAAGTGCAAAGCCTGCCAAAAATTAAAAGCAGGGTCATCCATACACGCTTGGACGCACCAGCTGCAGTGACTCATTCAAATATTGTAAACAAAGTGTGGTTGTGATAACCCTACACTCATAAAAGCTCTGCGCAAAGTGCAAAGCCTGCCAAAAGTTACAAGTAGAGTCATCCGTACACCCTTCAAGACACCAACTGTAGTATAAAATATTGTGAACAAAGTGTAGTTGCGGTACTCCTACACTCATAAAAGCTCTGCACACAGTGCAACGCTAGTCACTACTCACGGGCAGACCTTCAAGCAGAGATGTTAGACATTCTGGGATCAATACTGAGAGAGAACATAGATAACTAAGAGAAAAGACAAACATTTAAATCAGGTTATGACCAAAGTACCTAAATACCAAGAGATAGCTGATAAAGCAAAAGGACAAGACAAAGGAGTAGTGATAACACAGTCCAAAGGGTTAGGAAGCGGAAGATCAGAACTCAGAATGGCAGAATCAGACAAACACTCACCAGGAAGCACAAACTACATCTGGCAGGTATCAGGGCAAACAGCTTAGTTAAATACCTTGGGCAATCATCAGAACATATGGATAAAGTCCCTGACCTCTCAGTCACAGATTGGACAGCCAAGCTGTCAATCAAAGCACCAACAGCTCAGCACACACAACATAAGATTAGACATCCGAGCTGTCAATCAAAACACAGACAACTCAGTTTGGCCACAGTTTCCATAGGACAGTATAACAATCATTCACTGAGCATAGGAATCATGACAGTACCCCCTCTTCTAGGGGGGCCAATGGACTTCCCGCAGTACCTCAGAGGACAATTGCTGGAACTCCAAACCATAATCCTCAGCGGTGCAGCTGTTGTTAGCCTCCGCAACCTGGACCCTGTCAGGTTCATCATAAATCAACCCTAAAGCATCAAAAAAGGCATCAACAGAAGACCGTTCTGGGGGCTAGTGGGGACAAAAAGAATGACCAAGTCTGAGGATCACGCAATAGTGACATGATTATACCCACCTGCTGGGACTCATTCCCAGAAGACTGGGGTCATAAAGTGAAATATAATTTACAGCTCTCACTGGATACCCTAAACTGATACTGGTGAGTGATCCTGCCAAGTCTCATCTGTACATTAGCCAGTCCAATCTGCACCTGCCAGTGCTCATCTGTAACTCAGCCAGTCCAGTCTGCACCTGCATGTGCTAATCTGCATATCAGTCAGTCCATTCTGCACATGCCAGTGCTCTTCTGTATTCTTGCCGATCAGCCTGCACCTGCCAGTGCCTATCTGCATACAAGTGTGTTTGTATCCATGGTCCCTGTATTTCTTCAGTGCCTGTCTGCATCTGCTGTCCCTCCCTCTAGGCCAGTCCTGCTACAAATCCCTTGGGGGTCAGCAGCCATGCGTCCATGGTCTGTCCTGGAGTAGCACCTGGCATTCTTCAAGAGCCAAGTCACAACCCTCCATCAGGGGCTCTTGCTAAGAGTCAGGTGCTTACCTAGTTACACCCCTCCAGGTTCTCATTGGACCACAGCACAGTGGTTCCACCATTCCCGTTACACAATGACTCACTGAGCAGAGGAACTGTGACACAAAGCCTGCCAAAAATTACAAGAAGGGCCATCCATACACTCTTCAAGGCATCAACTGGGGTGCCTCATTCAAATATTAAGAAAGTGTAGCTTTGGTACTTCTACACTCAAAGACTCTGCACACTGTGCAAAGCCAGAAAAAAATTATAAGGGGGGTCATCCATACACCCTTGAAGGCAACAACTGGAGAGCCTCATTCAAATATTGAATATTAAAACACTTTATGTGCTGCTGTCATCTGGTGGTGTGAATAAGTCTGGGCTAATCCAGGCTTTGTTCATTTTCATCAGAGTGTGCTTGTCAGCATTTTCTCTTGATAGACAAAAGTGCCTGTATGTTGAGTACGAACGATGGCTTTAAAAACTCGCTCCAACAAGATGCTAGCGGCAGGGCAGCACAACACTTCCAAGTCATAAAAGGACAGCTCAGGCCAGGTGTCCAACTTTGAGACTCAATAGTTGAAGGTCACAGAGGAATTAGGGAGTATGCTGGTTTGGTTAGCCAGGTATTGCTTAACTATCACTTTTCCCTCCTTGTCAAACATTTTCCATCCTTTTCTCTCTGGTCACCCCACTACTTCTATCTATCTGCTTTAGTGCTGTCTATGCATGCATCCCAGGTTGCTTCAGTGACTTCATCATCCACCACCTCATTTTCCACTGCCGCTCCCTGGTCTTCCTGACTTGGCAACTTAACATCAATCTGAGTTATCAACAACTGTGTCTCATCATCTTCTACTTCCTTTAACAAAACTTGCCATTTCCCATCATCATCTCTTTGTGAAGATGGCTGCTCTATTTTTTGTGCATCACTAAACAGTGTGTCTTATTGTCCATCTTCAAACATGCAGGGTGAAAGGCCGTAATCAACAAATTATGATGTAAAGAGCTCCTTGGAGTGTCGTAGTGTGGTATCATTGGTCTTTTGGGACTCGACATGGTGGGGGGAGGATCAAGGTGAGGATTAAGTGATCCAGATTCTTGGGGGTTGTGAGACTGGACCGTGTGGAAGACTAGGTGGTACTGGTAAGCATGCTGTAAGCTTTATATGCTATCCAACCGACCATCTATTTGCACTGGCATGACTTCAGAAGTGTCGTCCCTTGTCTACCTGTAAAGTGGGAGAGGAAGCTATGTGTCGTGGATGGGCATGTTACCTGTGCTCCAACAACAGGCCCAGTCTCACCTGCCCCACGCCCTCACCATTTGCGTGCTACATCATCATCACTTCCACTTCTCTGTCCCTCACCACAAACCTTACGCATTTTTGGATTCTCAGGTCTCTAGAAACCAAGTTTCCTTGATTAACAGAAACTAATTTTTTTTATTATAAAAAAAATTGATCACTTGTAGGAGGTCATGCGGTTTTAAAAAATTTCAAACGACCGTGATTTAGCACAAAGCAAGTTAAACTGTATGGATGACAATAGTCAATTTTTGGAACAAAAAAAATGTATTTGGAACAAAAAAAAGTATTATTGAAGCTAAATAAGTGCCCCACTATTTACAACTAAATGCTAAAGTACTTTTAATCATGTGGGAAATTAAGCCTAGAGTGAAGGATGAGCAAGATGGCAGGGAAGATCATTAAGAAAATGTTCATTTTTTTTCTTCCACAGTTTTGAAAATGTACAAATGCAGTATATCAGTTACTCAGATTATCTTTCATCTTTACTCACTACCCCAAATGTAGTTGTTTAGAGGTATGTATAGCTTCATTATCCTACCCCAAAGTAACTAAAACACATTCAGAAATAATGATAATGTACCTGGGAAATATTCACATCACTAGAGTATTACCTATTTACTGAATTATTTCAGGTAGCAGAAGTAAATTCAAAGCCAAAGATATTACCCAGTACTTATAAAATGCCAGCGAAGTGTGAAATTAAAGACATTTGTAATATCCAGAGCCTCTAGGTTTTATCTTTTTATGCTTCATACTACAATCAAATGCATTAACATCTGTTATCAAAACCTAATATTTGCTAAGAGACCAGAAAATACCTTAGATGTAGTGTGGAAGAAAGACCAAATGGCTTTCTGTGGACGTCGTTTGCAAAGTAATTGATTTAGTTACAAGAAGAAAAAAAATGTATATACACATGGGAAGCTAACCTTGAGAAACATCTACACAACTTACATCGAAAAGAGCCAAGAATTCAATAGCGAATGGGTCAACTTAGTCTTCTGGTAGGATCATTACTTCTATCTGTTCATTTTTGTTCAGGTGAAGGACAGTGCTGATTATGTAACATGCATAAATGGGAGATGACAGCATATAGTACCAACAAATGTAGGACAACCCAAAATGGCCATTAACTGAGTTAAGGGTTCAATGGAGCACTGTCAATCACCTATTAAAGTGCTGGAGTATAAATGTATACATTTCTAAACTATTGAAGGTAAGGTTCCAGTAAGCACTACTGGGACCATAATCCGAAAGTGGAAAGAACATAATTTCACTACAAACTGGCCACGAATAGGTGTGTCCTGCAACATTTCAGGTAGGAGAGTGAAAATAATTATCAGAAAAGTTGTGAAAGAGCCAAGGACCACCTGTAAAGAGCACTGTGAAGAGTTGCAATTATTTCAAATAAAAAGGTACATAATTAAATCAATACACTATGCAAGACTCTGTTGCTGAACAAAAATCATGTTCAAGAGCATTTAAAGTTTGCTCAACAACATTTAGACAAGCCTGTGAAAATACTGGAAAAATATTGTCTGTTCAGATGAGACCAAAATTGAACTCCTTGACTACCATAATGGACACCATGTTTGGAGGCCAAAAGGCACAGGATACCACCCAAAATCACCATACCAACAGTGAAGTTTTGAAGGTGGGAACATCATGGTGTGCGCTGTTTTTCAGTATACAAAACTGGCAAACTTCATATGACTGAAGGAAGGAAGGATGAATGGACAAATGTACCGATATTCTTGATAAAAATGTGCTGCTATCTACCAGGATGATGTAGATTAAATGAGTGTAGGCAATTCAGCAAAACAATGATCCAACAATCAGCCAAGGAAACTCTCAATTGATTTCAGGGAAAGAAAATAAAGCTGCTAGAATAAGCACCAGACACAGATTGACTGCTGAACACTGCTTCTCTTCTCTTCTGAAGCAGTGTTCAGCAGTCAGTCTGTGGGGTGCCCAGTGCTGGTGCTCAAGACGTAAGCAGCGTCAAGCAGAGCTCAAAGTTGCCAGGACTAACGGCACTCTCCTTTGGATGACATAGTCAGCTGCGCTGATGACAGAGCTTCTAGAAAATAAGAAACCAGCACTGAAGTCATGACCAGGGCAGAAGGGCAGTTTTCCCCCTGGGGCCAATCCCTTAGCAATAGTTGAATGCTGCCAGTGCATTAGGGACTTTGTACTTTAAAATCATCAGCATCCGCTTCATAATCTGTAAGAGGCTGCAGCACATCTTACAGATTTTGATGTGGCCACAGATGATTGACAGCAAAGTACAGCACCCCTAAAGAACCTGACAGCTTTAGCTGCTGGGTGATATAGCGGTGCCGTTGCTTTAAATCATTGCATCAGGACAGCTGAGGCGTAAGCACGTAACAGAAGCCATGGGCCACCACAGATGCCTCTTCATTTATCCATGGGCAAGGCCAGATGAAACAGAAGAGCCCGTTGAGGACATAACATGGTTGTAGAGCACTGCAGTCTGGTGGGTATGTTGTGTCACATTGACAGCAGCAGTCCGTATCCTTTGGGATGGGGTGAGGGGATGCTAATGGAGGTGGCTGATTATTTAAGAAATGGGGTGTGGATTATACTTCCATTGGGGGAATGATTCCTGCTATTCTATTATGGGTTGTAATTAGTATTCTATGGGGGTGTAATTATTTCAATGGGGTAATGTACTTTAATCCTTGAGGAAGAGGGATACTTGGGGGCTATGACTATTACACTACAATGGGGTGGGGGGATGAGGGGTGCAATTACTGCAGGGATTTACTAGGTATATGATTGTATCCAGAGGAATTTATTATTAAAGGGAATAAGAAACAGACTTAGCTATGTGAATAAAATCTAGCCTTTATTAATGGTATATAAAAAGAATTGATCAAGTTATTTAAAAGCCTCTTATACTCAGCATTGTATAGAGTATATATTGGAACACTGCTTCAGGCCTGAAAATGTATGTGCCATGCACCTGTGAGCCACTAATAAACTCTAGCCAACATCCCTCATATAATCACATTAGCCAGAGTCAGAAGATCTATGTGTATTCAATAGTCAGATTAGGTAGAAAGCAAATTATTACATAAAACTTTATGACCAGGCATCACTGATTCTCATATAATGCACTGCAAACAACTCATTACATGAGTGTACCGATTAAGAGCAGTCACATTATACAAGTGCTTCTCACTAAATTAGAATATCATCAAAAAGTTACCGTATATACTCGAGTATAAGCCGACCGGAGTATAAGCCGATCCCCCTAATTTTGCCACAAAAAACTGGGAAAACTTATTGACTTGAGTATAAGCCTAGGGTGGAAAATGCAGCAGCTACCGGTAAATGTCAAAAATAAAAATAGATACCAATAAAAGTAAAATTAATTAAGACATCAGTAGGTTAAGTGTTTTTGAATATCCATATTGAATCAGGAGCCCCATATAATGCTCCATACAGTTCATGATGGGCCCCATAAGATTCTCCATACAAAATACGCCCCATATAATGCTCCATATTAAAATATGCCCCATATAATGCTGCACAAAGGTTAATAATGGCCCAAAAGATGCTCCATAGAAACATTAGCCCCATACAATGCTGCATAAAGGTTGATGGTCCCATAAGATGCTCCACACATTATGCACCATAAGATGCGCCACACACTATGCCCCATAAGATGCTCCACACATTATGCCCCATAAGATGCTCCACACATTATGCCCCATGAGATGATCCACATATTATGCCCCATAAGATGCTCCATACATTATGGCCCCATAAGATGCTCCATACATTATGGCCCCAAAAGATGCTCCATACATTATGGCCCCATAAGATGCTCCATACATTATGGCTCCATAAGATGCTCCACACTTTATGGCCCCATGAGATGCTCCTTACATCATGGCCCCATGAGATGCTCCATACATTATGGCCCCATTAGATGCTCCACACATTGTGGCCTGATGAGATGCTTCATACACTGTGGCCCCATGAGATGCGCCATACATTGTGGCCCCATATGATGCTCCATACTTTATGGCCCCATGAGATGCTCCATACATTGTGGCCCCATACTATGCTCCATACATTGTGGCCCCATACGATGCTCCATACTTTGTGGCCCCATGAGATGTTCCATACATTGTGGCCCCATACGATGCTCCATACATTGTGGCCCCATATGATGCTCCATACATTATGGCCCCATGAGATGCTCCATACATTGTGGCCCCATACGATGCTCCATACATTGTGGCCCCATACGAAGCTCCATACATTGTGGCCCCATAAGATGCTCCACACATTTGCCCCCTTTGCTTTTGCTGCGATTAAAATAAAAAAAATCACATACTCACCTCTCTTCGCTCAGGCCCCTGGCACTTGCGATAGTCACCTTCCTCGTTCCACCGCTGCACGCTGCTCTGTCTTCCAGCCTCTGCACTGACTGAGGCTACCGCGCACACTAATCGCGTCATCGCGCCCTCTGACCTGTACAGTGCAGAGGATGGATGACAGAGCGGCGTGCAGCGGTGGAATGAGGAAGGTGACTATCGCGCAATGCTCACCTCCCCCGATATATTCTCCTGCTCCCGGCGTGGTCCATGGCAGCGTCTCACTGTCAAATGGTCTCCGGGAGCCGGCAGCATCTTCCTGTGTTTAGCGGTCACGTACCGCTCATTACAGTAATGAATATGCGCCCATATTCATTACTTTAATGAGCGGTACCACGTGACTGCTGAACACAGGAAGAGCTGCCCGGAGACCATTGGAGATGCAGGGACAGCGCCAGGAGCAGGTGAGTATGTCACCACGCCTGTTGTGAATTCTGTGGCCAAGCTCCCTCCTGTGGTCGTGAGTGGTACTGCGGCTGGTTCTGTCTATAAGCTTCCTTTGGTGGATGAGAGTGGTACTGCGGCTTCTGAGTTTCCTTCCTCAGGTAATGAGGTTAAGTCGTTAGGTGCTGCTCTATTTAACTCCACCTAGTGCTTTGATCCTGGCCTCCAGTCAATGTTCTAGTATTGGTCCTGGATCTTTCCTGTGGCCTGTCTATCCTGCATAGCTAAGTTCTGCTTATGTTACTTTTGTTTGCTATATTTTCTGTCCAGCTTGCTATATTGGTTTTTCTTGCTTGCTGGAAGCTCTGAGACGCAGAGGGAGCACCTCCGTACCGTTAGTCGGTGCGGAGGGTCTTTTTGCCCCTCTGCGTGGTTGTTTGTAGGTTTTTGTGTTGACCGCAAAGCTATCTTTCCTATCCTCGGTCTATTCAGTGTTGTGAATTCTGTGGCTGAATTCACTCCTGTGGTCACAAGTGGTACTGCAGCTTCTGAGCTTCCTCCCTCAGGTGTTCTGGTGAGCTCATTAACTGCTTCATTACTTAACTCCGCCTGATGCTGCTATCCTTGCTCCTTGTCAATGTTTCAGTGTTGGATCTGAGCTTCTCCTGATTGTTCCTGTGACCTGCTGCTCTGTATAGCTAAGTGCTTTTTGCTTTTTTGTTGCTTTTTTTCTGTCCAGCTTGTCTTTTGTTTTGCTGGAAGCTCTGAGACGCAAAGGGTGTACCGCCGTGCCATTAGTTCGGCACGGTGGGTTTTTTTTGCCCCCTTTGCGTGGTTTTGCTTTAGAGTTTTTTGTAGACTGCAAAGTTCGCTTTACTGTCCTCGCTCTGTCCTAGAATATCAGGCCCCACTTTGCTGAATCTATTTCATCCCTACGTTTTGTCTTTTCATCTTACTCACAGTCATTATATGTGGGGGGCTGCCTTTTCCTTTGGGGATTTTCTCTGGGGCAAGTCAGGCCTATTTTTCTATCTTCAGGCTAGCTAGTTTCTTAGGCTGTGCCGAGTTGCCTAGGTAGTTGTTAGGCGCAATCCACAGCCGCTTTTAGTTGTGTTTAGGATAGGATCAGGTGTGCAGTCTACAGAGTTTCCACGTCTCA
This sequence comes from Ranitomeya imitator, assembly GCF_032444005.1. Lineage (NCBI taxonomy): Eukaryota > Metazoa > Chordata > Amphibia > Anura > Dendrobatidae > Ranitomeya > Ranitomeya imitator. The sequence goes on from NC_091285.1 coordinate 556,606,878, forward strand.
GAGCTCGTTCTTGTATTTTGGGGTATTTGTCAGATCACTGTGTGCGCTCTGATCGCTAAGCACACTGTGTTTCTGGATTGCCTTCATAACACCTGTCGTTAGCAAACATAACAGTACAAGGAGCCCAACTAATGATTCTCAATAGAGGGAAAGAAAAAGTTCTGACATCATTTTTTTTTTTTTTTCTGCTCTGTGTTCACTTTTTTTTTTCCCCTAGACATTTGGGTGATTCTGGACACAGGTGTGGACATGGATATTCAGGGTCTGTGCTCTTCAATGGATAATCTCGTTATAAATGTACAAAAAATTCAAGATACTATTGATCAGAAATCTATGTTAGAACCAAGAATTCCTATTCCTGATTTGTTTTTTGGAGATAGAACTAAGTTTCTAAGTTTCAAAAATAATTGTAAGCTATTTCTGGCCTTGAAACCTCATTCTTCTGGTAATCCTATTCAACAGGTTTTGATTATTATTTCTTTTTTGCGCGGCGACCCTCAAGACTGGGCATTTTCTCTTGCGCCAGGAGACCCTGCATTGAGTAGTGTCGATGCGTTTTTCCTGGCGCTCGGATTGCTGTACGATGAGCCTAATTCAGTGGATCAGGCTGAGAAAAATTTGCTGGCTTTGTGCCAGGGTCAGGATGATATAGAAGTATATTGTCAGAAATTTAGGAAATGGTCAGTACTCACTCAGTGGAATGAATCTGCGCTGGCAGCTTTGTTCAGAAAGGGTCTCTCTGAGGCTCTTAAGGATGTCATGGTGGGATTTCCTATGCCTGCTGGTTTGAATGAGTCTTTGTCTTTGGCCATTCAGATCGGTCGACGCTTGCGCGAGCGTAAATCTGTGCACCATTTGGCGGTACTGCCTGAGGTTAAACCTGAGCCTATGCAGTGCGATAGGACTATGACTAGAGTTGAACGGCAGGAATACAGACGTCTGAATGGTCTGTGTTTCTACTGTGGTGATTCCACTCATGCTATTTCTGATTGTCCTAAGCGCACTAAGCGGTCCGCTAGGTCTGCCGTCATTGGTACTGTACAGTCCAAATTCCTTCTGTCCATTACCTTGATATGCTCTTTGTCGTCGTTTTCTGTCATGGCGTTTGTGGATTCGGGCGCTGCCCTGAATCTGATGGATTTGGATTATGCTAAACGTTGTGGGTTTTTCTTGGAGCCTTTGCGGTGTCCTATTCCATTGAGAGGAATTGATGCTACACCTTTGGCCAAGAATAAACCTCAATACTGGGCCCAGCTGACCATGTGCATGGCTCCTGCACATCAGGAAGTTATTCGCTTTCTGGTGTTGCATAATCTGCATGATGTGGTCGTGTTGGGGTTGCCATGGCTACAAGTCCATAATCCAGTATTAGATTGGAAATCCATGTCGGTGTCCAGCTGGGGTTGTCAGGGGGTACATGGTGATGTTCCATTTTTGTCGATTTCGTCATCCACCCCTTCTGAGGTCCCAGAGTTCTTGTCTGATTATCAGGATGTATTTGAAGAGCCCAAGTCCGATGCTCTACCTCCGCATAGGGATTGTGATTGTGCTATCAATTTGATTCCTGGTAGTAAATTCCCTAAAGGTCGATTATTTAATTTATCCGTGCCCGAACACGCCGCTATGCGCAGTTATGTGAAGGAATCCCTGGAGAAGGGACATATTCGCCCATCGTCATCACCACTGGGAGCAGGGTTCTTCTTTGTAGCCAAGAAGGATGGTTCGCTGAGACCGTGTATTGATTACCGCCTTCTTAATAAGATCACTGTTAAATTTCAGTATCCCTTGCCATTGTTATCTGACTTGTTTGCTCGGATTAAGGGGGCTAGTTGGTTCACTAAGATAGATCTTCGTGGTGCGTATAATCTGGTGAGAATCAGGCAAGGAGATGAATGGAAAACTGCATTCAATACGCTCGAGGGTCATTTTGAGTATCTAGTGATGCCGTTCGGACTTGCCAATGCTCCATCTGTGTTTCAGTCTTTTATGCATGACATCTTCCGTGAGTATCTGGATAAATTCCTGATTGTTTACTTGGATGACATTTTGATCTTCTCAGATGATTGGGAGTCTCATGTGAAGCAGGTCAGAATGGTTTTTCAGGTCCTGCGTGCTAACTCTTTGTTTGTGAAGGGATCAAAGTGTCTCTTCGGTGTGCAGAAAGTTTCATTTTTGGGGTTCATCTTTACCCCTTCTACTATCGAGATGGATCCAGTTAAGGTCCAAGCCATCCAGGATTGGATTCAGCCGACATCTCTGAAAAGTCTGCAAAAGTTCCTGGGCTTTGCTAATTTTTATCTTCGCTTCATCTGTAATTTTTCTAGCATTGCCAAACCATTGACCGATTTGACCAAGAAGGGTGCTGATTTGGTTAATTGGTCTTCTGCTGCTGTGGAAGCTTTTCAGGAGTTGAAGCGTCGTTTTTGTTCTGCCCCTGTGTTGTGTCAGCCAGATGTTTCTCTTCCGTTCCAGGTCGAGGTTGATGCTTCTGAGATTGGAGCAGGGGCTTTTTTGTCACAGAGAGGTTCTGATTGCTCAGTGATGAAACCATGTGCTTTCTTTTCCAGGAAGTTTTCGCCCGCTGAGCGTAATTATGATGTGGGCAATCGAGAGTTGCTGGCCATGAAGTGGGCATTCGAGGAGTGGCGTCATTGGCTTGAAGGAGCTAAGCATCGCGTGGTGGTATTGACTGATCATAAGAACTTGACTTATCTCGAGTCTGCCAAGCGCTTGAATCCTAGACAGGCCCGTTGGTCGTTATTTTTTGCCCGCTTCGACTTTGTGATTTCGTACCTTCCGGGCTCTAAAAATGTGAAGGCGGATGCTCTGTCTAGGAGTTTTGTGCCCGACTCTCCGGGTTTATCTGAGCCAGCGGGTATCCTCAAGGAAGGAGTCATTGTGTCTGCCATCTCCCCTGATTTGCGGCGGGTGCTGCAAAAATTTCAGGCGAATAAACCTGATCGTTGTCCAGCAGAGAAACTGTTCGTCCCTGATAGGTGGACTAATAAACTTATCTCTGAACTTCATTGTTCGGTGTTGGCTGGTCATCCTGGAATCTTTGGTACCAGAGAGTTAGTGGCTAGATCCTTCTGGTGGCCATCTCTGTCACGGGATGTACGTACTTTTGTGCAGTCCTGTGGGATTTGTGCTAGGGCTAAGCCCTGCTGTTCTCGTGCCAGTGGGTTGCTTTTGCCCTTGCCGGTCCCAAAGAGGCCTTGGACACATATTTCGATGGATTTCATTTCTGACCTTCCCGTTTCTCAAAAGATGTCAGTCATTTGGGTGGTCTGTGATCGCTTTTCTAAAATGGTCCATCTGGTGCCCTTGGCTAAATTGCCTTCCTCCTCTGATTTGGTACCTTTGTTCTTTCAGCATGTGGTTCGGTTGCATGGCATTCCTGAGAATATTGTTTCTGACAGAGGTTCCCAGTTTGTTTCAAGGTTTTGGCGAGCCTTTTGTGGTAGGATGGGCATTGACCTATCCTTTTCCTCGGCTTTCCATCCTCAGACTAATGGCCAGACCGAACGAACCAATCAGACCTTGGAAACATATCTGAGATGTTTTGTTTCTGCAGACCAGGATGATTGGGTGTCCTTTTTGCCGTTGGCTGAGTTCGCCCTTAATAATCGGGCCAGCTCGGCTACCTTGGTTTCTCCATTTTTTTGCAATTCTGGGTTCCATCCTCGTTTCTCTTCAGGACAGGTTGAGTCTTCGGACTGTCCTGGTGTGGATTCTGTGGTGGATAGGTTGCAGCAGATCTGGACTCAGGTAGTGGACAATTTGATCTTGTCCCAGGAGAAAGCTCAACTTTTCGCTAATCGCAGACGCCGTGTGGGTCCCCGACTTCGTGTTGGGGATCTGGTTTGGTTATCTTCTCGTCATATTCCTATGAAGGTTTCCTCTCCTAAATTTAAACCTCGTTTTATTGGTCCGTATAGGATTTCTGAGGTTCTCAATACTGTGTCTTTTCGTTTGACCCTCCCAGACTCCTTTTCCATACATAATGTATTCCATAGGTCGTTGTTGCGGAGATACGTGGCACCTATGGTTCCATCTGTTGAGCCTCCTGCCCCGGTTTTGGTGGAGGGGGAATTGGAGTATATTGTGGAGAAGATTTTGGATTCTCGTGTTTCTAGACGGAAACTCCAGTATCTGGTTAAATGGAAGGGTTATGCTCAGGAAGATAATTCCTGGGTTTTTGCCTCTGATGTTCATGCTTCCGATCTTGTTCGTGCCTTTCATGCGGCTCATCCTGGTCGGCCTGGGGGCTCTGGTGAGGGTTCGGTGACCCCTCCTCAAGGGGGGGGTACTGTTGTGAATTCTGTGGCTGAATTCACTCCTGTGGTCACAAGTGGTACTGCAGCTTCTGAGCTTCCTCCCTCAGGTGTTCTGGTGAGCTCGTTAACTGCTTCATTACTTAACTCCGCCTGATGCTGCTATCCTTGCTCCTTGTCAATGTTTCAGTGTTGGATCTGAGCTTCTCCTGATTGTTCCTGTGACCTGCTGCTCTGTATAGCTAAGTGCTTTTTGCTTTTTTGTTGCTTTTTTTCTGTCCAGCTTGTCTTTTGTTTTGCTGGAAGCTCTGAGACGCAAAGGGTGTACCGCCGTGCCGTTAGTTCGGCACGGTGGGTTTTTTTTGCCCCCTTTGCGTGGTTTTGCTTTAGGGTTTTTTGTAGACTGCAAAGTTCGCTTTACTGTCCTCGCTCTGTCCTAGAATATCGGGCCCCACTTTGCTGAATCTATTTCATCCCTACGTTTTGTCTTTTCATCTTACTCACAGTCATTATATGTGGGGGGCTGCCTTTTCCTTTGGGGATTTTCTCTGGGGCAAGTCAGGCCTATTTTTCTATCTTCAGGCTAGCTAGTTTCTTAGGCTGTGCCGAGTTGCCTAGGTAGTTGTTAGGCGCAATCCACAGCCGCTTTTAGTTGTGTTTAGGATAGGATCAGGTGTGCAGTCTACAGAGTTTCCACGTCTCAGAGCTCGTTCTTGTATTTTTGGGTATTTGTCAGATCACTGTGTGCGCTCTGATCGCTAAGCACACTGTGTTTCTGGATTGCCTTCATAACACCTGTCATTAGCAAACATAACAATTCAGTAAGTCGGGCCTCACTTTGCTAAATCTATTTCATCTCTGTGTTTGTATTTCATCTTTACTCACAGTTATTATATGTGGGGGGGTGCCTTTTCCTTTGGGGAATTTCTCTGAGGTAAGGTAGGCTTATTTTTCTATCTTCAGGGCTAGTTAGTTTCCCAGTCTGTGCCGAGTTGCATAGGGAGCGTTAGGCGCAATCCACGGCTACCTCTAGTGTGGTGTGATAGGATTAGGGATTGCGGTCAGCAGAGTTTCCACGTCTCAGAGCTCGTCATATGTTTTTGGTAAATGTCAGGTCACTTTGTGTGCTCTGAACTTCAAGGTCCATTGTGGTTCTGAATTACCTGTTCATAACAGTACTGGAGGCCCAAAGTACTAATGCTTCTCAATAGAGGGAAAAGAGAAGTTTTGAGACCATTTTTTTTTCTTTGCATTGTGTTCTGTCTTTCTTTTCCCCTTTACATCAGGGTGGTTCAGAACACAGGTGTGGATATGGACATTCAGGGTCTGTCCTCTTTGATGGATAATCTCACTATAAGAGTACAGAACATTCAAGATTTAGTGGTTCAGAATCCTATGTTAGAACCTAAAATTCCTATTCCTGAGTTATTTTCTGGAGATAGAGCTAAGTTTTTGAATTTTAAAAATAATTGTAAACTATTTCTGGCTTTGAAACCCCGCTCCTCTGGTGACCCAGTTCAACAAGTTAAAATCATTATTTCTTTATTACGTGGCGACCCTCAAGACTGGGCATTTTCCCTTGCGCCAGGAGATCCTGCATTATGTAATATTGATGCGTTTTTTCTGGCGCTCGGATTGCTGTACGACGAACCTAATTCAGTGGATCAGGCAGAGAAAAATTTGCTGGCTCTGTGTCAGGGTCAGGATGAGATAGAGATTTATTGTCAGAAGTTTAGAAAGTGGTCCGTGCTCACTCAATGGAATGAATGTGCGCTGGCAGCTATTTTCAGAAAGGGTCTCTCTGAAGCCCTTAAGGATGTCATGGTGGGATTTCCTATGCCTGCTGGTCTGAATGAGTCTATGTCTTTGGCTATTCAGATCGGTCGACGCTTGCGTGAGCGTAAATCTGTGCACCATTTGGCGGTATTATCTGAGCATAAACCTGAGCCTATGCAGTGCGATAGGACTTTGACCAGAGCTGAAAGGCAAGAACGCAGACGCCAGAATGGGCTGTGTTTCTACTGTGGTGATTCCACTCATGCTATCTCCGATTGTCCTAAGCGCACTAAGCGGTTCGCTAGGTCCGCTACCATTAGTACGGTACAGTCGAAATTTCTTTTGTCCGTTACTTTGATCTGCTCTTTGTCTTCCTATTCTGTCATGGCATTTGTGGATTCAGGCGCTGCCCTGAATTTGATGGACTTGGAGTTTGCTAGGCGCTGTGGGTTTGTCTTGGAGCCCTTGCAGTGTCTTATTCCATTGAGAGGAATTGATGCTACGCCTTTGGCCAAGAATAAGCCTCAGAATTGGACCCAGCTGACCATGTGCATGGCTTCTGCGCACCAAGAGGATATTCGCTTTCTGGTGTTGCATAATCTGCATGATGTGGTCGTGTTGGGGTTGCCATGGCTACAAGTCCATAACCCAGTATTAGATTGGAAATCAATGTCTGTGTCCAGCTGGGGTTGTCAGGGGGTACATGGTGATGTTCCATTTCTGTCTATCTCATCATCCACCCCTTCTGAGGTCCCAGAGTTCTTGTCTGATTACCGGGATGTATTCGATGAGCCCAAGTCCAATGCCCTACCTCCGCATAGGGATTGTGATTGTGCTATCGATTTGATTCCTGGTAGTAAGTTTCCTAAGGGTCGACTGTTTAATTTATCTGTACCTGAGCACGCCGCTATGTGGAGTTACGTGAAGGAGTCTTTGGAGAAGGGTCATATTCGCCCGTCATCGTCGCCATTGGGAGCGGGGTTCTTTTTTGTGGCCAAGAAGGATGGTTCGCTGAGACCTTGTATTGATTACCGCCTTCTAAATAAAATTACGGTCAAATTTCAGTACCCCTTGCCGCTGCTGTCTGATTTGTTTGCTCGGATTACGGGGGCTAGTTGGTTCACCAAGATAGATCTTCGTGGTGCGTATAATCTTGTGCGTATTAAACGGGGCGATGAATGGAAAACAGCATTTAATACGCCCGAAGGCCATTTTGAGTACCTGGTTATGCCATTCGGGCTTTCTAATGCTCCATCAGTGTTTCAGTCCTTTATGCATGACATCTTCCGAGAGTACCTAGATAAATTCCTGATTGTATACTTGGATGATATTTGGTCTTCTCGGATGATTGGGAGTCTCATGTGAAGCAGGTCAGAATGGTGTTCCAGGTCCTGCGTGCTAATTCTTTGTTTGTGAAGGGGTCAAAGTGTCTCTTTGGTGTTCAGAAGGTTTCATTTTTGGGGTTCATTTTTTCTCCTTCTACTATCGAGATGGACCCTGTTAAAGTTCAGGCCATATTTGATTGGACTCAGCCAACATCCCTGAAGAGTCTGCAGAAGTTCCTGGGCTTTGCTAATTTTTATCGTCGCTTCATCAATAATTTTTCTAGTATTGCTAAACCGTTGACTGATTTAACCAAGAAGGGTGCTGATGTGGTCAATTGGTCTTTTGCTGCTGTGGAAGCTTTTCAGGAGTTGAAGCGTCGTTTTTCTTCTGCCCCTGTGTTGTGCCAACCAGATGTTTCGCTTCCGTTCCAGGTCGAGGTTGATGCTTCTGAAATTGGAGCAGGGGCTGTTTTGTCGCAGAGAAGTTCTGATTGCTCGGTGATGAAACCATGCACCTTCTTTTCCAGGAAATTTTCGCCTGCTGAGCGAAATTATGATGTTGGCAATCGAGAGTTGCTAGCCATGAAATGGGCATTCGAGGAGTGGCGTCATTGGCTTGAAGGAGCTAAGCATCGCGTGGTGGTCTTGACTGATCACAAGAACTTGACTTATCTCGAGTCTGCCAAACGGTTGAATCCTAGACAGGCTCGTTGGTCGCTATTTTTCTCCCGTTTTGACTTTGTGGTTTCGTACCTTCCGGGCTCTAAAAATGTGAAGGCGGATGCCCTGTCTAGGAGTTTTGTGCCCGATTCTCCGGGTTTGTCTGAGCCGGCGGGTATTCTCAAAGAGGGGGTAATTTTGTCTGCCATCTCCCCTGATTTGCGGCGGGTGCTGCAAAAATTTCAGGCTAATAGACCTGGCCGTTGCCCAGCGGAGAAACTGTTTGTCCCTGATAGGTGGACGAATAAAGTTATCTCTGAGGTTCATTGTTCGGTCTTGGCTGGTCATCCTGGAATCTTTGGTACCAGAGATTTGGTGGCTAGATCTTTTTGGTGGCCGTCTCTGTCGCGGGATGTGCGTTCTTTTGTGCAGTCCTGTGGGATTTGTGCTCGGGCTAAGCCCTGCTGTTCTCGTGCCAGTGGGTTGCTTTTGCCCTTGCCGGTCCCGAAGAGGCCTTGGACACATCTCTCTATGGATTTTATTTCGGATCTCCCCGTCTCTTAAGGAATGTCGGTCATTTGGGTGGTTTGTGATCGCTTCTCTAAGATGGTCCATTTGGTGCCCTTGTCTAAATTGCCTTCCTCCTCTGATTTGGTGCCGTTGTTTTTCCAGCATGTGGTTCGTTTGCATGGCATTCCAGAGAACATCGTTCCCAGTTTGTTTCGAGGTTTTGGCGAGCCTTTTGTGCTAGGATGGGCATTGATTTGTCTTTTTCCTCGGCCTTCCATCCTCAGACAAATGGCCAGACTGAACGAACCAATCAGACCTTGGAAACATATCTGAGATGTTTTGTTTCTGCTGATCAGGATGATTGGGTGTCCTTTTTGCCTTTGGCTGAGTTCGCCCTTAATAATCGGGCCAGCTCGGCTACTTTGGTTTCGCCGTTTTTCTGCAATTCTGGGTTCCATCCTCGTTTCTCTTCAGGGCAGGTTGAGTCTTCGGACTGTCCTGGTGTGGATACTGTGGTGCATAGGTTGCAGCAGATTTGGACTCATGTGGTGGACAATCTGACTTTGTCCCAGGAGAAGGCTCAACGTTTCGCTAACCGCAGGTGCTGTGTGGGTCCCCGACTTCGTGTTGGGGATTTGGTTTGGTTGTCATCTCTTTATATTCCTATGAAGGTTTCCTCTCCTAAATTTAAGCCTTGTTTCATTGGTCCATATAGGATTTCTGAGGTTCTTAATCCTGTGTCTTTTCGTTTGACTCTTCCGGCTTCTTTTTCCATCCATAACGTGTTCCATAGGTCATTGTTGCGGAGATACGTGGCACCTGTGGTTCCATCTATTGATCCTCCTGCTCTGGTTTTGGTTGAAGGGGAATTAGAGTATATTGTGGAGAAGATTTTGGATTCTCGTGTTTCGAGATGGAAACTCCAGTATTTGGTTAAGTGGAAGGGTTATGCTCAGGAAGATAATTCCTGGGTCTTTGCCTCTGATGTCCATGCTGCCGATCTGGTACGTGCCTTTCATGTGGCTCATCCTGGTCGGCCTGGGGGCTCTGGTGAGGGTTCGGTGACCCCTCCTCAAGGGGGGGGTACTGTTGTGAATTCTGTGGCCAAGCTCCCTCCTGTGGTCGTGAGTGGTACTGCGGCTGGTTCTGTCTATAAGCTTCCTTTGGTGGATGAGAGTGGTACTGCGGCTTCTGAGTTTCCTTCCTCAGGTGATGAGGTTAAGTCGTTAGGTGCTGCTCTATTTAACCCCACCTGGTGCTTTGATCCTGGCCTCCAGTCAATGTTCTAGTATTGGTCTTGCTTCCTCCTGGATCGTTCCTGTGGCCTGTCTATCCTGCATAGCTAAGTTCTGCTTATGTTATTTTTGTTTGCTATATTTTCTGTCCAGCTTGCTATATTGGTTTTTCTTGCTTGCTGGAAGCTCTGAGACGCAGAGGGAGCACCTCCGTACCGTTAGTCGGTGCGGAGGGTCTTTTTGCCCCTCTGCGTGGTTGTTTGTAGGTTTTTGTGTTGACCGCAAAGCTATCTTTCCTATCCTCGGTCTATTCAGTAAGTCGGGCCTCACTTTGCTAAATCTATTTCATCTCTGTGTTTGTATTTCATCTTTACTCACAGTCATTATATGTGGGGGGCTGCCTTTTCCTTTGGGGAATTTCTCTGAGGCAAGGTAGGCTTATTTTTCTATCTTCAGGGCTAGTTAGTTTCTCAGGCTGTGCCGAGTTGCATAGGGAGCGTTAGGCGCAATCCACGGCTACCTCTAGTGTGGTGTGATAGGATTAGGGATTGCGGTCAGCAGAGTTTCCACGTCTCAGAGCTCGTCATATGTTTTTGGTAAATGTCAGGTCACTTTGTGTGCTCTGAACTTCAAGGTCCATTGTGGTTCTGAATTACCTGTTCATAACACACGCCCCTCCCCCACCACCACTGCCTGCTGACAATGACTTGAGTATAAGCCGAGAGGGTCACTTTCAGCCCAAAAAAGTGGGCTGAAAATCTCGGCTTATACTCGATTATATACGGTAATTTATTTCAGTTATTCAATACAAAAAGTTAAACTCATATATTATATAGAGACATTACAAACAGAATGATCTATTTCAAGTGTTTATTTCTGTTAAGGTACCTTCACATTAAGCGACGCTGCAGCGATACCGACAACGATCCGGATCGCTGCAGCGTCGCTGTTTGGTCGCTGGAGAGCTGTCACACAGACCGCTCTCCAGCGACCAACGATTCCGGTAACCAGGGTAAACATCGGGTAACTAAGCGCAGGGCCGCGCTTAGTAACCCGATGTTTACCCTGGTTACCATGCTAAAAGTAAAAAAAACCAAACACTAGATACTTACCTACCGCCGTCTGTCCTCCAGCGCTGCGCTCTGCTTCTCTGCACTCCTCCTGTACTGTCTGTGAGCCGGAAAGCAGAGCGGTGACGTCACCGCTCTGCTTTCCGGCTCACAGCCAGTACAGGAGGAGTGCAGAGCACAGCGCTGGAGGACAGACGGCTGTAGGTAAGTATCTAGTGTTTGTTTTTTTTACTTTTAGCATGGTAACCAGGGTAAACATCGGGTTACTAAGCGCGGCCCTGCACTTAGTTACCCGATGTTTACCCTGGTTACCAGTGAACACATCGCTGGATCGGTGTCACACGCGCCGATCCAGCGATGTCTCCAGGGAGTCCAGCGACGAAATAAAGTTCTGGACTTTATTCAGTGACCAACGATCTCCCAGCAGGGGCCTGATCGTTGGTCGCTGTCACACTGGACGATTTCATTAACGATATCGTTGCTACGTCACAAATAGCAACGATATCGTTAACAATATCGTTATGTGTGAAGGTACCTTTAGTCACAGCGCACAGCGCGCGTTGTGCACTAGGACAGTAATCCCATTAAGGTACCTGTATGCTCCTAATTTTTTAATCACGGTTTTTACTCACAGTGGTGTTCTTATATTGGCCCTGGTATATAATATATTGGACCAGTGCAATATATTATTATTTATCACAGCACTTGAGCACTTTAATCGTTTATATATACATTTATATGTGTTTCATACTAAATATTTTTTACACAAAAAAACATTTTCTTTTATCTTCGGTATCAGGTTTTACCTATTGAGGGTTACTATTTTATATGTATTTATACATATTTATGTAATATCTATAACAGTATATGTCCTGTAGTGCACATCCTTTTTAATATTTTATATCTTTGTATTATCACGTGTTATCATAATAAATAAATATATTGAATATTTGCACATCCTAGCCTGTTGGTACTCCTTTTCTGTGATCCTTGCTTTAGGTTTGGTGTTTTCCACTCTTTATACATGTGGTGTGAGACTGTAGCGCTGGGACTGTACACTCAGGCAAGCAGTTAGCGTCAGTGGGGGCAATTAGCCGTTGGCTTGCTTGCAAGCACAACCGTAGTTAGGGCTATAGTTTTTGTGTACAGCGCGACTCTGTGAAACAGAGATCGCTTTCAGTTCACATGGGGTGAAGCTTAACCCACGTGTGAACTCAGAGTTTTTCCGCCATTACTTTGCAGCAGATATCTCTGCACGGTGGACCCCAGGCTGCGAACCCACCTTGTTGCTTCCTACCTATTCTTGGTGCGTTCCGCTAGCCCTAACAGTATACTAGCACCAGGGTCTGGCTACGTAATGGAGGATGAACAATGATTGCAGGGGTACATCGAGCTGCTGGAGAACAGGTTGGCGGCTCTCGAGCGTGCAGCCTCAGCAGTGGATGTTACCGCAATAGCTGTTCAGGCTGCTAGCGTGGCTGCAGCAACTTTAAACACTGCCACCCCTGTTCCAACCTTATCCCACCTCCCGCTACCAGAAAAATACTCTGGTGACAGTAAATCAGGTAGGGGTTTCATGAGCCAGTGCAGCAATCTGTTATGTTTGCTAATGACAGGTGTTATGAAGGCAATCCAGAAACACAGTGTGCTTAGCGATCAGAGCGCACACAGTGATCTGACAAATACCCAAAAATACAAGAACGAGCTCTGAGACGTGGAAACTCTGTAGACTGTACACCTGATCCTATCCTAAACACAACTAAAAGCGGCTGTGGATTGCGCCTAACAACTACCTAGGCAACTCGGCACAGCCTAAGAAACTAGCTAACCTGAAGATAGAAAAATAGGCCTGACTTGCCCCAGAGAAATTCCCCAAAGGAAAAGGCAGCCCCCCACATATAATGACTGTGAGTAAGATGAAAAGACAAAACGTAGGGATGAAATAGATTCAGCAAAGTGGGGCCCGATATTCTAGGACAGAGCGAGGACAGTAAAGCGAACTTTGCAGTCTACAAAAAACCCTAAAGCAAAACCACGCAAAGGGGGCAAAAAAAACCCACCATGCCGAACTAACGGCACGGCGGTACACCCTTTGCGTCTCAGAGCTTCCAGCAAAACAAAAGACAAGCTGGACAGAAAAAAAGCAACAAAAAAAACAAAAAGCACTTAGCTATACAGAGCAGCAGGTCACAGGAACAATCAGGAGAAGCTCAGATCCAATACTGAAACATTGACAAGGAGCAAGGATAGCAGCATCAGGCGGAGTTAAGTAATGAAGCAGTTAACGAGCTCACCAGAACACCTGAGGGAGGAAACTCAGAAGCTGCAGTACCACTTGTGACCACAGGAGTGAATTCAGCCACAGAATTCACAACAGTACCCCCCCTTGAGGAGGGGTCACCGAACCCTCACCAGAGCCCCCAGGCCGACCAGGATGAGCCGCATGAAAGGCATGAACAAGATCGGAAGCATGAACATCAGAGGCAAAAACCCAGGAATTATCTTCCTGAGCATAACCCTTCCATTTAACCAGATACTGGAGTTTCCGTCTAGAAACACGAGAATCCAAAATCTTCTCCACAATATACTCCAATTCCCCCTCCACCAAAACCGGGGCAGGAGGCTCAACAGATGGAACCATAGGTGCCACGTATCTCCGCAACAACGACCTATGGAATACATTATGTATGGAAAAGGAGTCTGGGAGGGTCAAACGAAAAGACACAGGATTGAGAACCTCAGAAATCCTATACGGACCAATAAAACGAGGTTTAAATTTAGGAGAGGAAACCTTCATAGGCATATGACGAGAAGATAACCAAACCAGATCCCCAACACGAAGTCGGGGACCCACACGGCGTCTGCAATTAGCGAAAAGTTGAGCTTTCTCCTGGGACAAGATCAAATTGTCCACTACCTGAGTCCAGATCTGCTGCAACCTATCCACCACAGAATCCACACCAGGACAGTCCGAAGACTCAACCTGTCCTGAAGAGAAACGAGGATGGAACCCAGAATTGCAAAAAAATGGAGAAACCAAGGTAGCCGAGCTGGCCCGATTATTAAGGGCGAACTCAGCCAACGGCAAAAAGGACACCCAATCATCCTGGTCTGCAGAAACAAAACATCTCAGATATGTTTCCAAGGTCTGATTGGTTCGTTCGGTCTGGCCATTAGTCTGAGGATGGAAAGCCGAGGAAAAGGATAGGTCAATGCCCATCCTACCACAAAAGGCTCGCCAGAACCTTGAAACAAACTGGGAACCTCTGTCAGAAACAATATTCTCAGGAATGCCATGCAACCGAACCACATGCTGAAAGAACAAAGGTACCAAATCAGAGGAGGAAGGCAATTTAGCCAAGGGCACCAGATGGACCATTTTAGAAAAGCGATCACAGACCACCCAAATGACTGACATCTTTTGAGAAACGGGAAGGTCAGAAATGAAATCCATCGAAATATGTGTCCAAGGCCTCTTTGGGACCGGCAAGGGCAAAAGCAACCCACTGGCACGAGAACAGCAGGGCTTAGCCCTAGCACAAATCCCACAGGACTGCACAAAAGTACGTACATCCCGTGACAGAGATGGCCACCAGAAGGATCTAGCCACTAACTCTCTGGTACCAAAGATTCCAGGATGACCAGCCAACACCGAACAATGAAGTTCAGAGATAAGTTTATTAGTCCACCTATCAGGGACGAACAGTTTCTCTGCTGGACAACGATCAGGTTTATTCGCCTGAAATTTTTGCAGCACCCGCCGCAAATCAGGGAAGATGGCAGACACAATGACTCCTTCCTTGAGGATACCCACTGGCTCAGATAAACCCGGAGAGTCGGGCACAAAACTCCTAGACAGAGCATCCGCCTTCACATTTTTAGAGCCCGAAAGGTACGAAATCACAAAGTCGAAGCGGGCAAAAAATAACGACCAACGGGCCTGTCTAGGATTCAAGCGCTTGGCAGACTCGAGATAAGTCAAGTTCTTATGATCAGTCAATACCACCACGTGATGCTTAGCTCCTTCAAGCCAATGACGCCACTCCTCGAATGCCCACTTCATGGCCAGCAACTCTCGATTGCCCACATCATAATTACGCTCAGCGGGCGAAAACTTCCTGGAAAAGAAAGCACATGGTTTCATCACTGAGCAATCAGAACCTCCCTGTGACAAAATCGCCCCTGCTCCAATCTCAGAAGCATCAACCTCGACCTGGAACGGAAGAGAAACATCTGGCTGACACAACACAGGGGCAGAACAAAAACGACGCTTCAACTCCTGAAAAGCTTCCACAGCAGCAGAAGACCAAATAACCAAATCAGCACCCTTCTTGGTCAAATCGGTCAATGGTTTGGCAATGCTAGAAAAATTACAGATGAAGCGACGATAAAAATTAGCAAAGCCCAGGAACTTTTGCAGACTTTTCAGAGATGTCGGCTGAATCCAATCCTGGATGGCTTGGACCTTAACTGGATCCATCTCGATAGTAGAAGGGGTAAAGATGAACCCCAAAAATGAAACTTTCTCCACACCGAAGAGACACTTTGATCCCTTCACAAACAAAGAGTTAGCACGCAGGACCTGAAAAACCATTCTGACCAGCTTCACATGAGACTCCCAATCATCTGAGAAGATCAAAATGTAATCCAAGTAAACAATCAGGAATTTATCCAGATACTCACGGAAGATGTCATGCATAAAAGACTGAAACACAGATGGAGCATTGGCAAGTCCGAACGGCATCACTAGATACTTAAAATGACCCTCGGGCGTATTGAATGCCGTTTTCCATTCATCTCCTTGCCTGATTCTCACCAGATTATACGCACCACGAAGATCTATCTTAGTGAACCAACTAGCCCCCTTAAACCGAGCAAACAAGTCAGATAACAATGGCAAGGGATACTGAAATTTAACAGTGATCTTATTAAGAAGGCGGTAATCAATACACGGTCTCAGCGAACCATCCTTCTTGGCTACAAAGAAGAACCCTGCTCCCAGTGGTGATGACGATGGGCGAATATGTCCCTTCTCCAGGGACTCCTTCACATAACTGCGCATAGCGGCGTGTTCGGGCACGGATAAATTAAATAATCGACCTTTAGGGAATTTACTACCAGGAATCAAATTGATAGCACAATCACAATCCCTATGCGGAGGTAGAGCATCGGACTTGGGCTCTTCAAATACATCCTGATAATCAGACAAGAACTCTGGGACCTCAGAAGGGGTGGATGACGAAATCAACAAAAATGGAACATCACCATGTACCCCCTGACAACCCCAGCTGGATACCGACATGGAATTCCAATCCAATACTGGATTATGGGTTTGTAGCCATGGCAACCCCAACATGACCACATCATGCAGATTATGCAACACCAGAAAGCGAATAACTTCCTGATGTGCAGGAGCCATGCACATGGTCAGCTGGGCCCAGTATTGAGGTTTATTCTTGGCCAAAGGTGTAGCATCAATTCCTCTCAATGGAATAGGACACCGCAAAGGCTCCAAGAAAAACCCACAACGTTTAGCATAATCCAAATCCATCAGATTCAGGGCAGCGCCCGAATCCACAAACGCCATGACAGAAAACGACGACAAAGAGCATATCAAGGTAATGGACAGAAGGAATTTGGACTGTACAGTACCAATGACGGCAGACCTAGCGGACCGCTTAGTGCGCTTAGGACAATCAGAAATAGCATGAGTGGAATCACCACAGTAGAAACACAGACCATTCAGACGTCTGTATTCCTGCCGTTCAACTCTAGTCATAGTCCTATCGCACTGCATAGGCTCAGGTTTAACCTCAGGCAGTACCGCCAAATGGTGCACAGATTTACGCTCGCGCAAGCGTCGACCGATCTGAATGGCCAAAGACAAAGACTCATTCAAACCAGCAGGCATAGGAAATCCCACCATGACATCCTTAAGAGCCTCAGAGAGACCCTTTCTGAACAAAGCTGCCAGCGCAGATTCATTCCACTGAGTGAGTACTGACCATTTCCTAAATTTCTGACAATATACTTCTATATCATCCTGACCCTGGCACAAAGCCAGCAAATTTTTCTCAGCCTGATCCACTGAATTAGGCTCATCGTACAGCAATCCGAGCGCCAGGAAAAACGCATCGACACTACTCAATGCAGGGTCTCCTGGCGCAAGAGAAAATGCCCAGTCTTGAGGGTCACCGCGCAAAAAAGAAATAATAATCAAAACCTGTTGAATAGGATTACCAGAAGAATGAGGTTTCAAGGCCAGAAATAGCTTACAATTATTTTTGAAACTTAGAAACTTAGTTCTATCTCCAAAAAACAAATCAGGAATAGGAATTCTTGGTTCTAACATAGATTTCTGATCAATAGTATCTTGAATTTTTTGTACATTTATAACGAGATTATCCATTGAAGAGCACAGACCCTGAATATCCATGTCCACACCTGTGTCCAGAATCACCCAAATGTCTAGGGGAAAAAAAAAAAAGTGAACACAGAGCAGAAAAAAAAAAAATGATGTCAGAACTTTTTCTTTCCCTCTATTGAGAATCATTAGTTTGGCTCCTTGTACTGTTATGTTTGCTAATGACAGGTGTTATTAAGGCAATCCAGAAACACAGTGTGCTTAGCGATCAGAGCGCACACAGTGATCTGACAAATACCCAAAAATACAAGAACGAGCTCTGAGACGTGGAAACTCTGTAGACTGCACACCTGATCCTATCCTAAACACAACTAAAAGCGGCTGTGGATTGCGCCTAACAACTACCTAGGCAACTCGGCACAGCCTAAGAAACTAGCTAGCCTGAAGATAGAAAAATAGGCCTGACTTGCCCCAGAGAAAATCCCCAAAGGAAAAGGCAGCCCCCCACATATAATGACTGTGAGTAAGATGAAAAGACAAAACGTAGGGATGAAATAGATTCAGCAAAGTGGGGCCCGATATTCTAGGACAGAGCGAGGACAGTAAAGCGAACTTTGCAGTCTACAAAAAACCCTAAAGCAAAACCACGCAAAGGGGGCAAAAAAAACCCACCGTGCCGAACTAACGGCACGGCGGTACACCCTTTGCGTCTCAGAGCTTCCAGCAAAACAAAAGACAAGCTGGACAGAAAAAAAGCAACAAAAAAGCAAAAAGCACTTAGCTATACAGAGCAGCAGGTCACAGGAACAATCAGGAGAAGCTCAGATCCAACACTGAAACATTGACAAGGAGCAAGGATAGCAGCATCAGGCGGAGTTAAGTAATGAAGCAGTTAACGAGCTCACCAGAACACCTGAGGGAGGAAGCTCAGAAGCTGCAGTACCACTTGTGACCACAGGAGTGAATTCAGCCACAGAATTCACAACACTGAATAGACCGAGGATAGGAAAGATAGCTTTGCGGTCAACACAAAAACCTACAAACAACCACGCAGAGGGGCAAAAAGACCCTCCGCACCGACTAACGGTACGGAGGTGCTCCCTCTGCGTCTCAGAGCTTCCAGCAAGCAAGAAAAACCAATATAGCAAGCTGGACAGAAAATATAGCAAACAAAAATAACATAAGCAGAACTTAGCTATGCAGGATAGACAGGCCACAGGAAAGATCCAGGACCAATACTAGAACATTGACTGGTAGGCTTATTTTTCTATCTTCAGGGCTAGTTAGTTTCTCAGGCTGTGCCGAGATGCATAGGGAGCGTTAGGCGCAATCCACGGCTACCTCTAGTGTGGTGTGATAGGATTAGGGATTGCGGTCAGCAGAGTTTCCACGTCTCAGAGCTCGTCATATGTTTTTGGTAAATGTCAGGTCACTTTGTGTGCTCTGAACTTCAAGGTCCATTGTGGTTCTGAATTACCTGTTCATAACACACGCCCCTCCCCCACCACCACTGCCTGCTGACAATGACTTGAGTATAAGCCGAGAGGGTCACTTTCAGCCCAAAAAAGTGGGCTGAAAATCTCGGCTTATACTCGATTATATACGGTAATTTATTTCAGTTATTCAATACAAAAAGTTAAACTCATATATTATATAGAGACATTACAAACAGAATGATCTATTTCAAGTGTTTATTTCTGTTAGTCACAGCGCACAGCGCGCGTTGTGCACTAGGACAGTAATCCTATTAAGGTACCTGTATGCTCCTAATTTTTTAATCACGGTTTTTACTCATAGTGGTGTTCTTATATTGGCCCTGGTATATAATATATTGGACCAGTGCAATATATTATTATTTATCACAGCACTTGAGCACTTTAATCGTTTATATATACATTTATATGTGTTTCATACTAAATATTTTTTACACAAAAAAACATTTTCTTTTTTCTTCGGCATCAGGTTTTACCTATTGAGGGTTACTATTTTATATGTATTTATACATATTTATGTAATATCTATAACAGTATATGTCCTGTAGTGCACATCCTTTTTAATATTTTATATCTTTGTATTATCACGTGTTATCATAATAAATAAATATATTGAATATTTGCACATCCTAGCCTGTTGGTACTCCTTTTCTGTGATCCTTGCTTTAGGTTTGGTGTTTTCCACTCTTTATACATGTGGTGTGAGACTGTAGCGCTGGGACTGTACACTAAGGCAAGCAGTTAGCGTCAGTGGGGGCAATTAGCCGTTGGCTTGCTTGCAAGCACAACCGTAGTTAGGGCTATAGTTTTTGTGTACAGCGCGACTCTGTGAAACAGAGATCGCTTTCAGTTCACATGGGGTGAAGCTTAACCCATGTGTGAACTCAGAGTTTTTCCGCCATTACTTTGCAGCAGATATCTCTGCACGGTGGACCCCAGGCTGCGAACCCACCTTGTTGCTTCCTACCTATTCTTGGTGCGTTCCGCTAGCCCTAACAGTATACTAGCACCAGGGTCTGGCTACGTAATGGAGGATGAACAATGATTGCAGGGGTACATCGAGCTGCTGGAGAACAGGTTGGCGGCTCTCGAGCGTGCAGCCTCAGCAGTGGATGTTACCGCAATAGCTGTTCAGGCTGCTAGCGTGGCTGCAGCAACTTTAAACACTGCCACCCCTGTTCCAACCTTATCCCACCTCCCGCTACCAGAGAAATACTCTGGTGACAGTAAATCAGGTAGGGGTTTCATGAGCCAGTGCAGCAATCTGTTATGTTTGCTAATGACAGGTGTTATGAAGGCAATCCAGAAACACAGTGTGCTTAGCGATCAGAGCGCACACAGTGATCTGACAAATACCCAAAAATACAAGAACGAGCTCTGAGACGTGGAAACTCTGTAGACTGCACACCTGATCCTATCCTAAACACAACTAAAAGCGGCTGTTGATTGCGCCTAACAACTACCTAGGCAACTCGGCACAGCCTAAGAAACTAGCTAGCCTGAAGATAGAAAAATAGGCCTGACTTGCCCCAGAGAAATTCCCCAAAGGAAAAGGCAGTCCCCCACATATAATGACTGTGAGTAAGATGAAAAGACAAAACGTAGGGATGAAATAGATTCAGCAAAGTGGGGCCCGATATTCTAGGACAGAGCGAGGACAGTAAAGCGAACTTTGCAGTCTACAAAAAACCCTAAAGCAAAACCACGCAAAGGGGGCGAAAAAAACCCACCGTGCCGAACTAACGGCACGGCGGTACACCCTTTGCGTCTCAGAGCTTCCAGCAAAACAAAAGACAAGCTGGACAGAAAAAAAGCAACAAAAAAAAACAAAAAGCACTTAGCTATACAGAGCAGCAGGTCACAGGAACAATCAGGAGAAGCTCAGATCCAATACTGAAACATTGACAAGGAGCAAGGATAGCAGCATCAGGCGGAGTTAAGTAATGAAGCAGTTAACGAGCTCACCAGAACACCTGAGGGAGGAAACTCAGAAGCTGCAGTACCACTTGTGACCACAGGAGTGAATTCAGCCACAGAATTCACAACAGCAATCACCTCGAGTTCCTCCCATAGAGTGGGCAAAGGTGTGATTCATTATTTGTCTTCTGTCGGACATGGCATTGGAGTGGGCTATGCCGCTGTGGGAGCGCAACGATCATGTGGTGCAGAGTGCTTCTCGGTTTTTGAGCACTCTGAAACAGGTCTTTTTAGGACCTCAAGTCACCCATGATAAGGCGCTCCAACTGCTGGCATTGACTGCTGGCATTTTGCCGTCCACTTCCAGACTTTGGCATCTGAGCTGGAGTGGCTGGATAAAGCCCTCAAACCGGTATTTTGGAGGGGGCTGGCTGACCATGTGAAGGACGCGGCTGTATCAACTCGCATCGACCTTCATTTTGACGAGCGAAGGTTGGAGCAAGCCCAGTGTAGGCAGAGGTTTCAGCTGGCTCCCACCTTCGCCAAACCTCAGGAATCTCCGGTCCAGGTGTCCGGGTCACATGAGGCCATGGAGGTGTCATGAGCGGGGTCTAAGTCCTGGACCGCTCGTGCACTTAAGGTCTGTCATGATTGCCGGCAGTCAGGACACCTTGCCTCCAGGTATCCTCATTGGTCGGGAAAACCTCAGCGTCTAGTGGTAGTTGGAGGAGGTACACTAGACACCGCAACCTTTTCCTTCAAGGGGACAATTACCATAGGTCCATCCATTCTTATGGTAGAGCTTTACGTGGACTCCAGGGCAGAGGGCAATTTTTATGTCATCTGCTTTCGCCCAACAACACGCAATACCCCTAGTGATGCTCGCCAAACCAGTGACCGTTCGAGTGGTAAATGGGTCAACACTACCCTCACAGATTATTCATCAAGCTATTCCATTTACCCTCTCCATGTCTCCATCTCATCGGGAGATTATTTTCCTATTAGTCATTCCTGAGGGAATTGATGAGGTCCTGATGGGGATACCATGGCTACGCTACCACTCTCCTCATATAGAGTGGTCCTCTGGGAGAATTCTAGGGTGGAGTAAATCCTGCGAGGGTAGATGTCAGAGGGAGTGCGTTCAGGTTGCTTCAACTGAGGTACCCGCAGATCTCTCCTCTCTCCCAAGCACTATTGGCTCAATGCGGACATGTTCTCCAAAACCGCCCCCATGACTGTGCTATTGACCTCTTACCTGGTACTGAACCTCCCCGGGGTTGAGTTTCTGTTATCTCTTCCGGAAATGGAGGCAATGTCCCAGTACATCCGAGAGAATCTCGCAAGAGGATTCATTAGGAAGCCAGTGTCACCTGCAGGGGCTGGGTTCTTCTTCGTGCAGAAGAGTGGAGAACTACGTCCATGCATAGACTACAGGGGTCTTAACGCCATCACCGTTAAGAATAAGTACCCATTACCCCTGATATCTGAGCTCTTTTATAGGCTATGGGGAACAAGAGTATTTACTAAATTAGATCTGCAGGGTGCTTACAACCTGATTCACATCCGTGAGGGGGACGAATGGAAGAAGGCTTTTAACACCAGGGATGGACACTATGAATATCTGGTGATGCCCCTCGGGCTCTGTAATGCCCCAGCTGTTTTCCAAGACTTTGTGAA
This sequence comes from Ranitomeya imitator, assembly GCF_032444005.1. Classification (NCBI taxonomy): domain Eukaryota; kingdom Metazoa; phylum Chordata; class Amphibia; order Anura; family Dendrobatidae; genus Ranitomeya; species Ranitomeya imitator. Next base: position 556,629,179 of record NC_091285.1, read on the forward strand.
TGACATCTTCCAGGACATGCTCACCACTTTGGTCGTAGTCTATCTGGATGATATTCTCATCTACTCTCCAGATATTGACTCCCACCAGAGAGATGTTTGCAAAGTCTTTGACCTCTTACGGGCAAACTCCCTCTATGCCAAGTTAGAGAAGTGTGTGTTTGAGCAGGAGTCCTTGCCTTTCCTTGGCTATGTCATCTCTGCCCAGGGATTGGCTATGGATCCCGCCAAGCTACAGGCTGTGATGGACTGGCAAGAACCCCACTCTCTTAAAGCGGTGCAGCACTTTATGGGGTTCATTAATTACTATCGCCAGTTCAGTCCCCACTTTTCAACTTTGGTAGCTCCCTTGGTTGCCCTCATCAAGAAAGGAGCAAATCCCAAATTGTGGTCGGAGGAGGTCTCCAAGGCATTTCTCTGTATTAAGTCACACTTCACTAGCACTCCCATTCTACATCGCCCCGATGTAGATATGCCGTTTATAATGGAGGTGGATGCCTCACCTGCGGAGAGGAATTATTCCATTGGGGACAGGGAGTTGCTAGCTATGAAGTTGGCTTTCTTAGAGTGGAGACACCTGCTGGAGGGGGCTCGCTTTCCCTTTCAAGTTTTTACTGACCACAAAAATTTGGTCTACTTACAGACAGCCCAGCGGCTAAATTCTCGCGAGGCCAAATGGTCCCTGTTCTTCTCCCGCTTCCATTTCACCCTCCATTTTCTCTCCGGGGTGAAGAACATTCGTGCCGATGCTCTCTCCCGCTCTGTAGTGTCATCTGAGGAGGAGGAGGAGTATAAAGACTCACTTCCTCCCCACGCCCCCTTGAGGAAGCAAGTCTTTATACTTGCGAAAGGTGCGGTTACAGCTGGTTAGACGCAGTACAGATCGTGCTCTTGTGTATAGATTATCCCTGTCAGGCGCTAGTTAACTCCAACATTCACAAGCATTCAACATCCCTAGGAATGGTAATGATTAAGGAACAATCACCAGAACAGGAATACAACCACACTGGACGATGAAGAAAAGGTGTATACTCCAGCTTCTAAAATCTTAAAATGCAATATTGGTGCATATAAATATAACGTGATTAAAATCCTTGCTCAAAGGAGGATGCAGTCATGAGGATCATGACTTCATCTTCCATTGCTGCACGTCTTGGTCGGGACGATATCTCTGTACTCATTTGGTCTGTCGGTGAGCTGGCTGTGGATTTTTTAGCCTTATTTTTCTATATATTAATACAACCGCACACACACGATAACAGGTTTATACTAGCGCATGGCCGTGCAGCCATGCGCACCTTTTATAGCTGTAGTTCTCCAGGACCTTCCTAGTGGACCAATAGGAGCTGCTACAGGACATGAGCATGTGACCCCCGACCTCCAATGAGAGGGCATCCCTTGGGCATGCTCAGAAAGAGAAAAGCAGGACTTAGTCCCTGGAGTGCCTGCTCGCGGTTGAACAGTATTGGTTATAATGGCTGAACCTTGAAGGCCAGCAGTAACCAAATGCATAGTATCTGTCTGAGCCAGGCGCTGGGACCAACGTCTCTGCTGAGCAGGCTCCACTGCAGCTGGAGGAGAATGAGAGACCACAGCGGAGGTGGTTCGAGATTTCCCCTGTTCAGTGGAGGGAACTCGACACCTAACAGTCATTATCTCAGTAAATTAGAATACTTTATAACACCAGCTTGAAAAATGATTTTAAAATCCAAAATGTTGGCGTACTGAAATGTATGTTTAGTGAATGCACTCAATACTTGGTAGGGTCTCCTTTTCCATCATTTACTGCATCAATGCGGTGTGGCATGGAGGTGATCAGCCTATAGCACTGCTGAGGTGTTATGGAAGCCCAGGTTGCTTTAATAGCAGCTTTCAGCTGGTCTGCATTGTTGGGTCTGGTGTATCTCATCTTCCTCTTGACAATACCCCTAGATTGTCTATGGGGTTAAGGTCAGGTGAGTTTGCTGTCCAATCAAGCACAGTGATACTGTTAATTTTTAAACCAGATATTGGTACTTTTGGCAGTGTGGACAGGTGCCAACTCTTACTGGAGAATGAAGTTCCCATCTCCAAAACGCTTGTTGGGAAGCATGAAGTGCTCTAAAATTTCCTGGTAGACAGCTGCACTTACTTTGGTCTTGATAAAACACAGTGGACCTACACAAGCAGATGACATGTCTCCGCAAACAGTCACTGATTGTGAAAACTTCACACTAGACTTCAAGCAGCTTGGATTGTGTGCCCATCAACTCTTCCTCTAGACTTTGGAACTTTGATTTCCAAATGAAAAGCAAAATTTTCTTAATCTGAAAACAACACCTTGGACCACTGAGCAACAGTCCATTCTTTTTCCTCCTTGGCCCAGGTAAGATGCTTCTGGCGTTGTCTATTGGTCATGAGTGGCTTGACACAAGGAATACAACACTTGAAGCCCATGTCCTGGATATGTCTGAGTGTGGGTACTCTCGAAGCAATGAAGCAATGACTCCAGCAGCAATCCACTCTTTGTGAATCTACCCCAAATGTTTGAATGGCCTTTTCTTAAGAATCTTTTTAAGGCTTCAGTTATCCCGGTTGCTTTTGCACCTTTTTCTACCACACTTTATCCTTCCACTCAGCTTTCCATTAATATGTTTGGATACAGCTCTCTGTGAACAGGCAGCTTCTTTAGCAATGACCTTTTGTGTCTTACCCTCCTTGTGGAGTGTGTCAATGATTGCCTTCTGGCCATCTGTCAAGTCAGCAGTCTTCCCCATGATTGTCTAACCTACTGAAACAGACTAAGGGACCTTTTTAAACGCTTACCAATCCTTTGCAGATGTTTTTTGTTAATTATTCTAATTTACTGAGATATTGACATTGGGATTTTCACTACTGTTTAGTAGAAACAAAACTTGTCGTGTTTGTAAGAGACAGAATGCTGAGTTGCATCTAAAGAACACCATACCAACTGTGAAGCATAGGGGTGGCAACATCATGGTTTGGGGCTGTTTCTCTGCAAAGGGACCAGGATGACTGATCCCTGTACATGAAGGAATGAATGGGGCTATGTATCGTGAGATTTTGAGTGCAAAACTCCTTCCATCAGCAAGGGCATTGAAGATGAAACGTGGATTGGTCTTTCAGCGTGATAATGATCCCAAGCACACCGCCAGGGTAACAAAGGAGTGGCTTCATAAGAAGCATATGAAGATCCTGGAGTGGCCTAACCAGTCTCCAGGTCTCAACCCCATGGAAAACCTTTTGAGGGAGTTGAAAGTCCATGTTGCCCAGCAACAGACCCAAAACATCACTGACCTAGAGGAGGTCTGCATGGAGGAATGGGCCAACTTACCACCAACAGTGTGTACCGACCTTGTATAGACTTACAGAAAACATATGACCACTGTGTTAGCACCATGCCGGATCCCTGTTCTGACAGCCAGGATCTTCAATGTGTCACTTCACTCACCCATGCTGTGGTCAGTGCTTCCCTTCCCCATGCTCTGCATGCTTCCAGTCAGATGTCCAACCATGTCCTTAGAGCTTGTACGCATGCACTACCTTCCTCTTAAAGGGTCAGCACGTGCACTTGCTATTTCCTCCCCAGCCAATGGCTGTGGGGCATTATGTATATACTGCTTCTTCCCCACTGGAGTGGTGCCTGAGCAACCATCCTGTTCTGCAGTCTAAGTTGTGTAAGGTTTCGTACATGTCCACTCTGGTGCAGACCCTGCCCGCTGATGCAGATCCTGCCTGCTGCACTCTGATGCAGATCCTGTCTGCCGCACTCTGACATGCACTCTGCCTTCTGCACTCTGATTCAGACTCTGCCTACTGCACCATCCAGTCTGTCCTTCTGAGTCCAGCTGCCAAGCTTCCATTGATCTGTCCTGGAGTGGCACCTGGCGTTCATTGGGAGCGAAGTCTAAGCTCACCATTAGAGGCTGTAGTGAACAGTCCGGTGCTCGCTTAGTCATGCTCCTCCTGGCTCTCCATGGTCTGAGACACAGTGGTTCCACAAACCATGTCCATGACAGTTTGCACAGGCCATGGACACCGCTGGATCCTGGATCCCGCCTGAACAGACCATGTACCAAGAGCTTTACATGCAGGAGAGGTTGTCAATGCAGTTGCAGTCCCTGACTACCAAGTTGGAGGCCTTAAGCATCTCTACAGAGTCTCCTTATGTTCAAGCAGTCGTGTCTTCTCCAGAAACTTCTCAGTCTGTTTGCTTAGTTCGAGCTTCAGGTCCCTGACTCGCAGCTCCACCCTCCTTTGACGGCAATCCGAACCTGTGCTGAGGGTTTATAAATCAGTGCCAGCTACATTTTGAACTTCTTCTCCATCACTTTCCATGGGACCAAACAAAGGTAGCATTCCTTATGTCGCACCTTGGAAGTGAGGCCATGGCTTGGTTGAACCCATTATGGGAAAGAGCGGATTCTATCATGTCCAATTTGCCAGTATTCTTGAAGGCTTTCCTCAAACTATTCATTGAACCCAGACGAATGACCTCCTCAGCGTCCACTCTTCTACGTTTACATCAGTCCAACTCTTCTGTGGGACAATATGCGTTACACTTCAGTATTCTGGCGTCCAAACTCGGATGGAATAATGAAGCCTTGGAGGTGACATTCTGGGAGGGGCTTTCCGGAAACATTAAGGATGAGCTAGCTGGTCGAGACCTACCAACTATCTTTGACGACCTGGTCTCTATCTCCATCTGTATAGACCTTTGATTCCAAGAGCGTGCTCATGAGGTTGCACGTGAAAGAGAATCACGGCGCCAGGCTCCGTTCTTTTAAAGGACACTTGTTCCTACACCCTCCCTTGTTGTGGCCTCACCAGAACTCACGCAGGTCAACTGCTTTGCCCTCGAAAGTTAGCAACAGAGTGATCTCTGTGCTAAAGGCCAGTGCCTTTATTTTTGAGACGTAGGCCACTTCATTCATGCCTGTCCGGTGAAGCCGGGAAACTCCAGCGCCTAGGGTTGGTAGGAGAGGCCTCCCTAGATGGAAAAGACACCTTTCTACCCCTGACTCTTATCTTACTGTGGTTGTGACAACCGGTGAATCCCAGTTTATTGAGACTGTGTATTTGGATTCCGGGGCAGCAGGGAATATTATACCCCCAGCTGTAGTGGATCGTGTCTGAATCAAAGTTTGTCCGCTACAAGACCCCCTGGCTATCACATCTGTCGATGGTAGAATTCTTCGAGAGACAGTTTCTCTGGCCACTAAGCCTCTTGAGGTCCATATTGGGATGCTTTATCTTCTCAGTAGAAGATAATCTTCTATCTTCTTTTCCACATGTCTCACGCCTTTCTCTTAGGTCTACCATGGCTATGACAACACAAACCTGTGTTGGACTGGGCAACTAGAGTGGTGCTCCACTGGGGAAATTCCTGTCATGAGAAGTGTTTGGCTACAATACCTCCGGCTAAGGTCCTGTCTTCTCCAGCATTGCTGCCTGGTTTGCCGTCTGCGTAGTGGTCCTTTGCCAATGTATTTGACAAAAAGGAAGCAGAGACTTTGCCACCTTACAGACCATATGACTGCACTATTGACTTAATTCCCAGATCTATGCCCCCTAGAGGTTGAATGTACCCTCTGTCACCAGCTGAGACTTAGGCTGTGTCGGAATACATTCTGGAAAATTTGGCCAGGGAGTTAATTCAGAAGTCCTCCTCTCCTGCTGGGGCCGGGTGGAGTGGGCGAGATCAAAGGTGTGGTTAATTAAGATTTATTAACCCCTTTACCCCCAAGGGTGGTTTGCACGTCAATGACCAGGCCAATTTTTACAATTCTGACCACTGTCCCTTTATGAGGTTATAACTCCGAAACGCTTCAACGGATCCTGGTGATTCTGACATTGTTTTCTCGTGACATATTGTACTTCATGATAGTGGTAAAATTTCTTTGATAGTACCTGCGTTTATTTGTGAAAAAAACGGAAATTTGGCGAAAATTTTGAAAATTTCGCAATTTTCAAACTTTGAATTTTTATGCAATTAAATCACAGAGATATGTCACACAAAATACTTAATAAGTAACATTTCCCACATGTCTCCTTTACATCAGCATAATTTTGGAACCAATTTTTTTTTTTTAGGGAGTTATAAGGGTTAAAAGTTGACCAGCAATTTCTCATTTTTACAACACCATTTTTTTTTAGGGACCACGTCTCATTTGAAGTCATTTTGAGGGGTCTATATGATAGAAAATGCCCAAGTGTGACACCATTCTAAAAACTGCACCCCTCAAGGTGCTCAAAACCACATTCAAGAAGTTTATTAACCCTTCAGGTGTTTAATAGGAATTTTTGGAATGTTTAAATAAAAATAAACATTTAACTTTTTTACACAAAAAATTTACTTGAGCTCCAATTTGTTTTATTTTACCAAGGGTAACAGGAGAAAATGGACCCCAAAAGTTGTTGTCCAATTTGTCCTGAGTATGCTGATACCCCATATGTGGCAGTAAACCACTGTTTGGGCGCATGGGAGAGCTCGGAAGGGAAGGAGCGCCGTTTGACTTTTCAATGCAAAATTGACAGGAATTGAGATGGGACGCCATGTTGCGTTTGGAGAGCCACTGATGTGCCTAAACATTGAAACCCCCCACAAGTGACACCATTTTGGAAAGTAGATCCCCTAAGGAACTTATCTGGATGTGTGGTGAGCACTTTGACCCACCAAGTGCTTCACAGAAGTTTATAATGCAGAACCGTAAAAATAAAAAATCATATTTTTTCACAAAAATTATATTTTTGCCCCCAATTTTTTATTTTTCCAAGGGTAAGAGAAGAAATTGGACCTCAAAAGTTGTTGTCCAATTTGTCCTGAGTACGCTGATACCCCATATGTGGCAGTAAACCACTGTTTGGGCGCATGGGAGAGCTCGGAAGGGAAGGAGCGCCGTTTGACTTTTCAATGCAAAATTGACAGACATTGAGATGGGACGCCATGTTGCGTTTGGAGAGCCACTGATGTGCCTAAACATTGAAACCCCCCACAAGTGACACCATTTTGGAAAGTAGACCCCCTAAGGAACTTATCTAGAGGTGTGGTGAGCACTTTGACCCACCAAGTGCTTCACAGAAGTTTATAATGCAGAACCGTAAAAATAAAAAATCATATTATTTCACAAAAATTATATTTTTGCCCCCAATTTTTTATTTTTCCAAGGGTAACAGGAGAAATTGGACCCCAAAAGTTGTTGTCCAATTTGTCCTGAGTACGCTGATACCCCATATGTGGGGGGGAACCACCGTTTGGGCGCATGGGAGGGCTCGGAAGGGAAGGAGCGCCATTTGGAATGCAGACTTAGATGGAATGGTCTGCAGGCGTCACATTGCGTTTGCAGAGCCCCTAATGTACCTAAACAGTAGAAACCCCCCACAAATGACACCATTTTGGAAAGTAGACCCCCTAAGGAACTCATCTTGATGTGTTGTGAGAGCTTTGAACCCCCAAGTATTTCACTACAGTTTATAACGCAGAGCCGTGCAAATAAAAAATATTTTTTTTTCCACAAAAATTATATTTTAGCCCCAAGTTTTGTATTTTTCCAAGGTTAGCAGGAGAAATTGGACCCTAAATGTTGTTGTCCAATTTGTCCTGAGTACGCTGATACCCGATATGTGGGGGGGAACCACCGTTTGGGCGCATGGGAGGGCTCAGAAGGGAAGGAGCATCATTTGGAATGCAGACTTAGATGGATTGGTCTGCAGGCGTCACATTGCGTTTGCAGAGCCCCTAATGTACCTAAACAGTAGAAACCCCCTACAAATGACCCCATATTGGAAACTAGACCCCTCAATGAACTTATCTAGAGGTGTTGTGAGAACTTTGAACCCCCAAGTGTTTCACTACAGTTTATAACGCAGAGCCGTGAAAATAAAAAATCTTTTTGTTTTCCCACAAAAATTATTTTTTAGCCCCCAGTTTTGTATTTTCCCAAGGGTAACAGGAGAAATTGGTCCACAAAAGTTGTTTTACAATTTGTCCTGAGTACGCTGATACCCCATATGTGAGGGTAAACCCCTGTTTGGGCACACAGGAGAGCTCGGAAGGGAAGGAGCACTGTTTTACTTTTTCAACGCAGAATTGGCTGGAATTGAGATCGGACGCCATGTCGTGTTTGGAGAGCCCCTGATGTGCCGAAACAGTGGAAACCCCCCAATTATAACTGAAACCCTAATCTAAACACACCCCTAACCCTAATTCCAACGGTAACCCTAACCACACCTCTAACCCTGACACACCCCTAACCCTAATCCCAACCCTATTCCCAACTGTAAATGTAATCTAAACCCTAACCCTAACTTTAGCCCCAACCCTAACTGTAGCCCCAACCCTAACCCTAACCCTAGCCCTAACCCTAGCCCTAACTCTAGCCCTAACCCTAGCCCTAACCCTAGCCCTAACCCTAACCCTAGCCCTAACCCTAACCCTAACCCTAGCCCTAACCCTAAACCTAGCCCTAACCCTAGCCCTAGCCCTAACCCTAGCCCTAACCCTAGCCCTAGCCCTAACCCTAGCCCTAACCCTAGCCCTAGCCCTAACCCTAGCCCTAGCCCTAACCCTAACCCTAGCCCTAACCCTAGCCCTAGCCCTAACCCTAGCCCTAACCCTAGCCCTAATGGGAAAATGGAAATAAATACATTTTTTTTTATTTTTCCCTAACTAAGGGGGTGATGAAGGGGGGTTTGATTTACTTTTATAGCGAGTTTTTTAGTGGATTTTTATGATTGGCAGCCGTCACACACTGAAAGACCCTTTTTATTGCAAAAATATTTTTTGCAATACCACATTTTGAGAGCTATAATTTTTCCATATTTTGGTTCACAGAGTCATGTGAGGTCTTGTTTTTTGCGGGACGAGTTGACGTTTTTATTGAAACCATTTTCGGGCACGTGACATTTTTTGATCGCTTTTTATTCCGATTTTTGTGAGGAAGAATGACCAAAAACCAGCTATTCATGAATTTCTATTGGGGGAGGCGTTTATACCGTTCCACGTTTGGTAAAATTGATAAATCAGTTTTATTCTTCGGGTCAGTACGATTACAGCGATACCTCATTTATATCATTTTTTTATGGTTTGGCGCTTTTATACGATAAAAACTATTTTACAGAAAAAATAATTATTTTTGCATCGCTTTATTCTCAGGACTATAACTTTTTTATTTTTTTGCTGATGATGCTGTATGGCAGCTCTTTTTTTGCGGGACAATATGACGCTTTCAGCGATACCATGGTTATTTATATCTGTCCTTTTGATCGCGTGTTATTCCACTTTTTGTTCGGCGGTATGATAATAAAGCGTTGTTTTTTGCCTCGTTTTTTTTTTTTTTTTCTTACGGTGTTTACTGAAGGGGTTAACTAGTGGGACAGTTTTATAGGTCGGGTCATTACGGACGCGGCGATACTAAATATGTGTACTTTTATTGGGTTTTTTTTATTTAGATGAAGAAATGTATTTATGGGAATAATATTTTTTTTTTTTTTCATTATTTTGGAATATTTTTTTTTATTTTTTCTACACATTTGGAAAATTTTTTTTTAACTTTTTTACTTTGTCCCAGGGGGGGACATCACAGATCAGTGATCTGACAGTTTGCACAGCACTCTGTCAGATCACTGATCTGACATGCAGCGCTGCAGCCTTCACAGTGCTTGCTCTGAGCAGGCTCTGTGAAGCCACCTCCCTCCCTGCAGGACCCGGATCCGCAGCCATCTTGGATCCGGGGCTGGAGGAAGCAGGGAGGGAGGTGAGACCCTCGCAGCAACGCGATCACATCGCGTTGCTCCGGGGGTCTCAGGGAAGCCCGCAGGGAGCCCCCTCCCTGCGCGGTGCTTCCCTGCACCGCCGGCACATCGCGATCATCTTTGATCGCGGTGTGCCAGGGGTTAATGTGCCGGGGGCGGTCCGTGACCGCTCCTGGCACATAGTGCCGGATGTCAGCTGCGATAAGCAGCTGACACCCGGCGCGATCGGCCGCGCTCCCCCCGTGAGCGCGGCCGATCGGCTATGACGTACTATCCCGTCCAGGGTCAGATAAGCCCAGGGCACCTCGATGGGATAGTACGTCTAAGGTCACAGAGGGGTTAAAGGAGCCTGTGTCATTCTTTCAATTAAAGGATTTTATGATTTAGAGGTAAGCGATATTGTTGTTTTTTATTTTTTGGTTTATTACAGGAGAACAAGAGCTTCAGTGGAATTAGGTAAGATTGTAAGCATGGTTTAATTAAGATAATTAAAGGAGTCTATGTTTTTCTTTCAAATAAAGGACTTTTTTCTGGGTGCATATGTTTACATACAAGGTGACTATGGACTTAGCAATGGGGGCGTCGCCTCTCTATTGCTAATCTCAGGGCTTGATGTCACCTGACAATATAAAGGTGACATCAACCTCCCAACTATCACCCCTCTTGCCACTGCTAAAGGACAAGTGGGAAGAGCAAGGCTAAGTGCCAGAATTAGCACATCTTAGAGGTGTGTTCCTTTTCTAGGGCAGCTGAGAGCTAATCTTTTTAGCCTGGGGAGCAGTATCCATGGCTCTTTACTAGGCTATTAATATCAGCCCACAGCTGTCTGCATAACCTTTGCTGGTTAGTCATTAAAGGGGGACCCTACGTAATTTTTTTTCTGGGTCCCCCATTTTAATAACCAGGAAAGGCTAAGTATACAGTTGTGAGCTGATATTAATAGCCTGGGAAGCTCTAAGGATATTACCCCCTTCCATGGCTATAAACATCGGCTCCCAGCTGTCGTCTTTCCCTCTGCTGGTTATGAAAATTGTGCAAGAGCCCATGCCATGTTTTGCTGAAAAATAATCTTTTATTAAGTAAATACATGTACAGTAAGCTGCACACACACTGTACTAATTGTATATGTCCCTGACATCTAGATAACTATCTATTCTTTGTACATTTACTGTATGTAATCCATCTCTTCTTTCCTGTCTGCGCCTGCTGTCATTTTACAGTATTCGGCATATGAATTGCTGGCTTTTCTTCTGTCTATGTATCTACGTAATATACACCTCTGGCAAAAATTAAGAGACCACTGCAAAATTTTCAGTTTGTCTAATTTTTCTCTTTATAGGTATATTTTTCAGTAAAATGTAAATTGTTCTTTTTTTCTACTGACAACATTTCTCCGAAGTTCCAAGGAATAAATGTTGTATTTATTTTCTGAAAATGAGAAATGGTCAAAATAACAAAAAAATGCATTGCTTGCAGACCTCAAATAATGAAAAAAAAAACAAGTCCAAAATAATTTAGAAACAACAATACTAATGTTTTAACTCAGGAAGAGTTCAGAAATCATTATTTTGTGGAATGACCATGATTTTTAATCACAGCTTTCATGCGTCTTGGCATGCTTTCACCAGTCTTTCACACTGCTTTTGCCGCAAAAATGTAAGCAGTTCTTCTTTGATGGCTTTTGACTATGCATCTTCCTCTTGATTACATTACAGAGGTTTTCAATGGGATTCAGGTATGGATATTGTGCTGGGTATGACAGGGATTTGATGTGGTGGTGGTCCTTCATCCACACCTTAATTGACCTTGCTGTGTGGCATGGGGCATTATTCTGCTGGAAATAACAGTCCTCAGAGTTGCGGAACTTTGCCTGAGCAGAAGTAATTAACTATTTTTACAAGATAGCCTTGTATGCGGCTTGATTCATACATCCTTAGCAAAGATTAACCTGCCCAATTCCAGCCTTGCTGAAGCATCCCCAGATCATCACCGATCCTCCACCAAATTTCACAGATGGTGCAAGACACTGTGGCTTGTACGCCTCTCCAGGTCTACGTCTAACCATTAGACGACCAGGTATTGGGCAAATCTGAAATTTAGACTCATGAGAGAAGATTACCTTACTACAGTCCTCTATGTTCCAATCCTTATGGTCTTTGGCAAACTTCAGTCTGGCTCTTCTTTTCTTCTCATTGATGAAATGCTTTTTTCGAGTTGAGTCCTGCCTCCAGGAGCCTGTTACGAGCTGTTCTTGCCGTGCCGTGCATGTTTAAAAGTTATTTTTTCATTCCTATTACTTTTGGGATATTACTAGCACTTGTTTTGCCATCCAGCTTGTCCTATTGCAAGAGGATTGTGAACACTACAGAAGTGTTTTTTATACTTTCCTTTGTTAAATAAGATTTGGTTCAGGTGATCACTAGTGTTGAGCGATACCGTCCGATACTTGAAAGTATCGGTATCGGATAGTATCGGCCGATACCCAAAAAATATCGGATATCGCCGATACCGATATCCGATACCAATACAAGTCAATGGGACATCAAGTATCGGAAGGTATTCTCATGGTTCCCAGGGTCTGAAGGAGAGGAAACTCTCCTTCAGACCCTGGGAACCATAGGGATGTGTAAAATAAAGAATTAAAATAAAAAATATTGATATGCTCACCTCTCCGGCGGCCCCTGGACTTCACGCTGCTAACCGGGAGGCTTCTTTGTTTAAAAAGCGCGCCTTTCGGACCTGTGAATGACGTCCCGGCTTCTGATTGGTCGCGTGCCGCCCATGTGACCGGCACGCGACCAATCAGAGGCCGCGACGTCATTCGCAGGTCCTCAATTCCTAGCATTAGCAGTTTTGTGAATGAGAATGACGTCGCGGCTTCTGATTGGCCGCGTGCCGGTCACATGGGCGGCACGCGACCAATCAGAAGCCGGGACGTCATTCACAGGTCCGAAAGGCGCGCTTTTTAAACAAAGAAGCCTCCCGGTTAGCAGCGTGAAGTCCAGGGGCCGCTGGAGAGGTGAGCATATCAATATTTTTTATTTTAATTCTTTATTTTACACATCCCAATTAATTCGATACCGATACCCGATATCACAAAAATATCGGATCTCGGTATCGGAATTCCGATACCACAAGTATCGGCCGATACCCGATACTTGCGGTATCGGAATGCTCAACACTAGTGATCACCTAATCAGAAGCACATTATGTAAAATGAGGTGTACTCTGATTGGAATTCAACAGACGCTGGAATGGAATGGCTGTCAGACATACAGAGAAGCTTATTTTTGATAAAACTGTGCAGCGGTCTCTTAATTTTTTCCATAGCTGTATATACATATATACAGTATATGTGTGAGTCACTGACATCTATATATCTATGTATTCTATGTGTATATATCTATTCTATCTATTCTATTCTAACCTGTCACTCTGTGATTTTACTTTATGCGTCATCTGAATTGCTGGTTTTTCAAAGAACACCGGTGCGTAAAAATTGGACAACACTCGCATTGTCCGAGTGCTGTGGTTTTTTTTTGCACCTTTAGGCTTACATTGGCAAGTCTCGGACAATATACACATACAATCACAGCATGCTGAGATTTTACACGCACTTCGAATACACCTGAGAAAAAAAATGGGAATGTGAACTGCCCCAAAGATTTACACTGGTCCAAGTGCTATGCAATGTTTTTATTCGTATAGCAGTCGCCTTTATTCTACAGTAGTGTTACGGCCTTAATGGTATTATCAGTGAAGCTCCTGCTGTGGATGCTAGTGTTCCTGGGAAATTGCCCAGTCTGATCACCCCAATGTCATTCCTGAGTCCAGAAGAGCATCATCATTTTGCATTCAGTATGCAGTCATGACTGTGATGATTGCTAAATATTGTTCAGATGTTGAGTAACATATTAAATTTCGCCTAAAATTGAGCCATAAAAGTGCTGAAAATGGCCACAGAAACTTAATTCTTTATACTGTAAGTCTGCACATAACTGGTTTATTTATAAGCAGAAATGTTATTATTCCCAATAATTACTTATATATAGAATTTCAATGCATATAATGGTTTTTATAGCAAGCTGTTATTCCCTTGATTTACAAACATCTTACATTTCTTGACATTAGCTTGGTTATAACTTATTACCTTAATAATGCCCTAGTCTGTCATAACAAAGTTGGATTCCCATACTGACACCAAAATCAATTGTAATCCTATTATATATGTGGTCAGGATTCCTATTGTATAGGATGGAGCAGAGCTGGTCAGGAAATGAAAGGATTCTTGCTGTGCTGTGCTCTTAATGAAAAGTGATTTCCCAGCTGCTTTTCTCTTTATAACAAATATTCCTATTTAATATCAGAGTTGAACCCCGAGATTTATGATGTACAACATTTTTACTAACAGCACACAAGTACACCATGCTGGTAATGAGCTCTTTCTCCAAGCACTATTATGAATCTTCCAAGTAATGGCATTCACTTATGCTTGTCAGTTAAAGCCTTATCATGCAAGTCATTGTGCCGATCACAGCAGTTAATAGCATACAGTGTATGCACTTATTGCAGCACAATCCATTTGGACCTACAGTAATTTGCAGGTATTCAACACTCAAGGTAAAATGTGAATATTAACATTATAGTATTGCTTTGCAGCTATGCTTTCTGTGAAAGCTGCTATAATGATTATTAGGGTTAATATGTATTAGCCGTCCAGTGGTTAATAAGATTTACCAACAAGTCTGAGTAAAGAAAGCTATTTGCATTGAGAACACCATTATGGAATTTGTTAGAATTTCCGAGCATCTAATAGCTGTAAAGCTGTATAACTATAGAACCTGATTCATTAAGACTGGAATTTTATACTCCAGTCATAACGAAAGGAGCGCTGCATTAGGATGCACTCAGTTCATTAAGACATGTGACTCTCTTAATAAATTTAGGTCACGCCTCACGAGTGCCAATGCCATTCTGCTCTTATTACTGTAAGGATAGGAAGAAGCTGTAGCTATTGACAGATCCTGACTGCACACTCTGCAAAAAAAACCCACTGTGTGTACTCAGTAACTCACATCTGTGGGAGCACTGTGTCAAAAGCCTCTGCAACTCTGTACTCTGCAACCCATTTCTATTGAAGTATTATGCCAAAAGCCGCTGTGTGTTCTCTGCAACTCATATCTGTAGGAGTGCTGTGCCAAAAGCTTCTGTGTGTAACCCCCACCTTTGAGAGTACTGTGCCTTTAAGCCGCTGTGTGCACACTGTAATCCCCGCCTGTCGGAGTACTGTTTATTTAAGCCGCTGTGTGTACGTTGCACCCCCTGCCTGTGGGGGTACTGTTAAGGTACCGTCACACTAGACGATATCGCTAGCGATCCGTGACGTTGCAGCGTCCTCGCTAGCGATATCGTCCAGTGTGACAGGCAGCAGCGATCAGGCCCCTGCTGTGCTGTCGCTGGTCGGGGAAGAAAGTCCAGACCTTTCTTTGGTCGCTGGACTCCCCGTAGACATCGCTGAATCGGCGTGTGTGACACCGATTCAGCGATGTCTTCACTGGTAACCAGGGTAAACATCGGGTAACTAAGCGCAGGGCCGCGCTTAGTAACCCGATGTTTACCCTGGTTACCATCCTAAAAGTAAAAAAAACAAACACTACATACTTACCTACAGCCGTCTGTCCTCCAGCGCTGTGCTCTGCACTCCTCCTGTACTGGCTGTGAGCGTTGGTCAGCTGGAAAGCAGAGCGGTGACGTCACCGCTCTGCTTTCCGGCCGCTGTGCTCACACAGCCAGTACAGGAGGAGTGCAGAGCACAGCGCTGGAGGACAGACGGCTGTAGGTAAGTATGTACTGTTTGTTTTTTTTTACTTTTAGGATGGTAACCAGGGTAAACATCGGGTTACTAAGCGCGGCCCTGCGCTTAGTTACCCGATGTTTACCCTGGTTACCGGCATCGTTGGTCGCTGGAGAGCGGTCTGTGTGACAGCTCTCCAGCGACCAAACAGCGACGCTGCAGCGATCCGGATCGTTGTCGGTATCGCTGCAGCGTCGCTAAGTGTGACGGTACCTTTACTCTAAGCTGCTGTGTCTACTTTGCATCCTCTGCCTGCGGGAATACTGTTCCGTTATGCTGCTTTGTGTACTCTGCACCCCCCACTTGTGGGAGCACTGTTCTTTTAAGCCGCTGTGTGTACTCTGCACCCCCCCTCCTGTGGTAGTACTGTTTCTTTAAGCTAGTGTGTGTTTTCTAGTAGTGCTGCAAATAAATAATTGACATTAGTCATTTGTAGGCAAAAGAAATAACTTTTCAGGACTGCTGTGTGTTTTATATGTGTTAGAAATAAATAATTGGCATCTGCCATCTCGCTGCCATTTGTAGGCCAAATTAATAATTTTTCAGGACCACTGTGTGGTTTATATTAATGTTACAAATAAATAATTGGTATCATTGGTGCCATTTGAAGGTCAAATAAATGATTTTCATGACTACTGTGTGTTTTATAGTAGTCTGACAAATAAATTATTGGAATCAGCAGCCTTGTTCCTATTTCTAGGCCAAATAAATAATATTAAGGACCACTGTTTGTTTTCAAGCAGTGTGGAAAATAAATAAATGTACTCTTCTGCCATCTCTTTGAGAGACGTGCGCAGAAAAATCACCTCCAAAAATGAGGAGAGCATCAAATAGGGTACGAGGACATAGCTGTGGTAGTGCTGGTGTAGCTACTGATGGTGGTGGTTTTGTAGCTGCTGCAGGGAGAATGTAGTCATTCTGTACCTGCTATGTGCCCAAATACATCTTCCTCTAGTGCATGCAGGCGACAGGACGTTATGCGTC
The DNA here is from genome assembly GCF_032444005.1 of Ranitomeya imitator. Taxonomy (NCBI): domain Eukaryota; kingdom Metazoa; phylum Chordata; class Amphibia; order Anura; family Dendrobatidae; genus Ranitomeya; species Ranitomeya imitator. The sequence goes on from NC_091285.1 coordinate 556,645,767, forward strand.
TTTTCGTGGGCCCAAATACCCTGCACAAATGGTGAGGCCACATGATGTTGAAATGGAGTTAGATTGGGGCGTGGCCTAGGCAGCAATGGTGTAAGGTGTGCGGTGCCTAAGCTCCTGAGTGACATCGTCTGAAATCAACTCAAACAGTGGAAAAACAGCATCCTTTGGTAAAAATAATCGAGGATATGTTCCCAGTATCTCTCTAGGATAACAGAGAGCCTAAATTTGTGACTTAATTGTCTCTTCTGAGAGATATTCCTGTCAGCATTTTGAGGCCTGTCAATCTTTGTGACAGGAATCCTCAGCTGTTTTTTTCCTGCCGGTTTTCTCCCTGTTAAATTGACTGTGATTCCTCAACTTGTCCACCAAGTACTGTGACAACCCACCTGACAACAGAAGGACCCTCAAAATTAACGGGTCACAGAGTTTATTACCTTCACCCCGACACCGGCCCGGCTAATTAGAGAAGTACCAGCTCTCCGGGCGCCATCTTAGAAAATCATCATCTGACACAATAGGAGTATTTACCTGCCCATCTCTATACAGCACCAAGCCTCCCCGGTCTGAAAGGCGGAGGCAGAAAAGAACAATTAAGGATTCAGGGAGGATCCGGTGAAGTGACAGACAGCGCTTCTCGCCACCTCCAACACTCCCCTGGACTTTGCATCATAGGAGAAAACAGAAGACGCCGCCATTTTATTGGTGGCCAGCGGCGGACCAGGCGACACACACGGCCGACTCCTGTTAAAGCTGCGCTGGACAACCCAAGCTGGACCCGATCAGCTGCAAATCTAATCGGCGGTAAGTTCCAGCTCCTGGTTGGGAAAGTCCCTGCATCGGAAGACGACAACGCGGCAACACAAGCTGAGGACTTAGACAGCCGGCCGGACTGCTTCAGCGCCATTTCTGGAGGTGGTGAGTTCCAGCTTATGCTGGATGCTGCATCACAGGGGGTAGAGAGATTAACGGAGTCCGACGGTCCGGAACGACGTTGGCTTTGAAGACCCTGCCAGATCCACTAGCAAGAAGAGGAGACTACAACACAACTAATCCTGCTGACGACTAGTTAGGAGCTTGAAGGGCTTTTAATGCAAAAGAGCTATAACCTAATTTCTCTGGTAGGATCAAACCCAGGTGAATAGTATTAGTTTACACACCCCTCTGCATCTCTGCATAGTCATAACTACTGCCTGCCTATATAGTACCTTCTCTCTCCTAAATTATATTCTTAGGGTTATTCTAATATGCAACCCTTTGTCTCTTACTTCAGAGTTACCAGTAGAGAATTCTGATTAATCCTCCCTAAAATTCTTCCACGACAACATATAAATCATTCTATATAACTCCAACTTTGCTGGGAGATTTAGAGTGTGGGCAACCCTCCTACCCTATTCTGTGACTGTCTTAGTTACTACTATCTGAATTCTAGAGCACGGATCGGGGATAATTATGAGTAAATCCTCGGCCAAACCCCAATTCTCAAACATGGCCTTATCTAATTCTCAAAAAACCCAAAAATTTAAAGGGGTAGGGCGAAATACATCAAAAGACTTGATAACTAAAACAAGTCCCAATAGGTCCAGGTCCCCACTAAAAGATGAGGAAGATTCAGACCACGAAAAACTCTCTAACCAAAATGAAGTAAAACAATCCTCCCCCACTACTATTATAGAGATGGATTCATCTACCTCTTTAAAGAGGAAAATTCCAGAGGTTATAGCCGAAAAATACACTACTCCACATGACTCATCTGACGAGGTCTCAGAAACCTCTCCTAACTTGAGTCCAGCTAAATCCAAGCAAAAAATAAGCAACCCAAACATAGACGATACCCAGGGATTTGATCTGAATTCTGTTGGGATTCTTATATCTAAATTGACAGAGAAAATGGACAAATTCGAAAATGGTATGAATGAAAAATTTGATAAACAAAATAAATTACTAGAAGACTCATTGTCCCTCCTCAGCAAAAGGATGGACGGGTTTGAGGACAGAATTAAAAAAATAGAAGAGAGGCCAGATCTAACCTCTAAAATAAATAAAGACATCACAAAAGAGTTGCACAAGCTGAAGCTCAAAGTAGCGGATTTAGAAGATCGAAATCGCAGAAACAATATTAAAATTAGGGGCATCCCCAAACAAACTGGAGGAATTTACCAAAAAAATTATTCAGGAAAATTATTCCCTCCCTAACAGAGCAAGAGCTAGAAATTGACAGAATACATAGGTTGCGAAAACCGCCCACCATCCCTAAAGACCTACCCAGAGACACACTCATGAGAGTGCACTTCTTCAAAACAAAAGAAAGAATCCAAAATTACTTTAGAGAAAATAAACATTTCCCTGAGCCATTTGAAAAACTAAAAATATATGCTGACCTCTCCAAAGAAACGATTGAAGGGAGGAAAACTTTTCAAAGCATTACCATACCTCTCAGGGACAATGAAATCTCCTGTAAGTGGGGATTCCCACTCAAGTTAATAGTCAACTACAAAGGCAACTTTATCGTTCTTAATTCTCCAGAAGAAGGCAGAGACTTCTTGCACTCCATCAGTATTCCTCTTCAACCACGACTGTTGTGAATTCTGTGGCTGAATTCACTCCTGTGGTCACAAGTGGTATTGCAGCCTCTGGGCTTCCTCCCTCAGGTGTTTTGGTGAGCTCGTTGGCTGCCTTGCTATTTAACTCCACCTGAGTCTGTCTTCCTTGCTCCTTGTCAATGTTCCAGTGTTGGATCTGAGCTACTGCATCTTTCCTGTGGCCTGCTGCTCTGCTAGATAAGTGTTACTTTGTTTTTGTTTCCGTTTTTTCTGTCCAGCTGTGCTATTCTCTTTTGCTGGAAGCTCTGAGACGCAAAGGGTGCACCGCCGTGCCGTTAGTTCGGCACGGTGGGTCTTTTTGCTCCCCTTTGCGTGGTTCTGCTTTAGGGTTTTTTGTAGACTGCATAGTTCTCTTTGCTATCCTCGCTCTGTCTAGAATATCGGGCCTCACTTTGCTGAATCTATTTCATTCCTATGTTTTGTCTTTTCATCTTGCTAACAGTCATTATATGTGGGGGGCTGCCTATTCCTTTGGGGTATTTCTCTGAGGCAAGTCAGGCTTGTATTTCTATCTTCAGGCTAGTCAGCTCCTCAGGCAGTGCCGAGTTGCATAGGTAGTGTTAGGCGCAATCCACTGCTGCTTTTAGTTGTGTGAGGATAGGTTCAGGTGTGCAGTCTGCAGAGATTCCACGTCTCAGAGCTTGTTCTATTGTTTTTGGGTTATTGCCATATCACTGTATGTGCGCTGATTACTGCACACTGTGTTGCCTGATAGCACAGCATAACAGTACAAGGAGCCAAAACCAATGATTCTCAATAGAAGGAAAAAAGAAGTCCTGACATCATTTTTTTTTTCCTCAGCTCTGTCTTCAGTTTTTTTTTTTTTTTTTTTCCCCTAGACATTAGAGTGCTTCAGGACACAGGTGTGGACATGGATATTCAGGCTCTGTGCTCCTCAATGGATAATCTCGTTATAAATGTACAAAAGATTCAAGATACAATTGATCAGAAATCTATGCTAGAACCAAGAATTCCTATTCCTGATTTGTTTTTTGGTGACAGAACTAAGTTCCTGAGCTTCAAAAATAATTGTAAGCTATTTCTGGCCTTGAAACCTCATTCTTCTGGTAATCCTATTCAACAGGTTTTGATTATTATTTCTTTTTTGCGCGGCGACCCACAGGACTGGGCGTTTTCTCTTGCGCCAGGAGACCCTGCATTGAGTAATGTTGATGCGTTTTTCCAGGCGCTTGGATTGCTTTACGATGAGCCTAATTCAGTGGATCAGGCTGAGAAAAATTTGCTGGCTTTATGCCAGGGTCAGGATGATATAGAAGTATATTGTCAGAAATTTAGGAAGTGGTCAGTACTCACTCTGTGGAATGAATCTGCACTGGCGGCTTGGTTCAGAAAGGGTCTCTCTGAAGCTCTTAAGGATGTCATGGTGGGATTTCCTATGCCTGCTGGTTTGAATGAGTCTATGTCCTTGGCCATTCAGATCGGTCGTCGCTTGCGCGAGCGTAAATCTGTGCACCATCTGGCGGTATTGTCTGAGAGTAAACCTGAGCCTATGCAGTGCGACAGGACTATGACTAAAGTTGAACGGCAAGAACACAGACGTCTGAACAGGCTGTGTTTCTACTGTGGTGATTCCACTCATGCTATTTCTAATTGTCCTAAGCGCACTAGGCGGATCGATAGCTCTGCCGTCATTGGTACTGTACAGTCCAAATTCCTTCTGTCCATTACCTTGATATGCTCTTTGTCGTCGTTTTCTGTCATGGCGTTTGTGGATTCAGGCGCTGCCCTGAATCTGATGGATTTGGATTATGCTAAACGTTGTGGATTTTTCTTGGAGCCTTTGCGGTGTCCTATTCCGTTGAGAGGAATTGATGCTACACCTTTGGCCAAGAATAAGCCTCAGTACTGGGCCCAGCTGACCATGTGCATGGCTCCTGCACATCAGGAAGTTATTCGCTTTCTGGTACTGCATAATCTGCATGATGTGGTCGTGTTGGGGTTGCCATGGCTACAAACCCATAATCCAGTATTAGATTGGAACTCTATGTCGGTAACCAGCTGGGGTTGTCAGGGTGTACATGGTGATGTTCCATTTTTGTCTATTTCGTCATCCATTCCTTCTGACATCCCAGAGTTCTTGTCTGACTTTCAGGATGTATTTGAAGAGCCCAAGTCTGATGTCCTACCTCCGCATAGGAATTGTGATTGTGCTATCAATTTGATTCCTGGTAGTAAATTCCCTAAGGGTCGTTTATTTAATTTATCCGTGCCCGAACACGCCGCTATGCGCAGTTATGTGAAGGAATCCCTGGAGAAGGGACATATTCGCCCATCGTCATCACCACTGGGAGCAGGGTTCTTCTTTGTAGCCAAGAAGGATGGTTCGCTAAGACCGTGTATTGATTACCGCCTTCTTAATAAGATCACTGTTAAGTTTCAGTATCCCTTGCCATTGATATCTGACTTGTTTGCTCGGATTAAGGGGGCTAGTTGGTTTGCTAAGATTGATCTTTGTGGTGCGTATAATCTGGTGAGAATCAGGCAGGGAGATGAATGGAAAACGGCATTTAATACGCCCGAGGGTCATTTTGAGTATCTGGTGATGCCGTTCGGACTTGCCAATGCTCCATCTGTTTTTCAGTCTTTTATGCATGACATTTTCCGTGAGTATCTGGATAAATTCCTGATTGTTTACTTGGATGACATTTTGATCTTCTCTGATGATTGGGAGTCTCATGTGAAGCAAGTCAGAATGGTTTTCCAGGTACTGCGTGCTAATTCCTTGTTCGTGAAGGGATCAAAGTGTCTCTTCGGTGTGCAGAAAGTTTCATTTTTGGGGTTCATCTTTTCCCCTTCTACTATCGAGATGGATCCGGTTAAGGTCCAGGCCATCCAGGATTGGACTCAGCCGACATCTCTGAAAAGTCTGCAGAAATTCCTGGGCTTTGCTAATTTTTATCGTCGCTTCATCTGTAATTTTTCTAGCATTGCCAGACCATTGACCGATTTGACCAAGAAGGGTGCTGATTTGGTTAATTGGTCTTCTGCTGCCGTGGAAGCTTTTCAGGAGTTGAAGCGTCGTTTTTGCTGTGCCCCTGTGTTGTGTCAACCAGATGTTTCTCTTCCGTTCCAGGTCGAGGTTGATGCTTCTGAGATTGGAGCAGGGGCGGTTTTGTCACAGAGAGGTTCTGGTTGCTCAGTGTTGAAACCATGTGCTTTCTTTTCCAGGAAATTTTCTGCTGCTGAGCGTAATTATGATGTGGGCAACCGAGAGTTGCTGGCCATGAAGTGGGCATTCGAGGAGTGGCGTCATTGGCTTGAGGGAGCTAAGCATCGCGTGGTGGTATGGACTGATCATAAGAATCTTACTTATCTCGAGTCTGCCAAGCGCTTGAATCCTAGACAGGCCCGTTGGTCGTTATTTTTTGCTCGTTTTGATTTTGTGATTTCGTACCTTCCGGGCTCTAAAAATGTGAAGGCGGATGCTCTGTCTAGGAGTTTTGTGCCCGACTCTCCGGGGTTATCTGAGCCGGCGAGTATCCTCAAGGAAGGAGTCATTGTGTCTGCCATCTCTCCTGATTTGCGGAGAGTGTTGCAGAAATTTCAGGCTAATAAACCTGATCGTTGTCCGGCCGAGAAACTGTTCGTCCCTGATAGGTGGACTAGTAAAGTTATCTCTGAACTTCATTGTTCGGTGCTGGCTGGTCATCCAGGAATCTTTGGTACCAGAGAGTTAGTGGCTAGATCCTTCTGGTGGCCATCTCTGTCACGGGATGTGCGTGCTTTTGTGCAGTCCTGTGGGATTTGTGCTAGGGCTAAGCCCTGCTGTTCACGTGCCAGTGGGTTGCTTTTGCCCTTGCCGGTCCCGAAGAGGCCTTGGACACATATTTCGATGGATTTCATTTCTGACCTTCCCGTTTCTCAAAAGATGTCGGTCATTTGGGTGGTCTGTGATCGCTTTTCTAAAATTGTCCATCTGGTGCCCTTGGTTAAATTGCCTTCCTCCTCTGATTTGGTGCCTTTGTTCTTCCAGCATGTGGTTCGTTTGCATGGCATTCCTGAGAATATTGTTTCTGACAGAGGTTCCCAGTTTGTCTCGAGGTTCTGGCGAGCCTTTTGTGGTAGGATGGGCATTGACCTATCTTTTTCCTCGGCCTTCCATCCTCAGACTAATGGCCAGACCGAACGAACCAATCAGACCTTGGAAACATATCTGAGATGTTTTGTTTCTGCTGACCAGGATGATTGGGTGTCATTTTTGCCGTTGGCTGAGTTCGCCCTTAATAATCGGGCCAGCTCGGCTACCTTGGTCTCTCCATTTTTCTGCAATTCTGGGTTCCATCCTCGTTTCTCTTCAGGACAGGTTGAGTCTTCGGACTGTCCTGGTGTGGATTCTGTGGTGGACAGGTTGCAGCAGATCTGGACTCAGGTAGTGGACAATTTGACCTTGTCCCAGGAGAAGGCTCAGCTTTTTGCTAATCGTAGACGCCGTGTGGGTCCCCGACTTCGTGTTGGGGATCTGGTTTGGTTATCTTCTCGTCATATTCCTATGAAGGTTTCCTCTCCTAAATTTAAACCTCGTTTTATTGGTCCGTATAGGATTTCTGAGATTCTCAATCCGGTGTCTTTTCGTCTGACCCTCCCTGACTCCTTTTCCATACATAATGTATTCCATAGGTCGTTGCTGAGAAGATACGTGGCACCTATGGTTCCATCTGTTGAGCCTCCTGCCCCTGTTTTGGTGGAGGGGGAATTGGAGTATATTGTGGAGAAAATTTTGGATTCTCGTGTCTCTAGACGGAAACTCCAGTATCTGGTCAAATGGAAGGGTTATGCTCAGGAGGATAATTCCTGGGTTTTTGCCTCTGATGTCCATGCCCCAGATCTTGTTCGTGCCTTTCATGTGGCTCATCCTGGTCGGCCTGGGGGTTCTGGTGAGGGTTCAGTGACCCCTCCTCAAGGGGGGGGTACTGTTGTGAATTCTGTGGCTGAATTCACTCCTGTGGTCACAAGTGGTATTGCAGCCTCTGGGCTTCCTCCCTCAGGTGTTTTGGTGAGCTCGTTGGCTGCCTTGCTATTTAACTCCACCTGAGTCTGTCTTCCTTGCTCCTTGTCAATGTTCCAGTGTTGGATCTGAGCTACTGCATCTTTCCTGTGGCCTGCTGCTCTGCTAGATAAGTGTTACTTTGTTTTTGTTTCCGTTTTTTCTGTCCAGCTGTGCTATTCTCTTTTGCTGGAAGCTCTGAGACGCAAAGGGTGCACCGCCGTGCCGTTAGTTCGGCACGGTGGGTCTTTTTGCCCCCCTTTGCGTGGTTCTGCTTTAGGGTTTTTTGTAGACTGCATAGTTCTCTTTGCTATCCTCGCTCTGTCTAGAATATCGGGCCTCACTTTGCTGAATCTATTTCATTCCTACGTTTTGTCTTTTCATCTTGCTAACAGTCATTATATGTGGGGGGCTGCCTATTCCTTTGGGGTATTTCTCTGAGGCAAGTCAGGCTTGTATTTCTATCTTCAGGCTAGTCAGCTCCTCAGGCAGTGCCGAGTTGCATAGGTAGTGTTAGGCGCAATCCACTGCTGCTTTTAGTTGTGTGAGGATAGGTTCAGGTGTGCAGTCTGCAGAGATTCCACGTCTCAGAGCTTGTTCTATTGTTTTTGGGTTATTGCCATATCACTGTATGTGCGCTGATTACTGCACACTGTGTTGCCTGATAGCACAGCATAACACATGACATAAGGATCGCCTTGACTCTGATGGTAAAACATGAAGAGTTTTTGTTCAAGTTTATTGTTTACTTAAATGGGAAACTATCCCGATAAGAAGCTAATACCTATTTTTGGTCGTTCTTGTTAATGTTACATGGGTATAAGTTCAACAACCAAGAAGGTGTTGCTTGGGAGCTAGTAACACGAACTTTTCCCCCAACAGGTGAAGTCAGGTTCACCGTTGTGGACCACTTCAAGTGGACATTACAGTTTATTGTTTATTGTTCTTACTCTTACTTAACGTATATTGATTTCTTAATCCTCACAGGTTTGCTGCTACACAATGAGTTTAAAGATATTATCTTACAATGTTAGAGGCTTAAATAGTCCACACAAAAGACACACCCTTTGGAGAGAACGATCCAAAAGCCATGCCGATATAATTTGTTTACAGGAATCCAAATTTAAACACTCAGACAACCCAAAATTTTCGCATAAAAATTTCCCACATATTTACAAGTCGGACAACACAAAAAAGAAAGCCGGTGTGGTCACAATCGTTAAAGGATCTATCTCATTTGAATTTCTAGAGGAGATCAAAGATGCTAAAGGGAGGTTTCATATTCTTGTTTGTTCCTTGAATCACCAGATTTGCACAATCATCAATATTTACGCCCCCAACACAGGTCAAATAGGTTTTCTGAACAAAGTAAATAAAAAAGTAATGTCAATCAAGAGAGGTGCCATGATTTGGTTGGGAGACTTTAATTTGGTACCAAATGCAAAGGATTCCTCCACCCCAAATAGATACCGACCACATACTTTAGACAATTGGATACACCAAAATGAATTAGTTGACATCTTTCGGTGTCTAAACACCACTTCAATTGAATACACCCATTTCTCTGACCCTCATCAATCAGCGTCACGAATTGATTTAATCTTATCGGACATTTTTACGCTCCCTAAAATCTATAGAATCACAATAGAAAGGAAAACATTCTCGGACCACTCCCCAGTTTCAGCAGAAATCCAAATTGGCCACTCGGTTAATAAAAATTCACTATGGAAATGTGACGCTAACCTACTACACCACCCTGACCATAGATCAATATTAGAAAAATCACTAACAAATTATTTCACAGAGAATTCACCTACTGAAACATCCCCTTTCACCCATTGGTGTGCCCATAAGGCAGTCATGAGGGGTATCATGATCCAAATCTCTGCAAAAAGGAAAAGGTTGCTTAGAATTCAGATTGAAGACATTCAAAATAAAATAAAAGACAAAGAAAATGAACAACTAAGTTTAAACCCCCCGTCTACTCAAATTAAAATAGAGCTACTGAACCTCAGGCAGGAGCTTAAGAAAATCATATTTTCATCATTCCACACCATGGTCAAAATTTCCAAAATGAAGCAATATTCCTCAATTAATAAGCCAACGCGTTACATGATTAATAGAATGAAAAAAATAAGACAAGCAAACAGGATCACCAAAATACAAACAAAAAATGGTACAACGGTATCTCATCCCCAAGATCTAGCCAACTCCTTCGCAGATTATTACAGCAAATTATATAATTTACATTCCCAGCCCTCCACCCCACTTCCAAATGTTTCTGACATTGAAAAATTCTTGACCTCAATTAGCCTTCCAAAATTGACCCTTGATGATTTAGAAAAGCTAACCTCCCCTTTTTCCCTAGAAGAAATAGAAAGAACCATTCTTCAACTCAAGGACTTTAAATCGCCAGGCCCTGATGGTTTTGGAAACGAATATTATAAAACCTTCACCAAATTACTCTCCCCACATCTACTAAACCTTTTTAATATAGCTAGTTCCTCAGGTAAATTGCCAGCAGAAATGTTAGAATCGACAATTATTTTAATTCCCAAACACAATTCGGACTTAACCCTTGTTAATAATTACAGGCCAATTTCCTTAATCAATACAGATCTGAAAATTTACTCCAAGCTAATTGCAAATAGGCTCAAATCCTATTTGCCGTTATTGGTTCATGGGGACCAAATGGGTTTTATGACAGGTCGTCAAGCGTCAGATGGTACTAGAATACTTATCAACTCAATTAAATTGATTCATTCCTCTAAAGTGCCATCTGTAATTATTACTCTAGACGCCGAAAAGGCTTTTGACCGATTAAACTGGCTTTATTTAACATCAGTACTTCAAAAATTTGGGTTTAATGAAAAATATATCAACAGCGTAATGGCACTCTATTCAAAACCAACAGCCAAAATTTATGCAAACAACTACTCCTCTACACCATTTAACATTTCAAATGGTACAAGACAAGGGTGCCCTTTATCTCCGCTGCTTTTTATTTTATCAATGGAACCACTAGCGCAATCAATTAGGCAAAATAATTCCATAAAAGGTCTACAAACGCGAACACGCCATTATAAGATAGGGCTCTTTGCCGACGACATGATGTTTACCCTGACGGACCCCTATGAATCAGTTTCGGAGCTACAAAAAACCCTTCAATTTTTTTCAACTATTACCCTTTTTAAGATAAACGAAAATAAATCCAAAATATTGCCATTTTACTTGACGGAATTAGAAACAAAGAAAATAAAAGATATAGTTTAATTCAGTTGGTCGGAAGGAGACCTAGACTATCTAGGTATAATCATTTCAAAAAACTTAGACACATTAATGAAGAAAAACTTGAACAAACGCTTGGAAAATATAAACAAAGACCTGGGTTTCCTCGGTACAAAAGACCTCTCATGGTGGGGCAGAGTATTGGCAACTAAAATTTTTATTGTCCCAAAAATCTCTTATATACTGAGAACACTTCCCCTAAAAATCAAGACTTCCTACCTGACTAGATTCCAATCAACAATAAATACGTTTATTTGGAATAAAAAAAGGGCCCGCATTTCCACAAACATTCTATATAAATGCAAGGAATTTGGGGGCATAGGCTTACCAAACATTACAGCTTTATATCTATCGAATTTAATAAAACAAAGCCAGTATTGGTTCATGAAAGAAGATCCTCCGAATTGGCTTGACCTTGAAATTAAACTTAACCATAGGAAATCTCCCAAAGAATTGGTTTTTGACCATATTCTCAACAGACCTTATAAGGCCTACGCCCATCACCCTATCTTTTCTCCCATTATATATGCCTGGAATAAATTGTCCAAACGAAAGAGAGGCTCCAACAGGAAAATCCTCCTCCAAAATACCCCTATAGAGATTATCATGCTTACCCAAAATATTAACCCCTCCCCCATATGGAGAGACAATGGGATTCAAAAATTAAATGATATTCATGATGGGGTTAAATTTCTCACCTTCAGCTCTATTAGACAAAAATTTAAAATACCCTCCTCAGCCTTTTTCCCTTACATGGTACTAAAGGACCAAGTTCAAAAATTCATTACAAACAAACCAAAAATATCTGAAGCAACTATTAATTTACTAAAAAATCCCACACACAATTTATTTTGGAATAACAAGCAAATATATCGGTGGTTTAACAATGACATACAATTCAATAAGTTAGCTCATATGATAAAATGGGAAGGGGATCTGAATGTAACGTTCACTCCAGAACAGTGGGAAAATGCAATCCACTTTACTTATGCATCAAACATCTGCATGAAACTGAAAGACGCCTATTATAAAATAATAACAAGATGGTACTATACTCCGGCTCGCCTTTCTCATCTGCCGTCAGGAGGATCTCCATTATGCTGGAGAGAATGTGGAGAGCGTGGAAGTTTGCTACATGTGTTTTGGTCATGCCCCCGGGTAAAACCCTTATGGAGGCAAGCCATAAAATTAATTAACAAATTATTAACAGGTAATATTATAGTTACCCCTGCAATGGCCTTGTTGTCCCTGAACTGGGAAAAAATAGACACAAATATGAGATCTCTTATCATCCATATCTGCCTTGTGGTCAAACAAATCATAGCTTTCCATTGGAAGAATCCGACTTTACCGGCTTTTACTGAAATTATAGACCAAATTAACTTACACAAGACATACGAAGAAAACTTCGCAATAGTAAATAATTACTATACGAAACATGATAGGAAATGGAAGAAATGGGTTGAGGTAAACTCCAATCTATCGCATTAAAGGAAAGATGATGGCTTCTACATACCTGTGAGGTTATTACGACTTATTATATGCTCTTTGCTATTATTATATGCTATTATATGTTACTATATGTTAATCTGTTAAAAATTGTTAATCATTATCAAATTTTGTTTAAAATGGACAGTGTGTCCACAATGTTGTTCTTACCTTTCCCCAAACCCTCCCCACCTCCTTCCCTCTCCTTCCCCTATTCCCTTGTGAGCTGACTCCACATGCTAATATTAAATTTCAAAGATATAATAAAATTATTTGAATAAGTATGATCACAGGTTACCATTCCCCAAACCCATCTCCCCTACCTCCCTCCCTCTCCTTACCCTTATTCCCTTGCGAGCTGACTATATGATTATTTCCACATGCTAATATTAAATTTCAAAGTTATAATAAAAATTATTTGAACAGAAATGGAGTTAGATTGGATGGCTGAGAGTGGCTCCAGTTCCTTCAAATCATCTTCCAGCTAGTCCACAGCGGAAAGTGCACAGTTTGGACCATGATCATCCATCCCCTTGCAAATCAGCCAAGCAGTCTGAGCCCCAATTCATGAAGAAGTCTCTTCTGCCTTTTTATGACTCCGCTGGCTGGGGTTCTATGGCCCATTCGTCTTGCCCTGCCCCACAAGTGGAAGAGCCTAAGTGCACTGATTCCCAACCACTTGTTGTGTTGGAAGATAAGTACGGTAGAGGGATAATGCACATGGTAAGTAGACCACCGCAGCACATGTCAGATGATGACAAAACTCAGTTGCCAATTGCAGCTTCTTTCTGCAGTGTGCAGACAAGCAAGGAGGGCAGGGTTGGAAAGTCTGTGGAAAATGATGCGGGGAATGATGACGTCCTAAACCCCACATTGAGCAGAAGCCATCCTAGTAATGGTAGCAGTTCAGAGTAAGTGCAGCACAGCAAAAGAGGGAGCATGTTGCAAAGACACAGCGGATGGCCCCTAGCCAGAACATGGCAGCTACTACTGCTAAGAAAGCTCAAAAGAGCTCCCTAGCATAGTATTTATTCAGGAAATGTGCTGACAACAAGCGACGGGTCGTTTGCACACTGTGCCGTCAGACCCTGAAGCAAGAAGTGAGGCATAAATCTTCTAAACCTAAGCACCTTAAAAAATATGATAGATCTCAACCTCCTCCTGCTTCCCCTTCTGCTGTGGTCAAGGTTTTTTTCTCCCACTCATGATCAACAGGACCACCTGCCTCCCAGCAAAGAGAGGATGTGATAGCGCCACCACCACCATCAGTGTTACCGAGCATCTCAATATCGTTTCATGAAAGTGTTCAGCTTTCTGTCCCCCAAACCCTTGAGAGAAAGAGGAGATAAGGGTCAAAAGAAAAAGAGAATTTGTAATTAAAATTTAACATTTATTCCATATGTATTAAAATTATTTTAAGATTTTGTACATACTCCCTACATGGATGTATATTGGGCCGCAGGTTGATATAATAATAATCTTTATTTTTTTATAGCACTGTCATATTCCGCAGCTCTTTACATACATTACCAATGCTGTCCCCGATGGGGCTCACAATCTAAATTCCCTATAGAATGTCTTTGGAATGTGGGAGGAAACCGGAGTACTCAGAGGAAACCCATGCAAACACGAGGAGAACATACAAACTCCTTGCAGATTTTGTCCTTGTTGGGATTTGAACCCAGGACTGAGCCATCGTGCTGAGTAGTGTATAATTCATAGGTTTCGTCAAACTCAATCTGACAGGTGCCCCGCCCCTATCAAAGTGTATCAAAGTGTGTAACCCCTCCCCTCCCCTTGTCTGACGGCTGGTATCCAGCTGTCCCTCCTTGTTTGATTTCCCCTTTTGATATAGTTTAATATAGTTTAATTTGTTGTAGTTTTGATATTATTCCCGTATTTTGTGGAATAACACATGTTTATAATTATAGCCTAGTCGTGTATTTATTTTACACGTGGTTTATAACACCTTTCTCATTTGTTTTATAATAGATTTTATACGTAGCCCCGAGTTTGATTCTGTAAGCTTTTGTTTTATTCACAGTGTATCCATATAGTGAATAGGGCTGATGTTTCTGTATGCAATCCTACATCCTGTTATGTGAAAAGTATTCTCAAACACTAACTAAATGGTGAACATTACCTAAATTAGGTTAACTGTGGGTCAGAGGTTTATAGCACCTAGGTCAAGCAATTGTTGTTGTATTTGCGTACCCCATAAATGTTTATTCTCACAAACAGAAAAGTTATTGTGTCCTGAAGATGGCATCTGAGGTTATTTGTTTTTTGTATTAGCTTTCTCAGAAAACAGCTGTGTTATCTGAGGGTCAGATATTTTTGTACAAACTCATGCTGTTTGGTGATCTTTGTGAAGCAGAACTTTGTTTTATAACACATTTGTACTTGTATTGTACCTGAATTGATATTTGCTTTCTCTTTTTTGTGTCCTGAAGATGGCATCTGCAAAGTTATTTGTTATCTACTGAGGCCATTGCAAGTTGTGTTTATTCACATTGTAGCAGGTTTTATCCTTGTGGCTGCCTTATATACACAGAAGAGATATGCACCAATGTCACAACACAAGTTATAATATGACCCAATGTTACAACACAAGTAAGAAGCGGCGTGTTTTATACGAATAAAAACCAAAGACACGATATTGTAAAAAAAAAAAAAAAAAATTTTAAAGATTTATTTCTCACGATAAAACAGCATCTCATATGACCCAATGTTACAACACAAGTAAAACCAAAGACACGATATTGTAAAAAATTTAAAAAGAATTATTTCTCACAATAAAACAGCATCTGAAAGACATTTCATTACTATAAAAATTCATACAGAATATAAAAAGTAAAAACATTAAAATAGTACAATGAACATTCATCATTACACTTCTTACAAAATAATTAATATAGAGTTACAAGGCGAGTACAGCATTTTAGCCAGTACATTCTTTACATCGTGAGCCACATGGTTTGTAGCATCGGTAGAGACCTTTTTTTAGGTAGCAGAGTTCCACGTGTGGTACCTAATGACGGGGAATGTAAAGATTGAATTGTACGGGGAACCGCCGCTAACTTCAGCGGTGTAGATACAGAGCGTGTCTCACTGTTGGTAATTTTTAATTCATCTAAAAGCTTCCTAGTAGCGGTGTTACCCACAACTGTAGACGGCATATTTAGTTCGGCCATAGCCTGCATAAATGAATCCCAACCCGGTGGTAAATTTCTACTGTTCAGAGCATGGCTCTGCGTTGTACTACGTACCAAATCCAGTAAGTTAGACACTGGTATTACGGATCCTTTGAAAATAAATTCAGCATTATTATTCCATGCTGTGACATTTTTATTCTGCAGCAGCCTGTTTAGTAAAAATTCAGCATTCTTTTTATATCTCTGGTTTATATGGCTGACAATTTCAGCGATCTCATGATTTTTATCAGAGTCGGTATGATTTTTATCAGAGTCGGTATTTGGCAATTGATATATATATATATATATATATATATATATATATATATAATATGACCCAATGTTACAACACAAGCAAGTAAGAAGCGGTATGTTTTATACGAATAAAAAAACCAAAGACACGATATTGTAAAAATATAAAAAGATTTATTTCTCACAATAAAACAACAGCTCAAATTTTAACATGAAATAGACATTTAGGACTTATTTATGTTATTATCTTTATGCACGTTGCCTGTGCTGTCTATAATTTGACTCTATCCTTGTTTTGTTGAAAATAACTGGACATACATAAGAAACCGGGCAATATATCTTTATAGAAATAACACTTCTGCACTCTTTGTGCATTTCTATCAGTTTTATTCATGCATTTATAACACACCATGTTTGATATTGGTAATTTGATTCTGGGAACACATTTTAAGTTACTTCTGCACATGTATTACTGTTTTTTAGGCCATATAAATAGAAAATTATGTAGAAACCCAAAGTTTTGATAAGTGTATGAAAATACACCAATATTAACTATTTGTGCTATTTTAGGTGTAAATTTGTCCTATATGTATAGCAGTCAGGAGTTGGGGCGATGAAATATGTGTTACAAGCGTAGTGAATTGCAGATATATTCTACAGTGTATGTCATTTTGAGAAATGTGTGGCATAACCAATGTATACAGTAACAGGCGGAATGACTGAGTGTAATATTGCACTCAATACTGTGCAAAGGGTCTGAATACTTATGACCGTGTGATATTTCAGTTTTCTTTTTAATAAATTCGCAAAAAATCTACATTTCTGTTTTGTTCAGGCATGATGGCGTGCAGAGTGTACATTAATATATATATATATCTCAGAATGCAACTGAATAGTATTGCTAATTAGGCCATATAAATAGAAAATTATGTAGAAACCCAAAGTTTTGATAAGTGTATGAAAATACACCAATATTAACTATTTGTGCTATTTTAGGCGTAAATTTGTCCTATATGTATAGCAGTCAGGAGTTGGGGCGATGAAATATGTGTTACAAGCGTAGTGAATTGCAGATATATTCTACAGTGTATGTCATTTTGAGAAATGTGTGGCATAACCAATTACCTATTACGGCCACATTTCTATGCAGTGTATTTTAGAACCAGTGTTTCTGGCTGCAGACTGTAATGTGTAAGGTATTCTCATTTTTATATATTGTATTTTATAACACACCATGCCGTTTATATAATAATCACAGTTGTGTCTCTACAGGACAACGTGGCTTACAAAGACATTTCATTAATATAAGTGTGAAACTGACAGACAAGCACAGCTGTGTCTCTACAGGACATGCCGGTCACTAGACAGCCAGAGTTTCTGTGGGGGAGATATACTAACAGAGGTTCTGTTGACCCAATAAACCGGTGTAGAACGTACACAGAGAGCAACTTACAATATTTACTAAGGTAGCGGAAATGAGTTTACTGCAGTTATCAGAGCATTGTATTTTATTTGACAGCCACAAGTCACACAGGTCATGATGATAGTGTATCTGCAGCATGTTATTTGGAAATAAAGAAGCCTTTTTTGTATTCGCCCGCATCTGCATCATTATTTGACACTGTAATTCGCATTTTATATAAAATCTGCATAAAAAATCTTCTTGGCTGCACCAAAACACGTAAGAAACAAATGTATAACTTTTAGCGCTGTCGCATCCACAGATATTATTCCAGCGTTCTTTAATTCTATATTATTTTATCACATATTCATTTCACAACTTTTATATGATATTTATAACACATTCTCATTTATAAGGGATTTATAACACAATATTGTAAAATCATTTATTGGTTCGCGGCCTTACTAATATCCTTTGAAAATAAATTCAGCATTATTATTCCATGCTGTAACATTTCTATTCTGCAGCCTCCTGTTTAGTAAAAATTCAGCATTCTTTTTATATCTTTGGTTTATATTATATTAGCTTTTTGATAATCCCGGGAGTGCCATCTATCTAGCCCTAGTATTTTTGTTATCTCAAAAGGGTTTGACACAGTCCCATATATTATTCCAGCATTCTTTAATTCTACATTATTTTAGCACATATTAATTTCACAACTTTTATATGATATTTATAACACTCATTTTATATGAGTTTTCTAACACATTCTCACGGGGATATTATATATATATATATATATATATATATATATATATTTTGTGTTATGCACCATTATTTGACACTGTAATTCGCATTTTATATGCCGCTGCTTTTTCTTGTTTTTTTGTGTAAAAATCTCTGGCAGACAGGCACAGCTGTATCTCTACAAGACATGCGGGACACACCAGAGACATTGGAAATTGGGGGTTATAATGTCGAATTCAGAAAATAACCATTTTATATTGAATAACTAATGATTTATATAGGCCTACTTTACTATGAAATTATGCATAAAAAATCTTCTTGGTTAACCCAAAACCGTAAGAAACAAACGCATAACTTTTAGCTCGAGCACATCAGCATATATTATTACAGTTTTTTGCTGAATTAAAAATTATACAGTTATTTCATATTTTTGGGGCTTCATGACAGGAGAAATTATTGATAGAAACCCAGAGTTTTGATACGTGTATGAAAATACACCAATATTAACTATTTGTGCTATTTTAGGCACAAATTTGGTCTATATGCATAACAGGCAGGAGTTGGGGCGAAGAAATATGTGTTACATGCGTAGTGAATTGCAAATATATTCTGAAGTGTATGGCATTATGAGAAATGTGTAGCATAACCAATTACCTATCACGGTCACTAGATGGCAGAATATCATATTAATTATACATTGGGGTTTACTTTTGGAAGCTTATAAAGGCGGTGTGTATGTGCACAGGATAACTTATTTTGTTTTTATAGTCACTAATATCCATATTAAATGACTCTTTAGCTTTATGAGTAAGAGACAACATACAAATAGAATCCTTTTCCCTAGTAGTTTTATATTCTATGTCTGATATATTTCTACACAAAGCTACAAAACTATTTTGTAGTTTATAATGTATCACAGTAGTTTCATGTGAAGTTACAT
This sequence comes from Ranitomeya imitator, assembly GCF_032444005.1. Taxonomy (NCBI): domain Eukaryota; kingdom Metazoa; phylum Chordata; class Amphibia; order Anura; family Dendrobatidae; genus Ranitomeya; species Ranitomeya imitator. Next base: position 556,664,683 of record NC_091285.1, read on the forward strand.
CTTAGGTTCTGTTCAGACTATTGTAATATCTATAGCTTAAAATAGAGCCAAATAGCTACTTTCAAACACGGACATACACCATTGATTTTCGTCACAAATGGATCCAATATATCTCGTGTCACGGTTTATTTTTACCGCGTTGCGGTTTAAAGTTATAAGCATTTAAATAATAATTTTCTCATTAGACATGTGACTCGCGATATTTATTTGCTTAGGTTAGATCATTTTCAGTTTAACAATACATTTTATCACAAAAATGACCTTATCTGGGGCCCTAGAAACAACATAGCAGCATTAGTAAGCCCCTTTCTTTTTAGATTATCAAGAATCCTTGGGTTAAGATAACGTAAGTTTATATGCATAAAGCATTTAATATAGTGCACCAAACATGATATGGTTTTTGATTTCTATGAACTGTAGCGAACAAATCATATAAGGTTAAAAATATGAATATTATTGAATATAATGTTTTACTATTGTTTACAGTATTTTATTTTCCGGGTGTTACTTTTGTTCATGTACTACTGGTTTCTTCCTCAGTTGTGATTTTTACCTTTTCTATATAAATATGGGTAAATGAATTGGCCATTATAGATTTATGGCGCTGTAAAGAGAGAGGAGAATTACAGAAAGGAGATGGCTGCAGGCAAACACACACACACAACAAACACACATAACATACAGAAAACACACAACACATACAACAAACATACATACACAACATACAGAACACACACACACACACAACACAGAACCCACACACCACAAACACATAACATACAAAACACACACACACAACACATACAACAAACATACATACACAACATACAGAACACACACACACACACACACAACAAACACACATAACATACAAAACACAACATAACATACAGAAAACACACAACACATACAACAAACATACATACACAACATACAGAACACACACACACACACACAACACAGAACCCACACACCACAAGCACACATAACATACAAAACACACACACACACAACACATACAACAAACATACATACACAACATACAGAACACACACACACACAACAAACACACATAACATACAAAACACACACAACACATACAACACACACGACAAACATACACACACACACAACACACAGAACACATACAACACATGCATCACACACAACACACATAGTGTATAGTGCGATTACATTTTAGACCGCGACAGTTCATAGAAATCAAAAACCATATCATGTTTGGTGCACTATATTAAATGCTTTATGCATATAAACTTACGTTATCTTAACCCAAGGATTCTTGATAATCTAAAAAGAAAGGGGCTTACTAATGCTGCTATGTTGTTTCTAGGGCCCCAGATAAGGTCATTTTTGTGATAAAATGTATTGTTAAACTGAAAATGATCTAACCTAAGCAAATAAATATCGCGAGTCACATGTCTAATGAGAAAATTATTATTTAAATGCTTATAACTTTAAACCGCAACGCGGTAAAAATAAACCGTGACACGAGATATATTGGATCCATTTGTGACGAAAATCAATGGTGTATGTCCGTGTTTGAAAGTAGCTATTTGGCTCTATTTTAAGCTATAGATATTACAATAGTCTGAACAGAACCTAAGATGTAACTTCACATGAAACTACTGTGATACATTATAAACTACAAAATAGTTTTGTAGCTTTGTGTAGAAATATATCAGACATAGAATATAAAACTACTAGGGAAAAGGATTCTATTTGTATGTTGTCTCTTACTCATAAAGCTAAAGAGTCATTTAATATGGATATTAGTGACTATAAAAACAAAATAAGTTATCCTGTGCACATACACACCGCCTTTATAAGCTTCCAAAAGTAAACCCCAATGTATAATTAATATGATATTCTGCCATCTAGTGACCGTGATAGGTAATTGGTTATGCTACACATTTCTCATAATGCCATACACTTCAGAATATATTTGCAATTCACTACGCATGTAACACATATTTCTTCGCCCCAACTCCTGCCTGTTATGCATATAGACCAAATTTGTGCCTAAAATAGCACAAATAGTTAATATTGGTGTATTTTCATACACGTATCAAAACTCTGGGTTTCTATCAATAATTTCTCCTGTCATGAAGCCCCAAAAATATGAAATAACTGTATAATTTTTAATTCAGCAAAAAACTGTAATAATATATGCTGATGTGCTCGAGCTAAAAGTTATGCGTTTGTTTCTTACGGTTTTGGGTTAACCAAGAAGATTTTTTATGCATAATTTCATAGTAAAGTAGGCCTATATAAATCATTAGTTATTCAATATAAAATGGTTATTTTCTGAATTCGACATTATAACCCCCAATTTCCAATGTCTCTGGTGTGTCCCGCATGTCTTGTAGAGATACAGCTGTGCCTGTCTGCCAGAGATTTTTACACAAAAAAACAAGAAAAAGCAGCGGCATATAAAATGCGAATTACAGTGTCAAATAATGGTGCATAACACAAAATATATATATATATATATATATATATATATAATATCCCCGTGAGAATGTGTTAGAAAACTCATATAAAATGAGTGTTATAAATATCATATAAAAGTTGTGAAATTAATATGTGCTAAAATAATGTAGAATTAAAGAATGCTGGAATAATATATGGGACTGTGTCAAACCCTTTTGAGATAACAAAAATACTAGGGCTAGATAGATGGCACTCCCGGGATTATCAAAAAGCTAATATAATATAAACCAAAGATATAAAAAGAATGCTGAATTTTTACTAAACAGGAGGCTGCAGAATAGAAATGTTACAGCATGGAATAATAATGCTGAATTTATTTTCAAAGGATATTAGTAAGGCCGCGAACCAATAAATGATTTTACAATATTGTGTTATAAATCCCTTATAAATGAGAATGTGTTATAAATATCATATAAAAGTTGTGAAATGAATATGTGATAAAATAATATAGAATTAAAGAACGCTGGAATAATATCTGCGGATGCGACAGCGCTAAAAGTTATACATTTGTTTCTTACGTGTTTTGGTGCAGCCAAGAAGATTTTTTATGCAGATTTTATATAAAATGCGAATTACAGTGTCAAATAATGATGCAGATGCGGGCGAATACAAAAAAGGCTTCTTTATTTCCAAATAACATGCTGCAGATACACTATCATCATGACCTGTGTGACTTGTGGCTGTCAAATAAAATACAATGCTCTGATAACTGCAGTAAACTCATTTCCGCTACCTTAGTAAATATTGTAAGTTGCTCTCTGTGTACGTTCTACACCGGTTTATTGGGTCAACAGAACCTCTGTTAGTATATCTCCCCCACAGAAACTCTGGCTGTCTAGTGACCGGCATGTCCTGTAGAGACACAGCTGTGCTTGTCTGTCAGTTTCACACTTATATTAATGAAATGTCTTTGTAAGCCACGTTGTCCTGTAGAGACACAACTGTGATTATTATATAAACGGCATGGTGTGTTATAAAATACAATATATAAAAATGAGAATACCTTACACATTACAGTCTGCAGCCAGAAACACTGGTTCTAAAATACACTGCATAGAAATGTGGCCGTAATAGGTAATTAGTTATGCCACACATTTCTCAAAATGACATACACTGTAGAATATATCTGCAATTCACTACGCTTGTAACACATATTTCATCGCCCCAACTCCTGACTGCTATACATATAGGACAAATTTACGCCTAAAATAGCACAAATAGTTAATATTGGTGTATTTTCATACACTTATCAAAACTTTGGGTTTCTACATAATTTTCTATTTATATGGCCTAATTAGCAATACTATTCAGTTGCATTCTGAGATATATATATATATTAATGTACACTCTGCACGCCATCATGCCTGAACAAAACAGAAATGTAGATTTTTTGCGAATTTATTAAAAAGAAAACTGAAATATCACACGGTCATAAGTATTCAGACCCTTTGCACAGTATTGAGTGCAATATTACACTCAGTCATTCCGCCTGTTACTGTATACATTGGTTATGCCACACATTTCTCAAAATGACATACACTGTAGAATATATCTGCAATTCACTACGCTTGTAACACATATTTCATCGCCCCAACTCCTGACTGCTATACATATAGGACAAATTTACGCCTAAAATAGCACAAATAGTTAATATTGGTGTATTTTCATACACTTATCAAAACTTTGGGTTTCTACATAATTTTCTATTTATATGGCCTAAAAAACAGTAATACATGTGCAGAAGTAACTTAAAATGTGTTCCCAGAATCAAATTACCAATATCAAACATGGTGTGTTATAAATGCATGAATAAAACTGATAGAAATGCACAAAGAGTGCAGAAGTGTTATTTCTATAAAGATATATTGCCCGGTTTCTTATGTATGTCCAGTTATTTTCAACAAAACAAGGATAGAGTCAAATTATAGACAGCACAGGCAACGTGCATAAAGATAATAACATAAATAAGTCCTAAATGTCTATTTCATGTTAAAATTTGAGCTGTTGTTTTATTGTGAGAAATAAATCTTTTTATATTTTTACAATATCGTGTCTTTGGTTTTTTTATTCGTATAAAACATACCGCTTCTTACTTGCTTGTGTTGTAACATTGGGTCATATTATATATATATATATATATATATATATATATATATATATATATATATATATATATATATATATATATATATATATATCAATTGCCAAATACCGACTCTGATAAAAATCATACCGACTCTGATAAAAATCATGAGATCGCTGAAATTGTCAGCCATATAAACCAGAGATATAAAAAGAATGCTGAATTTTTACTAAACAGGCTGCTGCAGAATAAAAATGTCACAGCATGGAATAATAATGCTGAATTTATTTTCAAAGGATCCGTAATACCAGTGTCTAACTTACTGGATTTGGTACGTAGTACAACGCAGAGCCATGCTCTGAACAGTAGAAATTTACCACCGGGTTGGGATTCATTTATGCAGGCTATGGCCGAACTAAATATGCCGTCTACAGTTGTGGGTAACACCGCTACTAGGAAGCTTTTAGATGAATTAAAAATTACCAACAGTGAGACACGCTCTGTATCTACACCGCTGAAGTTAGCGGCGGTTCCCCGTACAATTCAATCTTTACATTCCCCGTCATTAGGTACCACACGTGGAACTCTGCTACCTAAAAAAAGGTCTCTACCGATGCTACAAACCATGTGGCTCACGATGTAAAGAATGTACTGGCTAAAATGCTGTACTCGCCTTGTAACTCTATATTAATTATTTTGTAAGAAGTGTAATGATGAATGTTCATTGTACTATTTTAATGTTTTTACTTTTTATATTCTGTATGAATTTTTATAGTAATGAAATGTCTTTCAGATGCTGTTTTATTGTGAGAAATAAATCTTTTTAAATTTTTTACAATATCGTGTCTTTGGTTTTACTTGTGTTGTAACATTGGGTCATATGAGATGCTGTTTTATCGTGAGAAATAAATCTTTAAAATTTTTTTTTTTTTTTTTTTACAATATCGTGTCTTTGGTTTTTATTCGTATAAAACACGCCGCTTCTTACTTGTGTTGTAACATTGGGTCATATTATAACTTGTGTTGTGACATTGGTGCATATCTCTTCTGTGTATATAAGGCAGCCACAAGGATAAAACCTGCTACAATGTGAATAAACACAACTTGCAATGGCCTCAGTAGATAACAAATAACTTTGCAGATGCCATCTTCAGGACACAAAAAAGAGAAAGCAAATATCAATTCAGGTACAATACAAGTACAAATGTGTTATAAAACAAAGTTCTGCTTCACAAAGATCACCAAACAGCATGAGTTTGTACAAAAATATCTGACCCTCAGATAACACAGCTGTTTTCTGAGAAAGCTAATACAAAAAACAAATAACCTCAGATGCCATCTTCAGGACACAATAACTTTTCTGTTTGTGAGAATAAACATTTATGGGGTACGCAAATACAACAACAATTGCTTGACCTAGGTGCTATAAACCTCTGACCCACAGTTAACCTAATTTAGGTAATGTTCACCATTTAGTTAGTGTTTGAGAATACTTTTCACATAACAGGATGTAGGATTGCATACAGAAACATCAGCCCTATTCACTATATGGATACACTGTGAATAAAACAAAAGCTTACAGAATCAAACTCGGGGCTACGTATAAAATCTATTATAAAACAAATGAGAAAGGTGTTATAAACCACGTGTAAAATAAATACACGACTAGGCTATAATTATAAACATGTGTTATTCCACAAAATACGGGAATAATATCAAAACTACAACAAATTAAACTATATTAAACTATATCAAAAGGGGAAATCAAACAAGGAGGGACAGCTGGATACCAGCCGTCAGACAAGGGGAGGGGAGGGGTTACACACTTTGATACACTTTGATAGGGGCGGGGCACCTGTCAGATTGAGTTTGACGAAACCTATGAATTATACACTACTGTGCTGCCCTGGTGTGACCCACTAATTCCTGGTTATGATAGAATGTGGGAAAATTAATTGAAATAAATTGGAATTCTTGTCCCATATAGATAAGCCACTATCAGCTGTTTGCGGCAGCAGTGGGAGTGATGTCACATTGGTATGTCAGAGTCTGACTTCTTCCCAACAGATGTTATATTGGCAGCGCACATGTAGCAGGGTTGATCGCCGCTTGAAAGCTGCTGTCAAAGACATCAGCATGCGGTAGCAGTGAGATCGATCTCTTCAATAGATGCTAATGGAGCAGCAGCAGGAGTAAGGCACACATATAATCAGAGCGTGAAATCTCCGCTACACTGAGGTGAAAGACAGAGTGCTATAAATTAAAAACAGGCTGGCAGCTCTGCATTAATTTCTGCACTGCACTCCATTACCCTAAGGCCTTAGAAAAAGCCGGTATACTGGTGAAACGTGGGTCAGGACACATATCCTGGTACTAATGATTATGTGTGGGATAATCAGTATATACTGACATAAAGTAATGATCGAAATATCATAGCAGCTCTGGAATAGCCAGTTTGTTGCACATCTGTCATGAGTGTATCACATCCTCCCAGGAGATCTGGGGTTAGGCAACAATTACGCATTGTGAATCACAGGTCTTCCATTTAGCCTGTGTGTTTTGTTCCTCATATTAAATGGACTTCATTTCCTTTAGCACTGAAGAGGTTAATGACTTTGTGTATGCTGGTTAGAGACGTGCAGTTCCATCTCACAGCTGCTCCTGACCTGCTCATTTCCTCTATCTATAAAACTTGGCCAGACTTTCTCTTCTCCGCTTGTGAAAGTTTACTTCCTGGCTTGCTGGAGTTGGTGTGTTGAAGTTGGAGTTCGCAGTTGCTGCTGGAGGATTTTGTATGCTGTTTTGGGTGTATGCTTTCTGCATTATCCTATTCCCATTTGGTTTGTACATTCCTATCCAGGCCTCCTGGTGGAGGGGGAGAGACAGCTTAGGACATGTAACAGGAATATAGTAAGGTCGGCCACTCCGGCCTCTCTACCTTCAAGAGTACCCTCGGGACACGGAAAATTAGAGTCACAGTTCTAGGGACAGTTTAAGGCCCCCCTTCCTTAACAAAGGCCATCACAGCGTGACAAAATCCTTTGCCTGGCACAAATGCTGAGCTTGGTAGTGCAGAGCTTCCTGAAAAACTACCCACACATGCCAGAGCTATTGCTGAAAGTGCAGGCAATGTGTGTTCACTTTGGGCATCCTCACTCTACTGCTGCTCTTCTGTCCGTGCTGTAGCGTTACTTTTGCCTTCCCGCCAGCCACCTCATATGCAACATGCTCAAGTCAACCTTGCATTTACTGGAGACACTGTGAGAGCAGTAGCAAGCAATAGTGGAGTTTCAACCGCAGCATGCTCAACTGAGTCGCTGTGTGTAACAACATCCTTTCACTACCAATGAGTGGGTCTCCATGCCTGACACGTGTGCCGTGTTGTGCTGCTTTGAATATTCAACCAATATTGTCAGCATTACTATACCAATTATATAATACCTATAAATACATAGGAAGCAGATGCCAAGTAAAAAATTGCAAGAATCTTTATTGGAAAATCCTATGTTTACGTACTTACCTCGAATTTTACAAGCACTAACCGCATGAACATTTTTTTCAAAATTTGGATTTTATTAATAGTGATTTCTCCTCTGTCCTAACTTAGTAACAAGAGACCAACTTATCTAAAATAAAATAATATTGTACACATATATTTTGCCAAGAATATTCTGTGTTTGCAGATCCATTTGGTGTATACCCACTGAAAAATATATAATTTTTTTTTTTAAGTGTTTGTTCTACAGTGTTTAATAAAGATTCTTGTAATTTTTTTACTTGGCATCTGCTTCCTATGTATTTATAGGTATTGTATTTAATGTGGAAGTGCCATTAATGGCTAAGTCCAGCTTTGTTTATTTGTATACCAATTATATGTCTGCAGGAAAAAACTATTCAGGCGATGAAGTATGAAGTGGTGGCACAGGAGAATGAGGAGTAGGGCCACTTCACACCATTATCAGGCTTGTCATCCACACATGGCTTTGAGGGTGGTTTACTGTCCCAACAGCGACCAGGTACCCAACTGTACAGCCAGGGGACAATTTGAGAGGATGAGGAAGAGGAGGATGAACAACTGTGTTCACAGCAAGGTGGCACTCAAATCAGCTCAGGGGCATCCTTGGAGCATGGCTGGTTGGATAAAGAGGACCCAGACCATACACCTCCCACCAAAGACAGCTTATGTTGCCATTGGGCAGCCTGGCACTCTTGAGTAGTGATGAACGAAGTTGTTCTGGAAACGATCGCCAAACATAAATTCTTCACAAATACGGCACATTCGGATTTTCCCAGATGCTTCCCACCCTGGAAAGTGATGCTTGAATGCTGAAGTATCGAAACATGCTTTTATACAACCTTAAGAGAGCTTTTCCCCAAGATAGCAGTGAAGCACACAGTTCGCATCGCAGCTCTAGACTTCCAACCTCCGGTCAGTTCACCGATGCCAAAACATTAGCAGCAGCAGTAGTGTAAGTGGAAGAAGCAATTTCTGTGAGTCCTTTAACACTTTCTTTAGACTAGCTCATGCACCAGCACAACAGAGTCCAAGTCTTACACGTGGTGAACGAATGGAGATGATGATGCAGGAGTATCTAGAATTGAATATCAAAGCCATCAGGAAGGGTTTGGATCCTTTCACGTTTTGGACTTCTAAAATAGATGAGTGGAATGAGCATGCCTCACATGCCTTGGAGGTTTTATCGTACCCGGCAGCCAGCGTTCTCTCAGAACATGTCTTCAGTGCTGCTGGTGGTATCCTGACAGACATGTGCAACCAGCTGTCCCCTGAAAGTGTAGACCGCCTAACTTTAATCAAGATGAACAAGTCATGGATCTCCGAGGACTTTTGCGCAACAAACACAGACTGTACAGACTAACTGATATTGCATTTTGTAGTATGCTGCATTAATGTCACATAACTGCACTCTGTGATATCTTTAGTGTGGCTTCTGTGCCTTCTTTGGCTGCTGCTGCTGATTTTAACACAAATTTGTGGAAATGTGAAGTCATGGTTGGTCTACATCTGCTCTGTTGGCTGTAGTGGAAGACGTGTCAGTCCCAATTCTACTATTTCTACTCTTGTGAAATTTATGCCACTTATGTTGTGTAAGGCCTTCATTTGTTTAAATGTGAACACTCCTGGTTCGGTGTCCATCTGCTGGATTGGGTGTAGTGGAAGACCTGTCGGTCACTATTATACTATTTCTACTCTCATGAAATTTACGCCACTTCTGTCGTGTAAGGCCCTCATTTGTTTAAATGTGAACACTCCTGATTGGTGTCCATCTGCTGGATTGGACGTAGTGGAAGGCCTGTTGGTCCCTATTGTACTATTTATACTGTGGTGAAATTGACACCACTTTGGAATTGTCTGCCAATAATTTTTGGAAATGTGAACACTCCTGTTTGGGTGTCCATCTGCTTGATTGGGTGATTGGGTGTAATGGAAGACCTGACGGTCCCTATTATACTATTTCTACTGTAATGAAATTATCCCACTTCTGTGGTGTAAGGCCCTTATATATTTAAATGTGAACACTCCTGGCTGGGTCTCCTTCATGTGTATTGCCTGTAGCAGTAGACCTCCAAGACCATCAGGCCTCCACTTCCTTGGACTCAACTACCTGTGTTACTATCCTTAATTTTTGGTTAGATTGGTAGTCGACAAAATGGATATTTATGCCACCTGAGTGTGGCTCAGCATGAAAGCAGGTAGAGGTGCTACATGTGGTATTAGGGTTCCCAGCAAAGGAGGCCTACACCGATCCCTCACCCACCTCGTCTTACTGTGGTGTTCAATTGAAAGCGGTAAATGCTGTCCCAGACCCCGATACCTCATGCCTGGCTGATTGCTGCAGTGGCATGCTAAAATTTGTACTGTGGGTGAATTGAGGCAATTTTTCTAGTGTCTATCCCTCATTTGATGTGTTTTGGCAGCATTTGGGGCCGTTATAAGGTGTTGTGCATGTGTTTGTTTTTGAATACCATTGATATGAATGGCGTTCGGTTATGTTCGGTGAATTATCAACAAATTAATCGGTGAATATGGCAAATTTGGCATTGTAATCCAAACTGAACATTTAAATATTCGCTCATCTCTACTCATGAGCTAATACATGCTGCTGTGCCTGCTTAACGACCAACAAATTTCCTGTATTGTTAGCAGTGCTGATTATTGTGTGGCCTTTCTGCTTAATCCCCTCTACAAGGACAACTAACCATTATTACCTCCATCACTTTAGCGTGATCGCAAATCCATGACTACAAAAACATGCTGGTAGAGAATCTACTGCTTGTTTTCTCATCTGACAGTGAAGGTGTAACAAGGGTACCGGGGTGGGGGGTATTTGTTAGGCGGGTCACTTAAAGGCATAGTTCTGCAACAGAGTTCACTGAGCACATGGTCAGCGATCACCCCGGTCGCTTGTACTTGTAAGATGTAAATGGTGCAGTTTTTCCCCACAGTTTACCTGTTCTCCTCCTTGGTCACTGCAGTCCAGGCAATAAGAGTCCAGGGTCACCGCTGGGGATCCCACAGGGAAAACTTTTATTTTGTTGTTTTTCATAAAAAGGTGATGGAACAAGGAAGGGTAGTAGAAGCAAGGCGCAACATCAGATTCCTGTTCTTTCCCTGACACTATCCATGGGCCATACCCACAACATCCACGGTAGCGGGGATGTACAGTCCTACAACCGCTGGTATCCGCTCCCTTCAGCGGAAGCCCTTTTCAGTCCTAGGGACCTGTGTTGTAAGTCCTTAGATTCTTGGTGGAAGTCCTCAGCCCAGGGAAACAGACCTCTCCTGTCCGGTGGTTCTGGCATTGCCCTACCTATTAGCACATCTGCTCTGGTAGATGATCCAGGCAGAACTTATGAAGTTGCAGCTTCCTCTCATGTTGTGGCTGCTAGCCCAGCCCCTCTGCTGCTGCTGCTGGTCAGCCACGATATTAATTGTTGCCTGTCCATAACTCTACACATTAAATAGGAACATGGAATACAGTAACAGTTATCATAACATTAATGACATCTCAATACAGTAACAGACATTATGCATTGCAAACACAGCACATACATTACATTGAAGTGCACGGGGAGTCATATGGAGGAAGGAGAACATAACTGAGGGGACCTGCCACCCCCTTACAAGGGCTCAGTGGAAGAACAAGGCAGAGACAGAGGAAGTCGCCAACACAGCTGGGGCACTGTCATGAGGGTGTCACTTCCCCCCTGGAAGACCTGGAGTTAGAAGGTCATGTTGGGTAATGAGTCTTAGGTCTTTTTTTGAGATGGCGTGATTTATGTCCTATTTTAAATAGATTTCCTTTCCTTCAGTGCGGAGAAGGTTAAGAACTCTTTCCATGCTGGCTGAGACCATACAACCTGCTTGTTCTCAGCTGCAACTGCTTATCAATTACTCCCTCTATATATACTGGCTCTGGGAGTTTGGTTCTTGCTTGTGAAAGAGTCATCTTCCCGTGCTAAGTGCTAAAGCTGGTAGTAGTAGTTATCTGTTGTTTACTACAGTATGTGTGAGTTTATCTCCATGTCCCTATTCCTGTTTAGTTAATTCCTCCCTGTCTTTATCCTCCTCCCTATTTTTGGTGAGTGCTTTAGTATGAAAGTGGTTTTCTGTTATCCCTGTTTTGTCCTTCTGTTTTGTTTACCTTACATTTTTGTCCCATGCCCTATGGGGTGGTGGACGGAACGGATTAGGGTTTTACAGTATGGTCAGAGACACGGGCCTCTCTACCTTCAAGAATACCCTCGGGACAGGGGTAGTTGTGTGCACACTATGCGTTTTTGCGGCCTTTTTTCCACTTCAAATTCTCCCAAAAACGCTAGGAAATTCTTATGCCAGCAAAGTCAATGAGAATCCTGAAGTGCTGTGCACATGATCCAAACTTTTCTTTTCTGGTTTTGTGCTGCTTTTAAATCTTCAACATGTCAATTCTTTGTGCATTTTTGCCTCGTTTTTCACCCATTGACTTCAATTAAGTCAGTCCAATATGGAAAAAAAACGCAGGTATAAAAACATTTGCGGATTTGCTGAGTTTTTTTACGGACTGCATATCGGGTGTTTCCCACGCTGTCATCTCTGGGATAGCGTGAGAAACACCTGTGAGGTGGTTCTGATCGGTGGTAATGATACCACCAGAAAGATCATTACCATTGGTCAGAGTGTTGCTGGGTCATGCTGTCAGGTGTCAACGTGACCCCGCAAATGTGACTGACTCGCGGTAAAAAGCATACTGCAGGTCACCGGCGTCACCTGATGAGAGACTACTACTTTCATCAATTGACGCCTGCTGTCATATATTACAGCAGAAGCAAGTTGCGATTGTGCGCAAAGCAAAATAAAATTTAAATAAAGAAATAAATATTGACATAAAAATAAACAACCATAGCTCTCACCTATCCATTGTAATCCATCATTTCCCACAACGATTCAGATCGCTTTTAGAGCAGTCACACCAGCTGATTCGACTGCTCTACCCGGCAGCTGATGACACACTGAATGGAAATTGTAATCACTCCTGCAGTATTTAGTGCTGAGCTACAGTGAGAAATTTCACCAGAATTCATCAGCTGATGAGCCACGGTGATCTCACTTATGATACTGTTGCGTGAGAAAGTTCTCACTCAGCAGAGGTGTGATTTCTTTCTTACACCCATTGACTTGCATTGTCGAATCTTGTCCTATGTACAAGGACAATTGCAGCATGCTGTGATTTTTTTCTCAATCTGACTCAGAGATTAGCATTGGTTAGAGTGCAATCCAATTTTTTCAGATTGCTTTTGTTTGTTTTTATTGCAGGTGAGTATGAGCACTAATAACTCCACTTGTGTCACCGCAGCCAGATATTGCAGTGTGCGCCGAGTTCTACCAATTGCTGTTTGGTTACAGCCTATGTAGGTTTGTTCTGTGAAGGCTCTGACATAGGTTGGTGACATTGTAGGACATCACTTTAACTCTTGGATTACCGTTGGAACTGGACTCTGTTGGAGTCCCCCAAGGCTCTGTCCTTACTCTTCTCAATCTATACACTCGGCCTTGGACAACTCATAAGGTCCTATGGCTTCCAGTACCATCTATATGCCGATGACACTCAGATCTACCTCTCTGGCCCAGATGTCACCTCTCTGCTCTCCAGAATCCCAGAGTGTCTATCGGCCATATTCTTCTCCTTTCGCTTCCTCAAGCTCAATGTGGACAAATCTGAACTCATTATCTTTCCTCCATCACGCATATCTTCCCTACCTGATCTATCTATCAAAATAAATGAAATCACACTTTCCCCTGTCCCCAAAATCTGCTGCCTCAGAGTAACCCTTGACTCTGCCCTGTCCTTCAAACCGCACATCCAAGCTCTTGCCACATCCTGTCGCTTCCAGCTCAAACATATTTCCAGAATCCGTCCTTTCCTCAACCCACACCAAAATGCTTGTGCATGCCCTAATCATCTCCGGCCTCGACTACTGCAACATACTCCTCTGTGGCCTACCTTCTAACTCTCTCGCACCCCTCCAGTCCATCCTTAACTCTGCTGCCCGACTAATTAATCTCTCTCCTCGCTACACTCCTTCTTCACCTCTTTGCAAATCCCGTCACTGGCTCCCAATTTCCCAGTGTATCAAGTTTAAATTACTAACACTGACCTACAAAGCCATCCATAACCTTTCTCCTCCGTATATTTCCACACTAATCTCTCAATATCTTCCCTCACGTAATCTCCGGTCCTCCCAAGACCTCCTCCTTTCCTCCACGCTTATTCGCTCCTCACTCAATCGCCTCCAAGATCTCTCCCGAATATCACCCATCCTCTGGAATTCAGTGCCCCAACACATCTGGTTATCCAGTACTTTTGCATCCTTCAACAGAAACCTGAAAACCCACCTCTTCAAGGAAGCTTACAGCCTGTAAAGACCACACGGCCACCTCAACACCATTGGAGCTACTGCAACCCTCGACCTACTGTCTCCTTCCCCATAATCCTGTAGAATGTAAGCCCGCAAGGGCAGGGTCCTCTTCCGTCTGTTTTAGTCTGTCAGTTAGTTTTGTTTACTGTAAGTGATATTTGTATTTTGATGTAACCCCTTCTCATGTACAACACCATGGAATTAATGGTGCTATATAAATAAATAATAATAAAAATAAAAGAATAACTGGAGTGAGTATATTGGGTTAATTTAAATGATTAAAGAATGTTTCTGTTTTATTTCAAATAAAGTGTTTTCTCAGTATTTGTGTGTTTATTTAACTCTTTACTTATTGGTTTAGTAATGAGGGTGTCTGGCTGACACCTCTGCATTACTAAACCTAAGGTTTGGCAACAGCGATAGCTGCTGACAACAACCCCCAATCCCATTATCCTGATGCGACTGCCTGGTCTAAGTGCTAGAATTGGTGCTTCAAATATGTAATGCCATTTCCAGGGCAACTGAGAGCTGTTATTTCTAGCCTGGGGCGGGGCAAAATAAGCATGAAAAAGAAGGTGTTGAACAAGGAAATAACGCCACAAAACTTATTTTTTTAACCTTTTTCAAATGACTTTACTTAGCTCCAAAAAGTATTCATTGCTGTAGAAAAAAAAAATAAAAAAATGCATGCAAAAGTGCACCAAAAACTTTTTTCCATTGCAGTTTTGCTGCCAAAAAATTGCTAGAGATGCATAAAAATACCAGAAATTTCTGCAATTAAATATTCAACGTGGGCACATTGCCTTAGGATCCCAGTTCCAGGGACAGTTTGAGGCTTTTCTCCTATACTTAAGACCGTCACAGTGTGACATTGCCAGAACCTTGGAAGGCAAGGTTAGCATGGCCGAAATGTGGCAAAACTTTCTCAGCACGCCACAACATATGGCAACACCATCTGATACAGTGTGTATTAGCAGGAGACAGGATTACAACAACATGGTAAAAGAGTACATGTGCATATGCCTCCACGTACTAACTAATGGGTCTGCCCAATATAACTTCTGTGTCTCCAAATTGGACACATGGCCTGACCTTGTCCATTTCCCCTTGAAGGTGCTTGCAGATATGCTACTATGTTCTATAGATGTAGAGGCACTCTACTCTTCAATCCCACACAGTAAGGGCATCGCGGCAGTGGACTACTACCTGGGCATGAGAGGTCGGCAGTATACTGAACATAATTTGTTTGTGAAACAGGCCTTGGAGTTTTGCCTCACTAGAAATTATTTTCTATTTGACGGTAAATATTACCACCAGCTCAGGGGCACTGCGATGGGGAGCCCCTGTGCCCCCTCGTATGCAAATTTGCTCCTGGGCGGGTGGGAAGAAAATGTCGTTTTTAAGGACACTACACCTACCGACAGTAGCGTCATACTATGGCTAAGATATATTGATGAAGTTTTCGTCATCTGGAAGGGGGATGAGGTAAGTTTTTCAGCCTTTGTGGCAGACTTGAACCACAACGAGCTGGGTCTTCATTTCACTTTTGAAGTAGACCCATTTAAATTGCCTTTTTTGGATGTTCTGATTGAGTGGGGGGAAGGTGGCCAATTGGTCACTAGTACCTTCAGAAAACCAACAGCAACAAATTCCCTCTTGAGGTGGGAATCCAATCATCCAATATCACTCAAGAGAGGTATTCCTAAAGGTCAATATTTACGTGTGCGGAGGAATTGCTCTGACAATGCCACGTATCTAAAACAAGCTGAGGACCTAAAGGAACGTTTTCTGGAGAGGGGATACCCTAATAAAATTCTAAAAGAGGCCTATAAGTCATCTCTAACAAGACAAAGAAGGGATCTCTTGACCCCTACCCTGAAAAAAGAAAATGAAAACAGCATAAGACTGATTACAAAATATTCAATCGGGGAAGATGATCTGCGTGAGATCGTTAAAAAACATTGGCATATCTTGCACATGGATAATGATCTGAAGGATATTATCACACCAACCCCACAGATTACGTTCAGGAAGGGCCGCTCAATTAAGGACAGGGTAGTCCACAGCCACTTTGCCCCTCCCCAAACACAAATGACCTGGCTAGGTGGTCCAACTAGGGGATGTTATAGAT
This sequence comes from Ranitomeya imitator, assembly GCF_032444005.1. NCBI lineage: Eukaryota > Metazoa > Chordata > Amphibia > Anura > Dendrobatidae > Ranitomeya > Ranitomeya imitator. Next base: position 556,681,326 of record NC_091285.1, read on the forward strand.
GTGGGAACTGTAAATACTGCCAGTCCATACAACAAGGCAGGGCTTTCTCAAGCAATGTTACAGGGAAAACTTTCTATGTCAACCACTTCATAAATTGCAAGACCAAGGGGGTGATTTACAAAATGACTTGTGACTGCGGACTTGAATACATTGGTAAAACAAGTAGGGAGCTCAGGAGAAGAATTGGAGAACACCACTGTGATACCATCAATAAAAGAGATACTCCAGTTGCTAAATCACATCAATAGGGTTCATCAGGGCGACCTAAAGATGGTTAAATTTATGGGCATAGATAGAGTGTATCAGCCCCAGAGAGGTGGAGACTGGGACAGGAACATTTTACAGAGAGAAAGCAAGTGGATCTTTCGCCTTCAAACCACAGCACCACACGGTCTGAATGACCATCTAAGCTTCACTTCCTTCCTGTAGAGACAGGGAACAACAGGGCATCCTAGCAATAGGAACAGCCGCCGTTGAGTGGGGGCGCCACTGTGCAGGAATAGGGTGCCAACCTCCGCGATAGGTAGGAATGGATTTAGAGAGGGCTTTGTGAGGGTATTTGAATAGCTGCACCCTTTCCTGTCTTTCCTATGGTTGGAGATTCGCTGTGTTTGCCTACATATTTTTATATCTGTTTAGCAGAGTTTATATCTGAATACGTGTGTAATTTCTTTTTATGGGTGATGGGTGCCTTTTTTCTGAAGGTTTTTCCAACCCTCAAACCATGTTGGTATCGTTTGTTTCAAAGTGGGAGTTTCATCTACATATACCCTAGTGGGGACTCGGGGGGGGTCTTAAGATACGCTCCCCTTATGTGTAGTAATGCAGGAGAGTTGTGAGTGACGGCTGTCCACTCCCCTGCATTAAGTGAAGCGCAAAGCGCTGGGACGCACAAGTAATGGGGCGGCATATAAGGACGGTGCCCGCCCACCGGATATGACGTTACGGCATGCTGTGCCGACGTCTGATATCCAGGACTGAAGGTGCGATCCAATAATCCAGGGTGCACAGATTCAGGTACACCGGTAGTGAGGCTCCCGGCGTCCGGAAGCACGAGATGACAAACGCCGGTGAGCAGGCTATAAAAAGAGGCGGAAGACGAGCCGCCACAGCATCATGCTCATTCACTATGCGTAAAGGTGACATAATCCCCTGATGAGTATAATATATGAAACGCGTTGGGAGGCACTCTTTAGCAACGTGGACCCAAAGTGAAAGATGCGGTTGGAGGAATTAAACCGCCCGAACGGGCCACTGTAATTCAGCACTGCATAAGGTCCAGATGGCAACCGGCAGAAGACTGATGAGTATCATTATTTTTACATAGATGTTGGTGACATATGTGGTGTCATACCTGATATATATACAGGTCCTTCTCAAAAAATTAGCATATAGTGTTAAATTTCATTATTTACCATAATGTAATGATTACAATTAAACTTTCATATATTATAGATTCATTATCCACCAACTGAAATTTGTCAGGTCTTTTATTGTTTTAATACTGATGATTTTGGCATACAACTCCTGATAACCCAAAAAACCTGTCTCAATAAATTAGCATATCAAGAAAAGGTTCTCTAAACGACCTATTACCCTAATCTTCTGAATCAACTAATTAACTCTAAACACATGCAAAAGATACCTGAGGCTTTTATAAACTCCCTGCCTGGTTCATTACTCAAAACCCCCATCATGGGTAAGACTAGCGACCTGACAGATGTCAAGAAGGCCATCATTGACACCCTCAAGCAAGAGGGTAAGACCCAGAAAGAAATTTCTCAACAAATAGGCTGTTCCCAGAGTGCTGTATCAAGGCACCTCAATGATAAGTCTGTTGGAAGGAAACAATGTGGCAGAAAACGCTGTATAACGAGAAGAGGAGACCGGACCCTGAGGAAGATTGTGGAGAAGGACCGATTCCAGACCTTGGGGAACCTGAGGAAGCAGTGGACTGAGTCTGGTGTGGAAACATCCAGAGCCACCGTGCACAGGCGTGTGCAGGAAATGGGCTACAGGTGCCGCATTCCCCAGGTAAAGCCACTTTTGAACCATAAACAGCGGCAGAGGCGCCTGACCTGGGCTACAGAGAAGCAGCACTGGACTGTTGCTAAGTGGTCCCAAGTACTTTTTTCTGATGAAAGCAAATTTTGCATGTCATTCGGAAATCAAGGTGCTAGAGTCTGGAGGAAGACTGGGGAGAAGGAAATGCCAAAATGCCTGGAGTCCAGTGTCAAGTACCCACAGTCAGTGATGGTGTGGGGTGCCATGTCAGCTGCTGGTGTTGGTCCACTGTGTTTCATCAAGGGCAGGGTCAATGCAGCTAGCTATCAGGAGATTTTGGAGCACTTCATGCTTCCATCGGCTGAAATGCTTTATGGAGATGAAGATTTCATTTTTCAGCACGACCTGGCACCTGCTCACAGTGCCAAAACCACTGGTAAATGGTTTACTGACCATGGTATTACTGTGCTCAATTGGCCTGCCAACTCTCCTGACCTGAACCCCATAGAGAATCTGTGGGATATTGTGAAGAGAAAGTTGAGAGACGCAGGACCCAACACTCTGGATGAGCTTAAGGCCGCTATTGAAGCATCCTGGGCCTCCATAACATCTCAGCAGTGTCACAGGCTGATTGCCTCCATGCCACGCCGCATTGAAGCAGTCATTTCTGCCAAAGGATTCCCGACCAAGTATTGAGTGCATAACTGAACATTATTATTTGATGGTTTTTTTGTTTGTTATTAAAAAACACTTTTATTTGATTGGATGGGTGAAATATGCTAATTTATTGAGACAGGTTTTTTGGGTTATCAGGAGTTGTATGCCAAAATCATCAGTATTAAAACAATAAAAGACCTGACAAATTTCAGTTGGTGGATAATGAATCTATAATATATGAAAGTTTAATTGTAATCATTACATTATGGTAAATAATGAAATTTAACACTATATGCTAATTTTTTGAGAAGGACCTGTATGTATCGAGTAGGTCTATATAACCACTGGGTCACTGCGGATAAATGAGCATTGTAATAAGATCATACCGCCTGGTAGGAATGTGTGTATCACAATAGTGGTCACCAATAAGTTTGAAGACTGGCAGCCATATAGTCTTCTGGCACGCCATCCTACCGTATGTTGTGTATATACAGATCTACAAACTGTGAGATCTAGAGGGTTACGGATTCACGGATATCGTAGACCTGTATGTAATGCTTGTCACTGTTACTAGGCATTACTGTTTCTTTGGCGGTGATACGCAGATGCGTTTTTATATGTGTCTTTTGTGTTGTACGTATGCACCTTGCACCTTTGTTGGCACTATATGTCTGCACTTTTTTAAGAAGATAGAAATAAAAGTTATATTTTAACTATATACAGGAATCCGCTTATCCCAGAGCTACTCAACACAGCATGTGGCAGCTGAAACTCCACTATTGCCTGCTGCTGATCGCACAGTAATTCCAGCATATGCAAGGTGCATCACATGTGATGCAAGGAGCAGGAAGACAGTATTGAAGCTGCACTGCAGATGGGCCAGCAGCAGCAGGGTGAGAACTCAAAGAGCACGTGCAGTGGTGTACTTTATCTGCAAGAGCAAAGTACTGCAGTGTGCAGGTGCCGGGAAAGGTCCGAAAAACCCAGTGTCTGCGCAGTGCTTTGCTCTGCCCTCAACAGGGCAGATAAATTATGCCTGCACAGGAGCTGTGGCAGGAAGCAAGGAAGAGGATATCATTGCATGAAGATGGGAGGCGCCGGACCTGGACCGTGACTCCCATCGGACTGCACCGGACCGCCCTCCAGGTAAGTATAATGTAACATTACAGAATGCTGTAGATAAGCCCCTGATGGCGGTGGACGCAGCTTATATATGAAAAATTAGGTGACAGATTCCCTTTAACAAAGGAAAATATAAAAAACATGGCTGTGGTGTTCACAATCCTCTTGCAATAGGACAAGCTGGATGGCAAAACAAGTGCTAGTAATATCCCAAAAATAATAGGAATGAAAAAATAACTTTTAACCATGCCAAAGGAGTTGAAAAGAAAAGTCTTGAGTGAGGAAAATAAGGGCTCATTTCTGGCTTTATTAGTAGAGGGACACAGTGAGCATCATGTTGCCTCCATCCTTAAAATTTCTAAGATGGCAGTCTGTTACAACAAGGTCAAGCAGCAGACACTGGGGACAGCAAAGCTACAGACCGGCAGAGGGCGAAAATGACTCTCCACTGACTGGGATGACCGTCATCTTATTCGAATGTCACTCAGCAACCACAGGATGACATCAAGTGACCTACAAAAGGAATGGCAAATGGCAGCTGGGCTGAAGTGCCCGGCAAGAGCAATTTGTGACAGGCTCCTAGAGGCAGGACTCAACTTATGCAAAGCTAGAAAAAAGTCTTTCATCAATGAGAAGCAAAGGAGAGCCAGGCTGAAGTTTGCCAAAGACCATAAGGATTGGACCACAGAGGACTGGAGTAAGGTAATCTTCTCTGATAAGTCTAATTTTCAGCTTTGCCCAACACCTGGTCATCCAATTAGTAAGACAGAGACCTGGAGAGGCGCACAAGCCACAATGTTTTGCACCCACTGTGAAATTTGGTGGAGGATCGGTGATGATCTGTGGATGCTTCAGCAAGGCTGGAATTGGGCAGGTTAATCTTTGCGAAGGATGTATGACTCAAGCTGCATATAAGGTTATCCTGGAAAAACAGTTGATTTTTTTCTACTCAATCAATGTTCCCCAACTCTGAGGACTGGTTTTTCCAGCAGGACAATGCGCCATGCCACACAGCTAGGTCAATCAAGGTGTGAATGAAGGGCCACCACAACAAATCCCTTTCATGACAGCTGAGGGTTGCAGCTCCCAGCTGTGAATTTTGCCGGCTCATTATCAAAAATACAGGGGAACCCAAGCAGGTTTTTTTTAAAATTATTTATTTATTTATTTACAGCACAGGAGCGGCTGATGAATACTCCCATCCACCGCTCCTGCTCTTACTGTTATTAGCGGAAGCAAGTGTCAGCTGATGGAAAAAGTAGCCCCATTAGCTGACATCAGTGACTGTAGGTAAACTTTTTACCTCCGATCACAGCTGAGCGCTCATGCTGTCTTCCAACATCATGGGAAGCATGGCTCTCTGACCGGTAGGGATGATTTCACCGCTGATCAGAAGCGCTATGCCGGGGTTTCCCACACTGTCACATAGCTTGGGAAGCATCGGCTTTTGTGCTGTGTATGTTCGGTTATATTCGGCAATTTAATCGATGATTAAATTGGCTTATATTGCAAATTCAGCAATCATGAGCAGAACCGAACAATGAAATTTTCGCTCATCTCTAGTCGTCATATCTTATAATGGCCGACAGTGTGGTGGTTATAGCTAATTAAAACAGACAATGTGGAGGCCATATACAATAGGAGGCTTATTTAGGTCGTAATATGGACAAATATTTTTATGCATAGGGCATTTTAATAACAGTCTTATTTGCAACGGCACTGTGTCGGGATGTGCTGGATCTCACAGATCTTCCTTAACTGATCCATCTATCACAATTAACGACATCACTTTTTCCCCCTTACCGGAAGTCTGCTGCCTCGGAGTAACCCTTGACTCTGCCCTGTCCTTCAAACTGCACATCCAAGCGCTTCCAGTTTAAAAATATTTCCAGAATCCATCCATTGCTCAACCATCAATCTACTAAAATGCTTGTGCATGCCCTCATCATCTCCTGCCTCAACTACTGTATCATCCTTTTTTGCGGCCTCCCTGCTAACACCCTTGCACCTCTCCAGTCCATCCTTAACCCTGCTGCCCGACTAATTCATCTCTCTCTTTGCTACTCCTCCGCTTCTACCCTCTGCAAATCTCTTCACTAGCTCCCATTCCCTCAGCATATCCAGTTCAAATTACTAACAATGACCTGCAAAGTCATCCATAACCTATCTCCTCCATATATCTCTGAACTAATCTCCCGATATCTTCCCTCACGTTATCTCCGGTCCTCCCAAGAGCTCCTTCTCTCTTCCACACTTATTCGCTCCTCATCTAACTGCCTCCAAGACTTCTCCCAAATATTTCCCATCCTTTGGAATTCTTTGCCCCAACAAGTCCAACTATCAACCACATTCGAATCCTTCAGACGGAACCTGAAAACCCACCTCTTCAGGAAAGCTTACAGCGTGCAATGACCCCGCTGCCTCCTCACCACAACCGGAGCTACCCCCTCACCAACACCAGAGCTGCTGCACCCCCTACCTACTGTCTCCTTCCCCAACACCCTGTAGAATATAAGCCCGCAAGGGCAGGGTCCTCTCCCCTTTGTACCAGTCTGTCATTGTTAGTTTGTTTACTATAAGTGATATCTGTAATTTGTATGTAACCCCTTCTCATGTACAGCACCATGGAATCAATGGTGCTATATAAATAAATAATAATAATAATAATAATAAAAAGAGGGAATCTGGAGAGACAAGCTGTGAATGTGAAAAGTCATCATAAATTCTGGACAAACTGGGGATGAAAATAAAGAATAGGCTCAAACAGACAAGCTGTCATCTATAAGGTACCTAAATGTAAATGTTTACTTGTTGATACTGACTAGATCTCATCTGTACAGTTGGTTACTTTATGGTGCATAATCTGTTAAAGATGAATAATAACCACTCCCATTATTTTCCTACCATTTCTAAAGAGATACTGGGAGTTGTAGGTTCATGATATACAAATGTGCATGGGCCTTATCTGACATTGTAACTGATTGCTGTAATTGGCTTGGTGATGTATTAATGTACTGATCGTGGTTCTGGTGAAACTTTAATGCACTGATCTTGGTTTTGTTGATATATTCATGTACTAATGGTGGTTCTTGTGCTGCACTCATGTCCTAATAATGGTTCTAGTGATCTATTTTTTTGCTGATTATGGTTCTGGTGCTGTATTTATGTACTATTGATGGCTCTGGTGTTCTATTTATTTATTGATGATGATTTTGGCTTTGTATTCATGTACTGATTATGATTCTGGTGATGAATACAACACAAAAAGTATCATCACTAAATGAATTCATCTCAAGAGCCATCATTAGTACATGAATTCAGCACCAGAACAACCACCACTACATGGATACGTCATCAGAACCACCATCACTACATGAATATGACAATAAAACCACCATCAGTACAGGAAGATGGCACCAGAACCACAATTAGTTTTGTTCCAAAATGTATTTGTGACATGACAGAATTAAAAACAATCACACATATTCATATCTATAATGAGGTCTGTTTAGTTTACATTAGGGTATTCACATAATGATGGACACCCTTATTGAAACTAATTGGCCCTTATAGTTACATTATATTAGTTTCCATGAAGATTTTTGTATCTAACATTTAAAATATAGCATGTCTGGGTTGAATAACACTATTTGTTCCCTGCATTGTGTAAATGGGCCACAACAATGAATGATTCTATATCTAACATTAAAAACATACTCCCTGTTGAGTTTCACCCCTAAAATAATCTTTTTTTTTTACTTTTGCTGGCCTTTTCTGGTGAAAAAGGTAGCAGTTCTAGAGGAAGTGGTTATCAGGGCGGGAGGAGGGGGCCTTAGGAAACCTGTTACCTTAGTATTTGACCAATTCCTTTACATGAGAGCTGAGGGTTTATCTGAGGGGGCACCATCAGCTTCATCTGCCTAGAGCACCAAAATACCTTGTCCCGTCCCTGATGGTTGAGAGATTTGTTGATCTAGCAAGTCCGATTTCAGACTGCCAATAACACTGTTCTCCGTGAAATAAGCCGCTGGCCTATGTGTCAGTTGCCACCTTCTCATGGAGAACACAGGAGCGCTCATTCCAGTGCCCCCTCCTATATGGGAGTGCTAACTAAAATGACTGTCAGATGAACGATTGGCTGAAGAATTGTTAGGCCTAAAGTCAGAATCATACATACATTATGCCTGTCACATAACTTAGGTTTTTCAGAAAGACCAGAGTCTTTTCAATCTGCAAAGAGCAGTTTAGGAAATTTTGGCCTTCATTCTTGCTCTTTGTCGATACAGAGTAGGATATTGGTTGGCAAGTGGAGAGGCCATTGAGAGAGGTCTAGCAAAATAGTCTGACCCTCTTCTTAGGGAGAAATTTTACTCACTAAGCAATCTTCAAAGGTTGCTCACCCAATCAACCACATCCTACACTGCATTGAAAAACGTCATGAACTGTGAAATAGCTGTCTGCATATGAAGGTCTTTTTCTTTTGGTAAAGAATGTGGTTTGACTGAATATCCAGTCATGTTGCAAGGCTCATTATGGGGTTGATATTAAGTTATTTATTTACAATCTCTAATAGGTGGCATTAGAGAGACAGATTTCTACCTTTTAGAAGATGCTAATTTAGGCTGGGTTCGCATTGCGCTAACAGCAGCCCCTTCAACACATGCGTTAACGGGCTGCTGTTAACGCAAGTGCCGACTTGTCATACCGCTAGCGCAGGTAGAGCTAGCAGATGCTCTATCTGCGCTAGCAGTGACGGACCTAGAAACGCTGCAGCGCGCGTCCCAGGGTTCGTCACTCAATGATGGCACATCGCTAGCACACGCCCATTATGGGCGTGCGCTAGCGATGCGTGCGCTATACGGCTTAATGGCAGCGTTAACGGACTGCGTTACAACGCGTTATGCCGGGGTGTAACGTAGTCCATCTAACGGACCGCTAAAACGCAGTGTGAACCTGGCCTTACTCACCTAAAGGGATATGAGTTTGCTGGAAGTATCAAATTGTTAACAATGCAAGCAATTGACTGATGGTATCTGCTGGGAACTGTATAACAAAAGGTGAAAAAACATTATGTCATCTAGAAACTGCGCACAAAGCTTCTTTCTCTCTTTTTTTTAGTTTGCATTGACTAAGAGCTATCTTAACTAGGTGTGAATGTCTACAGGAAAAATAACTTCATAGCAACGATATCACATTGCAGAGAGGCTATTCTTAATTTGATAGGTTAGGACATGAAAAGATCTAAGCACTTAATTAATGAATTAAGCAACTAATTAAATAAAACCTTGTGCTTGTAATTGAATTGAAAAATCAATGCAACCTTTGCCTTGAGTCATCCGTGGACTATGATGAGCTGCAAGATAATCAATAGCAAAAAAAGAGAATTTCTTCTTGTGTAATGGGGCCTTTGAGGCATAGCTTTGATGTTTAGTTCTCCCTACAGCAATGTATGAGGGGCTATAATTAAACACACAATCTATGGAGATGTTTTAAGCATTTAATTTAAAATAGTGTCATTGTATTCTTTCTTTTTTATATTTAAAGTTATGGTTTAATTTTCTTAAATTTGATTTTGAACTTCTGTTTTATTTGTCCAACACTCATGTTGACAGCTACAGTGTAGATGTCTTTGAAATTGCAGTGTTATGTGCCTCATAAAGGGAAAAATTGACCAATGTGCAAGCATTTCTGAGATCCAGAATGAGTAATCTGCAGCATGGAGGCCACATGTAAGGAGGTGGCGGGGACTCTCACGCACCTTTTCTCTCCTGAACAGTGTCCACCTGTGCCATATGCTCTGATGTTTATCTAATATTTTGCTACTGTACGTCCTGTGATGTAAATGTCTTTGTGATATGTCACACATAAGCTTAGGGGTAGAGAAGAGTGTTAATGAGGTCCAGGCAACCTGAGCGTTAAGCTATTGGGAGGAGTTATATTGTGACAGTGCAGAGTCAGAGGCGTATAGAGTAAGCATTTCCTGTAAAGGAAGAGAAGCCCAGGCGGTCTTGCCCAGAGCAGGATGTGTACATCAGTGAGCATAGAGAGTTCCCCGTTCATGGAGGATACAGCTGCTCCAGACTGGAGAGCAGTGGTCACAGGCATCGGCTCAACGGGATCGTCCCCAGGCAAAATATGGGGCCCGAGACCAGGATGGGAGCTGATGAACAGATGGGACCCAAATTGTCCACAGAGACAGCAGGGAAAAAATAGGAAATGTTGACCTGTGTGAGTTGTACCCTGGATTTGATAGGAGCTCTTGCTGTTCAGTAAAGTTTAGTTGGCAGTACAGACAAGTCGCTTATCTCCCCATGTACAAGGTGCCGGGTGCTCACTGACTGTGACTTAGTAAACTTGCCCACAACTACCACCCCAGGTCGCCTTTGTTACACATATAAAGCATTATAGGCTTGTGTTTACTTGTCTGAGACCTGATAGTTCAATCACCAATAGTCCTAAATTTGCAGGTGCTCTGCGGAGAAATTCAGACATGTCCCATTTAATAAAAAATCAGGTGGGATTTATGTAAACTGTGCACAAAAGTGATCACTGCCACTAGCTTTTGGTCATTACTGGTGGAACTTAAACTTCACTTTTTTAGCAATTTAACCCCTTCCCAACATGCGCCGTACTAGTATTGCTATGAGTTCCCGCAAACCGCAGTACTAGTACGGCGGCATGATCGCGCGGTCTCACAGTGAGCACCGCGGCGATCGTGTGCGGGTGTCAGCTGTTTGTGACAGCTGACACCCCGCAGCAATGCCCATGATCAGCGCTAGTGCCAATCGTGGGCATTTAACCCCTCTGATGCCACTGTCAGTAGTGACAGCGACATAGAGGGAATCCAAAGCGAAAAGCATTACTGCAACAAGTCGCACACCTGCAATTAATGAGCAACAAAATACATAAAATACAAGCTGATTTTATTGACAGATCAAAGAAAAAACACACCATAAACAATAAAAACATAATTAAACACATATAAGCACCATCAAAAACACACAGGAAAAATGGACCATAATACAGTGTAATAAGGTAACCCAAAATTAACCCAAATGGCTCATGGGGTACAGCGCAAAATCTATAATATAACGCTGGGAGCGTCACTCTGTCCGAAGCCTTTATAGACTGCGCAAGCGCAAGCGCCGGCGCAGTCTGGGCCTCACAGACTGACGCTCCCAGGAGATCGCGGTATGCGTAAACACTGAACGCACACCGCGATCTCCACCGGAGAGTCAGGGATCGCCAGGAGGGTAAGTATATTCACCTGTCCCCCGTTCCAGCGCTGCGTGCGTCTCCGTCTCCCGGGTCCTCTGCTGTGACGTTCCCAGTTCAGAGGGCGCGAACAGTCACAGCCAGAGGAGCCGGAAGATGGCGGCGCGCAGCGCTGGAACGGGACAGACAGGTGAGTATAGCAAGTGCTGGGGGCCTGAGCTAGCGGTGACTCCGGCACCTGACCCCCACAGCGCGCCGGTGTCCCCGCCTGCTCAGGCCCCCAGCACTCGGCGCCCAGCAACGATAGGTGAGTATGGTATTTTTTTTTTTATATATGGCAGCAGCATACGGGGCATATATAATTGAGCATCTTATGGGGGGCATATAATACAATGGTGGCGCAGGATGGCAGCAGCACATGACAGAACGGGCGCAGGATGGCAGCAGCACATGACAGAACGGGCGCAGGATGGTAGCAGCACATGGCAGAACGGGGGCGCAGGATGGGAGCAGCACATGACAGAACGGGGGCACAGGATGGGAGCAGCACATGTCACAATGGGGGCGCAGGATGGGAGCAGAACATGACAGAATGGGGGCGCAGGATGGGAGCAGCACATGTCACAATGGGGGCGCAGGATGGAAGCAGCACATGACAGAATGGGGGCGCAGGATGGGTGCAACACGACAGAATGGGGGCGCAAGATGGGTGCAACACATGGCAGGATGGGGGCGCAGGATGGGTGCAGCACATGACAGGATGGGGACGCAGGATGGAGCAGCACATGTCAGAATGGGGGTGCAGGATGGGAGAAGCACATGTCAGAATGGGGGTGCAGGATGGGAGAAGCACATGTCAGAATGGGGGTGCAGGATGGGTGCAGCACATGTCAGGATGGGGACGCAGGATGGAGCAGCACATACCAGGATGGAGACCATATACCAATATAGATGCTAGCCACCCGGGCGTAGAACAGGTTCAATATCTAGTTGTAAATAGCGGGACGGTGCCAAAATATTAAGCCAGGATGCACACAGTGCCAGGCCAACAAAACAATAGTAGGCACAACAATATGTCCCAAGCAGAAGTAAAAAGAGGCGAGCCCAAACAATGGCTAATGGGAAACCTATATATGGTGAAATCACTGGGTCACAAAAGGTAAACGGGAGATAACCTCCCACAAAGATACAACCTGGTGAGGTGATGCCCCACGCGTATCGCCCGTCAGACCAGGCTTCGTCAGGGAAGCCATCTCCCGTTTACCTTTTGTGACCCAGTGATTTCACCATATATAGGTTTCCCATTAGCCATTGTTTGGGCTCGTCTCTTTTTACTTCTGCTTGGGACATATTGTTGTGCCTACTATTGTTTTGTTGGCCTGGCACTGTGTGCATCCTGGCTTACTATTTTGGCACCGTCCCGCTATTTACAATTTTGCGCTGTACCCCATGAGCCATTTGAGTTAATTTTGGGTTACCCCTTTACACTGTATTATGGTCCATTTTTCCTGTGTGTTTTTGATGGTGCTTATATGTATTTAATTATGTTTTTATTGTTTATGGTGTGTTTTTTCTTTGATCTGTCAATAAAATTAGCTTGAATTTTATGTATTTTGTTGCTCATTAATTGCAGGTGTGTGACTTGTTGCAGTAATGCTTTTCTCTTTGAATTCTCAGTATAGTGTTTATTACTGTTACCACACCCTCATAAATGTCTTTATATAATTATATGGCAGTGCGCCCAATCCCCTTTTAGCTTTACAGCGACATAGAGGGGCATTGCGCAGGGACCGGGGCTCGCTGCGCTCTCCCACCGGAACAATGCGATGCGATCGCGTTGTTCCGGTGTTCTGGAAGGAGTCTCTGGAACCAAAATGGCTGCGGGGCTCCTTCCGGGTCCTTCTCTGATGTGGCTTGCTGGTGCCTGCTCAGAGCAGGCGCCGGAAAGCCTCCTGCACTGCCTGTCAGATTGCTGATCTGACAGTGCTATGCAAAGTGTCAGATCAGCGATCTGATGAAATATAGTGATGTCCCACCCTGGGACAATGTTATAAAGTGTAAAAAAAAAAAAGAATGTTTAAAAAAAAAAAAAAATCCATTTATTTATGTAAATAAAAAACAAAACAATAGAAGTACACATATTTAGTATCGCCACGTCGTAATGACCCACTCAATAAAACTATCCCACTAGTTAACCTCTTCAGTGAACACCACAAAAAATTAAAAACGAGGCAAAAAACAACGCTTCATTATCATACCACCGAACAAAAAGTGCAATAAAATGTGATCAAAAAGACAGATATAAATAACCATGATACCGCTGAAAACGTCATCTGGTCCCGCAAAAAAAAGCCGCGATACAGCCTCATCAGCAGAAAAATAAAAAAGTTATAGCTCTCAGAATAAAGCGATGCAAAAACAATGATTTTTTATATAAAATTGTTTTTATTGTGTAAAAGTGCCAAAACATAAAAAATGATATAAATAAGGTACCACTGTAATCATACTAACCCGAAGAATAAAGCTGCTTTATCAATTTTATCACATGTGGAACGGTATAAACGCTCCCCTAAAAGAAATTCAGGAATTGCTGGTTTTTGTTCATTCTGCCTCCCAAAAATCGGGATAAAAAGCGATCAGAAAATATCACGTTCCCGAAAACTGTACCAATAAAAACATTAACTCGTCCCGCCAAAAACAAGACCTAACATGACGGTGTGGGCCAAAATATGGATAAATAATAGCTCCCAAAATGTGCTGATGCAAAAACAATTTTTTTGCAGTAAAAAGCATCTTTTAGTGTGTGACGGCTGCCAATCAAAAAAATCAGCCAAAAAAACACTATAAAAGTAAAACAAACCGCCCTTCATCACCGCCTTAGTTAGGGAAAAATAATAAAATTTAAAAAAATATATTTATTTCCATTTTCCCATTAGGGTTAGGGTTGGGGCTAAAGTTAGGGTTAGGATTAGGGTTGGGGCTAAAGTTAGCGTTAGGTTTGAGGGTAAAGTTACGGTTAGGGTTGGGGTTAAAGTTAGAGTTGGGTTAAGGTTAGGGTTGGGGCGAGGGGTAGGGTTGGGGTTAGGATTGGGGTTAGGGTTGGGGCTAAAGTTAGGGTTAGCATTCGGTCTAAAGTTAGGGTTAAGGTTGAGGCTAAAGTTAGGGTTTGGATTACATTTTCAGTTGGGATTAGGGTTGGGATTAGGATCAGGGGTGCGGTTAGGGTTATAGTTGGGATTAGGGTTAGAGGTGTGTTTTGGTTAGGGTTTCAGTTAGAATTGGGGGTTTCCATTGTTTAGGCACATTAGGGGCTCTCTAAACACGGCATGGCATCTCAATTCCAGCCAATACTGCGTTGAAAAAGTCAAACGGCACTCCTTCTCTTGACAGTGCTCCTTCCCTTTCGAGCTCTCTAGTGCACCCAAACAGGGGTTTACCCCAAGATATGGGGTATCAGCATACTCAGGACAAATTGGAAAACAAATTTTGGGGTCCAATGTCTCCTGTTACCCTTGGGAAAATAAAAATTTGGGGGCTAAAATATCATTTTCATGGAAAAAAATTTTTTTATTTTCAAGGCTCTGCATTATATCGTGTTAGCGAAACACTTGGGGGTTCAAAGTTCTCACAACACATCTAGATAAGTTCCTTGAGGGGTCTAGTTTCCAATATGGGGATCACTTGTGGGAGTTTCTACTGTTTTGGTACATCAGGGGCTCTGCAAACGTAATGTGACGCCCGCAGACCATTCCATCAAAGTCTGCATTCCAAAACAGCGCTCCTTCCCTTTCGAGCTCTGCCATGCGCCCAAACAGTGGTTCCCCCCATATATGGGGTATCAGCATACTCAGGACAAATTGAACAACAACTTTTGTGGTCCAATTTCTCCTTTTACCCTTGGGAAAATAAAAAAATTGTGGGCTAAAAGATCATTTTGTTGAAAAAAATGATTTTTTAATTTTCACGGCCCTATATTCTAAACTTTAGTCAAACAATTGGGGGTTCAAAGTTCTCACCACACATCTAGATAAGTTCCTTAGGGGGTCTTTTTTCCAAAATTGTGTCACTTGTGGGGGTTTCCACTGTTGAGGCACATCAGGGGCTCTCCAAACGCGATATGGGTTCCGATCTCAATTCCAGCCAAATTTGCATTGAAAAGTCAAATGGCGCTCCTTCCTTCCGAGCTCTGCCATGCACCCAAACAGTGCTTTACCCCCATATATGGGGAACCAGCGTACTCAGGACAAATTGCCCAACAACTTTTTGGGGTCCAACCTGTCCTGTTACCCTTGGGAAAATAAAAAATTTGGGTCAAAAAGATAATTTTTTGTGGAAAAAAATATGATTTTTTTTACGGCTCTACATTATAAACTTCTGTGAAGCACTTGGGGGTTCAAAATGCTCACCACACATCTAGATTAGTTCCTTAGGGGGGTCTACTTTCCAAAATGGTGTCACTTATGGGGGGTTTCCACTGTTTAGGCACATCAGGGGCTCTCCAAACGCGACATGGTGTCCGATCTCAATTCCAACAAATTTTGCATTGAAAAGTTAAATGGCGCTCCTTCCCTTCCGAGCTCTGCCAGGGGCCCAAACAGTGGTTTACCCCCACATATTGGGTATCAGCATACTCAGGATAAATTGTACAACGACTTTTGTGCTCCAATTTCTCCTGTTACCCTTGATAAAATAAAACAAATTGGATCTGAATTAAAAATGTTGTGAAAAAAAGTTAAATGTTCAATTTTTTTAACCATTCCAAAAATTCCTGTGAAGCACCTGAAGGGTTAATAAACTTTTTGAATATGGTTTTGAGTACCTTGAGGGGTGCAGTTTTTAGAATGGTGTCACTTTCGGGCATTTTCTGTCATATAGACCCCTCAAAGTGATTTTGCAAATTTAGTTGTAAAAATGAGAAATCGCTGGTCATCTTTTTACCCTTATAACTTCCTAACAAAAAAATTTTCCAAAGTTTCCAAAATTGTGCTAATGTAAAGCAGAAATGTGGGTAATGTTATTTATTAACTATTTTGTATAATATGACTCTCTAATTTAAGGGCATAGAAACAAAAATTTAAAAAATTGCTACATTTTTGCCAAATTTCCATTTTTTTCACAAATAAACGCAAGTCAAATCGATGAAATTTTACCACTGTTTTAAAGTACAATATGTTACGAGAAATCAATCTCAGAATCACCAGGATCCATTTAAGCGTTTCAGAGTTATGACCTCAGAAAAAGTGACTGTGGTCAGAATTGAAAAAAAATGGCTTGGTCAGGAAGTTGAAAACAGACTTCGGGGTGAAGGGGTTAAATGTTGGTAAGGGTTCACAACAAAATCTTACTGTTTTAATGCAGAGAATGGAGGACTGTCTCTTTGCTCCCTGCCCTGCACTGATCATAGATGCCTTATTTGAGGGATACAAGTGAGTACCCTATAGTGGCAACTCTATTTTATCTTCCATGTCACAAGAAAAATAGGGGTGGACACTTCACTGGAGGAGGATAGATGAGTAGTACAAATAGTTCAGTATGTGACTAAAACTGTTAGCAGGGGCACTGTTACGAGTAAAACTGCAGAGCTTTATACTTTCTACTTTAAGCAACGTAAAGGTGCATTCCAGATAAACTACTGTATACATTGGGTACCGAAAGTATTCAGACCCCTTTAAATTTTTTACTCTTTGTTTTATTGCAGCCATTTGGAAAATTCAAAAAAGTTAACTTTTTTCTCAATAATGTTCACTCTCCACCCCATCTTGACTGAAAAAAAAATGTAGAAATTTTTGTAAATGTATTAAAAAAGAAAAAGTGAAATATCACATGGTCATAAGTATTCAGACCCTTTGCTCAGTATTGAGCAGAAGCACCCTTTTGAGCTAGTACAGCCATGTATCTTCTTGGGAATGATGCAACAAGTTTTTCACACCTGGATTTGGGGATACTTTGCTATTCTTCCTAGCAGATCCTCTCCAGTTCCGTCAGGCTGGATGGTGAATGTTGGACAGCCAGTTTCAGGTCTATCGAGAGATGCTCAAATGGGTTGGGTCTGGGCTCTGTCTGGGCCAATCAAGAATGGTCACAGAGTGGTTCTGAAGCCACTCCTTTGTTATTTTAGTTGTGTGCTTAGGGTCATTGTCTTGTTGGAAGGTGAACCTTCGTCCAAGTCTGAGTTCCAGAGCACTCTGGAAGAGGTTTTCATCCAAGATATCTCTGTACTTGGCAACACTCATGTTTCCTTCAATGATAATCAGTCATCCTGTCCCTACAGCTGAAAAACATCCCCATACCATGATGCTGCCACCACCATGTTTTACTGTTGGAATTGTATTGGGCAGGTGATGAGCAATGTCTGGTTTTCTCCACACATACCACTTAGAATTATCACCAAAAGGTCTATTTTCGTCTCATCAGACCAGAGAATCTTATTTCTCATAGTTTGGGAGTCCTTCATGTGTTTTTTTAGCAAACTCTATATGGGCTTTCATATGTCTTGCACTGAGGAGAGGCTTCTGTCAGGCCACTCTGCCATAAAGGCTAAACTGGTGGAGGGCTGCAGTGATAGTTGACTTTGTGGAACTTTTTCCCATCTCCCTACTGCATCTCTGGAGCTCAGCCACAGTGATCTTGGTGTTCTTCTTTACCTCTCTCACCAAGGCTCTTCTCCCACAGATGCTCAGTCTGGATTAACGGCCAGGTCTACGAAGACTTCTGGTGAACCCAAACTTCTTCCAATGAAGGAGTAGAACTATCTTATAGAAGATCACAAGGAAATGGACAGCATATGACTTAAATATGAGTGTCTGAGCAAAGGGTGTGAATACGTATAACCATGTGATATTTCAGTTTTTCTTTTTTATTAAATTTGCTAAAATTTCTACATTTTGTTTTTCCCAGTCAAGATGGGGTGCAGCGTGTACATTAATGTGAAAAAATGAACTTTTTTGAATTTACCAAATGGCTGCAATGAGACAAAGAGTGAAAAATGTAAAGGTGCCTGAATACTTTCCCTACCCACTGTATCTGTGCAGACTGCGATGTGTTATCTCTTTCATGTGTAGTGCAGGTGTCTGGATGCAACACATAGAGGCACAAGGAGGAAACAGTCAAGGATGATTATAGCTTTATTTATATACATTTAAAGTAACTCTAACAATTAGCGTTGGTAACTAGGCAGATTAGCATTCAAACGAAGAAAACAATAAACTTTAAAAAGCAAAGGAAGTCTTTATTTAATGTCCTGTTCTGTTCACAACAATGGTGCGCACAGCTGTGGGAGCCAAAACGTAAGTTATCTCGCTGCAATTCTGTCCCTATTGGGTGTCATCGGGTTTTCCCGCTAGGCCGCAAGTCTCTGTCTGATATAGTCTATCAAAGCCCATTGAGCCTCCCATGCACCAACCGCCCCCCTCCCAACCTGAGACCCTAATCCCAACCGACCTCTAACCATAGAAGATAGCTGGAAGTGATGGCCCTACTGATATGCACTGTCCTTCCGCAGTCGCAAGCATGTCCCGCCTACTGCAGTCTCCTCACGCATCTACTTGACTTTACCATCGGCAAAAGGGCTCTTCAGGGATTCCACTGCCTCTTATTACTTTCCTACCCCCTTTTTGCTCAGCAGTCCTTCTGAGTTTGAAGTTTTCTGACAGGTAACCAGAGTTCAGCCAAGAGTTGAGCGCATTCCTTGGTTTTCTGCTGTATTTGGGACCAGACGAATTCATCCTCAGCACACTGGTTAGGGGGAATCTCTGAGTTGCCCTGCTCAGTCCTGCTGAGCTCTTCCTGTGGAAGCGCTTCTGGGGTACTTGGAGAGTCAGCCACTGGAGGGGTTTGTTCAGCTCACACCGGCGATATGTTTAGCAAACAACTTCAACGTCTTGTCATAGTTGAGGCCACTTTACCAGTCATAGTGACCACTGAAAGGTCTTCTCCATACTGAAGTGGGCACTCCTCTCATGGGCTTCTATAGCAGCTATATGACCAGCATGTCAGGGATCACTATCTGCCAAGTTACATTAAACTCCCAAGGAAGTTGAATCCTTCAATACAGAAGACCATCTTTCAGGAAGAGCCTTTCCCACTGGCCCAAGAAATTTAGGGTACTTAAGGCAAAGTGTTCCTAGCCTCCTGATCTGGCCTTTGCCCCAGAGCTAGTCATTTTCTTAGCTTTGCTAACTCTTGATCAACCTGGGTGACTCAGGAAAGAGCTTCTGCTTGAGTGTTTTGGGCCTTAGATCAATAGGAGATCCTATACTAATATTTGGACATCCTCACAATCCACCGATGTTTTAGCATGCCGAGCTTTGCATTCTCTAGGTGAGCCAGGAGGTTGTTGTCTGTCCACACATGTATTTATGACCCTAACAGGTACTCCGCAAATTTCTTCATAATGGCCCATATAAGCACCAGCAACTCCAGTTTGAATGAACTTTAATTATCTGGATTCTTTTCTGTGTCTCTCAGTGACCTACTGGCATATGTGATGACTCTCACTTCCTTCTTTAACCTGAGCCAATTCTTCCCCTAGTCCATACAGGCTTCCATCAGTGAGCAGTACTAAAGGCTGTGAGAAGTTAATTTAGGCCAAGACTTGGACATCAGTCAATGACATCTTCAACCCCTGAAACGCTTCCTCTTGTCATGGGCCCCACTGGATTAGTTGGCGTTTGACTACACCGGCTGTCCTGGCTGGTGAAGTCTTTTATGAAACTGCAGTAAGTATCTGGTTAGTCCTATGAATGCTATAAATTCCCTCAGGCTGACCGATGTGGGCTACTTTTGCAATGCAGCCACCTTCTCTGTGGTGAGCTAAACTCCTGCCCTAGACACAGTGTGTCCCAGGTACTCAATTTCCTGCTTGAATAGGTGACACTTCCGAGACTTAACTTTTAATCAGTGGCTTTGAAGCTGCTCGAATACTTGTTCCAGCCAGCTTAGATAGCGGAATAAATGGTTATGTCTTCCAGATATATCAAAGTGGCTTTGAAATTCAAATCTCCTAAGCATCTTTCCCTTAAACGCTGGAATGCATCCGGTTCAACTCAGCAGATTTAGAGAGAGAAAAAATGCTGTCTTGGGGTGATTCTTTACAGCCACCAGGACTTGCCAGTAGCCACTGACCAAGTCGAGGGAGGAGAAATATTTAGCCTTTCCCAAAGCAGATAGGGACTCCTCGATTCTGGGCAAGGGGAAAGAGTTCTGCACAGTGCACGCATTCAGCCTTTGGAAGTCTACACGGAACCTCAGGGTGCCATCTTTTTCCGGACCAACATGATGGGGGCCGCCCAAGGAATCTGGCTTTTATGAATCCCACCATTGCACAGCATATGGGCCAGCAGTTTTTTCACCTTCTGATACATCTGAGGCAGGATCTGCTGATGCCACTTATGAATGGGAGATGTAGTCCCTGTGGACGTACAATGTTGAACAGCTTGGGTGCACTCAAAGTCATCTGCATGCTCTACAAATACTCCCCAATATTGTTGCAATAACTGTTCAATCTGTCCATCTTGCGTCTAGGAGAATTCTGTGAGGTTGGCCTCCATCCATCTATTCCAAGAGGTGATGGCCAGCCAGGGGTACACTTTTTCCTTTATGACTATTGAACGACATTGCCAAGGTCCACAGATCTCATATTGTAAAAGTGTTAACTTGCTCCACTCAAATTTATACAACGCATAGGTACTCGTCCTTGCCGCACGATGGCCAGAGTATATAACCTATAAGAGACTGGGAGTCAAAGTCCAAAAAAGTTTTTGGAAAAAAGTATAAACAAATTTATTACAGAATAAGTAAGGCAAGCAAGATACAATAAAACTGTCCATGATGATGGCATAGGAAATCAATATGCAACAGATCAATAAAATACTAACGGGTACAGATAAATGGATGAGCCAAAAACTTGCATATCACACAGAAAACATATAGTATCTATGGTACAGAGACATATACATTCATATAGCAAAGATTAAAGATCATTAAGAGATATTTATTTCTAAGCACAGTAAAGAGTAAACTCTACGCTGGTTGTTACATCTCCCAAATAGAGTAAGCAAACAAGTGTAGCAAACAGTTTCAAGTGGCAAAGGAAAAAGTCAGCCTTATATGGTAGATTATTAAAGTAAAGCCACATACAAAAGTGGGAAAGGGGAGAAAACATGTATGTCAGAGGACCATATACCCATATTGCCTCGTGTGGAAATGTGCAAAAGCTTGCAGCGCAATGGCCAGAGTGCAGGTAACCAATAATCTAGAAATTGTTTAGTCTCCATCGATAGGCTCAGTCTGTACGTCCATACCCTCCAAGGACACATGGGCCAGTACCAGCATAATGAGTACAGTCTGTTCCACTGGCAATGTCACAGTATCTTTGGGCAGTATCAACACTTTGCCAAGATGCTGGGAAGCAGTGGGTTACTTCTCGATTTGGCTGACTTGCACGAGTTGCTGAAACATCTTCTGACTGGCCGGATCAAAAGTGGTGCGGGTCCAGTTGTTTTTATCTGGGCCCTCAGCCAAGAAATGCCCCAATTCTTTTAGCACGTTGACGCCCAGGGTTAGAGTGGGTCCTCTGCCTCTGGACCCCTTGGTCAACACTATTCACCTGATCTGGTCCAGCACACAGTCGCTCCCCCTGCAAATCTTCCATCACCATTTGGTTAAGCTTCATTTCCCCTGACTAGCAGATGGCAGTCTCTCCCTGGTACATCCTGCAAGGGTTCTCCAGGGATTTCGCTGCTTCTTAATACACACGTTCTTTTGAAAACATGTGGCATCAGTTGTGTTGTGCAGAAGTCTGGTAGATACACAGTTGATAGTCCTACTGAATAGACTGTTAGAATTTGTATTATAGCAAGAAAAAGGCAGCTAAGTATAGAAAAACGAGTGGCCATCATTACTTTAAGTCAGTCCGAAAAATTGGTAAAACTTTGAAAGTGTCCCCAAGTGCAGTGGCAAAAACCATCAAGCGCTACAAAGAAACTGGCTCACATGAGGACCGCCCCAGGAAACAAAGACCAAGAGTCACCTCTGCTTCTGAGGATAAGTTTATCCGAGTCACCATCCTCAGAAATCGCAGGTTAACAGCAGCTCAAATTAGAGACCAGGTCATTGCCACACAGAGTTCTAGCAGCAGACACATCTCTACAACTGTTAAGAGGAGACTGTGCAGCAGGCCTTCATGGTAAAATAGCTGCTAGGAAACCACTGCTAAGGACAGGCAACAAGCAGAAGAGACTTGTTTGGGCTAAAGAACACAAGGAATGGACATTAGACCAGTGGAAATCTGTACTTTGGTCTGATGAGTCCAAATTTGAGATCTATGGTTCCATCCACCGTGTCTTTGTGCGACGCAGAAAAGGTGAACGGATGGACTTTACATGCCTGGTTCCCACCGTGAAGCATGGAGGAGGAGGTGTGATGGTGTGGGGGTGCTTTGCTTGTGACACTGGTGGGGATTTATTCAAAATTGAAGGAATATTGAACCAGCATGGCTACAACAGCATCTTGCAGCGGCATGCTATTCCATCTGGTTTGCGTTTAGTTGGACCATCATTTATTTTTAAACAGGACAATGACCCCAAACACACCTTCAGGCTGTGTAAGGGCTATTTGACCAAGAAGGAGAGTGATGGGGTGCTACGCCAGATGACCTGGCCTCCACAGTCACCAAACCTGAACCCAATTGAGATGGTTTGGGGTGAGCTGGACCGCAGAGTGAAGGCAAAAGGGCCAACAAGTGCTAAGTATCTCTGGGAACTCCTTCAAGATTGTTGGAAGACCATTCCCGGTGACTACCTCTTTAAGCTCATCCAGAGAATGCCAAGAGTGTGCAAAGCAGTAATCAAAGCAAAAGGTAGCTACTTTGAAGAACCTAGAATTTAAGACATAATTTCAGTTGTTTCACACTTTTTTGTTAAGTATATAATTCCACATGTGTTAATTCATAGTTTTGATGCCTTCACTGTGAATGTACAATTTTCATAGTCATGAAAATACAGAAAAATCTTTAAATCTTTAAATGAGAAGGTGTGTCCAAACTTTTGGTCTGTACTGTATGTTAGGAGTTAACCTCTCTTCTAGAGTGTAAAGACTGCATACTGTTGGCCAGGATTGGGACAGGCACTAATGGCCAATCTCCATGGAAACCAGCTCTACACTATGAAAAATAAAAAAGAATAATTGCAGGAGAATGACAGTAGATAGAAAAAGCAAGGTAATTACAAACTTACTTATTTTCATACTCTAACTAATTTAAAACATTTTAATTAGTTGAGAATACACCTTTAAGCCATGTATGGCATAAAACAGAAGAGATAAGCAGTAGACGTGGTCTCAATCATAATTCCCCTTTATAGGAGTCATGAAACTCATATATTATATAGTCTTTGTCACAATTGCTCCGCTCAGTGAATGATTGCTATGCTGTTCTATGGAAACTGTCTTGCTGAGCTGTCTATGTCTTGATTGACAGTTTGGTTGTCTAATACTGTGATGGGCTTGAGGGGCTGTCGGTGCCTTGATTTACAGCTCTACTGTCCAATCTGTGATTGTGGTGTGTGGGACTTTCTGCAGGTGTTCAGTGTTCTGGTAATCGCATAGCTACTTAACTGAGCTGTCTGTCCCTGATCCCTGCCAGGCGTAGTTTATGCTTCTTGGTGAGTGTTAGCCTGATTCTGTTGCTCTGAATTCTGAACTTTTGCTGCCTGACCCTTTGGTTCATGTTCTGACTACTCATTTGTCTTGTCCTTTGGCTTTTGATCCGCTATCTCTTGTTAATGACCCTGGACTGTGACCTGACTTATGCTTTTGTCTTTCCCCTTGGTTATCTACGGACCCTCTCGGTATTGACCCCAACACATATCATATTACATTTTAAGTATTACTGTTAATTTCAAGGCTCACCTTGTATCAATTAGTGTTTTACTGCCTTTGATTTCCAGTTTACTATCTGTGAGAAATTTCTAGATTTTAGCCATCTGTTTTTGTCTTATGCTTTTTTTTAGTGCCTAGGTTAAGCTTTATTGAAAAGGTAAATCAACTTATTTTCCTATATTATGCTTGTAAGTATTATGATTGTAAACCTACACCTGAGCGTGATTGGAATCAAGTCACAATACACTGTGTTATACTCCCATGTTATCTCCTAAAAATAAAGGAGGCTGATTACTTCTCTATAAACACACAACTTGTTGCTGTGTGATATCATTGCTAAAAATGATAACCTGAGAATATTGGAACTGCATAACTGCTATAGAAAATAGGGAAATGCTACATTATGCACATATAGAATATTGGAAAAATTAAACTTCAATATTGCTATGAAAATTTACAGTAAAAGTTGCTGCCAATGTGAAGGCGTCCTTCATTGTTGGGTCCAATGAAGGACGCGTTGACGTTGACTGTTGAGCTCACATATATTGGCCAAGCTATGTGCTAAGTAGCTTTTTTAACTGTAATTTTTCATAGCAATATTGCAGTTTCATTCTTCCAATATTCTATATGCACATAATGTAGAGTTTTGCTATTTTCTATAGCAGTAATGCAGTTCCAATATTCTCATGTTATCATTCTTAGCAAATCAAGGTGCAATTTTATCATTCCCCGTAGTTATTTTTTTAGTGGGCACCTGTACACAGTAGTTTGGATGTGGTGGTCATTTTTTTCTATCTGTTTGATATCATTGTCAGTTTGAGTTTTACAACAGTATCACGGACCTGCCTGTTGTGTTCCTTGGTCTTCATGATGTTCTCTGTGCTTCAGACAGAACCCTGAGACTATCACAGAGCAGGTGCATTTATACGGAGACTTGATGACACACAGGTGGATTATATTTATCATCATTGGGCATTTCGGACAACATTGGATCACTCAGAGATCCACAATGAACTTCTGGAGTGAGTTTGCTGCATTGAAAGTAAAGGGGCCAAATAATATTGCACGCCCCACTTTTCAGTTTTTGGATTTCCACAAAAAATTAAAATACCCAATAAATTTCGTTCAACTTCACAATTGTGTTCCACTTGTTGATTCTTCACCAAACATTTACATTTGGTATCTTTATGCTTGAAGCATGATATGTGCGAAAAGGTTGAAAAGTTCCAGGGAGCCGAATACTTTCGCAAGGCACTGTAAATGAAAGCGTGGACTGGGATACGGCATAACAAACTCAAACATATTGGAAAAAGGCATTGTAGAACCAAAAAACACGTTGTAGCTCAGTGGTTTCAAATAACTATACAGAAAAAAAAAACAGAAAACCATGGTACTCTGATCAGTTGCAGTGAAGATGATAGCTTTATTGGTAGGTCAGCATATGACTTTTATTCCACATAGCAAAAAAGTGGCCAACATAGATGTTTCTGTGCATCTAGACCCTCGGGTCACAGCCTTGAAATAAAGCATAAAACAATGTGTACAGTGTCATATTCGTGTGAAAACACTTATGATATCAGATGGGGGCCAGCAAACATGACAAAATATGGTATAATAATGTGATGTCACTGCGGGGGAAATATTCTAACAGTTATGTCACAAACAATGAATAATGGACATAATAGGGTTAATAAACACAACCAAATAACAGTACTGGCATAATAAATATAATCCAAAAATGAAATAGACAGTATCTGATCACAATGCTGAGTTATATAAAACTCAATCATGTGACTGTACAGAGATTAAAAAGCAAGTGACAAAGGATGACAATGATGCCACAGTACAGTAGTAAACACTGGTGTGTTAAATTCGCTCTTGGACCCCCTTAGATACTAGAAGTAATCATGACTACCACCTCTGCACCCCTTAAAGGGAATCTGTCACCGGGTTTTTACTACCTCATCTGAGGGCAGCATAATGTAGGAAAAGAGTTCCTGATTCCAATGATGTGGCACTTAGTTTACTGGGTACAGCTGTTGTGATATAATCAGAGTTATTAGAGAAACCATACAAATCTCACAACTGGTGGATCGTGTTGGACTAAAGAAGTGTTTAAGCACACAAATAAAATTAAAATTCTATGCTTTATTAAAACTATTTAAAAATCATCTATTCAAAGGGGCCTCAAACCAAACCAAACTGAGGGGGAGGCAGCTGCAGTCAAAACACTATATGGTATGATCTCATACATTTTTGATAAGTTTTCCTGAAGATTCAAACACCGCATATGCACATGAAATGCGGAGACTATAAGAAAATAGAAATCGGGTCAAACGGCATATGAAAAATACAGTGCGGAGATTAATATTTGTCAATGCTTGTGGGATGCAGTCACTGACTCACAAGGAAAACATCTCAAGTATACACCATTGTATTGGTAGCAAATTACTAATAGAAAAGTCTGCATTTTTCCACAGGTGCAGTTTCTATTTAGATTCCGCCATGATGCAGATTTGAATGCAGTTGATAGTAGAAATCAAACAACATAACATGAAGTAGCCAGCAAAATATAAATTTGAAAAGGTATGTATCACCTAAATGTGGAGAAAGGTGGCTGCTGGCAAAAAAAAAGATAACCGCACACTGCCTCTCCTCACCCCAACTTGCGTTTCGCTGATGCTTCTTCCTGGGGGTTTCAAAACTTGCCCACACCTCAGCTTTCTGTGTACATTGTATATTGACAGTAAGCGGCTAATTTGTGCTGTGGCAGGGTTGGATTGGGTCTCACATAAGCACTAATATGGGCAGAGATAATCTTCTGCAGATAAAACACTCATTGTATTGAATCAACAGCAGACACCCTAATAAGCGACACATCGCTGAAATCAGTGTCTCAGCCAAAAACTCATGCTGCCCTCAAATTACATAGCAAAAACCCTTTAAAGTCACAGCCTTGATTACAGTGAATCAGCATTCACTTCTCATGCACATGATAAACTCAGTTTTATATCTAAGGCTCTGTTCTGTTCATACATTCTGATTGCCTCATCTGTTTTATTAACAAACGGAATAAGTGCTTCAATGAAACAGTTATGCAAATGAAAATGGAGCAGCCCCATTGATCATTATTGTTAGAGTGGACCAAAAAAAAGTCAGCAAGCAGGACCCCATAAAAACCAATGGGGACTCAGTGCCTCCATTTCCATAGCTGATCCAACAAATCACTCATTCCTTTTGCAATAGATCACTTATTCCATTTTTAAAACAGAACAGAACATTCAATTAGACATGTGAACAGCCCCTAATAGATTCCCCTGCTATAGGGCAATCTTCTGTTATCAAAATAGGGTGGATGGAAACTGATGATCAGCACAACGCATTCATTTTTAATATAAGCTAAAAGTATAAATAATTAAATTAAACCAAATCTTCACTTTAAATTGTACAGATGCTCCACATGAAGCCTTGTTAATCTTAGCCAGATTTTGGAGCTAATTTTTAGTGATCTCTTCGTATTTCCTCGCCGTAAACCACGTCTTATGATATTCACTGCACATTCTTTCTTGTGGCTAAGTGATCAATGGAACAGCAAACTCAAAGGCAAAAAATGGTATTTGTGTGGTTTCTCATGTAATAGTAAGTTAATAAATCACATACACTGCTCAGCAAGGGTTTTCCGTTAGCTCGAAATTCTGCAGCTAGCAACCGAGAAAATTTAACAGGCTTAAAAGGTTGCCATTTTTTTTTTTCACATAATGACAGCTCTGAGGTTAAAAAGCAAAGTAGTTATGAAGACAGGAACTATGAGTTTATAAATCAAAGTTTCCTCAGGAATGATGGGCGGTGGCTGTTTAAAATGTCTTGCTTTTTACTTGCAGTTTGGTTGATAATTTTTGTTTTTTTTATCACCAATATCAAATAAAAAAAACAATGATTTCCAACTTACAAGTTAAAAGGAACCAATTGTAATGACTCTCCAAAATCCAGCCCTGCCAACTCTCAAATGTGGTCATGATACTGTGATGGTGGTAAAGGGTGCTAGATAACCCTAAAAGATTATGTCCAGTCATCAGTTCATGATCAACTGTACCTCATGTACATTTGATTGATATTTCCCCATCAATCATTTGTGCGGGGCTCTCATACACATTAGACTGTCAGCTGAACCCAATAATATGAACAGGTTCAGCTGACAGTCTAATATTTATGGGAACCCCGGACAATTGATGGTAGAAGGAAATATCAATTCAGCATGTCTGTTTTCAGGCTGCCGATCATATTGTCTCCAGAAGATAAACCAGTGGCTGATATGTCTGGCGGTGGCCCTCTCATGAAGAAAATAGGCATTTGCCTGACTAAGCTTTTCTGTATACTGGAGAGCCAGCCAAGAAAGCTGCCCGCCAAATAATTGGCCAAACCATCATCCAGGATAAAGACTTCTAATGTTTATTATGGTCTTAATGCACCAAAAAAACAATTCAAAGCCTGATAGGATTCCCATGTTTGAAAGGCTAAAGTCAATGTTATTGGGTAGACTCACCACACTGGTATGACATACTTAGGACATTAAATAGGGTCTTCCGTCCACTGGATTTTTAAACAAAAGAATGGTAAAAAAATTTCCACCTTTATGTGGAGGAGTGATTTACAGACAAAGTGAAGCATCTGACTGCATTTGCTGATGCTGAAGTAGACTAAATCAAGTCCTAATGGGTTTGTCTGAGCTAAGATGAAATGCTGGAGGTAATATCCACCTACAATATATCACACAATATAAATTATTACAACAACCTTTGTTTTTATTTCATTAAAATAATTTTATTAATGTGTGTGTTTTTTTTAACCCTTTACTAGTATTGGATTAATAATGGATAGGTGTCATAATTGACGCCTCTCCATTATTAATTTGGCTTAATGTCACCTTACAATAGCAAGGTGGCATTAACCCTTCATTACCCCATATCCCACCGCTACACGGGAATGGGCAGAGAGTGGCCAAGTGCCAGAATAGGTGCATCTTACAGATGTGCCTTTTCTGGGGTGGATGGGGGCAGATGTTTTTAGCCGGGGGGGCCAATATCCGTGGACCCTCTCCAGGCAATAAATATCTGCCCTCAGTCAGTGGCTTTACTACTCTGGCGGAGAAAATTGCACGGGAGCCCACGCCAATTTTTTCCGCCATTTAACCCTTTAATTTAATAGCTAGAACGGCCAAATTTTGCACATACACCAGGGATTCAAGCTTCAGGAGGCTAATTTGCATATTCCAGGTGCCTTCTGGGAGAAGCGAAGTCTCCCTAAGCTAGAAGATCGTTGGGTACAGCCGGGACCAGCTGCTTCGAAAGCATCACCAAACCAGGGATTCAAGCTTCAGGAGGCTAATTTGCATATTCCAGGTGCCTTCTGGGAGAAGCGAAGTCTCCCTAAGCTAGAAGATCGTTGGGTACAGCCGGGACCAGCTGCTTCGAAAGCATCACCAAACCAGGGATTCAAGCTTCAGGAGGCTAATTTGCATATTCCAGGTGCCTTCTGGGAGAAGCGAAGTCTCCCTAAGCTAGAAGATCGTTGGGTACAGCCGGGACCAGCTGCTTCGAAAGCATCACCAAACCAGGGATTCAAGCTTCGGGAGGCTAATTTGCATATTCCAGGTGCCTTCTGGGAGAAGCGAAGTCTCCCTAAGCTAGAAGATCGTTGGGTACAGCCGGGACCAGCTGCTTCGAAAGCATCACCAAACCAGGGATTCAAGCTTCGGGAGGCTAATTTGCATATTCCAGGTGCCTTCTGGGAGAAGCGAAGTCTTCCTAAGCTAGAAGATCGTTGGGTACAGCCGGGACCAGCTGCTTCGAAAGCATCACCAAACCAGGGATTCAAGCTTCAGGAGGTTAATTTGCATATTCCAGGTGCCTTCTGGGAGAAGCGAAGTCTCCCTAAGCTAGAAGATCGTTGGGTACAGCCGGGACCAGCTGCTTCGAAAGCATCACCAAACCAGGGATTCAAGCTTCAGGAGGCTAATTTGCATATTCCAGGTGCCTTCTGGGAGAAGCGAAGTCTCCCTAAGCTAGAAGATCGTTGGGTACAGCTGGGACCAGCTGCTTCGAAAGCATCACCAAACCAGGGATTCAAGCTTCAGGAGGCTAATTTGCATATTCCAGGTGCCTTCTGGGAGAAGCGAAGTCTCCCTAAGCTAGAAGATCGTTGGGTACAGCCGGGACCAGCTGCTTCGAAAGCATCACCAAACCAGGGATTCAAGCTTCAGGAGGCTAATTTGCATATTCCAGGTGCCTTCTGGGAGAAGCGAAGTCTCCCTAAGCTAGAAGATCGTTGGGTACAGCCGGGACCAGCTGCTTCGAAAGCATCACCAAACCAGGGATTCAAGCTTCAGGAGGCTAATTTGCATATTCCAGGTGCCTTCTGGGAGAAGCGAAGTCTCCCTAAGCTAGAAGATCGTTGGGTACAGCCGGGACCAGCTGCTTCGAAAGCATCACCAAACCAGGGATTCAAGCTTCAGGAGGCTAATTTGCATATTCCAGGTGCCTTCTGGGAGAAGCGAAGTCTCCCTAAGCTAGAAGATCGTTGGGTACAGCCGGGACCAGCTGCTTCGAAAGCATCACCAAACCAGGGATTCAAGCTTCAGGAGGTTAATTTGCATATTCCAGGTGCCTTCTGGGAGAAGCGAAGTCTCCCTAAGCTAGAAGATCGTTGGGTACAGCCGGGACCAGCTGCTTCGAAAGCATCACCAAACCAGGGATTCAAGCTTCAGGAGGCTAATTTGCATATTCCAGGTGCCTTCTGGGAGAAGCGAAGTCTCCCTAAGCTAGAAGATCGTTGGGTACAGCCGGGACCAGCTGCTTCGAAAGCATCACCAAACCAGGGATTCAAGCTTCAGGAGGCTAATTTGCATATTCCAGGTGCCTTCTGGGAGAAGCGAAGTCTCCCTAAGCTAGAAGATCGTTGGGTACAGCCGGGACCAGCTGCTTCGAAAGCATCACCAAACCAGGGATTCAAGCTTCAGGAGGCTAATTTGCATATTCCAGGTGCCTTCTGGGAGAAGCGAAGTCTCCCTAAGCTAGAAGATCGTTGGGTACAGCCGGGACCAGCTGCTTCGAAAGCATCACCAAACCAGGGATTCAAGCTTCAGGAGGCTAATTTGCATATTCCAGGTGCCTTCTGGGAGAAGCGAAGTCTCCCTAAGCTAGAAGATCGTTGGGTACAGCCGGGACCAGCTGCTTCGAAAGCATCACCAAACCAGGGATTCAAGCTTCAGGAGGCTAATTTGCATATTCCAGGTGCCTTCTGGGAGAAGCGAAGTCTCCCTAAGCTAGAAGATCGTTGGGTACAGCCGGGACCAGCTGCTTCGAAAGCATCACCAAACCAGGGATTCAAGCTTCAGGAGGCTAATTTGCATATTCCAGGTGCCTTCTGGGAGAAGCGAAGTCTCTCTAAGCTAGAAGATCGTTGGGTACAGCCGGGACCAGCTGCTTCGAAAGCATCACCAAACCGCGCGCCGTAAGGCGCGCGAATTTTTGCCTGTAGGACATTATTGCAAGAGAGCTTGGCTGAGTAGATTACACAAGAAGGAAAACACACAGCAAGTCAGCAGGATCTAGGAGCAACATGGCAGATGTGACAACCTACATGGTGAGCTGCAGCATGTGCTACATGTTCACAGATCGACCAGAAGAAGAATCCAATTTCACCTGTCAGAAGTGTAGACTAGTGGCCCTTTTAGAAGAAAAGGTGCGGGGTCTGGAAGAAAGAATAGCAACTTTGAAACTCATCAAAGAGAATGAAGACTTTCTAGACAGAACAGAAGCATCTCTACTGGTCACAGAAGGTGCAAAAAGTGTCAGAGAACCTCCAAAAGCAGATGAGTGGAAGCATGTGACCAAAAGAAGCAAGAAGACCATGGAGAAATCACCAACCACACAACTGAAGAACCGATATCAAATCTTTGTAGAGGATGAAGATGGCACACCTAAGAATGAAGCAATACCAGCAAGCAAAAAAGAAAAGGGCACACAGCAACAAGTGACAGCAAAAAGTACAGCCAAGAAGCAACGAAGAGTGGTGGTGGTGGGAGACTCACTACTGAGAGGCACAGAAGCAGCCATCTGCAGACCGGACATAACTGCAAGAGAAGTATGCTGCCTTCCAGGTGCGATGATCAAGGATGTGACCGATAGGATACCAAAGCTCTTCAGCTCCAAGGACGTCCACCCATTTCTTCTGATCCATGTTGGCACCAATGACACGGCAAGGAAGGACCTACCGACAATCTGCAAGGACTTTGAAGAGTTGGGGAAGAAAGTAAAGGAACTGGATGCACAGGTAGTTTTTTCTTCTATCCTTCCAGTAGATGGGCATGGCACCAGGAGATGGAACAGGATCCTTGATGCAAACAACTGGCTAAGACGATGGTGCAGACAACAAGGATTCGGATTCCTGGACCACGGTGTGAATTACTTGTACGATGGACTCCTCGCCAGAGACGGACTACACCTCAACAAACCTGGGAAACACACATTCGCCAGAAGACTCGCTACACTCATCAGGAGGGCGTTAAACTAGAAGAAGAGGGGACGGGAAGAAAAACATTAGACTCGAACAAAGACGACCCAGGAAAACATACTCAGAAGGGAGGTAAGAACATTTCTAAAACAATCCACAGTGAGGAGATTGGAACAAAACAAAATCCTCTAAACTGCATGCTCGCAAACGCCAGAAGCCTGACAAACAAGATGGAAGAACTAGAAGCAGAAATATCTACAGGTAACTTTGACATAGTGGGAATAACCGAGACATGGTTAGATGAAAGCTATGACTGGGCAGTTAACTTACAGGGTTACAGTCTGTTTAGAAAGGATCGTAAAAATCGGAGAGGAGGAGGGGTTTGTCTCTATGTAAAGTCTTGTCTAAAGTCCACTTTAAGGGAGGATATTAGCGAAGGGAATGAGGATGTCGAGTCCATATGGGTTGAAATTCATGGAGGGAAAAATGGTAACAAAATTCTCATTGGGGTCTGTTACAAACCCCCAAATATAACAGAAAGCATGGAAAGTCTACTTCTAAAGCAGATAGATGAAGCTGCAACCCATAATGAGGTCCTGGTTATGGGGGACTTTAACTACCCGGATATTAACTGGGAAACAGAAACCTGTGAAACCCATAAAGGCAACAGGTTTCTGCTAATAACCAAGAAAAATTATCTTTCACAATTGGTGCAGAATCCAACCAGAGGAGCAGCACTTTTAGACCTAATACTATCTAATAGACCTGACAGAATAACAAATCTGCAGGTGGTTGGGCATTTAGGAAATAGCGACCACAATATTGTGCAGTTTCACCTGTCTTTCACTAGGGGGACTTGTCAGGGAGTCACAAAAACATTGAACTTTAGGAAGGCAAAGTTTGAACAGCTTAGAGATGCCCTTAATCTGGTAGACTGGGACAATATCCTCAGAAATGAGAATACAGATAATAAATGGGAAATGTTTAAGAACATCCTTAATAGGCAGTGTAAGCGGTTAATACCTTGTGGGAAAAAAAGGACTAGAAATAGGAAAAACCCAATGTGGCTAAACAAAGAAGTAAGGCAGGCAATTAACAGTAAAAAGAAAGCATTTGCACTACTAAAGCAGGATGGCACCACTGAAGCTCTAAAAAACTATAGGGAGAAAAATACTTTATCTAAAAAACTAATTAAAGCTGCCAAAAAGGAAACAGAGAAGCACATTGCTAAGGAGAGTAAAACTAATCCCAAACTGTTCTTCAACTATATCAATAGTAAAAGAATAAAAACTGAAAATGTAGGTCCCTTAAAAAATAGTGAGGAAAGAATGGTTGTAGATGACGAGGAAAAAGCTAACATATTAAACACCTTCTTCTCCACGGTATTCACGGTGGAAAATGAAATGCTAGGTGAAATCCCAAGAAACAATGAAAACCCTATATTAAGAGTCACCAATCTAACCCAAGAAGAGGTGCGAAACCGGCTAAATAAGATTAAAATAGATAAATCTCCAGGTCCGGATGGCATACACCCACGAGTACTAAGAGAACTAAGTAATGTAATAGATAAACCATTATTTCTTATTTTTAGTGACTCTATAGCGACAGGGTCTGTTCCACAGGACTGGCGCATAGCAAATGTGGTGCCAATATTCAAAAAGGGCTCTAAAAGTGAACCTGGAAATTATAGGCCAGTAAGTCTAACCTCTATTGTTGGTAAAATATTTGAAGGGTTTCTGAGGGATGTTATTCTGGATTATCTCAATGAGAATAACTGTTTAACTCCATATCAGCATGGGTTTATGAGAAATCGCTCCTGTCAAACCAATCTAATCAGTTTTTATGAAGAGGTAAGCTATAGACTGGACCACGGTGAGTCATTGGACGTGGTATATCTCGATTTTTCCAAAGCGTTTGATACCGTGCCGCACAAGAGGTTGGTACACAAAATGAGAATGCTTGGTCTGGGAAAAAATGTGTGTAAATGGGTTAGTAACTGGCTTAGTGATAGAAAGCAGAGGGTGGTTATAAATGGTATAGTCTCTAACTGGGTCGCTGTGACCAGTGGGGTACCGCAGGGGTCAGTATTGGGACCTGTTCTCTTCAACATATTCATTAATGATCTGGTAGAAGGTTTACACAGTAAAATATCGATATTTGCAGATGATACAAAACTATGTAAAGCAGTTAATACAAGAGAAGATAGTATTCTGCTACAGATGGATCTGGATAAGTTGGAAACTTGGGCTGAAAGGTGGCAGATGAGGTTTAACAATGATAAATGTAAGGTTATACACATGGGAAGAGGGAATCAATATCACCATTACACACTGAACGGGAAACCACTGGGTAAATCTGACAGGGAGAAGGACTTGGGAATCCTAGTTAATGATAAACTTACCTGGAGCAGCCAGTGCCAGGCAGCAGCTGCCAAGGCAAACAGGATCATGGGGTGCATTAAAAGAGGTCTGGATACACATGATGAGAGCATTATACTGCCTCTGTACAAATCCCTAGTTAGACCGCACATGGAGTACTGTGTCCAGTTTTGGGCACCGGTGCTCAGGAAGGATATAATGGAACTAGAGAGAGTACAAAGGAGGGCAACAAAATTAATAAAGGGGATGGGAGAACTACAATACCCAGATAGATTAGCGAAATTAGGATTATTTAGTCTAGAAAAAAGACGACTGAGGGGCGATCTAATAACCATGTATAAGTATATAAGGGGACAATACAAATATCTCGCTGAGGATCTGTTTATACCAAGGAAGGTGACGGGCACAAGGGGGCATTCTTTGCGTCTGGAGGAGAGAAGGTTTTTCCACCAACATAGAAGAGGATTCTTTACTGTTAGGGCAGTGAGAATCTGGAATTGCTTGCCTGAGGAGGTGGTGATGGCGAACTCAGTCGAGGGGTTCAAGAGAGGCCTGGATGTCTTCCTGGAGCAGAACAATATTGTATCATACAATTATTAGGTTCTGTAGAAGGACGTAGATCTGGGGATTTATTATGATGGAATATAGGCTGAACTGGATGGACAAATGTCTTTTTTCGGCCTTACTAACTATGTTACTATGTTACCAACATTAGTAGTGTGGAATATGCAAAAAATGGGGATATGAGATGGTTTACTGTATGTAATCCATGTCTCATATCATGTCGGGTTTAGGAAGGAGATAGCAAAAGCCGGCAATTGAATTACCGGCTTTAAAGCTATCTAGCGCTGTATGAAGTAATAATATATATACATATATGTGTCTACTGACATATATATATATATATATATATATATATATATATATATATATATATATATACAGTGGGGCAAAAAAGTATTTAGTCAGTCAGCAATAGTGCAAGTTCCACCACTTAAAAAGATGAGAGGCGTCTGTAATTTACATCATAGGTAGACCTCAACTATGGGAGACAAACTGAGAAAAAAAAATCCAGAAAATCACATTGTCTGTTTTTTTAACATTTTATTTGCATATTATGGTGGAAAATAAGTATTTGGTCAGAAACAAAATTTCATCTCAATACTTTGTAATATATCCTTTGTTGGCAATGACAGAGGTCAAACGTTTTCTGTAAGTCTTCACAAGGTTGCCACACACTGTTGTTGGTATGTTGGCCCATTCTTCCATGCAGATCTCCTCTAGAGCAGTGATGTTTTTGGCTTTTCACTTGGCAACACGGACTTTCAACTCCCTCCAAAGGTTTTCTATAGGGTTGAGATCTGGAGACTGGCTAGGCCACTCCAGGACCTTGAAATACTTCTTACGAAGCCACTCCTTCGTTGCCCTGGTGGTGTGCTTTGGATCATTGTCATGTTGAAAGACCCAGCCACGTTTCATCTTCAATGCCCTTGCTGATGGAAGGAGGTTTGCACTCAAAATCTCACGATACATGGCCCCATTCATTCTTTCATGTACCAGGATCAGTCGTCCTGGCCCCTTTGCAGAGAAACAGCCCCAAAGCATGATGTTTCCACCACCATGCTTTACAGTAGGTATGGTGTTTGATGGATGCAACTCAGTATTCTTTTTCCTCCAAACACGACAAGTTGTGTTTCTACCAAACAGTTCCAGTTTGGTTTCATCAGACCATAGTACATTCTCCCAAAACTCCTCTGGATCATCCAAATGCTCTCTAGCAAACTTCAGATGGGCCCGGACATGTACTGGCTTAAGCAGTGGGACACGTCTGGCACTGCAGGATCTGAGTCCATGGTGGCGTAGTGTGTTACTTATGGTAGGCCTTGTTACATTGGTCCCAGCTCTCTGCAGTTCATTCACTAGGTCCCCCCGCGTGGTTCTGCGATTTTTGCTCACCGTTCTTGTGATCATTCTGACCCCACGGGGAGGGATTTTGCGTGGAGCCCCAGATCGAGGGAGGTTATCAGTGGTCTTGTATGTCTTCCATTTTCTAATTATTGCTCCCACTGTTGATTTCTTCACTCCAAGCTGGTTGGCTATTGCAGATTCAGTCTTCCCAGCCTGGTGCAGGGCTACAATTTTGTTTCTGGTGTCCTTTGACAGCTCTTTGGTCTTCACCATAGTGGAGTTTGGAGTCAGACTGTTTGAGGGTGTGCACAGGTGTCTTTTTATACTGATAACAAGTTTAAACAGGTGCCATTACTACAGGTAATGAGTGGAGGAAAGAGGAGACTCTTAAAGAAGAAGTTACAGGTCTGTGAGAGCCAGAAATCTTGATTGTTTGTTTCTGACCAAATACTTATTTTCCACCATAATATGCAAATAAAATGTTAAAAAAACAGACAATGTGATTTTCTGGATTTTTTTTTCTCAGTTTGTCTCCCATAGTTGAGGTCTACCTATGATGTAAATTACAGACGCCTCTCATCTTTTTAAGTGGTGGAACTTGCACTATTGCTGACTGACTAAATACTTTTTTGCCCCACTGTATATATATATATATATATATATATATATATATATATATATATAGAGACAGTATATATGGTTTTTTTTTACACATGGATCCCTTGTATAGCCGTATGTCGGTTTTGCAAGCCTGCGAGAAATATACAGTACGGATGCCATACGGATTACATACGGAGGATGCCATGCGCAAAATACGCTGACACACCCTGCCTACGGAGGAGCTACGGACCACTATTTTGGGGACTTTTCAGCATATTACGGCCGTAATATACGAACCGTATTGTCTTACGCTGAGTGTGACTCCAGCCTTAAAGAAAGAAATTTGCACAGTGACTCTGAGATGGAAAACACTATGCTGTAAAACAATTAGCTCCACTGGGAACAGCTGATCCGCAATGGCCCCAGTACTTACCACCACTATCCAATGTATGGTTATCCATAAGATGCATTAGTTTCATAGCAATATGAGGAGAACTGCGTGGCAAAACAAAATTACTTTTGCTTGCTCTCAACAATGTGAGAAATGGTGCCGGGCAACTATTTTTTTGCAAATCGAACCTCAAAATGTTTGCATTTGCATAAACCGTGAAATCCACATGAATTAAATCTTCCAAATCAGCTCATCTCTAGTTGGAATAAAAAATGCAGCTATGTCTTATGGGTTCAGATAGCTCATAGTCAAGAGTCACTGAATCTGGCAAAATGCAGACCCTTTTATCTAATCTAAGGTGGGCCCAAGATTAAAAGTTACATTTATTACAGTATGTGAAATTAACCATTAATCATTTAAAAATATGTATTCTCTCAGGCTATTTCTACTTAGCTTTTCATTAAAAATCTCTAAAATATACCCAGTAAGAAATCTATATTGATGCTAGATTTCAAGGTACTGATCCATATAAATAATTACCGATTTAGCGGCTTTTTCTCACTGTATACACTTTCTATGTGCTTCCACATTGTTTCCTACTTGAAAATTTGTAAATATACTTGAATATATAAAAAAATAGATCAGAATCCATTAAACATGAGAAATATAGAAGAAGTTTTAAGGCACTGTAATGTTGGTATAGTAAGCAAATTTTGTGAGTAGTGAATTAAATGTAAATCAAATCATCTGATATTCAAAGTAATCATCACTTCTGAATAAGTAAAATTAGGAGTATTTACAGTCTAGATAACTTAAATTTTATATTCACAGAACTGACTGCATTTAAAAAGTCTACATAATTTATATTTTATGTCTCTATGAACTCTGATAATTAGGGATGAGTGAGCATTAAAATGCTCGGGTGCTCGTTGCTTGAACCGAGCAATTGCTAATACTCACATGCTTGTTTCGAGTAACAATTATAATGGAAGTCAAGGGGAAAGCTGAGCTTTTTTTCTGGCAGACCCTACCAATAGATGGGACAAGTGCAGACTGGAAGAAAAACATGGAGAAGACCCCTGGAACATCTCTGACTCCCAGATCACTGTTGAGAACAATGGTGTCACAATTTTACTCTACTTTCATTGACAGTGAAACATTCCAAACCGACAAGAAATTGCACTTTACATGAAAAAAAATGTTAAGAAACATTTTTTCCTGTATAATAACTTGTATATGACGCAAAATTTAGAAAGGGTTTAAAAAAATTTAATATACAGTAAGTAAGCCAAAATTTATTTTTTATTAAAAAAAATAAATTTCAGTTTAGTTTATGAAGGAAGTAAGAACTGCCAAAAATAAGGGACACATCCTGTATTAGACATAAAAGAGGGCTTCATACACATTCCGTTCAAATTGTCATTAATTGCTACTCTTACAATGCCAGAAAAATTTACCCACTACAGATGAACGTATAAGACTGCAGTATCAATATAGTAATGAGATTTTTTTAACAAAAGATTTATTTTGGGGGGTTTGAGGTTGAACAACTCTAGCCTGATAAATGCAGCATAAAATGTCACTGCTCAAAAATATTGCAGTATTACAATGCCAGCATCATTTTCCCACTTCAGATGGATGTACAGCTCTCGCAAAAATTAAGAGACCGATGCAAAATTTTCAGTTTGTCTGATTTTTTTTTATAGGTATATTTTTGAGTAAAATGTAAATTGTTCTTTTATTCTATAGACTACTGACAACATGTATCTGAAGTTCCAAGCAATAAATTTTGTGTTTATTTTCTGAAAATGAGAAATGGTCAAAATAACAAAAAAATGCAATGCTTGGAGACCTCAAATAATGCAAAAAAACAAACAAATTCATAATCATTTAGAAACAACAATACTAATGTTTTAACTCAGGAGGAGTTCAGAAATCAATATTTTGTGGAATAACCATGATTATTAATCACAGCTTTCATGCGTCTTGGCATGCTTGCCACCAGTCTTCACAGTGCTTTTGGGTGACCTTATGCCACACCTGGTACAAAAATTTAAGCAGTTCTTTGTTTGATGGCTTGTGACTATCCATCTTCTTCTTGATTACATTCCAGATGTTTTAAATGGGGCTCTGATCCGGAGATTGGGCTGCCCATGACAGGAATTTGATGTGGTGGTCCTTCATCCACACCTTAATTTACCTAGCTGTGTGGCATGGCACATTGTCCTGCCAGAAAAAACAGCAATGCTATTTGTAACCAAATATTTTTTTGAGGGGGGTTTGAGACCCAACTACAGCACAATACAGTAGATGTCATATAAAATGTCACTGCAGAAAAAAAATTGCACTATTACAATGCCAGCAAAATGTGCCCACTTCAGATGGATGTATAAGACTGCAGAATAAATATAGCAATTACATTTTTTTACTATTTCTTTTTTGGGGGGGGTTGAGGCCCATCTGTAGCACAATAAAGGCTGCATATAATTTCACTGCTCACAAAATTATAGTATTACAGTGACAGCAACATTTGCCCAATTGAAATGGACGCATGAGACTGCAGCATAAATATTGCAATGCGATTAGATTTTTTTAACAATTTCTTTCTTGGGGAGTTTTGAGGCCCAGCTGTGGCATGCTAAATATAAATATATAAAACTTCACAGCACAAAAAAGGCTGTACTACAACGCTAAGCAAATTTTCACACCTCATATGGGCATATGAGACTGCCATATAAATATAGCAATGCTATTTTTAACAACCAATTTATTTTTTGAGGGATTTTAAGGCCGAACTGTAGCACGATAAATGCCATATAAAATTTCATTTACCAAAAAAATTGCAGAATTGCACTGCCAGAAAAATTTGCCCAATTTAGATGGACATAAGAGACTGCAGTATAAATATAGCAATGTGATTTATTTAATGTGAACCTGTCAGCAGGATTTTGCTAAGTAAACTACAGACACTGTGAGGTTGGCAGTGTTGCACTGAGTAAAATAATACCTGGGGTGAAGAAATCCACCTTGTGGTTCTTGTGTAATCAGTGTAAGAAGTTTTCAGATAATGAGATTCTCGTACTCCAGGGCGTGACGGAAGGCACAGTCTTATCTTCCTCCTCTAAGCCAGAGAATCCAAGGAAAGACCTGCCCACAGGCCGCATTGAAGCACAAATAGTCTGTCTCTATGATGAGGAACATGTTTGTGCTTCGAGGCAGCCTGTAGGCAGGTCTATCCTTGGTTTCCTCTTGCTTACAACAGGAAGATAAGACTCTGTCTACATTCCCGCCCCAGATCACGGGCATATCATTAACTGAAAACTTCTAGCACTGATTACATAAGACCCACAAGATTGATTTCTTTACCCCAGGTATCATTTTAAAAGTATAACAGTACCGACCTGACAGTGTCTGTAGTTTACTTAGCAAAATTCTGCTGACAGGTTTGGTTTAACAAACATTTTTTTTTTGTTGGGGGGGGGGTTGAGGCCCAACTGTAGCATGTTAAATTCCGTATAAAAAGAACATGCCCTAATATGTTGATCCAGAGGAAGGCAAAAAAAAACCCCATGTGGCAAATAGTAAGCTCCACTTTGGGGAAAAAAAATTTCCTTCCCGACTCCACATACGGCAATCAGACTAGTTCCCTGGATCAACACCCTATCAAGGAATCTAGTATATATACCCTGCAACATTATACTTTTCAAGAAAAGTATCCAATCCCCTCTTAAATTTAAGTAATGAATCACTCATTACAACATCATACGGCAGAGAGTTCCATAGTCTCACTGCTCTTACAGTAAAGAACCCGCGTCTGTTATTATGCCTAAACCTTTTTTCCTCCAGACATAGTGGGTGCCCCCTTGTCCCTGTCTCAGGTCTATGATTAAAAAGACCATCAGAAAGGTCTTTGTACTGTCCCCTCATATATTTATACATTAAAATAAGATCACCCCTTAGTCTTCGTTTTTCCAAACTAAATAGCCCCAAGTGTAATAACCTATCTTGGTATTGCAGACCCCCCAGTCCTCTAATGACCTTGGTCGCTCTTTTCTGCACCCGCTCTAGTTCAGCCATGTCTTTCTTATACACCGGAGACCAGAACTGTGCACAGTATTCTAAGTGTGGTCGATCTAGTGACTTGTATAGAGGTAATATTATGTTCTCCTCATGTACATCTATGCCTCTTTAATGCATCCCTTTATTTTATTTGCCTTTGTAGCAGCTGCCTGACACTGGCCACTGAACATGAGTTTGTCATCCACCCATACACCCAGGTCTTTTTCATTGACGGTTTTGCCCAGAGTTTTAGAATTAAGCGCATAGTTATACATCTTATTACTTCTACCCAAGTGCATGACCTTACATTTATCCCCATTAAAGCTCATTTGCCAGTTATCAGCCCAAGCTTCTAGTTTACATAAATCATCCTGTAATATAAAATTGTCCTCCTCTGTATTGATTACCCTGCAGAGTTTAGTGTCATCTGCAAATATTGAAATTCTGCTCTGAATGCCCCCTACAAGGTCATTAATAAACATGTTAAGAAGAAGAGGGCCCAATACTGACCCCTGTGGTACCCCACTGCTAACTGCGACCCAGTCCGAGTGTGCACCATTAATAACCACCCTTTG
The DNA here is from genome assembly GCF_032444005.1 of Ranitomeya imitator. Lineage (NCBI taxonomy): Eukaryota > Metazoa > Chordata > Amphibia > Anura > Dendrobatidae > Ranitomeya > Ranitomeya imitator. Next base: position 556,723,622 of record NC_091285.1, read on the forward strand.
TTTCCTATCCCTGAGCCAGCTCTTAACCCACTTACACATATTTTCCCCTATCCCCATTATTCTCATTTTATGTATCAACCTTTTGTGTGGCACCGTATCTAAAGCTTTTGAAAAGTCCATATACACTACGTCCACTGGGTTCTCTTGGTCCAGTCCGGAACTTACCCTTCATAGAAGCTGATCAGATTAGTCTGACATGAACGGTCCCTAGTAAACCCGTGCTGATACTGGGTCATGAGGTTATTCCTCTTCAGATTCTCCAGTATAGCATCCCTTAGAATGCCCTCCAGGATTTTACCCACAGTAGAGCTTAAGCTTACTGGCCTATAATTACAGAGTTCAGTTTTTGTCCCCTTTTTGAATATTGGCAACACATTTGCTATACGCCAGTCCTGTGGTGCAGACCCTGTTATTACGGAGTCTTTAAAGATTAAAAATAATGGTCTATCAATGACTGTACTTAGTTCCTGTAGTACTCGGGGGTGTATCCCATCCGGGCCCAGAGATTTGTCAATTTTAGTGATTTTTAGACGCCGCCGCACTTCCTGCTGGGTTATGCAGGTGACATTTAATGGGGAATTTTTATCACTAGTCATTTTGTGAGCCATGGGATTTTCTTGTGTAAATACTGATGAAAAAAAGTAATTTAGCATATTGGTTTTTTCCTCATCCTCATCCACGATTTCACCCAGACTATTTTTAAGGGGGCCAACACTATCATTTTTTAGTTTCTTACTATTTACGTAGCTAAAGAATATTTTGGGATTATTTTTACTCTCCCTGGCAATGAGTCTCTGTCTCAATCTTTGCTGCCTTGATTTGCTTTTTACAGAAATGATTTAATTTTTTGTATTTATTTATTGCGTCATCACTACCTACTTCCTTTAGTTCTCTAAATGCTTTCTTTTTGTGACTTATTGCACCCCTTACAGCTCTATTTAGCCATATTGGTTTCCTCCTATTTCTAGTATGTTTATTCCCATACGGTATATACTGTGCACAGGTCCTATCCAGGATACTAATAAATGTCTCCCATTTTCTTTGTGTATTTTTATGTCTCAGGATATCGTCCCAGTTAATTGCACCAAGATCCTCTCTCATTCGTTGGAAATTTGCCCTCCTGAAGTTTAGTGTCCTTCTAACACCTCTACTACACATCTTATTAAAGGAAACATGAAAACTTATTATTTTATGATCACTATTCCCCAAGTGACCCCCAACCCTTATATTTAATATGCGGTCTGGCCTGTTGGTTAACCCTAGAATGCATGATGTTAAAAATATACATATTAACGTATTGGGGGCCTTTTAGGCCCCCATGCATATAATGTAGAAAAACACACTTAAATAACTTTCACAAGTTTATTTCAAAATTGCTCAATGAAATATGAATAGTGGACACAATTTTAATTATAATTTTTCACAGAAAACACCAAAAAATATTTTTTTTCCCAAATTTCACACAAAGACATGAAAACACACAAAAACGCATAGAAATCTATAGCAAACTAGCTGCAGCTACATTTTTATTCTAACTTTATTTTCTATTATGTTAGTCTTCCAAACAATTCTGACATGTTATTTTTTCAGAAGTTTTGTGCAATTTATGATATATATGTTCCAGATATAACTGATAGGGGCTAATTTGTCTGTTTCAAACCTCGCTGCATGAGTTCGCTTATCATCAAAGCGAATGATTCTTCTAATTTCCTCATATCTGCCCACTGACATAGTAACATAGTAACATAGATAGTAAGGCCGAAAAAAGACATTTGTCCATCCAGTTCAGCCTATATTCCATCATAATAAATCCCCAGATCTACGTCCTTCTACAGAACCTAATAATTATATGATACAATATTGTTCTGCTCCAGGAAGACATCCAGGCCTCTCTTGAACCCCTCGACTGAGTTCGCCATCACCACCTCCTCAGGCAAGCAATTCCAGATTCTCACTGCCCTAACAGTAAAGAATCCTCTTCTATGTTGGTGGAAAACCCTTCTCTCCTCCAGACGCAAAGAATGCCCCCTTGTGCCCGTCACCTTCCTTGGTATAAACAGATCCTCAGCGAGATATTTGTATTGTCCCTTTATATACTTATACATGGTTATTAAATCGCCCCTCAGTCGTCTTTTTTTAGACTAAATAATCCTAATTTCGCTAATCTATCTGGGTATTGTAGTTCTCCCATCCCCTTTATTAATTTTGTTGCCCTCCTTTGTACTCTCTCTAGTTCCATTATATCCTTCCTAAGCACCGGTGCCCAAAACTGGACACAGTACTCCATGTGCAGTCTAATTAGGGATTTGTACAGAGGCAGTATAATGCTCTCATCATGTGTATCCAGACCTCTTTTAATGCACCCCATGATCCTGTTTGCCTTGGCAGCTGCTGCCTGGCACTGGCTGCTCCAGGTAAGATTATCATTAACTAGGATCCCCAAGTCCTTCTCCCTGTCAGATTTACCCAGTGGTTTCCCATTCAGTGTGTAATGGTGATATTGATTCCTTCTTCCCATGTGTATAACCTTACATTTATCATTGTTAAACCTCATCTGCCACCTTTCAGCTCAAGTTTCCAACTTATCCAGATCCATCTGTAGCAGAATACTATCTTCTCTTGTATTAACTGCTTTACATAGCTTTGTATCATCTGCAAATATCGATATTTTACTGTGTAAACCTTGTACCAGATCATTAATGAATATGTTGAAGAGAACAGGTCCCAATACCGACCCCTGCGGTACCCCACTGGTCACAGCGACCCAGTTAGAGACTATATCATTTATAACCACCCTCTGCTTTCTATCACTAAGCCAGTTACTAACCCATTTACAAACATTAACCCCCAGACCAAGCATTCTCATTTTGTGTACCAACCTCTTGTGTGGCATGGTATCAAACGCTTTGGAAAAATCGAGATATACCACGTCCAATGACTCACCGTGGTCCAGCCTATAGCTTACCTCTTCATAAAAACTGATTAGATTGGTTTGACAGGAGCTATTTCTCATAAACCCATGCTGACATGGAGTTAAACAGTTATTCTCATTGAGATAATCCAGAATAACATCCCTCAGAAACCCTTCAAATATTTTACCAACAATAGAGGTTAGACTTACTGGCCTATAATTTCCAGGTTCACTTTTAGAGCCCTTTTTGAATATTGGCACCACATTTGCTATGCACCAGTCCTGCGGAACAGACCCCGTCGCTATAGAGTCCCTAAAAATAAGAAATAATGGTTTATCTATTACATTACTTAGTTCTCTTAGTACTCGTGGGTGTATGCCATCCGGACCCGGAGATTTATCTATTTTAATCTTATTTAGCCGGTTTCGCACCTCTTCTTGGGTTAGATTGGTGACCCTTAATATAGGGTTTTCATTGTTTCTTGGGATTTCACCTAGCATTTCATTTTCCACCGTGAATACCGTGGAGAAGAAGGTGTTTAATATGTTAGCTTTTTCCTCGTCATCTACAACCATTCTTTCTTCACTATTTTTCAAGGGGCCTACATTTTCAGTTTTTATTCTTTTACTATTGATATAGTTGAAGAACAGTTTGGGATTAGTTTTACTCTCCTTAGCAATGTGCTTCTCTGTTTCCTTTTTGGCAGCTTTAATTATTTTTTTAGATAAAGTATTTTACTCCCTATAGTTTTTTAGAGCTTCAATGGTGCCATCCTGCTTTAGTAGTGCAAATGCTTTCTTTTTACTGTTAATTGCCTGTCTTAGGCTACGTTCACATTGGCGTTCCGCCAATGTGCGTCGCTGTTGCGCCGGCGACGCAGCGGCGACGCAGCGGCGACGCGTCCCTATGTTTAACATAGGGGACGCGTGCGTCGTTTTGGTGGCGTTTTTCGCCACGTGCGTCGTTTCCGACGCTAGCGCCGGACGCAAGAAAACGCTACATGTAGCATTTTCTGTGCGTCCGATTTTCGTCGGAAAACGACGCACGCGTCGCAAAACGCGCGCGTTTTTGGCGCGTTTGCGCGCGTTTTAGCGTGCGTCGCGCGTTGCGTCGCCGACGCACGGCGGCGCAACGCTAATGTGAACGTAGCCTAACTTCTTTGTTTAGCCACATTGGGTTTTTCCTATTTCTAGTCCTTTTATTCCCACAAGGTATAAACCGCTTACAGTGCCTATTTAGGATGTTCTTAAACATTTTCCATTTATTATCTGTATTCTTATTTCTGAGGATATTGTCCCAGTCTACCAGATTAAGGGCATCTCTAAGCTGGTCAAACTTTGCCTTCCTAAAGTTCAGTGTTTTTGTGACTTCCTGACAAGTCCTCCTAGTGAAAGACAGGTGAAACTGTACAATATTGTGGTCACTATTTCCTAGATGCCCGACCACCTGCAGATTTGTTATTCTGTCAGGTTTATTAGATAGTATTAGGTCTAAAAGTGCTGCTCCTCTGGTTGGATTCTGCACCAATTGTGAAAGATAATTTTTCTTGGTTATTAGCAGAAACCTGTTGCCTTTATGGGTTTCACAGGTTTCTGTTTCCCAGTTAATATCCGGGTAGTTAAAGTCCCCCATAACCAGGACCTCATTATGGGTTGCAGCTTCATCTATCTGCTTTAGAAGTAGACTTTCCATGATTTCTGTTATATTTGGGGGTTTGTAACAGACCCCAATGAGAATTTTGTTACCATTTTTCCCTCCATGAATTTCGACCCATATGGACTCGACATTCTCATTCCCTTCGCTAATATCCTCCCTTAAAGTGGACTTTAGACAAGACTTTACATAGAGACAAACCCCTCCTCCTCTCCGATTTTTATGATCCTTTGTAAACAGACTGTAACCCTGTAAGTTAACTGCCCAGTCATAGCTTTCATCTAACCATGTCTCGGTTATTCCCACTATGTCAAAGTTACCTGTAGATATTTCTGCTTCTAATTCTTCCATCTTGTTTGTCAGGCTTCTGGCGTTTGCGAGCATGCAGTTTAGAAGATTTTGTTTTGTTTCAATCTCCTCGCTGTGGATTGTTTTAGAAATGTTCTTACCTCCCTTCTGAGTATGTTTTCCTGGGTCTTCTTTGTTCGAGTCTAATGTTTTTCTTCCCGTCCCCTCTTCTTCTAGTTTAACGCCCTCCTGATGAGTGTAGCGAGTCTTCTGGCGAATGTGTGTTTCCCAGGTTTGTTGAGGTGTAGTCCGTCTCTGGCGAGGAGTCCATCATACATGTAATTCACAGCGTGGTCCAGGAATCCGAATCCTTGTTGTCTGCACCATCGTCTTAGCCAATTGTTTGCATCAAGGATCCAGTTCCATCTCCTGGTGCCATGCCCGTCTACTATTGTCGCCTTCTAGTGTGTATCAGAAAGTGGGTCCAGAAATAATTCTCGTATTGGGACATCATACGATTTTTGACTCCCTGCCAGCAGTAAAAGTCCAATACATGCATAAAGTTCCTCTTTTGAGATATTTTTCCAGGATTTATTTTTTGCAGAAGCGATACGTCTTCATTCTAGGTTTGAACATAATAGGACCTCTTCTGCAATATTGTCAGAAAAATAAGTAGAGAATACATCTTTAGGGGTAAAGTAACTGGGACTTCCCACAGTTCCTTGAGCCTGTCTCACAATATTGTGTGTTGGAGTACGTCCGACTAATGTAGGATTACTGTCCCAAAAAACATTCGTTTTGGATGTTCTGCTTATCACTTCTTGAGGATCCACTAGATTCACTTCTTCATGATCAGAAGAATCACTGGATGAGGATGTTTGATTAGCTGGTGGCAGATATTCTTCATCAGACAAAGATAGTTCACTTTCATCATCGCTTTGAAACATAATCGCTTATGTGCAATGTGCCATTGCTGACTAGATGTTAGCAAACTAAATGAAAAAATAATGAACAGAATCAGGGTTGTCCACTCTTTGCTTGTGTGTAACACACTGTAAGTGTAATGTCCCCCTTTCTTCCTCTCACCCTCAGCAGCTCTTACCTTTTATACTTTTAGGTGGTGTACAATTCTCTGGATTTTTGTGGCTCACAAGCTCTAGCCTTTGCAAGCTTCTTAGAAACAGAAACTGAAAATGAATCAGATTTCCTCTCAACAGCTTATCTTATCCCAGGTCCTTCAGCAATTAGCTCACAGTGTATACTGTCCTCAGTACTCTATACACAGCTCATTACTGTGTTCCGAAGGAGCTGAGGTGATGTCATGGCCTTATCACTCCCTCCAAAAATCACATGACATCCTCACATGTTATTATCCACACCCTGGCCCCTCCACCAGCATTACTGAGTACAAATAAAGTAACTTGAGACACAAACACTACTGAGAACATGATAAAAATATCGGGGGCCTAAAAGGCCCCCAATTCGTATAGATGTTTTCACCAAACAAGCATTGTTACACCATAATGCCTATGAAAAAAATTATATGAACAACTGGATATTATCAACAATGACATACTTGAGGAATACCTGGAGTTTCAAAATTATAACTAAAGTAATTTTGCAGATAATAGCAAAAATGTAAGCATGGGGGCCTAAAAGGCCCCAAATATTCGTTCTGGGGTTAATATTAGGTCTAGCAGTGCCCCCCTTCTCGTTGGGTCCTGAACCAGTTGTGAAAGGTAATTGTCTCTCATAGTTGTCAAAAACCGATTACCTTTGCTGGAACTGCAGATTTCCATTCCCCAATCTATTTCAGGGTAGTTGAAGTCCCCCATGATAATGACTTCCCCTTGAGTAGCAGCTTCATCTATTTGCGTAACGAGGATATTCTCCATTGCTTCCATTATTTTTGGAGATTTATAACAAACCCCTATCAGTAATTTATTATTTTTCCCCCTCCCCTTATCTCCACCCACAGGGACTCTACATTTTCATTAGATTCATCTATATTATCACGCAGGATGAGTTTTAATGACGATTTTACATATAGACACACCCCTCCCCCTCGCCTATCCATTCGGCCATTTCTGAACAGACTATAACCCTGCAAGTTAACAGCCCAGTCATGGCTCTCATCCAGCCACGTTTCAGATATCACCACCATGTCATAATTATGCTCCAACAACATTAATTATAATTCGTCCATTTTGTTGGCAAGGCTTCTGGCATTAGTATACATGCACTTGATGTTCCTCTCTGTACCTCTATTCTTTCTTACATTATTAACTGTTCTAACCCCACCCCCCCACCCCCATGCCACCGCCACCCCCATCTTCCTTATTTGTGCCCAGGTCTCTATCTGCACTATCTTCCCCTCCTATAAAATGAATACCCTCCCCCAATCCCTAGTTTAATCACTCCTCCAACCTTCTAGCCATTTTCTCCCCCAACACAGCTGCACCCTCCCCATTGAGGTGCAGCCGTCCCTAGCATAGAGCCTGTAGCCAACTGAGAAGTCGGCCCAGTTCTGCAGGAACCCAAACCCCTCCTTCCTACACCAATTCTTGAGCCACTTATTAACCTCCCTAATCTCCCGTTGCCTCTCTGGCGTGGCACGTGGTACAGGCAGTATTTCGGTAAATACTACGTTGGAGGTCCTTGCTTTCAGCTTGCAGCCTAATTCCCTGAAATCATCTTTAAGGACCTTCCACCTACCTCCAACTTTGTCATTTGTGCCAATGTGCACCATGACCTCTGGGTCCTCACCAGCCCCTCCCAGTAATCTGTCCACCTGATCAGCGATGTGTCGGACTCGAGTGCCAGGTAGGCAGCACATCGTTCGACGATCCCTGTCTTTGTGACAGATTGCCCTATCTGTTCCCCTAATAATTGAGTCCCCCACTACCAGCACCTGTCTGGCCTGCCCTGCTCTCCTCTTTCCCTCCTTACTGGAGCAGTCACTCCTCCGGCTTTCAGAGGACACACATTGCTGCAGCAGTGCTACCTCTGTACTGGCACCCCCCTCATCTGCCACCTTAGCTGTTAAGGACTGATGGAAAGCACCAAGTATAAGATGATATGAAACTAGGTGCGTTCGCAGTCCGAGGTCCACCGTGCAGGTAAAAACCCTGCTGCTAGTAAAGATGGACTATATGGCGGTACTATAAGAATATACACATGGATTAACTTCACCCTGTGTGAAGGAGGCGACCCTGTTGCGTCACAGGACCGCGGTACCGCACATAGAGCGAAAGCACGAAGTCTCTAATCTCAAATCCGAGACTGAGGATTTGAGTTCAGAAGACCTCATGCGCTCGACACCGCAACTGGGGTGTCAGAGAAAGATAAATAATAATATATAAAGGCATAAGATTGCGTGCGGTGCTACACTGACAGACGCCACTAACCACCCAGGGTTGGGTCAGGTAAGCGCAGGGCGCCGTACAGGCGGTCCCAGCAACTAGACGCTGTTATGTGTGTTTCGTGCTGATGGCTAGTCGGGCGCTAGATAGCTACCATCATCCGCAAACAGTCAACAACACTAGGGAGGGATATTTAGGAGCTTTCATCCTTCGACATACATCCATCTACACACACACATAATATCAAAGACAATACTAGCGCATGGCCGTGCGGTCATGCGCAGCTTATATAGTTGCAGCACAGGAAGCTGCTACCGAAGTTTTGCCCTTTCAGGACCTTCCTGGAGGACCAATGGGATGTGCTGCAATACCTGAGCATGTGACCCTCGATCTCCAACGGGAGATCCTGCCCTGGGCATGCTCAGACAGAGAAAAGCAGGACTTAGATCCAGAAACGCCCACTCGCCGCTGCCCAGCACTGGCTTCAATGGCAGAAGCAGGAAAAGCAGCAGTAACTCTTCGCACAGAGTCAGACTGAGCGAGACGCTGGGATCGACGTCCCTGCTGAGCAGACTCCACTGTGGCTGGAGAAGAATGGGAGACCGCAGCAGAGACGGATCGAGATTCCCCCTGTGCAGAGGCAGGAACTCGACCCCTAACATTACCCCCCCTCCTAGGGCCCCCCCTCCCTGGGCCTCGCTACGTTCGAAGGCAGCAATGAGCTGCGGGGCCCGAATGTGCTCAACAGGCTCCCAGGACCTGTCCTCGGGGCCATAACCCTTCCAGTCCACCAAATAAAATTTTTTGCCACGTACCACCTTGCACCCCAAAATAGTGTTCACCCCATAATCGTCCGTAGCTCTAAAAAACTATAGGGAGAAAAATACTTTATCTAAAAAACTAATTAAAGCTGCCAAAAAGGAAACAGAGAAGCACATTGCTAAGGAGAGTAAAACTAATCCCAAACTGTTCTTCAACTATATCAATAGTAAAAGAATAAAAACTGAAAATGTAGGCCCCTTAAAAAATAGTGAGGAAAGAATGGTTGTAGATGACGAGGAAAAAGCTAACATATTAAACACCTTCTTCTCCACGGTATTCACGGTGGAAAATGAAATGCTAGGTGAAATCCCAAGAAACAATGAAAACCCTATATTAAGGGTCACCAATCTAACCCAAGAAGAGGTGCGAAACCGGCTAAATAAGATTAAAATAGATAAATCTCCGGGTCCGGATGGCATACACCCACGAGTACTAAGAGAACTAAGTAATGTAATAGATAAACCATTATTTCTTATTTTTAGGGACTCTATAGCGACAGGGTCTGTTCCGCAGGATTGGCGCATAGCAAATGTGGTGCCAATATTCAAAAAAGGGCTCTAAAAGTGAACTTGGAAATTATAGGCCAGTAAGTCTAACCTCTATTGTTGGTAAAATATTTGAAGGGTTTCTGAGGGATGTTATTCTGGATTATCTCAATGAGAATAACTGTTTAACTCCATATCAGCATGGGTTTATGAGAAATCGCTCCTGTCAAACCAATCTAATCAGTTTTTATGAAGAGGTAAGCTATAGGCTGGACCACGGTGAGTCATTGGACGTGGTATATCTCAATTTTTCCAAAGCGTTTGATACCGTGCCGCACAAGAGGTTGGTACACAAAATGAGAATGCTTGGTCTGGGGGAAAATGTGTGTAAATGGGTTAGTAACTGGCTTAGTGATAGAAAGCAGAGGGTGGTTATAAATGGTATAGTCTCTAACTGGGTCGCTGTGACCAGTGGGGTACCGCAGGGGTCAGTATTGGGACCTGTTCTCTTCAACATATTCATTAATGATCTGGTAGAAGGTTTACACAGTAAAATATCGATATTTGCAGATGATACAAAACTATGTAAAGCAGTTAATACAAGAGAAAATAGTATTCTGCTACAGATGGATCTGGATAAGTTGGAAACTTGGGCTGAAAGGTGGCAGATGAGGTTTAACAATGATAAATGTAAGGTTATACACATGGGAAGAAGGAATCAATATCACCATTACACACTGAATGGGAAACCACTGGGTAAATCTGACAGGGAGAAGGACTTGGGGATCCTAGTTAATGATAATCTTACCTGGAGCAGCCAGTGCCAGGCAGCAGCTGCCAAGGCAAACAGGATCATGGGGTGCATTAAAAGAGGTCTGGATACACATGATGAGAGCATTATACTGCCTCTGTACAAATCCCTAGTTAGACCGCACATGGAGTACTGTGTCCAGTTTTGGTCACCGGTGCTCAGGAAGGATATAATGGAACTAGAGAGAGTACAAAGGAGGGCAACAAAATTAATAAAGGGGATGGGAGAACTACAATACCCAGATAGATTAGCGAAATTAGGATTATTTAGTCTAGAAAAAAGATGACAGAGGGGCGATCTAATAACCATGTATAAGTATATAAGGGGACAATACAAATATCTCGCTGAGGATCTGTTTATACCAAGGAAGGTGACGGGCACAAGGGGGCATTCTTTGCGTCTGGAGGAGAGAAGGTTTTTCCACCAACATACAGGTCCTTCTCAAAAAATTAGCATATAGTGTTAAATTTCATTATTTACCATAATGTAATGATTACAATTAAACTTTCATATATTATAGATTCATTATCCACCAACTGAAATTTGGCAGGTCTTTTATTGTTTTAATACTGATGATTTTGGCATACAACTCATGATAACCCAAAAAACCTGTCTCAATAAATTAGCATATCAAGAAAAGGTTCTCTAAACGACCTATTACCCTAATCTTCTGAATCAACTAATTAACTCTAAACACATGCAAAAGATACCTGAGGCTTTTATAAACTCCCTGCCGGGTTCATTACTCAAAACCCCCATCATGGGTAAGACTAGCGACCTGACAGATGTCAAGAAGGCCATCATTGACACCCTCAAGCAAGAGGGTAAGACCCAGAAAGAAATTTCTCAACAAATAGGCTGTTCCCAGAGTGCTGTATCAAGGCACCTCAATGGTAAGTCTGTTGGAAGGAAACAATGTGGCAGAAAACGCTGTACAACGAGAAGAGGAGACCGGACCCTGAGGAAGATTGTGGAGAAGGACCGATTCCAGACCTTGGGGAACCTGAGGAAGCAGTGGACTGAGTCTGGTGTGGAAACATCCAGAGCCACCGTGCACAGGCGTGTGCAGGAAATGGGCTACAGGTGCCGCATTCCCCAGGTAAAGCCACTTTTGAACCATAAACAGCGGCAGAAGCGCCTGACCTGGGCTACAGAGAAGCAGCACTGGACTGTTGCTAAGTGGTCCCAAGTACTTTTTTCTGATGAAAGCAAATTTTGCATGTCATTCGGAAATCAAGGTGCCAGAGTCTGGAGGAAGACTGGGGAGAAGGAAATGCCAAAATGCCTGAAGTCCAGTGTCAAGTACCCACAGTCAGTGATGGTGTGGGGTGCCATGTCAGCTGCTGGTGTTGGTCCACTGTGTTTCATCAAGGGCAGGGTCAATGCTTTATGGTGATGAAGATTTCATTTTTTCAGCACGACCTGGCACCTGCTCACAGTGCCAAAACCACTGGTAAATGGTTTACTGACCATGGTATTACTGTGCTCAATTGGCCTGCCAACTCTCCTGACCTGAACCCCATAGAGAATCTGTGGGATATTGTGAAGAGAAAGTTGAGAGACGCAAGACCCAACACTCTGGTTGAGCTTAAGGCCGCTATTGAAGCATCCTGGGCCTCCATAACATCTCAGCAGTGTCACAGGCTGATTGCCTCCATGCCACGCCGCATTGAAGCAGTCATTTCTGCCAAAGGATTCCCGACCAAGTATTGAGTGCATAACTGAACATTATTATTTGATGGTTTTTTTGTTTGTTATTAAAAAACACTTTTATTTGATTGGATGGGTGAAATATGCTAATTTATTGAGACAGGTTTTTTGGGTTATCAGGAGTTGTATGCCAAAATCATCAGTATTAAAACAATAAAAGACCTGACAAATTTCAGTTGGTGGATAATGAATCTATAATATATGAAAGTTTAATTGTAATCATTACATTATGGTAAATAATGAAATTTAACACTATATGCTAATTTTTTGAGAAGGACCTGTAGAAGAGGATTCTTTACTGTTAGGGCAGTGAGAATCTGGAATTGCTTGCCTGAGGAGGTGGTGATGGCGAACTCAGTCGAGGGGTTCAAGAGAGGCCTGGATGTCTTCCTGGAGCAGAACAATATTGTATCATACAATTAGGTTCTGTAGAAGGACGTAGATCTGGGGATTTATTATGATGGAATATAGGCTGAACTGGATGGACAAATGTCTTTTTTCGGCCTTACTAACTATGTTACTATGTTACTATGTTACTATGTAGACGAACCCGATGTCCCAGCAGATGACTCGGAAAACCGGGACATATACACGGGTTTCAAGAGGGACACATGAAAGGTGTCGGTGATACCCAGGCGTGGCGGAAGGGCCAAACGATAGACCACAGGATTAACCTGCTCGAGGACCTTGAAGGGACCCAAGTAGCGAGGAGCAAATTTAGTGGACTCAACTCGCAGCCTGATGTTACGGGCGGAGAGCCACACCAAGTCGCCAGGAACAAAGGTCGGAGCGGGGCACCGATGAGCATCGGCGGAGGACCTCATTCTCTCCTTAGAGGCCCGAATTTCATCCTGAGTGCGGTCCCAAATATCCCGTGCCTCCACAGCCCAGTCTGCCACCCTGGAGTCTACGGAAGACACGGGCATAGGCACACGTACCCGTGGATGCTGACCATAGTTGAGGAGGAATGGGGTTTGTCCAGTGGAGTTGGCTACGGCGTTGTTCAGCGCAAACTCTGCCCATGATAGCAAGGATGCCCAGTCATCCTGCCTGGCTGAAACAAAATGTCGCAGGTATGTGACCAAGGTCTGGTTGGCCCTCTCTACCAACCCATTCGTCTCGGGATGATAAGCGGAAGAGAGATTCAACTCAATACTGATAAGACGACAAAGCTCTCTCCAGAACCGAGACGCAAACTGGGGACCCCAGTCACTGACAATTTTGTCAGGCATACCATGTAGGCGGAAGATGTGTTTAATGAACAACGCTGCCAAGGCCCGTGCAGAAGGTAACTGTGGTAGCGGCACCAAATGCACCATTTTTGAGAAATGATCGGTGATGACCCAAATGATGGTACAGCCGCGAGACTTGGGTAAACCCACGACAAAGTCCATCCCGACCAGGGCCTATCTGCCACCGGCAAGGGATAGAGCAACCCAGCTGGTCTTTGACGCGGAGATTTATTTTTGGCGCAGGAGACACACGCCAGAATATAATCCCTGACATCCCGGACCATATGCGGCCACCAGTACATCCTCGCCAGTAGCTCAGATGTCCTCTTTGTCCCAAAGTGTCCACCCACCCTGGACGAATGAGCCCAAGAGAGAACCTCCGGTCACAAATTAATGGGCACAAAAGTCTTGCCCGGAGGCACAGACTCTAGCGAAACCAGCACTACGGTTCTCAGGCTCTCAGAAGGGACAATAAGCCGAGGCTCCTCTTCCTCCTCCTCAGTTGACATAAGGGAGCGAGAGAGAGCGTCAGCACGAATATTCTTCTCCCGGCGAGAAAATGAAGGGAAAAGTGGAACCGGGAGAAGAACAAGGACCATCTGGCCTGGCGAGAATTTAGCCGCTGGGCTGTTTGCAAATAGACCAAATTTTTGTGGTCCGTGTAAACTTGGAAGGGAAACCGCGCACCCTCCAGAAGGTGTCTCCACTCCGAAAAGGCCAACTTCATGGCTAGCAACTCCCTATTACCGATGGAGTAGTTTCTCTCCGCTGGCGTGAAGGTCTTAGAGAAGAAGAAGCATGGATGCTTCCGACCTTGAGCATCCATTTGATAGAGGACTGCTCCAGCACCAACGGATGAGGCATCCACCTCCATTAGGAATGGCTTATCCACATTGGGACGATGTAAGATGGGAGCGCTAGCAAAGTGGGACTTAATAGAAGTGAAGGCCTTGGAGACCTCTTCCGACCACAATTTGGGATTCGCTCCCTTCTTGGTGAGGGCTACCAAGGGAGCTACCAGAGTTGAGAAGTGGGGAATGAACTGGCGGTAATAGTTAATGAACCCTATAAAGCGCTGCACCGCTTTAAGAGAATGGGGCTCTTGCCAGTCCATCACAGCCTGTAGTTTGGCAGGATCCATAGCCAATCCCTGGGCGGAGATGATATAGCCCAGGAAAGGTAAGGACTCCTACTCAAACATACACTTCTCCAACTTCGCATAAAGAGAGTTTGCCCGTAGGAGGTCGAAGACTCTGCCAACATCTCTCCGGTGGGAGTCAATATCTGGAGAAAAGATGAGAATATCATCCAGATAGACTACAACCGAGGTGGAAAGCATATCCCGGAAGATGTCGTTGACAAAGTCTTTGAAAACGCTGGGGCATTACAGAACCCGAAGGGCATCACCAGATACTCATAGTGCCCATCTCTGGTGTTAAACGCCGTTTTCCATTCGTCCCCCTCACGGATGCGAATCAAGTTGTAAGCACCCCGCAGATCTAGTTTAGTAAACACTCTAGCTCCCCGAAGCCTATCGAAAAGCTCAGATATCAAAGGCAAAGGGTACTTGTTCTTAACTGTGATAGCATTAAGACCCCTGTAGTCTATGCATGGACGGAGTTCTACATTCTTCTTCTGCACGAATAAGAACCCTGCCCCAGCAGGTGACACTGACTTCCTGATGAACCCTCTTGCCAGATTCTCTTGAATGTACTGAGACATTGCCTCCATCTCCGGGAGAGATAATGGATAAACTCGACCCCGGGGAGGCTCAGCACCAGGCAAGAGATCAATAGGACAGTCATAGGGGCGATGGGGCGGAAGGGTCTCCGCCGCCTTTTTGGAGAACACGTCTGCATAAGACCAATATTGCTTGGGGAGAGAGGAAAGATCTGCGGGTACCTCTGTAGTACCAACCTGAACGCACTCTCGATGACACCTGTTCCCACAAGATTCACCCCATCCCAGAATTCTGCCTGAGGACCACTCGATGTGAGGAGAGTGGTACCGTAACCAAGGTATCCCCAAGAGAACCTCATCAATTCCCTCAGGAATGATGAGTAGGGATATAATCTCCTGATAAGATGGTGACATGGACAGAGTAAAAGGGATAGTCTGATGTGTAATCTGTGCGGGCAGTGTCGACCCATTCACCACTCGTACCGTTACTGGTCGAGGTAGCATGACCAGGGGAATTGCGTGACGTTGGGCGAAGGCAGAAGACATAAAATTGCCCTCCGCCCCAGAATCCACGCAGAGTTCTACCGAGTGGGAGGACGGGCCTAATGTTATTGTCCCCTTAAAGGACAATTTGGAGGCAAACGTCGCAGTGTCTAGTGCACCTCCACCAACTACCACTAGACGCTGACGTTTCCTTGACCGCTGGTAACATCTGGAGGCAAGATGTCCTGACTGTTGGCAATGATGACAAATAGGGTTGAGCGACCTTGACCTTTTTAGAGTCGAGCCGTGTTTCGCGAAACCCGACTATCTTAGAAGTCGAATCGAGTGGAATCGGCCGATTATCGCGAAAAGTCGGGTATCGACCGAAACACGAAACCCAATGCAAGTCAATGGGGGAGCATAGTCGGCAGTGAGTGGAGGCCAGGAAAACACCTACACTGCCCATTTTAATGGCAAAAACATCCATTCTTGTTACAGAAGCTTGTCAATCGTAATTTACCTTATAATAATTGGATGGCATTTGAAATTGGGGGTCATTTGGCTAAAGTTGTGGGGGGTAGGGCTGGTTCAAGTAATTAGTGGGCCCAGGAAATCTGGACCACATCACGGCAGTGGAGCAGGGAGAGGTAAGTATATCAACTTTGCAAGTGCTGTGATCCTGAGCAAGCATCGGGGGCCCACTCGTTGGCATTGGCACTGGCACAGGGCCCCTCAAAGTACAGCGGTGTGTTTGCACGGCGGGGGCGCCTCCCACCGGCAGCAACACTTTTGCGTACTATGAGAGGCCCTGTGCCAGTGACGTCGCCAACTAGTATTCCTCCCCCCACCTGATGAAGGAACCTGCACTTTCATCTGCACTGTTGTGAGTTCTGTTTTTGGGCTCCCTCTGGTGGTTACTGATGGTACTGGGTGATTTGTGTTCTGCTGTCTCTGGTGTCCACCTGTTCTATTAGGATTTGGGAGTTTCCTATTTAACCAGGCTTTCTTGTCATTTCCCCGCCGGCTATCAAGGTTATCAGAGTGTTTTGTTACCTCAGCTTCTGGCTTCAGTAATCTTCAGGACAAGCTAAGTTTTTGATTTTCTTGCTCCACGTTTTGCTTTATTTTTGTCTTGTCCAGCTTGCATATAATTGTTTCTTTGCTGCTGGTTGCTCTAGTGGGCTGTAATTGCTCCTCATGTTCCATGAGTTGGAACATGAGTTCAAGTAATTGTAGGATGGTTTTTTGAAGGGTTTTTTGCTGACCGCGCAGTTTACTTTTGTATCCTCTGCTATCTAGTTTTAGCGGGCCTCATTTTGCTGAATCTGTTTTCATACTGTGTATGTGCCTTCCTCTCATTTCACCGTCATTATATGTGGGGGGCTGCTATTTCTGTGGGGTATTTCTCTGGAGGCAAGAGAGGTCTGTGTTTCTTCTAATAGGGGAAGTTAGATCTTCGGCTGGTGCGAGACGTCTAGGATCAACGTAGGCACGTTCCCCGGCTATTGTTATTTGTGTGTTCAGGTTTAGGGTCGCGGTCAGCTCAGGTTCCATCACCCTAGAGCTCGTTGGTGCTTGTCCTTTTGTGATTCCCTGCCATTGGAATCATGACACTGCACCTTCCTCTTTGTCCCCGTGTAAGGTGGTATGGTATGCGGGAAGAGGAACCTGACTTTCAGCAGGGTCACAATCTTGTTGTGTAGCGTGCACGGGGAATGTTGTGTTATGGGTCAATGTACCAGCAGACTCATCTATCACTGGCTGGGCAATGGGCAGGATGAGGAGGAAACACAGATATAGGCCCAAAGAATAAAGTTGGCTAAATGCAGTTCAAAATTGGTAACACAGGACTAACCAGGGGCATTGCAGTGGAGGACAACTGGAATGAGAGGCTGACACAGAGAGTAGGCCCAAATCAGTAAGTAGTCAAAATGCAGTTCAAAATTGGCAACCGTAGTAAACAGGCGGCACAGCTTTGTTCAGTGGAGGAGAACAGCAAGGAGTGGCAGACACCGATAGTAGGCCCCAACCCAACTAGTAGGCCAAATGCAGTCTAACATTAACAACTACTTAACGAGAGCCTGAAAATGGAATTTCAGGACAGGAAACCAGGAGAACAGCAAGGAGCGGCAGACACTGTTAGTAGGCCCCAAACCAACTAGTACGCCAAATGCAGTTGTTCCATTTAACCACTATTTAACAAGAGCCTGAAGATAGAAGCTCAGGAAAGGCAACCTGGAGAACACCTTGGAGTGGAAGACACCGTCTCCACACCCCATACCCAATTTGTAGGCCTAATGCAGTGTAGTTTCCAACATCTACTAAATGAGAGCATTAAGATTGAAGCAATGGAGAGGAAACCTGGGGAACACCTTGGAGTGGAACACACCGTCTCTACACCCCATACCCAATTTGTAGGCCTAATGCAGTGTAGTTTCCAACAACTTCTAAATGAGAGCATTAAGATTGAAGCAATGGAGAGGAAACCTGGGGAACACCTTGTAGTGTAACACACCGTCTCTCTACACCCCATACCCAATTTGTAGGCCTAATGCAGTGTAGTTTCCAACAACTACTAAACGAGAGCATTAAGATTGAAGCAATGGAGAGGAAACCTGGGGAACACCTTGGAGTGGAACACACCGTCTCTACACCCCATACCAAATTTGTAGGCCTAATGCAGTGTAGTTTCCAACAACTACTAAACAAGAGCATTAAGATTGAAGCAATGGAGAGGAAACCTGGGGAACACCTTGGAGAGGAACACACCGTCTCTACACCCCATACCCAATTTGTAGGCCTATTGCAGTGTAGTTTCCAACAACTACTAAACAAGAGCATTAAGATTGAAGCAATGGAGAGGAAACCTGGGGAACACCTTGGAGTTGAACACACCGTCTCTCTACACCCCATACCCAATTTGTAGGCCTAATGCAGTGTAGTTTCCAACAACTACTAAACGAGAGCATTAAGATTGAAGCAATGGAGAGGAAACCTGGGGAACACCTTGGAGTGGAACACACCGTCTCTACACCCCATACCCAATTTGTAGGCCTAATGCAGTGTAGTTTCCAACAACTTCTAAATGAGAGCATTAAGATTGAAGCAATGGAGAGGAAACCTGGGGAACACCTTGTAGTGTAACACACCGTCTCTCTACACCCCATACCCAATTTGTAGGCCTAATGCAGTGTAGTTTCCAACAACTACTAAACGAGAGCATTAAGATTGAAGCAATGGAGAGGAAACCTGGGGAACACCTTGGAGTGGAACACACCGTCTCTACACCCCATACCAAATTTGTAGGCCTAATGCAGTGTAGTTTCCAACAACTACTAAACAAGAGCATTAAGATTGAAGCAATGGAGAGGAAACCTGGGGAACACCTTGGAGAGGAACACACCGTCTCTACACTCCATACCCAATTTGTAGGCCTATTGCAGTGTAGTTTCCAACAACTACTAAACAAGAGCATTAAGATTGAAGCAATGGAGAGGAAACCTGGGGAACACCTTGGAGTTGAACACACCGTCTCTCTACACCCCATACCCAATTTGTAGGCCTAATGCAGTGTAGTTTCCAACAACTACTAAACGAGAGCATTAAGATTGAAGCAATGGAGAGGAAACCTGGGGAACACCTTGGAGTTGAACACACCGTCTCTTTACACCCCATACCCAATTTGTAGGCCTAATGCAGTGTAGTTTCCAACAACTACTAAACGAGAGCATTAAGATTGAAGCAATGGAGAGGAAACCTGGGGAACACCTTGGAGTTGAACACACCGTCTCTACACCCCATACCAAATTTGTAGGCCTAATACAGTGTAGTTTCCAACAACTACTAAACGAGAGCATTCAGATTGAAGCAATGGAGAGGAAACCTGGGGAACACCTTGGAGTGGAACACACCGTCTCTACACTCCATACCCAATTTGTAGGCCTAATGCAGTGTAGTTTCCAACAACTACTAAACGAGAGCACTAAGATTGAAGCAATGGAGAGGAAACCTGGGGAACACCTTGGAGAGGAACACACCGTCTCTCTACACCCCATACACAATTTGTAGGGCTAATGCAGTGTAGTTTCCAACAACTACTAAACGAGAGCATTAAGATTGAAGCAATGGAGAGGAAACCTGGGGAACACCTTGGAGTGTAACACACCGTCTCTCTACACCCCATACCCAATTTGTAGGCCTAATGCAGTGTAGTTTCCAACAACTACTAAACGAGAGCATTAAGATTGAAGCAATGGAGAGGAAAACTGGGGAACACCTTGGAGTGGAACACACCGTCTCTACACCCCATACCCAATTTGTAGGCCTAATCCAGTGTAGTTTCCAACAACTACTAAACGAGAGCATTAAGATTGAAGCAATGGAGAGGAAACCTGGGGAACACCTTGGAGAGGAACACACCGTCTCTACACCCCATACCAAATTTGTAGGCCTAATGCAGTGTAGTTTCCAACAACTACTAAACTAGAGCATTAACATTGAAGCAATGGAGAGGAAACCTAGGGAACACCTTGGAGTGGAATACACCGTCTCTCTACACCCCATACCCAATTTGTAGGCCTAATGCAGTGTAGTTTGCAACAACCAGTAAACGAGAGTAGGAAGATCGAAGCAATGTGGACGAAACCTGGGGCACACCTTGGGGCGGCAGACACCGTTAGTAGGCCCTACCAAAGTTGTAGCCCCAATGCAGTTTTAAAATTCCTAGAGGCTGAAAACAAGACTATTGACGCTCAGCTTTTTTCAAAGGAACACAGCTGTATTGAGTGGTGCAGACAGACACAGGTAGTAGGCCTTAAACCAAAAATGTGGCTCACTGCAGCTTAAAAAAGGTTACAGGGGTACACAGGCAGCATTGCTCTGGGCAGTGGAGGACAATTTCAATAGTGGACCGCAGACAGACTTAAAAAAAGGATGCTCTATGCAATTAAAAATAGGTTCCAGGGGTACACAGGCAGCAGTGGTCTGGTCAGTGGAGGAGTAGTAGAAAGAACGGGCCGCAGACAGGCTTCGAAGGCCTAACATAAAAAAATATTGGGCTGTAGGCACTTTTAAATAGGTTCCAGGGGTACACGGGCAGCAGTAGACTAGTCAATGTAGTAGTAGTAGAAAGAACGGGCCGCAGACAGGCTTCGAAGGCCTAACATAAAAAAAAATTGGGCTGTAGGCACTTTAACATTGGTTCCAGGGGTACACGGGCAGCAGTAGACTGGTCAGTGTAGGAGTAGTAGAAAGAACGGGCCGCAGACAGGCTTCGAAGGCCTAACATAAAAAAATATTGGGCTGTAGGCACTTTAACATTGGTTCCAGGGGTACACGGGCAGCAGTAGACTGGTCAGTGTAGTAGTAGTAGAAAGAACGGGCCGCAGACAGGCTTCGAAGGCCTAACATAAAAAAATATTGGGCTGTAGGCACTTTTAAATAGGTTCCAGGGGTACACAGGCAGCAGTGGTCTGGTCAGTGTAGTAGTAGTAGAAAGAACGGGCCGCAGACAGGCTTCGAAGGCCTAACATAATAAAATTGGACAGGCTGTAGGCACTTTATAATTGGTTCCAGGGGTACACGGGCAGCAGTAGACAGGTCAGTGGAGGCCTAGTGGTAGGAGGGACCGCAGACAGGCTTCGAAGGCCTAACATAATAAAATTGGACAGGCTGTAGGCACTTTATAATTGGTTCCAGGGGTACACGGGCAGCAGTGGTCTGGTCAGTGGAGGCCTAGTGGAAGGAGGGACCGCAGACAGGCTTCGAAGGCCTAACATAATAAATTGGGCTGGCTGTAGGCAATTTAAAATTGGTTCCAGGGGTACACGGGCAGCAATGGTCTGGTCAGTGGAGGCCTAGTGGAAGGAGGGACCGCAGACAGGCTTCGAAGGCCTAACATAATAAAATTGGACAGGCTGTAGGCACTTTATAATTGGTTCCAGGGGTACATGGGCAGCAGTGGTCTGGTCAGCGGAGGCCGATTGTAATGAGTGTCTGCCAGTTAGTAGTCCAAAACAATAAATAAATGTGAATGTCTCGCATTAAAACAAAACGAAAACACTAAAGGGTGCAATCATTAGGTACAGGGGTGCGATCCTCTGCATAGTTTCAGACCTACTAATTTAGCGCAAAGTATTTACTGTGGTAAATAGAGGACACTGCCCCTGACTATGTTAAGTACCATCATACATGTCAACACAATGGTATTGTCAGTGGCAGGAATGGAAGGATGTCAGCGCATAGACTAAACATTGGTGGAAGTGTGAGAGATAACTGTGGAAGTGGTAGAGCAATGTTTGACCTGGGGGTGGGTGAACTCTCTTGTGGCTGGCGGTACAGGCCCAGGGCCCCTCATGTTACAACAGTGTGTATGACGTTGGGTGCACACTACCACCGCCAGAGACACTTTATTGTACTATGAGGGACCCAGTGGCAGTGCTGTCGACCAAAAGCGGGCACACCCACCTCTTCAGACAAACAGCACTCTCACGGGTGCTTGCGCCAAGTGGCGATACCACGGCCCCGTGTGGGGAGTTTGGCCATTTAGGGAGGTGTAAACATGTCGTATGCTGGACTATGAGCTGCAGCAAATTAGACATTAGAAAAGTAATTCACAGTAGTCCACAGGCAAGAGCTTTTGATAGGAAAGCTAGGTGTCGGCCGGGCAAGGTGGGGCAAAAGAATTCGAAATCCAGTTGTGATTCATTTTAATGAATGTTAGATCATCAACATTTTGGGTAGCCAGACGAGTCCTTTTTTCGGTTAATATTGAACCTGCAGCACTGAATACTCTTTCTGATAGGACACTAGCTGCCGGGCAAGCAAGCTCCTGCAATGCATATTCTGCCAATTCTGGCCAGGTGTCTAATTTTGATGCCCAGTAATCAAATGGGAATGACGGTTGAGGGAGAACATCGATAAGGGATGAAAAATAGTTTGTAACCATACTGGATAAATGTTGTCTCCTGTCACTTTCAATTGATGCAGCAGTACCTGTCCTGTCTGCGGTCATAGCAAAATCACTCCACAACCTGGTCAGAAAACCCCTCTGTCCAACGCCACTTCTAATGTGTGCACCCCTAACACTCCTGGCCTGCTGCCCCCTGGAGCTCGTGTGAGAACGATCACGGGCGCTGTGTGCTGGGAATGCCTGAAGCAAACGGTTGATTGTTTGGTTGCTAATATTAGTTCCAAGTTCTCATGTGGCATAATATTTTGCAATTTGCCTTTATAGCGAGGATCAAGGAGGCAGGCCAACCAGTAATCGTCATCGTTCATCATTTTCGTAATGCGTGTGTCCCTTTTGAGGATACGTAAGGCATAATCCGCCATGTGGGCCAAAGTTCCAGTTGTCAAATCTGCGGTTGTGATTGGTTGAGGGGCAGTTTCAGGCAAATCTACGTCACTTGTGTCCCTCAAAAAAACAGAACCCGGCCTTGCCACGCAACCAATTTCCAGTGCCCCATCATCCTCCTCGTCCTCCACCTCCTCTTCGCCCGCTACCTTGTCCTGTACACTGCCCTGACCAGACAATGGCTGACTGTCATCAAGGCTTTCCTCTTCCTCTGGTGCAGACGCCTGATCCTTTATGTGCGTCAAACTTTGCATCAGCAGACACATTAGGGGGATGCTCATGCTTATTATGGCGTTGTCTGCACTAACCAGCCGTGTGCATTCCTCAAAACACTGAAGGACTTGACACATGTCTTGTATCTTCGACCACTGCACACCTGACAACTCCATGTCTGCCATCCTACTGCCTGTCCGTGTATGTGTATCCTCCCACAAAAACATAACAGCCCGCCTCTGTTCGCACAGTCTCTGAAGCATGTGCAGTGTTGAGTTCCACCTTGTTGCAACGTCTATGATTAGGCGATGCTGGGGAAGGTTCAAAGACCGCTGATAGGTCTGCATACGGCTGAAGTGTACAGGCGAACGGCGGATATGTGAGCAAAGTCCACGCACTTTGAGGAGCAGGTCGGAGAACCCAGGATAAGTTTTCAATAAGCACTGCACCACCAGGTTTAAGGTGTGAGCCAGGCAAGGAATGTGTTTCAGTTGGGAAAGGGTGATGGCAGCCATGAAATTCCTTCCGTTATCACTCACTACCTTGCCTGCCTCAAGATCTACTGTGCCCAGCCACGACTGCGTTTCTTGCTGCAAGAAATCGGACAGAACTTCCGCGGTGTGTCTGTTGTCGCCCAAACACTTCATAGCCAATACAGCCTGCTGACACTTGCCAGTAGCTGGCCCATAATGGGACAACTGGTTTGCAACAGTGTCAGCTGCCGATGGAGTGGTTGGGCGACTGCAGTCTGTGGAAGAGCTCTCGCTTCTGCAGGAGGACGAGGAGGAGGAGGAGGGGGTGCGAACGCCTACAGCCAACTGTTTCCTAGACCGTGGGCTAGGCACAACTGTCCTGAAATTGATGTCCCCTGTGGACCCTGCATCCACCACATTCACCTAGTGTGCCGTGATGGACACGTAACGTCCCTGGCCATGCCTACTGGTCCATGCATCTGTAGTCAGGTGCACCTTTGTGCTCACAGATTGCCTGAGTGCATGGACGATGCGCTGTTTAACATGCTGGTGCAGGGCTGGGATGGCTTTTCTGGAAAAAAAAGTGTCGACTGGGTAGCTCGTAGCATGGTTCAGCGTACTCCATCAGGGCTTTGAAAGCTTCGCTTTCAACTAACCGGTAGGGCATCATCTCTAACGAGATTAGTCTAGCTATGTGGGCGTTAAAACCCTGTGTACGTGGATGCGAGAATAAGTACTTCCTTTTTCTAACCAGAGTCTCATGTAGGGTGAGCTGGACTGGAGAGCTGGAGATCGTGGAACTAGCGGGTGTGTCGGTGGACATGGCAGACTGAGAGATGGTTGGAGACGGTATTGTTTCCGCCAGTGCCCTAGATGCAATATTTCCTCCTACAAAACTGGTGATTCCCTGACCCTGACTGCTTTTGGCTGGCAAAGAAACCTGCACAGATACTGCCGGTGGTGCGGAAAATGGTGTCCTTACAGTGACGGAAGGGATGTTGCGTTGCTGACTAGCTTCATTGGCCGAGGGTGCTACAACCTTAAGGGACGTTTGGTAGTTAGTCCAGGCTTGAAAATGCATGGTGGTTAAATGTCTATGCATGCAACTTGTATTGAGACTTTTCAGATTCTGACCTCTGCTTAAGCTAGTTGAACATTTTTGACAGATGACTTTGCGCTGATCAATTGGATGTTGTTTAAAAAAATGCCAGACTGCACTCTTTCTAGCATCGGATACCTTTTCAGGCATTGCAGACTGAGCTTCTTTAACCGGATAGCCACGCTGTCCTCCAACAGGTTTTGGCTTTGACACGCGTTTTGGGCAAGATACGGGCCCGGCAGATGGAACCTGTTGCGATGTTGATGCCTGCTGCGGCCCCTCCTCCACCTCCGCTTCAGAACTACTGCCGCCTGCACCCTGTTCCCCCAATGGCTGCCAATCGGGGTCAACAACTGGGTCATCTATTACCTCCTCTTCTAGCTCGTGTACAACTTCGTCTGTGTCACCGTGTCGGTCGGTGGTATAGCGTTCGTGACGGGGCAACATAGTCTCATTAGGGTCTGATTGTGGATCAGTACCCTGAGAGGGCAATGTTGTGGTCTGAGTCAAAGGACCGGCATAGTAGTCTGGCTGTGGCTGTGCATCAGTGCACTCCATGTCAGAATCTACTTGTAATGGGCATGGCCTGTTAACTGTTTCACTTTCTAAGCCAGGGACGGTATGTGTAAAGAGCTCCATGGAGTAACCCGTTGTGTCGCCTGCTGCATCCTTCTCTCTTGTTGTTGTTTTTGCTGAAGAGGACAAGGAAGCGACTTGTCCCTGACCGTGAACATCCACAAATGACGCGCTGCTTTTACATTTACCAGTTTCAGAAGAGGAGGCAAAAGAGCTAGAGGCTGAGTCTGCAAGGTAAGCCAAAACTTGCTGTTGCTGCTCTGGCTTTAAAAGCGGTTTTCCTACTCCCAGAAAAGAGAGCGTTCGAGGCATTGTGTAGCCAGACGACGAACCTGGCTCCACAGCTCCAGACTTAGGTAGAATATTTTTTTTCCCACGACCACCTGATGCTCCACTACCACTACCAACATTACCAGCTGACAATGAACGCCCACGGCCACGACCTCTTGCACCAGACTTCCTCATTGTTTTAAAAACTTAACCAAAGTAACTTTATTTGTTGCTGTCAAACAACTTACACGGTGAGCTATAACTTCAGTATGATTTCGATATCCCTTTACAGGTTGGTGAGACCGCAAGGAAAATCAGGCACAATGTTACACACTCTGTTTTCTGTGGCACCAAATCACAGAGATGCCACACACGCAGGACTGTCACTCAAGCACAAATGTCAATATTAATCTCCCATTTTTTTTTTTTTCAGGGAGACTTTAGAAACAAAATAAAATAAAATGATTTTTTCAGGAAAAATTTAGAAACCAAATAAAATAAAATGATTTTTTTCAGGGAGAATTTAGAAACCAAATTTAAAAAAAAATAGGCTTTCTATGGCCCACTGAGTGAGAGATGGCACACACAGGAGTCAGGAGTGGCACACAAGCCCAGAGGCCAATATTTTTCTCCCACTGATTGATTTAGTGATTTTTTCAGGTGGAATTTAGAACCCAAATCAAGCAAAAAAATAAATAGGCTTTCTATGTCCCACTATTTGAGAGAGAGAGAGATGGCACACCCAGGAGTCAAGACTGGCACACAAGCAGAATGGGCAATTTTAATCTCCCACTGATTTTTTTTTTTTTTTTCAGGGAGACTTTAGAAACAAAATAAAATAAAATGATTTTTTCAGGGAGAATTTAGAAACCAAAAAAAAAAAAAAAATAGGCTTTCTATGGCCCACTGAGTGAGAGATGGCACACACAGGAGTCAAGAGTGGCACACAAGCCCAGAGGCCAATATTTATCTCCCACTGATTGATTTAGTGATTTTTTCAGGAAGAATTTAGAACCCAAATCAAGCAAAAAAATAAATAGGCTTTCTATGACCCACTGAGTGAGAGATGGCACACACAGGAGTCAGGAGTGGCACACAAGCCCAGAGGCCAATATTTTTCTCCCACTGATTGATTTATTGATTTTTTCAGGTAGAATTTAGAACCCAAATCAAGCAAAAAAATAAATAGGCTTTCTATGGCCCACTGAGTGAGAGATGGCACACACAGGAGTCAGGAGTGGCACACAAGCCCAGAGGCCAATATTTATCTCCCACTGATTGATTTAGTGATTTTTTCAGGTAGATTTTAGAACCCAAATCAAGCAAAAAAATAAATAGGCTTTCTATGGCCCACTGAGTGAGAGATGGCACACAAGCCCAGAGGCCAATATTTTTCTCCCACTGATTGATTTATTGATTTTTTCAGGTAGAATTTAGAACCCAAATCAAGCAAAAAAAATAAATAGGCTTTCTATGGCCCACTGAGTGAGAGATGGCACACACAGGAGTCAGGAGTGGCACACAAGCCCAGAGGCCAATATTTATCTCCCACTGATTGATTTAGTGATTTTTTCAGGTAGATTTTAGAACCCAAATCAAGCAAAAATATAAATAGGCTTTCTATGGCCCACTGAGTGAGAGATGGCACACACAGGAGTCAGGAGTGGCACACAAGCCCAGAGGCCAATATTTATCTCCCACTGATTGATTTAGTGATTTTTTCAGGTAGATTTTAGAACCCAAATCAACCAAAAAAAATAAATAGGCTTTCTATGGCCCACTGAGTGAGAGATGGCACACACAGGAATGGCACTCTAGCAGAAATGCCAATCTTAATCTCCCACAAAAAAAAAAAAACAGGGACTGTCCTACAATTACTATCTCCCTGCAGTAATCTCAGCCAGGTATGGCAGGCAGCAATAAGGAGTGGACTGATGCACAAATGAAATAAAAAGTGTGGACAAACAAAAAAGATAGCTGTGCAGAAAGGAAGGAACAAGAGGACTTGTGCTTTGAAAAAAGCAGTTGGTTTGCACAGCGGCGTACACACAGCAATGCAGCTATCAGGGAGCCTTCTAGGGCAGCCCAATGAGCTACAGCGCTGAGAAAAAAAAAAATGTAGCTTCCACTATCCCTGCACACCGAAGGTGGTGTTGGACAGTGGAAATTGCTACAGCACAAGCGGTTTGGGGGTTAATGGACCCTGCCTAACGCTATCCCTGCTTCTGACGAAGCGGCAGCAACCTGTCCCTAAGCTCAGATCAGCAGCAGTAAGATGGCGGTCGGTGGGAACGCCCCTTTATAGCCCCTGTGACGCCGCAGACAGCAAGCCAATCACTGCAATGCCCTTCTCTAAGATGGTGGGGACCAGGACCTATGTCATCACGCAGCCCACACTCTGCGTTCACCTTCATTGGCTGAGAAATGGCGCTTTTCGCGTCATTGAAACGCAACTTTGGCGCGAAAGTCGCGTACCGCATGGCCGACCCCGCACAAGGGTCGGATCGGGTTTCATGAAACCTGACTTTGCCAAAAGTCGGCGACTTTTGAAAATGAACGACCCGTTTCGCTCAACCCTAATGGCAAATCTGGAGTGCACGAGCGGTCCGGGACTTAGATCCCGCTCGTGACACTACCACAGGCTCATGGGACTCAGGAGCCTGGTCTGGAGATTCCAAAGGTCTGGCGAAGGTGGGAGCCAGCCGAAAGCTCTGCCTACACTGGGCTCGCTCTAACCTCTGCTCGTGAAAACGGAGATCAATACGAGTGGATAGTTATTAATTCCTCCAGTGTGGCGGGAATCTCCCTAGTAGCCAGGGCGTCCTTAACGTGGTCAGCCAGCCCCCTCCAAAATATAGGAATGAGAGCTTTATCCGACCACTCCAGCTCAGAAGCTAAGGTGCGGAAGTGGACGGCAAAATGGCTGACCAAGGACGAGCCCTGAGTCAATGCCAACAGTTGGAGCGCCGTATCATGGGTGACACGAGGTCCCAAAAAAACCTGTTTCAGAGTGCTCAGAAACAAAGGAGCACTCTGCACCACATGATCGCCACGCTCCCATAGCGGCGTAGCCCACTGCAACGCCCTGTCCGAAAGAAGAGACACAATAAACCCCACCTTAGCCCGCTCTGTAGGGAAACGAGAGGCCAGAAGCTCGAGATGGATAGAGCACTGACTCACGAAACCCCTACAAGACTTACTGTCACCAGAGAATTTCTCTGGTAGCGGGAGGCGGGTTAGAGTAGGGACAGGAGCGGCAGTGGACAAGGTGGCTGCAGCAACACTAGCAGCCTGAACAGCGACAGTAGTGACATCCACAGCTGAGGTTGAACGCTCAAGGGCTGCCAACCTTCCCTCCAGCTGCTGGATTTACCGCTGTGAACGCTGATCGTCCATCATTTACTAGCCAGACCTTGGCGCTAGTATTATGTTAAGGACTGCCGGAACGCACCAAGTATAAGATGATATGAAACTAGGTGCGTTCGCAGTCCGAGGTCCACCGTGCAGGTAAAAACCTTGCTGCTAGTAAAGATGGACTATATGGCGGTACTATAAGAATACACACATGGGTTAACTTCACCCTGTGTGAAGGAAGCGACCCTGTTGCGTCACAGGACCGTGGTACCGCACATAGAGCGCAATCAAGAAGTCTCTAATTTCAAACCCGAGACTGAGGATTTGAGTTCAGAAGACCTCATGCACTCGACACCGCAACTGGGGTGTCAGAGAAAGATAAATAATAATATATAAAGGCACAAGATTGCGTGCGGTGCCGCACTGACGGACGCCACTAACCACCCAGGGTTGGGTCAGGTAAGCGCAGGGCGCCGTACAGGCGGTCACAGCAACTAGACGCTGTTATGTGTGTTTCGTGCTGATGGCTAGTCGGGCGCTAGATAGCTACCATCATCCGCAAACAGTCAACAACACTAGGGAGGGATATTTAGGAGCTTTCATCCTTCGACATACATCCATCTACACACACACATAATATCAAAGACAATACTAGCGCATGGCCGTGCGGTCATGCGCAGCTTATATAGTTGCAGCACAGGAAGCTGCTACTGAAGTTTTGCCCTTTTAGGACCTTCCTGGAGGACCAATGGGATGTGCTGCAATACCTGAGCATGTGACCCTCGATCTCCAACGGGAGATCCTGCCCTGGGCATGCTCAGACAGAGAAAAGCAGGACTTAGATCCAGAAACGCACACTCGCCGCTGCCCAGCACTGGCTTCAATGGCAGAAGCAGGAAAAGCAGCAGTAACTCTTCGCACAGAGTCAGACTGAGCGAGACGCTGGGATCGACGTCCCTGCTGAGCAGACTCCACTGTGGCTGGAGAAGAATGGGAGACCGCAGCGGAGACGGATCGAGATTCCCCCTGTGCAGAGGCAGGAACTCGACCCCTAACATTAGCAAACTTATTTGGGTGTGCCAGATCAGGACTAGCCTTCCTGGCACTCTTCCCTCTACCCGGCCTTCTGTCACCCAGCTTGCTACTTCACCATCCTGCAGCTCCATCCTACCATCCCCCACCTCATCTATCCCATTGAGCATCTGCTCAGTGAGCAGAAGACTCCTCTCCATATTGTCTATGGATCTCAGTGTTGCCAGCTGCACATTTAGATCCAGAATCTGGGCTTCCAAATGCACAATGTGCTCACATCTCGCACAGCAGTATGCACCCTCGACCGGCTGATTAAGGACTGCATACATGTGGCAAGATGTGCACTGGATGGCATTTACAATAGTGGAGCATATTTCCTAATGGGGATTGCACCAGACAGAACCGTTAAATAAAAAAAACAAAAAAACAAATGCAAAGTATTAATAAAATACAGACAGCAATTCAGTAATTCCTCCCTTGGAAACTCACTGAATCACACGTCACACTTACCGCCGTTCACACTCGCTAAGCTGAAGATTTAAAGATTTTTTTTTCTTTTTCTTTTTTCTTTTTCCCCTCAGCTGCAATCCACCTTGCTGTTCAATGCACTTCCAAAAAGGACTTAAGCCCCAAACAGCTGCCCCTTATAAACTCTTAATTATGAGCCCCCACCCTAAGTTAACCCCCTGTGAATATAGCTACTCCCAATTCAGCAATTCACACAAATTCACACAGGTATTTGTTAAAGGCTTTCCAAATACCTCTTCACTGAATCACAAGTCACACTTACCGCCGTTCACACTTATGCTCAGGTCACACTCAGCTCATTCACACTCGCTAAGCTGAAGATTTAAAGATTTTTTTTTCTTTTTCTTTTTCCCCTCAGCTGCAATCCACCTTGCTGTTCAATGCACTTCCAAAAAAGTTGCAGGTGCAGCATAAAGGACGTGCAATTCACCCTATCCTATCCTATGTGATCCCTTCAGCACAATCTCTCCCTAAGTGCTGCTAACAGCAGTATTACTATTGACTAGAATTAATAAGAAGGGCTGCTGTACTTAACAGAAATATAAGTGTGGATGAATCCCTGGCTAATATGCAGCTACTATTCTGTCCTTCTCACCTCAGCATCTCTCCCTATGTTGACTGTGTCCAGGGTTCAGTGTGCAAAACAAGGCGTCACGGGTCATATATAGTCTTAATGATGCTATGTAGCCAGTCAGTCACAGTAGTGCCACAACCAAGATGGCTACGGTATTACAGTGACTGTCAGGAAATCCTCACATGCTCATTGGTTGTCTACAAAGTGCCAACCATGTGGAGCATTGACTTAAGCTCCCACTCAGGCATTCAATTAATACTTGCCAAGTAATGAGCATTCTGAGCCCACTGATGCTCAAGAGAGTAACAAGTAGTGAGGAGCACGTTCACTCATCACTAGTAGTGAAACTTTTAGGATTCAGAAATTGGTTTAGAAGAGAGATTGCAGTAAAAAGAGTTAAAATGCAAAAGTAAAGACACGGCCATGAAGTCTTCGTGTGCTGGAAGATGGCAAGAGAATCTACCCTGTTCCCAAGACTGTGCTTGTAAGGGGACATTCTGGCCATTTGCCAGCAAAGTAGTCTCCTTACATACTATTAGAAACCATTGGCCAATGAAAGCAAATTTCTTAAATAAATTCAGTTTGATAAACTCAGGGATCATTTTATTCTGCACAAATCAACATTCTGTGCCTCACATTGATAACCAAATCCGTGTTGACCTTGTGCAGCTTAGTCTTACATGGAAAAGACCAAGTAACCAGTCACCAAGATTGCTCTAGGTCATTCTTTCATGGAAAAAAATTAATTGTTTAATCAATGCAAAATTATCAATAACTGGCTTCAAAATGTTACTTATCACTGTTCCTGAAATATATAACATAATTTGACTCCTTAAATCATTTTAATATATGGAAATACATTTGATATCTTCTGCCACCAAACAAAAAAGTCAGTGCACTCCTAGAAAAAAAGTCAGAATACACTGAGTCCCCAGAATAAAGTCAAAATGCACTGAACGTCAAAAATAAATTATAGTAACAACTTTTCCCCCAGGATAAATGATAGCAACCATTGTGCCCCCAGAAATAATTACAATGACCAGTGTTCCTCCCGAATACATTGTAACAACATTGTCCCCAGAGTACAATAATATAACCACTGTGCCACTAAAAGATTTTATAATAACCATTGTGCACCCAGTCAATAATCAGCTGTCTTAGGCCCTCAGATGTCATCCAGCAGTGCAACAACTATTTAGCTGAGTCCGTTCAAGAGCAAATTACTGTCAGCCCGTTAGGACAGGATCTTTTTCCTTCTGTGCCAGTCTATCATTGTTAGCTTGTTTGCTGTCAATTATATCTGTATTTTGCATGTACAGTGCCATGGAATCAATGGTGCTACTGTATATAAATAAATAATAATAATAAAAATAATTTTGGTAAATATGCATTTTTGAGTGGAATTTGGTTCCAATTAAATATATTCATTCATCTCAAGTAATAATTATTTTCCATTGTAAAAGACACATTTTCTGAATAATGTTTCAAATAATATCGGTGATACAAGATTTTTTCATGTTCATGTAACTGATCAGGCAATGTCAATCTTTTCCCACTTTTTAAGCAGAATACATAAGTTTTCTATCATCATACATAATGTTGGTGATTTAAACTTAGACAGTTTGACCTCAGGATCCTGAGAGTTTTGCCGAGACTTCCTGATCTTATAAATAGCAGTCCATCTGCACCCTTCGCCCTATTCATTATGAGATAACGTCTGCACATTCTGCTATACAATGGGACTATAAATAAAGCTGTGCTTTTCTCATACTTGTATTTTTATTAACTACTACATTTATCTATGAATTATTACATTAGAACTTACATTCAGGTCACAGGGGAAAGTTAAGATTTTAGCCTAATAGAATAGACTAAGACAGATATATGAGTATAAAAATTTATAGTACCTGTGCTACTTCAATAGCTTTCTACCAAAGAAGACTAATAACTTTTCTTCAAGACCCCAATACACATGTTTTCAGAATATATTTTTCCCAATATTTGTCGTAAGGGAAGAGCTGGCACAACCTAATTCCTATTACCCCCCACAAATTGGTACCTTTAGCCGTCATTCATCAGATGTATCAAAATCCTTAAGGGACTGTAGACAGCAACTGATAAAGTCCATTACACAATTGACTGACAATATATGGAAGCATTTTCTGTCCATCAGTTGGAATGTAAGATACACTATTTTGCTGCATTGAGTGTAATAGTGGCGTAATTTGATGCTCCTTGGCCCCAATACTAAATCTCCAATAGGATTCCCAATTGCTGTGTAACGAATGGGAAAGGAGGCACAGATGGTGAAGTTCACATTCATTTTTATTGTAGTTTATCGTGGAACCTTAGGACCACGGTCTGGGGGGCTGCGAAGGGGGCGTGACTACGTGAGCCTCAGACACCCATGGTAAGACCCCTCAAACAGGGTCAGAATGGGATGCCTGGGGGACACATAGTTAATAGACACTGGGACATTTTAAAGGAGGACAAGATCATTGGTGAAAAACTACCTGATGCCCAACATTCATCGATAGACAGGCTAACAATTTGGGCAATAAAATAGCTCCTACTGTTCCAAGTCCCCAGGTTCAAATAACATACTCCTTTCAATATAAGTGTTCAGGCTTTTATCTGTGCCTAAAATGCAAACCCTGCAAGAAATTAAATACAAAAAAAACAATTTTTGATCTCCAATGGAACCAGGGACTTGCCAATTAAGGACTATATATCATGTAACACAGAAGGAGTTATTTATTCAATCAAATGCCCCTGTGCTAAATTATTCATAGGTAGAACAAAACGTCCTCTTCATGTGAGAAGAAATGAACATCTACGGAACATAAACAAACAAAAAATTTCCAGGTCATCCGTTATCAAAACATTTCCTGACTCATTATGGAGGCTCAGTAAAAGGTACCATCATTACAGGTCTGAAATTAGTTCACAAAAGCTGGAGAAAAGGCAATTATATCCCACAAATGTCAAGTGAAGAAAGTAACATGATATTTGAACTGGACACACTAATCCCTAAAGGTCTCAATAGTGAAATTGAGCTGTACACCTTTAACACATAAATAGGTCATGTGACTGCCGCTGGAGATATAGGTACAGATGGACCATCCCTGAAGTAGGAATGCGTCTATTCTGAAACACATAGGAATTGGTCCACCGCGCTCTCCTTAGCCAGTCACGTGAGCAATCACGTGACTAATGATGTCACGAAAGGTCCTGTACCTACAGTGAACCCAGTGGCTACTCACTGCAGCGTCCATTCACTCCACGCTGGTAACGACTCCTGGGTGCGTTCTGCCGCCGGCCAGGGCAGCGAACAGAGTCCTTACATTTAAAGGAAACACATCTGATCACCAAATACGGGCTTTTGTTACGACATCAGAGAATCGGAAGAGAGTGAATCAAACACTTAGGCGCAACAGGTAAATTAATTTCAGCTTTATCTGAAGTGTGCTTTTTATGATCTCTTCTAGATCCTTTCATGACTTTTGTATATTCACATATTTTTTTTACATTATTTGCTGCATTTGCTGTGGGCTTAACAGGTAAAGCACGATTCTAAACCTTTGCCACTTTACATATGGTCAGACTACCACTGTCGGCCTAGGAGTGTTTATCTGCCACTTGTCTATAAAATTAGTGAGGGACTGAACCTAGCGCCGATATAAAACCATTTACATTGTTTACATACAGCGAGACAGAAGAGTGG
Organism: Ranitomeya imitator; assembly: GCF_032444005.1. NCBI lineage: Eukaryota > Metazoa > Chordata > Amphibia > Anura > Dendrobatidae > Ranitomeya > Ranitomeya imitator. The sequence goes on from NC_091285.1 coordinate 556,758,257, forward strand.
TACTGTGTCACTATCTGCAGCAAGGGTTATAGTTTCGCAAGCGCCACTGGTTTTTAACTATCTACTTTCATTTGAACAGTTCACAGTTACCTGACCCTCCATTGACGCCCTATGGCTCTACTTTTACTTAGAGATTACTAATAAAATACCTTTTGTTATAACAAAATTGAAAAAAAATTCACAAGGCCTCTTAGGCTCTGAGTAATAAAATGGGAGATTGCATTGTCAATTCTTAGGGTGACTATGCTGTGTCATGTACTATTACCGATCTCTAAGAGCTCAAAAATATGTTTGTATTTCTTTCTTATTATGAAGAGCACATTTGTTCTCAAACTGTCCCATTAAAAAGAGATATTAAACATTTTTTCATAATTTACGACCATATAGACACTATTGGATACTGGCACCATAGTTTGTTCCCCATAGATAAAGCACACATTTCTCTAAGGTTGGATATAAGCGCTTCTGATACAATATCCACAACAGAATATTAACCTTGAGCCTTTTTGGAGTGAAGCCATAATACTTCTGGCAAGGAGATGACTCTTTATATACAGAGTTTTATTGCCACTTAATATGCTCACTTCTAGTCTATACTTATGTCCTGTATTTATGCATTGAGGAATTCATTCTGCTAGATTTATTCAGGCAATTTTTCTAGTGGTGTATACACACATTGCGTCTATCTGGTAAACTGTGTGCTACAATTTCCTATTGTTAGCATGACATCACACTATGATAAAATGCTTAGAGGAGGTATACAGGACTAGAAAAATATTGCTGCTCTCTTACAAAAACTAGCCACACATGTTAATGGGTTGTACTCAGCTGGATTGTATTCACTGCGGCTGAGCTGCGATCACTCAAGCCATGGATAGATGTGGCACTGTATTTTTTATTTTTTTGCAATCTGTGCCTCCTCCATTAGAGAATCTGGCCTTTAAAGAGATTGTCTTATGAAATACAATTATGGCATTTCTACAGGAGATATATCAAATCAATACAGATCCAAGTTTGTGATAATGACGCTGATCCTCTTCCTCACCATTTTGCATCTGCTTCTTCAGCGAATCTTTTTGTTTTATATGTTGCTTTTAGCTATCATGGACAGGCTATTTATAAGTAATAAAGAGTTCAGTATATATTTATTATATGTGTTTATTGGTATAACTTTTCATAGGTCCTCCTGGCCACTGTTTTTCTTTACTATATTGAGTGGGCCCAACTATCTCAGATTGTGTCTCATCATATTTGCACACTTAGGTACTTTCTTCCATTGTATTGGTTTTATTATCATTATCTCGGATCATCCCTTTTACATTAAAAACAAATACAGAATATAGCAAACACCGACAATTGTTCCATTTGTATATGCAAAAAGGTTGCATAAAGATAAAGTAGAAAAGCTATGGCTTGACTCAACAAAAAGGCTGACCTGGGAAAAGGATATGTGTAGTACATTCATTTAAAACTGTGTGTAATATACACAGTTAAATAGGCTGAAAAAAGACCTAGGTCCATCAAGTTCAACCTTTCTCCACCATATTGTACATTTTGTCACTAATTTAACTATAACCAGCAATGTTATGTGAATCAAGGAAATCGTCCAACCCTTTTTTTAAAAGCTCTTGTGGTAGGTCATTTCTCATTGTGACTGCTCTAACTGTAAATAACCCTTTCTTATTTAGCTGCCAGAATTGCCTATCTTCCACCCGTAATGAGTGCACCCTAATCCTCAGTTTGGTCTTTGTAAGGAATCAGTCATGTGCCAGTGATTTGTGACACGTTTATGTGACATATATTTATACATGTAAATAGGATTACTCCATCCTAGGTGCTTAACTCTACATTTATCTATATTAACTCTCCTTCAACAAGTGTTTGCCTATTCAGTCATCTTATTCAGATCATTTTGCAACATTGTAATGTCAAAGTCCACATGTGGGTGACTAATTACCTTCTAAAAGTGATAATGGCAAGGTTCTGTTTAACCCCTTTACCCCCAAGGGTGGTTTGCACGTTAATGACCGGGCCAATTTTTACAATTCTGACCACTGTCCCTTTATGAGGTTACAACTCTGGAACGCTTCAATGGATCCTGGTGATTCTGACATTGTTTTCTCGTGACATATTGTACTTCATGACAATGGTAAAAATTCTTTGATAGTACCTGCGTTTATTTGTGAAAAAAACGGAAATTTGGCAAAAATTATGAAAATTTCGCAATTTTCCAACTTTGAATTTTTATGCAATTAAATCACAGAGATATGTCACACAAAATACTTAATAAGTAACATTTCCCACATGTCTACTTTACATCAGCACAATTTTGGAACCAAAATTTTTTTTTGTTAGGGAGTTATAAGGGTTAAAATGTGACCAGCAATTTCTCATTTCTACAACACCATTTTATTTTAGGGACCACATCTCATTTGAAGTCATTTTGAGGGGTCTATATGATAGAAAATACCCAAGTGTGACACCATTCTAAAAACGACACCCCTCAAGGTGCTCAAAACCATATTCAAGAAGTTTATTAACCCTTCTGGTGCTTCACAGGAATTTTTTGAATGTTTAAATAAAAATGAACATTTAACTTTTTTTCACAAAAAATTTAATTCAGCTCCAATTTGTTTTATTTTACCAAGGGTAATAGGAGAAAATGGACCCCAAACATTGTTGTACAATTTGTTCTGAGTATGCCAATACCCCACATGTTGGGGTAAACCACTGTTTGGGCGCATGGCAGAGCTCGGAAGCGAAGGAGTGCCATTTGACTTTTCAATGCAAAATTGACTGGAATTGAGATGGGATGCCATGTTTCGTTTGGAGAGCCCCTGATGTGGCTAAACATTGAAACCCCCCACAAGTGACACCATTTTGGAAAGTAGACCCCCTAAGGAACTTATCTAGAGGTGTGGTGAGCACTTTGACCCACCAAGTGCTTCACAGAAGTTTATAATGTAGAACCGTAAAAATAAAAAATCATATTTTTTCACAAAAATTATCTTTTCGCCCCCAATTTTTTATTTTCCCAAGGGTAAGAGAAGAAATTGGACCCCAAAAGTTGTTGTACAATTTGTCCTGAGTACGCTGATACCCCATATGTGGGGGTAAACCACTGTTTGGGCGGATGGCAGAGCTCGGAAGGGAAGGAGCGCCGTTTGACTTTTCAAAGCAAAATTGACAGGAATTGAGATGGGACGCCATGTTGCGTTTGAAGAGCCACTGATGTGCCTAAACATTGAAACCCCCCACAAATGACACCATTTTGGAAAGTAGACCCCCTAAGGAACTTATCTAGAGGTGTGGTGAGCACTTTGACCCACCAAGTGCTTCACAGAAGTTTATAATGCAGAACCGTAAAAATAAAACAAAATTTTTTTCCCACAAAAATTATTTTTTTAGCCCCCAGTTTTGTATTTTCCTGAGGGTAACAGGAGAAATTGGACCCCAAAATTTGTTGCCCAATTTGTCCTGAGTGCGATGATACACCATATGTGGGGGGAACCACTGTTTGGGCACATGGGAGGGCTCAGAAGGGAAGGAGTGCCATTTGAATGCAGACTTAGATGGAATGGTCTGCAGGTGTCACATTGCGTTTGCAGAGCCCCTAATGTACCTAAACAGTAGAAACCCCCCACAAGTGACACCATTTTGGAAAGTAGACCCCCTTAGGAACTTATCTAGATGTGTGCTGAGCGCTTTGACCCACCAAGGGCTTCACAGAAGTTTATAATGGAGAGCCGTAAAAATAAAACAATAATTTTTTTCCCACAAAAATTATTTTTTAGCCCCCAGTTTTGTATTTTCCCGAGGGTAACAGGAGAAATTCGACCCCACAATTTGTTGTCCAATTTGTCCTGAGTGCGCTGATACCCCATATGTGGGGGGGAACCACTGTTTGGGCGCATGGGAGGGCTCGGAAGGGAAGGAGCTCCATTTGGAATGAGGACTTAGATGGAATGGTCTGCAGGTGTCACATTGCATTTGCAGAGCCCCTAATGTACCTAAACAGTAGAAACCTCCCACAAGTGACACCATTTTGGAAACTAGACCCCTTAAGGAACTCATCTAGATGTGTTGTGATAGCTTTGAACCCCCAAGTGTTTCACTACAGTTTGTAACGCAGAGCCGTGAAAATTAAAAAAAAATCTTTCCCCCCAAAATTATTTTTTAGCCCCCAGTTTTGTATTTTCCCGAGGGTAACAGGAGAAATTCGACCCCACAATTTGTTGTCCAATTTGTCCTGAGTGCGCTGATACCCCATATGTGGGGGGGAACCACTGTTTGGGCGCATGGGAGGGCTCGGAAGGGAAGGAGCTCCATTTGGAATGAGGACTTAGATGGAATGGTCTGCAGACGTCACATTGCGTTTGCAGAACCCCTAATGTACCTAAACAGTAGAAACCCCCCACAAGTGACCCCATATTAGAAACTAGACCCCCCTGGGAACTAATCTAGATGTGTTGTGAGAACTTTGAACCCCCAAGTGTTTCACTACAGTTTATAACGCAGAGCCGTGAAAATAAAAAATCTTTTTTTTTCCCACAAAAAATATGTTTTAGCCCCGAGTTTTGTATTTTCCCAAGGGTAACAGGAGAAATTGGACCCCAAAAGTTGTTGTCCTATTTGTCCTGAGTACGCTGATACCCCATATGTTGGGGTAAACCCCTGTTTGGTCACACGGGAGAGCTCGGAAGGGAAGAAGCACTGTTTTACTTTTTCAACGCAGAATTGGCTGGAATTGAGATCGGACGCCATGTCGCGTTTGGAGAGCCCCTGATGTGCCTAAACAGTGGAAACCCCACAATTATAACTGAAACCCTAATCCAAACACACCCCTAACCCTAATCCCAACAGTAACCCTAACCACACCTCTAACCCAGACACACCCCTAACCCTAATCACAACCCTATTCCCAACCGTAAATGTAATCTAAACCCTAACTGTAACTTTAGCCCCAACCCAAACTGTAGCCCTAGCCCTAACCCTAGCCCTAACCCTAGCCCTAACCCTAGATCTAACCCTAGCCCTAGCCCTAACCCTAGCCCTAACCCTAGCCCTAACCCTAACCCTAGCCCTAACCCTAGCCCTAACCCTAACCCTAGCCCTAACCCTAGCCCTAACCCTAACCCTAGCCCTAACCCTAGCCCTAACCCTAACCCTAGCCCTAGCCCTAACCCTAGCCCTAACCCTAGCCCTAACCCTAGCCCTAACCCTAGCCCTAACTCTAACCCTAGCCCTAATGGGAAAATGGAAATAAATACATTTTTTTAATTTTTCCCTAACTAAGGGGGTGATGAAGGGGGGTTTGATTTACTTTTATAGCGGGTTTTTTAGCGGATTTTTATGATTGGCAGCCGTCACACACTGAAAGACGCTTTTTATTGCAAAAAATATTTTTTGCGTTACCACATTTTGAGAGCTATAATTTTTCTATATTTTGGTCCACAGAGTCATGTGAGGTCTTGTTTTTTGCGGGACGAGTTAACGTTTTTATTGATAACATTTTCGGGCACGTGACATTTTTTGATCGCTTTTTATTCCGATTTTTGTGAGGCAGAATGACCAAAAACCAGCTATTCATGAATTTCTTTTGGGGGAGGCGTTTATACCGTTCCGCGTTTGGTAAAATTGATAAAGCAGTTTTATTCTTCGGGTCAGTACGATTACAACGATACCTAATTTATATCATTTTTTTATGTTTTGGCGCTTTTATACGATAAAAACTATTTTATAGAAAAAATAATTATTTTGGCATCGCTTTATTCTCAGGACTATAACTTTTTTATTTTTATGCTGATGATGCTGTATGGTGGCTCGTTTTTTGCGGGACAAGATGACATTTTCAGCGGTACCATGGTTATTTATATCTGTCTTTTTGATCGCGTGTTATTCCACTTTTTGTTCGGCGGTATGATAATAAAGCGTTGTTTTTTGCCTCGTTTTTTTTTTTTTTTTTTTTCTTACGGTGTTTACTGAAGGGGTTAACTAGTGGGCCAGTTTTATAGGTCGGGCCGTTACGGACGCGGCGATACTAAATATGTGTACTTTTATTGTTTTGTTTTTTTTATTTAGATAAAGAAATGTATATATGGGAATAATATTTTTTTTTTCATTATTTTGGAATATTTTTTTTAATTTTTTTTACACATTTGAAAATTTTTTTTTTTACTTTTTTACTTTGTCCCAGGGGGGGACATCACAGATCAGTGATCTGACAGTTTGCACAGCACTCTGTCAGATCACTGATCTGACATGCAGCGCTGCAGCCTTCACAGTGCCTGCTCTGAGAAGGCTCTGTGAAGCCACCTCCCTCCCTGCAGGACCCGGATCCGCGGCCATCTTGGATCCGGGGCTCGAGCAGGGAGGGAGGGAGGTAAGACCCTCGCAGCAACGCGATCACATCGCGTTGCTGCGGGGGGCTCAGGGAAGCCCGCAGGGAGCCCCCTCCCTGCGCGGTGCTTCCCTGCACCGCCGGCACATCGCGATCATCTTTGATCGCAGTGTGCCAGGGGTTAATGTGCCGGGGGCGGTCCGTGACCGCTCCTGGCACATAGTGCCGGATGTCAGCTGCGATAGGCAGCTGACACCTGGCCGCGATCGGCGGCGCTCCCCCCGTGATCGCCGCCGATCGCGCTGGACGTACTATCCCGTCCATGGTCATAGGGGCCCACCCCACATGGACGGGATAGTACGTCCGATGTCAGAAAGGGGTTAAGAGCATCAATTTTGAAGATATTGTATAAAAGCCAGTAAATTTGTCAAAAGCCATTTAAACAATCAGTATAGTCATAAAGTGCAGACTTTCAGCTTTAATTTGAGAGTATTAACATCATAATTGGAGTAAGGGTTTAGTAATTACGGCTCTTTAATTTGTAGTTACCTCTTTTTCAAGGGACCAAAAACAGTTGGACAATTATCTCAAATGCTCTGTAATGGGCTCCAATGGCTTTTCCCTTATTAATCCATCATCTATTGAGCACGTAAAAAGGTATGGACCTGATTCCAGGTGTGGCATTTGCATTTGGAAGCTGTTGCCACCCAGTTCCGTAAAAGCATTCTTTGAAGAGATGAAACTAAGATTAACCTGTACAAGAATATTGGGAAGAAGAAAGTATGGATAAGGCTTGGAACGGTTCTTGATCTAAAGCACACCACATCCTTTATAAAACATCGTGGAGGCAGTGTGATGGCATGGACATTCATGACTTCCAATGGCACTGGTCCAGTAGTGTTTATTGATAATGTGACTGAAGACAAAAACAGCTGGATGAGTTCTGAAGTGTACAGGTACAGTACATACTTTCTGCTCAGATTTAACCAAATGCAGCAAGTCTAACTGGACGTCTTTTAACAATACAGATAGACAATAACCCAGACCATACCAATAAAGCAACCCATGAGCTTTTTAAGGCAAATAAGTGGAATATTATGCAATGGAAGAGTCAATCACCAGATCTAAATCCAATCGCTCATGCATTTTACATGCTTAAGACAAAACTTAAGGCATAAAGACACAAAAGAAAGCTGTAGTAAAGGCCTAGAAAAAGCATCACAAAGAAGGAAACCCAGTGTTATTGATGTCCATGTCTTCCAGACTTCAGGCAGTCATTGCCTGCAAAGGATTTTCTAGAAAATATTGCAATTGAACATTACTTTTGAGCCCCTGAAATGAGGATGCTTTGAAGAAAGATGGCTACATTTTCTAAATGTTTCACATATTTTTGTTCATCCACATTCATTAAACCTGAAAGTCTAAACTTCATTTGCACCTCAGTGATTTCATTTTAAATCCAAAAAAGTGGCATGCAGAGCCCAAATCACAAAGATTTGGTCACTGTCCAAATATTTCTTGACCTAACCTTAGCATATTAAAATTGTACCAATCATAGATGCTACAGAATGTTTTCTGCTATAGCAGTGCCCATATAAATGTGCCAGATGCAGTATCCCTGGAGTATTATCCATAGTCTTGATACGTTTTCTGGTATATATGATGGAATCATTTGAAATTCCAATTTGCCAGGTTCAACAAATTTTTTTCTGAAAAATGTATTCATTATGTATCGACTTGCTCAAAATTGCACTTGTAAGAGGAAAGAAGTGTGTAAAATAGTAGTCAGTATCACCAAATATACTAACTAGCCAAAATAATTGTTATTCAATAAACAAAGGCATACATCTTAAAAACATTTAAAAAGCCAAAAGAAGCTTGCATGCAACACCGGATGTATCCTTGTAAGGATCAACACCCCTCCTTCAATGTACATGCTGAGGTAACCCAAAATAATACACTAAACAATGTACAGCTCTGGCAAAAATTAAGAGACCACCACATCAAATCCCTGTCATGGGCAGCCCAAACTTCAAATCTGAGCCCCATTGAAAACCTCTGGAATGTAATCAAGAGGATGATGAATAGTCACAAGCCATCAAACAAAGAAGAACTGCTTACATTTTTGCACCAGGAGCAGTGTGAATGACTGGTGGAAAGCATGCCAAGAAGCATGAAAGCTGTGATTAAAATTCATGGTTGTTCCACAAAATATTGATTTCTGAACTCTTCCTGAGTTAAAACATTAGTATTGTTGTTTCTAAATGATTATGAACTTGATTTCTTTGCATTATTTGAGGTCTGAAAGCACTGTTTTTTTTATTTTGACCATTTTTCTTTGTCAGAAAAAAAATGCAAAATGTATTCTTTGGAAATTCAGAGACATATTGTCAGAAGTTTATAGAATAAAAGAACAAGTTATATTTTACTCAAAAATATACCTATAAAGAGAAAAATCAGACAAACTGAACATTTTGCAGTGGTCTCTTAATTTTGGCCAGAGCTTTATATATAAAAAGCCTGGGAAAAAATGACAATAGTGTAATCAGTCCAAGATTCATATGCTCACATGATAGTCAGAGAGCCCAATTATGTACTCATAAATGCATATAGTAGGGCACCAAATATAGTAATATGACAAAAAAATAAACAATTAACCCACAATTAACCCACAGTTGATGAGTAATAATATTCATGTATATCCAATAGACCAAAAATGGAATTAGCTAGAAAATGATCCAAGTTATAGAATATAAAATGGACAAAATCATGTAATGATGGAACCTGTAAGCAGAAGCCATGATAGACCGTGTAAAAGTCTACGGTCTCCTAAGACTGTATCCAAACCCAGCTCTGTAATACAAACACAGAGGTTATTTATTTTACAAGCCCCTTCCATTGCCACCTTTTCTTTTACTATACATTTTCTACAACAGTATAACTAATATTTATAATCTTATGTAATATATATATATATATATATTGTAATATATATATTACCATCACTTCCGCAATTGCGCATTACATACGGTGGACGTTCGGGCATGCCTGGTGATTGTGTTATACGCCTGAGTCGCGTGAAGCGTTCTCGTTGCTAGGTGACGCCTCCCATTCGTATTATCACTTCCGCAGCTGCGCACTATAGACACTCGGGTACGCCGAATAAACATGGGATGGTCTTACTTTCTTGAAGCGTCTCTTGTTGCTAGGCTAAGCGGCACTAAACAATGATGTCACCATTAGTCCTAACGCACCGGATACAAGGTCGGACAGTCACATGTTTGATGGGTGTATAGCGATGATTGGCTGGAAATAGATTTAAATAGACCCTCATTTCCCCTCCTTACCATACGCCTCCGGAAGAAGAATTTATCGAAACACGTGTAGGGGTTTCCACTGGCTTGAGTACACGTACAGAGGTAATTATGAGCCTATGAGTATGCCGCAGTGAGGTTGTGCCTGGCAATATTGCAATATCTATGGATTTGGGTGCCCTGTAAAGAAATAGTGGTATTTTGCCGCGTTAATGATTTAATCAATACAACCGTATATCATTGTATAAGCCTTACTGGCTATTTGGATAGATAGCTATGTAACTATGTTAGTGGCACTTTAACATTCGGGATCTCCCCCTAGCCAACTCATGGGATATGTTACATACAAATTTGTCCAGTTATAATTAATTAATTAATGAATAAGCAAATTTTATATTTATCTTACTATTAAATTTTATTGTCTGGACATCTCAACTGTTACATCAAACCAGTTTTTGAATTGGAGGCACTTTGTATTGGGAAATTGTACATATTAAAAGATGGATTCTTTTCATATGTTATAAATAAATTTATATGTTTGAACTAAACATTCTGTGGCCTGCTAAATAACATCAAGGGCCTCTTTTGTGAACTATTGTGATGAATGTGTTCTTTGGTGATTCAATCATTGGACTAATATGTATAAATGTCTGCTTTCTAGTGTATAATATATGAAGAACAATATGTGTAATTGTAATGGAGTAGGATTGAAACCAGCTACACCACTTCTTTAATCAATGCCACTAAGGCTGGGAATGCTGCTGGCATCTCTCATACTGTACCGCCCTCTACTTCTATCAACTGAATGTCTGCATTAATAGTATACTACTACTATCATTTTCTTCATTGCTTCAGACATTACTGTCCTGGTTCTCTTAGGCTTCTTTCACACTAGCGTTTTTTGGCATACGTCGCAATGCGTCGTTTTGAACAAAAAAACGCATCCTGCAAAAGTGCTTGCAGGATGCGTTTTTCTCCATTGACTTGTATTGACGACGCATTGCGACGGATTGCCACACGTTGCATCCGTCATGCGACGGATGCGTCGTGCTTTGGCGGACCGTCGGGAGCAAAAAACGCTACATGTAACGTTGTTTGCTCCTGACGGACCGCTTTTTCCGACCGCGCATGCGTGGCCGGAACTCCGCCCCCACCTCCCCGCACCTCACAATGGGGCAGCGGATGCGCCGGAGAAATGCATCCGCTGCCTCCGTTGTGCAGTGCGTTAAACGCTAGCGTCGGAATCTCTGCCTGACGCATGGCGACGGGGAGATTCCGACGCTAGTGTGAAAGTAGCCTTATGCTCTAGGGCTTTTTCCCCTATCTCTATTGCTGAACTGTGTTCTATGATATATTTTAACGATCCTAAAATTATCTTAAAATAGCTGCTGCATTCCCTGCCTCAGCTTTTATACAAACCCTCTTGAATGGTAGCACTATACGATGTGATTTGTTGTGATAGCTGCAAGAGATTAAGGTGAAAACAGCAGGGTTGTACTTTAAGTCATGACAGCCTTCTGTGACTAATGCAATCTTCTGCAATGTGTAAAAAGGCTGGGGCATTTTTTTGCTAATTTGTGCAAATCAAATTGCATATTGTTTAAATTCACCAGGCCCTGAGTTCTTCATAACATTCAACCTGATTTTCATTTGCATTGAATAGATATTGTAATTTATACCAGCTGCATCACAGCACAGGTCAATTACACTGAGTCTGACACTGATACACCTCTCCCATAGCTCTCTTCTTCTTCATTCCCAGACTACTACACTCATCTTAACCAAATCTGCAGTGGTACAACACACATTGTCTGGCATAATTGTCTAAAGTAATGAGGGTTTCTCATTTCATTCTCATTTTGAGCTAGCTGTGAACTCTGATATATGCCCATTAATATAAAAACACCCGGAAATAGCTGCTGCATTCCTACCTCAGCTTTTATAAAGGCTACGAAAGCTGCTTCAAAACCTGCAAATTTCATAAATTTCTACATAAATTTTAATCAAATCGATATGCTCTCTACTAACATGAACGTTTGAGCACCTAGTCAATAGTCCCCAAAAGGAACTTTATTTCTCTCTTCTGTATCAACTATTGGAACTTTGGTTTCAAATCCAATTTAAAGAGAATATAACAGCCTGATTATTATGAGACAAAAAAATCAGCAGAAGAGATACTTGTGAACTCTATTTACTGTCTTATGTAATTTTACATTATTTTTTTTTCCGTATTTCAGTATTGTGTAGCCTATCTGTCTAAGTTTTTCTTAACAGCATTTACAGAACAAGTGAGCTGTGATCATAACTTTTTGTAAATCACGTGATCTATAGTGATGTGTGAACCAGTGGATGTTTGGGTTTGCCAGGTTCTGGCTGACTTTTTAAGAAGTCAGATTTGGGACCCAAAGATGACCCAAATTTGAACTTGGATTCCGAACCACATTCAAGTCAATGAGGACCCAAACTTCAGTGCTGTAAAATGGTTGGAGAAAGTGTTTGGGGGCTGCAAAAAAGAAGCTAAATGGGGAAAGAACAGGACAATTGGTCTGCAAACAAATGTGGATAGGATAATGACTTAAAGAGGTTCTGTAACCATCTAGGGATAATGGAATTGTACTCTGTTTCTTTTTTTTGGTTGTTCAAACTAGGGTCATGATTAAGAGGGGACAAATTGGAACACAAAGTAAAGCAACCGGAGGCACTCTCAGCCATCCAATCTCATACCGCCCACATTTAGGGTTGCAGAATACACATGAGAATTAGTGTTCTATTCTGGAGAGTAGAGGTGAGCAAATATTTCAATGTTCGGTTCGGATTACGACTGCCGATTTATTAGTCAGATATTCACCAAAACCCATTGGAGTCAATGGGAGGCAAAACGCATACACAACACCTTCTAACAGGCTCAGAAGCTGCCAAAACAGCAGATTATGGCCAGACACAAGGAAAGTAGCCTCAATTTATCCACAGTACAAATTTTAGAATGGCACTGCAGCAATCAACCATGCTTGAGGTATCAGGGTCTGGGCCAGCATTTACAATTTGTACTTCAAATTACGATGACGTTGGTGGGGCATCAGTGTAGGCCTGCTGTACTGGGAGCCCTGATACAATATACAACAGCTTAACTTGCTTTTATGCTCAGGTGACACAAACATCATAGTACAATGGGGAGTGACATCTCTTCCACTACAGCAAACCCAGCAGGTGCAGATCCAATCAGGAATCTTCAAATTTTTAAAAAATTAGTGTTAACATCTGCAGCAGCAGCAACAACAGCAGGTACAGAAACCTCACTAAAGATATCACAGACTGCAAGTCACCCCCACTTTCCACACCTATAGAAACATACAGGCCATTAACACCCAGAAACTTATGATGAACTTGCAGTCCTCATTGGCCCCTATTTCCTCCATCTCATGTCCTGATTCTGCATTGAAGCATTACAATGAAACCCTGCAAAGTGCTCTGGATGAAGCTGCTCCTCCTATACATAAAACAACTCGGCACAGACGGCAACAACCGTGGCACACGCTGCAAACACGTTTCCTGCAGCGGTGCTCCAGGTGCGCAGAACGTCTGTGGAGAAAATCTAATCTACCCGAAGATTTCATCCATTATAAGTTCATGCTAAAGACATACAATTCTGCCCTTCACCTCTCCAAACAAACCTACTTCAACACCCTCATCACCTCCCTGTCCAATAACCCTAAACGTCTCTTTGACACGTTCCAGTCCCTACTCAACCCAAGAGAGCAGGCCCCAACCACGGATCTCCGTGCTGACGATCTGGCCAATTACTTCAAAGAAAAAATTGACCACATTCGACAGGAAATCATCTCCCAATCTCTTCATACCATGCACTGTCCTCCCTCCCCCACTGCATCTAGTTCACTCTCTGACTTTGAAGCAGTTACAGAAGAAGAAGTAAGCAGGCTCCTTGCATCTTCGCGCCCGACCACTTGCACCAGTGACCCCATTCCGTCACATCTCCTCCAGTCCCTTTCCCCGGCTATCACCTCTCACCTAACAAAAATATTCAACCTTTCCCTCACTTCCGGTATTTTTCCCTCCTCATTTAAGCATGCCATCATACATCCATTACTTAAAAAACCATCCCTCGATCAAAACTGTGCCGCTAATTATAGACCTGTCTCTAATCTTCCCTTCATCTCTAAACTCCTCGAACGCCTGGTCCACTCCCGTCTTACCCGCTATCTCTCAGATAACTCTCTTCTCGACCCACTTCAATCTGGCTTCCGCTCTTTACACTCTACTGAAACTGCCCTCATTAAAGTCTCTAATGACCTACTAACAGCTAAATCTAATGGTCACTACTCCATGCTAATTCTCTTGGATCTCTCTGCAGCATTCGACACTGTGGATCATCAGCTCCTCCTCACTATGCTCCGCTCCATCGGCCTCAAGGACACCGTTCTCTCCTGGTTCTCCTCCTATCTCTCTGACCGATCCTTCACTGTATGTTTTGCTGGTTCCTCCTCCTCTCACCTTCCCCTTACTGTTGGGGTTCCTCAAGGATCAGTCCTAGGCCCCCTACTCTTCTCGTTGTATACTGCCCCTATTGGACAAACAATCAGTAGATTTGGTTTCCAGTACCATCTCTATGCTGACGACACCCAATTATACACTTCTGCTCCCGATATCACACCGACCTTTTTAGAAAACACCAGTGATTGTCTTACCGCTGTCTCTAACATCATGTCCTCCCTCTATCTGAAACTAAACCTGTCAAAAACTGAACTCCTCGTGTTCTCTCCCTCTACTAACCTACCTTTGCCTGACATTGCCATCTCCGTGTGCGGTTCCACCATTACTCCAAAGCAACATGCCCGCTGCCTTGGGGTCATCCTTGATTCTGACCTTTCATTCACCCCCCACATTCGATCACTGGCTCGCTCTTCTTACCTGCATCTCAAAAACATTTCTAGAATTCGCCCTTTTCTTAATTTCGACTCTGCAAAAACTCTGACTGTTTCACTTATTCATTCTCGTCTGGACTATTGTAACTCTCTACTAATCGGTCTCCCTCTTGCAAAACTCTCCCCGCTCCAATCTGTCCTGAATGCTGCAGCCAGGATCATATTCCTCACCAACCGTTACACCGATGCCTCTACCCTGTGCCAGTCATTACACTGGCTACCCATCCACTCCAGAATCCAGTACAAAACTACTACCCTCATCCACAAAGCACTCCATGGCTCAGCACCACCCTACATCTCCTCCCTGGTATCAGTCTACCACCCTACCCGTGCCCTCCGCTCCGCTAATGACCTCAGGTTAGCATCCTCAATAATCAGAACCTCCCACTCCCGTCTCCAAGACTTTACACGTGCTGCGCCGATTCTTTGGAATGCACTACCTAGGTTAATACGATTAATCCCCAATCCCCACAGTTTTAAGCGTGCCCTAAAAACTCATTTGTTCAGACTGGCCTACCGCCTCAATGCATTAACCTAACGATCCCTGTGTGGCCTATTTATAATAAAAAAAAAAAAAAAAAAAAAAAAAGGTTCCTCGCATCATGTTCTCATACACTTTATGCAGTATTAGCCCTCTGTGTCTGTACTGCTACATACTTAGGCAGGTAACTGGTTCATGCAGCTTTACATGAACACCTGAGCCTTACACTATAGCTGGTCCAAATAACTAAAGCAATTGTTACCATCCACCTCTCGTGTCTCCCCTTTTCCCCATAGTTTGTAAGCTTGCGAGCAGGGCCCTCACTCCTCCTGGTATCTGTTTTGAACTGTATTTCTGTTATGCTGTAATGTCTATTGTCTGTACAAGTCCCCTCTATAATTTGTAAAGCGCTGCGGAATATGTTGGCGCTATATAAATAAAATTATTATTATTATTATTATAAGTACGCAAGATCAATGCAGCACACTGAAAACTACAATATCGCCTAGTCTGTAGAGTCTGCGATTGGAGTGCAAAAGTCCTTGGAGATCCATGACTTTTTCTTCTGGATGAGAGTTAGGCATCCCACACTTTCAGGGGACAGCCAGTGGTGCTTAATCGTCAGGGCACCACCATCAGTGCTCAGGATACATTCTGAGAGAACGCTGGGTGTCGGGAATGATAAAACTTCCAAGGCGTGCAAGGTGAGTTCAGGCCACTCATCCATTTTTGAAGACCAAAATGTGAAAAGGTCCAAACCCTCCATAAAGGTATTGATATTGAGTTCTAGATGCTCCTGCACCATCCTCTCCATTCGTTCACCACGTGTCAGACTTGAACTGGTGTGCTGGTGCATGAGCTGGTCTAAAAAAATTGGTCAAAGGACTCACAGAAATTGCTGTTGCCACTTACACTACTGCTGCTGCTAATGTTTTGGCGTTGACAAATTGATGTGCCCATGGTTGGAATCCTACCGCTGCGTTGCGCACTGTGTGCCTCACTGCTGTCTTGGAGAAAACCTGTCTTAAGGTTGAGTAAAAGTGTAGTTTGATACTTCAGCATTCGTGTGTCTCTTTACAGGGGGCGGAAGCATCTGACAAAATTTACTCTTATAACATAGATATAACAGAATGGAAACCCAGGAGTCAGCACTAGGGTTGAGCGACCTTTACTTTTATAGGATCGGGTCGGGTTTCACGAAACTCGACTTTTTCAAAAGTCGGGTCGAGTGAAATCGGCCGATCCTATAAAAAAGTCGGGGTCGGCCGAAACTCGAAACCCAATGCAGTGCATTGGGTTTCCAATGGTTCCCAGGGTCTGAAGGAGCGGAAACTCTCCTTCAGGCCCTGGGATCCATATTTAAGTGTAAAATAAAGAATTAAAATAAAAAATATCGCTATGCTCACCCTCTGACGCACCCTGGTACTAACCGGGAACCTTCCTTCCTTCGAATCAGCGCTTGCAGGACCTTGCCGTGACGTCGCGGTGACGTCGCGGCTTGTGATTGGTCGTGCGGCCGCCCATTTGACCGCTCGCGCGACCAATCACAAGCCGCGACGTCACCACGACGTCACGCAAGGTCCTGCAAGCGCTGATTCTTAGGAAGGAAGGCTGCCGGAAAGCAGGGCGCGTCCGAGGGTGAGTATATTCCTATTAGGTATATACTCACCCTCGGACGCGCCCTGCTTCTTTCCGGCAGCCTTCCTTCCTAAGAATCAGCGCTTGCAGGACCTTGCGTGACGTCGCGGTGATGTCGCGGCTTGTGATTGGTCACGCGACCGGTCACATGGGCAGCCGTGCTACCAATCACAAGCCGCGACGTCGCCGCGACGTCACCGCGACGTCACCGCAAGGTACTGCAAGCGCTGATTCGAAGGAAGGAAGGTTCCCGGTTAGTACCAGGGCGCGTCAGAGGGTGAGTATAGCAATATTTTTTATTTTAATTCTTTATTTTACATTAAATATGGATTCCAATACCGATTTCCGATATTGCAAACATATCGGAACTCGGGATCGGAATTCCGATACCACATTCAGAAGATCGCCGACTTCATGGCCGACCCCACACAGGGGTCAGGTCGGGTTTCATGAAACCCGACTTTGCCAAAAGTCGGCGACTTCTGAAAGTGGCCGACCCGTTTCGCTCAACCCTAGTCAGCACTATTTCGAATCATAATTATACGGGGATCATGTTGCAGATAATGTAGCAAGAAGACACTCATATGTCGGGTTCCTCCATGAGGTCCAACCCCATGCTGTGTTGGTGGCTGGGTAACACTGATGATTGTTTCCTCCGACCCCTCCCGACAACCATGAACAACAGAGAAGGGATGATTAATGAACAATAATATTTATTAACACATTTAGAAATAAATAACTAAAATGTCACACTTTAAAAAAAAAAGGACATGCTGATAAGAGTGGCCATGGTGTGCTAATAAATGTTTATTGTTTATATTTTACACTGGAGACAAAGTGCTGGATTTTTTCATCTTTTTTAAAATGAAATAAAAACTTTGGAGAAACAATATTTTTTTTATTTAAAACTATTATTTAAACAAAATGTTATTTTCTGATGACACTTTTCATTTAAGAGCATTATAATTCAAGGAGCGAAATTAGCTGAGCATCTTTTGGTTATGTTGTTTTTTTTTCATACCATGCAAATGAACTGGTAATTTGTTATTCTATAATATTAACCCTAGACACAAATAAACATCAGTCGTAAATCACAAAAAAAAAAATGGCGACTCAACCATGAATAGCAAAGATAGGAGAGCCATGAGTCAAAAAGTAGCCAAAAAGATATACCCAAAATATAAATTTTATTGAAAACACATAATTTTCAAAGACATAGTATTACCATATAAGTAAAAGTGACAAATTTGTGACTAAATCCATTGATACAATAGTAACCTTGAATCACAGACCGGGACAATAACACAGTAGATTATTGACTCATAAGCATGCAGCGAGCGTGCTGCCAGCAAGTGCACATAAAAGTATTTACTGATGTCCAATCTGCCAGGATTTGCAGTATAAGCGCATAGATAAGTACTATGATAATGGCCGTAAGCTAATGTGCACACAATGCATATACAAGAAATCTAATTACCCATGTGGAGTGGAGTAAAAGTCCCGTCTGGATCCCGGTCACATACCCCAACGCGCGTTTCGCGTTCAATAGTTGCTGCTTCCTCAGGGGGCGTGGCTTAATCAAGATCTCAGTCCCATTTAAATAATGGTCACATCCGATCATGTGATGAAGTAAAAATAGCGCGTGCTCATGCGTGAACCGCACGCAGAGCCCCATATATGCGCTCCAGGTCTCACATCCATCCAGCAGATACCGGTCATGTGAGCGGGCCGGCGCCATGCCCACAACACATGACACAGGACCGCCATCAGAGAAGGGACCAAGTGCACAATGAGCTCCGCGTGCTGGCGTGCAGAACATCACCTGATGTCTGGATCTAAAGTGACAGTGCGGTAAGGTGCAAACATGGATAAAATTTAATACATATTAGCGTTCCCATATCAACCATGTAACGCTAAGTAGTGCGCATGCGTGAATCATGATGGTAGTGAATAAGTCCCCAAAGTCCCACCCCCACAACCCCGCGATGGATCCAGGCTGTACCCACACCCCATGACCGAGATCCACCGATAGGAGAAGGGACGGGCAGGGGAATGATTAATAAATGATGTGTGCTTATGACAAATAAAGTGTATTATCAAATATATGGTAATAACATTAAAAAACAACTATTGACAAGCACAAATTATAAAAACATCCCGGCGATGCACATGAGAGAGCCCACAAATGGGGACATACAAAATAACACAATATCAGGCATTACGGACATAGAGATTGAAAAATGACAAAAAGTGAAAATATATATATACTGTTGCCACAAAACAAGTCTTTATATTAGTTACCATTACAACAGCTGTTATTAATTAGCCTATACATTCCAGATTTGCCAAAGTTGTATTGTCCATTTTCCAGTCTTTATGATACTCCATTCAGGGGTGATGTTACAAGTATTTCAGTCACATTCCATTTATATGTTGATGTCCACAATGTCGAGCGTCACATGGGCACAGTCAGGATGATAAACACCTTAAAAGAGAGAAACAGAGATACAAAATTAAAAAACTGATTGGGCATAATAGAGACAACAGGAAAAAATGTATAAATGTATATCTCCTTCAAAGAAAAGAGGAGAATCCATGCGCTTCATTGAGACCCATGGGCGTCATTGTGCCCAGTGTGGTAATCCAGCGGCACTCCCTCTGTGCCAAAATGCGTTTAACATTACCACCTCTAATACCACACTGGACAAGATCAATTCCATGTACCAAAAAAGACTTAGGGTTACACCCATGAAACTGTCGAAAGTGATGTGGTATAGTCTTCAATTGTGTCATGTCTGTCTCATTTTTAGCAGCCATTATTTTGCGCACGTGTTCTCGTGTGTGTGTGCCCAAACGGCGGGATGTTAATCCGATATAAATTTTCGGGCAGCTGCATACAGCATAGTTTACAACCTGGGTGGTATTACATGTTATATGATAATTGATTGAAAAGGTTTTTCTACCGTCTGCTGAATCAAACGTGGCAAAGCGACAAACATTTTGGCAGGAGACACAATCGCCACATGGAAAACAGCCATGGGGTGGCCCACTTGATCCAAAGTTATATGTGTTCACCTTGGGGATATAGTGACTTGATACCAATAAATCCTTAAGATTTTTACTGCGTCTTGCGGTCATTGAGGGACAGTTTGTAAGACATTTGGAGAGCAATGGATCACTTTGGAGAATGCTCCAATGTCTTTGGAGACAATCTCTCATAATGGACCATTCACCATTATAAGTGGAGATAAATCTTACCACATTTTGTTGTTCAGTGGCTTTGATGCTCTTATTACCAGAGCACAACAATTCATCACGCAGTGCATATTTGGCTCTTAGGTACCACTTTCTGATGCTTCTATTGCTGTACCCCTAGTTTGGAATCTGACCTTAAGATCTGCTGCTTGGGCCTCAAACTTAGTGGTGGAGGAACAAATCCGCTTCATCCTAAGATGCTGACCAACTGGGATGGCTTTAATTGTGCTATATGGATGACCTGATTCTGCATGGAGAAGTGAGTTGACCGACGTGAATTTTCTGAAAACATCAGTCTGCAAATAACGATCACTGTCTACCTCAATTTTGATGTCCAGAAAATCCACCTCGGTCTTGCTCATTTGGTACATCAGTTTGATATTATACGTATTCTCATTAAGTTGATGCATAAACTCATGCAGAGCTTCATCAGGTCCTTGCCATATAATGAACAAGTCATCAATGTAGCGCAGCCAGCACTGCACATGGTCCGCGGCCCGCGGCCCTCCCCCGCCAAAAATCTCCCTCTCCCAATACCCCAGGAAGAGATTGGCGAAAGAGGGCGCACAGGCCGCGCCCATGGCAGTGTCGCGCTGCTGCAAGTAGAAAACATCCTTGAAAACAAAAAAAAATTTTGTCAAAATAAATGTTAGAAGTTCCATGACCAGTTCACAGATAGCTCCATCCCAGTTGCTGGCATCCAGGAAAAAGCGGACTTTTATGTGCACTTGCTGGCAGCACGCTCGCTGCATGCTTATGAGTCAACTAGATGGCAGCCCGATTCTAAAGAATCGGGAGTCTAGAATCCATATATACTTTATTTATTCAAATGTAAGAATAATACAGTTAATAAATAATAGTAAGAAAGAACAAAAAATGGCTGCACTCACCAGCTCTTGACAATTCTTGTTATTTAAGGTACAGTTACACAGGATCCATGAAAATGCTTATGAGGGGAGGGATGAAAGACATCAGACGACAACTTTGCGTGTTGTGGCAAATGCCACAACAACAGCAAAGAAGAGGTTAATAAACGGCAGTCTCTCAGTATAACAGTCAGTGAATAATAGGCAGTATATGGAGAAAACACCAAACAAAAGTTCAAAATTGGTGTGAAAATGTCACTGAACCACTTCACAACTAAATATATATAGTTTTGGTAAATGGTATTATCATTTTTTTGATGAAATTCGGCAGGAGCTTGAAGAGCAACGTCACTGGGCCCGCCTCCACGCAGTAGAAACTTGCTGTGAGGTAAAAATTCAAAAATCACACCAAAATGGCGGGCGGAGTGTGTCACAGTACGGCACGTTTCTGATTGGTCGCTCGCAGCAGGCGGCAACCAATCAGACACTGGACACTGTTGACGTCACTTATCTCCGGACATTAGCTCCGGACATTAGCTCCGGACATTAGCTCCGGACATTATCTCCGCACATTAGCTCCGGACATTAACTCCGGACATTAGCTCCGGACAAAGCCACGGAAGTTGGCACAAATTGCAGGAAGTAGTATTCTAGGCAATTAATCTCCGGACATTAGCTCCGGACATTATCTCCGCACATTAGCTCCGGACATTAGCTCCGGACATTAGCTCCGGACATTAGCTCCAGACAAAGCCACGGAAGTTGGCAGAAATTGCAGGAAATAGTATTCTAGGCAATTAATCTCCGGACATTAGCTCCGGACATTAGCTCCGGACAAAGCCACGGAAGTTGGCACAAATTGCAGGAAGTAGTATTCTAGGCAATTATATCTAATATATCTAATATATAATTGCCTAGAATACTACTTCCTGCAATTTGTGCCAACTTCCGTGGCTTTGTCCGGAGCTAATGTCCGGAGCTAATGTCCGGAGCTAATGTCCAGAGATAAGTGACGTCAACAGTGTCCAGTGTCTGATTGGTCGCTCGCAGCAGGTGGCAACCAATCAGAAACGTGCCGTACTTTGACACACTCCGCCCGCCATTTTGGTGTGATTTTTTAATTTTTACCTCACAGCAAGTTTCTACTGCGTGGAGGCGGGCCCAGTGACGTTGCTCTTCAAGCTCCTGCCGAATTTCATCAAAAAAATGATAATACCATTTACCAAAACTATATATATTTAGTTGTGAAGTGGTTCAGTGACATTTTCACACCAATTTTGAACTTTTGTTTGGTGTTTTCTCCATATACTGCCTATTATTTTTGTTCTTTCTTACTATTATTTATTAATTGTATTATTCTTACATTTGAATAAATAAAGTATATATGGATTCTAGACTCCCGATTCTTTAGAATCGGGCTGCCATCTAGTATTAGATAATCTACTGTGTTATTGTCCCGGTCTGTGATTCAAGGTTACTATTGTATCAATGGATTTAGTCACAAATTTGTCACTTTTACTTATATGGTAATACTATGCCTTTGAAAATTATGTGTTTTCAATAAAATTTATATTTTGGGTATATCTTTTTGGCTACTTTTTGACTCATGGTTCTCCCATCTTTGCTCTTTAATATTAACCCTAGGTTGTAATTCTGGGTATTAAATACACCAGTGTGGAAGTGACTGCACTGAATGAATAATTCTGCTTAGTATGTGAGCTGTATACTGATAATGATAACTACAACACATTGCAAAGTTTCATTATTCTTCAATCCCCAATGGAATCTTAGGAAATCCATCGAGACAGCTGAGGCTTCTTTATCTAGCTTTTTGTATCTATTTCCATAAAAATGAAATTTTGTTGTGGAAGTATTTAATTACAAGTGCTTAAGACAAGCTCCCAGCTCTGCCGTGTGTTTTGCTCGACAAAGTATTCTCTCTTTAATTCCCTTTGATTGTCAATGTAACAGCATCCCTTGTACACTGACCTTCACTGAGCACGCAGTCTGCTTCTTTCTTCCATGGATGTTCTCATCATGAGATTAGCTGTTTTCCATATATTTGCACATATCCTGTTCCCAGCTCCAGACATTAACTCATTCATTACCTGTAAAGCAGATGTATCTGCAGCAAAAGCATTACTATATTGCTAGTTGTAAATTTATATGAAACTAGATGGCAGCCCGATTCTAAAGAATCGGGAGTCTAGAATCCATATATACTTTATTTATTCAAATGTAAGAATAATACAATTAATAAATAATAGTAAGAAAGAACAAAAATAATAGGCAGTATATGGAGAAAACACCAAACAAAAGTTCAAAATTGGTGTGAAAATGTCACTGAACCACTTCACAACTAAATATATATAGTTTTGGTAAATGGTATTATCATTTTTTTGATGAAATTCGGCAGGAGCTTGAAGAGCAACGTCACTGGGCCCGCCTCCACGCAGTAGAAACTTGCTGTGAGGTAAAAATTCAAAAATCACACCAAAATGGCGGGCGGAGTGTGTCACAGTACGGCACGTTTCTGATTGGTCGCTCGCAGCAGGCGGCAACCAATCAGACACTGGACACTGTTGACGTCACTTATCTCCGGACATTAGCTCCGGACATTAGCTCCAGACATTAGCTCCGGACATTAGCTCCGGACAAAGCCACGGAAGTTGGCACAAATTGCAGGAAGTAGCATTCTAGGCAATTATATATTAGATAGCTGAATGTAATATTTTCAATAAATAATTAATTTAATTCAACTTCTTTTTATCTAAATAATTATAATTTAGCCTACCTTGAAAGTGCAGGCTGCAGTGATTAATACTATGGTTGTTTTACATGCAGTGATGACAGAAGGAACTAAATTGCCAAGATAGTCTACTTTCTAGATAGCTCACTGGTAAGGTATTATTGTCTTCCTATATGACTTTCAATGTAAACTTTTAATTGCCTCTTGTTCTATGCACTGACTACATTCGTTTAACTGTAGCAGTGGTTCTGGCATGTCATGACAATCTGTAGTTTTTGTCGGGATCACACTCAGTCGGAGCAGCCTTTGGAAGTGGGGAATCACCAGAAATAATACACAAGACACGTCTTGTATAGTGTATCACTGGGAAGTCTCTGAAGCACGCCTGCCTTCAAGGTGCTATCCCTTCTTTATATAGTTGTTTCAGTAGGTTTAGTGGTTATACAAGTTTTGCATGTTTAAACAAAGAGACAAAACAGGAAAGAAAGAAAAGAAAAGAAAACAGTTTCGTGGGCGGCAGTTTCACAACAAACAGTACAAAGGCAATTCCACAGACAAGAAAAACAGGATTTCATACTATAGCTAAAATGTCCTTGAATGGACAGGTCAATATTTATCACAAATTCTTTTTTTTTTTTTTTTTTTTGTTCATTGAGGTAATCATTTTTGTTCTGCTCTTCACAATCCCCCCTTTGACATATTCCATTCAAAACCTTGTCGATCATTTTAGTCATTCTTTTTGTGATATTACAAAAAAAAACTTTATATTCTCGCATCCATTACACAAAATTTATTTGTGCATACCGAGATACCCTTGAGTACAACCTTGAATAATACATATATAATTACAATAACCATAACTGTATGTATTAGGCTTTGCATAATCCCGGTAACCCACCCACCGATCCCTCTGAACCAATTGGCCGGGTTAAGAAAAGAAAAGGTATCTGACCACCAGCTATCCTTATTTTGGTCATTGTCTTTGTCATACTGATCCCTGAGTCGTTGTACGTCTTTTAATTTAAATCTCATACTCATAGTACTATTCGGGTCTATATAATGACAGCAGGTGGGTCCGATGATTTGACACATACCCCCTTGTGAGGCAGTAAGGTAATCCAATACCAGGGTATGTTGGTTAGTGACTATTATAAGCTGATTCTGTACAGCTATACTAGTATTTAATATGTCCAATATATCCCAAATCTGATCATCTAGATAATCCGTGGCTCTAACTAATTTATCCCACATCTGTGTTAACATAGGATAAATAAAAATGGTACTAGCAATTTTGTTGGGAATTCCCATTTGTACTATATGCGGCCTCCCCGAGGGACGTGGTGAGTTATCTGCAGCTCTTTTATACAGTGTGTGCTTGGGCACGGCTTGCATATTCACTTGTTTATTTGAAATTATGAAAGTAGCCGGGGTTAGGCGTCCTAATGTACAAGTACCCTTTATACCTACGGGAAGCCATTTATATGCTCCTTCTCCGCATATCCAAAATGTACCCTCAGGCAGATCCCACAAAGCTGAGTGCTGCAATACCAATCTGTGAGCCAAATCCACAAAACTAGATACATTCTGAAGCATACACCAAGAGGGTTTTTGTCCCAAGGGGCTACAGTACCCGGCTGCGGGATTCCCACATACATGCATTCCGTTGACATACTCATTGGATTCATTACAAACCAGGTTCCCCGGCTTACTTGTACAACTGTCTGCATCACCTTGGGGGAACAACTCAGAATGTTCCCATTTTCTATTATGTATGTATCTTTCCAATACTGTAGGTTTGAAAGCATCAGAGGAAGGGGTGGTTGTACTGAAACTGAGCTGTAGATTTTCAGTGGGGACCTGTCCTAAATCAGTTAATCCAGTCTTATTCCTAGGTACCCATTTTCCTCCCTTGAATGCTAAATATTGTAAGTTGTCTATTTTTCCTGTAAGATTGCCCTGCCACCAAGGAAATTCTACCCATCCCACAATTGGTATGGCGATTGTAGTATTCCATAGTCTAGTATTGCCAGGTTGGTTGTTGGCCAGGTTGTCTGAACAATTAGGCCAAGCGAATATTTTTTCAGCTGACACGGGAACTGCTAGAAAAGGTATACTTGTGGCTGATACTGGTGAATGGGTACAGATCCAACAATCTGCCAGGGGTTGCGTATTATTTAACAAGTCATGCACTAATTTTCTATGATGTTGTACGAATCTATTGTTCAAAGGGGCTAGAGAATTCAGTCTTTCCCATGCCTCCGTTGAGGTTAACATTATTAACATCAATATCATGAGTCTTATACTGCTTTTTTGCAATGGCTTGCATGTATCCATGATGCCTTTCCTTCAAGCTTGACTGCTGTTGGAGTTGTTAACAGGACTTGGAAAGGTCCGTCAAATCTCGGTTCCAGAGTCTTTCTGGTGTGTCTTTTCACGTAGACTTGATCACCAGGTTCCAACTTGTGGCCTCCTTCGAGATTTTCTGGATCTGGAAGGGAAGCAAAAACTTGCGAATGCACTTTAGTTAAACGTTTTTGTAATTCTTGTACATAAGCAGTTAAAGTCTCAGTATTCAACATCAGTTGTTGTGGAAAATAACAACCCAAATTTGCTGCTCTACCAAAAAGAATCTCATGTGGTGACAGCTTAGCCTTCCCCCTTGGGGTGTTTCGGATGGAATACAGGGCCTTGCCTTGGTAGACACTCGGTCCAAGGCTTTCCTGTTTCTGCCATGGCCTTCTGGATTTTTAATTTTATTGTCCCATTTAATCTTTCCACTTTACCTGAACTCTGTGGATGATATGGAGTGTGAAACTGGTTTTCTACTCCCAACATTTTCATAACATTCTGGAATATTTCCCCAGTAAAATGGGTACCCCTATCTGACTCGAACACCTCAGGCATGCCGTAACGGGGTATCAGTTCATGTGCTATTTTAATGGCAGTAGTTTTTGCTGAGGCTTTACGAACTGGATAAGCCTCTGGCCACCCTGAGAACATGTCCACACACACAAGCACATATTCGTATCCATTGTACCTAGGAAGTTGGATGTAGTCGATCTGGAGTCTTTGAAAGGGATACAGTGGTCTTACATGATGCTTGGTTGGGGTTTTAATGGCCTGACCTGGATTGTGTGCCAGGCATATAGCGCATGCAGCACACATGTTCCGAGCAAAATTACCAAAGCCTGGAGCCAACCACCTTTCTTTTACCTTGAGCGTCATACCATTTGCCGACACATGCGTGGGTAGGTGGAGGTCACTTGCCACTGCGGGGTACCAGGCTCTGGGTAAACACAACAAAGTTCCTTTTTTCCATAATCCTTGCTGATCTTCTGCCCCTTTTTTCTGCCACTGCCCTCGTTCTTCGTCGTCTACCTGTTTCTGAGCTTCCTTCAATCTTTCCTCATCATCTTCAGAGCTATCTAGTGTGTGGGCATGATGTAAGGGTTTACGTGCTGCCTGTTTTGCTGCCTTATCGGCTTTATCGTTACCCCTGGCTTCCTCGGTGTCGAGTCTCACATGTGCAGCTACCTTTATCACCGCTATTTCTTTAGTTTCTTGTGCTGCCTCCAGAATCTGTCTAATGAGGGAGGCATGTTTAACAGGTTGGCCTGAAGCAGTCATATAACCTCTGGCTCTCCATATTACGCCAAAATCGAAAATAATGCCATGTGCATATCTAGAATCAGTGCATATGTTTGCTGTCTGATCTTTGGCTATTTTTAGAGCTTCAACTAATGCCGTAAGTTCTGCTTCTTGTGCAGACTGATTAGCAGGGAGAGGTTCTGCTTTCAGCACTTCATGCTGAGTTACTACCGCATAACCTGTATGAAATTGTCCATTCATATCTGCATATCTACTGCCATCTATGAAAAGTTCAAATGTAGCATTACAGAGTGGCTTGTCACGTACATTACATAAGCCCTGAGTCTCTTGTTCCATTAATTGTACACAATCATGCATTGACTTTGATGGGTCAAAGGAGTTGGAGAGTGCAGTTGCAGTTTCCTCAGGTATGGTACCCCCCTCAGACTCTAAAGGGAGCAAAGACGCGAGATTAAGAGTCTGAATCCTGGCAAAGGAAATGTTGGGCGGCAGTAGTAGGGAACATTGGAGACGGAGGTGTCTGGCCATTGAAATATGTTTAGGTTGGACCTGGTTAAGAATGCCATGTACATCATGAGTGGTCTGAACTAGAAGTGGGTGATCAAGAACAATCTCAGAAGCTTTATCTAATAACAGTGAAATTGCGGCTACTACTCTTACACAAGAAGGTGCGGCTCTAGCTACAGGGTCCAGATGAGCTGATATGTATGCCACAGGTCTCTGTTTGTTTCCATGTTTTTGTGTGAGCACCCCTGTAGCATGTGAGGATATCTCAGCTGCCATCAATTGAAAAGGTTTAGTGTAGTCTGGGAGTCCCAAAGCCGGAGCTGATACCAGTGCTGTTTTCAAAGAGGAAAATGACTGTTTAGCCTCTTCACTGAGTGAATATGGTGTGTTGGCAATACAGTCATATAAAGGCTGCATGAGTTGACTTGCATGTATGATCCACTGTCTACAGTGTGAAACAATACCTAGGAAAGCACGCAGCTGTTTGTAATTCCTGGGTTCAAGCATGTTACGTATGGCTTCCGTACGTTGAGGTGTGAGGTGTCTGATGCCCTGTGATATGCAGTGACCTAAAAACACGACTGTTTGTTGACAAGCCTGGAGTTTCTGTCTATTTACTTTACAGCCTTCTTGCGCTAGGAAAATTAAGAAATTAACAGTTGAGGTAACTGCCGTCTGCTCATCAGGGCAACAAATAAGTAAGTCATCTACATACTGTAGAATGACTACTCCTGGTTCTGGGATGAAATTTTTTAGCACGGTCTGCATTGCTTCAGAGTACAAAGTTGGTGAGTGTACCATACCTTGTGGCAATCTTGTCCATGCTAATTGTTTACCCTTGAATGTAAAGGCAAACAAATGCCAACAGTTCTTATGTAGTGGCACAGAAAAAAATGCGTTTGATAAGTCAATTACCGTAAAATATGCAGCAGTGCTGGGAATTTGAGACAGTAAGGTATGAGGATTCGGTACCACAGGGGTGACCGGTGCCAAAACCTTATTGATTTCCCGTAAGTCGTGCACCATGCGATATTTCACCATAGTTTCTTTGGAGGACACTTTCTTTTTAACAGGATATAAGGGTGTATTGGCGGGTGACCTGATTTCTACCAAAACACCTTGTAACACATAATCCTGAATTTGTTGAGAAATCGCCTGTTCTTGCTGGGCGCTGATGGGGTATTGCCTAAGCTGAGGTAATATGGTTCCCGGGGCAGTTTCTAACAGTATAGGAGCTACTGATAAAAATCCTACATCAGTGTCTCCTTTTGCCCATAGGCTGTCAGGAACCCGAGACAAGTCAATTTTTGCTTGTTGAGTGTAAATTTCGGGAAAATCCTCCATTGCCTGTATTCTAACATATGGTTCCAGAGTTTCTGCATCTTCAGGGATGGTCAGCATAACTGTGCCATCTTCTCTAAAATGGATGTTTGCATGCATTTTACTTAAGACATCAGTACCCAACAAGCAGGTAGGTGCACCTTTAGCAAATAAAAATTTGGATACAAAAGTTTTAGGGCCAAAGCTCACATTTAAAGGTTTTGTAAAGGGCAACGCCTGAATTTTACCATCATACCCTTCTGCATATGTAACCTTTGAGGATATATTGTCAGGATATGGTAAAAAGTCCTGATTTAAAATGGAGGATGTTGCTCCCGTATCTATCAGAAAAGGTACATTTTTACCCTCAACTTCAACTTGTATTATTGGTCTTCTAGAAGGAAGAGAGACCTGCATAACTTTCAGTCATTCTGAGCTGTCTGTTTGATCAGGCTCTGGGTTATTTATCCTATTTTTGGGTACAAAGGTTCCTGAATCTATATCTGTTTTTCTCTTCCTACATTCCCTTTGGAAATGTCCTGGCTTCTTACAGTAATGACAAGTAAACTTTTGATTAGCAGAGCCAGTATTAGCCTGTGCAATTCTTACTGGCTTAGAATTTTCTCTTAAGTCCATTTCTATCCCTACAGCTTTCTGTCTAGCCAGGTGTGGGTCTTCCAAGGTTCTCCAATCAGGGGTTGCGGCCTTAAGCTTTTCCTTCACTTTCGGAGACAATCCATCTATAAAGGTTTTTGTAACTAACCTCATCATTCCTGGAGCGGTTAGATCCATGCCTTCATCTCTGAAATTATTTTCTACACTTAGATAATATTCGTCTACTGATTGTCCAGATTTCTGAGCCACCACTCCCGTTGTTCCTCTCTGCCTCTGTCTCTCCCTCATGAAAACCATTAAGTGATCTACAAATTGTGTACCTGATTCTATCGTTTGTAAGGCACTATCTCCTGCTTGGGGCCTATGTACCTGTAGATTTGCTAATAGCTCCTGGAAGAGTCCAGGAGTCATTTTCATTCTACATAATTCTTCTCCATCTGCCCAAACTCCAGCGTGAGTCTGCATAATTTGCTGTATATATTGTGCAAATCTAACTGGACACTGGGTGGGATCTGGTGCGTTATGCAAGAGAGACATGCCTTCAGCGGGGGACCAAGGGAAATATTGTCGAGTTTGGTGATATCTAGTTCCCATTACTCCGTCAGCACCAGGTTCCCTAAAGGGTCTTGGTACTACCCTAACAGGGGCAAGTACAGCGCCATGTCTAGGTGTACCACAGGCTAGGCAATCATTTCTCCAGTCTGGATTTTGTTGTCCACAGTGCGGACATACCCATCCTCCTGGTCCGGCTAAACTTTGAGGTGGTGTTTGGAGAAAAGATGGGGCATGTGGGTTAAGGTATGGGGGTGGGGTATTTTTAGATTCCACATTTTGTTTTTCTCCACAGCCTGTGGGTCTAATACACCACTTTTTACTCTGTTGATTATATGTCCATCCCTCATTTTCTGCTACCCTAGAGACATCAATCAATGCTTGGATCTGATCTATCCATTTCTTGTCTCTGATTATGCCTTTTTTCCTTTCCTGAATTCCTTCCCATAGTTTTCTACTAAAAGCTTCTGCCCTAGTAACTCCAAACTTACTAAAAATCTTTTTCAGCCCCTTAGTGGCATCTTCACCACTTCTCTCCTTTATGATAGTATAGATATCTAATTCTTCTGGTTCCGACTTTGTTTGCTTATTCCCCATTTTCTGATCCTGAGCTTTCTTGCCCTAGGTGGCGTTTGGGTATGAGAATACCTCGTTACCTTCTTCCTAAGGAGCTAGGATGTCTTTTTCTTGCCCTAGGTGGCGTTTGGGTATGAGAATACCTCGTTACCTTCTTCCTAAGGAGCTAGGATGTTTAAACTGTGTTGATGTAAGAAAATCCTGATTCCTACACCTATAGCAAACAACACAAATGCAACCAGACAGAAAAAGAAAAAGAACATACAACGTATCTTGTCCCAGGCTAATTTATCTGTCCTGGGCTTATACTATCACATACAATGTATTCTTGACCCAGGCTAATTTATCTGTCCTGGGCTCATACTATCATACACTTATCCATCACCAGGTTTTTGTCAAAGACAGGATCAGAGATTGAACATAGGCGCGGAGGTCTCCCCGAAAGGACGCAACCACGTTGCCCAGTGGGACAGTCACTTCTTCTGTTTCAACCCCCTGGGCGGCTTATAGGGCTATTCCCAACTTCCACACACCTTCTATTCACGTTCACTCTCATTCAATGCCGTACTCCGTGAGGTGATCAATTCCTAAATAGTTCAAGAACCCGAGCTATAGGTATCCTCCTCTACTAGAACTACCCGCTAAAGAACATGAAACAGAAAATCTTACGGACAGTGCAGGGCAGATATAAGAGATCTAACAGTGTCTCTTACCTGGCCAGGTTTTTGTTCATCTGCCGTCCATTATCCCAGATTCTCTTTTCGTTCGTATTCTGCCGGTGTTCTTGAAGGAATACACAGACCTCGGGTCCCTGTTCAGGCGCCAGGAAATGTCGGGATCACACTCAGTCGGAGCAGCCTTTGGAAGTGGGGAATCACCAGAAATAATACACAAGACACGTCTTGTATAGTGTATCACTGGGAAGTCTCTGAAGCACGCCTGCCTTCAAGGTGCTATCCCTTCTTTATATAGTTGTTTCAGTAGGTTTAGTGGTTATACAAGTGTTGCATGTTTAAACAAAGAGACAAAACAGGAAAGAAAGAAAAGAAAAGAAAACAGTTTCGTGGGCGGCAGTTTCACAACAAACAGTACAAAGGCAATTCCACAGACAAGAAAAACAGGATTTCATACTATAGCTAAAATGTCCTTGAATGGACAGGTCAATATTTATCACAAATTCTTTTTTTTTTTATAGTTGTGTTCATTGAGGTAATCATTTTTGTTCTGCTCTTCACATTTTCATGGCTGGAACTTGACATTTCTAGAAATGAGCAAATCTCCAAAATTCATCAAGGGTGTTTACCCCTCATCATTGCAAAGCAAGAGATCTGATTTACCTGTATGACAGGTATCTGAAGGGCAATTAAAGAGGTAATACATATCAGACCTATTGTTTTTAAATGATGAGGGGCATACACACCAAAGCAAGTATCTGCTAATAGAGTGTCTGATTTGGCCTTTTCGTACTAATTCAGGTGGCAAGGCTTATTAAAGGATTGAAATTGACTTTTAAGATTGCTATTTACAAAATATATGGCAATAAATTTCAAGTCCTCTTCCTCTTTGAAGAAGCAATTTGCATATCTATAAAGATTGACATACCCTTTGCACTTTTGATATTGAAAATGTATAAAATCCTACCTTGATATTTAGCATGGGCTGTGGGTAACATAATCGCACAGCAATGCAGATTTAGACAAAGTTTTGATCAGGAACCTTTTTGCACTTCAACAATGACAGAAGCAAGTTGTGCCTCAGTGACTGGCTACCAGAAAGAGAACTGATAGAGCGATGGAGAAGAGTAGACAGACGGAGACCTAACTTGTAGACTTGAAGTTTGGCTAACTGACAGAATTTGAAGCTAATGTAGCTTATCGAAAATAGCAACTTATTTAAGAAAGAACAAGAGGAGGAGCTCTGGAGCATAAATATCTGAGATCTGAGATAAGTAAAAATGGACACTGGCTTTTATTTTGGGATATAGGTAAGGATGCAACTGTTACATGGCTGTTAGAACTAACATTTGCGCAATGTTACAATTTTCCATTCCTGCATATAAACATTCCATTTATAATAAAAAAGAGCACTGCACAATAAAGTAATGGTATCACAAACAAAGAATTTGTATACTGTATTGTGAATAGGTAAAAATGTAATAGAAACTCCAGGCAAATTGTAATAAGCAGTGGAGACGGGTGAACCTAAAAAGAAATGTTCGGGGTCCGTACTGAATACCCCGGACCCCAAACACGGACATCTCCAGGAAGTCTGTGTTACTGTTTGGCTTCTGCAACCCGAGCATCGGGGTGCTTACCTCACTGTCTTCTGTATGACAGCACAATAATCACCAGTGGCTCTGATCGGAGGTAAAATCATTGCCACCGGTCAGAGCCACACTTGACAGCATGAGCCAGCAGCTGGGGGTAAAAAGGTTTCCAGCAACATCAGGCATAGGCTGATGGGAGTAATACTCTCTCATCAGCCGACACATGTGAACAGGAAAAACTTTTTACCACCGGTCACAGCTGATGGCTCATGCTGTCATCTGATGATCTTACTGCCGATCAGAACATCCATTTATGCACCACAGGATACTGCCACCTCCAATATCATGCCAGCTTGATCTGGCTCCAATATTCCTCTGGTCACTTCCTCAGTATTCTGCCATCTTTGTCACCCACTTAGCACATTACACTACTTTATGGATGAGTAATTGAATGCCAAAAACATTTTGAATGTTTTTTTTTGTGTGCTGTATAAAGCTGAAATGTACCCCAGACCATGTAATACACTATGGATGAGTAATTGAATACAGAAGCAATTTTCAACATTTTTTGTAGTTTTGTATACCACTGAAATGCACACCAGAGCACATAAGACTCTATGGATGAGTAACTGAATACACAAAAAATTTTCAATCCTTTTTTGGAGTGTTATGTGCCACCGAAATGTACAACACACACAAAATAGCATATGGATATGTAATTGACTACTGAAAAATCTTTGAATGCTTTTTTGGAGTGTTATATTCCACACAAATGTAACCCAGAAATGTACTTTTCTATGGATAAGTAATTGAATGCAGAAACATTTTCAAACACTTTTTTGGAGTGTTCTATACCAACAAAATGTGACATAATGAATCTAATACTCCATGGATGACTAATTTAGTAGAGACAAATATTTCAATGCTTTTTTAGAGTCTTATGTACCACCGAAATTTAGCAAAGAGCACCTGATACTGTAAGTATGACTAATTTAATCCAGACACATTTTTTAACTCTTTTTTGGAGTTTTATGTAAAACTGAAATGTAACAAAGAGCACCTAAAACTATATGGATAACTAATTGAATACAGGCAAATTTTTCAACACTTTTTGGAGTCTCACATACCAATGACATTTAACAGGAAGCACATAATGCTGTATGAATGACTAATTGAATACAGAAAATAATTTCAACACTTTTTTGAGTCTCATACATGGCTGAAATGTCACAGACAGCATCTAATTCTTTATGGATAACTAACTGAATCCAGACATATATTTTAATGCTTTTTTAGCGCATTGTATGGCACCAAAATGTCATCCCAAGTACCAAATGCTATACGGATGACTAATAGTGTTGAGCATTCCGATACCGCAAGTATTGGGTATCGGCCGATACTTGCGGTATCGGAATTCCGATACCGAGATCCGATACTTTTGTGGTATCGGGTATCGGTATCGGATCCATAGTGAGGTGTAAAATAAAGAATTAAAATAAAAAATATGAGGAATGACGTCGCGGCTTCTGATTGGTCGCGTGCCGCCCATGTGACCGCGACGCGACCAATCAGAAGCCGCGACGTCATTCTCAGGCACTAAACTCCTCATTCTAGGAATTTAGGACCTAAGGAATGACGTTGCGGCTTCTGATTGGTCGCGTCGCGGTCACATGGGCGGCACGCGACCAATCAGAAGCCGCGACGTCATTTCGCAGGTCCTAAACGCGCTCATTTTAAACAAAGAAGCCTGCCGGTTACCCGCGTGATGTCCAGGGGCCGCCGGAGAGGTGAATATATCAATATTAATTCTTTATTTTACACATTAATATGGATCCCAGGGCCTGAAGGAGAGTTTCCTCTCCTTCAGACCCTGGGAACCATCAGAATACCTTCCGATACTTGGTGTCCCATTGACTTGTATTGGTATCGGATATCGGTATCGGCGACTATCCGATACTGATACTTTCAAGTATCGGACGGTATCGCTCAACACTAATGACTAACTGAATGAAGACAAAATTTTACATGCGTTACAAAAAGCACCTAATACTGTATGGATGACCAATTAATTCCAGACAAATTTCTCAACTCTTTTTTCGAGTTTTATGCACCATGGAAGTGTAAAACAGAGCACCTAATACTGTATTTATGACCAATTGAATACAGACAAATTTTTCAATGCTATTTTGAAATCTTACATACCTCGGAAATTTAACAAAAAACACCTAATACTGATTGGATGACTAATTGAATCCAAACAAACTTTTAAATGCTTTCTTGAGTGTTATATACGACAGAAACATACCCCAGAGCCAATAATGTTCTATAGATGAGTAATTGAGTCCAGATCAATTTTTAAATACTTTTTGGGAGTCTTACATACCAATGAAATGTCACATAAAGCACCAAATATATGGATGACTAATTGAATGCAGACAATTTCATTTTTGGAGTCTTATATATTCCACCAAAATGTCACAGAAAGCGCCAAATACTATATGCATGTCTAATTGAACACAGACAGATTTTTAAATGCTTTTTAAATGCTTTTTAGAGGTTTATATATTACTGAAATTTAACAGAAAGCACTCCATTCTGTATGAATGTTTAATTGAATACAGACTAATTTTTAAATGTGCTTTTGGAGTCTTATATGTTAGGCGCCAGGATTCTCCCGCTGCGCGGGATAGATCCCAAGCATTGTCTGGTGCTGTCACCCATTCTGGTCCGGCCGCTGCAAGTGCTGCTCAGCACAGACATCGTTCTCAGCGTCTTGCTCAGGCTCAATGTATTCATTTGGTTATTCCTGACTCTCCAGCCAAGTCTATTATAACTGGCGATATCGCCTTACTGAGCATGTCTGTGATCTGGCATCCTCCCATTGGTTGTCAGTTAGCTGTTCTGATGAGGTGACAGCTCTGGATTGTCCATTGGTCATTTTAGTTTGGTGTGTGGGTGGATACTCTACCACTCTGTCAACACGTGTATGTGTGTGTCTGTGCTCTGAGGCTGTACCCGCTGGCAAGCAGGTAGCACACTTACGCAGTTTTGTGGCTCAACATCTGTGTCTTTAGTCTGCTACATGCTTAAGGTGCCAGTCAGGCACAGGTTCAGTAGTGACAGGACTGGGGTACTAGCCGCTTGACTTAGCATCTGTTTCGTTCAGGTGAGCGATTGGCAGAGCAAGCTCAACCCTTATGCTATAATTCTCTGTGGAAGCGACAGGGTAGTGTGCCTGGAGTCAGAGAGCTCTCTCTCTTGGCTCAGCATCTGCTTTATTTGGGTGTGCGTTTAGCACTGCATAGTTATAGAGCACGTCCAATCCTTGTGCTTTTACTCCTATGACGTTATCATGTGTAGCACTTCGCATACTAGTCCAGTACATCTTGGTGAAGTAACTGAGCTTGGTACTCTGTGTACCTATCACACTGTGTGGCTCTAACTCAGTGTGTTCAAGATAACATTCACTGTTTTGTCCCATCATTTTTCACACTAGCAGCAGTTATACATCTCTGCATGGTGGACCCTGAGTTGTGATTGCACTTTAATTTATATTTTATTTTGTGCAATCCGCCAACCCTAACATTATACACCACAGAACTGTAACAGAAATCACCTAATAATCTATGGATGGCTAATTGAATATAGGAAAAAGTCCGTAGGCACTACTATAATCGTGGTGCTCAAGTAGGTGCCCAAGCCGTACAATATTAGAGATAAACTTGGCACACATGTCGTGAGATGCAGTGAAAATTTTATAGAAACAAAGTACATACAGTAGACGTTTCGGTCACATTCAGACCTTCATCAGTGTACTAAACAAAGAAAATAAATGAACCAAATAAATAAAGTATTAACAATAGATATTAAGTATTGGGTCGAACGGTAATATGGTAACTATGATTATGTAAACAGTCTAGATGCGGTACAATGGAATAGCAAATAATTGCACTCAGTTTAACCATTTAAAGTCTCAACTATTATATACAGATCCTAGTGTGAGGAATAGAGCTAGTCAGGGTGCAATTTTCAACAGTGCAGTGAGTCCAGCTAATGTGAGTGTGACACGGAGGTCAGTAGAAAATAGAAACCTACCCTCACTTTGAGCTTAGAGTTTTTTTTGGGACACAAAGGGTAAAAAAAAACCTATGATGCTAGGAAGGAAGAACAAAGCTGAATAAGCCACTGGTCACTAATCATGCCCTGTAATCATATTCTGGCACATGGTATAGCAAAAAGTTACATACCCCACTTGTAATAAGACAGCAGTCTTAGGTAAGGCCGCATCAGGCACTGTGGGGGATGGAGATGGAAAAAAGATCTTAATTGTAAATTCCAATGCAGCTCTGCTGCGTTATAGTGTAATAATGCTAGCGCATCTCCGGATGTACAAAAGTGAAAATAACTTACCCACTGACAGAAGTAACGGATGCTGTATCCACCGCTAGTCCAGTGCGTGGGGTGATTGTCCGGGTGGTCCATTATAAAGCCGTGCTGATTCCCAGAGTGCGAGAGTCACGCAACCAGAAGTGGCTAGCCGGAAGTGACGTGGAGGGTTTGAGTAACAGTATTCAGCGTTCCACCATGTAGGGAGTGGGTGGAGTTTGCGTTCCTCTCTGAGACTGCGCATTACAGTGCACTATAGCTGTTGTAGGATTGGTGACGTTGAAGTTTGAGTGACAGTTTTCTGTGCTCCACCACTAGGGAAATAGTTGGAGTTAGTATTCCACTTTGAGGATGAGCATATCGAGAAATAGTGAACTACCCCTGTTACCAAGTTGATCTCTGTATGAAAAAGTGAGGGAGGATGTGGTGATCCTAGAGACATAGGTAATGTGTTAGTACAGGCAGTTCTGCAAGAGAAAAATATAGACACATTTTTTAGCAGATTTTTGTATTTTTATATAACACCGAAATGTACCAGAGACCATGTAATAGTATATGAATGAGTATTTGAATCCAGAAAAATATTTCGATGCTTTCTTGGATATTTAAATGCCACCAAGCAGAACACGTAACAGTATATGGATGAGTAATTTAATGCAGAAAAATGTTTCAGTGTTAAGGGAATGTTACATAGCACCAAAATGTACCACAGAGCACATAATAGTATATGGATGAGTAATTGAATCCAGAAAATGTTTTCAATGCTTTTTTGGACCGTTATACAACAACGAAATGTACCAAAAAACACATAAAAATATATTGATAAAATAATTTAATACAGAAAAATGTTTCAGCTGTTTTTTTTTGGAGTGCACTTTAAGACTGAAATGTACCACACACCACATAATAGTTTATGGATGAGTAATTGAAACAGAAAAAGTTTTCAATGCCTTGTTGGACTGTTATACAACACTGAAATGTACCACCAAGTACGTAACAGTGGATGGATGAGTAATTGAATAAGAAAAATGTTTCAATGATTTTTGGGATTGTTATATAACACAGAAATGTACTACAGACCACATAATGTTATATGGATGAGTCACAGAAAAAATTTTGACCACTTTTTTGGAGTGTTATACGCTACCAAAATGTACCACATAACACATAATAGTATATGGATGAGTAATTGAATACAGATTTTTTTCAATGCTCTTTTGGACTGTCATATTACATCAAAATGTAGCAACCACAGAAAATGTAATAGTATATGGATGAGTAACTGAATCCGGACAAATTTTTAAACACTATTTTGGAGTTTTATTTACCACCAAAATGGAACATAGCACACCTAACACTCTATTGATGACTAATAGAATATAGACAAATTTTTTATGCTTTTTCGGAGTCTTATATACCACCAAAATGTCACAGAAAGCACCAATCTGTATCACAGATCTTGTATATTTTCTAGTATATGGAAAAGTCATTAAAACTAGAAAATTGTTTCAAATCTTTTTTGGTTTGTTATATAACACCAAAATATATCATAGACCATGTAATACTACATAGATGAGTGACTGAATATAGAAAAATGCTTAAATGCCTTATGGGATTGTTATACAATACCGAAATGTACCACAGACCACATAATAGTATATGGATAAGTGATTGAATGCAAAACAATGTTTTAATGCTTTTTGGGAGTAATGATATGCTATTAAAATGTACCAGAGAACACTTAATAGTATATGGATGAGTAATTGAAAAGAGAAAAAAATTTCAAATTTTCAAAAATTTTTGATCTATTATATAACACCGAAATGTACTACAGAGCATGTAATAGTATAGCGTTCAGTAATTGAATCCATAAAAGTATTTCAAAACATTTTTGTAGTGTTATATGCTACCGAAATGTACCACAGAACACTTAATAGTATATGGATGAGTAATTGAATTCAGAAAATGTTTTTAATGCTCTTTTGGACTGTCACATAACACCAAAATGTATCCGAGACCACGTAACAGTATACAGTTATATGAAAAAGTTTGGGCACCCCTATTAATCTTAAGCTTAATGTTTTCTAAAAATTGTTTTTTTGGCAACAGCTATTTCAGTTTCATATATCTAATAACTGTTGGACACAGTAATGTTTCTGCCTTGAAATGAAGTTGATTGTACTAACAGAAAATGTGCAATCTGCATTCAAACAAAATTTGACAGGTGCATAAGTATGGGCACCCTTATCATTTTCTTGTTTTAAATACTCCTACCTACTTTTTACTGACTTACTAAAGCAATTTTTTTGGTTTTCTAACCTCATTGAGCTTTGAACTTCATAGCCAGGTGTATGCAATCATGAGAAAAGCTACTTAAAGTGGCCACTTGCAAGTTGTTCTCCTGTTTGAATCTCCTCTGAAGAGTGGCATCATGGGCTCCTCAAAACAACTGTCTAATGATTTGAAAACAAAGATTATTCAACATAGTTGTTCAGGGGAAGGATACAAAAAGCTGTCTCAGAGATTTAGCCTGTCAATATCCACTGTGATTATTATAGTAAGGAAATGGAAGAACACAGGTACAGTTCTTGTTAAGGTCAGAAGTGGCAGGCCAAGAAAAACATCAGAAAGGCAGAGAAGAAGAATGGTGAGATCAGTCAAGGACAATCCTCAGACCACCTCCAGAGAGCTGCAGCATCATCTTGCTGCAGATGGTGTCACTGTGCATCGGTCAACTATACAACGCACTTTGCACAAGGAGAAGCTGTATGGGAGAGTGATGCGAAAGAAGCCGTTTCTGCAAGCACGCCACAAACAGAGTCGGCTGAGGTATGCAAAAGCACATTTGGAGAAGCCAATTTCTTTTTGGAAGAAGGTCCTGTGAACTGATGAAGCCAAGATTGAGTTGTTTGGTCATACAAAAAGGTGCTATGCATGGCGGCCAAAAAACACAGCATTCCAAGAAAAACACTTGCTACCCATAGTAAAATTTGGTGGAGGTTCCATCATGCTTTGGGGCTGTGTGGCCAATGCCAGCACCAGGAATCTTGTTAAAGTTGAGGGACGCATGGATTCCTCTTAGTATCAGCAGATTCTTGACAATAATGTTCATGAATCAGTGACAAAGTTGAAGTTACGCAGGGGGTGGATCTTTCAGCAAGACAATGATCCAAAACACCGCTCCAAATCTACTCAGGCATTCATGCAGAGTAACAATTACACTGTTCTGGAATGGCCATCCCAGTCCCCAGACCTGAATATCATTGAACATCTGTGGGATAATTTGAAGAGGGCTGTCCATGCTCGGCGACCATCAAACTTAACTGAACTGGAATTATTTTGTAAAGAGGAATGGCCAAAAATACCTTCATCCAGGATCTGGGAACTCATTAAAAGCTACAGGAAGCGACTAAAGGCTGTTATTTTTGCAAAAGGAGGATCTACTAAATATTAATGTCACTTTTCTGGTGAGGTGCCCATACTTATGCACCTGTCAAATTTTGTTTGAATGCAGATTGCCCATTTTC
This sequence comes from Ranitomeya imitator, assembly GCF_032444005.1. Lineage (NCBI taxonomy): Eukaryota > Metazoa > Chordata > Amphibia > Anura > Dendrobatidae > Ranitomeya > Ranitomeya imitator. The sequence continues at coordinate 556,799,198 of NC_091285.1, forward strand.
TGTTAGTACAATAAACCTCATTTCAAGGCAGAAACATTACTGTGTCAAACAGTTATTAGATATATGAAACTGAAATAGCTGTTGCAAAAAAAAAACAATTTTTAGAAAACATTAAGCTTAAGATTAATAGGAGTGCCCAAAATTTTTCATATAACTGTATGAATGAGTAATTGAATTCTGAAAATTTTTTCACATTTTTTGGATTGTTGTATAATACCAAAATGTACCATAGGTCACATAATAGTATATAGATGAGTAATTGAACACAGAAAAATGTTTCAATACTTTTTGGGAGTGTTATAAGATAGAGAAATGTATTGCAAAGCACCTAATACTCCATAGATGACAATATAGTTGGTTTTTGCACCCAAAAAATAAAATGAAAATGTGGTCAACTAATGCAGCTATATATTTAGCAACGGACTGCAAAACCCTAATCTTTGACTCTATTGAGCCACTCTCCCTGTTCCTGCAACTTTCTTTCCTTCCTTAGGCTTAATTGAGATTGTATCTGATACAAACAAAAAAATAGCCCTTATAAGGACTGTTACTATTGTGGTTCAGCTTCAGCAATAGTATCAACACTGCAGGATTCTGATTCGTTAAACTTTGCACACATATGCCTGGACATGCACTCTCTTCTTCCAATAACAACTGTCATTGAGCTGTGCAATTACATCAGTGTGCCGAGCACCACACAGCCTGTCCTTTATAACCCCATTACTACAGGATGGAGACAAAAATGGAGATATTGCTACATGTTGGCCACCAGGATGGGGACATTAGTATATGATGGCAACCATGAAGAGAATATTACTTGAATAGCTACATTTTTATATTATTACAGGTTTGTAGACATTACTACATTTTTTAAGACATTATTACAAAATGGGGACATTATCACAGGATTTGGGACAGTATTACAGGATTGAGGACATTATTACAAGATGGGAGCCAGAATTCATTTTAGGGGCTAATTGTAAAACAATAATACTGTATGGGACTAATTGGGGGGACAAAAGCAGGAAAACATTTTTTTTTAATTCAAATAAAGTATGAAAAAATACTGGTTTATGAAAAAACTGAAGTCAAAAAGATCTGTACTATTACCTATATGATAAACACCATTATAGAGAATAAAAAACATGGAAAAAAATAAAAAGATGATCTAAAAGTTATATAGAAAAATAATGATATCACTGAAAACATCATCTTATCCCGCAAAGACTGTGGCCTTTCATATTCACATTTATTCTATGAGTGGCCAATTTACCCAGCTGACTTTAAGCCCCCTAAACTGGATGCTGAAATATTTTCCAATTCTCTTTTGCAAACCAGCTCACACTTAATGAGATTGGATAGAGAGCTTCTGTGAACTGCAATTTTCAAGTCATTCCACAGATTCACAGGTCTGGACTTTGACTAGACCAGTCAAACACATAATGCTTTTATGATTACCATTCCATTGCAGTTGCAACTCTGGCATTATGTTTATGGTTGTTGTATTGATAGAAGGTGAATCTACTTCTCAGTCTTTTTCAACCTCTAGCATGTTTTCCTCCAGGTTTGCTCTGTATTTAACTCCATTTATCTTTCCATTAATTCTGACTAGCTTCCCTGTCCCTGCTACAGAAATACATCCCCACAGCATGATGCTGCTACTACCATGTTTGATGGTGTGGATGGTGTTTTCAGTGTGATATACAGTGCAATTTGCATTTAGAACAAAAAGTTCCACTTGGTCTCATTTTACCAGAGCACATTCTTCCACCTGCAAGGTGTGTACTCTACATAACTTTTTGCAAAGTACAATCGGGACCTCTTATGGCTTGCATTCAGAAATTTCATTCTTCTTCTTTCATCCTGCTATAAATGCCAGATTTGTGGAATATGCGACTATTGCTAAGTTCACATGTTCAGCATATGGATTGTATTTTACATCAGTAATTGTAAGGAAAAATCAGCAGTAGAATGGTCATAGGAATAGTATAAGCCCACGTTCACACTTTCAGTATTTGGTCAGTATTTTGAATTAGAATGTGTAACTCAAAACCACTTCTGCATTTTTCATCAGTTCCTGGTTTTGGCTTATAATTTGATGGAAAATACAAACCAAATACTGGATGTGTGAATTTGGCCTATTAGAAACACTTGCATCACTTCTGCATTTCTTACCCATGCCTGGTTTTGGCTAGGAAATACTGATCTAAAATACTGACTAAATGCTGAGCTTGTGAACATGACCAAATAGTTGCCTTGTGGACAGATTCTCTCACCTGACCTGCAGCAATTTCCCAAGTGACCTTTTGGCTGCTTCTTTGATTAGTGCTCTTCTTGCATGGATTGTCAGTTTTCGTGGACTGCCATGTCTTGGTAGGTTTGCAGTTGTGCCATAATGTTAGGGCTAGCGGAACGCACCAAATTATAAGAGAAATGGTATAGGTGCGTTCGCAGCCCGGGGTCCACCGTGCAGATATGGAACCTGCTGCTGAGTAATTAAGACTATATGGTGGTACAATGTGGATACCCACACGGGTTAACTTCACCCAGTGTGAAGGAAGCAAACCTTGTTGCGTCACAGGGCCGCGGTACCGCACCAAGAGCGCAAGCAAGGAGTCTCAGGACTCTATCCCAAGAGACAGGATTAGAGTACGTTCAGATCACTTGCGTTCGACACCGCAACTGGGGTGTCAGAGTAACTGAAAATATAACGCAAATGCACAAGAGTGCGTGCTGTGCCGTTCTGGCGGATGCCACTAACCACCCAGACTTGGGATAGAAAAGCGCTCTAATAGCGCACGGCGCTGCACTGGCGGTCACAGCAATTAGACGCTGCTTTGTGTGTTTAATGCTGATAGCTCAGCCGGGCGCTAGATAGCAGACATCCACCTTACGCGAGCAGTCATACACAAGGGAGGGGATGTTTAAAGAGTGACTTGCACTCATCAACACACACATTTTCAAATGTACACTAGCGCATGGCCGAGTGGCCATGCGAACCTTTTATAGCGGAAGTGATACAAGACCTTCCAGATGGACCAATAGGAGCTGCAAGAGGACCTGAGCATGTGACCCTGGACCTCCAATGGGAAGTCATTCCGTGGGCATGCTCTGTATGGGAAAAGCAGGACTTAGTCCCAGAAAAACCTGCTCACTGCTGAACATTGCCGGCTACAAGGACAGTGCCTGGAAGGGCAGTAGTAACCAGTCATCCAGTATCAGCCTGAGCTAGACGCTGGAATTGATGTCTCTGCTGAGCAGAGTCCACTGTGGCTGGAAATGAATGGGAGTCTGCAGTGAAGATGGTTCCAGATTCCCCCTGTGCAGAGGTGGGAACTTGACACATACTGCTTCCATTTTTGGATGATGAATTGAACAGTGCTCCATGAGATGTTCTAAGCTTGGACTATTTTTTTATAACCTAACCCTGCTTTAGAAACATCTAAGCATATCCACCAAAAAGGGGGCCATGAAGTCAACACATGTAAATAACCCAAAAGTACCAAACTTTACACAAGGCCAGTAAAACTAACCATAACCTTTATTAGAAACAATAAAAATACAAGTATTAAAAGATGGGCAAAAATACCACAAGCACAGGTAAATACAGGTGGGTAGCCCAGGAAGTTACCCAAATACGCAATATGTACATCCATATAAATAATTAATTAACATTATAAAAAATCTATAAATACAGAAGATGGTTCAATGTAACCATGCACTGAGAACTCATAGACGCTGAACAATATGTGATAATTAAATAAAAGTGTATACATAAGCAATAATGTGCATAGTTACCTATGGAGTATTCCTGGGAACCCACCACACCCTGTATTTATAGATTTTTTATAATGTTAATTATTTATTTAAAAAAAAAGCTTGAGAAAGGCTCTCCATGAGCCAAAACGTTGCTTTAACCCCTCTGTGACCTTAGACGTACTATCCCGTCGAGGTGCCCTGGGCTTATCTGACCCTGGACGGGATAGTACGTCATAGCCGATCGGCCGCGCTCACGGGGGGAGCGCGGCCGATCGCGGCCGGGTGTCAGCTGCTTATCGCAGCTGACATCCGGCACTATGTGCCAGGAGCGGTCACGGACCGCCCCCGGCACATTAACCCCTGGCACACCGCGATCAAAGATGATCGCGATGTGCCGGCGGTGCAGGGAAGCACCGCGCAGGGAGGGGGCTCCCTGCGGGCTTCCCTGAGACCCCCGGAGCAACGCGATGTGATCGCGTTGCTGCGAGGGTCTCACCTCCCTCCCTGCTCCCTCCAGCCCCGGATCCAAGATGGCCGCGGATCCGGGTCCTGCAGGGAGGGAGGTGGCTTCACAGAGCCTGCTCAGAGCAGGCACTGTGAAGCCTGCAGCGCTGCATGTCAGATCAGTGATCTGACAGAGTGCTGTGCAAACTGTCAGATCACTGATCTGTGATGTCCCCCCCTGGGACAAAGTAAAAAAGTAAAAAAAAATTTTTCCAAATGTGTAAAAAAAATAAAAAAAAATATTCCAAAATAATGAAAAAAAAAAAAAATATTATTCCCATAAATACATTTCTTCATCTAAATAAAAAAAAAAACCAATAAAAGTACACATATTTAGTATCGCCGCGTCCGTAACGACCCGACCTATAAAACTGTCCCACTAGTTAACCCCTTCAGTAAACACCGTAAGAAAAAAAAAAAAAAAACGAGGCAAAAAACAACGCTTTATTATCATACCGCCGAACAAAAAGTGGAATAACACGCGACCAAAAGGACAGATGTAAATAACCATGGTACCGCTGAAAACGTCATCTTGTCCCGCAAAAAAAGAGCCGCCATACAGCATCATCAGCAAAAAAATAAAAAAGTTATAGTCCTGAGAATAAAGCGATGCAAAAATAATTATTTTTTCTGTAAAATAGTTTTTATCGTATAAAAGCACCAAACCATAAAAAAATGATATAAATGAGGTGTCGCTGTAATCGTACTGACCCAAAGAATAAAACTGCTTTATCAATTTTACCAAACGCGGAACGGTATAAACGCCTCCCCCAATAGAAATTCATGAATAGCTGGCTTTTGGTCATTCTTCCTCACAAAAATCGGAATAAAAAGCGATAAAAAAAGTCACGTGCCCAAAAATGTTTTCAATAAAAACGTCAACTCGTCCCGCAAAAAACAAGACCTCACATGACTCTGTGGACCAAAATATGGAAAAATTATAGCTCTCAAAATGTGGTATTGCAAAAAATATTTTTTGCAATAAAAAGGGTCTTTCAGTGTGTGACGGCTGCCAATCATAAAAATCCGCTAAAAAACTCGCTATAAAAGTAAATCAAACCCCCCTTCATCACCCCCTTAGTTAGGGAAAAATAAAAAAAAATGTATTTATTTCCATTTTCCCATTAGGGCTAGGGTTAGGGCTAGGGTTAGGGCTAGGGCTAGGGTTAGGGCTAGGGTTAGGGCTAGGGTTAGGGCTAGGGTTAGGGCTAGGGTTAGGGCTAGGGCTAGGGTTAGGGTTAGGGCTAGGGTTAGGGCTAGGGTTAGGGCTAGGGTTAGGGCTAGGGTTAGGGCTAGGGTTAGGGTTGGGGCTACAGTTAGGGTTGGGGCTAAAGTTAGGGTTAGGGTTTAGATTACATTTACAGTTGGGAATAGGGTTGGGATTAGGGTTAGGGGTGTGTCAGGGTTAGAGGTGTGGTTAGGGTTACCATTGGAATTAGGGTTAGGGGTGTGTTTAGATTAGGGTTTCAGTTATAATTGGGGGGTTTCCACTGTTTCGGCACATCAGGGGCTCTCCAAACACGACATGGCGTCCGATCTCAATTCCAGCCAATTCTGCGTTGAAAAAGTAAAACAGTGCTCCTTCCCTTCCGAGCTCTCCTGTGTGCCCAAACAGGGGTTTACCCCAACATATGGGGTATCAGCGTACTCAGGACAAATTGGACAACAACTTTTGTGGACCAATTTCTCCTGTTACCCTTGGGAAAATACAAAACTGGGGGCTAAAAAATAATTTTTGTGGGAAAACAAAAAGATTTTTTATTTTCACGGCTCTGCGTTATAAACTGTAGTGAAACACTTGGGGGTTCAAAGTTCTCACAACACATCTAGATAAGTTCATTGAGGGGTCTAGTTTCCAATATGGGGTCACTTGTGGGGGGTTTCTACTGTTTAGGTACATTAGGGGCTCTGCAAACGCAATGTGACGCCTGCAGACCAATCCATCTAAGTCTGCATTCCAAATGATGCTCCTTCCCTTCCGAGCCCTCCCATGCGCCCAAACGGTGGTTCCCCCCCACATATCGGGTATCAGCGTACTCAGGACAAATTGGACAACAACATTTAGGGTCCAATTTCTCCTGCTAACCTTGGAAAAATACAAAACTGGGGGCTAAAATATAATTTTTGTGGAAAAAAAAATATTTTTTATTTGCATGGCTCTGCGTTATAAACTGTAGTGAAATACTTGGGGGTTCAAAGCTCTCACAACACATCAAGATGAGTTCCTTAGGGGGTCTACTTTCCAAAATGGTGTCACTTGTGGGGGGTTTCTACTGTTTAGGTACATTAGGGGCTCTGCAAACGCAATGTGACGCCTGCAGACCATTCCATCTAAGTCTGCATTCCAAATGGCGCTCCTTCCCTTCCGAACCCTCCCATGTGCCCAAACGGTGGTTCCCCCCCACATATGGGGTATCAGCGTACTCAGGACAAATTGGACAACAACATTTAGGGTCCAATTTCTCCTGCTAACCTTGGAAAAATACAAAACTGGGGGCTAAAATATAATTTTTGTGGAAAAAAAATATTTTTTATTTGCATGGCTCTGCGTTATAAACTGTAGTGAAATACTTGGGGGTTCAAAGCTCTCACAACACATCAAGATGAGTTCCTTAGGGGGTCTACTTTCCAAAATGGTGTCACTTGTGGGGGGTTTCTACTGTTTAGGTACATTAGGGGCTCTGCAAATGCAATGTGACGCCTGCAGACCATTCCATCTAAGTCTGCATTCCAAATGGCGCTCCTTCCCTTCCGAACCCTCCCATGCGCCCAAACGGTGGTTCCCCCCCACATATGGGGTATCAGCGTACTCAGGACAAATTGGACAACAACTTTTGGGGTCCAATTTCTCCTGTTACCCTAGGGAAAATACAAAACTGGGGGCTAAAAAATAATTTTTGTGGGAAAAAAATTTTGTTTTATTTTTATGGCTCTGCATTATAAACTTCTGTGAAGCCCTTGGTGGGTCAAAGTGCTCACCACACATCCAGATAAGTTCCTTAGGGGGTCTACTTTCCAAAATGGTGTCACTTGTGGGGGGTTTCAATGTTTAGGCACATCAGTGGCTCTCCAAACGCAACATGGCGTCCCATCTCAATTCCTGTCAATTTTGCATTGAAAAGTCAAACGGCGCTCCTTCCCTTCCGAGCTCTCCCATGCGCCCAAACAGTGGTTTACTGCCACATATGGGGTATCAGCGTACTCGGGACAAATTGGACAACAACTTTTGAGGTCCAATTTCTTCTCTTACCCTTGGAAAAATAAAAAATTGGGGGCAAAAATATAATTTTTGTGAAAAAATATGATTTTTTATTTTTACGGTTCTGCATTATAAACTTCTGTGAAGCACTTGGTGGGTCAAAGTGCTCACCACACCTCTAGATAAGTTCCTTAGGGGGTCTACTTTCCAAAATGGTGTCACTTGTGGGGGGTTTCAATGTTTAGGCACATCAGTGGCTCTCCAAACGCAACATGGCGTCCCATCTCAATTCCTGTCAATTTTGCATTGAAAAGTCAAATAGCGCTCCTTCCCTTCCGAGCTCTCCCATGCGCCCAATCAGTGGTTTACTGCCACATATGGGGTATCAGCGTACTCAGGACAAATTGGACAACAACTTTTTGGGTCCAATTTCTCCTGTTACCCTTGGTAAAATAAAACAAATTGGAGCTGAAGTAAATTTTTTGTGTAAAAAAGTTAAATGTTCATTTTTATTTAAACATTCCAAAAATTCCTATTAAACACCTGAAGGGTTAATAAACTTCTTGAATGTGGTTTTGAGCACCTTGAGGGGTGCAGTTTTTAGAATGGTGTCACACTTGGGCATTTTCTATCATATAGACCCCTCAAAATGACTTCAAATGAGACATGGTCCCTAAAAAAAAATGGTGTTGTAAAAATGAGAAATTGCTGGTCAACTTTTAACCCTTATAACTCCCTAACAAAAAAAAAATTGGTTCCAAAATTATGCTGATGTAAGGGAGACATGTGGGAAATGTTACTTATTAAGTATTTTGTGTGACATATCTCTGTGATTTAATTGCATAAAAATTCAAAGTTTGAAAATTGCGAAATTTTCAAAATTTTCGCCAAATTTCCGTTTTTTTCACAAATAAACGCAGGTACTATCAAAGAAATTTTACCACTATCATGAAGTACAATATGTCATGAGAAAACAATGTCAGAATCACCAGGATCCGTTGAAGCGTTTCGGAGTTATAACCTCATAAAGGGACAGTGGTCAGAATTGTAAAAATTGGCCTGGTCATTAACGTGCAAACCACCCTTGGGGGTAAAGGGGTTAATGGGCTATTAAAATTTAATACCTTTAAAACGTCAACTATCAGTGGTGTGCTGCCTCTAATTTTTTGGACTCCTATAAAAAGGTTTGGTATATGCCTGGTGGGCTCTGCACCCTAATTTTGTGTTTTGTGCTGCTCTTAACTAGGGTTGAGCGAAACGGGTCGGCCATTTTCAGAAGTCGCCGACTTTTGGCAAAGTCGGGTTTCATGAAATCCGACCCGACCCCTATGTGGGGTCGGCCATGAGGTCGGCGATCTTCTGAATCTGGTATCAGAATTCCGATACCGATTCCCGATATGTTTAAGATATCGGGAATCGGTATCGGAATTCAGATTTAACTGTAAAATAAAGAATAAAAATAAAAAATATTGCTATACTCACCCTCGGACGCGCCCTGGTTGTAACCGGGAGCCTTCCTTCCTAAGAATGAGCGCCTGAAGGACCTTTCGATGACGTCGCGGCTTGTGATTGGTCGTGTGAGCGGTCACATGGGCGTCACGCGACCAATCACAAGCCGCGACGTCATCGAAAGGTCCATCAAGCGCTAATTCTTAGGAAGGAAGGCTGCGGGTTAGAACCAGGGCGCGTCCGAGGGTGAGTATATACCTATTAAGAATATACTCACCCTCAGACGCGCCCTGGTTCTAACCCGCAGCCTTCCTTCCTAAGAATCAGCGCTTGAAGGACCTTTCGATGACGTCGCGGCTTGTGATTGGTCGCGTGACGCCCATGTGACCGCTCACGCGACCAATCACAAGCCGCGACGTCATCGAACGGTCCTTCAGGCGCTCATTCTTAGGAAGGAAGGCTCCCGGTTACAACCAGGGCGCGTCCGAGGGTGAGTATAGCAATATTTTTTATTTTTATTCTTTATTTTACACATTAATATGGATCGCAGGGCCTGAAGGAGAGTTACCTCTCCTTCAGACCCTGGGAACCATTAGAAACCCAATGCACTGCATTGGGTTTCGTGTTTCGGCCGAGCCCGACCCCGACTTTTCTATAGGATCGGCCGATTTCACTCGACCCGACTTTTGAAAAAGTCGAGTTTCGTGAAACCCGACCCGATCCTATAAAAACAAAAGTAGCTCAACCCTACTCTTAACCCTTTTTGTATTAGATAGATAGATATGAAGATAGATAGATATGAAGATAGATAAGATACGGTGGGGAAAAAACTATTTAACCAGCCACTAATTGTGCAAGTTCTCCCTGTAATTGAGGTAGACCACAACAATGAGAGTCAAAATCAGAAAACAAATCCAGAAAATAACCTTGTCTGATTTGGCAAGATTTATTTTGCAAAATATGGTGGAAAATAAGTATTTGGTCATTAACAAAAGTTAATCTCAATATTTTGTTGTATATCCTTTGTTGGCAATGACAGAGGTCAAACATTTTCTGTAAGTTTTCACAAGGTTGGCACACACTGTTGGTGGTATGTTGGCAGGGGTGGATTAAGGGTAGCCAGGGCCCCGGGCTGTTCAGACACGGTGGGCCCCCCCGGTCATGTGACGGGGGTCATGTGACGGGGGTCATGTGATGGCGGTCATGTGACGGGGGTCATGTGACGGGGTCATGATATATCCGAACCAGATTATTCCAGAAAAATGGCCGGGCCCTACTCTACTGTAACCTATTAAATATTTGTTAAAATCTGCAATACAATTTAGGTATATTTTGACCAATAATATCACATACAAGGAACAAATACCACCGCACCATGACCAGACCACAAATTACACCCACAGTGATCGAATAATATCACATACAAGGAATACATACCACCGCACCATGTCAAGACCACATATTACCACCACTTGGTGACCAAATAGCACATACAATGGACAAATACCACAACACCATTTCCAGACCACATATTACCACAACATAGTGACTGAATACTACAATACTGATCAGAAATAAAACAAAACAAAACACAATACTATCACCATAAGTGCCAGTATTCACAGGAGATCTGTACTTAGTATGCAGTGTCTGTGTACAGGTAATACAGAGGTTACTGGTGGTATTATACACAGGAGCTCTGTATATAATGTATAGGTAGAACAGTGATCACTGGTGACATTGTACACAGGACCTCTGTATATAGTATACAGTGTATAGTGTATAATATAAGCCAGCTGGGTAAGTAATCCAAGAAAAAGATATACAGTAGCTATAGTGGTTGGATACTATTAAAACTTAGCCTTTAATAAATCCAGAATAAAAATAGTCTAGTATTACATAACAACAACAAAAAAAAGGGGACAAAAAAAGGGGGTCGGTGATTAATTGTGCCCTTAGCCCAACACAGAAGGGGAAGACTGCTAAACATAAACACACAATGTTTAAAAATTGACTGCACTATTAGTCTCAGGGTCATATGGCCAACAGAGACTGAAGAATGTAGCAAATGATACAGAACACAGAGGAATGCCACTGTCTATGCATACACCTCGCCAATTTGTTACTGCAACAGTGTGGAATCCCATACATACCATTATTAGGGACAATGCATCCACATAACGAATAGTAGAAAAAGAGGGGGTGTAGACTATTGGCCCCTGTTTTGGTATAGATATTGCTACAAAACACATAAACACCACCAACGGTTACTTTTTTATATGCCAGAGTATACCGGATTATAGTGCCAGTCAATAAGTATTAGCAGCACGTCACTAAGGCTTCAATATGTGAAGACAATACTAGCGCATAATACACTAAACCGCATATGCGAGGGAACCATACATCCTCATTTAAGTACTCATGAGCGTTCCAAATGTGGTCAGTGTATTGATTATTCCTCCCTTTGTAGCTGAAGCATCCACTGTAGGTGATCCCTTACACATTGATGCATGGAGAATGCGCCATAAACACAGCCCACTACTGTGGGTAAATCACACCACAAATACGCCCACCTTTTTTTGTTGTTGTTATGTAATACTAGTCTATTTTTATTATGGATTTATTAAAGGCTATTTTTTTTAATTTTATTAGTATCCATTTGCTATAGCTACTACAGTGTATAGTGTCAGTGTATAGGTAACACTGACTCACCAGTGACGTCTCTAGGTGAAGTCCTTCATCTTTCATCCAGCACAGACCGCCATCATTTCTTCCAGCCAGGACTCATTTCTGCAGGAAAAAACACAGTTAACACAGTTATCTTGAGCTCCGCTTCCAGAACACATTACTTAATTTTTCACAACTTCTACATTACACCACATGAAGAAAAAAAGGCGACATAGTGTCACTCTGCACAGTAACATGACCGCCCCCCCATTTAAAACAGTATACTCAAAAAATAAAATAAATGCATCACTGCAGTAATAATATCCCTTAATTAGCCCCTATGGTAATAATATTTCTCACCCTGGCCCCGTGTGTCTCATTCCTGGCTCCAGCCATATGTTCTCCCATCCTGCACTCATGAGTATGCATTCTACACCATATGATCTGCCCATCCTGCCCCATCTGTCTCCATCGTATCCATCCTGCCCCATGATCCAATCCTGCCCCATGTCTTTCATTCTGCCCCGTGTCTCCAATCATGTCCCGTGTCTACATTCTGCCCATGCCTCCAGTCCTGCCCCCAGTGTGTCCAGCAATCTGCCCCAGTGTGTCCAGCATTGCCCCCAGACAGTGTCTCCAGCAATCTGCCCCAGTGTCTGACTCCAGCATTTTGCCCCCAGTGTGTCCAGCAATCTGCCCCAGTGTGTCCAGCATTGCCCCAGACAGTGTGTCCAGCAATCTGCCCCAGTGTGTCCAGCATATTACTCCCAGTGTGTCCAGCAATCTTCCCCAGTGTGTCCAGCAATCTGCCCCAGTGTGTCCAGCATTGCCCCCAGACAGTGTCTCCAGCAATCTGCCCCAGTGTCTGACTCCAGCATTTTGCCCCCAGTGTGTCCAGCAATCTGCCCCAGTGTGTCCAGCATTGCCCCAGACAGTGTGTCCAGCAATCTGCCCCAGTGTGTCCAGCATATTACTCCCAGTGTGTCCAGCAATCTTCCCCAGTATGTCCAGCATATTGCCCCAGTGTGTCCAGCATTGCCCCCAGACAGTGTGTCCAGCAATCTGCCCCAGTGTGTCCAGCATATTACCACCAGTGTGTCCAGCAATCTGCCCCAGTATGTCCAGCATTGCCATCAGTGTGTCTAGCAATCTGCCCGTGTCTCCAGCATTGCTCCAGTGTCTCCAGCATTGCCCCAGTGTCTCCAGCATTGCCCCAGTGTCTCCAGCAATCATCTGCCCCAGTGTGTCCAGCAGTCTGCCCCAGTGTGTCCTCCAGCATTGCCCCAGTGTGTCCAGCAGTCTGCCCCAGTGTCTCCAGCATTGCCCCAGTGTCTCCAGCATATTGCCCCCAGTGTGTCCAGCAATCTGCCCCAGTGTGTCCAGCATTGCCCCCAGACAGTGTGTCCAGCAATCTGCCCCAGTTTGTCCAGCAATCTGCCCCAGTGTGTCCAGCATATTACCCCCTGTGTGTCCAGCAATCTGCCTCAGTATGTCCAGCATTGCCCCCAGACTGTGTCCAGCAATCTGCTCCAGTGTGTCCAGCATATTACCACCAGTGTGTCCAGAAATCTGCCCCAGTATGTCCATCATTGCCCCCAGTGTGTCCAGCAATCTGCCCCAGTATGTCCAATTGTCCAGCATTGCCCAGTGTGTCCAGCAATCTGTCCCAGTGTCTCCAGCATTGCCCCAGTGTCTCCAGCATTGCCCCAGTGTATCCAGCATTGCCCCAGTGTATCCAGCATTTCCCCCAGACAGTGTGTTCAACAATCTGCCCCAGTATGTCCAGCATAATGCCCCAGAGTATCCAGCATTTCCCCCAGTGTGTCCAGCAATCTGCCCCAGTGTCCAGCAATCTGCCCCAGTGTCCCCAGCATATTACCCCCAGTGTGTCCAGCAATCTGCCCCAGTATGTCCAGCATTGCCGTCAGTGTGTCCAGCAATCTGCCGCAGTGTCTCCAGCATTGCCCCAGTGTCTCCAGCAATCATCTGCCCCAATGTGTCCTCCAGCATTGCCCCCAGTGTGTCCAGCAATCTGCCCCAGTGTCTCCAGCATTGCCCCTGTGTCTCCAGCATTGACCCAGTGTCTCCAGCAATCTGCCCCAGTGTGTCCTCCAGCATTGCCCCAATGTGTCCATCAATCTGCCCCAGTGTCTCCAGCATTGCCCCAATGTCTCCAGCATTGCCCCAGTGTATCCAGCAATCATCTGCCCCAGTGTGTCCTCCAGCATTGCCCCCAGTGTGTCCAGCAATCTGCCCCAGTGTCTCCAGCATTGCCCCAGTGTCTCCAGCATTGCCCCAGTGTGTCCTCCAGCATTGCCCCCAGTGTGTCCACCCTTAGCTTATCAAAAAACAAAACAAAAAACAAACAAACAAACAGAGTCTCCTCACCTGACCAATGCTCCAGGCGGCGAGCTCCCTCCAGCAGCGCACACTCGCCGGCGACTGACAATGACGTCAGACGCCGGCAACGTGTGTGCTGCGGCCGACTTCAGCTGCCAGCCCCCAATTGACTGGTGGCTGTTGTTAACTATTGATGTGCAGGTGCGTGCCCGCACTTCAATAGGAAACCGCCGCAGCGCCGGAAAGGGCCTGGTGACCAGATGAGAAGGGGCCCGATGCGGGCCCCCTCTCTCTGCCCACTGGGTCCAGGGGCACATAAATGCCGGCGGGCATTCACAGTCACACTCGGGCGGATTAGCAGAGGGTCAATCTGTGCGGTAGCCCAGGGCCCCCCCCACACCACTGGGCCCTGGGCTACCGCCCATATCGACCCTCTGATAATCCGCCCCTGTATGTTGGCCAATTCCTCCATGCAGATATCCTCTAGAGCAGTGATGTTTTGGGCCTATCGCTGGGCAACACATACTTTCAACTCCCTCCAAAGGTTTTCTATGTGGTTGAGACCGGGAGACTGGCTAGGCCACTCCAGGATTTTCATAGGCTTCTTAGTAAGCCACTCCTTCGTTGCCCTGGTGGGGTACTTGGGATCATTATCATGCTAAAAGACCCATCCATGTTTCATCTTCAATGCCCTTGCTGATGGAAGAAGGCTTGCACTCAAAATCTCACGATACATGGCCCCATTCATTTTTTCGTGTACATGGATAAGTCATCCTGGTCCTTTGCAGAGAAACAACCCCAAAGTGTGATGTTGCCACCTCCATGCATCACAGTAGGTATGGTGTTTTTTGGATGCAACTCAGCATTCTGTCTCATCCAAACATGACGACTCTTGTTTCTACCAAACAGTTCTACTTTGGTTTCATCAGACCATATGACATTCTCCCAATACTCTTCTTTATAATCCAAATGCTCTCTAGCAAACTTCAGTTGGGCCTGGATATGTACTGGCTTAAGAATGGAGACACGCCTGACACTGCAAGATCTGAGTCCCTGGTGGTGTAGTGTGTACAGATTGTAGCCTTTGTTACGGTGGTCATTGCTGTATGCAGGTCATTCACTAGGTCCCCCCATGTGGTTCTGGGATTTTTGCTCACCGTTATTGTGATAATTTTGACCCTATGGGTGAGAACTTGTGTGGAGTCCCAGATCGAGGAAGGTTATCAGTGGTCTTGTATGTCTTCCATTTTCTTATTATCGGTCCCACAGTTGATTTCATCACACCAAGTTGCTTGCCTATTGCAGATTCAGTCTTCCCAGCCTGGTGCAGGGCTCCAATTTTGTTTCTGGTGTCCTTCGACAGCTATTTGGTCTTCACTATAGTGGACACCGGAGTGTGACTGTTTGAGGTTGTGGACAGGTGTCTTTTATACTTCTAAAAAGTTCAAAATGGTGCCATTACTACAGGTACTGAGTGGAGGACAGAGGAGCCTCTTAAAGAAAAAGTTACAGGTCTGTGAGAATCAAAAATCTTGCCTGTTTTTAGGTGACCAAATACTTATTTTCCACCATAATTTGCAAAAAATAAATCTTGCCAAATCTGACAAGGTGATTTTCTGGATTTATTTTCTCATTTTGACTCTCATAGTTGTGGTCTACCTATGATGTCAATTACAGGCCTCTCTCATCTTTTTAAGTTGGAGAACTTGATGGCTGACTAAATACTTTTTCCCCCACTGTAGATAGATAGACAGATAATAGATAGATAGATAGATAGATAGATAGATAGATAGATATGAAGATGGATAGATAGATAGATAGATAGATAGATAGATAGATAGATAGATAGATAGATAGATAATAGATAGATTATGAACTAATTTTATATTTGAAAGACTGAGATTGTTTCAGAGATATTTTTAGTAGCTATGTCATGTTTATTGATTTGGTCTCATAGCTGAACTGTAAAACTAAAATGGATAACATTTTGTTGAAAGGGCAGAAATATAATGGAGTGACTGACATGGCAATGAGAAGTGAATCGTTCTCTCCTAGGACGTGAAGAGTGATATCCTCAGCAAAGTCCAGCCGCCTGTTAAATAATGACTACACGTATCAAGTGTTCTCTCTGTGATTTATGAGGATGCGCACACAGATATTTTAGGAACCATTCTGCATTTTCTGTAAGCAGCAAGGTATCAGGTTTTAGCCATGTATGACACATAGGGTATATTTTATGAAAGGTTGGTTAACGTCACTAAGTCATGACTGAAAAGGTGACCTCTCCTTGGATCTCTGTTCCTACGGGAATATCTAGGATTCAATAATTGCACATTAAATGTAGCATGATATATTGTACATCATACACAGTATATATAGTATTTTAATACTTTTGTTCATAAAGTAAAACATATGGGTGGTTCTACTGAAACCAATATTAGGGGGAAAGAGAAACATCCAGCTGAATTTTACCATTCTTGAGAAGCTGACCGTTGTTTTCTCAAATGTCGTCCTAGTTCCTTCTTTGTGGCATCCTAATTGCATCTATTTTTTTCTTATGTCTTTTGTTTTTTTTTTACTGAAGACAGGTCTTTGCTCACAAACCTTGAAGAAAACATTTGGAAGGTGACATATTTTAATTCAAATTTATCACTGAGAAATAGATTAGTAAGACATGAATGCAAATCTGAACCCTTCCTATTTGCATCCTTCTTTCATTGATCACCATAGACTTGAACGACAGATTCTGATCCTCAAACATGGATTAGAATAGAACCTGCTTTGAGTGTCTGGCATCTCATGCTCAAATAACTTTACAATATTTCAAAACTATCTGGATAAGATAACTGAATGGGCAAACACCTGGCAAATGAGAGTTAATGTTGACAAATGTAGAGTAGTGCATCTAGGACAGAGAAATCCTATTGCTGCATATACTTTACATGGGAGTATACTCGAGACTACAGAACAGAAGGACTTGGGTATTCTGGTTACAAGTAGGCTGTGGAGTGCTACTCAATGTCAAGCAGCAGCTGCAAAAGCAAACAAGATTTTAGGATGTATAAAAAGAGATGAAATCCCGCAATCCCAACATACTGTTACCCTTTCATAAATAACTGGTGAGGCCACATTTAGAATACGGATCCAGCTTTGGGCTCCACATTTTAAAAAGGATATTCAGTACTTAGAGTCAGTTCAAAGGCGGACAACTAAATTATTACAAGGCATGGAAGGCCTCTCATATGATGAGGGGTTGGAAAAGTTGGGCATATTTAGTTTAGCTAACATGTTAGCTCTTCTAAATTGAAACTCCTTCATTTATTATTAAATGTAAATTATTTCTAATTGTTTTAAAATAATTTTTTTTCACCACTTAAAAAAGAACCTAGAAATATTTGGTGTCTGTGAACTAGTAATGACCTGGAGATTCATAATGGCGGGTCAGTTTTAGTAAGTAGTGAATATGGTCAAAAAAAATTTCCCCCCAAAATTGTGGAATTGCACTTTTTTGCAATTTTTACTGCATTTGGAATTTTTTTTCCCATTTTCCAGTACATGACATGGTAAAATCAATGGTGCCATAAAAGTACAACTCGTCCCACAGAAAACAAGCCCTCTCACATGGCCATATTGACAGAAAAATAAAAAAGTTATGGTCGTGGGAAGAAGGGGAGCAAAAAATGGAAACGCAAAAATGGAAATACCCCTGGTACTTAAAGTCTGACAGGATTTTTGCAATCCTCGTCACTGCATCCTGAGTACCTGCTAGTACCTTACACATGCCTGTCTCTGTACGTATCTACATGCATGTTTATGTATGTATGTGCGTATGTGCATGCCTGTTTCTGTATGTATGTACGTATGTATGTATGTTGCCTTCCTCTCTATGCGTGTGTATGCCTGCCTCTGTATGTATGTACTGTGTATGCAGGTCTCTGTATGTATGTATATATGTATGTGCATGCATGTCTCTCTATATGTGTGCATGCCTGTCTTTGTATGTATGTGCATGCATGTCTCTGTATGTATGTATATACAGTACAGACCAAAAGTTTGGACACACCTTCTCATTTAAAGATTTTTCTGTATTTTCATGACTATGATAATTGTACAATCACATTGAAGGCATCAAAACTATGAATTAACACATGTGGAATTATATACTTAACGAAAAAGTGTGAAACAACTGAAAATATGTCTTATATTCTAGGTTCTTCAAAGTAACCACCTTTTGCTTTGATGACTGCTTTGCATACTCTTGGCATTCTCTTGATGAGCTTCAAGAGGTAGTCACCGGAAATGGTCTTCCAGCAATCTTGAAGGAGTTCCCAGAGATGCTTAGCACTTGTTGGCCCTTTTGCCTTCACTCTGCTGTCCAGCTCACCCCAAACCATCTCGATTGGGTTCAGGTCTGGTGACTGTGGAGTCCAGGTCATCTGGCGTATCACCCCATCACTCTCCTTCTTGGTCAAATAGCCCTTACACAACCTGGAGATGTGTTTGGGGTCATTGTCCTGTTGAAAAATAAATGATGGTCCAGTTAAACGCAAACCGGATGGAAAAGCATGCCGCTGCAAGATGCTATGGTAGCCATGCTGGTTCAGTATGCCTTCAATTTTGAATAAATCCCCACAGTGTCACCAGCAAAGCACCCCCACACCATCACACCTCCTCCTCAATGCTTCATGGTGGGAACCAGGCATGTAGAGTCTATCCGTTCACCTTTTCTGCCTCACACAAAGACACGGTGGTTGGAACCAAAAATCTCAAATTTGGACTCATCAGACCTAAGCACAGATTTTGACTGGTCTAAAGTCCATTCCTTGTGTTCTTTAGCCCAAACAAGTCTCTTCTGCTTGTTGCCTGTCCTTAGCAGTGGTTTACTGGCAGCTATTTTACCATGAAGGCCTGCTGTACAAAGTCTCCTCTTAACAGTTGTTGTAGAGATGTGTCTGCTGCTAGAACTCTGTGTGGCATTGACCTGGTCTCTAATCTGAGCTGCTGTTAACCTGCGATTTCTGAGGCTGGTGACTCGGATAAACTTATACTTAGAAGGAGAGATGACTCTTGGTCTTCCTATCCTGGAACAGTCCTCATGTGAGCCAGTTTCTTTGTAGCGCTTGATGGTTTTTGCAACTGCACTTGGGGACACTTTCAAAGTTTTCCAAATTTTTCTGACTCACTGACCTTCATTTCTTAAAGTATTGATGGCCACTCATTTTTCTTTACTTAGCCGCTTTTTTCTTGCCATAATACAAATTTTAACAGTCTATTCAGTAGGACTATCAGCTGTGTATCCACCAGACTTCTTCTCAACACAACTGACGGTCCCAACTCCATTTATAGGGCAAGAAATCCCACTTATTAAACCTGACAGGGCACACCTGTGAATTGAAAACCATTCCCGGTGACTACCTCTTGAAGCTCATAAACAGAATGCCAAGAGTGTGCAAAGCAGTCATCAAAGCAAAAGGTGGCTACTTTGAAGAACTTAGAATATAAGACATATTTTCAGTTGTTTCACGCTTTTTTGTTAAGTATATAATTCCACATGTGTTAATTCATAGTTTTGATGCCTTCAGTGTGAATATACCATTTTCATAGTCATGAAAATACAGAAAAATCTATAAATGAGATGGTGTGTCCAAACTTTTGGTCTGTACTGTATGTATGTGCATGCATGTCTCTATATATGTGTGCATGCCTGTCTCTGTATGAATGAGCATGCATGTCTCTGTATGTACATATATATGTACGTGCATGCAAGTCTCTATATATATATGTGCATACATGTATCTGTATGTATGTATGTATATATGTATGTGCATGGATGTCTCTATATATGTGTGCATGCTTGTCTCTGTATGTATGTTTATATGTATATACATGCATGTCTCTATATGTATGTGCATGCATGTATCTGCATGTATGTATATATATATATATATATATATCTATATATATATATGTGCATGCATGTCTCTATATATGTGTGCATGCCTGTCTCTGTATGTATGTGTATATGTATATACATGCATGTCTCTACATGTATGTGCATTCATGTCTCTGTATGTATGTATATATGTATGTGCATGGATGTCTCTATATATGTGTGCATGCCTGTCTCTGTATGTATGTGTATATGTATATACATGCATGTCTCTACATGTATGTGCATTCATGTATCTGTATGCATGTATATATGTATGTGCATGGATGTCTCTATATATGTGTGCATGCCTGTCTCTGTATGTAAGTTTATATGTATATACATGCGTATCTCTATATGTATGTGCATGCATGTCTCTGTATGTATGTATATATATATATATATATATATATATATGTATGTGCATGCATGTCTCTATATATGTGTGCATGCCTGTCTCTGTATGTATGTGTATATGTATATACATGCATGTCTCTACATGTATGTGCATTCATGTATCTGTATGTAAGTACACATGCATGTGTTTGTATGTATGTGCTTTGTGTCTGCTCCTTGTATACATATGTGTGCATGTGCTTGGTTTATACATGTGTGTGTGCTATATCTATATACTGTGAGAGATTGGCTCTGTGGGACACTGGTTTACACACGAGACTTAGATCTTTGCTTCAAAAACAAGCGGTTTATTAAGAGTTTATAAGCCGTCAGGGTTACAAAAATAAAACAGCCTCTTCTTCCAGGTAGAGCAAAAAGTATAACTAAACAAAATGGAAAATAACCATTCCATATAACACCCGGGCTCCAACATTTAAACGAGTTTTTTCCACTCTCTGGGTCCTACATCACCGATGCTTGGCACCCCGGGAACACAAACCTCCCAATCATCAGCTATCGAGCTGCCACCTTACAATACATATGCGTGTGTAACATGCAATGTGTGTGTCACATATTGCGTGTGTAGCATCCGCATTTATAAATTCCGGCAGGGCAGACAATAGTCCATAGGGTTAAACATGTAATCAGTCACCCAACGAGCGAGCAAAATGCTGCCTATTCATCGAGTGATTGAGCTATTTATGCCAAAACAAAAATCATTGTTCTTAGCAGCACATCGGCCGGTGTAAACTGCAGAAGTGCTGCTGATAGCATAATACTCTATATGGACAGATTAATCTACTAGTGATCGTTCTGTGCCCATCATTCTTCGTCAGCCAGTGTGAAGAGTGCGGCAGACAAAGACCTGAATAATGACATTTAAAGGGACACTGTCACCTGAATTTGGAGGGAACAATCTTCAGCCATGGAGGCGGGGTTTTGGGGTTTTTGATTCACCCTTTCCTTACCCGCTGGCTGCATGCTGGCTGCAATATTGGATTGAAGTTCATTCTCTGTCCTCCACAGTACACGCCTGCACAAAGCAATCTTCCCTTGCGCAGGTGTGTACTATGGAGGACAGAGAATGAACTTCAATCCAATATTGCAGCCAACATGCAGCCAGCGGGTAAGGAAAGGGTGAATCAAAAACCCCAAAACCCCGCCTCCATGGCTGAAGATTGTTCCCTCCAAATTCAGGTGACAGTGTCCCTTTAACTTCCTGAAATCAGTGCGTATAAATGCAACCGAAGTGTTTCTTTGTGATGCTGCAATATGGGCGAGCATTTGGGGCCCAGGGCCACACTTTGTCTAAAACTGGCCCTGCTGATTGGATACTGCCAGTGTGTAAAGACACACCTGCAAATACTAACACCCTGTTGTCAATTTACTCAGAAATTTCTAGGAAGAGTACCAGAGGAATGACACGCCACAGATCAACGAGAGAAGTACTTAATAAAACAGACAATTTAGGGAAATAGACAGATCCCCTATAATAGAATACATGGACAGTGGCAGATACAGACAATCATTGGTGTGGCACCCCTAGGGGTATTTGCCACAAAAATAGTTACTGAGAGTAAGTACAAATACTAAAATAGCAAGACTGCACTACCACCTCCGGCCAGAAGGGGGAGCTCCAGAGACTCCCCTTGATCCATTCTGGTCTGAGAGAAGAAATGGCAGTTGGGCTAAGGAGCTGAAAGTGAGAGGTCATACAGTTGAATCTCTAACAGCCCTGTGACTGTTACCAGGCCTAAATCACCGGCCTGAGGAGAAGAGGGATAGAGAAAAAGGACATTGTGAGAACCGGGTAGCATTAATCACTACCCAGAACAGGCGCAAAGACGGATACCGGATCCGTGGCTGTATTCATTATATATAATACAGCAACCGGAAAAACGTGAGGTGATATCAGCTTCACTAGGGCCGGACGCAGCAACAGACACAGAGTTCAGCGATACTCCCAGAGGGGGTAAACCGATAAAAGGACTCGGGTTGCCCGTCGAACCAGGACCCGGAGGGGACAGATTGGGCCGTCAGCCAGTTCACATACAGCAGCAGGGCCACACAGAAATTGCGCACAATAAGAGGCGAAGACCCCGGCAGGGTCAAAGTAACTCAGAGTTCCCATACAGACTCCGGTGACAGGACTGGTTGTAAATCCTTTTATGTTAAAGTAAACTGGTTAAACGTTTCAGTGCCTCAGTCTTTCATTTGGACAATAGCCATCTATCCAGGATCGGGATCGTCACCGATGGGAGAACCTGCTGCTGATCAAGTAAGTGCCTGTCCCCTCATGATACCCCTTACACTGTGCATTGCCTGAGGCCACAGCACCGGGTCAAGCCACCCGTGACATCCCCCTCAAGAGACAGACTCCATTGGTCCGGTGCTGGGTATCCCGGTCTCCTGGGCGTCACAATTGGCGTCACGAACAGGATCTAGCCAGCCCGTATACCGGGTATTGTGTGCCGTGATTGGAGCCCAAAACTGTGAAAACTGGGATGAAAAATCTTGAAAATTGACTTTATTAAAGAAAAATCCATTCCCCATTGAAAACTATTGAAAGTGACTTTTCCCCATTGGTTATAATGGAGTAAAGATGGCCGCCATCCCCTGAGGTAATCACTTCATAACCGTTAGGCACGAGACTGTTAATTGAGCTACGCCATCACCTGAGCCCCAGTCTAACTGAAAAACTTCAGAATCCGCCATTACAGAGCGCGGTGGGTGGGAGCAGCAGGGGGCGTGTCATTGTGGGCGGCACCAAGCTGAGCGCTCTGACATCAGAGCAAGGGGAAAATCGATCCAGCTGCACAGCGGAACGAATCTACACTATCCCGACGGAAGCGGAGGACCGGAAGGGTCCGGATTAACTAAGGGGGCACAGTATGTCGCAGCACGGAGACGCCGCAGCACCCGGCAACGCTAATGCAGCTGAAAGACAGAGTGTCAATAGAGAGTCCGGCAGCGCAGCGGTGCAAGGAGTGGCGCCCATCATGCCGGTGCTGATGCCATATACCCCGGGTGGCCCATGGCTTCCAATGTATGAAGGTGAGCCTAATACCCTTGACGATTTCAGAGAAAAGATGCTGGCCCATTTTGACATGTTCCCTGTGGGTGAAGTTCAGCGTGTTAGTCTCCTGATGATGCAGTTAAGTGGCCATGCTAAGCGAGAAGTCACAGCATGGGCAGCTGATCTAAAAGGCACTGTTGAACGCATATTTGCTGGATTAAAAGCTACATTTGAAACCACGGCCAGCAGCAAAGCTAAAATACGATTTTTTAATTGCAAACAAAAAGCTAATGAGGGCGTGAGAGACTTTGCCTTAAACCTGCAGGAAGCCCTTAAATCACTTACACTGGCTGAACCCATTTTTAACACCGGAGCGGATAAACTGCTAAGAGATCAATTTATTGAGGGACTCTACACCCCTTCTCACCGGGGGCATGTGAGCATGCTTGTTTTTAAGAACCCTGAATTGACATTTGCCCAATTAAAGGAGAGCGCTATACGTCTCCAGCTGGCAGAGGCACCTCGGGATCAGGATCCTGCGCAACCCATGGCAGAGGCACCTCAACAACAGGGAGTGCAAGTGACATCAGCTATGTCCGGGGCCATTGCTAAGCCCCTGGGGCCCAGTACTAATGAGGCTCTTCAACAAAAGCTTGACTCTTTAGCTGATGTTGGTGCTTCAATGGCTAAAACCATGCAGGAGATGAGAGGACACAAGATGGAGTTGGCAAACTGTAGAGAGGATGTTCCATGGATGAGACCCCGGAGATACCCGACATGGAGAGGACGACCCCGCGACCGCTACCAACCGGATGGACAGCCCATTTGCCGCCGTTGCCAGCAGCCGGGCCACTTTGCACGAGATTGTGATTTAAACGGGAATCCCCTGGGAATGCGGGCCGCTTCGCAGGAATGAACTTTCAAGGCCCAACACCCTGGCACGACAGGTACATCGGAGGACGACCCATTATCCCTATCGTGCTGGACGGAATTCCCCTCAACGCTTTGCTGGACACAGGTTCCCAGATTTCATCTATACCGTATATCCTTTATAAGAGGTACTGGGCTGATGCAGATATTGATAAAGGGCCCTCTGATATTGAACTAGATATATGGGCCAGTAATGGTAAGTTGGTACCGAAACTAGGATTCAGGGAGATGACCATAAAGATTGGTAAAGTAGAACTGAAGAAACAGGGTATAATTGTTGTTGATGTTGACCGGCGGAACTGTGAACCAACTGTATTGATAGGAATGAATGTGTTAGAGAACTGCTTTTCCGAAGTCATTTCTGTCTTACAGCAAATTGCTGAAACTGCCCAATCCTGCCAGCAGAGAGTTCTCCGGAGGGAAATAAAAGTATTGATGTTAAGGCAACAGGTAGAAGTTGCAGGTGGAGAAATCGGCAGTGTGAGGGTAAGTGATCCAACGTCTATTGTAATCCCACCAAAAACAGAAATGCTGGTATGGTGTAGAGCAGCCATTGGTACTAAGGGACGAGATTATCAAGCCTTAATAGAACCAGTGTACACTGACAGCAGGCCCACTATACTCACAGCACGAGGGATAGTCGAGGTACACCGGGGACGAGTGCCGGTACGACTTTTGAACTGTGGAGAGGAAGAGGTCACTTTGCCAAGGTATGCTACAATGGCAAAGCTATATACTGTTGACAACAATGCCATCACAACCATTGAGCCCTTAGAACCAACCTGTCAGGTGGAAGGCAATGGCTCAGATGGAGAAATTGAGGATTGGTGCCAACAGCTACACGTGGGCATAAATTCAACACCTACCCATCAAAAACAAGGGGTGTATAGGCTAGTGACGGAATATGAACAAGTCTTCAGTAAACACTAGTGTTGAGCATTCCGATACCGCAAGTATCGGGTATCGGCCGATATTTGCGGTATCGGAATTCCGATACTGAATTCCGATACTTCCCGCGTATCGGATACCGGAATCGGAAGTTCCCAGAATTCAAATTGAACGCAGCAGCCAATGAGGAATGAATGAAAGTGTGGGCACATCCTGTTTAGCATGGTGGGCATGTAAGTACTGGCAAGGCTTGGATTGGCTGCTGAAATGATGTCACTCTGCACTATAAAAAAGCGCTGCCGCCATTTTGCGCTCACTCTGCTGTGATTTCAGTTAGGGACAGGACGCTGTGTTCTAACTGAGGGCCAGTTGAGCTAGCTAATTGCTTTATTTTCCTTTCCAAAGGCTAATTTAGCAAAACGCTGTGTGTTCTTCACTGTTCACCTTGCTCTTGCCTTGCAGCGCTGTTTTAACAGCGTTCTGCAAGGTCTCTGTGTGTGTGTGTGTGCAGCTCACTCTGTAGTCTGTGTGCAGCCATATACCCGGTTGTATTCAGCTCAGGGGGGGTTCACACTGCCTCACACAGTTGTTCTTTTTTGCTCTTAGTGCAGCCTGCTGCACATTTTTTCTCAAATTTCCTATTAGTGTTTTTCCACCAGTCTCCAGCTCTATTGTGGAAAAACACTACATAGGATAACCTAGAGGGGGGTTTTTGGGCCTTGCAGCGCCGTTTACGGCTGTCTGCACGGTCTCCGTGTGAGCCCAGCTCGCCCTGTAGTCTGTGTGCAGCCATAGCCGGTTGGATTCAGCTCAGGGTTCGTTACTGGCTCATACCTTGAGAAAAATTTTCCTTTTTTTCAAATAGTGCAGCCTGTTTAAAATTTGAAAAAAAAAATTCCTATTAGTGTCTTTCCACTCGTATCCAGCTAAATAGTGGAAAAACACTATATAGGATAACCTAGAGGAGGGTTTTTTGGCCTTGCAGCGCCGTTTACGGCTGTCTGCACGGTCTCCGTGTGAGCCCAGCTCGCCCTGTAGTCTGTGTGCAGCCATAGCCGGTTGGATTCAGCTCAGGGTTCGTTACTGGCTCATACCTTGAGAAAAATTTTCCTTTTTTTCAAATAGTGCAGCCTGTTTAAAATTTGAAAAAAAAAATTCCTATTAGTGTCTTTCCACTCGTATCCAGCTAAATAGTGGAAAAACACTATATAGGATAACCTAGAGGAGGGTTTTTTGGCCTTGCAGCGCCGTTTACGGCTGTCTGCACGGTCTCCGTGTGAGCCCAGCTCGCCCTGTAGTCTGTGTGCAGCCATAGCCGGTTGGATTCAGCTCAGGGTTCGTTACTGGCTCATACCTTGAGAAAAATTTTCCTTTTTTTCAAATAGTGCAGCCTGTTTAAAATTTGAAAAAAAAAATTCCTATTAGTGTCTTTCCACTCGTATCCAGCTAAATAGTGGAAAAACACTATATAGGATAACCTAGAGGAGGGTTTTTTGGCCTTGCAGCGCCGTTTACGGCTGTCTGCACGGTCTCCGTGTGAGCCCAGCTCGCCCTGTAGTCTGTGTGCAGCCATAGCCGGTTGGATTCAGCTCAGGGTGCGTTACTGCCTCATACCTTGAAAAACAATTTCCTTTTTTTCAAATAGTGCAGCCAGTTTAAAATTTGAAAAAAAAAATTCCTATTAGTGTCTTTCCACTTGTATCCAGCTAAATAGTGGAAAAACACTATATAGGATAACCTAGAGGAGGGTTTCTTGGCCTTGCAGCGCCGTTTACGGCTGTCTGCACGGTCTCCGTGTGATTTAAACTAGCTCTGTAGCCCGATCTGCACCAAAAAAAAGGTTAAGTTCACCAAACACAACTTACACTTGTGTAGGCCACATTTGAAAAATAATAAAGTTTAGTCCACAATTTACAACATTAGTGTTTCTTACACCTGTTAGGAGGAGCATTACAGGAATAAGCACACTAAGGCCTTAGTACTTTTCTGCTTATCTTTATCTGTCAACCAAGATGAAGAGGGCAGGGAGTAAGGCACGTGGGCGTGGGCGCGGAGCAGGGAGAGGAGCAGGGAGAGGACGTGGTGATTCTGTGCCTGCTGCGGGCGCCGGTGACTCGTCGTCACTCAGTTTCAGCAGGGAACAGTCCTTCATGCGCAGCTTTGTCGGAGAGCGCCGTGCACCGCTGCTGCGTGAAGACCAAATTGAAGCCGTTGTCGGGTGGATGGCAGCTAACGCCTCGGCATCGACTTCAGTTAGTGCCACATCCTCTCAGGCACAGAGCACTGGAGAGCAGCCATCTGTCTCTTCACCACCTGCCAAATTGGCCAGGCAGTCAGAGAGCCCAGGACAGGAGCCGTCTCTACTTCTGTTCTCTGAATCTCTTGGCTTGGAAACAGGGGGCCAGCCAAGCAGCATTGGAGAAATGGAAGAAGAGGCAGTGTGCAGTGATGCCCAACACCTTTTTCTCTCTGACTCTGAAGAGGCAGGTGGGCCAGTGCCTCCGGTGACCACAGCGCAGTACGCATCTGATGATGAAACTCAGGTGCCGCTTTCTCGTGCGTACTGTGCTGCTGAGACTACCCAGGAGGAGCAGTTGGTGGCAGAGGGTAGTGGAGATGATGAGGTCCTTGACCCATCGTGGCGTGAGGAACAGGAAGGTGGTGGGAGCAGCTCAGAGGAAGAGCTTCCTCTTACGGGCCAAAGAGGGAGAGGGAGGGGGAAGACTGCGGAGCCTGTAGCCTCCACTTTGGCACCCGTTAGGAGCCTGTCTCTTTCCAAAGCCAAAAAGGGCGCTCCCAAGACTTGCAGTGCCTGGTCCTTTTTTGACACAGTTGCAGATGACATTTGTTTTGTCAAATGCAAGCTGTGTCATCATAAAGTAAAAAGAGGGAAAAATGTCAGCAACCTCAATACCACAAATATGTGGAAACATGTGCGGACCAGGCACGCGGTGGAGTTACAGAAACACACTGAAGATGTAGGCCAACCAACAGCGGCAGCTACCACCTCTTCAGCTCGTGTTGCCTCTTCCTCCAGCTCACGCACAGCTGGTTTGGCTTCCTCCCAGAGACCTTGTGTAATTCCACCCACAGCACCACCTTCCCAGTCATCCTCACACTCCCAGTCTACTCTACAGCCATCGGTAGTACAGGCATGGGAGAAAAGGCGGGCATTCTCGGCCAACCACCCCCGAGCACAGGCTCTGAATGCAGGCATTGCCAAACTGTTGTCCCTGGAAATGCTCTCGTTCAGGCTGGTGGAGACTGACAGCTTCCGTGACTTGATGGCATTGGCAGTCCCACAGTACAAGGTGCCCAGCCGCTTTTACTTCAGCAGGCAGGCTGTCCCTGCCCTGCACAGGCATGTTGAGGCAAACATAAAACATGCGCTACTGAACGCCGTCAGTAGCAAGGTCCACCTCACCACCGATGCGTGGACCAGTCAGCATGGACAGGGGCGATATGTTTCCCTCACTGCCCATTGGGTTAATGTTGTTGAGCCAGGTACAGATCGTGCGAGTGGCGCAGGACGTGTCCTGCCCACTCCAAGGATTGCAGGAATCCAGTCTGTACGCATCGACTCCTCCTCTTACACCAGTTCCTCTGATTCCTCTCTGCAGGATCCGTCACAGTCCACCCCCACATGGACCCGTGAACGTTTACCTATGACCGACATGAGCACAGCCGTGGCCAAACGTCAGCAGGCCGTCTTGAAACTAGTTTCATTGGGGCATCGAAGCCACACAGCGCAGGAGCTCTGGAATGCCATAAAGCAGGAGAGCGATGTGTGGTTACTGCCAGCGAATCTCCAGCCAGGCATGGTAGTGTGTGACAATGGCCGAAATCTGGTGGCAGCTTTGGCCCTTGGCAACCTCACTCACATCCCATGTCTGGCACATGTGCTCAATTTGGTTGTGCAGAGTTTTCTGAGGGACTATCCGGATCTTGATGCCCTGCTGCACAAGGTCCGCCTAGAGTGTGCTCACTTGCGGCGTTCCAGCTTGGCCAGATCCCGCATTGCTGCTCTGCAGCGCCGATTCCGCCTTCCGGAACACCGCATCATATGTGACCTACCTACCCGGTGGAATTCCACGTTACATATGTTGGAGCGGTTGTGTGAGCAGCAGCAAGCAGTTATGGAGTACCAGCTGCATCAGGCGCAAAGAAGTCGCAGTCAGCGCCGATCAGACTTCACAACCACAGAGTGGGCCACTATGAAGGACGTCTGCCAGGTTTTGCGTCCTTTTGATTATTCCACGCGGATGGCAAGTGCAGATGATGCACTAGTCAGCATGACTGTCCCCCTTATCTGCCTGCTTCAGCAAACTTTGCAAGGGTTAAGGGATGATGTGGTGGAAGAGGTGGAGGATGAGGAGTCACCTTTTCCATCAGCTTCTGGAGAGTCAGCGCCACGTGGTTCCTCACAAAGGGGTACGCAGGGGCCAATTTGTGAGGAGGATGAGGAGGAGTCAATGGAGGAGGAAGAGCTCCGTCCAGAGGAGGGAGCGACACAATTGTCCAGTGGTCAGTGTGTACAGCGAGGGTGGGGTGATGACGAGCGGGCAGAGATCATGTCTCAAGCAGGGGACAGCGTTTCTGGGCCGGTTGGCACTCTGCAGCACATGGTGGATTTCATGCTGCAGTGCCTGAGAAACGACCGCCGCATCGACCACATTCTCAACATGCCTGATTATTGGGTGTTCACCCTCCTCGATCCTCGCTACCGGGACAACGTCCAAAACCTCATCCCTGCGTTGACCCGGGAGCGTAAATTGCGGGAGTACCACGACACACTGGTGAATTCCATCATCTTCTCCTGTCCAACTGAGAGGAGTGCTGCTAGTGCTTTACAAAGCAGCTCAGTGCGTCGAGGCAGTGGGGGAGGCTCTGCCCAAAGAGGGAGCAGAAGCAGTGCCTCTGCCCAAGGCAAGCCCAGTATGGCACAACTCTGGCACACTTTTGTGTGCCCGCCCCAAATGTCTACACCATCACCGGCGGCTCCAGTCAGCAGGAGGCAACGGTTCCGTCAGATGGTGACAGACTACATGGCTTGCCCTCTTACTGTACTCCCAGACGGCTCTTCCCCGTTCAAGTTTTGGGTCTCTAAGCTGGATACATGGCCAGAGCTAAGCCAGTATGCATTGGAGGTGCTGGCTTGCCCTGCGGCTAGTGTCTTATCGGAACGTGTCTTTAGTGCCGCAGGTGGTGTACTAACAGACCGTCGCATGCGACTATCCTCCGATAACGTTGACCGGCTTACTTTCCTGAAAATGAACCAGGCCTGGATCTCGCAGGAATTTGCCACTCCTCTGCCTGATTAAGTAATTGGGTGTCATCCAGGTCTCCTGCTGTGTTCATCTTTCTACCACCTGAACTGCTATTCCTGGGCTCCAACACCGCCAGTTGCGGCTCAGAAGTGCAGGCTGCACAGTAAAAACATACGACCCAGTGTTATTGGGTTTCAGTAACGTCAGCTGATCCCCAGCTGTGTAGCCGGCAATGTGTCCTGCGACCGCCACGCTGGCACAACAACCTAAATGTAAGGGAACCTGTCCCCCCCCCCCCCCCGTCGTTTGTTACTGAAAGAGCCATCTTGTGCAGCAGTAATGCTGCACAAGGAAAAGGTAGCTCTTTTTTTTTAGCTCTTTGCACACGCAGAACTTAACACTTATAAAATGTGTTCACTGATACCGTTATACCGTCCCGGAGCTGGGACTTTCCTTCGTAATGTGACGCAGCACAGCCGTCATTCCTACCCCCTTGGTGCCATGCGCTGCCTCCTCAGCGTTGTTTTAAGCTGTCACGGAGCCTGCGCTGTTCTGTTATCCCTTGGGCATGCCCTATTTGCGCTGCCTGTCTTCTGACATAATTTGGTGTCAGGCTGGCTGCGCCTGTGCGGCCGCGGTGCCCGAGATCCCGCCTCGCAGTGTCTTCTGATTGAGTCACACTGCGGGCCTGGGATCCATGGGCATGCGCAGTGCATATCTTCCCCTCGGGCTCTCGCTCATTTCCCTCCGCCTTCTTTAGACTGTGCGCCGTCAGCTGATCCCTAGCATGCCACGGCCGTGACACCGCACAGTCTGAAGAAGAGGGAAGGAGGGGAGTGAGAGTCGAGGTTATGCACTGTGCATGCCCATGGTTCCAAGGCCCGCAGTGGGATTACGTTAGATGAGACTGCGAGGTGGGATCTGGAGCAGCGTGGACGCACAGGCACTGACAGCCTGACACCAAATTATGTCAGAAGACAGGCAGCGCTAATTGGGCATGGCCAAGGGCTAACAGAACAGCGCAGGCTCCGTGGCAGCTTAAAACAACGCTGAGGAGGCAGCGCACGGCATCAAGGGGATAGGAATGACAGCTGTGCTGTGTCCCATTACGAAGGAAATTCGCACCTCCGGAACGGTTTAACGGTATAAAGGGACACATTTTTAGTGTTTACTTCGGTGTTTGCAAGGAGCATAATTAAAAGAGCAACCTTTTCCTTTTGCATCCTTAGTGCTGCACAACATGGCTCTTTCAGCTACAAACGTCTTGGGGGGGGGGGGTTAAAGGTTTCCTTTCAACTTGCTCCAATCAGGCTTCGGCCTACACTCTGTTCCTCTGCTCCTCCTGCTGTCCCTGGGCTCTAACACCGCCAGTTGGTGCCTGGAAGTGCTGTGTGCACAGTCAACAGTCGCTCCTCTGTTATTGGGGTTCAGTAACGTCAGCTGATCCCCAGCTGTGTGTGCGGCAATACCTCCAATCTGCTCCTCCTGCTGTCCCTGGGCTCTAACACCGCCAGTTGGTGCCTGGAAGTGCTGTGTGCACAGTCAACAGTCGCTCCTCTGTTATTGGGGTTCAGTAACGTCAGCTGATCCCCAGCTGTGTATCCGGCAACGTGTCATGCGACCGCCACGCTGGCACAACTAAAATGTAAGGGGACCTGTCCCCCCCCCCCCCTAGGCGTTTGTTACTGAAAGAGCCACCATGTGCAGCACTAATACTGCACAAGGGAAAGGTCGCTCTTGAAATTATGCTCCTTGCAAACGCTGAACTACACACTCATGTAATGTGTCCCCTCACACCGTCCAACCGTCCCGGAGGTGGGACTTTCCTTTGTAATGTGACACAGCACAGCCGTCATTGCTACCCCCTTGGCACCGTGCGCTGCCTCCTTAGCGTTGTTTGATTCCGTCATGGACCCTGCGCTGTTATGTTATCCCTTGGCCATGCACAGTTTGCGCTGCCCGTCCTCTGACATCATTTGTTGTCGTCCTGGCTGCGCCTGTGCGTCCACGCTGCCCGAAATCACACCTCGCAGTGTCGTCTAATGTGATCCCACAGTGGGCCTGGTATCCATGGCCATGCGCAGTGCATATACTAGCCTCTCACTCCCCTTCTTCACGCTTCTTCAGACTAGGCGGCGTCAGCTGATCCCTAATAGCATGCCACGGCCGTGACGCCGCACAGTCTGAAGAAGCAGGAAGGAGGTGAGTGAGAGGCGATGATATGCACTGCGCATGCCCATGGATCCCTGGCCCGCAGTGGGACTACATTAGATGACACTGCAAGGT
Source organism: Ranitomeya imitator (assembly GCF_032444005.1). Lineage (NCBI taxonomy): Eukaryota > Metazoa > Chordata > Amphibia > Anura > Dendrobatidae > Ranitomeya > Ranitomeya imitator. Next base: position 556,831,828 of record NC_091285.1, read on the forward strand.
TGGATCTCGGGCAGCTTGGACGCACAGGCACTGCCAGCCTGACACCTACATGATGTCAGAAGACGGGCACCGCTAACTGTGCATGGCCAAGGGATAACATTACAGTGCGGGCTCCGTGACAGAACCAAACAACGTTGAGGAGGTGGTGCCCGGCACCAAGGGGGTTGGAATGACGGCTGTGCTGTGTCACATTACAAAGGAAAGTCCCACTTCCGGGATGGTTTGACGGTGTGAGGGGACACATTATATGAGTGTGTACTTCAGCGTTTGCAAGGAGCATAATTTTCGGAGCCACCATTTTCCATGTGCAGTATTACTGCTGTACAAGATGGCTCTTTCAGCAACAAATGCCTGGGGGGGGGGGTTAAAGGTTCCCTTTCAACTTGCTCCACTGCAGGCTTCGGCCTACACTCTGCTCCTCTTTGATTCCCTGGGTTTCAACACTGTCAGTTGCCACCTGGAAGTGTTGTCTACACAGAAAAAAACACTAGGTGATGTGTCAGTGGGGTTCAGCACCGCCAGCTGTTCCCCTGCTGTGTAGTCGGCAACGTGTCCAGCACAAGCCACGCTGGCACAACAGAACAAAAGCTGCCACCAGTGCAGGCTTCGGCCTACACTCTGCTCCTCTCCTCCTCCTGCTGACCCTGGGCTCAAACACCGCTAGTTTTTGCCCGGAAGTGCTAGCTGCACAGAGAAAAACACCAGCCAATGTGTTAGTGGGGTTCAGCAACGCCAGCTGTTCCCCTGCTGTGTAGCCGGCAACGTGACCTGCAAATGCCATGCAGGCACAGGAACTGAAATTAAAAGGGAACCTGGCCCCACCCCCCCAGGTGTTTCTATGTATAACAGCCACCTAGTACAGCAGTACTGCTGCATTTGTACAAGGTGGCTGACTTTTTCTCCTTGCCCACGTGGAACTCAACACGTACAAAATGTGTCTCATTGAGACCATTCCACTGTCCCTGAGGTGTGACTTTCCTTTGTAATGATACGCAGCACCCCCCTTGGTAGCGTTTCCCGTCTTTTGTCATCATGGTTAGCTGGCTGCGCCTGTGCATCCGCCCTGCTAGAAACAACGCCCCTCGTTGTCATATTTATTTTGTCAGCGAGGGTGTGGTTTATGGGCACGAGCAGTGCATATGTTCGCCTGTCTTAACTCATCTCCTTCCGCCTTCTTCAGACTGTGCGGCCTCCTGGCCGTGGTAGGCGATAAGGGATCAGCTGAGGCCGCCCAGTCTGGAGCCGGTGTAAGGACATGTGTAAGCGGCAAACCTATTTACTGCACAAGGCCACGAATCCCAGCCACGTAGTGTGATTGTTTGAAAACACACTGTGGGTCTGGGATTCATGTCCATCGCTAACCGCAACGGCCGACATGAAATGAGGTCAGAAGACAGGAAGCGCTCACAGCGCATGGCCAAGGGATCACAATAGCGCAGACTCCTGTACAGCAAATAACAACGCTCAGGAATCTGCGCCCAGTACCTAGGTGCAAATTTTGACACCTGTGCTGCGTCTCGTTAAAAAGACAAGTCACGCCTCCACAACTGTTTGACAGTATAATGGGCTAAATAGTGTACGTGTTTTAGTCAGCGTGTGCAAGGAGCAAAACAAATAGAGCAACCTTTTACTTGTGCAGCATTAATGCTGCACAAGGTGTGGCTCTTGTACCTTGCAACACCTGAGGGGGGGGTTAAAGGTAACCTTTGAAATTGGTTCAACTAGGCTTCGGCCTACACTCTGCTCCTCTCCTCCTCCTGCTGACCCTGGGCTCAAACAACGCCAGTTTCTGCCCGGACATGCTAGCTGCACAGAGAAAAACACCAGCCAATGTGTTAGTGGGGTTCAGCACCGCCTGCTGTTCCCCCGCTGTGTAGCCGGCATCGTGTCCAGCACAAGCCACGCTGGCACAACCGACCAAAAGCTGCCACCAGTGCAGGCTTCGGCCTACACTTTGCTCCTCTCCTCCTCCTCCTGCTGACCCTGGGCTCTAACACCGCTAGTTTTTGCCCGGACATGCAATCTGCACAGAGAAAAACACCAGTCAATGTGTCAGTGGGGTTCAGCAACGCCAGCTGTTCCCCTGCTGTGTAGCTTGCAACGTGACCTGCAAACGCCACGCAGGCACATGAACTGAAATTGAAGGGAGCCTGCCCCCCACCCACAGGTGTTTCTATGTATATCAGCCACCTTGTACAGCAGTACTGCTGCATTTGTACGAGGTGGCTGACTTTTTCTCCTTGCCCACGTGGAACTCAACACGTACAAAATGTGTCTCATTAGAGACCATTACAATGTCCCTGAGGTGTGACTTTCCTTTGTAATGACACGCAGCACCACCCTTGTTAGCGCTGCCCGTCTTTTGACATCATTGGTTAGCTGGCTGCGCCTGTGCATCTCCCCTGCTCGAAACAACGGCCCTCGGTGTCTTATTTTTTTGGACAGCGAGGGTGTGATTGATGGGCATGTGCAGTGCATATGTTTGCCTGTGTTCACTCATCTCCTTCCGCCTTCTTCAGACTGGGTGTCCTCATGGCCGCGGCAGGCGATAAGGGATCAGATGAGGCCGCCCAGTCTGAAGCAGGTGTAAGGACATGTGTGAGCGGCAAACATATTTAGTGCACCAGGGCACGAATCCCAGCACCGCAGTGTGATTTTTTAAAAACACACTGTGGGTCTGGGATTCATGTCCATCGCTAACCGCAACGGCCGACATGAAATGAGGTCAGAAGACAGGAAGCGCTCACAGCGCATGGCCAAGGGATCACAATAGCGCAGACTCCTGTACAGCAAATAACAACGCTCAGGAATCTGCGCCCAGTACCTAGGTGCAAATTTTGACACCTGTGCTGCGTCTCGTTAAAAAGACAAGTCACGCCTCCACAACTGTTTGACAGTATAATGGGCTAAATAGTGTACGTGTTTTAGTCAGCGTGTGCAAGGAGCAAAACAAATAGAGCAACCTTTTACTTGTGCAGCATTAATGCTGCACAAGGTGTGGCTCTTGTACCTTGCAACACCTGAGGGGGGGGTTAAAGGTAACCTTTGAAATTGGTTCAACTAGGCTTCGGCCTACACTCTGCTCCTCTCCTCCTCCTGCTGACCCTGGGCTCAAACAACGCCAGTTTCTGCCCGGACATGCTAGCTGCACAGAGAAAAACACCAGCCAATGTGTTAGTGGGGTTCAGCACCGCCTGCTGTTCCCCCGCTGTGTAGCCGGCATCGTGTCCAGCACAAGCCACGCTGGCACAACCGACCAAAAGCTGCCACCAGTGCAGGCTTCGGCCTACACTTTGCTCCTCTCCTCCTCCTCCTGCTGACCCTGGGCTCTAACACCGCTAGTTTTTGCCCGGACATGCAATCTGCACAGAGAAAAACACCAGTCAATGTGTCAGTGGGGTTCAGCAACGCCAGCTGTTCCCCTGCTGTGTAGCTTGCAACGTGACCTGCAAACGCCACGCAGGCACATGAACTGAAATTGAAGGGAGCCTGCCCCCCACCCACAGGTGTTTCTATGTATATCAGCCACCTTGTACAGCAGTACTGCTGCATTTGTACGAGGTGGCTGACTTTTTCTCCTTGCCCACGTGGAACTCAACACGTACAAAATGTGTCTCATTAGAGACCATTACAATGTCCCTGAGGTGTGACTTTCCTTTGTAATGACACGCAGCACCACCCTTGTTAGCGCTGCCCGTCTTTTGACATCATTGGTTAGCTGGCTGCGCCTGTGCATCTCCCCTGCTCGAAACAACGGCCCTCGGTGTCTTATTTTTTTGGACAGCGAGGGTGTGATTGATGGGCATGTGCAGTGCATATGTTTGCCTGTGTTCACTCATCTCCTTCCGCCTTCTTCAGACTGGGTGTCCTCATGGCCGCGGCAGGCGATAAGGGATCAGATGAGGCCGCCCAGTCTGAAGCAGGTGTAAGGACATGTGTGAGCGGCAAACATATTTAGTGCACCAGGGCACGAATCCCAGCACCGCAGTGTGATTTTTTAAAAACACACTGTGGGTCTGGGATTCATGTCCATCGCTAACCGCAACGGCCGACATGAAATGAGGTCAGAAGACAGGAAGCGCTCACAGCGCATGGCCAAGGGATCACAATAGCGCAGACTCCTGTACAGCAAATAACAACGCTCAGGAATCTGCGCCCAGTACCTAGGTGCAAATTTTGACACCTGTGCTGCGTCTCGTTAAAAAGACAAGTCACGCCTCCACAACTGTTTGACAGTATAATGGGCTAAATAGTGTACGTGTTTTAGTCAGCGTGTGCAAGGAGCAAAACAAATAGAGCAACCTTTTACTTGTGCAGCATTAATGCTGCACAAGGTGTGGCTCTTGTACCTTGCAACACCTGAGGGGGGGGTTAAAGGTAACCTTTGAAATTGGTTCAACTAGGCTTCGGCCTACACTCTGCTCCTCTACTCCTCCTGCTGACCCTGGGCTCAAACACCGCTAGTTTTTGCCCGGAAATGCTAGCTGCACAGAGAAAAACACCAGCCAATGTGTTAGTGGGGTTCAGCACCGCCAGCTGTTCCCCTGCTGTGTAGTCGGCAACGTGTCCAGCACAAGCCACGCTGGCACAACCGACCAAAAGCTGCCACCAGTGCAGGCTTCGGCCTACACTTTGCTCCTCTCCTCCTCCTGCTGACCCTGGGCTCAAACAACGCCAGTTTCTGCCCGGACATGCTAGCTGCACAGAGAAAAACACCAGCCAATGTGTTAGTGGGGTTCAGCACCGCCTGCTGTTCCCCCGCTGTGTAGCCGGCATCGTGTCCAGCACAAGCCACGCTGGCACAACCGACCAAAAGCTGCCACCAGTGCAGGCTTCGGCCTACACTTTGCTCCTCTCCTCCTCCTGCTGACCCTGGGCTCAAACAACGCCAGTTTCTGCCCGGACATGCTAGCTGCACAGAGAAAAACACCAGCCAATGTGTTAGTGGGGTTCAGCAACGCCAGCTGTTCCCCTGCTGTGTAGCTTGCAACGTGACCTGCAAACGCCACGCAGGCACATGAACTGAAATTGAAGGGAGCCTGCCCCCCACCCACAGGTGTTTCTATGTATATCAGCCACCTTGTACAGCAGTACTGCTGCATTTGTACGAGGTGGCTGACTTTTTCTCCTTGCCCACGTGGAACTCAACACGTACAAAATGTGTCTCATTAGAGACCATTACAATGTCCCTGAGGTGTGACTTTCCTTTGTAATGACACGCAGCACCCCCATTGTTAGCGCTGCCCGTCTCCTGACATCATTGGTTGGCTGGCTGTGCCTGTGCGTCCCCCCTGCCCGACACAACGCCCCCCGTTGTCTCATATATTTTGACTGCGAGGGTGTGATTGATGGGCACGAGCAGTGCATATGTTCCCCTGTTTTCACTCCCCTCCTTCCGCCTTCTTCTGACTGTGCGGCCTCATGGCCGCGGCATGCGATAAGGGATCAGCTGAGGCCGCCCAGTCTGAAGCAGGTGTAAGGACATGTGTGAGCGGCGAACATATTTACTGCACAAGGCCACGAATCCCAGCACCGCAGTGTGACTTTAGGAAAAGCCACTGTGGGTCTGGGATTTATGGCCATCGTTAACCGCACCGGCCAACATGAAATGAGGTCATGAGACGGCCTGCACTAACAGGGTATTGCCAAGGGATAACACAAGAGCGCAGACTCCTGTACAGCAAATAACAACGCTCAGGAATCTGCGCCCAGTACCTAGGTGCAAATTTTGACACCTGTGCTGCGTCTCGTTAAAAAGACAAGTCACGCCTCCACAACTGTTTGACAGTATAATGGGCTAAATAGTGTACGTGTTTAATTCAGCGTGTGCAAGGAGCAAAATTAAATAGAGCAACCTTTGACTTGTGCATCATTAATGCTGTTCAAGGTGTGGCTCTTGTACCTTGCAACACCTGAGGGGGGGGTTTAAGGTAACCTTTGAAATTGGTTCAACTAGGCTTCGGCCTACACTCTGCTCCTCTACTCCTCCTGCTGACCCTGGGCTCAAACACCGCTAGTTTTTGCCCGGAAATGCTAGCTGCACAGAGAAAAACACCAGCCAATGTGTTAGTGGGGTTCAGCACCGCCAGCTGTTCCCCTGCTGTGTAGTCGGCAACGTGTCCAGCACAAGCCACGCTGGCACAACAGAACAAAAGCTGCCACCAGTGCAGGCTTCGGCCTACACTTTGCTCCTCTCCTCCTCCTCCTGCTGACCCTGGGCTCTAACACCGCTAGTTTTTGCCCGGACATGCAATCTGCACAGAGAAAAACACCAGTCAATGTGTCAGTGGGGTTCAGCAACGCCAGCTGTTCCCCTGCTGTGTAGCTTGCAACGTGACCTGCAAACGCCACGCAGGCACATGAACTGAAATTGAAGGGAGCCTGCCCCCCACCCCCCCAGGTGTTTCTATGTATAACAGCCACCTTGTACAGCAGTACTGCTGCATTTGTACAAGGTGGCTGACTTTTTCTCCTTGCACACGTGGAACTCAACAAGTACAAAATGTGTCTCATTACAGACCATTACAATGTCCCTGAGGTGTGACTTTCCTTTTTAATGACACGCAGCACCCCCATTGTTAGCGCTGCCCGTCTCCTGACATCATTGGTTGGCTGGCTGTGCCTGTGCGTCCCCCCTGCCCGACACAACGCCCCCCGTTGTCTCATATATTTTGACTGCGAGGGTGTGATTGATGGGCACGAGCAGTGCATATGTTCCCCTGTTTTCACTCCCCTCCTTCCGCCTTCTTCTGACTGTGCGGCCTCATGGCCGCGGCATGCGATAAGGGATCAGCTGAGGCCGCCCAGTCTGAAGCAGGTGTAAGGACATGTGTGAGCGGCGAACATATTTACTGCACAAGGCCACGAATCCCAGCACCGCAGTGTGACTTTAGGAAAAGCCACTGTGGGTCTGGGATTTATGGCCATCGTTAACCGCACCGGCCAACATGAAATGAGGTCATGAGACGGCCTGCACTAACAGGGTATTGCCAAGGGATAACACAAGAGCGCAGACTCCTGTACAGCAAATAACAACGCTCAGGAATCTGCGCCCAGTACCTAGGTGCAAATTTTGACACCTGTGCTGCGTCTCGTTAAAAAGACAAGTCACGCCTCCACAACTGTTTGACAGTATAATGGGCTAAATAGTGTACGTGTTTAATTCAGCGTGTGCAAGGAGCAAAATTAAATAGAGCAACCTTTGACTTGTGCATCATTAATGCTGTTCAAGGTGTGGCTCTTGTACCTTGCAACACCTGAGGGGGGGGGTTAAAGGTAACCTTTGAAATTGGTTCAACTAGGCTTCGGCCTACACTCTGCTCCTCTACTCCTCCTGCTGACCCTGGGCTCAAACACCGCTAGTTTTTGCCCGGAAATGCTAGCTGCACAGAGAAAAACACCAGCCAATGTGTTAGTGGGGTTCAGCACCGCCAGCTGTTCCCCTGCTGTGTAGTCGGCAACGTGTCCAGCACAAGCCACGCTGGCACAACAGAACAAAAGCTGCCACCAGTGCAGGCTTCGGCCTACACTTTGCTCCTCTCCTCCTCCTCCTGCTGACCCTGGGCTCTAACACCGCTAGTTTTTGCCCGGACATGCAATCTGCACAGAGAAAAACACCAGTCAATGTGTCAGTGGGTTCAGCAACGCCAGCTGTTCCCCTGCTGTGTAGCTTGCAACGTGACCTGCAAACGCCACGCAGGCACATGAACTGAAATTGAAGGGAGCCTGCCCCCCACCCCCCCCAGGTGTTTCTATGTATAACAGCCACCTTGTACAGCAGTACTGCTGCATTTGTACAAGGTGGCTGACTTTTTCTCCTTGCACACGTGGAACTCAACAAGTACAAAATGTGTCTCATTACAGACCATTACAATGTCCCTGAGGTGTGACTTTCCTTTTAATGACACGCAGCACCCCCATTGTTAGCGCTGCCCGTCTCCTGACATCATTGGTTGGCTGGCTGTGCCTGTGCGTCCCCCCTGCCCGACACAACGCCCCCCGTTGTCTCATATATTTTGACTGCGAGGGTGTGATTGATGGGCACGAGCAGTGCATATGTTCCCCTGTTTTCACTCCCCTCCTTCCGCCTTCTTCTGACTGTGCGGCCTCATGGCCGCGGCATGCGATAAGGGATCAGATGAGGCCGTCCAGTCTGAAGCAGGTGTAAGGACATGTGTGAGCGGCAAACATATTTACTGCACCAGGGCACGAATCCCAGCACCGCAGTGTGATTTTTTTAAAACACACTGTGGGTCTGGGATTCATGTCCATCGCTAACCGCAACGGCCAACATGAAATGAGGTCATAAGACAGGAAGCGCTCACAGCGCATGGCCAAAGGATCACAAGAGCGCAGACTCCTGTACAGCAACTAACAACGCTCAGGAAGCTGCGCCCATGCAAAAAGGTGTTGTTTTCGACACCTGTGCTGCTTTTCTTTAAAAAGACAAGTCACGCCTCCACTACTGTTAAACAGTATAATGGGCTAAATAGTCTACGTGTTGCATTCAGCTTGTGCAAGTAGACAAATTAATAGAGCAACCTTTTACTTGTGCAGCATTAATGCTGCAGAAGGAGTGGCTCTTGTTCTTTGTAACACCTGAGGGGGGGTTAAAGGTAACCTTTGAAATTGGTTCAACTAGGCTTCGGCCTACACTCTGCTCCTCTCCTCCTCCTGCTGACCCTGGGCTCTAACAACGCTAGTTTTTGCCCGGAAATGCTAGCTGCCCAGAGAAAAACACCAGCCAATGTGTTAGTGGGGTTCAGCAACGCCAGCTGTTCCCCCGCTGTGTAGCCGGCATCGTGTCCAGCACAAGCCACGCTGGCACAACCGACCAAAAGCTGCCACCAGTGCAGGCTTCGGCCTACACTTTGCTCCTCTCCTCCTCCTCCTGCTGACCCTGGGCTCAAACACCGCTAGTTTTTGCCCGGAAATGCT